>NC_137161.1:57631184-58831184 GCF_951394435.1 Stenella coeruleoalba
ATTACACACATCAAAATTTGAATTATAATATCCTTGCCTTTCTGGCTTCTTTCTTGGTCTGTTTTGAATGGTATTTTTGTCATCACATCAGTCGTAATGGCAATATCTGTTACGATCCTCTGAGTAGCAAGCAATGGAGATCCATGTTCACTGTTTTGAACAGTAATGAGAATGTATCACCCCACAAAATTAATAAGCCCAGTAACAGAGCAGACTTCAGCAGCTCAGCCATGTCACCAATGACCTAGTTTCTCTTGGTTATTCTTCAATTTCTCTAAAATTGGTTTCAAACTAAGGCTGTGAAGAGGCGCAGAACATGCCAACCCCAAATACGCCGCTTTGACGTATCAATTATCTTGAGTTGCCGGCACTTGAGAAACAGCAGATGCAGGAACGGCTCTCTGACCTCCCCTTTCTACCTAAAATCAGGTCATAAAATTTCCCATGAGAATGGTGCCCTCCCTGCACCAGGGAGAGAAGAACATTCTTATCACCAGAGACAGGGAGTCGACACCAAAATGGACCTGTGCAAAGCAACCTACTGTCATAACCCTTATCTTCCATTAGTTTCCCGGTATATTTCCTAGTCACTGCCCCACAATTTACTGACCCTAGGCCAGGCTCCTTTGTCTCTTTCTCAACCCCACAATTTATCGTCATTTGTAAGTTTTTGGGTCTATCGGATTCTTCGGGTCTTCATTTTCCTTCTAAAGATTCCCATGTACCCATAAAAATATTACATAAAATCTGTATGCTTTTCTCCTGTTAACCTGTCTTACATGAGTTTAGTTCTTAGGCTCAGCTACAGGACCTAAGAGGGTAGAAGGAAGTTTTTCTACCCTACATCTGCCTCCCAATGTGGTCCAAGGATGCCTGCCAGGAGCCCCAGGGCTACATACTTCTTTTCCTATTAGATGAAACAACATCTTTCCCAGAATTTTTCTCAGAAAAGGAAGGAAACTTCTTTCCCAGAATTTACCAGCATCTCATTTTCACTTCTCTGCCCAAATATGGTCACGTGGACAAACATTCTTAAGACAATTGTGGGTCCTGAGAAATGAAACTGTGTTTGCTGATTGCCTTAAGTTGATCAGGTGCCACTCCCAAGTCTATAGGTGGGGTCAATACTACCTAAATTGTTTGGCTAATTTTGTTCAAGGAAATCCAGTGGACTGATGCCAGTGGAAAGGAATGGGTGCTAGGTGGCAAGCAATAAGGTTCAATTATGATGGCTTAAGCTTTACTTGTGAAAATTCTATAGACTATCTCTACCTTCTAAAACATATTGGGATAAAAGATTTAAACATTGGTGGAAAGGTTTGTAAAAGTGCTTTTGTTCAAAAACAGTATGGAGGTTCTTCAAAAAACTAAAAATAGAACTACCCTATGATCCAGCAATTCCACTCCTGGGTATATAGCCAAAGAAAATTAAAACACTAACTCAAAAAGATACATGCACCCTGATGTTCATAGCAGCATTATTGACAATAGCCAAGATATGGAAGCAACCTAAGCATCCATCAAGAGATGAATGGATACAGAAAATGTGGTAATAGATACAATGGAACCCTAAGAAAGAATGAAATTCTACCATTTACAACAATGTGGATGGACCTAGAGAGTATTACACTTAGTGAAATAAGTCACGAGAAAGACAAATACTCTGTTATCACTCACACGTGGAATCTAAAAAGTAAAACAAAGTAATATATATAACAAAACAGAAAGAGACTCACGGATAAGAGAACAAACCAGTAGTTACCAATGGAGAGCGGGAAGTGGGGAGGGGCAATACAGGGGTATGGGATTAAGAGATACAAACTATTATGTTTAAAATAGATGAGCAACAGCACGGGGAAATATAACCATTATTTTGTAATTACTTTAAATGGAGTTTAATCTATAAAAATATTGAATCACTATGTTGTATACCTGAAACTAATATAATATTGTAAATCAACTATACTTCAATAAAGCATATGGGATGACAGTACACACACCAAGCCTGGAACAGTGTTTATTGGAGGAAATAATAGAGATAGAACAGTAGCAGGTGTGTGACTCCACTCCCCTCCAACGTCGCTTTTCATAAGGGGCAGAAAACAGACTTTGCAGAGTCAGATAAGAGTCCAGGAGATGAACCTAACCTCTGGGCTCACCAGGTCCACAGCTCCCTTCCATGTGACCTTGGTCTGTGGTCCAAGTCTTTCAGATACAGTCATTTGATATGACATACCACCTCAGCCCTTTTCCACCACATCAGCATGCTTCCAGAAAGGTTATTCTTTTCACTCTGAGCTTTAACTAGTTTCTGTAACTGAAACAGACTCTTTCCAGAGGAAGCCAACTTCCTCCTTAGGAGGCCAGTCTGCAGGGAAGCAACGTCTGGACAAGTTAATCCTTGCCTCTTGGGCCACCGCTTGATTTCGAAAGATAGCTTCTATGTGTCATAGTCTGTTCCACTAGCAGACTTGTACCTGTACCCGTTGAACCCATAGGATTGTAAAGCTAGTCTCTGGCTTTGCTGTAGTAGACAATGAAGGATGGTTAGAACAGTGAGCAGGAAAAGGAAGGTCAAGAATAACACCTGAAGTCCTCCGCAAAACCAGGGACCAAGGGATGCCGGAGCAGACAAGAGAAGAGGTTCTAAGCTGCTGGTCAGGGCATATTACTCAGCCATGCTACCTGTTTCTATATTCGGGAGTCTGATTGTTCTACCTTGCCACCAGTGTGAATCTAAGCAACACAGTTTGGTCAGGGTACAATCCATCCCTTATCTGGTTTGCTAGGACACTGGGACTTGAGCCACTTCACTTGCTAGTTGGTCTAGCAGTTGAGAGCTCCCATATGGATCTCACCAGTTCATTAATCCCCCAACCCAGAAATGAAGCCCCATGTGAAGCTGTAGTTTCATGTACTATGTACAACAACCACTTCCAGGCCCAAGGCTGGTGTGGATCCTGGGAGTCCTGGAAAACGTGGATGGCTACCCCAGAATGAAGATCATATTCACTAAATATGGCTATCTGTTTAGACAGTTAGAATAGCCCAAGGACATATAGTCTATTCCAGGGAGTTATAGTCATTCATGGTTATTGTCAGAGGTGTTTCTACTGGTAGGCATAAGCCTTGAGTAATTAAATAAGACTGAATCTGTAGCTGTGACTGGGGAGTGTGCATGGCCTGGAAGGAAGACAAGGTGCTTTATAGGCCCTGGGACCTGGGTCTTTTCTTGGTGGTTTCACTGGCAGGCATTGGATAGGGTAACACAATAGAGTATGCGAAGGGGCCAGGAGTGCTGGGAGCAGACGTGGCATTGTGACCACTCTCCCCTCCACATCTGATTCTAGACTAATGTCCCATCTTGGAGACTATCAGGGGTGAAGAAATTTTCCTCTACCCTTCTAGGTTCTTCTGGCTGGTCTAAGAATTAAAATGACATGAGACAGATTAACAGGAGAAAATCAAAGAAAAGTTTAATAACATGTATACCTGGGAGAGACCCAGGAAAACTGAGTAACTCACCAAAAGGGTTAAAAACCTCACCTCAAATGCAAAAGAAGAGATTAGAGACGGAAGAGAATTTTAGGGGTAGTGGTTTAGGACTTCAAAAGTGAGGAAGGCAATTGACATTGAGATGGAAAAGCAAATATTTGCTTAAACAAGTGTTTGCTGGGCCAGGCAGTCAATGGGACACAGAGTGGATTCTGGTCTCAAAGAGTTTCCCCCATTACACCTACTCCATATTCTTTTCAGGTATCTCTGGTGAGAGCTCTACTCTGGGAATATGTCTTCTATCTAAATTCTTTTAGGCAGTTAGGGAAAAGGTCAAAGTTTCTTCCTGAGTCTTGGGCCTTGGATGTTTTCAGTTCTAAATAATCCATGTGCCAAAGAGACGTTTTGGGTTGGCAAGTTTTGCTCCCTTACAAGTTTTGCTCTCTTCTCAAAACAATCAACGTAGTGAGCCTTTTCACCAACTTTAGATTAGGTTGTACTTTCACGAACACCAGACGAAGCACTCGGCTTGTGTTTGGAAGCATGCCAAACAGAAACGGCTGCTTTTCACATACGAGAATCACATTCATGTCGACGAGATAGATATTCATTCTATGACAAGCACCACTTCCAAAGTGAGGCCTGGGAATTTCAGTAGATTCCTGTCTCCCATTCGAGCTCAGGATGGACAGGGACACAGGCCATTGAGTGCAAAGTGGGGCAGAATCATGGGCAACAGTTATAGTATTTTTGCTGGTATCAGTTGCTCTCTCTCCTGAGCTTTATTCATTTAAATTGAGTATCTATCATATGACTTTACCTGACAGTCTGTTTTGTGTGTGCGTGTGTGTGTGTATTTGTGTGTGTAATTAGCTTATTTTGCAGTTTGTCTACAAATTCAGGGAGAAATAAAACAATCTTGCCAACCAAAGAAACTTCCATACCAGTTTAATATGAAGTAAGCGTTACAGTATTTACGCGCATGCAAGGTAGCACAAAAGTGTCTACAAAGTCTGAACGGAATTTCACACCACTGTACATAGAAAAGTAGAGGCAAAAATAATTAAAACTACTCTCACCTCTGGGATTGTCTCCATATACCTTCAAAGTTAGCCCCGGAGGCATGTGTGTTTACAGCTCAAAGGATCAGAAAGCACAGATTTGCACTGCAAAATCAAAAGGTTGGCCCTCCTACGGGGCCTATTCTGTTTCCAGGAGACATCCCAAGTAGAAGAGGGAGGGGAGGTGTCAGGGAGGGAAAGGTCTCCTGAACCTTCTTAGTGACTCTAGGTCTAAAAATGTAACCAACACAGACAGATTAACAGGAGAAGAGCATACAAATTGATTTAGTACAAGTTTTCCGTGACACAGGAGGCTTCATAAGGAAATGAAGACCCAAAGAGACAGTTAGACTAGTGTAATTTTACGCTGGGTTTGAGGAAGAGTGGACAGTCGTGGGGGACAAGTTAAGGAGTGTGAGGTCTAACAAGTAAATTGGGGGAAACTTAGCAAGGCTGGTTGGTTAGGATTCTTCCTGGTGTCCCTTTATCTTCAGAGATAAGAGTGCTCCTTTCCCAGGTATAGGGAGGGCACCTCTCACCTGAGGGTTTTATGGCCTGTTTCTGGAAAGGAGGGCCAGAGGGGGAAGGAGGTCAGAGCGATTTCCTTTCTGCTGTTTTCTCAAACTTCTTCAGCTTAAAATATTCAATATGTCAAGGTGCCATGTTTTAAGGTAGCGTGTCCTGAACCCATCAGAGGCAATCACCTCCCTCCTTTTTTTTAAACAAAGGAAGCTTGACCATGTCACCCTGACTCAGCCTGCTCCTGCCTTTCCTGCAACTGCTATTAATCATCTTTCAGAACAAATCACGTGAAAACTGCCGGGACCTATTTTACATAGTATACGTCTTTATATACTTACAGAAGTAATACGCAAACACATTCCTGTAAAGTTTTTCGAAAAAACCAGAAGTATATAGAATTAAAAGGTAAAATTTTCTTCCTCCTCCACCCTCCACCCACAGCCCACCCTGCCCCCACTCCTCCCTTCAGAAGTGACTCTGCCTTTTTTTATGCATATCAAGAAACAAGGACAGAAGTGATCTGATTGGTTGGGTGGGTCCTCTGGCTTCTTGGGTCTTCCGCACCTCAACGATGTCATGGCCCTCAGAGCAAAGTCTGGGGCACTGAAGGCCATTTATTGTATGAGGTTTTACATTTATTTATAAGGAATTTTATCTGAAAGCTAAACCTTGCCAGACATTACCCTTGACAGCTTGATCAGTGAATCTAGAAGATCTGTGACGGAGGCCCGGTCTGATTAAGATTTCTGGGCTTGTATCGATGAATTTTGACAAATTAAAAGCTACTGGGAATTCCTGGTGGTCCAGTGGTTAGGATCCGGCGCTTTCACTGCCGTGGCCTGGGTTCAATCCCTGGTTGAGTAACTAAGATTCCGCAAGCCACGCAGCGTGGCCAATAAAAAGAAAAAAAAAAAAAGGAAAGATATTAAGAGTGCCTCTTCTCCCTCTTCTTTCCTCTCTCCCTCCCCTTCCCTTCCTTCTCACCAGAAACATTCTTCCTGGCCTATCACACACGTGCCAAAGTCTTCAATTACCACCTTCATTAGAATAACTTTGAAGCTCTCCCCAGGGATCCAACCTATAGCCAAGAGCATCCAGATGTGTCTTAGCAAGACTGGCAGCCAAGAGTGGCTCCATCATCCACCCCAATGTCCAAACAGAAACCTGAGTATCACCCCCTGATTTCACCCTCTTTCCTGTCCCCCACATCAAATCGAATGCCAAGCCCAGTGGCTTCTACCTTCTTGTTTAGTTCTTAAATCCAGAGCTTCCCAACCAGCGGGCCCTGCGCACTGCTGTGCCCCAGACCTGGTTAGGGTGGGTTGAGTTACCCGTGGGGCAGCTGGAGGAGGTGAGGGGCGGATCCCCAGGGCCAGTGCCTCAATCTGTGAGCAGTGTCCTCCCAGTGCCCCAGTGCACAGGATGAATAGTATCACTTTGTGTGTTCTGCCACTTGGGTCCTCTCCTCTCCATCCACGGCCACCAAGACTGTGGTCCCCACCGTGTGTCATCTCTCTGCTTCAAGCCTGACCGTCCACTCCATGTGCCACACCAGAACCAACAATCTTCCCCTGACGATACTTCCCTGCTTCCCTGCCATCTGCAGGATAAACTTCAGGTTCACAGCCCAGTAAATCAGACTATAGGACTCTTCTGTACCCAGTTGTTGCGGGAAACACTGACTGAAACTGCCCACCCTGGCCAGGCACCACAGTAACCATTTGCAGGAGTTATTTTACAACAGGAGGTCCTGGTAAGGAACACAGAACTAACAAGCCACCACCAACCAGAAGAATTCGGGAAAGGTCAAAAGGAGACGCCAGTCCATATGTCCTACCAACCTCCCAGAATCCTTCTCACCGGAATCCGTCTTGGCTGAGCGATGTGTGCGCCCCCAGGAAGGACCCTGAGTCAGAATGATTGGCCAGAGACAACCCGGAAACGAATCCCATCACCATAAAACCCAAGACTTGGAGCCACGTGGCAGAGCAGTTCTCCCGGGTTCCCTTACCTGCTGCTCTCCTCCCAGGCGCCCCTTCCCAATAAAGTCTCTTGCTTTATCAGCACATGTGTCTCCTTGGACAATTCATTTCCGAGTGTTAGACAAGAGCCCATTCTCGGATCCTGGAAGGGGGTCCCCCTTCCTGCAACACACTAATCTTTCCTGCCTTCTCTCTGCCCCCCTCACCCCCCGTTCCCTTCTTCCTCTACTTTCTAGGCACACCAAACTACAGGTCCATCCATCATCCTTTCAGTGCAATTCCAAAAATTAAAATCCAAAATGGTTTTGACAACTAAACATTTTCTTTTCTTTCACAGCAAATTCATTTGGTAGCAAATGACTGACTGGTGGCTATTCATGGTCTTAATTGGTCATGCTTAGTGCACGTATTTATACATTTTCCCTACAGATGAATTAATATTTTGCATTACCCACTGAGAAGTTATGAAAATATGTATAGGTACTGTATTATCATTCTACAATTAAAACCTCTGAATTCTAAAATATAGCTCACCTTCAGGATGTTGAATAAGTGAGTGTGGACCTGTGGCAGACACTGGAATTGTCTTGGGCCCGGAATACTCACCCTGTCACCACCCCTTTTATCCAGCTAATTGATCGGTTGTTATTGCTGCTTCACAAACCATGCCAAAACTTGGTGGATGAAAGAACAATCATTGATTTAGCTCACACACCTGCAGTTTGGTCAGGGTTCAGCAGGGAGAGCTGGCCTCTGCTCCACCAGGTCAGCTGGGGTGGCTTGAATGGGACTGGAGGGCCCATTTCCAGGATGGCCCACTTACATGGCCAGCAAGGTGGGCTGGCTGTCGGCTGGGAACTCAGTCGAGGCTGAGGATGGGGCGAGGGAGGGGACGACTCAGTTCCTTTCCACATGAGCTTCTCCACCAGACCCTCTCCACGGGCTGAACAGGCTTCCTCACAACATGGTGGCTGGGTTCCAAGAAGGGGACTGAGGGACAGGAAGTGGAAGCTGTCCATTTCTAAAGCACAGCATCACTTCCACCTATTCCGTGATGACGTAGTTACAGGGTACTAGTCACAGACCTTGACGGGAGGAGTGTCACAGAATTTTGAAATGTTTTAAATAGCCACAATACTCCTCCTCATTCTTCAAGTAGCAGTTCCAATACCAGCCCCTTTGAGAAGTTTCCTGCACTTCTTGGAAGAGTGCAAAATGCTCCTCCTGTGTATTTCCTTACAGTGTGTAGAGAATTTCCTTTTTAAAAGCAACTTTACTGAGGCATAATTTAAATACATTAATATTCCCCTTTTGTAAGGCTATGGTTTGATCGGGTTTTGATGAATGTATACACCTGTGTAATCACCATCACAATCAAGATATAGAGTATTTCCATTACGCTAAAAAGTTCTCTCCACCTGAAAGATTTCTTAAAGAGCTCTGTTGAGACTTTCGTTGTTCTTGTTTTTGCTGCTGCTGTTTTTTTGTTTGTTTATTTGGTTGGTTGGTTGGTTGGTTGGTTGGTTTGAGCTGTGCAAAGGGGAAGTAAGAGTTAAGAAAATCTATGATTAAAGTCTACTCTTCTGAATTAAGCGAAGTAGATGGAACGACGCATTTGTCAGCTACTGCTAACCACAAAAGTTTGGCAGTTCCAAGCATTGCTATGATTTGCCTCACTAAGGAAGTTGGGTAAAGTGAGTAATGACGACAAAGTCCCCACCTCCACAGGCACAAGGCACATCAGATCTCATTTCTGCCTAAGGTGCTCCAATGGCTTCATGCTGCCTTTAGAATGAAATTTAATCCCCTTGCCCCAGATGACACCACTGTGATCTGGCCTCTGGGACTCTCTATGCTATAGTCACATGGACTTCCTTCAGTTCCTCTCAGTGTGTTCCTACCTCAGGGCCTTTGCACTAGCGGTTCCCCTTTTTGTGGCAATCAGATAGATCTTTTCAAAGTCACCTCCTCAGAGAAGCTGTCCCTAAATTCTTGACCTGAATACATTCCCTTGCATATCACAATATCAATATGCAACCACTCCATATCTGAACAGGGAATGTAGAAAGATCTGGATCTCATGCCCCTTGTCTACAGTGTTCCTCTCCTGTGTGTTTTGGCAGTAAGTTGTATCTTAGGGCTAATGATCCTTGGTGGCACTCTGTTAGTGAAATCAAATTTGTGACAAAACATGTGATTGTAGCATCGATCATACAGTTTTTAAATTACTGATTTACTTGTCCACCTTAATTTCAGATGACAAATCCCTTGGAGGACATGAACTGTTTCTTGTTCACCATGACCCTGGCACACCACAGATATGTTCATTAAATATATATTGAATGACTGAAGAAATAAATGAATAAAACTGTTGATACAAATAATCAATAATCGATCTATAATAAGGAACAGAAGAGAGTTTTATTTGAGCCAAACTGAGGACTATAGCTCTGGAGGCGGTCTCTCAGTAGCTCTGAGAAACTGTTCTGCTGAAGCATGGTTTTCAGCACAGTTTTATATCAGAACAAAGAACGTACATCAAATGTGACAGGGGTACATTCCTTCAAGATTTCAAAAGAGATAGATTTGTATGTACACAGAGAATCAGTATGACCCTGGGGTCCAAGAAGGGAACCTTATCTTCAAGGGAACGCTAATATTGGATGCATAGGAAGGGAGTCATTTATTCTTATCTTCAAAGAGGAAATTCTTTACCTTAATGGTTAAGGCAGATGTGCAACATATGTTTGACAGGACATAAGTCAGGCTGTTGAAGTTCACACAAAGTTCAGGCCAAATCATGTATAAGCCAGAATGACTTCTCCATACCTCAATATCTGAAAATTTCTTCCATCAAAACCTATAATTTTAAACTGAGCAGTATAATATGAGAAGCCACTGTCACTGATTGAGATTTTGAGTTACTTCCTAACAAGAATCTTTACAGTTTCCCTGCTGGTCTCTTACTCTAGTTGCTACATGTGATGGTTAATTTTATGTGTCAGTTTGACTGGGCTAAGGGATACCCAGATAGCTGGTAAGGTATTTTTTCATCTCTTAATAATCAACTTTTTGTCCCTTGGCCAGATATCTAAATATCTGGAAATGGAATTATTGAGTGGTATGATAAACACGTTTAATTTTATGTATATATATAATACTGCCAAGCTGTTTTCCAAAGTGGTTGTACCATTTTATACTCCCACCAGCAATATATAAGAATCCATTTGCTGCACATCCTCACCAATCCTTGGTATTGTGCATCTATTTTTTTTATTTGAAGTATAGTTGATTTACAATATTTCACATGTATAGCAAAGTGCTTCAGTTATACATATATGTATATATTCTTTTTCAGATTCTTTTCCACTATACGGTATTACAAGATATTGAATATAGTTCCCTGTGCTATACAGTAGGTACTTGTTGCTTTCTGCATCTTTTAAGTTTTCGACATTCTAGAGGGTGTATAATGACATCTTATCATGGTTCTATGTGGCATTTCCCTGACGACCAGCTATGTTGAGAACCTTTTCATGTGTTTAAAGATCATTCTGAAACAGGCTGTACCTGGGACCTGAGACCCTTTGCTACAGTGCTTGCACTGGACAAATGTTTCCTTGAGCAACAAAATACAAAGAAACCATAGGGATTGAAAATAACTGCATATATGCTCAGTTGGGGCAAATTATGTTCAACAAGATACAGAAAGACCAAAAAAGCCCAACAGCCAATTCTGAAGAGCCAGGAGAAAAACAGGGTACTGGGAGCAAAAGCAGGGTACTGCATATGCACCCTGCACACACCACCACCAAAGGGGTGGGCAAGCCACCTAAGCCGCCCCTCTGACCTGACCTCTGGCCCCGCCCCTACCCTCACCCCATATAAGGAACCAGCTTATCCCTCCTTGGGGAGCAAGCACGGGAACCTTTTACTTGTTTTCACTCCCTTCTGCTGCCACAGGAGTCCCAATAAAGCCTTGCCTGAATTTCTTGTCTGGCCTCTTATCAATTTCTATTATTAAGGAGGCCAAGAACCCTGATGGGTAACAATTCCTAGGTGAAATGGGATATGTGAACTTCAACCCGAAGGCAAAATAGAACAAACAAGAAAACACAAGCTTCCAACTTGTGTCCCCAAAACCTCTAACCAATGGGTTTAAAGGTCACTTGCCTCTAATAGCTTTGCCCACTTCCTGAAGTTCAGAGGTGTGGTGAACCCCTTCCTGCTTCCACCATTCTTAGAAATGACTGTGCATCTTCCACCATTCAGATAACACTATGGCACTGCTACGGTCCTGCACCCAAGTTGCTTAGCAAAATGAAACCAGATGTAGAGGAAACAACTCCCTTGTTCTTGTCCTGCCTCACTACCATGTAGACCAAGACTTGAAAGCAACCTCTGGAGTTTGTCCCATTGATGTGGACGTTGTGAAAATACTTCACTAATTTTATTTCAGAAACTGATATCTTTTCTTGACAGAAACTTAAGTGCTGAGGTTTTTTTTTTATGTGCTTCTTGCATTTAATTGGCTGAAGATACATACGAATTATTATTTTTTTTAAGAGAAAAGAGAAAAGGTTTTCTTAAATCTGGAAAAACAAAGCACAGAAGAACCAATGTTTCAAACAGAAAGTCACAAAAATTATAATCATCCTCATCAGTTCACTCAGTCCCATGTAATTAATTTTTTTATCTTGATCTTTTGTTAGCACTTTTATGAATTCATCAGTTTTCCATTAGAGTTCTGAAAATGCTTATTTATTCAGTTCAGCAGTATAGTCAGTTACCAGAAACCTGTACTTGTCAGAGTCTTTTCCATGAATTCCTTGAAGATGAAATCCTTTTATAGGAACATTTTTGCAAAAGCATCAGAGTACACCCAGAACTGTCTCTAAATGACAAAAGACTTAAGAATGACCACGGTTAAAGGTTTGAAGATACATCTGAATGCTTAAGAAAAATTTCAAATGTCTTCAAAGAAGTGGGCTTTGATTGGATTGATAGAAGAGAGGATACTTTTGTTACAGAAAGAGGAATGGTTATAAATCAACTAAAACCAAAAGAAAACAGGAATTGCAACAGATTGATTCTTAACAGGAACTCCATGACTGCCAAATGTTGCAGGTTTTGGACAAACTCAAGCCTGAGGCAGGAACTGTGATGCAGAGCAAGTTATGGAATGATCAAACTTGCCATGTAATTGAACTTGATACGTGCCTCACCTGAATGGATGCTTTGAGAGCTACCGTTTATCCCTGCCACAGGAATGACACATGCTAAGTAGGGGCCACTCCTTCAGTCTGGGTCCAAGAATGGAAAGACACATCTGGCGGCAGCTGAGCCACCACTGACCTGCAACTGTTGCGGGTTGAATTGTGTTCCCTGAAAAGATAAGTCCTAGCCCCCTGTAACTGCAAATGGGACCTTATTTGGAGATAGGGTCTTTGCAGATGTAATTAGTTAAAATGAGGTCATACTAGATTAGGGTGTGCTGTCATCCCAACATGACTGCTGTTCTTATAAGAAGAAGAGAGAACACAAAGAGAAGGGAAGAAGAAGAACACAGGGAAGAAGGCCATGTGACAACAGAGGCAGAGGTTAGTGATGTAGCTACAAGATAAGAACTCCAGTGCTTCCCTGGTGGCGCAGTGGTTGAGAGTCCGCCTGTCGATGCAGGGGACATGGGTTCGTGCCCCGGTCTGGGAAGATCCCACATGCCGCGGAGCGGCTGGGCCCGTGAGCCATGGCCGCTGAGCCTGCGCGTCCGGATCCTGTGCTCCGCAACGGGAGAGGCCACAACAGTGAGAGGCCCATGTACCGCAAAGAAAACAAAAACAAAAGAACTCCAAGGACTGCTGGCATCCATCGGAAGCCAGGAGAGGGGAACAGAATGGATTCTTCCTCAGTACCTCCAGAAGTAACCAACCCTATCAACATCTTGGTTTTAGACTTCTGGCTTCCACAACCGTGAGAGAATACATTTATTGTTTAGCCACCCAGTTCGTGGTACTTTGTTTTGGTAGCTCTATATAGCAGCCAATGTAAACATGAGCAAGTGAGTAACAAACCTTTGTTACTGGAAATCACTGAGATGTTGGCGTCATTTTTCAATGGTTAAAAGTTAATATGTGCATTATGGAAAACTGAAAAACACAGGAAGCAAAGTATACAAACATCATCCACAGTTATACGCACTTTATAGCTTGATGTGTCCTTCTAGGTCCTACGTTTGTATACCGAGAACTAACCTAATATTTTTATGTAGTTGAGATTAGACAGTATGTATCATGCATTTCCACACATCATGATCATGCATATTTACCAATTCAAAGTCCAAAAACCATGAGTATTTTGATAACCAAGAATACCCTACACCAACTCAATCAGGAAAAAATAAAATAAAATCCTTATTCTCTTGGTGTGATGGTTAATTTTTTGTGTTAACTCGACTGGTCATGGGGTACCCAGACTAAATATTATTTCTGGAGCCAATTCTAATCAATCAATCCTACTGGTTCTGTTCCTCTGGAGAATTTTGACTAATACACTTGGGGACAAAAATGTCATAAAAGACAAAAATGGCAACAAGCCTCTTACATAAAGATATTGAAAGAATTGTAATTAAAATAATACATTCCCTTATGTGCAATACTAAATGAGACAAAAAGTGATGAGTACAATGCTTTTAAGAGAATTCATTATCAGATATATTCTCTTAAAACATTATCAGGAAGGTATGTTTCCACTGAATTATTTAACAATACATTCCTACAGTACAGCCAAAAGAATTGTATACATACATAAATTGCTATCATCAAAATGTAAATATGAACACATATGCCTACATCCCTCCCCATCAACAACCTAATGTACAAGTCCTCACATTTCACTGCTCAGAGGTGGTTTAACAATGCCATGCCCAAGATGCTTCTTTTGTATTAATTACTTCTTTTAAGATATTTACAATTTGGTTAATTCACTAACTCTATTTTTTTTTTTTTTTTTTTGAGTACGCGGGCCTCTTACTGTTGTGGCCTCTCCTGTTGCAGAGCACAGGCTCTGGATGCGCAGGCTCAGCGGCCATGGCTCACGGGCCCCGCCGCTCCGCGGCATGTGGGATCCTCCCGGACCGGGGCACGAACCCGTGTCCCCTGCATCGGCAGGCGGACTCTCAACCACTGCGCCACCAGGGAAGCCCCTAACTCTACTCTTTATCATACAGTGTTAGCTCAAGATATCCATAAAGCTTAGATAAACACAGGTGCTTTATAAAAAATGCACATATAGAACTATGGATATAAGCCAAGACTATTTTCCAGATATGGAGATACTAGCAGAGAGAGCCCCCCCTTCATGTTCTCCCTCTCCCACCGTTTCAATGACCAAGTACAGAATGGTGGTAGCCAGATTGCTAGAGTGGGAGTTACAGACAAGCAAGGGGAGAAGGCTAGAATGTTCCATGTGATAATGATTACAGCAGCGGACGTCAGTGTGAAATAATACTTAGCTTAATGCAAACACAGATGGTTACATACTGAAATATTTATAGATATGTGTATATATGTGAGTTAGTATACATATATATTTTCTTGTTCAGTCAGCTGAGAGGGTGTCTAAGGAATTAGAAACCAGTAGCAATCCAGCCCCCCAATCTTGGTTTCTAATACCATGCTCCAATGAAAGGAACCAGAGCTCTTCAGGGAAAAATGGCTAATTCTAGGGCAAGAAATGTAAGATGAGCTTGGAATATCTTCTACTACCAGAAAGTATAGAAGAAGTACTCAAACAAAAACACAATAATGGGGTACATCAGAAGGACACAGGAACCAGCTGCAAGTGCTCTATTTAATAACCAAGCTGAAACAATTTGAGCAACAAAATAAACAAGGTAGTATTGGACTATAAACAAAGTAAAAAATAACTAGCCATTAGTTCATATTGATCTTAAACATGGACTGAGTTAATAAATAGACAAATCTCCTGTGCAGAGTTCCTAATAATATATGTGGATACTCCACCATGAAGGAGGTGCAGCATAACTCCCCACTTTCTTCCAAAGGGTACATTATGTAAACAGAGGAAAAAAGAATAATTTTGCAATGGAGAAAGTTGACCACATGACCTCAGGCACGTGATCAACAGTGATTCATCCTCTGTTGAGAAATGAAAAGTCATGTGGAGAGCATTTATCTTGATAAGATGTTACCAAATGGCACCCTACCTCTGTGGTCTTTCTCCAAGAAAACAATTACCCCAATATAATTACGAGAAAAACAGCAGACAATTCCCAGGTGAGGGACATTCTACAAAACATCTGTCTTGTACTCCTCAAAACCAACAAGGTCATCAAAAACAAGGAAAGCCTGAGAAACTTTCACAGCCAAGGGGAGCCTAAGGAAACATGATGACTAAGTGAAATGTGGTATCCTGAAGCAGAATACCTGCATGGGGAAAAAAACCCGTGAACAATCATCAGAAGACAAATGATATACCAGAAAATAACTCATATAAAAGACAAGCATTAGTATCCCTAATATACAAAGAGCTAACCAGACATTGAAAAAAAGAAAAACGTCAGAAACCTAAGAGCAAAATGGGCAAAAGATATGAACAGATAGTTCACAGAAATATAAAAACATGACACCTTTTAGATGCATGAAAAAAATCTTCAACCTCTCTCATAGTTAAGATAATTACAGATGTAAACTACATAAACTACTAATTGTTACCTATCAGTTGCCCAAATCCAAAAGTGAACCACATATTTCTATGGAAGAAGCAGTGGAGAAAGAGCACTCTCATGCAGTACCAATGGAAATACAAAATGATACTATCTATAATCCCACCAAAAGGATCAAGTTTATGAATTGTATTCAACGCTTTGACCTGGCAATCTCACTTCTGGGAATTTATCTGATAGAATAAACCTACATGTACAAGGCTATTCATTAAAACATGGTTTGTAGTAGCAGAAGGTTGGAAATAGTTAATAACTAGTTTAATAAACTATGGAACATTCGCAATTGAAAAAAAAAAGAAAGTAAATGAACAAAAAGCTTATTTACTAACTACTCTTTTTTTTTTTCCTGTCTTCTTCCCACTTTCAGTAAACCGTCTAGGGATTTTTTAAATTCAACCTTACAAAACAAACAAACAAACAAAAACAAAATATGATCAACCTGCAACATCTCTTGACAGGAGCATAATCTGGTTCTGAATGACGCCTCTCTTGGCAGGATTTTAATACTAATTCCAAAAACTGTCAAGGAATGTCATTGGCTTGCGTTTACATAACTGATAAAGTATTGATTCGTGTTAGTAAACCAGAAGGCTTGAACTTAAGATGTGAGTTAATTGGGGTTATACTAACTCTACTCTTGTCATACACTAGCAACTTCTTTAACATCTAGAAAGACTAGATGTTATACAATTTTAACTTGTTTGTCCTTTATAGACACCACGAAATAAAGCCAGATGCACAGAACATAAGAGGATGATGGTTAATCTTGCCTAACTATAAACATACTGGCTTCGATCCCTTTGCCCTTTGTTCTCCTCCCGCCTCCCTGAACCAGCACAAACACCATGTGTTCTGCTCAGAGAGGTAGTTTGACCACTCCATTTCCAAAATACATGATTTCAAATGAATTTTAACAAAAGGATATGTGCAAAATGTGTTATTTCACTACCTCCACTTTTAATAGATTTTATGTACTTCTAAACATCTAGAAAAGGCAGATGTTTCCAATAAGAACTTAAGTTTGTCCCTCATATACACAGTAGTGTTGAATAAATTATACTCGTGTAACAACAGTTGTATCTGAATGTGACTTCTGGTTAGGAACATTATAGTCTAGGATCCTTCATTTCTCTTGATTTCTTCTCTCCAAAAATGACCAGCTGAATGAGATGTGGTTTTATGATTTCATTCCCAAAGCCATTTTCAGAAGACAATCTTTCTCTGAATTTTAACACAAAGTGAACAATATGTGTTCGTTTGCTAACTCTACTTTTGTCACTGATGGGGAAATAAGAACAAAATCTTCTCCCAACCCAGAAATCCTCTCCATAAATATAATAGAGAAAGAAAACAGTTTTATTATTGGATAAGGATTAAACCAGAATGTGATGCTCATCACAGGGAAGCCACCAAGAGATCGGAAAGCCAGGAAGAAACCTCAGCCTTTCTTCAGGGCATCCTTCCTCATGCCAAGCAGATACAACCTATTACCCATGTTCTCAAGATAAGTGATAACTAGTGTTCAATTGCAAGGACTTGACAGCACCATTCATCACACATCATCCGTCTTAAGTTCACCTGGTAATTGACGTAGCCATCAGCGTTTGCTAATTGGCTTTATCCAAAGGAAAAATAAGCTTATTTTGAGTATTCATGATGAAAGGTAGATCACACTGAACCTAGGCTCCTACTCTCACAGAAGCTGGGGGACAGGGGCTATATCCCTTGATAATTACACTTCAAAGAGATGGCTCCCAGACGCTTGAAAAAGATATTCCTGGATTTATATACAGTACAGCTAAAGTTAAATGAAATGCACATAATATACCGGGCAATGTGTAATATGAAATCTTCCAGTACATGCCAGCAAAACACCTTTTGTAATTTTTTCTTCCCACCTCCTTCAACCCAATGAATGAGTACAAAAAGTATACTGTAGAGATGATTTAACAATTCCATTTGCAAAGCTGATATTTCCCATAAATTTCTAAAAACTATTTATTGTGGTAAAATATACATGTCATAAAATTTGCCACTTAACCTTTTTTTTTTTTTTTTTTTTTTTTTTTTTTTTTTTTTTGCGGTACGCGGGCCTCTCACTGTTGTGGCCTCTCCCGTTGCGGAGCACAGGCTCCAGACACGCAGGCTCAGCGGCCATGGCTCATGGGCCCAGCCACTCCGCGGCATGTGGGATCTTCCCGGACCGGGGCACGAACCCGTGTCCCCTGCATCGGCAGGCGGACTCTCAACCACTGCGCCACCAGGGAAGCCCCACTTAACCATTTTTAAGTCTACAGTTCAGTGGCATTAATTACATTCACATTCTTGTGCAACCATCACCACCATCCATCTCCAGAATTTTTTATCATCCCAAAGTGAAACTCTGTACCCATTAAACATTAACTCCCCATTAGAACACTCCCCCAAGCCCCTGATAACCAGTATTCTACCTTCTGACTCTACGAATGTGACTATTCTAAGTACCTCATATAAGTGGAGTCATACAATATTCCCATCAATTTTTAAAAGCTCTTTACAAAATGTCATTCTATCTCTAATTTTAAATATACTAAGCACTTCTAAACATCCTGAAAGATTAGAAATTTCAAATAAGAACTTAATTGTCTACTATATATACAATACTGTTAAATAAAACTGCACACACACACACATAGCACTGGTTATAATTGAGGTATCTTCTAAATATGACCATTTTGGCCTTGAACCATTCCCTCCTTACTTCCTTCTCTCTACCACAATACAGTGGGCAAGTACGGGCACGTATAATGCTTAGAGGTGGTTGAACAAATTAATATTCACAAGTCCCATATAGAAGGCAAGCTTTCCTATGAATTTCATCACGAACCGTGTAAAATATGATAATTTTTACTAACTCTATTTGTCATACGTTGGCAACCTCTTGATCATCTAGAGACTTGATGTTATCAAATTAGGATTCATTTGTCTATTATATACACTATATACACAGCAAAACAAAATGCGTAAAGCTCACCAAAAGTGGTTTTGTCTGGAATTATGCAAATATGAACATATTACCATATTACCTTTTGCATTTCCTTCCCTCCCAGCTCCTCCAAACCATTGAACCATATAGACAGTAGTATACTCCTGACAAAGGAAAAATCAAAATGGAGCTGGTATTGCTAAGAGACCTCTCTAAAATGGAGCTGGGAGGCCATTGAAGAAGCGTAACTTATGTACATCCAGCCTGATGGAATCTGACCTTTGAACCACTTATTGTCTTAATGAAGGCATCCAGAACATCTGCCCAATGTTCCAGAAACTCAAGATACTTATCAGACCCTCACCCAAAATAACTCATGACAGCCTATCTCTTAAGGACAATTATTTCCTTTCTTGTGTCAGAGTACAGCCTTTTGCCTTTATAAGCCCCTGATCCTTTCTCTTCCCTGGAACACTCTTTCAGTTTTACCCAAATCTGTGTCTTCCGAATTGCAAATTTTAAGACTCCAAATAAACTCTTTTCTTACATGCAGACTTCTGTGTTTTTTGGTTGACACTGCTCACAGAGGTGGTTTAGCAATTCCATTTCCAAAAGACAGTACTTCCTATGAACTTTAGCACAAAGATATTTACAAAGTGATATTTCACTCCCTCACTTCAAAACATCTAGATAGACTAGATGTTTCAAATAAGGACTTTGCCCACTATATACACAGCAGTCCTGGATAAACTGCACACATATGACAACAGTTATGATCTAAAAGTATCTTCTAAATATGAACATTCTGGCCTAGAACCCTTCTTTCTTCTCTGCATCCTCCACTGACCCAGTGAACTATAACACTCAAATTTTCAGGAGACAATCTTTCCTAGGAATTTTAACACAAAGCATACAAAATGTATTACTTTAACATCTATGTTTTTGTCATAAATTTGAGACAGGCTGGAACCTGGGACCTGGGACCCTTTGCTGCAGTGCTTGCACCTGGACAAACGTCTCCTTGACAACAAAATGCAAATAAACTATAAGGGATTAAAAATAACCGTGTCACAATGGAATATTACTCAGAAATAAAAAGAAACGAAATCGAGTTATTTGTAGTGAGGTGGATGGACCTAGAGTCTGTCATACAGAGTGAAGTAAATCAGAAAGAGAAAAACAAATACCATATCCTAACACATATATATGGAATCTAAAAAAGAAAAAAAATGGTACTGATGAACCTAGTTACAGGGCAGGAATAAAGATGTAGACATAGAGAATGGACTTGAGGACACAGGGTAGGAGGGGAAAGCTGTGGCGAAGTGAGAGTAGCATCAACATATATACACTACCGAATGTAAAATAGATAGCTAGTGGGAAGCAGCAGCATAGTACAGGGAGATCAGCTCGGTGCTTTGCCATGACCTAGAGCGGTGGGATAGGGAGGATGGGAGGGAGGCTCAAGAGGGAGGGGATATGGGGACATGTGTATGCATATGGCTGATTCACTTTGGTGTACAACAGAAACTAACACAGACAGTACTGTGAAGCAATTATACGCCAATAAAGATCTATTAAATAAATAAATAAGTAACTGTGTCGGATATGCATTTGGGGCAAATTATGAACAAGATACAAAAAGACCAAAAACCCAACTGTCACTTCCGAGGAGCCAGGAGCAGAAGCAGGGTACTGTGCACGCACCCTGCACACAGCACCACCAAGGGGGTGGGCAGACCATCCAAGCCAGCCTGACCCTGGACCAACCCCCACCCTCACCCCATATAAAGAACCAGTTCGCCCCCCCCTCAGGGAGCAAGCAGAGGAAACTGTTACTTGTTTTTGCTCCCCTCTGCTGCAGCAGGAGCCCCAATAAAGCCTTGCCTGAATTTCTTGTCTGGCCTCTTATCAATTTCTATTGATTAAGGAGGCCAAGAACCCTGGCCGGTAACAGACTGGCAACCACTTTAACATCTAGAAAGGCTAGATGCTGTAAACCAAGAGTTATTTGTTCATTACACGCACTATTACATA
This sequence comes from Stenella coeruleoalba, assembly GCF_951394435.1. Classification (NCBI taxonomy): domain Eukaryota; kingdom Metazoa; phylum Chordata; class Mammalia; order Artiodactyla; family Delphinidae; genus Stenella; species Stenella coeruleoalba. Next base: position 57,651,990 of record NC_137161.1, read on the forward strand.
CACAGCAACGTAAAGCTAAATATATGACCCTAAAGGACAATGGTTAATCTTGCCCAAGAATAAACACACTTGCTTAGACACCTTTGCATTTGCATCTCCTCTCTCCTCCCCCAAACCAATGCACAAACACACACAATGTGTGCTCAAAGAAGTGCTTTGGTCATTCCAAACAAACAAGCAATATTTCTTGTTACTTTGAACAGAAAGATATTTATGAAATGTGTTATTTCACTACCTCTACTTTTAATATATATCAGGCACTTCAGAACATCTAGAAAGACTATATATTTCAAAAAAGCACTTAGCATTGTCAACTATATATAGTGAGGAATAAAATGCACATATGGAACAGTGGTTTTACTATGAAAATATCTTCTCAACATGGCCGGTCTGGCATAGAAGCTGCTTCTCTTCCTCCTCACACCTTCTGCTCCATGTCCTCCAAACTACAGAACAAACACGGATGTGTGTGGCGCATGATGTGGTTTCTAGAGGTCATCTAACGATTCCATTGCAACAGGTCATTCCGGAAGACGTTCTTATGATTGTTTTAAACAAATGGTTCTGTACAAGTCATGTGATTTCGGGCAACTACTTTACAGCCAGAAGGCCTAGATGTAGCAGGTTTCCTTTGAAAGGTTGGAAGTGAAGAGCAGCTTTTCCATGATCTATGTACAGGCCTTCCGTAAATGGCCAGCAAATCTTCCTCAAGCAGGGTGGGCACTTCCTCTTGGCCCAGTGTAGTACGTTATTCTACCATTTCTGGCTTCCAGTGTCAAGTCCTGAGGGCCACCGCCCCAACCTTAGTTGTCATGCGCTCCGTTCGCTTCCCGGCCCTGACAGCCTTCATCTATGTTGTTTGGGACCAATCAGTCGCGCCAGGTGCTGGATCTGTGCGACAACTTGGCCTGACACTGAGGTGGCCAAGGTCATGCCAGCCTAGACCAGCCTTCCCTGCCCTGCTTACCCTTTCATTGGTCACCGTTGCCCTTGCCCCGTCATGCAAGCCACCCCAAGGCCACGTGTCCTCTGCAGGCTGGTGGGGATTCACCGCGGCCCAACCCAGACAGGGCGGCCTGTATGGCTGGGGCCAGGCTCAGATAGGCCTACAGCCATCCGGTCATGGTGGTGGAGGGAGGAGGTATCATGGGGGGGACGGGGGGAGGGTAGGGGGACAGTGGGGGGTGGGTGGGAGGAGCTGTGGCTCTAGGTGTTGCCAGGCTTCTTACCTGTGGTCTGCCAGAAATTGGGGCAACAGTTCAGTTTTCCCCCTTTTAAACAGCAAACAGAGCTAACATAATCAGCTGAAGTTGTTAGCACTAAATAACCTCGTGTTTCCACCTCAAAATTTCAGGTTACTGTGAATCCACAGGATCTTCGTCACGGCACTGGGGAGGTGAAAGGAAACACTAGTTTGCAACGACTACATTTTCCTAAAAGTTTGGGCTACTTTGGGTTTTCTGTTATTTGCAAAACATCTGAACAGATAAAAGTCTGCCCTTTCTTCCTGGAACAACCTCCCTTTTAGACCAACTTCCCTGTGAAGCCACCATTTGGCGACTCATGTCAAAATTTGATATATAGATACCATTTAACAAAGTACTTTTTTCACGTCTGGTTCCTTAATTTATAGAACTAGGGAACAAGTCAGAAAGATATTCACTGCACAATGTTTATAAAAGAAAATAGGAAGGAGCATCATGCTATGTCTTCCAGTTGGGAATTGGCTAAATAAGTTACTGTACATCTACACAACAGAATGTGGTGCAGTTTTTAAGAAGAATGAGCTGGGTCTATGCTCACATGGAAAGAGCTTCAAGATATTATGTCTTGATGGATAAAGAGAATGGTAGGATGGGCCCATTTGTGTAATAATAAAAACTCTAAAATTGTACGTGCATGTGTATAGATGTGTGTGTATGTGTAAGTATATAGGAAAAAGGCTGTAAAGTCATGGTAGGAAGGTTAGAGTAGGAGTATGGTTATGTTTAGTTGTGAAGAGGGGATTTCAATTTTTACTGAGTAGAATATGCTTGTATATGGTTTGTGTTTCATAAGGCTGCATACAGGTAATCATTGGGTATATTTTAAAAAATCAAAATCATTTAATGGATTGGTGGTGGTGGTTTTAAAATCAGTCCATAAATTCTAGAATATTCCTCCATTTAAGAGGTAAAATTTACGGACTTCCCAGCTGTCCAGTGGTTAAAACTTCAACTTCCAATGCCGGGGGTGAAGGTTCGATCCCTGGTCGGGGAGCTAAGATCCCACATGCCTCCCAGCCAAAAAAACAAAACGTAAAACCGAAGTAATATTGCAACAAATTCAATAAAGGTTTTAAAAATGGTCCACATCCGAAAAAAACCAAAAACTTAAAATAAAAAGGTAAAATTTAATTTCCCCCCTCTTGAATGTGGGATGCTGCAGGTTAAGTTGTACTTTCCTGCTCAGAACTGGAATCAACTGTTTTTCTAAGAAGCTCTAGTTTCTTGGAGTGGGAAACAACACATAGACTGAACCCTGGGGGAGTCCATTACCATTAGATTGGTCATTATTTCTTGGCTTTTTCAGTGGGTAAAGTTAGAAATACACAGTTCTTTTGTTTTCAAAAGAGAAAATAGACTATGAATTCACAGTGTAAGAAAAAAAGAGTTATTTGGATGAAGGTGCTTTCATGGTGTAGATGAATATGTAGTTTCCCATTCTTTTTTTTTTCAATTGCCTTTTTAAAATTTAGTTGCTAAGGACACACCATCAAATAATTTTTTCTTTTGGTAATGAATCTTCTATTTTAGTTGGAAAGACAGAAACAATTATCCTCTCTTTTTCTAATATAGTTACTTGTCTCTGAATCATTCAAATTAAATTGAGCTGTTGCATAACCAAAATTAGTATCTTTTTTGGTCTAGCTAAATATTTTTAAAATAATATTTTTGAGACAGAAAAGTAAAAAGAACAAAAATATTTTATAATCTTAGCCTTCAGAGGATTACTATTAATGTTTTTAATAAAAATTATACATATACATGTCAGAATGTTAACTGCTCATGGATTGGAAGACTCAATATTGTTATGGTGCCAATTGTCTAGGTATGCAATACAGTCAAAACCAACATCACTGCAGTTTTTTTGCGTAAAGTGACAAGTGGATTCTATAATTTATATGGAAATGAGAAGGACCTAGAATAGGCAAAACAATTAGAAAAAGAAGAACAAAGTTGGAGGATTTATACCCTCTGAATTAGAGGCTTACTATAAAGTCACAGTAATCAAAGCCATGGAATATCGGCATGAGGATAAATATATAAATCAATAGAAACAAATAGTGAGTCCAGAAATAGATATGCGTATGGTTAAATTGCTTTTTGATAAATATGCCAAGTAATTCAAAGAGGGAAAGAACTGCCTTTTCAACAAATGTTACTGAAACAACAAGAAAAACAGTATGAACAAAAAAGTGAACCTTGATCCTAACTTCACACCACCTACCAAAATTAACTCATCATTGATCTAGACCTAAATATAAAAGCTATAGCTATAAAATGCCTAAAAGAAAACATAGGTGTGAATCATTGTAAAGTTGGTTGCCAGGGTTCAGCAAACTATGGGCTGCTGACCAAATCTGAGCCACTACCTGTGTTTGTGAATAAAGTTTATACAGACATGCTTGTTCAATTATGTATCACCTATGGTTGCTTTCATACTACAGTAGCTGAACTGAGTAACTGTAACAGAGACCCTATGGCCCACAAAGCCTAAATTATTTACTTTCTGGTGAGAGAAAACGTATGCCAAGCCTTGAAGTTAAGCATATGCTTATTACGTGCCTTCCCAGGTGGAAGAAAAACATACGATCTCTGAAAGACTTTTGCACAAATGTTCAGAGCAACTTTATAGACATAATAGACAAAACTGGAAATAACCAAAATGCCCATCAGCAGGTGAATGGATAAACAAAGTGTGGTCCATCTACACAATAAAACTCTGTTCCCCATTCAAAAGGAAAAAACTACTGAACACAAAGCAACATGAATGGATCTCAAAAACGCTGTGCTGAATGAAAGATATAAAAAGCATATGCTGTATAATTCCATTTATATGAAATTCTAGAATAGGCACAACTAATATATCTTGATTAAAATCAGATCAGGAGTTTCTTGGGGCTGAGAATCAGAGGTTGCGGGTGATTACAAAGGGAACAGGGAACTTTGGGGGGGGTGATCTTGACAATGGTGGTAGTTACATTACGCAGAACTCATTGTTTGCTTAAAACGTGTGCATTTTATTTTATGTAATTTTTATACCCATGAAGTTGATTTTAAAGTAAAAACGAAAAAAAATTTTTTTAGATGTTTATTTGTTTATTTTATTATTTACTTGGCCGCGCTAGGTCTTAGGTGTGGCACGCTGGATCTCCGTTGCCACGCGCTGGATCTTCATTGCGGCACACAGGATCTTTTTTCTTTTTTTTTTTTAGTTGTTACATGCGAACTCTTAGTTGCAGCATGCGGGATCTAGTTCCCTGGCCAGGGATCAAACCTGGGCCCCCTGTATTGGGAGCATGGAGTCTTAGCCACTGGACCACCAGGGAAGTCCTGAAAAAGATTTTTAATGAATCAAACTTGAACTCATAAAATAGAAACAAATAGTAAAGCAAAGTCTCACTTTAGGACAATATTGAAATAATCTATGCAGAAATGGACCACAGGTCTGAAGCCTATTATTGACATAAGCACCTTGGAGACTAACCCTTGATCCCATTAAGTAAATGGTTAGGAAAGTGCTGAGTTGGTTTGTGCTTGTTACCAACTGACAAGCATAAAATAGCGTAAATGTGTTGGGTTGTGCTGTATAGATTTCCCATCAACACGCTGGAGACCAGAGACTTGTGATAAGCATATGGTAAACGAGCAGACATAGAATTTAAGTCTTCCCTCTAGGGAGGGGCCATAAATGAATACAGACCCTCAAATCAGGAGGGGGAAAAGCATCTGTAGCCTGCAGAGTCCTCACTCTTGTTGGGCCTTATCATCCACAGCCATACAACCACTGGGGACATCCAGGGAACCAGAACCCAGTACCTTTACCTGTTTACATATTACCACCCTGTGGATGTTTCCATAAACTTTGTTACCAGAGTGTAGGTTCTTGTTTCATTACAGAAGGTATTCAGAGATAAGACATGGAGACCAAGTAGGCAAAGCAAGCATTTATTAACAGACGGAACGCTCTCAGGAGGGAGAGTGGGCAGGCTGAGTTCCTTCTGGCAAGCTGGTTATATGGGGTGTGAAAATGACTGGGCAGAATATTCACTGAGGAGGGTTTGGGGGGTAATTTCCTAGGTTTTGTCCCAGCTCCACCTTCCCAAGGGGAGGAGGAGTTTTTGTCCTTAGTTGGTCTTGCTCGGATCTGTCATGGTGTCAGTGCATGATGGGTACTGCTCTGGTTGCAATGCTAATTCTATTGAAATAAGGGCATAAAGAGCAAAAGGTTACTTTCTGATGCTAGAGATTCCCACTGTTCTTTGTTTGCCTCTAGGACCCCTGTCATCACAAGATGTATCGTTTCCTGTCACATGACTCATGCCTCCCTTCTCTGCTCATATCTGGCTAACTGCCTGCTCTACAATTTTGCCATCAATGACACCTCATATTCTGTAACACTATCTGTGGGCATCTTTTAAACACATCACAGTCCCCAAATCTGATACCCATGTGGTGTGAATCCCCCAAAACTAAGCCTTTGAAGAAAGTGAAATAATTTCAGAGTTGGCGGACTGAGTGCATTCTAATGTATATTATCTCTTAATATTTCAATTGCTAAACAGACACATCATCCTTTATCAAGATTAGACTTGAAACATGTATGCTTCCTTGTCTGCAAATTCGTCAGAAGAGCCTAAAGTAGGCAATGTCATGGTCATAATAGCCCTCACCAGCCTCTGTTTTCTCACAGTTCTGCAGGCTGGGAAGTCCAAGATCAAAGCACCAGAAGATTTGGTGTCTGGCAAAGTCCTGCTTCCTGGTTCATAGTTGGCTATCTTCTCACTGTATCCTTACAAAGCAGAAAGAGTGGGAGAGAGCCCTCTGGGGATTGTTATATAAATGCTCTTTATCATGTTGAGGATGTACTCTACTATTCCTAGTTTGTAAGAGTTTTTATGATGAGAGGGTGATGGGTTGTTTTTCAAATGGCTTTTCTGCATCAATTAACTGATCAAGTGGTTGTTTGTTTTTTCTGCATTCTGTAAATGTAATGCTTTACATTCATTGATTTTCTTATGTTGAACCATCTTTGCATTCCTGGGATAAATGCCAATTGGTTATGGTGTCTCATCCTTTCAATATGCTGCTAGATTTGGTTTGCTTCTATTTTGTTGAGGATTTTGCATTCACATTAATAAGGTATATTGGCCTGTAGTTTTATTTTCCTGTGCTGTCTTTATCTGGCTTTGGTATCACAGTAATTCTAGCTTAACATGAGTTAGAACATGTTCCACATCTATCTGCGGGGAAGGGTTTAAGAAAGATTGGTGTTAATTCTTCTTTAAATAACTGGTAGAATTCATTGCTGAATCTATCTAGTCCTGGTCTTTTCTCTTTTGGGAGGTTTTTGATTATTGATTCAATTTATTTACTTCTTATAGGCCTCTTCAGATTTTCTATTTCTTCTTGAGTCAGTTTTGGTAGTTTGTGGATTTCTATGAAGTTTTCCATTTCATCTAGGTTATCTAATTTGTTGGCATACAGTTTTTCATAGTGTTCTCTTATAATCCTTCTTATTTCTATGTGGACAAGAATGTTGCCAGTCTTATCAGTAAACAAAGGATGTTGTGACCATCAAGCCATCAGCCACTACAGGCGCCCCAGAAGGTGTACCCTGAGGGGATTTAGGATGGAGAAAAACAGGATACTGGCCCTAAATAGTTAAGGTGGATATCAAAGGAATAATTTCATTAAGCCCAGACTCTTTCATCTTCCCATAGTTGGAAAGTGCTAAATTCATTAACCTGAGCTGTCTGATTTTTCTTTAATTAATAGTAATCTTTTGATGTTTGACAATTTGGTTTTTTGAAAAAACTCCTATGTATCCTGGCTCTTCCCTTACCTCTTTGGAAAAGTCCCCCGGAGCTACCTGAGAGGCTGTATCCAGGCTTAAGTCCTCAGTAAAGCTCCGAATAAAACATACTTCTCAACTTTCAGGTTGTACATTTTTTTCAGTTGACATCTATAAGGGTATTAGTAATGTTCCCACAATCATCCCTGCCTTTAGTGAGTCTTCTCTATTTTTTCCTTGGTCAGTTTAGCTAAAGATTTGTCAATGTTGTTGATCTTTTCAAGTAACCAATTTTTTTTTTACTCTGTTGATTTTCTCTATTTTCTGTTGGTTTTCTATTCTCTATTTCCTCTATCTCTGCTCCAATTTTTATTATTCCCTTCCTTCTGCTGGCTTTTGATTAGTTTTAGGAACTTTCTCTAGTTCCTTAAGGTATAAACTTTGGTTATTTATTTAAAACATTTTCTCTCTTTTAATATAGACATTTACAGCTATAGATTTCTCTTGGAGCACTGTTTTTGCTGCCTCCCGTAAGTTTTGGTATATTGTGTTTTCATTTTCATTTGTCTCAAAATATTTTCTGATTTCCCTTGTGATTTCTTCTTTGGCCCAGTGGTTGTTTAAGAACATGTTGTTTAAGTTCAACATACATCTGAATTTTCCAGTTTTCCTTCTGTTACTGATTTCTAATTTTATTCCATGTGTCCAGAGCATATACTTTCTGTGATTTCAATCTTTTTAAATGTTTTGAGACTTGTATTGTGGCCTAACATATGGTCTATCCTGGAGAATTGTTCCAGATGCACTTGAGAAAAACGTCTAGTCTGCTGTTTTGGTAGGAAATGTCCTGTATATGTCTGTTAGATCTGGTTGGTTTATACTATTGTTCAAGTCTTCTATTTCCTCATTGCTTTTCAGATTAGTTGTTCTATCCATGTTGAAAGTGAGGTAGTAAAGTCTTCAACAATTATTATAGAATTATCTGTTTCTTCCTTCAGTACTGTCAATTTCTGCTTCATATATTTTTAGCTCTGTTTTTAGTGTGAATATGTTTATAATTGTTATATATTCTTTTTTTTTTTTTTTGCGGTACGCGGGCCTCTCACTGTTGTGGCCTCTCCCGTTGTGGAGCACAGACTCCAGATGCGCAGGCCCAGCAGCCATGGCTCACGGGCCCAGCCGCTCCACAGCATGTGGGATCCTCCTGGACTGAGGCACGAACCCGTATCCCCTGCATCGGCAGGCGGATTCTCAACCACTGCACCACCAGGGAAGCCCGATATAATTGTTATATATTCTTGAAGGATTGACCCTTTTGTCAATATACAATGGCCTTCTTTTTCTCTTGCAACAGTTTTTGACTTAAAAACTATTTGTCTGACATTAGTATAGCCACCCCAACTCTCTTTTGGTTACTATTGGCATGAAATATTTATTTTTATCTTTTTCATTTTCAACTTACTTGTGTCCTTGGATCTAAAGTGAGTCTTTTTTAAAATTTTAATTAATTAATTTATTTTTGGCTGTGTTGGGTCTTTGTTGCGGTGTGCAGGCTTCTCTTGTTGCGGAGCATGGGCTCTAGGCACGCAGACTTCAGTAGTTGTGTCATGCAGGCTCAGTAGTTGTGGTGCACAGGTTTAGTTGCTCCACAGCATGTGGGATCTTCCTGGACCAGGGCTCGAACCCATGTCTCCTGCATTGTCAGGTGGATTCTTAACCACTGCACCACCAGGGAAGTCCTAAAGTGAGTCTCTTATAGAGAGGATATAGTGAGATCATGGTTGTTGTTGTTATTTTTAATCTATTTTGTCACCCTCTTTTTTTTTTTTTTTTTTGTGGTACGCGGGCATCTCACGGCTGCCGCCTCTCCTGTTGTGGAGCACAGGCTCCGGACATGCAGGCCCAGCGGCCATGGCTCACGGGCCCAGCCGCTCCGCAGCACGTGGGATCCTCCCAGACCAGGGCACGAACCCGTGTCTCCTGCATCGACAGGCGGACTCTCAACCACTGCGCCACCAGGGAAGCCCATCACCCTCTTTTTAATTGGAGAGTTTAATCCATTTACATTGAAAGTAGTTATCGATAAGGAACTCCTTACTCTATTATTTTGATATTTGTTTTCTCTGTCTTTTTTTTTTCTGGTTGTACCTCAATTTTTCCATTACTCCCTTCTTCTGTTTTTTTTTTTTTAATGGTGTACCATTTTTATTCCCTTCTCATTTCCTTTTCTGTGAAAATTTTAAAAGTTATTTTCTTTGTGGTTACCTTGGGGGATTACAATTAGACTCGTACACTTATAACAATCTATTTTGTATTAATACCACTTTAACTTCAATGGTATACAGACACCCTGCTCTTTTACAGATCTTTCCCTCCCCCTATCTGTTGTTGTTATCACAAATTTCATCTTTACACATTGACTTTACTTAAAGTCAACTTATTTGTAGCTGTTAATCATATCTACAAAATACCTTCACAGGAACATCTTTTATAGTGTCTGACCAAACAACTGGGTACCATAGCCTTGCCAAATTGACACATAAAATTTAACCATCACAACAATCACACCAACAAAAAATTATTCAAGATAATAATAGTTTTATCCTATAACTTAATGTTGGATTCATAATCAGCAATGTTTTAATCTTCCATTTTCCCTTAAATAAAATTTAGTTGTTCTATTTTGATTTATGCTAACAGAAATGATACCATAAATGTTATGCTGAAAAATTCCTTCTGAATGAATTCATTCATTTGCTTTCATTTTATGGACTTTTAATGAGCACTTATTATGTACCAGATAATGGAAATAGGAATATATAATGATAACGAGAGGGTGGCAATGATGATTTTATTAGTAATAGTAGTTTTAAACTTTTATTAATTACATACTATGGGTCAGGCACATCTTATTTAATATAATACATAAAAGATCGATCACCGATCTCAAGGTGCTCATAAGCAGTGGGAAAAGACAAATGAAAAAAGAGACAAAACACAGTATAATAAGCGTTATGGGCTTCCCTGGTGGCGCAGTGGTTGAGAGTCCGCCTGCCGATGCAGGGGACACGGGTTCGTGCCCCGGTCCGGGAAGATCCCACATGCCGCGGAGCGGCTGGGCCCGTGAGCCATGGCCGCTGAGCCTGCGCATCCGGAGCCTGTGCTCCGCAACGGGAGAGGCCACAACAGTGAGAGGCCCGAGTACCGCAAAAAAAAAAAAAAAAAAAAAAAGTGTTATGCTGTAGATAAAGATGGAACCACCTGACTTAACATGTGAATAGACATTAGCCAGGTGAAGACGAGGAAAAAGACTTTTCCAAATAGTTGGAGCAACTATGCAACAAATGCAAATTCCCAAGTCTTGATTTAATATGGTATTATTATCTCGATAATAATATAGCCTCTGGAAAGGCTGGAGATCAAGGGGGCAGAAATAAGAATGGTTAGCTAGGCAGGGGTTACTTCCCTGGAGAGTTACCACAAAAGTGTTTTTTCTCTCTGCCATTGCAGGCTTCCAGACTTCTCCGATGGCTTTTGAAAAAGATCCAGTAAAGACTGGTATAAAATCAACTGTCTAACCCCAGAGTTGTTTTTCACAGTTGACAGTGCTGAGAACTATATATAATCCTGAGTTCTTATGTTATAAGGTACTTTGTGGCTGCTAAAACTCCTCAATAGGTAAAGTAGTGACAATGTGTATGTGTTTTCAAGATAGGAATGTCGATGATAGGTTTGGAAAACGGTACAATAAATTGGCATTTGGTAGTGTCAATTTTGTTAATCATATGAATAACCCTTTAGATAAAATAGTAAAAACCATTTATTGAGCACGTACTGTGTGTTCAATATTCAGCACTTAAAATGGATTTATCCATGTAATTTAATCCACACAACAATTCTAAGAGGCTACTTTTTACTCTGTGTCATGCATTATTGGTAATTTCACTTTATAGATGAGGGAACTGAGGCATGGATAAGTCTATAAGTAGGGTTCAATCATGAAAATAGAAACTGCTCCAGGTATTTCAAGCATAATGGTATTTAGGACAGAGAATTAGGTGCTTAAAAGCCTTTGGAAGGGCTGAAGGAGCTAATGTCACAATAATTTTCATTTGTGCCACTGCTTCTATGGTTGGTCCAGAGAATAGAGAAGTTGCTGCTGCTGCCACCCAAAAGCCAGAAAAGTTCAGAAAAGCACTGTTGACTGTCTACTGAGGCAGAAACTGGCAGGGAAGCAAGCCAAAGCCCAAGCAAAAAACACCGAGCAATAATTTATGTCTTTCTGCCACTTTCCAGATCTCAGGAAATACATCCTACTTGACAAAATGTAAATGAATCCAGAACACTGGTGGTAAGGGCATCTGGGAAATGTAGTTCCCAGGATTCCAGTATGCCTTGGGGAGAGCTGAGAAGGGTATGAGAATGAATGCTATTATTAGTTTTCTATTGTTGCCATAAAGTTACCACAAACTTAGTGGCTTAAAACAATACCCACTTATTATCTCACAGCTCTTTAAGTCAGAAGCCTAGTGGACTTAGCTGGGAGCACTGTTTAGGGTCTCATAAGACTGGAATCAAGGTGTCAGCCAGCCAACACTCTGGGGAAGAATCTGCTTCCAGGCTTGTTCCAGGTTGTGGGCAGAATTCATTTCTTTAGTGTGGTTTTCATGTGGTTCCTTCCATCTTCAATCCAGCACCCGTGGTTTGGGTCCTTCTTATGTATGAAATCTTTATGAATTTCCTTTCTGCTGCATCTCTCTGACCTGCTATTTTGCCTTTAGGGGTTCATGTGATTATATTGGGTTCACCTGAAAAACCCAAGCTAATCCCTCCATCTTAAGGTGAGTTGATTAGTAAGCTTAATTATATTTGCAAAATCCCTTTTGCCAAAGATGTAACGTAACCATGAGAAGAATACCAGGGGACAAAGATCATGGGAGTCAGAATTCTGCCTACCACAATTCTCACTGGAAGAAACTATCAAACAAAAAAATTCCAACACAAAAGGTTAAGAGATTTGCTCAAGATCATCCATGTTATTCAGCTTTATCAATTTTAATAATAATAACTACAATGTACCAAGTGTCTACTATAAGTCTGGAAATATTCAAGGAGGTGTCTCCCTACTATCCCATGTATTTTTTTAAATCAAATATAGACAATATATATATATATTTTTTGCGGTACGCGGGCCTCTCACTGTTGTGGCCTCTCCCGTTGCGGAGCACAGGCTCCGGACGCGCAGGCTCAGCGGCCATGGCTCACGGGCCCAGCCACTCTGCAGCATGTGGGATCTTCCCGGACCGGGGCACGAACCCGTGTCCCCTGCATCGGCAGGCAGACTCTCAACCACTGCGCCACCAGGGAAGCCCCCTAGACAATATTTTATAAGAACTGTAAATGGAGTATAACCTTTAAAGATTGTAAATCACTATGTTGTACACCTGTAACATTTAATATTGTAAATCAACTATACATCAATAATAATAAATAATATAAAAATCAAATAGCAAATTGAGAGACTTCATAGTACTTCATATACTGAGTTATGAGAATTAATTTAAATAACATGGATAAGTGCTTAGTGCAGTGTCCAGGACAATTAAGAACTCAATAAATCCTTTGTTGTTATTATTCCCATTTTAGAGACAAGATCATTGTGGCTCTGAGAGGTGACCTAACTTGTCCAAGACTACATGGCTAATAAGTAACCCAGCACAATTTTGAATACAGATTGTCCAATCAAATGTGGAAATAAATGGGAAAAATGCATGTAATGAACTTAATTGACATAATGCCCAGTAAATATCGATTCTTATTAAAATGGCACACAAGATACCCAATCACCCTAAATAGGCATGATATTTCTAAAGGCTACTTACTCACTATTGACTGAATTAAGTCTAAATTCCTTATCTGGCTCCAGTTTACTTGCCTCACACTCCCTCCCACACCATCCTTCTCTCTCAGCAACCCTATACATACCCTTCAATTATATTCAAAATTGTTATTTTCTCAAGAGATCAGATTTGTGGTTAAGAGAGGTGTGGGGGGGCAGTGCTGGGCACGGAGGGAAGCAGTGGAAATCAGATGAAGCTGGTCAAAAGGTACAAACTTCCAGTTATAAGATTAACAAGTACTAGGAATGTGACATAACAACACGTTAAACACAGTTAACACTGCTGTATGTTATATGTGAACGTTAAGAGAGTAAATCCTAAGATTTCTCATTACACACAAAATTTTTGTTCTGCTTCTTTAACTTCGTATTTATATATGATGAATGTTCACTAAACATATTGTGATAATCACTTCATGATGTATGTAAGTCAAATCATTATGCTGTACACCTTAAACGTATACAGTGCTGTATGCCAATGATATCTCAGTAAAACTGGGAGAAAAAATTTTTACGAAACAAAAAAATTGTGCAAAGATTGGCAACATTTTACATTTTCCCTAGTGTTTGATGTAAAACAGCTGGATTCTCACATCTGTTTCTGCATTCAATCTGTTGCAAAAGACATGTAAATTTTCTAGAAGCTTCTGGAAAATTCCATTGAACACTTGCGACTATGAGAATGAAAAAGGCCAATAACATCTTCCTATTGTTATGAAAATAGAATGACCTTGTAGACCTCCAGGGATCCCTGGACCATATTTTGGGAACAGACTGGGTTAGAGTAGGTTTTTCTGTTAATGACCTATTTCTAGATTGTCCGACCTTGGCTCATTTTTCTAGTAGCCAGTAGTTATAGGCAGGCAGCTCCACCCTCCATGATGAGGAGGCCTTAATCGAACTAGCTGATGGTGATATTTCCTGCACCCGGTACAGTGAGGGTACTTAACTATTCAATGAACCCAGGATAATCACCAAAAGTGTGGTTATTCGGCCGCAGAGTAGGTCTCTTTAAGTCTGATGCAGCCTAGCTTGGCAGATCCCTGGGTCGATTTAGGAAACTCGAGAGAACACAATGGGGCCATGACCACTCGCCTGGGTTGCAAAATTTAAGGAGTTGTCACAAACCTCTGAAAGCAAGATCAATTATATTTTATTGTAGTGTTTTAAAAATTCAAATGGGTTAGCCAGTGCTTGCGGACGGGCCGCCTGTTTTTGTAAATACAGATTTTTAATAGTGATTTTCGGAAAACTTTCAGTTGCTCAAAGTAGAGGCCCAGCTCAGGCGCTTGGTCGCGTAACCCGCTGGTAGGTCTAACGTCCTGACAAAGAAGCGCAGGAAGGCGAACTTTCCGCACCCCTCAGCAGACTTCCACTTCCCCGCCGCGTTCTCCCCGTCCCCTTCACCCGCTCGTCTCTGATTGGTTGGGCTGCCGCAAGTGCGCGCTGCCATTGGCCGGAAGTCCATCGGGGCTGGGCGCAAGGGAAACTTACCTCAGCTGGTTCGCGCGGAAGCGTTATTGTGCTCGGCGGCAGCGGTTGTCGGCGGTTGTCGGCGGTTGTGGGGAGAGAAGCGGCTGGCGCGGCGCCGCTCTAGGTACGTTGGGGCCGGGCGAGAACCCTGCGCGAGCTACAGTTGGCCGGGACGGAGGTTTCTTGCGCGCCGCGCGCCTGAGTGCCGGCCTCCGGAGGCCTCGGAGCGCCGCGCGAGCCGGGCGGTTGCGGCGGGGTTGACTCAGATGTGTCCGCGGAGTCGTTGGGGCTCCGACCCGGCCGGCAAGACAACGGCGAAGGGCGAAAGGACGTGTCTCCACCCGCTGTCCGAGCGGGCGGCGGGCAAAGCAGGAGTGGTGGGCGGCGGCGCGGGCGAGTCGGGGCCGCGGAGGGACGTTGCCTCAGGGTTTGGTACTCGCCGAGTAAGTAAGTGCAAGCGTGGGGCCCTACCGGACTACATTTACAGACTAACGGAGAAAATGTAGTAGTCCTCCGCGCAACTTTGGGATTCCGTCGCCAAATTTCCAGGAGTTTCAGTTGTAATTTATCTGAGGAAACCAGGTGCCAGAACAGTTAAGTGATCTTCATCAGGCGGTGGGGAGGCTTTCCTTGATGTACATTTTATGCAGAAGGTACTAGAACATCAGGGAAAACAGAAAATTCCGAGCCTTAATGCCGACATGCCTTTTTAAAGGAAAGCGCCTGGAGCACAAACGTGTAATGTACACCTGTGGAGCTCACCAGTGTTGGGATGCTGTGATTGAAGGATGAAAGCCGTGTAACGGCAGGCGTGGTTCTTTAACACAGTTTATTTTTGAGGAAGTTAAAGAGAAAAAAACCATTTCCTGCTTGTCGCCCTTCCCTCACCTACTTTCAATTTTGGCAAGTTCAAGAATGTGTCCTGTACAGAGGAAGCAATTATTTTGCTTTGTCTCTCTGATTACAACCTTGCTGTGCTTGGAAAACTGGCTTGGAAAACTGACTTCCACCTTTCCGTGATACTGTGTTGAAGATGAAGTTTCCAACATTGTAAGCCAGCACGTGTTGCTTGCTTTGTGACGAGCCGGTATTCACTGCTCTGGAGACTCATAGATGGTCAAGACCTAGAAAAAGATGATCATACTGAGTAATTCATTAGGAATAAAATGTTAAAAAATAGAAGAATTATGTGAAACCCACTTAAACGGGCTGTTATGCTAGGTTGGGATTTCATACTCTTTTATTATGATTTTGTCATATATTGTAGCCAGTAAATGACTGGCGACAACTATTTGCAAAACAAATGGGGAAGAACGTTCAAGATAAAAATAATTTATATCACAGGAAAGCTACTGAAAATACAAAAATGAAGCATCTGGCTGAAGGACTGATTACATTGAGTTCAGCTCTTGTGAAGTATGTCTTCTTAGTTCGTTCATCCTCCAATACATTTTTGGAAATGTTGAGTCTGACCGTAATCAAATTAATCTACTTAACTCTCAGTCTTATCTGCAGATTTGTACAGACTACATCTTAAGATTGACTTTTGCCTCAACAGAAGTGCATGATTTGCATCTTTTAAGAACTGGTGTATCTAGGTACATCTTGAATTTTCAGCTGTTTATCTTATTGACGCTCGCTCGTACTTCACCTCAACCTTCAATTCTGCTGTATTTCCTTGCTACTTAATATCTTGAATTCTGGCATGAAAATATTGCATGATCCCTGCATCTTTGCATGTGCAAATCATGTAGTTCTCTTATAGTGGGTGTGTACAGATGTATTTCATTTGATATCAAATTTTAAATAATATATTGGATACTTGTTAAAAATAAACTATGATTTTAAATGCACAAGAGTACTAGTTCTCATTAAGTTGAGTGAGATTATATTAAAATACAAAGAAACATATTCTTCTATCTTATTTTGTCTCATATCCTTACATTGTTTAAATACTTATTCTGTTCTCTAAAGCTTAATTAAACCTTGACCCATACCTTTAAAATGCATTACTATAGACTCAGGTAACTTCGTATCCTTTTTTTATCTTTACCAATCTAAGTAGGACAGAAAGATTGTAGTCGGGTAATATCTAGAGGGAAGTAAACATAACTGGGTAGGGGAGATAATTGGTTATAATGTGAATTTTTGAATTTCTGATTAAATTGCTAGGCATATAAGGGGTGTTTGTGTACAGATCTTATTAAATTTAACCATTAATTATATAGAGGCACTATATGTATCTACTAAATGTGGTATCATTAGTATACCTTTGAAGTTCTACTGTGTATAGTGCTGCTGATATGAAATAGCTTATGGTAAAGCTATGGCAAAAGTTGCTGAGGCCTGTTCTGGTACTCTTTATTAAGGAAAAAATAACCCTGGGTGGCTTTCCAGAGGTTCATTTTTATAAGTTGAGTATTCATTTAGGCAGCATTTAATAAAACTTCTACATGAAAAGCATCTCACTGAGGATATAAAAGTAAGACAAGTCTCTGCCCACAAATATCATGACTAAAATATAAATTTCTAATGGGAAATTCAGATAAGGAAGTAGATCTCTTGGGGGAAGTCTTTCTCTGAAGAGATGATCTTTAAACGAGACCTTGAAGGAGTGGAGAATAAGGGAAAATGTTGGTATATGACCGTTCTGATGAATTTGAAAAAAAAGTGAAGAATAGGTTTATAGGAAATTCAGAGATAAAATTTAATAGCTTCAGGAAAAAGGAAATATAAAAAAGATAATGCAGTCGTGATTCTCTGGTTATGTATTTGCTTGTAACAACTCAAGTATTGATTTAATTACAAATGTGATGAAAAGCTGTATAGGGTATAGAAAAGAGCTAAATCCTCATCTGTATGTATAGGACCTTGATAGTGGCTAAAATTTGTAATTCAAGAAATACTACTGTGAATGTATTTTAAAATACTGAGATTAAAAAAAAAGTTAGTTTAAAATGATTGTTACTAGGCATTGAGTGTTGACAAGCAACTACTTTATTTCACTGTGAGCATTTTATGCTGCTTAATTTTTTTTTTTTTTTTTGGTGGTACACGGGCCTCTCACTGTTGTGGCCTCTCCCGTTGCGGAGCACAGGCTCCAGATGCGCAGGCTCAGCGGCCATGGCTCACGGGCCCAGCTGCTCCGCGGCATGTGGGATCTTCCCGTACCGGGGCACGAACCCGCATCCCCTGCATCGGCAGGTGGACTCTCAACCACTGCACCACCAGGGAAGCCCTATGCTGCTTAATTTTATACCACTACGTCGATAAAATTTTTTTAAGTAAAAGCAAAATTCTACTAGCACTTAGAAGATGCTAATGCTGCTGGTCCATGGACCACATTTAGAGTAGTAAGGATTAGTTCATGCTCATTATAAGATTGTCACCTGGCACAAGTTGGTCATGTTTTGTCCTTTTGTTGACCACTATATATCCCTTAAAGGTAACCTTGTTACTTCATAATATCTGATTTGTACTTGTGATATGAGATTTGAGTCTTACGATCCTGGGTTTAAATACTGGCTCTGAACTGTGTTTTTCTGAACAAGTTATACAACCTAGCTTAGATTTGTTTTGGTGTAAATGTAAAATATAACAGGAATTGTGCTTTATTTAGTATTGATATTTATAATAAGGTAATATCTCAGCAACAAGGATCACTAGAGATAGAGACATTTTGTAATGAGAAAAACCAGTCCAGCACCAGGAATAGAGAAAATAAACTCAATCAGTATGTACCCATGGCTTCAAACTATATACTGTAGGGGGGGAGAGACAGTGATTCAGTTAAAAGAAATAGACAAATCATAGTGGAATAGACAAGTTGTGGAATCATAGTGGATCACTCTGAACACACTCCTGTTTTAATAGCTGGAAGATTATAAACAACACAGCTAAGAAATTTGAATTAGTTGGCGTCGACATAGAATAACACTGTACCCAGCAATGTTGGAATACAGGTTTTGCTCAAATACACATGGAGCTTTTGAAAAAATTGGCTCTGAAACTAGCTTCAACAGATAATACAGGATGGAAATTATTCAGAGGACATTCTCTGATTACAGTGCAATTAAATTAAGCTAACCTTCAACAACAAAACTGCAACTTGGAAATCTGCAATTGCCTGGAAATAAATGTATTTCTAAATAATGCACAGATCATAGAAGGAATTATAATGGAAATTAGAAAGTATTTTGAACCAAGTAATAAGAGGGCTTATCAGAATTTGTGAGACTTGACAAAGAGACAGGACTTAGAGGAAATTTTGTAGCTTTAAATGCAAAAAAACAAAAAGGACTGAAAAAGATTTGAGTTTTATCTCAAGCTGGAACAAAAAATCAAGCCTGAAGAAAATTGAATCATAAAACTAACAGGAAATGATGAAATAGAACACTGCATACAATAGAGAGGAAAGTCAGGATGTCAGTGCTTTGACAGTATTGATTAAATGGATAAATTTCTAGTAAGAGTGACCAAGAGAAAGAAAAACAAAACATGTCAGTAATATCAAGAATAAAAAGAGACATCACTACAGATCCTGCATATATTACAAATGTAATTAGAGAATATTATGAAGAACTTTATAAACTTGAAATTCTGTTAAATTTTGAAATTTTGTGTGAAAAAAACAAAATTAACAGAAAAGTAAAATATGAATGATTCCTATATCTATTTTTAAAAATTCAAACATAATTGAAAACCTTTATCACTAAGTTAACTCCAAGCCCAGATGGCATTATGATGAATTATTTCTAACATTTAAGGAAGGAGTAATACTATTTGCAGACAAAAACTCTTCAGAGAATGGAAAAAGACTTTCCAGTTTTTTAATGAAGCCAAAATAACCCTGATTTCAAAACCTGATAAAGGAAAAGAATGACTCATCTTTCTCATAACATTGATACAAAGTCCTAAAAAAATGTTAGCAAGTTGAATACAGAAACATGAAGCAAAAAAATGGGCATATTATGACTGACTGAGGTTTCTTTCAGAAATAAGCTAGGTTTAGTATTTTAAGAGATCAACCAATATGATAGAAGTTAATTGAAAAAATGAGATTATATTATCTAAATATATATGAAAAGGATAAAATTGAAAATGCATTAATGATAAAATCTGGGAATAGAAGGGTATTTTATTAATCTAATATAGAGCATTTGTAAAACGTATAGCAAAAATCATAGTGGTGTTAGTGAAACTGCACACCCCTTTCAAGATTGGTAATGAGTGAAGGATGCCTGCTAACAGCATACCCATTCATAGCATACTGGAGGTTCTAACTAGTGCAATAAGAAAAATAAGGCTTAGCAAGAAAATTATGACACTACATAGAAAGTTCAAAAGAACTTACTTGGTTTAATAAGTGAATTTAATGAATTAGTTGGAGATACGATCAATAAAAAAGCACTGATTGTATTTCTATATGATACCAGGCAGAAAAATGAAATTTTAAAGTGATGCCACATAGAAAGTATTAAAAAATGAATATTAAAAAATGAATGCCTATGGGATAGAGGAGCAAAAGACATGAAACATATAAAACAAAGTAAAATGGTAGCCAGAAATCCAGCTATATCAATATTAATGTCAAGTGTGAATGGATTAAACAATCCAGTCAAATACCAGATTGTCAGACCAGAGGAAAAATAGCATCCAACTATATGCTGTCTGTAGGAGACACACATAGATTGAAAGATACAATTATGTTGAAAGTAAAAGCATAGAAAAAATCATGTGAATAGCAACTATAAGAAAACTAGAGTGGCTATACTAATTTCAGACAAAATAGACTTTAAAATAAATATTAGAGGTAAAGAGGGACATTTTGTAATAAAAGATGCAGTCCCTTAGGAAGTTATAACAATTACAAACATGCCACTAACTAGCGCCAAAATATATGAAGCAAATATTGACAAGAATTGAACAGAGAAATAGCAAATTTCAACAATAATAGTTGGAGACTTCAATACAACACTTTCATAATGGAAAACTAGGTGAAAGATCAATTAGAAAAGACTTGAATAACGCTGTAAATCAACTAGACCTAAGAAACATCTTTTGAACACTCAACCAAACAAAAGCAGATTATATTCTTCTTAAATGTACATAGAAAAATTTCCAAAATAGACATTATGCTAGGCCATAAAACAAACCTCAACACATTTTAAAGGACTGAAACCACAACAAACTACATTCTGTGACCACAGTGGAATGAAATTAGAACCTAAGAAGAAGAAATTTGAGAAATTCACAGCTATGTGGAAATTAAACAACACACTCCTAAATAATGAGTGAGTCAAAGGAGAAATCATGAGGGAATTTAGAAAATACTTTAACATTAATGGAAATGAAGACATAACATACAAAACATTTTGGGTGCAATTAAAGCTTTTCTTAGGAAATTTGTTGTGATAAATGCCTATATTTAAAAAGAAGACTTCAAATCAATAAACTGACTTTTAATCTTAATGCAGAAAGAGGAAACTAAACCTGAGCAGAATGAAGGAAATGATTAGTAAAGTCAAGAAAGAAAAAAATAAAATTAATAAAATCAAAAGTTGTTTTTCAAAAAGATCAACAAAATTGACAAACCTTTACCTAGAGTGACCATGAAAAAGACTCAAATTACTGAAATTTGGAATGAAAGGGTGCATTACTACTGATCTTGCAGAAGTTAAAAAGATAATAAGAGACTCCTATAGAACGATTCACTTATATACTGATCAGTTTTATAGATGAACTAGACAAATTCTTTTTTTTTTTTTTTTTTTTGTGGTATGCAGGCCTCTCACTGTTGTGGCCTCTCCCGTTGTGGAGCACAGGCTCTGGACACGCAGGCTCAGTGGCCATGGCTCACGGGCCTAGCTGCTCCGAGGCATGTGGGATCTTCCCAGACCGGGGCATGAACCCGTGTCCCCTGCATCGGCAGGCGGACTCTCAACCACTGTGCCACCAGGGAAGCCCTAGACAAATTCTTAACAAGACCAAAATGAACAAAACTGACTCAGGAAGAAATAGAAAATCTGAAAAGCAAGTAAAGAGATTGAATTAGAACACAAAGAAAAACTCAGATGGTTTTTGTTGTTGAATTCTACCAAGTGTGTAAAAATACCAATTTCTTACAGATTCTTCAGAGAAATAGAAGAGGAAGGCACACTGCCCTGATCATTCTGTGAGGCCAGTATTATCCTGGTAACAAAACCAAAGACACTGTAAGAAAATGACAGAACAATATCTCTTATGAATATAGGTGCAAAAATTGTCAACAAAATACTAGCAAGTTGAATCCAGCAACGTCATGACCATGTAGGGTTTATCCCAGGAATGCAAGGTTGGTTTCACATCCAAAAATATATTAATGAATGTACCATATCTATAGAATAGAGCACAAAGCCATATGGTCATGTTAATGCTGAAAAGGCATATTCTGACAAAAATCCAAGGTTCCTTCATGGTAAAAAAAAAAAAAAAAAAAAAAACAAAGAAGTAGGGTTAGTTGTGAAATGTTTTTTAACCTGATAAAAGGTACCTGTGAAAAATCTACAGTTAACATCATGCATAATGATTAAAGACTGAAGGTTTTCCTCCTAAATAGGGAGCAAGACAAGGATGTCCACTCTTGCCACTTCTAGTCTACATTGTACAGGAGGTTGTAGTCAGGACAATTAGGCAAGAAAATGGAATAGATTGGAAAGGAAGAAATAAAACTGTTGACAAATGACATGATCTTGTATGGAGGAAATCCTAAGGAATCTGCAAAAAGCTATTCTGAGATGAGAATAAGATCAATAGAGTTGCAGGATGCAAGATAAATATACAAAATTCTATTGTATTTCCATGTACTTGCAGTGAAAAATTCTGAAGTTTCATTAACAATAGTATCGAAAAGTGCAAAACTTTAACTCTGAAAAGTAAACATTATTGAAAGAAATTAAATGTCTAAATAAATGGAAAGACATCCTATATTCATGGATCAGAACACTTGATAGAATGAAGGTAATTGCTCCCTAAGTTGATCTAAAGATTCAACACAATCCCTATTGAAGTGCCATCTGGCTTCTTTGCAGAAATTGTTAATCTGGCCCTAAAATTCATATAGATATTCCGAGAACTCAGAATAGCAAAAACAGTCTTGAACATTGAGGACTCATACATCCTGAATTCAAAACTTACTAGAAAGCTATAGTAATCAAGACAGTGTGGTACAGGCATAAGGCCATACCTATATATCAGTGGGATAAAATTGAGAATCCAGAAATAAACCTTCACATTTATATAGACAATTGGTTTTTGTTTTTGTTTTTGCATTACGCGGGCCTCTCACTGTTGTGGCCTCTCCCGTTGCAGAGCACAGGCTTCAGACGCGCAGGCTCAGCAGCCATGGCTCATGGGCCTAGCCGCTCTGCGGCATGTGGGATCTTCCCAGACCGGGGCACGAACCCGTGTCCCCTGCATCGGCAGGTGGACTCTCAACCACTGCCTCACTAGGGAAGTCCTAGGCAATTGGTTTTTGATGAGAGAAACAAAACAATGAGGAAGAAGAAATGGCCTTTTCAAAAGGTGCTGGAACAGCTCTATGTCCACATGCAAAAGAATAAGTGTGGACCTTCTCCCTCACTTTATTACTAACACACATAAAAATTAACTCCAAATGTATCCAAGGTAAAACAATAAAATTTTTAAACAGAGATAAATCTTCATGACCTTGGATTAGGCAGTGATTTTTTTTTTTTTTAGATATGACACTAAAAGCACAAGCAACAAATGAAAAAGTAAATTGGGCTTTATCAAAATTTAAAACTTTAGTTTCTCAAAGTATACCATCAAGAAATTGAAAAGACACCCACAAAATGTGAGGAAAAGTTTGGAAATCATGTCTATAGGGACTTAGATCTGGAATATATAAAGATGTCTTACAAGTCAACCATGAAAAGTCAGATAACCCAATTTTGAAGTGGACAGATGAGCCGAATAGTCATTTCCCCAAAAACAATATACCAGTGGCCAATAAGCTCATGAAATAATGCTCATCATCATTAGCCATAAGGGCAGTGCAAATTAAAATGACAGTGAAGTCATCACTCACACCAAGATGCAATACTAAAACAGACAGATGATAATGAGTATTGATGGATGAAGAGGTGCTAAAATTGGATCCCTCATACTTTCCTGGTGTGAATGTAAATTGGTCCAGACCCTTTGGAAAACAGTCTGTTTCTTAGAAGGTTAAATGTAGAGTTACTGTATGATCAGCAATTCCATCCTTGGGCATATACCCAAGAGAAATGAAAACCTGTTCACACAAAAATTTATACGTGAATGTTCATAGCATTATTTATAATAGCCAAATCTGGTTCTTTAGCAAGATGTGAATATCCAGAGTTATTCTTGAAAGTACAGTTTACCCTTGAACAACATGAGTTTGAACTATGCAGATCCACTTATGTGGGTATTTTTCAATAGTAAATATTATATAGTACTACATGATCTGCAGTTGAATCTGCTGATGGAGAATTGTGGATATGAAAGCATCATAACCACATATATGAAAGGCCAACTGTAAGTTATATGTGGATTTTCAACTGCACGAAGAGTTGAACCCCAACCCCTATGTTCAAGGATCAAGTGTGTGTGTGTAAATATAATGTAAGAGTAAAGTAAAACCTGGGATATAAAGTTCTAAATTCAGTGAAAAGAAATCTCTTGACCTCAGTGGTTAATGAAATGTTAGCTGAAAAATGCTTTTAGGGAATGTTTAAATATACTAGGCTCCACAGAATTGTAAAGCATTTGTAGACCTTAAAAAATAGGACATTTTCAGGGCTTCCCTGGTGGCGCAGTGGTTGAGAGTCCGCCTGCCGATGCAGGGGACGTGGGTTCGTGCCCTGGTCCGGGAGGATCCCATGTGCCGCGGAGTGGCTGGGCCCACGAGCCATGGCCGCTGAGCCTGCACGTGCGGAGCCTGTGCTCCGCAACGGGAGAGGTCATGGCAGTGAGAAGCCCGTGTACCTCAAAAAAAAAAAAAGACATTTTCATACTAAAATGACATGGAGATAAACATAAATAATAAAATGTAAAACATAACAAGTTATAAAAATCAGAGGGCATAAAACCAAATGTAAACTAAAGCTTTAATGTGTCATTTACAATAAATGTAATTGGATTAAATTCTCCTATTAAAAGACATTCATTAGTTTAAAATATTTTCAATAGGTTTTATAAGAGACATCTAAAAAAAGTTGGTGGAGTGAACAACAATATATTCAGCATGAGTTACATCACCAGATAAAATAGAATAAAAGGGACAGATTATGTTTTTACAGTTTAAAATTAATAGGATGCTTTCAAACAATTACAGGCATACCTTGTTTCATTGCGCTTCTCTTTATTGTGCTTCGCAGATAGTGTGTTTTTTACAGATTGAAGGGTTGTGGCAACCCTGTGTTGAGCAAGTCTGCGGGCAGCATTTATCTAACAGCCTTTGCTCATTTGTGTCTGTCACATTTTGGTAATTCTTACAATATTTCAAAACTTTTCATTATTATATTGCTATGGTGATCTGTGATCAGTGGTCTTTGACGTTCCTATTGGAATTGTTTTGGCATTTTTGTACAATAAATTATTTTCAAATTAAGGTATGTATATTGTTTTTTTAGTCTATTGTACACTACACTACAGCATAAATAGCTTGTATATGCCCTGGGAAACCAAAAACTTCATGTGAGTCACTTTATTGCAGTATTTGCAGTGTCTGGAACCTAACCTGCAGTATCTCCTAGGTATGCCAGTATACATCTGAGGGAAAGCAAAATTATATCCCTTCCTATAACTATATCCTAAAATCTAGATGGATTGAGGATGTAAATTATAAATGACAAATCTTTAAGACTTGAGAAAATGTAGATGACCTGTCGTTCTGACCTTGTGCTGCAGGACAGTACCACGATTCCAAAGACCTCTGTGAAATGTGGCTTATTTGCAGCAAAGGACTCAAGTCTAAATGTCAGGATGGTGATGCCAGTGATCCCCCAATTAGACTGAGTTGTTGCTTTTTATGCTCCCAGTAATAAATTTCACTCACCCTCACTACAACACATAAACTATTTCTTCACCTTTTAGGCAGTTACTAGTACAGTTGACCCTTGGAATTATTCTCTTTTTTTAAAATTCTTTTATTTCTATAGCTCTTTTTTTTTTCAGACTTCATTTTTTTAGAGTAGTTTTAGACTCACAGCAAAATTAAGAAGAAGATACAGAGATTTCTCATATATCCCCTGACCCCCACATGCATAACCTCTCCCATTATGTATATCCCCCACCAGAGTGGTATATTATAATTGATCTTGATTCTGGTTAAATGGGTGTATTCAGTTTGTGAAAATTCTTTTAACTGAACACATGATATGTGCACTTTTCTGTAGGTACTTCAGTAAAATGTTTGGGAAAAAAAAACCCAAAATAAAAAAATTAAAAATTGATCAACCTTGCTAGAGAAAAGATTTGGTTTGTCTTTGGGGAATATTACAAATATTGTATTCATGAAAAGGCTGTCAAATATGTAGTCATATAGAGAAAATAGAGTTCTATTTTGTATCAGGCCCTTAATGAAAATGTCCTGTTTTTCTGGATTTCCTGATTTTTATGTATACATAAAATAAATATTTATTTAGCCTTCAAGTCTAACAAATCCTGGAACTGTTCCTGGTCAAATGATATAGTGAATGAAAAAAATACAGTAAATGAAAACTTCGAGTAAGAAAACAGATAAGGATAAATCAGATTATTCAGGTAGCTTTGACTGGGTTATTTGCACCTTAAAATGTCTTAGATTCTGTCTTCGAGTTTAATAAGTGCTCTATAGTTTGTTAGGTAACTGGTCTATCATGTATTATATAATTTTTTTTTTTTTTGCTTGTATTATGCCTTTAAGTGCCTTGTAATTTGGCAGTTTTCCTTTCTTTTAAACCATTTACTTACCTATGGTTCAGATCAGGCTTGATGTGGGTACTGAGAAATAAATATTAAAATATTTTTCCCTTCTATGTAGTAGATTTTTCTTAAATTAACAGAAATAATTCAGAATTAAGGATGTATTGAAACCTAACTTGGCTTTCTTATTTGAACTAGCATCACGTTGTGTATTTTAGTGCTCATTTCATACTGATGATTGTTGAGAATTACTCGTGCAGTACCATTAATTTGGAAATTTGAACATTAGGAAAGCTTTAAAAAGGTGCCACGGTATGTAGAAAATGGAACATTCCACACAAAACATTGTTTTTTGTTTTTATGAAGAAATGCAACTTAATCTTTAGATTATCTAAAGTATGGCCTACTTGGATTATTTAAATCAGAACTTAATGGTTATAGTAGTGAGGTGATATAACAAAAAGTGGCCAGATAAATTATCAGACTTAGTATCAAACAGAGGCTTACTGACAGTATAAATTTTGACTTTATATAGAGTTATAGAACAAAATTAAAATTATCAATGACAGATGAAAATGGGTATATTTTTCAATAAAAATAATTATCTAAATCTGGAAAGATTAGTCTCGGCATTATTTTAATATTGTAAGTAAATGTTAACTTTTGTCTGCTAGAGATATTCATTTAAATATGATATCTTAAATTCTAGGATATGAAAGATGGCAAGTCCAGATAGAAGTAAACGGAAGATTTTAAAAGCAAGAAAAACAATGCCTGCAAGTTGCCGGAAGCAAGCAGAGATCCTGAATAAGTCAAAGAATGTTGAAGCACTAAAAACAGCAGCAATTGGGAATAATGTGTCAAGTAGTAATCAGAATTCAAGTACTGATGTCATAAGTAGCAAATGTAGACATTCTGAAAATGATGCTTCCTCTTTGGACTCTATAAAAAATTCAGTATGTGCACCAAAAAGTAAAGTATTTTCTCAGAACTTAATAAAACCACTAGAAATTGTTGATTCGAAAACAAGATTAGAATACATTGAAGAACAAGTTGTGTACCCTTATGAAAAGCCAAGTAAAACAGTAGAATCTCCCAGGAAACTCTTCACACAAGATGCAAAAGATTCACAAAACACTTCTGAAAGCCATTTTGAATGTCAGGCAAGTGTAACACGATCCATTTTTGAACGTGAAGAGGATTGTAATCTGAAATCCATTTGCTGTCCATCCAGTGTATTGAGTGGTGTAGTTCAGATGTCAAAGTCTACAATAACCAATACCTTGGATGATAAGAGAACTGACAAGATAGTTTCCTATTTAGAAACAAACTCCAATTCTGAGTTTCGTGATAAAAGACAAAATAACACTTTAACTTTAAATTCAGATATCCCTTTTGTGCCTGTTGATAAAATACCTAACTTGGTAAATTCAGTCATTTCTAGTAACTGTGCTGCTGACATTTTGAAAAGTGAAGAATCCTGTAGAACCTGTCATTCCAGCATTTTAAGTTGTGAAAGTACAGATGCAAAGTGGCTGTCCTCATTTGACACTGATAGTAATAACAGTAAGTGCATACTTACGTTTCTCTTGGAGAAGTTAAAATAGTTACTTTGCTTTGGGCAGTTTCATAATCTCAGAAACAGTAGAGTACACATAAACAGGAAAACAGTAAATGATAATTATTTCAGAGTATCTTATTTCTGAACCATTCTTGGCGGGGAGGGGGAATGGTATCCTCTATGTCCAAAGGGAAGTAAATTCTGGCAAAGAAGGAATCAATCACTTTCCTTTGAAAGTACAACAAAATCAAAAGGTGGTTTATAGAAATTGCTTGGTTTATTTCATTTACACCTTTTTCTTTTTTTTGAAGTTTTATTAAATTAATAAGGAGGCTAGTTGAAAGGCAGAGTGGGTTTTTTAAATAGTTGAACCCATTTCTTTCCATAGAATTAGCCTGTATATCACATGCCAAGTGTAAGCGGATAGATAATAAGAATACATACAGGTTTGTGTGTAGAGTGAGAAACACATCAAATAATTAACCAATGAAGTTCTAGGGTTATAAAGTTATTAAAATAGCACAAGTAAATTTCATTAAAAGGGTGTTTTTGTAGGTTAATGAAATATAAGAAAAACTTGATTTACTAGGATAAATTGTATTTGTTTTCTTGTGTATGCTACAGAGTGATCATTTAACAAGGTGAATTTTAAATTGCTTAAAAATAATAGTAGGATCACCTATTAAAAATATGTAGGACTGCCTAAGTAACTCTAAAAATAATGTAAGACCACCAAGTAAATAACTGTAAACAGAAGATCAAATGCTGTAATTTATTGTTTTTGTTAGTATTAAGTGTATATTAAATACTCTGGAAGGAAAGTATATCTGAGACCAGGACTAAAATACTCTTTTTTTTTAAGGATTAGTTTGTCAGAATTTTTTATACATTTTCTAAAAAATGTTGCTGTGGTCACATTTTAGTTTTTTAATTTGCTTAGGGGTCCCTAAATTAGAGAATTCCCCTGTTTCCTTCGTTAGAAGGAGTATTTTTCTGTCTCATCTTTCCGTCTCCCCAAGGCCATAATCAAAAGAAGAGGACGTTTTCAGAACACAAAGAAAATGTTAAGCGTGTGAAAACTTCAGAGCAAGTTAATGAAAATATTTCTCTAGCTCTGGGAAAGCAAACAGCATTGCTGGAACAGGTAAAATATTGGGCTTAAATATTTGCTTCAGAAACTTTTACTTTTGATTAGTAAAAAATGGTAAAAGTTAATTGATCTAAACAATGAGTACAGATAACTTTCATGATGCAGGGCAGGTATATGAAAACTGAATTATTAGCAGGTGGAGATATTAGGGGAAAATAATTGTTTACATCACCAAAACATCTCTAGATCCTTCAAAATGATCCTATGCAGAGTAACCTACAGAATCACATGAAGGTAGAGTGCTGTGGTAGAAAGAGAATGGGCTTTTTAGTCAATATTATGCTCAAATCTCTTCAAGTCAGACACTACATAACCTTGAGCTTTGTGAACAATTCTGTCTCTTTTGTACTGGTCATGGCGTTCTTGATCTGCAGCTATAGCTGTTTATTATCACAATTGACCACTACTTCATAGACCCAGGCAACCCGGAAGTTCATTACGAAGTCCTGCTACATTCAGGTTTACTTGCCCTAATTTCCAAGAAATTAGGGAAAGGTTTACTTACCCTAATTTACACAGATATGGTGCATTATCTGACGTTTTGCTTTTATAGCATCATTAAGTGTACTTTTCCTTTTCTTTTTGCCCCATTTCATCTCATTGTACTACAGTTTCCCTTAATGTCTGATCAACTCTGACTTTAAGTGTAATGAGCTTCAATTTTAGTATGTCCTGTATCAGGACTTGTTTTGATGATCATGTTTTGCTATTTTATTACCACTGAAATGCCACAACTAAAAGTCATTATGTGATAGATTGTCGTCAGCTATAGTGGACCAAAAAATGTCCGAATCCAAACTATCCTGCTGTTTCAGAAACAAAAACACTGTTTCTAAAACAGGCCATTACAATTACATAGTTACATGTTATATCAACATATATTCACATAATAAATGGAAACCATTGAAAGACTCATGCAGAATCAGCTAAAAAGGTGAGTCAATACTTCCCCTTTCTACTTCTTATTTTCTTCTGCAAGACCAAAGGAGACGTTAATAAAAAATATGTAAATATTCTATTGTTTGCAGGGATGGGGTAGTGGAATTATGTTAAACATGGATCTAGCTTAAGAAGTTGGGCATTGCAGCTGTGTTACTCCCAGTGATTAGTAGCTGATTTCAGAAATAAGTTCTGATATGGACATACAAATACAAAATTTAATCTTTGAACGTTTTAATTTCACTGGCACAGAAAAATCAGGGTTTTCATTCACTACTATTATCTACCTCACAAAATACTTGGTCCAAGTTAACACAGAATATGGTCCTTGCCAGTGAGGTTGAAGGAATGCAGTTTATTTGTTATCCTCCCCCACCACTACCACCAGAAGTTTCTTACATTGTCGGGTGACAGCGTGGGTTTTAGCTAATTCCTATCTTTTATCTATCTCTCAGTAACTAGCTCTCCCTCACTTGATATTTTAATTCCTGTCTGAACAGTTAACTCTCTAAACCACATCTGTTTGTTTTTCTTGTTTGAATCCCAGCGGAATAGGGCCTCCCATTCTGACATTGTTCTTCCCTACTGAGAGAGTCCCAGAGCAGTTAACTCTTATCTTTTGAGGTTTCAGAAGGATCTTGGCCTGGTTGATTCCAATTAAATTACTGAAGTAGAGGGGGTTTTCTTCCGAAGTCCAAGTTGTTAACGCTACCCACCATTGCAGAAAGTTGAGGCAGATAGGGGAGATATATATATATATATATATATATATATATATATATATATACACACACACACACACACACACACACACACACACACACACAATTTCCAGTTTTTCTCCAATCTTTAGGCCACTTTGCCTACCATCTGCAAATTGTAGCTAGGACTTCATCTGATTCCATAATTTTTGACACATTACCATCTGCAGAAGATATTTATGAGGTATTTGGTGGAGGTTATTGTGTCTTCCTTCTGTATGAAGACCATAACCACTAAATGAGAACAAGTGTGTACTCTACACTAGAGGACGCATGCCTTGGAGGGCAGTTAATCCAAAGTAACCAAGTTTTAAGAGTCTGCCTCCATCTGAATCACCAGGAGTACTTGTTTAAATTGTGGTGTCTTCAGCTCACTACTAATTGTTTTAAGCTTCTCTTTTCTCAGACTTACCCGATAAGAATCATTAGTGGTGCCAGGCCTCTTTTCAGGAAATTGGTGAATCAGGGTAGGTCCTAGGAATTTGTGAATTTAACAAGTATTCCATATGATTCTTCCTTACCAGGGAAGTTTGACGAACACTGTATGGCTTTTGCTTCTTAGCAAAACAGTATTTCCGTATTCAAAACAGTTAAATTTGTATTCCAAGATTCATCAGGGTATGAACTTCACGTATTGACCTCAGCCAGTGAACTGGCAAGCATGCAATAATCCATAAAAACCACACATGGGGACAGGTAATGGCTGTCAGTAAAAATAGTATGATTTTCTGAGCACTTATTTACATAATACATATGTTTTGAGCTGTTATTAATCAGATATTTAAAAGTTGTGAGAGTACAAATGACAATCATGTCTAATAATGTTGAGAAACCACTGTATAAATGTTAATGAAGCATTACAGAAGAAATCGAGTAGATGATAATGTTGAAGATCAAGAACAATAGGGAATGAAAAGGAAAAACCTTGGGAATAATCAAATAAAATTACTGAATATGACTAATCATCTAGG
This sequence comes from Stenella coeruleoalba, assembly GCF_951394435.1. NCBI lineage: Eukaryota > Metazoa > Chordata > Mammalia > Artiodactyla > Delphinidae > Stenella > Stenella coeruleoalba. The sequence goes on from NC_137161.1 coordinate 57,683,731, forward strand.
TGACGTCAGTATAAAGGAGTTTAACATAGAAACTATGTGCTACAGTTTTGAGCACCAAGAAACAAGATATTATGGGAAGATATAAATATTACTAATAAATACCTTAAATATATCATGACAGAATTTGTTATTAAGAGAGACTACCTACTCTGTTGTGAAAGTTGCTAAAAGGGGCATATACATTTAGCAAACACCTGCAGTGGATATTTCTGAATGTATGGCTCAGCAAAGCCATTAATATCAGTAGGCACTGAGATTAATTATGCTACCTGAAAATAGGCCAACCTATTTTCTGAAAACTAGCCAGATAATGAAATTCATTAATGTTTCATGTGCTAACTACTATAGTCTGATAGAATAGCATGCATTATGCCAGATAGCATTAGTCACATAATTGCTTTTTTCACTTTAACAATAAGTCATCCCCTCCCCCTGCAAAAAAAAACTAAAGGAGATTATCTTGTATATTTATTTCTTTCATTTCAATTCAGTGTTTTCCATTTTATGGAGCTCTTATGCATATTATCTTTTTGTTCTTATGAAAATCTTATGAGCATCACTTGTTCAACATTGTATGACATCTACCCATTTGTGGACCAGGCAAATGAAGCTCAGAGAGTTGTGACTTCCCGAAGGTCATATAGCTTGTTAATGGTGGGGTCAAGGCTCAAATTTTCATAATTTCCTTTCTGTCTACTACAGATCAACCAACCATTTTCACTGGGCTCTGGTTTTCAGATAAGTGGAGTCCCTTTTCATAGAATACTAGGTTTCAGCTATGGTCATTAAAAAGTATAAATGGGATATATATAGACTTTTACTATTCCTTTAATTTGTATTATGGAATTCAACCAAAACTGTAGGAAACTAAAATTAGCACTAGGAGAATAAATTTAATTTCTAACTTACCCATATATTTAAATATTAGATGTGTTCTGCTGAATTTGCTATTTAACTTTTATAAACCATATTGACATAGTAATATAAATACATAAATAAAGTACCTTTTATTAGTTACAGTAAATCCAGAAAAGAGCAAAGCTGTTTTTAAGAAGTAGAAAATAAAATTGCTTTTAAATTTGAAACGTGGAGTGTTTTGGTTTTTATTTTAACATTCTAGGTCGGACATTTGATTCGACAGGAGATCTGTAGTATAAATTACAAACTATTTGATAACAAACTGAAAGAATTGACTGAACGCATTGGGAAGACACAGTGCAGGAGTAAACATGAAGCAATAGCTGATGAACTCTTTGTAAGTTTCTAATTTCATTTTATTTCATTTGAGTCCTTTTAAAAAGTAGAAGTTAATGATATTTTACATATTAGGAAAGGAAAACAGTAAAGGTGGACCCAAATCTGATCCCTGGCCACAACCCTGATGTGCTATACCATTGGTAATATAAGTTATTATATCTCAGCTGTATTGGCCCTTGAGAAATACTTGTAGAACCATCAGCCATTCTGTGTCAGTTCAAAATATATTCTATATTAGAGCTTGTATAACCTGTTTCAAACTTTCTTTAGGTTTTTTGTTTTGTTTTACTCTTCTAGGGTTACTTGCTAATTGGTGTTTCTACCAACATTAATTTTATTGTGGACCAATTAGAAGTTTGATTTTTTTAATCTTCTATTCTTGAACATCTTATAGTAGTAGATCAAACCTGATTTAAATGTTTGGCTTACATAAGAATTTCTCATTTATTTGGTGGATGCCTAAGTCTCACAAAATTACATTGGCAAATATTTTTCTCTCCACCTCTATATGATATATTATTTGGTACTCTGGTTTTGTATTTATTTGTTTTTCTCTTCTAGACAAAAATAAAAAAACTTCAAAGACGTATTAGAACAGTAATGTTATCTCGAAGGAATTGTGTGGAACCAAACGTGGTATCCAGCAATACAGCTTGTAAGGTTGGTATAAACGTATAGGAGTTTTAATAACTTACTTGCCCCACATTATAAGTAGTTGGATTGTAAGAGCAGAATAGAATATACTTCCAACGAAGACATAGGTTTAAAAGACAATAAATTTATACTTAGAATGTTCCTCTGACTCTATCTCTGGAGAAGATACCCTCAGATAGCCAAAAGTAAATGCCACCTGTATTTATTTCATAAAGTGAGTAGAGAGGTGATTTGTGATTGCCTGTACTGCCTCCCTCCCCGCCGTTTTATCATGATGAAAAATTTCAAACATAGAAAAGCTGAGAGAATTTTACAGTGAACACTTGTATAATCAACGTCTAACTTCTACCTTTACTCTTTTAATAAATTTATTTTTGTTATGTATCTGCCAGCCTACCCATCCCCTAAGCCATGTTCATATTTGGTACATTCATAAGTACTAACGTATTTTGTATCAAAATACACTTTGCAGTGTACACTTCCAAAATATTTCAGCATGGGTATCATTAAGTAGAGTTTAGTATCTGTTTATATTTTTTATATAAAATTTAAAATAGGGCTTCCCTGGTGGCGTGGTGGTTGAGAGTCCGCCTGCCGATGCAGGGGATGCGGGTTCATGCTTCGGTCCGGGAGGATCCCACATGCCGCGGAGCGGCTGGGCCCGTGGGCCATGGCCGCTGGGCCTGCGCGTCCGGAGCCTGTGCTCTGCGGGAGAGGCCACAACAGTGAGAGGCCCGCGTACCGCAAAAAAAAAAAAAAAAAAAAATTTAAAATAATCATAAGTATACATTCACTGAATTTTTTCTTATGTCTTTATTCCCTGTAGTATCATATTTGCGCTAGCCTCAATAAATCAATTGGGAAGCATTTCCTTCCCTGTTTTCTGAAAGTTTGTGCAAGATTTTTATTACTTCCTTAAATGTTTGATAGAATCCACCTCTGAAATCTGGGCAAGGACCTTTCTTTGTAGGAAGACTTTTTCCTGAAAATGTAATTCTTTCATAGGTATAAAGTAATTCAGATTTTCCTATTTCATTTTGTGTATTAGTTTTGTAAGTTATCTTAGCAAGGAATTTGTCCATTTCATCTAAGTTGATGATTTTGTTGGCATAAAGTTATTGATAAAATTCCCTTGTCCTTTTAACCTTTGTAGATCTGTAGTGATATACTCTATTTCATTTCTGATACTAGTATAATCTGTATTTCCTTTTTTTCTTTCTTTCTTTCTTTTTTACATCTTTATTGGAGTATAATTGCTTTACAATGGTGTGTTAGTTTCTACTTTATAACAAAGTGAATCAGTTATACATATACATATATCCCCATATCTCCTCCCTCTTGCGTCTCCCTCCCTCCCACCCTCCCTATCCCACCCCACCAGGCGGTCACAAAGCACCAAGCTGATGTCCCTGTGCTATGCGGCTGCTTCCCACTAGCTATCTAACTTACGTTTGATAGTGTATATATGTCCATGCCTCTCTCATGCTTTGTCACAGCTTACCCTTCCCCCTCCCCATATCCTCAAGTTCATTCTCTAGTAGGTCTGTGTCTTTATTCCTGTTTTATCCCTAGGTTCTTCATGACATTTTTTTTTTCGTAAATTCCATATATATGTTAGCATACAGTATTTGTCTTTCTCTTTCTGACTTACTTCACTCTGTATGACAGACTCTAGGTCTACCCACCTCATTACAAATAGCTCAATTTCGTTTCTTTTTATGGCTGAGTAATATTCCATTGTATATATGTGCCACATCTTCTTTATCCATTCATCCGATGATGGACACTTAGGTTATTTCCATCTCCGGGCTATTGTAAATAGAGCTGCAATGAACATTTTGGTACATGACTCTTTTTGAATTATGGTTTTCTCAGGGTATATGCCCAGTAGTGGGATTGCTGGGTCATATGGTAGTTCTATTCGTAGTTTTTTAAGGAACCTCCATACTGTTCTCCACAGTGGCTGTATCAATTTACATTCCCACCAACAGTGCAAGAGGGTTCCCTTTTCTCCACACCCTCTCCAGCATTTATTGTTTCTAGATTTTTTGATGATGGCCATTCTGACTGGTGTGAGATGATATCTCATTGTAGTTTTGATTTACATTTCTCTAATGATTAATGATGTTGAGCATGCTTTCATCTGTTTGTTGGCAGTCTGTATATCTTCTTTGGAGAAATGTCTATTCAGGTCTTCTACCCATTTTTGGATTGGGTTGTTTGTTTTTTTGTTATTGAGCTGCATGAGCTGCTTATAAATTTTGGAGATTAATCCTTTGTCAATTGCTTCATTTGCAAATATTTTCTCCCATTCTGAGGGTTGTCTTTTGGTCTTGTTTATGGTTTCCTTTGCTGTGCAAAAGCTTTGAAGTTTCATTAGGTCCCATTTGTTTATTTTTGTTTTTATTTCCATTTCTCTGGGAGGTGGGTCAGAAAGGATCTTGCTGTGATTTATGTCATAGAGTGTTCTGCCTATGCTTTCCTCTAAGAGTTTGATACTTTCTGGCCTTACATTTAGGTCTTTAATCCATTTTGAGCTTATTTTTGTATATGGTGTTAGGGAGTGATCTAATCTCATACTTTGACATGTACCTGTCCAGTTTTCCCAGCACCACTTATGGAAGAGGCTGTCCTTTCTCCGCTGTACATTCCTGCCTCCTTTATCAAAGATAAGGTGACCATATGTGCGTGAGTTTATCTCTGGGCTTTCTATCCTGTTCCATTGATCTATCTTTCTGTTTTTGTGCCAGTACCATACTGTCTTGATTACTGTAGCTTTGTAGTATAGTCTGAAGTCAGGGAGCCTGATTCCTCCAGCTCCGTTTTTCGTTCTCACGATTGCTTTGGCTATTCGGGGTCTTTTGTGTTTCCATACAAATTGTGAAATTTTTTGTTCTAGTTCTGTGAAAAATGCCAGTGATAGTTTGATAGGGATTACATTGAATCTGTAGATTGCTTTGGGTAGTAGAGTCATTTTCACAATGTTGATTCTTCCAATCCAAGAACATGGTATATCTCTCCATCTATTTGTATCATCTTTAATTTCTTTCATCAGTGTCTTATAATTTTCTGCATACAGGTCTTTTGTCTCCTTAGGTAGGTTTATTCCTAGATATTTTATTCTTTTTGTTGCAGTGGTAAATGGGAGTGTTTTATTGATTTCACTTTCAGATTTTTCATCATTAGTGTATAGGAATGCCAGAGATTTCTGTGTATTAATTTTGTATCCTGCTACTTTACCAGATTCATTGATTAGCTCTAGTAGTTTTCTGGTAGCATCTTTAGGATTTTCTATGTATAGTATCATTCATCTGCAAACAGTTACAGCTTCACTTCTTCTTTTCCGATTTGGATTCCTTTTATTTCCTTTTCTTCTCTGATTGCTGTGGCTAAAACTTCCAAAACTATGTTGAATAAGATTGGTGAGAGTGGGCAACCTTGTCTTGTTCCTGATCTTAGTGGAAATGCTTTCAGTTTTTCACCATTGAAGACGATGTTGGCTGTGGGTTTGTCATATATGGCCTTTATTAAGTTGAGGAAAGTTCCCTCTATGCCTACTTGCTGCAGGGTTTTTATCATAAATCAGTGTTGAATTTTGTTGAACGCTTTCTCTGCATCTATTGAGATGATCATATAGTTTTTCTCCTTCAATTTGTTAATATGGTTTATCACATTGATTGTTCTGCGTATATTGAAGAATCCTTGCATTCCTGGAGTAAACCCCACTTGATCATGGTGTATTATCCTTTTAATGTGCTGTTGGATTCTGTTTGCTAGTATTTTGTTGAGGATTTTTGCATCTATGTTCATCAGTGGTATTGGCCTGTAGTTTTCTTTCTTTGTGACATCCTTGTCTGGTTTTGGTATCAAGGTGATGGTGGCCTCGTAGAATGAGTTTGGGAGTGTTCCTCCCTCTGCTATATTTTGGAAGAGTTTGAGAAGGATAGGTGTTAGCTCTTCTCTAAATGTTTGATAGAATTCGCCTGTGAAGCCATCTGGTCCTGGGCTTTGTTTGTTGGAAGATTTTTAATCACAGTTTCAATTTCAGTGCTTGTGATTGGTCTGTTCATATTTTCTATTTCTTCCTGATTCAGTCTTGGCAGGTTGTGCATTACTAGGTATTGGTCCATTTCTTCCAGGTTGTCCCTTTTATTGGCATAAAGTTGCTTGTAGTAATCTTTCATGGTCTTTTTTATTTCTGCAGTGTCAGTTGTTACTTCTCCTTTTTCATTTCTAATTCTATTGATTTGAGTCTTCTCCATCTTTTTCTTGATGAGTCTGGCTAATGGTTTATCAATTTTGTTTATCTTCTCAAAGAACCAGCTTTTAGTTTTATTGATCTTTGCTATCGTTTCCTTCATTTCTTTTTCATTTATTTCTGATCTGATTTTAATGATTTCTTTCCTTCTACTAACTTTGGGGTTTTTTTGTTCTTCTTTCTCTAATTGCTTTAGGTGCAAGGTTAGGTTGTTTATTCGAGATGTTTCCTGTTTCTTAAGGTAGGATTGTATTGCTATAATCTTCCCTCTTAGAACTGCTCTTGCTGCATCCCATAGATTTGGGGTCGTCGTGTCTCCATTGTCATTTGTTTCTAGGTAATTTTTTATTTCCTCTTTGATTTCTTCAGTGATCACTTCGTTATTAAGTAGTGTATTGTTTAGCCTCCATGTGTTTGTATTTTTTACAGATCTTTTCCTGTAATTGATATCTAGTGTCATAGCATTGTGGTGGGAAAAGATACTTGAAACACTTTCAATTTTCTTAAATTTACCAAGACTTGACTTGTGACCCAAGATATGATCTATCCTGGAGATTGTTCCATGAGCACTTGAGAAAAATGTGTATTCTATTGTTTTTGGATGGAATGTCCTATAAATATTAATTAAGTCCATCTTGTTTAATGTATCATTTAAAGCTTGTGTTTCCTTATTTATTTTCATTTTGCATGATCTGTCCATTGGTGAAAGTGGGGTGTTAAAATCCCCTACTATGAAAGTATTACTGTCGATTTCCCCTTTTATGGCTGTTAGTATTTGCCTTATGTATTGAGGTGCTCCTATGTTGGGTGCATAAATATTTACAATTGTTATATCTTCTTCTTGGATCAATCCCTTGATCATTATGTAGTGTCCTTCTTTGTCTCTTCTAATAGTCTTTATTTTAAGGTCTATTTGGTCTGATATGAGAATTGCTACTCCAGCTTTCTTTTCATTTCCATTTGCGTGAAATATCTTTTTCCATCCCCTTACTTTCAGTCTGTATGTGTCTCTAGGTCTGAAGTGGGTCTCTTGTAGACAGCAAATATATGGGTCTTGTTTTTGTATCCATTCAGCCAACCTGTGTCTTTTGGTGGGAGCATTTAGTCCATTTACATTTAAGGTAATTATCGATATGTATGTTCCTATTCCCATTTTCTTAATTGTTTTGGGTTCGTTATTGTAGGTCTTTTCCTTCTTTCATGTTTCCTGCCCAGAGAAGTTCCTTTAGAAGTTGTTGTAAAGCTGGTTTGGTGGTGCTGAACTCTCTCAGCTTTTCCTTGTCTGTAAAGGTTTTAATTTCTCCATCAAATCTGAATGAGATCCTTGCTGGGTAGAGTAATCTTGGTTGCAGGTTTTACTCCTTCATCACTTTAAATATGTCCTGCCAGTCCCTTCTGGCTTGCAGAGTTTCTGCTGAAAGATCAGCTGTTAACCTTATGGGGATTCCCTTGTGTGTTATTTGTTGTTTTTCCCTGGCTGCTTTTAATATGTTTTCTTTGTATTTAATTTTTGACAGTTTGATAAATATGTGTCTTGGCATATTTCTCCTTGGATTTATCCTGTATGGGACTCTCTGTGCTTCCTGGACTTGATTAACTATTTCCTTTCCCATATTAGGGAAGTTTTCAACTATAATCTCTTCAAATATTTTCTCAGTCCCTTTCTTTTTCTCTTCTTCTTCTGGAACCCCTATAATTCGAATGTTGGTGTGTTTAATGTTGTCCCAGAGGTCTCTGAGACTGTCCTCAGTTCTTTTCATTCTTTTTTCTTTATTCTGCTCTGCAGTAGTTATTTCCACTGTTTTATCTTCCAGGTCACTTATCCATTCTTCTGCCTCAGTTATTCTGCTATTGATCCCATCTAGAGTATTTTTCATTTCATTTAATGTGTTGTTCATTGTTGTTTGTTTCATCTTTAGTTCTTCTAGGTCCCTGTTAAATGTTTCTTGCATTTTGTCCATTCTATTTCCAAGATTGGGGATCATCTTTACTATCATTATTCTGAATTCTTTTTCTGGTAGACTGCCTATTTCCTCTTCATTTGTTAGGTCTGGTGGGTTTTTATCTTGCTCCTTCATCTTCTGTGTGTTTTTCTGTCTTCTCATTTTGCTTATCTTACTGTGTTTGGGGTCTCCTTTTTGCAGGCTGCAGGTTCGTAGTTCCCGTTGTTTTTGGTGTCTGTCCCCAGTGGCTAAGGTTGGTTCAGTGGGTTATGTCGGCTTCCTGGTGGAGGGGACTAGTGCCTGTGTTCTGGTGGATGAGGCTGGATCTTGTCTTTCTGTTGGGCAGGTCCATGTCTGGTGGTGTGTTTTGGGGTGTCTGTGGACTTATGATTTTAGGCAGCCTCTCTGCTAATGGGTGGGGTTGTGTTCCTGTCTTGCTAGTTGTTTGGCATAGGATGTACAGCACTGTAGCTTGCTGGCCGTTGAGTGAAGCTGGGTGGTGGTGTTGAGATGGAGATCTCTGGGAGATTTTTGCCGTTTGATAGTATGTGGAGCTGGGAGGTCTCTTGTGGACCAGTGTCCTGAAGTTGGCTCTCCCACCTCAGAGGCACAGCACTGACTCCTGGCTGCAGCACCAAGAACCTTTCATCCACACGACTCAGAATAAAAGGGAGAAAAAGTAGAAAGAAAGAATTAGTAGAAGTAGAAAGAAAGAAAGGAGGGAGGGAGGGAGGAAGGAAAGAAGGAGGGAAGGAAGGAAAAAAGGAAAGAAGATAAAGCAACATAAAGTAAGATAAAATATAATAAAGTTATTAAAATAAAAAATAATTATTAAGAGAAAAAAATTAAAAAAAAAAAGACGGATGGATAGAACCCTAGGATAAATGGTGGAAGCAAAGCTATACAGGCAAAATCTCACACAGAAGCATACACATACACACTCACAAAAAGAGGAAAAGGGGAAAAAATCATAAATCTTGCTCTCAAAGTCCACCTCCTCAATTTGGGATGATTTGTTGTCTATTCATGTATTCCACAGATGCAGGGTACATCACGTTGATTGTGGAGCTTTAATCCGCTGCTTCTGAGGCTTCTGGGAGAGATTTCCCTTTCTCTTCTTTGTTTGCACATTTCCCGGGGCTCAGCTTTGGATTTGACCCCGCCTCTGCGTGTAGGTTGCTGGAGGGCGTCTGTTCTTCGCTCAGGCAGGACGGGGTTAAAGGAGCAGCTGATTCGGGGGCTCTGGCTCACTCAGGCTGCGGGGAGGGAGGGGTGTGGATGTGGGGCGGGCCTCTGGCGGTAGAGGCCGCCGTGACGTTGCACCAACTTGGGGTGCGCCGTGCATTCTCCCGAGGAAGTTGTCCCTGGATCACGGGACCCTGGCAGTGGCGGGCTGCACAGGCTCCCCGGAAGGGGGGTGTGGATAGTAACCTGTGCTTGCACACAGGCTTCTTGGTGGCGGTAGCAGCGGCCTTAGCGTCTCATGCCCGTCTCTGGGGTCTGCACTTTTAGCCGCTGTTCGTGCCAGTCTCTGGAGCTTCTTTAAACAGTGCTCTTGATCCCCTCTCCTCGTGTACCAGGAAACAAAGAGGGAAGAAAAAGTCTCTTGCCTCTTCGGCAGGTCCAGACTTTTCCCTGGACTCCGGACTCCCTCCCGGCTAGCCGTGGTGCACTAACCCCCTGCAGGCTGTGTTGACGCTGCCAACCCCAGTCCTCTCCCGGCGCTCCAACCAAATCCTGAGCCTCAACTCCCAGCCCCGCCCGCCCCGGCAGGTGAGCAGACAAACCTCTCGGGCTGGTGAGTGCTGGTCGGCCCCGATCCTCTGTGTGGGAATCTCTCCGCTTTGCCCCCCGCACCCCTGTTGCTGTGCTCTCCTCCGCGGCTCCGAAGCTTTCCCTCTGCACCACCCGTAGTCTCCGCCCGTGAAGGGGCTTCCTAGTGTGTGGATACCTTTCCTCCTTCACAGCTCCCTCCCACTGGTGCAGGTCCAGTCCCTATCCTTTTTTCTCTGTTTATTCTTTTTTCTTTTGCCTTACCCAGGTACTTGGGGGGGGGGGGTTTCTTGCCTTTTGGGAGGTCTGAGGTCTGCCAGTGTTCAGTAGTTGTTCTGTAGGAGTTGTTCCACGTGTAGATGTATTTCTGGTGTATCTGGCTTCTGAATAACTAGGCTTTAAAATGCTTAGGATCTGGACTCAACCTCAGCCAGTTTCTGATTAAAACTGAAGTGGCTCCTTTTTTTCTTGATCAGTCTTACTTTGGATATAATTTGTTCTTCTTTTTCCAGCTTCTTAAGAGACAAAGAGCATTAATTTTTAACCTTTTCTACTAGAAAACATTTAAAGCTATAAATTTTCTTCTAAGCACTGCTCTTTCTAAGCACCTTCTAAGCATCTTCTTAATGCTTATATTATGTACTTTTCAGTGTAGAGAGTATAATATAATCTGTATTATATTGTATTTTTGTTTTCCATCAGTTGAAAATAATTTCCAGTTTCCCTTATGGTATTGTTCTTTGACCCATGGGTTATTTAGAAGGATATGTTTAATTTCCACACATTTCTAGGTATCTTATTTTTATAGATATCTAATTTCATTTTGGTCAGAGAACATACTGTGTAAAATTGCAACATTGAGAGTTACTGACACTTATTTTATAGCCCAAGATATGCTTTCCCTTGTTGAATGTTTCATGTATACTTGAAAAGAATATTCGGTATAATATTCTATAAATGTCACTTCTGTGCTAATTGTGTCAAGATGGTTGATAGTGGTGAATCATGGCCCTTAAAAGATGTCCACGACCTAATCCCTGGAACCTGTGAGTATGTTACTTAATGTGCTAAAAGAAGCTTATAGATGGGAAGATTATCCTGGTGGGCTCAATAAAATCACAAGGGTCCTTATAAAAAGGAGTCAAGAAGGTTAAAGACAAGATGGAAATGGGACAATGAAAGCAGAGGCTGGATGATTGCACTGAAGATGGAGGCAAGGGGTACAAGCCAAGGAATGCTGGCAGCTTCTAGAAGCTGGAAAAAAGGAAACAGATTTTTCCCCTGAAGCCTCCAGAAGGGATGCAGCCAGCTAACAACTTGATCTTAATGAAACTGATTTCAAACTTCTGGCCTTCAGAAGTGTGACGGAATAAATTTCTGTTGTTTTAAACCACCCAGTTTGTGGTAATTTGTTATCGCAGCCTCGGAAAACTAATATAGAATGTGGTACCAGGAAGTATGGCATGCTGTTGTAACCGATACCTAAAAATGTGGAAGTGGATTTGGAATGGTAGAGGCTGGAAAAATATTAAGGCGCATGATGTTTCAAAAGCCTGGATTGCCTTGAACAGACTCTTAGTATTATAGAAATATAGATGATGAAGTCTGCAAGTGAGGGCTCAGGAGGAAATGAGGAACATTGTAGAGAAACCCTGTATAGTCTAAGAGAATACCTAAATCTTCATAAACTGTTGGCGGAAATACGGATATTTAAAAGCACTGTTGGTGAGGACTCAGAAGAGGAACATGTTATTGGAAATTGGGGAGGGGATGGGGTTCTTCTTACATAGTGGCAGGAAGCTTAGCTGAAATGTTACCTACAGTGATATGGAAAGCAGAATTTGTAAATGATAAACTTGCGTGTTTATTACGCTGATGAGATTTTGGAGCAAAATGTTGAAGGTTTGGCTTGGTTTCTGGCTTCTTACAGTAAAATGTGAGAGAGAAGAGATAAATTGAAGGAGAAACTTTAGCAAAAAGGAACCAGGATTTGACTGGGGAAGTTCTTAGCCTATCCAAAACTCATCAACTAGAAGAGCAACTTGGAAAATTGATGTATTTCTGGTCTTCACTCTTATTAGAAGTATAACAAAAGTAAAAGTTTCCTTGTTGAAGTCTAATGTTTATACCTAAAGTTTAGTATAATAGGAATAAAATGTTGTCTAAGTACTTAGGTATTTGTTTCTCCTTCTTTCCGTTCAAGCTAGGAAGTTGATTTGTGCTGTCATTATTTTTATTTCTTTTGAAGTATTTTTTAAAATTCATTTTGGCAGAGTAACTGCAATCATGGTCATCAGCCATTGATATACATATAATTTAATATATGTTTTACTGTGTGTATGCAAGAATATTTTGAGAACACTTTCCAAGTGGAATTTTAACCTATCATCAATTTTGTTGGAAGAGCACAATTGGTAACCCTCCCCTCAACTGCTTTTTCCTCACCCAACTAACAGGTTGCAAATTCAGAGACTATGAATTTGGATAAGAATCCAGAGTCAGTTAATAGTCCACAGGAAAGAAAAACTTCTGTGAACTCTGAACCTTCTAACCCTTCAGAAAAAGCAAGTGAAAAGATTAATTTGTCACGGGAACATAATGAGGCTGTTTCTGAAAGGTAGGCATTTCTATAAAAATGCATAAACTTATCTAAATATGTTTGTAAACACATATACTCAAGCGTAAAATACCTTAAAGCTTCATATTTATATGAATGCTATTTTTGTCCATTATGAAGAAATTGGTTCTCAAAAGCTTTTATTGTTGTTTTAACTGTACTAAATAAACTTTTGAATTGGTTAGGTGAGCAGGTTTTTCATTGTGATGCTTTCCATCTTTGATATGGCAACTGGAGTGATCAACTGGATCACTCCAGTAGTTTCCACTTCTACACATGGAAGAATCAAGGCCCTATGAAACAGTGGTTTTAAAGAATTACACAGAGGAGTAAGACTAGGAGAAAAGTGTCTAAAATTAGTTCCCTGAATGTGGAAAGTAGTATCATGATACCTTCAAACTATAATGAATAGGTTAACTTATTTGTCTGATTGATCACAAAGCAGCTGAGACACCTAATCTCCAATCTAGTCTAATAGAAGATTTGGGGCTGATAGGGAAGAAATAGTTTAGTTTAACAAAGACCCTTGATTGGTGATCCTGGCCTGGATTGATGTTCAAGGATAGGGGGATGGGGACATTTTAATGAATTCTCTTGACTGGTGATTCTCAACAGTTTTGGAGCTTTATAATATTATTTATTCTTAACATTTCACTCCCTAAAATGTCCTATGGTTTTGCTTTTATATGTTAAGTTATATGTCAGCTTTTAAAAAGAGGAAAATTTATAACTAAAAATAAGTGAATTAAATGATGGCCATTGTTTGGAGAACACCACTCTTTCCCCCAAATAACTATGCATACTCAAGGATGCTATAAAATGAAAGAGAAGCATTACAGATCGACACCATTTACAGGAGATTCTTGGTATTTGGGAATTCACATGCAGTTCTGGCTCTTCAGAAGAAACCCTAATATTCCATGATATTGAGGCCTGCATTTTAGTTTTGAGCCAGGAAGCTGCTGTGAAGAAGGCACTTATTTAGTTGACAAAGGAAAGAGTCACATTTCAGTGAGTGTTTGTTGTTACCACTTACTTGATGCCTGTGCTGAAACTCATAAAGTGACAAAAAAGAAAAATGCTGTTGATGGAAGTGAAAGCGCCGTTAAAGTAACATTTTATAGACTGATATGTTAACTTTATCAGTGGCTTATACCCATGATATGAACAATTCACCTCATGCTCTATAATGAAGGAAGAATGTGCAATTTATGAAACTGTTTCAGCCCATGGTGAGTGTGAGAATAGGTGTAACAATTGTGTAACTTGACCCTGATGGGTAGGTTCAGTGGTGAATTTTATAAAACATTTAAGAAAGAAACAATACCATTTTTAAACAAACTATCCCAAAGAATAAAAAAAGAGGGAATATTTTTCATTTTATGAGACTAGATGCTAAAATTTGGTATAACTCTGATACTTTGATAATAAAATCAATTTAAAAATTTTACAGAAATGGAAAATTACAGTTTACTTTTACCCACAAAATAGATGCAGATATCCTAAACAGAAACTAGTAAACCAAATTCAACAGTCTATAAAAGTTGAGTTTGTTCCAGGAATGCTGCAACATTGGTTTAACAATAGCAAGTCAACTTGCATAATGTGCCAGGAGAAGAGTCATCATCAGCTCAAAATAGATGTAGGATTTTATAAAATACATGTTTATGATTAAAAAAAAATTCTTGGCAAACTTGCCAAGAAGGTACCTTCCTTAATTTGATAAAAAGTATCTATAAAAACCCTAAAATCTGATAGTGAAATATTGGAAATATTCCCTTTGAGATAAAAATAGAAGGATGCCTGCTGTTACCACTTTAAGGTTATACTGGATATCTTAGCTAATGCAAAAATCAGAAAAACAAAAGAAAGAAAAATATAAAAGATTCAAAAAGAAGAAACAATAAATATTATTACTATTCCTAGATGATTGGGGGTATATATGTAGGAAATCCAAAGGAATTTACAGATAAATTATTAGGATTAATAAGAGTTTAGCAAGATTGCTAAACTCAAACATATAAGAAATCAATTGTATTCCTATAAGATATAAAAAATTCGGAAATGAAAATTTTTTAAACATATTATAGTATTAAATGTATCAAGTACCTAGAAATACAATTAACGAGGCATGTAATAACTGAAGAAAATTTCGAAACTTTGAGATATTGAAGAAGAATTCATGGGAGAAACGTACTATGTTTATGGTTTGGACAATACAGTATTAAAAATGCTTTTACTTTTGTTCAAATTAATTTATAGAGGACAGTTTCAGTCAGTTTCCCAGTGTGTAATTTTATGGAACTTGACAAGCTGATTTCATTCGAAAATGTATATATAAATGCAATGGGTTAAGAGGCCAAGATACCCTTTAAGTAGAGAAACAGAATGGAAGGAGTTTGCCATCAGATGTCAGGACATTATGAAACTGCAGTAATTAGGATAATGTGATATTGGCAAGTGCTAGACAACAGAGCTGTGTAACAGAGAGTCTGGAAACCTATACCTATAATGTATTATGTGATTTGTGTTGGAGATTGTATGGCAGATCAATTGGGAAATGATTGACTTTAGTAAATTCATATTGCTGTTCATATTGTGAGAAATATAAAAGAAATTGGATCCCTGAGTCCAATTCCTGTACATCAATCTCAAGTGAATTAAGGAACTAAATATCTAAAGGAAAATTATGAAGCTTTTAGAAGGTAACATAAAATGTCTTCATGAACTTCGGATAAGGAAAGATATCTTCAGACACAAATACCCTTACCATAAAAGAAAAAAAAAGATCAATTTTACCACATTAAAATTAGAAACTTCTTTTCTCAAAAGGCACTATAAAGATAGTGAGAAGACAGGCCATCAAGTGGGAGAAGATACTTGCAGCACATATAACCTATAGAGGACTAGTACCCAGAATATATATAAAGAACTTCAACAGATCAATGAGTAAAAGCCAGATAATGCAAAAGAAAAATGGGCAAAAGACTTGTACATCTACTTCACAAAAGAGGAATTCCAAATGGCAAATAAACATATGAAAAGGTGCTCATCTTCACTAGTAATCAGGGAAATGCAAATTAAAACCACAATGAGATATACCATTTCATATCAGGTAAGGAAAAGTAAAACATTTTAAAATCTGACAATACCAGGTATTGGTGAGGTTTTGAAATAAAAGGAATTGGTTTTAGTTAATATTTTGTTGGGTGAGTAAATTGGTATAGTATTTTAGAAAAAATTTGGCATTATCTAGAAATATTGAAGATCTGAATATCCTTTGACCTAGCGGTCCTATCCCTTGGTATATACCCTAGCTAGAGACATGTTCACATGTGCAATAGGACATATCTAGAGGAATGTTTATTAGCAGCATTTTCCATAATAGCCAAAAACCAGGAGGAAAAAAAGTCCATCTACAGCTGAACAGAAAAATAATTGCTGTAAGTCCATACGGTAGAATTTTGTACATTAATGAAAGTGAAGGAACTACAGTCACATGTAACAGTATGTTACTCCCACAAAAAACATTACTGAAAGGCAGACACAAGGAATAGTATGATTCCATTCAAATGAAGTTCAGAAATAGCCAGCAAAAAGTACATTATTTATGAATTCAAAGCTAGATGGTAAATCTAAAGAGTAAAACAAGGGGATTAGTACCACAAATGCTATTTATGGAGGAGATTTATGATTCAGGATGGAGGCACGTGGGTTTCTGAAGTGCTGATAATTTAAAATGTATTTATCTGGGGCTTCCCTGGTGGCACAGTGGTTGAGGGTCTGCCTGCCGATGCAGGGGACACGGGTTCGTGACCCAGTCTAGGAAGATCCTGGGAAGATCCCACATGCCGCGGAGTGGCTGGGCCCGTGAGCCATGGCCGCTGGGCCTGTGCGTTCGGAGCCTGTGCTCCGCGGTGGGAGAGGCCACAGCAGTGAGAGGCCCCCGTACCGCAAAAAAAAAAAAAAAAAGGTTAAAATGTATTTATCTGAGTAGTGGCTACATGGATGCTAGCTTTATAATTATTTATTAAGCTGAATATGTATTTTTAATCCAATTTGAAAATAATTATTAATTGGAAATTTTAGATTATGTTTAATGTAATCTTACTGATATATGTGGGCTCATAACTATAATCTTAATACTTGTTTTCTATTTGTTACATTATTTTATGGTCCTTTTCCCTTATCTGTGTCTGTTTTTTTCTCTATTTATTTTAGCCTTCTTTTGGATTTCTTTTTCCCATTCCCCATTACCTCATTAATTATACATCTTTCATTGTACCTTTTGAAGTTATCCTAAAGATCATGCTATGGATTCTTGAGTCTAACATTAGAGTCTAATATGAATTGCTACTTTTACCATTTTATAGGCAATGCTTGACCTTAGAACACTTTTAACTCCATTTAGTGCTCCCTCCCATTGTTTGTTTCATGCATTTAAGTTTTACATTATTTTAAATCTCATAAGACAATATCATTACTTTGTACAGTCATTCACTTAGAGTTACCCAAATACAGTTGTTGACTCTTGAACAACAAGGGTTTGAACTACTCGAGTCCACTCGTATACATGGATTTTTTTCCAATAAATATAGTACCTATAAACAAATAATTGCTTTTTCACATTTTCTTTTCATTTTTGATGTCTAATGTTTGTAAGACATATAACATCTATGGTATTTATATCATTAGGACAATATTGATATAGGTACTGACAGACGATTCATCTTGTAAACAGACAGCATAAACTTATAGTATCAATAAATAGAGGACACTACTGCAACTGTATTTTCCTTATGATTTTCTTAATATTTTTTTCTACCTTTATTGTAAGAACACAGTATATAATATATATAACATACAAAGTATGTGTTAATCGACTGTTTATGTTAACAGTAAGCCTTCTAGTCAACAGTAGGCTATTACTAGTTTGGGGGTGAGTCGAAAGTTGTACTTGGATTTTCTGATGCCTTCATTGTGCAAGGGTCAAGTGTATTTACTCTTTCTGTTGCTCTTTATTTCTTCCTGTATTTCCATCTGGGATAATTTTTCATCTGCCTGAAGAATTCCATTTATTATTTATTTTAAAAATTCTGCTCAGGATAAACTTTGTTTTTATTTGTCTGGAAATAACTTCATTTTGTCTTTATTTTTATTTATTTTTTTTTTTTTTGCGCTGTACGCGGGCCTCTCACTGTTGTGGCCTTTCCCGTTGCGGAGTACAGGCTCCGGAGGCACAGGCTCAGCAGCCATGGCTCACGGGCCCAGCCGCTCCGCAGCATGTGGGATCTTCCCAGACCGGGACACGAACCCGCGTCCCCTGCATCAGCAGGCGGACTCTCAACCACTGCGCCACCAGGGAAGCCCTTGTCTTTATTTTTAAAGGATATTTCAACATTGGTATTGAATTATAGGTTGGCAGTTATTTTTAGCACTTTCAAGATGTCATTACATTGTTTTCTGACTTCTATAATTTCTGTTGAAAAGTTAGATATCCATCTTCTTGTTCCTTCTTTGAGGATGGTGTCTATTTGTCTAGCTGCTTTCAAGATAGTCTATATATTTTTGGTTTTCATCAGTATATTCTGTGATGCTGGCGGTGGGGGGGATTAATTTATCCTAATTGGGGCTCATAGTTTTTCTTGAATCTGTGACTTCATATCTTTCATTATCTTTGGAAAATTCTTGGCTATTATCTTTTTAGATATTGCTTCTGCACCATTCTGTCTCTTCTTCCCTTCTGGTATTCCAATTATACTCTTCTGTGTACACTCCATCTATTTTGTTCTCCATGCTTTTGTCTGGATATTTGCTACAATTTTCTAGTTTATTCTCTCTTTAGCTGTATCCAAGTGGCTGTTAAACTCAGGTATTTAGTTCTTAGTTTCAGTTTTTTTAATTTTCCAGTCTCCTCTTTTCATTGGATCTATTTTCTCTCCATTATTATAACTCTAGAGAAATCCAGGAGGCTTTATAATTGTTTCTTCTGATACCCCAAGTGTTGAAGGAATTAGTGCCACTACTAACTTTCTATGTCTATAGTCATGGTTCGATTTAGAAGTTTAAGCATTTTCTTTTTAGAATGTGAAGAAAATGGGAAAGGCAGTAACAGCTGAGCTGAGGAAGCTCATAGAAGAGAAGGCCTGTGGACCAGAACACATATTTGATGAAGGAACTTGCTTAAATAGAAAGAAAAGGCTTTCATATGCAATCTTTTCCAAAGAGGAAAAGTAAGCATCAAGGTCTAAGGCACCCAAGAACAGACCACTTCACCAGTGTTGATGGAATGAAACATTAATATTGTCTGAAAAATAAGTCTTGCATTGAATTGCATGTGAAGAAATGTTTACAGAGATACAAAGGAGAAAAAAGTAGTTACCAGCCATATTATTATAAGAAATTTTCCACTGTTTTTCATGTGCTCCTTCCTACTCATTATTAACACTTGTTTAATCTCACGTTTATGACATATCCCTCTTTAACAGATCAGGAAACCAAGTTTCCTGTCCCCCAAACACTGAGCTAGTAAATGGCAGAGCCAGGATTTAGACCTAGACAGTTTTGTCTCCAGATCCCATTATTGAACTATGTACTACATTATAACGTTACCTGGAGAATTTTAATTACTGATTTTAGACACAGAAGTTTTTCTCCAAGGTAGAATACAAGTAGAAAAATAGGTGCATCTAGAAGACCACGAAAATCATCAGTGTCCTCAGTTTTCCTCCCAGATACGGTTCATTAAAAAAAGAGCCATCATTGGAAGCAGTCAGTGGAACAGTTTCATGAAAGTTACGTATCATTAAATGCTCGTGGAATTCCAATCTTTAGTGTGTAGATGTATAAATGAATTTCTCAGGATAAGCATTAGCAGCTTTACATACATACATACACAGACACATAATTTTTAAAATAAAGTTAATTGACCTATAATACCTACTGAAAACTGCACAAACAGTAAATGTATAGTTTGGTGAATTTTGACAAAGTAAACACATTTTGTAATTATCACCCAGATCAAAAAACAACACCAATGGCATCTGTTCTGCCTCATGCCAGTCACAAGTCCCACCCCTACCACACTGACTTAAGTAAACATCATCCTAACCTCTAACACCATAAGTTGTTTTCGTTTACTTTTCCCCTTTATATAAATGGAATCATACTCAATGAACTCTTTGGTGTCTTGCCTCTTTTGCCCAACTTTATGTGTTAAGAGATTCATCCATGCTGTTGCTTAGCAACAATAATTTGATCATTCTCATTGCTATATAATGTCCATCATATGAATATACCACAGCTTATTCCATTCACAACTGTTGATGGACATCTGAGTTATTTGCAGATTGGGGAAATTATGATTAGTGCTGCTATGAACATTCCTTTACGTGTTTGTTGGTGAATATACATAGGTAAATTTCTGTTGGACCTTTGACTGGAAGTGGAATTGGTAGGTCATAGGGTATGTGTATTTTCAGGTTTAATAGATACTACTAAATACCAAAGAAGTTGTATCAAGTTACACTCCCAATGAGAGTATATGAGGTTTTTCTTATTCTATATCCTTGCCAACACTTGGTATTATCTGCCTTTTTCACTTTAGCCACACTGGTATGTTTATAGCATCACATACAGGCATGCCTTGTTTCTTTGTGCTTTGCTTTATTTTGCTTCACAGATATTGTGGTTTTTTACAAATTGAAGGTTTATGGCAACCCTGCGTCAATTCTGTTGGCACCATTTTTCCAATAGCATTTGCTCACTTTGTGTCACAGTTTGGCAATTCTCACAATATTTTTTTTTCCTCACAATATTTCAGACTTTTCCATTATGATTTGTCATGGTGATCTGTGATTAGTGATCTTTGATGTCACTATTGTACTTTTTGGGGGTTGCCACAAACCACACCCGTATAAGACAGCAACTTAATAAATGTGTGCATTCTGACTGCTCCACTGACGTCATCTGTCTCCTTTCCTCAGGCCTCCCTACTCCCTGAGACATAACAATATTGAAATTAGGCCAGTTAATAACCTTACAATGGTCTCTAAATGTTTAAGTGAAAGAAGACCTACATGTCTCTCACTTTAAGTCAAAAGCTAGAAATTAAGCTTAGTGAGGAGGGCATGTTGAAAGCTGAGACAAGGCCAAAAGCTAGGCCTTTTGCACCAAATAGTTAGCCAAGTTGTGAATGCAAAGGAAAAGTTCTTGAAGGAAATTAAAAGTGCTACTCCAGAACACGTGAATGATAAGAAAGCGAAATAGCCTTATTATTGATATAGAGAAAGTTTAAGGTCAAATCAGCCACAGCATTCCCTTAAGCCAAAGCTTAATCCAGAGCAAGGCTCTAACTCTTCAATTCTGTGAAGGCTTAGAGTGATGAGGAGGAAGCTGCAGAAAAAAAAGTTTGCAGAGGTTGGTTCATGAGGTTTAAGGTAAGAAGCCATCTCTATAACATAAAAGTGCAATGTAACGCAGCAAATACTGATGTAGAAGCTGCAGCAAGCTATTCAGAAGATCTACCAAAGATAATTAATGAAAGTGGTTACATCAAACAAAAAATTTTCAGTGTAGAAGAAAGAACCTTAAATAGCAAGAAGATACCATCTAGGACTTTCATAGCTACATAGAAGTCAATACCTGGCTTCAAACTTCAAAGAACAGGCTGACTCTCTTTTTGAGGGCTAGTGCAGCTGGTGACTTTTAGGTTGAAGCCAGCACTCATTTACCATTCCAAAAATCTTAGGGCCCTTAAGAATTATGCTAAATCTGCTTTGCCTGTGCTATATAAGTAGAACAACAATGCCTGGCTGACAGCATATCCAGGCTTGAATTACTGAATATTTTACTCAACTGAATGTTTGAGACCTACTGCTCAGAAAAAAGATTCCTCTCAAAATTTACTGCTCAAAGGGGACTTCCCTGGTGGTGCAGTGGTTAAGAATCCGCCTGCCAGTGCAGGGGACACGGGTTCAATCCCTGGTCTGGGAAGATCCCACATGCTGCGGAGCATCTAAGCTCGTGTCCCACAACTACTGAAGCCCGCGTGCCTAGAGCCCAGAGCCCGTGCTCCGCAACAGAAGAAGCCACCGAAATGAGAAGACTACACACCACAATGAAGAGTAGCCCCTGCTCACCACAACTAGAGAAAGCCCACGCACAGCAACAAAGACCCAATGCAGCCAAAAATAAATAAATTTATTTTAAAAAAAAATTTACTGCTCATTGACAATGCACCTGGCCACCCAAGAACTCTGATGGAGATATACAATGAGATTATTGTTGTTTTCATGCCTGCTAACACAACATCCTTTCTGCAGCCCATGGGTCAAGTAATTTCAACTTTCAAGTTTATTATTTTAAGTACTTTGTAAAGCTGTTGCTGCCATAGATAGTGATTCCTTCAATGGATCTGAGCAAAGTAATTTGAAAACCTTCTGGAAAGGATTCACCATTCTAGATACATTAAGAACTTTCATGGTTCATGGCAAGAGGTCAAAAGATCGACATTAACAGAAGTTTGGAAGAGGTTTACTCTAACCTTCATGGATGACTTTGAGAGGTTCAAGACTTCAGTGGAGGAAGTAACTGCAGATGTAGAAATAGCAAGAGAACTAGAATTAGAAGTGGAGCCTGAAGGTGACTGAATTGCTGTAATCTCATGATAAACTTTAACGGATGAGCAAAGAAAGTGGTTTCTTGAGATGGAATCTATTCTTGATGAAGATCCTGTGAAGACTGTTGAAGTGACGACAGAGGATTTAGAACATTACATAAACTTAGTTGATAAAGCAGTGGTTGGGTTTAAGAAGATTGACTCAAACTTTGAAAGAAGTTTTACTGTGGGTAAAATGCTATCAAACAGCATTGCATGCTTCAGAAAACCAATCACTTGTGAAAGGATGAGTTAATTCATGCAGCAAATTTCATTGTTTTATTTTAAGAAATTGCCAGAGCCACCCCAGCCGTCAGCAACCACCACCCTGATCAGTCAGCAGCCATCAGCATCAACACAAGACCATCCAGCAACAAAAAGATTACAACTTACTGAAGGCTTAGATGATGGTTAGCATTTTTTAGCAATGAAATATTTTAAAATTAAGGTATGTATTTTTTTTTAGACATAATGCTATTGCACACTTAATAGACTATAATATACAGCACACTATAGTATAGTAAACATAACTTTTATATGCACTGGGAAATTAAAAAATTCAAGTGATTCACTTTATTGAGATATTCGCTTAATATTGTTGTGGTCTGGAATCAAACCCGCAATATCTCTAAGGTATGCCTGTATTCGTTTTAATTTGTTTCCTTCTAATAATGAAATTAAGCACTTTTTTTATATTTGTTAGTCATTTGGATATCTTCTTTCATAAAGTTTCTCTAAGACTTTTGCATGTTTTTCTTTTGAGTTGCCTGTCTTAAGTTTTTTATCAGATATATTGACAACAAGTATCTTTTCCCATTCCAAGTCTTTCCACTTTCATAATAGTGCCTTTATATGTATTGACTCTTCTTAATTTCAGTGTAGTCTTTTTTTTCATAGATTATGCTTTTCTGATGAATGTTCCATCTGGTTTTGACTATTTTCCCATCTTTCCTCAGTATTCTTAAAACTATTCATCATAGTTTTTGGCGTTTTTTTGTTTTGTTTTGTTTTGTTTTGTGGTATGTGGGCCTCTCACTGTTGTGGCCTCTCCCATTGTGGAGCACAGGCTCCGGACGCACAGGCTCAATGGCCATGGCTCACGGGCCCAGCCGCTCCGCAGCATGTGGGATCTTCCTGGACAGGGGCACAAACCCGTGTCTCCTGCATCGGCAGGTGGACTCTCAACCACTGCGCCACCAGGGAAGCCCAGTTTTTTTTTATGTCCTCGTTTTATAACTCCAGTACCTCAATCATCTGTACATATGTTTTTATTGTTTTTCTCTGTTTCTAGTCATTTGATTCTGTCTGTTAGTGTGCTTGATAGTTTCTGAAGAATTGGTGAGGCTCTGAATAATATCTTTCTATAGACGAGATTTATTCTGTTCTCTGGCAGGTAGAGTAGGGCCTGGTCACCTAATCTGCTCAGGTAATGGTATAAATTCAGGCCTGTTGTTATTTTGGTAAGTCTCCTATATCTACTTCACTCTGGCTTTTAAGATGTAGCCCTTAGTGGATTCCAGCTGAAAGCTTGGAGTGTTCACCAGGGCCTCTCCGCCTCGGTGGCTTCTAAATCTTTACCTTTACCTCCTCAGCCCAAAATTCCAATGAGATTGCCAAAAATTTCACTCTGATTTTTAGTCTTTCTGCTTAATGTCTTAGACTCCTTAATAACATTATATTTGATATACTGTAGCAGCAAATAAAGATATTTAAAACATTAGAAATATAGAAATATTAAATGAAGAATTTTGAGATTGATAAGAGATTTTGACTATAGTATAATGAAAAGAGTTGCTTATAGTTGTAGTTAAGCAACAAAATAAATACAGCTATTAGTCTTTCATCCACTATATGACTATTATTGAATACTAGTAGAAAAAAGTATATACAAAATAAACTTTGTAAGCTGTGTTAAAGGCCAAAAATGAGTAGAAGAGTAAAATATTATTGATAAAATTTAGATCTGAACTTTTTTGTTGTTAATTGAACTTAGAAATAATAGCTTTTGTCAGAATCTTTTATTGATAAATTTGATATGGAAAAAATTATTGAATTTGTTTAAAAGTGCACATGAAAAACAGTTGATTTCACAAAATGGAAATCAGTGTGTGGGAAATGTATCCTTCTCATGAAGTATTAACTGCACAAGAATTGTTCTTTTGCTGTAAACAAACAGAAAACTAGACTAAAGAAAAGAAATTGTGTTTAGACATTGTTCAACAGGGAGCACACAATTATGATCCCTGTGAGAAAAGAAACAAAAGAAATGCACCCTACCATTGTGCCAGTTCTGCCTGGAGGCATTTCCCAAGTTGAAAAGCAGGGGTGGGAGGAGCCCAAACAGCCTGCTGGTCTTGGTGCATTTAGATCAGATATTGGAGAATATGAATTATCTAGAATTTGTGAGGCAAAGCAAGAGAGGTAATTGCATAAAGGTAGAGCTCTGGAGATCTGCAAAGGGAACCCCTTGAATCATTGGCTGAATACAGATCTATATGTGCAAAGCATGAAACTACAAGAGGCTGGGGCAAGAACCACTGAAAAGAAGAAGGCCATACATTTTTTGGAGGTTGCACAGGGCTGGGAACATTTTGCTTTCTCACTGGCTGTAGTGAAGAGACTTAGCATGCACCAACAGGTAGAGTCCTTGGATGGGTATAGCTGTAGTGAGGCTAAATTAATTCTGGACTAAACGACTCCAGTGGACCTACCCCAGAAAGCTAAAAGGACTCAAAGGAGTCAGAACTAATCATGGGTAATTTAACTGTATGCCAGAACAAAGTCCAACACTCTGATAGAACGAAACATCATCCAACAGTGTGAATTTAACAATGTCTGACATCTAATAAAAACTTACCAAGCATGCAAAATATGAAAAGTAACCCATAACAAGGAGAAAACCAAAATGATAGAAACAGAATTAATATGGTTGTTGGACTTAGCAGACAACATAAAATAGCAATTATCAGTATATTATTCATATCTAACAACATAGAGGAGAATGTCAACGTGATAGAAATGGAAGATGTAAAAAAAAAGACCCAAATTGTACTTCTAGAGATGAGAAAGACAATAAAGTGAAAAGTACATTGGATAGGATTAATAACAGAATAATTACTGGCTTTTTAAAAATCAGTGAAATACCAGAAACTGTTCAGACAAAAGCATGGGGAGAAAACAGGCTAACAAAAAAATGAACAGAGCATGAGAGACTTGTAGAACAGTATCAAGTAGTCTAATATATGTATATATCATTGAAGTCATCACTAGGCAGGGGGGCAGGAAAATATATCTAAAATTTGTCCAATTCTAAACCCATAAATAGAAAGGAAGAAAGAAAGGTTAACAAAGCTAAGCAGAAGCATAAAGGAAAAACACATCATAACCAGACTGCTAAAAATCAATGGTGACAAAATCTTAAAAGCAGCCAGAGAGAAAAGACACATTACATAGAAAGGAACAAAAAATAAGATGAGAATTCTCACTGTAAACTATTCAAACTTTAGAGATGTCGAAAAGGAGACATCTCTAAAGTACTGAAATGGAGAGACATCTCTAAATCATTAAAAGAGGAACTGTCTACAGTTTCTACAGTTCTACACTCAGTGAAAATATCTTTCAGACGTGTACAAGAAAATGGACTTTTTCATACTCAAAAAAAGTGAAAGAATCCATCAGCAGCAAAATTGCACTACAGGGAATGCTAAAGGAGTTTCTTCAGGTAGACGGAAAATAATATCAGATGGAAATCTGGATCTATACAAAGGTAAAGTTATGAAGCGTGCTGGAAATTATAAATATGTGGATAAATATAAAATATTTTATTGTTTCTATATAGGGTATATATGTATGTATATATCACACTATTCCTTTGTACTATGTGGTGTGTATATATATGTTATAATACTGGTTGTCTGTAGTATTTCTGTGTACAGGCAACAAACAGTTGGAATTTTAAATTAATACCATTTACAGTAATATCAGAGTATGATATTCATAGGGGTAAATTACCAAAATACATATAAGACCTAACTCCAAAACAAGATTTCTGGTCCAGCCTGTAAGGTGTCATCACTCCATACTAACAAGTAAAAGCTGAATAGACTGAAAAAAACCACTCTTCTTTGATCCACCAGAGAAGTAAGGTCATAGAGCAAACTACTGACACCCAATTTGGAGACAGAAACAGGTGGAAACAGAATCAAAACGCCCTGGAAGTGGAGCAAAAACCTCCGTGGCAACCACTGCTGGGGTAGGGAAACCTAAATTGTAATTGCTGGAGGCTCAGAGTAAATAAATCTCAGAGATAAAAACTCCAAGGGGGGGGGGGTCCAGGTAAGGGAGGGGCACAATTTTGTGAGTTTTACCTCTAGAGCTCTACTGATCTTTGCAGTGAATGTTGAAGAAAAATCCTCTCATGCTTCCAGCAGGGGGCAAGATAAAAAGAAGCTTTTGAAATACACCAGAGCACTCTGTTCTTAACAAGGCCTGCCATCAGGAGAAAGTATTACCAGAGATTAACCTACCTGGAGGAAAGGAAATATCTAATACCTACTCCCTCCAGCCTTCCACATGGAGGAAGAGAAATACCCAACTCTAGCCCCCTCTAGCCATCCTGTCCCACCTAAGAGGGGTATGGAGACTGGGCTGCATTAGTGAATTTCATACTCTAGGGGCACAGGCTCATTGAAAGACTGAGACCTACTCATAGGACTAGTAGAATGCTTCCCCTTCCCCCACATTTTACCACTACATTACTAAAGGCATGTTTACCATAGTTCCTTTTACCCAGTACATCATGTCTACCTTTCAACAAAAAGTTACATATTAAAAACATATTATAAAAAAAAGAGATATTAAAAACCAGAAAACACAATTTGAAGAGACTGAGCAAGCATCAGAACCAGAGTCAGATATGGCAGGAATGTTCAAATTACTAGACCAGGAATTTTTTTAAACTATGATTAATGTGCTTTAATGGAAAAAGTAGACAAAATGCAAGAACTGTTAGGTAATGTAAGAAGAGAGATGGAAATTCTAAGAAAAAGAAATGGTTGAGATCAAAACTACTAACAGAATGAGGAAAGCCTTTGATGGGCTCATTAGTAGAATAGACATGGCTGAGGAAAGAATCACCAACCTTAAGAATATGACAATAGAAACTTCCAAAATGGAAAAGCAAAGAGAAAATAAAAGACAAAAACAACCCAGAATATCCAAAAACTTAGGACAACTACAAAGGGATATATATGCATAATGGGAATTCCAGGAAGAAAAAAGAAAGGAACAAAAGCAATATTTGAAGTAACTGTGACTAAGAATTTCTCCCAAATTAATGTTAGACACCAAGCCACAGATCCAGGAAGCTCAGAGAATACTAAGCAGGATAAATACCTAAAAGAGTACACCTAGACATATCATATTTAAACTTCAGAAAATCAAAGCTAAAATCTTGAAAGAAGCCAAGGAAAAACACCATACGTGTAGAGGAGCAAAGGTAAGACTTACATTCAACTTCTCCTTAGAAACTATGCAAACAAGAAGAAAGTAGAGTGAAATATTTAAAGTGTTGCGAGAACAAAACTTACCAACCTAAAATTCTTTACAGTGTGAAATTATCTTTCAAAGGTGAAGGAAAAAGACTTTCTCAGGCAAACAAAAATTTAGGGTATTAGTTGCCAGTAGATCTGCCTTGCAGGAAATGTTAAAAATTCTTCACAGAGAAGGAAAATAGTATGTCAGAAAATCAGATCTACATAAAGAAAAGGAAGATCATCAGAGAAGGAATGAGTGAAGATAAAATAGAATGTTTTATCTTTCTTATTATTAATTGATTTAACTGACAAGAGTTTGTTCAAATTAATAGCAACAATGTATTTGATTATGTATGCTTGTGTGTGTGTGTGTGTGTGTGTGCATGCTGCATTCACGCACTTATATATAAGTGAAATGAATGGCAGCAATGATTGAAAAGGAACAGGAAAGAGGAATTAGGAATATTTTGTTATTATAAGGTACTTGTACTACTTGTGAAGCAGTATAGTATTATTTGACAATTGACTTGGATTAGTTGTCAATGTGTATTGCAAACTCTGGGGCAACCACTAAATACAGAAGTGTAGTTTGCTAAGAAAGGAGAGAAAATGGAATCATATAAAATGTAGTTTTATTCATAACTGCCAAAACTTGGAAGCAACCAGGATGCCCTTCAGTAAGTGAATGGGTAAACAAATGTGGTATAGGGTTGGCCAAAGTTTCCATTGGTTTTTAAGTAAAAATAAAAGAAACATTTTTCATATTCACCAAGAACTTTGTTGAACAACATATTCACCATTTTGTTCCACTACCTTCTGACATTTTTCAGGCAACTTCATAATTCCATCTTCCCAAAGCTTGTTACCTTTTTGAGCAAAGAACTGTTCCAGGTGCCTTTTACAGTCTTCCAGGGAATTGAAATTTTTTCCATTAAGCGAATTTTGTAAAGAGTGAAATAAATGGAAATCCAAAGGTGCAAAGTCTGGTGAATACAGCAGATGAATCAGAACTTCCCAGCCAAGCTGTAACAGTTTTTGCCTGGTCATCAAAGAAACATGTGGACTTGGGTTACCCTGATGGAAGATTATGCATTTTCTGTTGACTAATTCCGGATGCTTTTCATTGAGTGCTGCTTTCTTTTGGTCTAATTGGGAGCAGTACTTGTTGGAATTGTTTGGTTTTCCAGAAGGAGCTCACAATAGAGGACTCCCTTCCAATCCTACCATATACACATCATCACATTCTTTGGTTGAAGACTGGCCTTTGGTGTGGTTGGTCGTGGTTCATTTCACTTGCCCCACGATCCCTTCCATCCACATTGTTGTACAGTATCCACTTTTCATCTCCCGTCACAATTTGTTTTTAAAATGGAATGTTTTCATTATGTTTCAGTAGAGAATCGCACGTGGAAATGTGGTCAAGAAGTTTTTTTTTGCTTAACTTATGTGGAACCCAAACATCAAGGCGATTAACATAACCAAGCTGGTGCAAATGATTTTCAACGCTTGATATATTTTGAGTGTGTCAGCTATCTCTTGCCTGGCATAATATTAATTGTTCTCAATTAATGTCTTGATTTGATCTCTATCAACTTCAACTGGTCTACCCAACCGTGGAGCATCGTGCAGCAAGAAAATCTCCAGCACGAAAGTTTGCAAACCACTTTTGACGTGTTCGATCAGTCATAGCACCTTCTCCATACACTGCACAAATCTTTTTTTGCATTTCAGTTGCAAATAATAAAGCATAATGTGCCGAAAATGTTGCTTTTTTCTTCCATCAATATCAAAATGGCTTCACATAAATTTACCAATTTTGATAAGTTTTTTTAAATGCATGCTGATATGGCAGGTGACACAATACAATCTAACAAAATTGTTTTGAATGAAGTTAAAGACATCTAAGCACTACTAGATCCATGTTACGGAAAAAACCGAACAAACGTTTTGGCCAACCCAGTACATTCAGGCAATGGAATACTGTTTAGTGCTTAAAAAAAAATGATCTATCAAGCTATGAAAAGACATGGAGGAAACTTAAATGCATATTATTAAGGGAAAGAAGCCAATCTGAGAAGGCTGTATACTGTATGATTTCAACTATATGACATTCTAGAAAAGGCAAAACTGTGGAAATAGTAAAAAGATCAAATGTTGCCAGAGGTTGGTGGGGAGGGATGAATAGGCAGAGCACTGGGGATTTTTAGGGCAGTGAAACTATTTTTTATTATACTGTAATGGTGGCTACACGTCATTATATACTTGTCAGAATCCACAGAATATCCTAACACTAAGAGTGAATGTTATTGTAAACTATGAAGTTTGGGGGTAATGATGTTAACGTAGTTTCATCAGTTGTAACAGCAGTACCCACTGGCAAAGGATTGTGTGGGAGGTTGTGTGTGGGAGGGATAGGGGGTATATGGGAAAACGCTGTAGTCAATTTTGCTGTAAACCTAAAGCTGCTGTAAAAAAAAAAAACCCAATTAATAATTTTTAAAAGTACAAAATATTGCTGTGAAAAATTAATGGAAATATAAATATATGGTGAGATATGCCATAAATATATGGTGAGATATGCCATGTTTACAAATCAGAAAATTCATTGTTAATATCACTTCACCCAAATTGTTTTGTATATTTAATGCACCCTTAAACAAAATCATGGCATCCTTTTCTGTAGAAAGTAACAAACTGATCATAAACTTGTATGAAATGCAAAAGACCTAGAAGGTGAAAACAGTGTTATAAGAGAACAATGTTGGAAGACATACACTACCTGAGTTCAAGACTTACTATAAAGCTATAGTAATTAAGAGAATGGTGTTGGCATAAGGATAGAAATATAAATCAATGGACAAATTAGAGAGTATATATAGAGTCCATTGGTTTTCAGCGAAGATGCCAAGGTAATTTAATGGGGAAGAGAGAGTTGTTTCAACAACTGTTGCTGAAATAACCAGAGGGGAAAAGTGAACCTCAACTCTTACACCATACACAAAAATAACTTGAAATGGATCATAGGCCAAATACAAAGGCTAAAAATTAAAAACATCTATGAGAAAATGGTACAACCCTGTGTGTAGAAAATTCATGTAGCAAATTAAATGGGCTTACTGAAATTTGTGTCAAGGTTTTCTTAACAAAAATTCTGATTTTAAATGTCACATTCAAAAAAGTGGAGTCGGGGTCAAATGGGAGCAAAAGACAGTCTCATGACTCAGAATATTCTGTAACCATAATCAGCATCCTTTATCATCATTGCATAGTAAATATTGCTACTATAGTGATATAGAGTAGTGGCAGAATTAATTTTTTAATATCTTTATTTTTTATAGTTCTACATCAGTAACAAGGTTTTAATCAGTTTCTTTTATACATTGTTTCATTTTCAAGAAGGCAAGTATATGTGCTAGAGTGACTTTTGTATATTTTGTACATTTATATATGTTGAATACTTATAGTTCATACATTTGGATTTATTGTAAATGGATTTCTATTAAGTTTTTTTTAATAAATTTATTTATTTTTGGCTGCATTGGGTCTTTTGCTGCTGTGCGCGGGCTTTCTCTAGTTGTGGCGAGTGGGGGCTACTCTTCATTGCAGTGCATGGGCTTCTCATTGCAGTAGCTTCTCTTGTTGTGGAGCACAGGCTCTAGGTGCGCAGGCTTCAGTAGTTGTGGCACATGGGCTTAGTTACTCCGTGGCATGTGGAATCTTCCCGGACCAGGGCTCGAACCTGTGTCCCCTGCATTGGCAGGTGGATTCTTAACCACTGCGCCACCAGGGAAGCCCTCTACTGTTAAGGGTCTATGTTTATTGTATATCATGAACTTTCGGTCATATAAATAATTGGCTATACACAGGGTTTCTTGGGTACTTGGTTTTATCATTCTCATTCCACATCCTCCCCATTGTTAGGTTAAAACATATCAGTTATGAAATGTTAAATTAGAAGAATTAAAACCATTGATTGCACATCTCAGCATAATCACGTTTATTTTATTTATTTATTTATTTATTTATTTCAGTAAAGATGATATCATGTTGATTTCTGTGGAAAGTCCTAATTTGACAACTCCAATTACATCAGATCCAACAGGTATCTTAAAATATGACCTAGCAAATCAGAAAGCCTCAAATCAGTATTTGTTTAAAATAGAGAATTGAATATTATCTTTTAATAAAATAAAAGTTTTAATTCTACTCTCAAAAATGTTTAATTTATATCTGTGATTAATATTACCTGAATAAATCAGTGATTGCTTAATAAAATTGAGGTTTCTTGTTAACTTTGTGTTTATCAATTTATGGCCTTTTGTTTCTTTACTGTGTTTAATGGCTTTGTAAATTATAAAACTACTTAACCTTTCATATCCGTTATTTGTACTTGTTTACTCTGGTCTTGTTGCTGATAGTGATGGTTTATTTTTTGTTTGTCTTTTGTTTTATCGAGTTATAGTCTACTAGTTTGTCTAATCTTTAGTATCTTTGATTTTTTTAAACTTTTATAAATAATACTTCTGTTACTCTAAATTTAGAGTTTCTCATTACACTTAATGTAAAAATCTTTAACCTTAGATTTCCAATAAATTTCCTTTCCCTTAAAATAGCTATCTTTTTTGCCTCATAATTTCTCCTTCAAAATTCCCCATTTCCTTTTCATTTTTAATATACATTAGAGACTTTAATTTGCATCTTAATTTCAGAAAGCTTTGTCTGCACTTATATAGCTACTTAATTGCCACTATGATTTGGGCTGTTAACATTGTAAATCAGATAGTTAAGGGATATTAAGCATTTATCTGAGGCTTTTACTGGTTCTGTGAAGAATCCTCCTCAGCCATCTCAGGTGGTCTAGTCTAAAGATACTATGAATAAAAAATGTGTAAATTTCCAAGTTATTTCCTCAAATGCTATAGTGGTTTACAGATAGATACTCAAAAAAGAGTTACTAATATAGCTGTAAAGTTAGAGAAGGAAAAAATCTTTTGAACCAAAATTAGAGTTTGCTTTTTTTGGACTGGTTCATTGGTCTTTGGAATAAGTAAAGTCGATTGAGTTACATTTTTGAGTTACAACCATGATTATATAATGGTTAAGTAGCATCCCCATTATTATTGTTTCAGCATTCACATATTATAAAGTCCATAAATATTTAATAGTTAATAAACTTGTCAAATGTTCATATTTTAATAATTTTCTTTCAGATACTGGAAAAATTACATCAGGAAATTCTAACAATTCACCTGATGCTGAAACTGAAGCTATGGTAGGTATTAAATATTGTCTCTGAATATTGTTTATTTGAATACGTTAGTTCTAGGAACTTTAGTGTTGCTACATGTTGGATGACTCATCTTTGTCATTCATTCTTTGGGAGATTCATTCTCTGAGAAATTAATGTCTCCTAGTTAGCATGACCAGGTTTCAGTCCAGCTTAAACATTAAAAAGCAAACAGCTAATGGTAAACATATTTCACAACCATATTTATTACCAAATTAACTCATTTAGACTCTGCTTAGTTATAGTCACAGAAACCATATAGTATTTCACGAGCTTCTCTTTCATAGTAGAGTTAAATTAAGCTGTAAGACTTATAGAATGTTCAATCTCTAGCTTCTAAATAGTAATTTTAAATGATACGTGTTTTATTTTTTAAAAACATTTTCTGTTGAGGCAAAATCTTATTTTTTTAACAACTTTTCAGGCTAAAGAGAAGAAACTTGATTCTGTGATTGATCTAACGAAAGAAGGCCTGTCACACTGCAACACAGGTAAAGGATTTGTCTTTTTCAAGAAAGAGGGAAGGGTAACAACTCAAAATACATTTGACCCATTTATGAAGTTTTTTTGTGTGTGTTAGTGTGTGTATTTAGTAGCTCTATGCAGTTTTATCACGTGTGTAGATTTATGTAACTGCCACCACACTCAAATTTATACAACTGTTCTATCATTACAAGGTTCCCTCATGCTATCCCTTTATAGGATTTTTTTAAGAGTTTGTTCCCAGTCCCTAAACCCTGGCAACCACTAATCTGTTCCTCACTATTATAATTATATGTTGTTTCATGGATGTTATATAAATGTGATGTAATATGTATCCTTCTGATATTGGCTTCTTTCCCTTAGCTTAATTTCCCCCAAGGGTCATCCAAGTTGTTTAGTAACTATTCCTTTTTATTGCTGACTAGCATTCCATGGTGTGGATGTGTAATGGTTTATCCATTCACTCACTGAAAGACATCTGGGTTGCTTGGGACTATTAGAAATCTCTTTTCTACCTGTGAGACACACTTTTTTCCTTAACCATAGCAATACTGGCTGTGAGAGGATGCTAGGGCATAACATGAAAATGCAGAGGGAGAGTGACAGCAGTGCCCTCTTTCTCAGATTTAAACAAAAAGAAGTAAAATAGAGTCTTCTGGGGCTGGTAATCAATCATAAGGTTTCATCTCTTAATTGCACTTGAATGTTTATGGTACTCTTGATGAAATATTTGATTCCACTTATTAGCATTAGTAAATTAATATTTAAAAATGGAGATTACTACAGGAACTATATAGTCCAATTCATTCTCTGATCTCAACTGTGGATCCAAACAAAGGTTGGAACCATTGGAATCTTTAGGCACCCCATGATTGAATCAAAAAACCCTTCAGTTTCCAATTTCATGAAGATTAGAATGAATTAAAAAATGAAATTGGAGTCCATAATGAAGTATCCTTAATGATTAACAATTTTAACATTAATATTAACAATTAAGATTACTAAATATTTTTTAAAGTACATGATACAGTATTCGAGTTGCAGTAAAATAAAAACATAGATTCATTCAGTGCTTGATAAAATAAGTTATACCTGTAATGGGGTTGAGGGGGGATTCACTTTGAAATCGAGCAGTTGGAAAGATAAATCATGCCAATTCATGATGCTAACTCATGATAATGTGAATGTGAATCTGTTTTGTAAAATGTTCAGTTCTGAATAAGGGTATAGTTAGTTAGTCAGATGAAACTTGGAACGTTTCTCATATTCCCAGGCTTGATGAATGGTATCACCAACTCATCCAGTTTCTCAAGCCGGAAGTAAGAGTCACTTTTGACTCATAGATATGCCTCATTCCACTGTGTAGTCAGCTTTCAAGCTCATCAGTTGTCTCCCGAAAAGCTAACAGATGTAGTCCATATATTTCCTTATTTCAGAATTCTATCATCTGTAGTCTATTGCCATAACTTAATAACTAATATTTCTGTCCTAACTTACTGCTTTTAATGAATCTTCTAAGTTGCCACTAAAATATTATTTCCTGTATCCAAATCTGGTTATGTTTTTGTCTTTAGGATAAAATCCAAATTCTTTAACAAGATATACAAAATTGTTAATGACTTAAACCCTGAAAATGTTTCTAGATTTATCTTCTACAGATTCCTTACCTCTTCTTTGATGGCTTCTCAGTAGGTAGTGCTTCTTCTCTCCTTGCCATCACCACATATCCTGTTCTCTTTGCCAGGAGTGCTCTCCCCTCTGTACCTCCCCAGGCTTGTCTGATGACCCCACTTCTCATCCTTCAATATTCAGTTTAGACACTTGTGACAAACTGTTCTGGCAGAAATTGTCATCTTTGCTCTCCTTACCCTTGGTATTTTGTGCATGCCTATATTATACCTTTATTTCATTGTTTCTGTACATATCTGTTTTCCTAAAAGGACTTGAAATTCGTTTCAGCAGCATTAATGTTTTTATTAATCTGTATGTTTTCATCTTTTTAGCACAGTGCTTGGCACACAACATATGTTCCAAAAAAAAAGGGTTGAATTAATGCAGATTTTCCACTAAATAGTTTTAAAAGAAATGTAAGTTTATATACTGTGAATAGGAGTGTAAATTAATCTTTCTGGAAGACATTCTGTCAATATCAAAACTTTACAAATATGCAAGCCTTGTGACTCAATTCTTTGAATAGTTACCTGAAGAAAATAAAGTATAGGGGAATACGAAAATGTTCATTGCAGTGCTATTCATGAAATATAAAACTTTGGAAACCCTTAAAGTTCTAGGAATAAGGAATTAATTACAAAAATTAGATTTATATGGTACAACCATATTCAACCATTAAAAATAATGTTGAGGAAGTATATGTATTGATGTAAACATGTTAATAATATAACAAGAGAAAAAAGTTATAAAAGTATATATGTAGAGTCATGGTGGAGTAAGTGGGCTCAGACTTAACTTTTCTTCAGTAAACAAGTAGAAAACTAAACAAGATATAAGAAAAAATTTTTTAGATATTGCAGTACAGGACTGCAGTCCCTGAGAGAAGGGAAATGCATGAGATGAGCCCTATGGGCTGCCCCAGCTTTCTTCCTAGATTGTGGTGCACTGATGGAGATCCCAAGCAGAGAATGGCTGTCTTGCTGAGGTAAAGAGAGATTGGCATTCAGAGAGGCTGAGGCAACTGGAATGAGGGGAAGAGTACTATCAGATGAGGAAGCCACTTGGAGAAAGAGCTCCAAGAGGTTAGCATAGGAGTCCTTTTGAGTCTTTGCGGAAATATTAAGTCACACATGCAGAGTGAAATTGCATGAGTCTGGGCAGAGAATGACCAAGGACCTTTACACTAAACAATTTCCAGAGCTCAAACAGCAGCGGGAAATGTTTCAGGTCTGACCAGCCATTGTGGTAGATTCTTACTGAATATACGGGTGTAAACTCATCTTAGAGCAAAGGCAACTCTAGCATTGCCCTAATAAAACCAAACTCAGAATTCAACTCACAACCATGTAAAATTCATAATATCCATCATCCAATTTTAAAAAGTCACTCGAGATATGAGGAAGCAAAATGGAATCCATAACCAGGAGAAAAATCAGTCAAAAGAAACAAACTTAGAAATGACAGTTGACAGAATTAACAGACAAGGACCTTAAAAGAACTGATAGAAGTACACTCAGAGATTTAAAGGAAAACATGAACATAATAAGAGAAATAAAAGATATAAAAGAGAACCAAATGAAATAAAAATACTTGAAGTTCAGTGAATGGAATAAATATTATATTAATAAACATTAATTAATTAAATGTTAATAAATATATTTAATAAATATTATTAAACACCAGAGAAAGAAAAACAAATTGGTATACTGGAAGAAATAGTACATGACTGTATAATTTGGAAAGAAACTATACAAATTAAAGAAAGAATATGAAAAGAAAAGAAAAAAGACTGGGAAAAAGGAATCAGACCTTTAGTAAACTGTGGGACAATATCAAGTGGTCTAACATACATGTATGGTCAAAAGTTTTACAAATTTAATGAAAAGTACAAGCCCACCATAACCAAGAACTTCAGTACTCTGCAGGCAGGATAAATACAAAGAAAACCACATCGAGGAACATCATAATCAGTTCCTGAAAACCAGTGATTAACAGCAACAACTTTAGAGCAATCAGAAAGACACCATATATATAAGATATATAGGGAAGAACAAAGAATGCACAGTTATCTCAATTGGAACTATGCAAAACAAATCAAATGGCATTATTAAAAGGCTGGGGGAAAATAATTGTCAACCTAGAATTCTATATCCAGCTAATATAACTTACAAACACGAAAGCAAAATTAAGACTTCTGTTTATTAAGATAAACAAAAATTGTTGCCAGCAGACCTTCACTGTCAAAAATAAAGGAAGTTCTTCAAGCAAAGGGAAAATATAGGATGGAAAGTGGATCTACACAGAGGAATGTAACAGTATGTTTTGGAGTTTATAATTTATGTAGAAGCTAATGTATGCCAACAGTAGTGTGAAAGATGGTCAGAGGAATGGAAGTATGCTGGCTGTAAGGGTGTTACATTGTGCGTAGTATAATGTTATTTGAAGATAGACTATACGTTATTAAAGATACTAGATACATACATACGGCAGTGCCTAGAGCAATA
Organism: Stenella coeruleoalba; assembly: GCF_951394435.1. Lineage (NCBI taxonomy): Eukaryota > Metazoa > Chordata > Mammalia > Artiodactyla > Delphinidae > Stenella > Stenella coeruleoalba. The sequence continues at coordinate 57,721,370 of NC_137161.1, forward strand.
TTTTTTTAAGTGCAAGTATGGCTGATAGACCAATAGTGGAGGTAGAATGGAATTTTTAAAATACTCAATCCAAGAGAAGGTACAAAGAACAAATGACACTAAATAGAGAACAAATTACAGGATGGTAGATTTAAACCCAACCATATTGATAGTTAGAATAAGTATAGAGGGTCTAAACACTCCATTAAAAAGCACACATTGTTGGACTGGGTAACAAAACAAGACCCAACTATGTGACAACTACATGATGTATGTTAAATATAAATATATGGATAGGTTAAAATTAAAGGGACATAAGAAGATAAGCCATGCAAAAACATACAAACAGGGCTTCCCTGGTGGCGCAGTGGTTGAGGGTCCGCCTGCCGATTCAGGGGACACGGGTTCGTGCCCTGGTCCGGGAAGATCCCACATGCCGTGGAGTGGCTGGGCCCGTGAGCCATGGCCGCTGAGCCTGCGCGTCCGGAGCCTGTGCTCCGCAGCGGGAGGGGCCACAACAGTGAGGGCCTGCGTACCGCAAAAAACAAAAAGAAGCATACAAACACTAATCATAAGAAAGCTAGAGTGACTATATTATTATCAGATAGACTTCAGAACAAGGAATATTACCAGGGATAAAGAAGGCTGTTTCGTAACAGTAAAGCAATCATTTCATCAGAAAGACACACTAAACCTACGTTTATGCATATAATAGTAGAACTTCAAAATTCCTGATATAAAAACTGATCGGACTGAAATTATAAGTAGACAATTATAATTGGAGGTTCCAACACTGCCTTCTCAGTAATTGATATAATATGTAGTCAGTAAAATTTTGGAAGCCTGGGCAATACTATCAACCAACTTAACCTACTTGACATTTATAGAACGCTCAAACCCAGCCACAAAAGAATACACATTCATTTTAAGTGCATATAAAACATATCAGGTTCTGGACCACAAAACTAGTCTCAGTATATGTAAAAGTTTAGAGAACATACTCTGTATGATTACAGATACAATTAAATTAGTAATAGAAAGCTAGTTGGGAAATCCCTAGATATTTGGAAGCTAAAGATTACATTTCTAGATAACCCATGAGTCAAAGAAGAAATCAAAAGGAAGGTTTAAAAATATTTTGAACTGGGGCTTCTCTGGTGGCGCAGTGGTTGAGAGTCTGCCTGCCAATGCAGGGGATATGGGTTCGTGCCCTGGTCCGGGAAGATCCCACATGCCGTGAGTGGCTGGGCCTGTGAGCCATGGCCGCTGAGCCTGCGTGTCCGGAGCCTGTGCTCCACAACGGGAGAGGCCACAGCAGTGAGAGGCCCGCATACCGCAAAAAAAAAAAAAATTTGAACTGAATGAAAATGAAAACACAGCATATCAAAATCTGAGGAATGCAGCTGAAGCAGTGCTTAGAAGGAAATTGCTAGCATTAAATGTTTATAGTAGGAAAAATGGAAAGTCTAAAATGAATAATCTAAGATTCTACATTAAAAAGAGCAAATTAAACCCAAAGCAAGTAGATGACACTTCACTAGAGAAGATATGGGGATGGCAAATAAACACAAGACATCCTCAACATTGTTATTCATTAGGGAAGTTAAGACCACAATGAGATACCACAACACATCCACTAAAATGGCTAAAATGAAAACAACTGAAAATATACAAAGTGTTGGTGAGGATGTGGAGTTACCTGGAATTCTCATGTTTTGCTGGTAGGAGTGTAAAATGGTGAAATCACTTTGGAAGTGGTCTGGCAGTTTCTCAAAACATTAGCTATACTATTACTACACTATTATTCCACCTTTAGGTATTTATCCAAGACAAATGAAAACCTACATCTACACAAAGACTTTTACACAAATGTTCATAGCAATTTATTCATAATAGCACTGAACTATAAACAGTCCAAATGTCCATCAATAGATAAATAGGTTGTGGCATATCTATCTCTACAGCTAAGTACTACTTACTCAACAATAAAAATGAACAAAATATTATTATATGCAACAACATTGATGAATCTCAGAAACAAAATGTTGGGCAAAAGAATTGTACATACTGTGTGATTTGCTTTATGTCAAATTCTAGAAAAGGCCAATCTATAGTGACAACAGACCTGTGATTTCATGGGGCCAGCGGTGAGAGGGATTGAGAATGTTACCAAGACCAAGTTCATACTGCTCGCTGCACAATAGGCCAATAAATCAAGAGAAGAATTGTTGGGTCAAGGAATGGCGACAGCAAACCGAGAAGATGGTGGACTAGTGTCCCAAAGAACCATCTTCTCCGAATTAGAATTCAGGCTTCTTTTATACTAAAAGAGGAAGGGTGTGTGGTTGGTTGCTACAAACGTCTTGGGGCTGGAATCCTTCGTTCTTGGCAGCTAGCTGTCCAGTAGGTCATTTCACAATGTTGCTATAAACTTCCAACAAGACAAATGTTATTCTCTGTTCTACAACTTTTTACCTCTATTTAAATGGATAAGTGTTATACCTTTTAAGGTCAGGGCCTTGAGAAAGAGCTATCCTGTATATTTCAGGCTACCGGCAACATTTTTAACTTGTAGCAAAATCAATAGAATACAAAGGTTAAAGTAAAAGAAACAGATCCAATGTGGAGTCAGATTTGTTCTTCCATATTACCAGAAGGGACACTATTTGGGGTAATAAAAACATTCTGTCTTGATTTTGGTGGTGGTTTCACAACTGTAAATTTGTCAAAACCCAAAGAATGGCACATTTAAAATGGGTACATTTTGGGGACTTCCCTGGTGGTCCAGTGGTTAAGACTTCAACTTCCAATGTAGGGGGTGTGGGTTTGATCTCTGGTTGGGGAGCTAAGATCCCACATGCCTTGTGGCCAAAAAACCAAAACATAAAACAGAAGCAATGTTGTAACAAATTCAAGAAAGACTTTAAAAATGGTCCACATCATGGAAGCAACCTAAGTATCCATCGACAAATGAATGGATAAAGAAGATGTGGCACATATATACAATGGAATATTACTCAGCCATAAAAAGAAACGAAATTGAGTTATTTGTAGTGAGATGGATGGACCTAGAGTCTCATACAGAGTGAAGTAAGTCAGAAACAGAAAAACAAATGCCGTATGCTAACACATACATATGGAATCTAAAAAAAAACAAAAAATGGTTCTGAAGAAATTGGAGCAAGACAGGAATAAAAATGCAGACGTAGAGAATGAACTTGAGACATGGTGAGGGGGAAGGGTAAGCTGGGACAAAGTGAGAGAGTGGCATGGACATATATACACTACCAAATGTAAAATAGCTAGCTACTGGGAAGCAGCCACATAGCACAGGGAGATCAGCTCGGTGCTTTGTGTCCACCTAGAGGGCTGGGATAGGGAGGGTGGGAGGGAGACACAAGAGGGAGGATATATGGGGATATATGTATATGTATAGCTGACTCACTTTGTTATACAGCAGAAACTAACACACCATTGTAAAGCAAAATTATACTCCAATAAAGATGTTAAAAAAAAAAAGGTCCACACCAAAAAAATCTAAAAAAATAAAATGGGTACATTTTATTGTATGTAAGTTATATCTGAATAGTTAATTTTTAAATGCAAACTTTAAAAATCATGTCTATCATATAAATATTTACATAAGTGAACGTGCGTCTACATGTGCATATACATGCAGCAAAGGATCTGAAAGGTCAAACACCAAAGGGGTAAGTTGAGACCAGAGGCCACAATTCTCACCTAGCAGTTTAATGAGGAGGAACTTTAAAATAATCGGGTACTGGCTCCTGTTGCTTTGAGAATACAAAGTGCTAAAGTAACCATTACTGGACTTCCCTGGTGGCGCAGTGGTTAAGAATCCACCTGCCAATGCTGGGGACACGGGTTCGATCCCTGGTCCAGGAAGATCCCACATTGCTGCGGAGCAACTAAGCCTGTGCGCCACAACTACTGAGCCTGCGTTCTAGAGCCCGTGTGTCGCAACTACTGAGCCCATGTGCTGCAGCTACTGAAGCCTGCGCACCTAGAGCCTGTGCTTCACAACAAGAGAAGCCACCGTACTGAGAAGCCCACGCACCACAGCAAAGAGTAGCCCCCACTTGCTGCAACTAGAGAAAGCCCATGCGCAGCAGCCAAGACCCAACACAGCCAAAAAAATAAAATAAAATTTAAAAAAGTAACCGTTACTCATTTTTATATAGATAAGGGTAAAAGCTGCAGAGTATTTACAAGACATTGACATTGGTGACACAAAGGATCTAAACATAAACTGGTTTGGGATAAAAATCCTGTTTTATCTCTTATCATAAAGTTGAGTTTCTGTCTTAGCCTGTTTTAATTTGCCAAGGGCTTGTTGACTTACTACCTTGAAAGAAGGAATGTTAGTTATGGGAAGTTATATCTATTAGAATTTTTTTTTGTATGAAACTGTTCACTTGAAAATTTAAAGGAGGTTATTTGTATCAGCTCTTGTGCATTGATTAAGCTGCAGATTATGATTTCACAAATTTAGTTCTAATTAACCAGTTATAAAAAGGGTGTATAGATTCTCCTACAATTTGTAATTTTTAAAATTTATTTCTTATACAGCAGGTTCTTATTATGTTTTATACATATTAGTGTATATATGTCAATCCCAATCTCCCAGTTCATCCCACCACACCCCCCCACTTTCCCCCCTTGGTGTCCATAGGTTTGTTCTCTACATCTGTGTCTCTATTTCTGTCTTGAAAACAGGTTTATCTGTACCATTTTTCTAGATTCCACATATATGCATTAATATATGATATTTGTTTTTCTCTTTCTGACTTACTTCACTCTGTATGACAGTCTGTAGGTCCATCCATGTCTCTACAAATGAACCAATTTCATTCCTTTTTATGGCTGAGTAATATTCCATTGTATATATGTGCCACATCTTCCTTATCCATTCATCTGTCGATGGACACTTAGGTTGCTTCCATGTTCTGGCTATAGTAAATAGAGCTGCAATGGACATTGTGGTACATGACTCTTTTTTTTTTTTTTTTGCGGTATGCGGGCCTCTCACTGTTGTGGCCTCTCCCGCTGCGGAGCAACATGACTCTTTTTGAATTATGGTTTTCTCAGGGTATGTGTCCAGTAGTGGGATTGCTGGGTCATATGGTAGTTCTATTTTTAGTTTTTTAAGGAACCTCCATACTGTTCTCCATAGTGGCTCTATCAATTTACATTCCTACCAACAGTGCAAGAGCGTTCCCTTTTCTCCTCACCCTCTCCAGCATTTGTTGTTTGTGGATTTTCTGATGATGCCCATTCTAACTGGTGGAGGTGATACCTCACTGTAGTTTTAATTTGCATTTCTCTAATGATTAGTGATGTTGAGCAGCTTTTCATATGCCTCTTGCCCATCTGTATGTCTTCTTTGGAGAGATGTCTATTTAGGTCTTCTGCCCATTTTTTTATTGGGTTGTTTGTTTTTTTAACATTGAGCTGCATGAGCTGTTTATATATTTGAGATTAATCCTTCATCCGTTGGTTCATTTTCAAATATTTTCTCCTATTCTGAGGGTTGTCTTTTCGTTTTGTTTATACTTCCCTTTGCTGTGCAAAAGCTTTTACGTTTCATTAGGTCCCATTTATTTATGTTTGTTTTTATTTCCATTACTCTAGGAAGTGGGTCAAAAAAGACCTTGCTGTGATTTATGTCAAAGAGTGTTCTTCCTATGTTTTCCTCTAAGAGTTTTATAGTGTCCAGTCTTACATTTAGGTCTTTAATCCATTTTGAGTTTATTTTTGTGTATGGTGTTAGGGAATGTTCTAATTTCATTCTTTTACATGTAGCTGTCCAGTTTTCCCAGCACCACTTATTGAAGAGGCTATCTTTTCTCAATTGTGTATCCTTGCCTCCTTTATCATAGATTAGTTGACCATAGGTGCATGGGTTTATCTCTGGGCTTTCTATCCTGTTCCATTGAACTGTATTTCTGTTTTTGTGCCAGTACCATATTGTCTTGATTACTGTAGCTTTGTAGTATAATCTGAAGTCAGGGAGTCTGATTCCTCTTGCTCCATTTTATTCCCTCAAGACTGCTTTGGGTATCCAGGGTCCTTTGTGTCTCCATACGTATTTTAAGATTTTTTGTTCTAGTTCTGTAAAAAATGTCACTGGTAATTTGATAGGGATTGCATTGATTCTGTAGATTGTTTTGAGTAGTATAGTCATTTTCACACTACTGATTCTTCCAATCCAAGCACATGGTATAGCTCTCCATCTGCTTGTGTTATCCTAGATTTCTTTCATCAGTGTCTTATAGTTTTCTGAGTACAGGTCTTTTGCCTCCTTAGGTAGGTGTATTCCTAGGTATTTTATTCTTTTTGTTGCAATGGTAAATGGGATTGTTTCCTTAATTTCTCTTTCTGATCTCTTGTTGTTAGTGTATAGGAATGCAAGAGATTTCTTTGCATTAATTTTGTATCCTGCAACTTTACCGAATTCATTGATTAGCTCTAGTAGTTTTCTGGTGGCATTGTTAGGATTCTCTATGTTCGTATCATGTCATCTGCAAGCAGTGACAGTTTTACTTTTTTCTTCCAATTTGTATTCCTTTTATTTCTTTTTCTTCTCTGATTGCTGTGTCTGGGACTTCGAAAACTATGTTGAATAATAGTGGTGAGAGTGGACATACATTTGTTGTTTCTCATCTTAGAGGAAATGCTTTCAGTTTTTCACCATTGAGAATGATGTTTGCTATGGGTTTGTTGTATATGGCCTTTATTATGTTGAGTTTCCCTCTATGCCCACTTTCTGGAGAGTTTTTATCATACATGGGTGTTGAATTTTGTCAAAAGCTTTTTCTGCATCTATTGAGATCATATGGTTTTTATTCAATTTGTTAATATGGTGTATCACACTGATTGATATGCCTATATTGAAGAATCCTTGTATCCCTGTGACAAATCCCACTTGATCATGGTGTGTGATCCTTTTAACTTGTTGTTGGATCCTGTTTGCTAGTATTTTGTTGAGGATTTTTGCACCTATATCCATCAGTGATATTGGTCTGTAATTTTCTTTTTTTGTAGTATCTCTGGTTTTGGTATCAGAGTGATGGTGGCCTTGTAGAATAAGTTTGGGAGTGTTCCTTCCCCTGCAGTTTTTTGGAAGTTTGAGAAGGATGGGTCTTAGCTCTTCTCTAAATGTTTGATAGAATTCACCTGTGAAGCCATCCGGTCCTGGACAGTCCTGGACTTTGGTTTGTTGGAAGATTTTTAATCACAGTTTCAATTTCATTACTTGTCATTGGTCTGTTCATATTTTCTATTTCTTCCTGGTTCAGTCGTGGAAGGTTATATCTTTCTAAGAATTTGTCCATTTCTTCCACGTTGTCCATTTTAATGGCATAGAGTTGCTTGTAGTAGTCGCTTATGATGCTTTATATTTCTGCTATGTCCATTGTAACTTCTCCTTTTTCATTTCAAATTTTATTTTATTTTATTTTATTTACATCTTTACCGGAGTATAATTGCTTTACAATGGTATGTTAGCTTCTGCTTTATAACAAAGTGAATCAGTTATACATATGTTCCCATATCTTTTCCCTCTTGCATCTCCCTCCCTCCCACCCTCCCTATCCCACCCCTCCAGGCGGTCACAAATCACCGAGCTGATCTCCCTGTGCTATGCGGCTGCTTCCCACTAGCTATCTACCCTACAGTTGGCAGTGTATATATGTCCATGCCTCTCTCTTGCTTTGTCAGAGCTTACCTTTCCCCCTCCCCATATCCTCAAGTTCATTCTCTAGTAGGTCTGTGTCTTTATTCCTGTTTTACCCCTAGGTTCTTCATGACATTTTTTTTTTCGTAAATTCCATATATATGTTAGCATACAGTATTTGTCTTTCTCTTTCTGACTTACTTCACTCTGTATGACAGACTCTAGGTCTACCCACCTCATTACAAATAGCTCAATTTCGTTTCTTTTTATGGCTGAGTAATATTCCATTGTATATATGTGCCACATCTTCTTTATCCATTCATCCGATGATGGACACTTAGGTTATTTCCATCTCCGGGCTATTGTAAATAGAGCCTCAATGAACATTTTGGTACATGAATCTTTTTGAATTATGGTTTTCTCAGGGTATGTGCGCAGTAGTGGGATTGCTGGGTCATATGGTAGTTTTATTTGTAGTTTTTTAAGGAACCTCCATACTGTTCTCCATAGTGGCTGTACCAATTCACATTCCCACCAGCAGTGCAAGAGTGTTCCCTTTTCTCCTCACCCTCTCCAGCATTTATTGTTTCTAGATTTTTTGATGGCCATTCTGACTGGTGTGAGATGATATCTCATTGTAGTTTTGATTTGCATTTCTCTAATGATTAATGATGTTGAGCATTCTTTCATGTGTTTGTTGGCAGTCTGTGTATCTTCTATGGAGAAATGTCTGTTTAGGTCTTCTACCCATTTTTGGATTGGGTTGTTTGTTTTTTTGTTATTGAGCTGCATGAGCTGCTTATAAATTTTGGAGATTAATCCTTTGTCAATTGCTTCATTTGCAAATATTTTCTCCCATTCTGAGGGTTGCCTTTTGGTCTTGTTTATGGTTTCCTTTGCTGTGCAAAAGCTTTGAAGTTTCATCAGGTCCCATTTGTTTATTTTTGTTTTTATTTCCATTTCTCTGGGAGGTGGGTCAGAAAGGATCTTGCTGTGATTTATGTCATAGAGTGTTCTGCCTATGTTTTTCTCTAAGAGTTTGATACTTTCTGGCCTTACATTTAGGTCTTTAATCCATTTTGAGCTTATTTTTGTGTATGGTGTTAGGGAGTGATCTAATCTCATACTTTTACATGTACCTGTCCAGTTTTCCCACCATCACTTATGGAAGAGGCTGTCCTTTCTCCACTGTACATTCCTGCCTCCTTTATCAAAGATAAGGTGACCATATGTGCGTGGGTTTATCTCTGGGCTTTCTATCCTGTTCCATTGATCTATCTTTCTGTTTTTGTGCCAGTACCATACTGTCTTGATTACTGTAGCTTTGTAGTATAGTCTGAAGTCAGGGAGCCTGATTCTGCCAGCACCGTTTTTCGTTCTCACGATTGCTTTGGCTATTCGGGGTCTTTTGTGTTTCCATACAAATTGTGAAATTTTTTGTTCTAGTTCTGTGAAAAATGCCATTGGTAGTTTGATAGGGATTGCATTGATTCTGTAGATTGCTTTGGGTAGTAGAGTCATTTTCACAATGTTGATTCTTCCAATCCAAGAACATGGTATATCTCTCCATCTATTTGTATCATCTTTAATTTCTTTCATCAGTGTCTTATAATTTTCTGCATACAGGTCTTTTGTCTCCTTAGGTAGGTTTATTCCTAGATATTTTATTCTTTTTGTTGCAGTGGTAAATGGGAGTGTTTTATTGATTTCACTTTCAGATTTTTCATCATTAGTGTATAGGAATGCCAGAGATTTCTGTGCATTAATTTTGTATCCTGCTACTTTACCAGATTCATTGATTAGCTCTAGTAGTTTTCTGGTAGCATCTTTAGGATTCTCTGTGTATAGTATCATGTCATCTGCAAACAGTGACAGCTTTACTTCTTCTTTTCCAATTGGGATTCCTTTTATTTCCTTTTCTTCTCTGATTGCTGTGGCTAAAACTTCCAAAACTATGTTGAATAAGATTGGTGAGAGTGGGCAACCTTGTCTTGTTCTGATCTTAGTGGAAATGCTTTCAGTTTTTCACCATTGAGGACGATGTTGGCTGTGGGTTTGTCGTATATGGCCTTTATTAAGTTGAGGAAAGTTTCCTCTATGCCTACTTGCTGCAGGGTTTTTATCATAAATGGGTATTGAATTTTGTCAAAAGCTTTCTCTGCATCTATTGAGATGATCATATGGTTTTTCTCCTTCAATTTGTTAATATGGTGTATCACATTGATTGATTTGCGTATATTGAAGAATCCTTGCATTCCTGGAATAAACCCCACTTGATCATGGTGTATGATCCTTTTAATGTGCTGTTGGATTCTGTTTGCTAGTATTTTGTTGAGGATTTTTGCATCTATGTTCATCAGTGGTATTGGCCTGTAGTTTTCTTTCTTTGTGACATCCTTGTCTGGTTTTGGTATCAAGGTGATGGTGGCCTCATAGAATGAGTTTGGGAGTGTTCCTCCCTCTGCTATATTTTGGAAGAGTTTGAGAAGGATAGGTGTTAGCTCTTCTCTAAATGTTTGATAGAATTCGCCTGTGAAACCATTTGGTCCTGGGCTTTGTTTGTTGGAAGATTTTTAATCACAGTTTCAATTTCAGTGCTTGTGATTGGTCTGTTCATATTTTCTATTTCTTCCTGATTCAGTCTTGGCAGGTTGTGCATTTCTAAGAATTTTTCCATTTCTTCCAGGTTGTCCATTTTATTGGCATAGAGTTGCTTGTAGTAATCTTTCATGATCTTTTTTATTTCTGCAGTGTCAGTTGTTACTTCTCCTTTTTCATTTCTAATTCTATTGATTTGAGCCTTCTCCCTTTTTTCTTGATGAGTCTGGCTAATGGTTTATCAATTTTGTTTATCTTCTCAAAGAACCAGCTTTTATTTTTGTTGATCTTTGCTATCGTTTCCTTCATTCTTTTTCATTTATTTCTGATCTGATTTTAATGATTTCTTTCCTTCTACTAACTTTGCGGTTTTTTTGTTCTTCTTTCTCTAATTGCTTTAGGTGCAAGGTTAGGTTGTTTATTTGAGATGTTTCCTGTTTCTTAAGGTAGGATTGTATTGCTATAATCTTCCCTCTTAGAACTGCTTTTGCTGCATCCCATAGATTTGGGGTCGTCGTGTCTCCATTGTCATTTGTTTCTAGGTAATTTTTTATTTCCTCTTTGATTTCTTCAGTGATCACTTCGTTATTAAGTAGTGTATTGTTTAGCCTCCATGTGTTTGTATTTTTTACAGATCTTTTCCTGTAATTGATATCTAGTGTCATAGCATTGTGGTGGGAAAAGATACTTGAAACACTTTCAATTTTCTTAAATTTACCAAGGCTTGACTTGTGACCCAAGATATGATCTATCCTGGAGAATGTTCCATGAGCACTTGAGAAAAATGTGTATTCTGTTGTTTTTGGATGGAATGTCCTATAATTATCAAGTAAGTCCATCTTGTTTAATGTATCATTTAAAGCTTGTGTTTCCTTATTTATTTTCATTTTGGATGATCTGTCCATTGGTGAAAGTGGGGTGTTAAAATCCCCTACTATGAATGTGTTACTGTCGATTTCCCCTTTTATGGCTGTTAGTATTTGCCTTATGTATTGAGGTGCTCCTATGTTGGGTGCATAAATATTTACAATTGTTATATCTTCTTCTTGGATCGATCCCTTGATCATTATGTAGTGTCCTTCTTTGTCTCTTCTAATAGTCTTTATTTTAAGGTCTATTTTGTGTGATGTGAGAATTGCTACTCCAGCTTTCTTTTCATTTCCATTTGCATGAAATATCTTTTTCCATCCCCTTACTTTCAGTCTGTATGTGTCTCTAGGTCTGAAGTGGGTCTCTTGTAGACAGCAAATATATGGGTCTTGTTTTTGTATCCATTCAGCCAACCTGTGTCTTTTGGTGGGAGCATTTAGTCCATTTACATTTAAGGTAATTATCGATATGTATGTTCCTATTCCCATTTTCTTAATTGTTTTGGGTTCGTTATTGTAGGTCTTTTCCTTCTCTCATATTTCTTGCCTAGAGAAGTTCCTTTAGCAGTTGTTGTAAAGCTGGTTTGGTGGTGTTGAACTCTCTCAGCTTTTCCTTGTCTGTAAAGGTTTTAATTTCTCCATCAAATCTGAATGAGATCCTTGCAGGGTAGAGTAATCTTGGTTGCAGGTTTTACTCCTTCATCACTTTAAATATGTCCTGCCAGTCCCTTCTGGCTTGCAGAGTTTCTGCTGAAAGATCAGCTGTTAACCTTATGGGGATTCCCTTGTGTGTTATTTGTTGTTTTTCCCTGGCTGCTTTTAATATGTTTTCTTTGTATTTAATTTTTGACAGTTTGATAAATATGTGTCTTGGCATATTTCTCCTTGGATTTATCCTGTATGGGACTCTCTGTGCTTCCTGGACTTGATTAACTATTTCCTTTCCCATATTAGGGAAGTTTTCAACTATAATCTCTTCAAATATTTTCTCAGTCCCTTTCTTTTTGTCTTCTTCTTCTGGAACCCCTATAATTCGAATGTTGGTGTGTTTAATGTTGTCCCAGAGGTCTCTGAGACTGTCCTCAGTTCTTTTCATTCTTTTTTCTTTATTCTGCTCTGCAGTAGTTATTTCCACTGTTTTTATCTTCCAGGTCACTTATCTGTTCTTCTGCCTCAGTTATTCTGCTATTGATCCCATCTAGAGTGTTTTTAATTTCATTTAATGTGTTGTTCATTGTTGTTTGTTTCATCTTTAGTTCTTCTAGGTCCTTTTTAAATGTTCTTGCATTTTGTCCATTCTATTTCCAAGATTGGGGATCATCTTTACTATCATTATTCTGAATTCTTTTTCTGGTAGACTGCCTATTTCCTCTTCATTTGTTAGGTCTGGTGGGTTTTTATCTTGCTCCTTCATCTTCTGTGTGTTTTTCTGTCTTCTCATTTTGCTTATCTTACTGTGTTTGGGGTCTCCTTTTTGCAGGCTGTAGGTTCATAGTTCCTGTTGTTTTTGGTGTCTGTCCCCAGTGGCTAAGGTTGGTTCAGTGGGTTGTGTCGGCTTCCTGGTGGAGGGGACTAGTGCCTGTGTTCTGGTGGATGAGGCTGGATCTTGTCTTTCTGGTGGGCAGGTCCACGTCTGGTGGTGTGTTTTGGGGTGTCTGTGGACTTATTATGATTTTAGGCAGCCTCTCTGCTAATGGGTGGGGTTGTGTTCCTGTCTTGCTCGTTGTTTGGCATAGCATGTCCAGCATCCAGCACTGTAGCTTGCTGGTGATTGAGTGAAGCTGGGTGCTGGTGTTGAGATGATCTCTGGGAGATTTTTGCCGTTTGATAGTATGTGTAGCTGGGAGGTCTCTTGTGGACCAGTGTCCTGAAGTTGGCTCTCCCACCTCAGAGGCACAGCACTGACTCCTGGCTGCAGCACCAAGAGCCTTTCATCCACACGGCTCAGAATAAAAGGGAGAAAAAGTAGAAAGAAAGAAGTAGTAGAAGTAGAAAGAAAGGAGGGAGGGAGGGAGGGAGGGAGGAAGGAAGGAAGGAGGGAAGGAAGGAAAAAAAGAAGGAAGATAAAGTAACATAAAGTAAGATAAAATATAATAAAGTTATTAAAATAAAAAATAATTAAGAGAAAAGAATTTTAAAAAAAAGATGGATGGATAGAACCCTAGGACAAATGGTGGAAGCAAAGCTATACAGACAAAATCTCACACAGAAGCATACACATACACACAAAAAGAGGAAAAGGGGAAAAAAATCATAAATCTTGCTCTCAAAGTCCACCTCCTCAATTTGGGATGACTCGTTGTCTATTCATGTATTCCACAGATGCAGGGTACATCAAGTTGATTGTGGAGCTTTAATCCGCTGCTTCTGAGGCTGCTGAGATTTCCCTTTCTCTTCTTTGTTCGCACAGCTCCCAGGGGCTCAGCTTTGGATTTGGCCCCGCCTCTGCATGTAGGTCGCCGGAGTGCATCTGTTCTTCGCTCAGACAGGACGGGGTTAAAGGAGCAGCTGATTCTGGGGCTCTGGTTCACTCAGGCCAGGGGGAGGGTGGTCCATGGAGTGTGGGGGGAACCTGCGGCAGCAGAGACCGGCGTGACGTTGCACCAGCCTGAGGTGAGCCGTGCGTTCTCCCGGGGGAGTTGTCCCTGGATCCCGGCACCCTGGCAGTGGCAGGCTGCACAGGCTCCCCAGAGGGGAGGTGGGGATAGTGACCTGTGCTCACACACAGGCTTCTTGGTGGCGGCAGCAGCAGCCTTAGCGTCTCATGCCCGTCTCTGGGGTCTGTGCTTTTAGCCGCGGCTCGCGCCCATCTCTGGAGCTCCTTTAAGCAGCACTCTTAATCCCCTCTCCTTGTGTACCAGGAAACAAAGAGGGAAGAAAAAGTCTCTTGCCTCTTCGACAGGTCCAGACTTTTCCCAGATTCCCTCCCAGCTAGCCGTGGTGCACTAACCCCCTGCAGGCTGTGTTCACACCGCGAACCCCAGTCCTCTCCCTGGGCTCTGACCGAAGCCCGAGCCTCAGCTCCCAGCCCCGCCCGCTCCAGCAAGTGAGCAGACAAGCCTCTCTGGCTGGTGAGTGCCGGTCGGCCCTGATCCTCTGTGTGGAAATCTCTCTGCTTTGTCCCCCGCACCCCTGTTGCTGTGCTCTCCTCCGCGGCTCTGAAGCTTTCCCCCTCCGCCACCTGCAGTCTTTGCCCGCGAAGGGGCTTCCTAGTGTGTGGAAACCTTTCCTCCTTCACAGCTCCCTCCCACTGGTGCAGGTCCGGTCCCTCTCCTTTGGTCTCTGTTTATTCTTTATCTTTTGCCCTACCCAGGTACCTGGGGGGTTTCTTGCCTTTTGGGAGGTCTGAGGTCTTCTGCCAGCGTTCAGTAGGTGTTCTGTAGGAGTTATTCCACGTGTAGATGTATTTCTGGTGTATCTGTGGGAAGAAGGTGATCTCCGCGTCTTACTCTTCTGCCATCTTCCCAGAAGCCTCTCTAATTTTATTGATTTGAGTCCTCTCCCTCTTTTTCTTGTTGAGTCTGGCTAAAGGTTTATCAATTTTATTTATCTTTTCAAAGAACCAGCTTTTAGTTTTATTGATCTTTGCTATTGTTTTCTTTGTTTCTATTTCATTTATTTCTGCTCTGATCTTTATGATTTCTTTCCTTCTACTAATTTTGTGTTTTGTTTGTTCTTCTTTCTGTAGATCCTTTAGGTGTAAGGTTAGATTGTTTGAGATTTTTCTTGTTTCTTGAGGAAGGATTGTATAGCTATCAACTTCCCTCTTAGAACTGCTTTTGCTGCATCCCATAGGTTTTGGATCGTCATGTTTTCATTGTCATTTGTCTCTGGGTATTTTTTGATTTCCTCTTTGATTTTTTCAGTGATCTCTTGGTTATTTAGTAATGTATTGTTTTTCCTCCATGTGTTTGTGTTTTTTTACATTTTTTCCCTGTAATTTATTTCTAATCTCAAAGCATTGTGGTTGGAAAAGATGTTTGATATGATTTCAATTTTCTTAAATTTACCGAGCCTTGATTTGTGACCCAAGATGTGATCTATCCTAGAGAATGTTCCGTGTGCACTTGAGAAGAAAGTGTAATCTGCTGGTTTTGGATGGAATGTCCTATAAATATATATTAAATCTATCTGGTCTAATGTGTCATTTAAAGCTGTGTTTCCTTATTAATTTTCTGTCTCGATTATTTGTCCATTGGTGTAAGTGAGATGTTGAAGTCCCCCACTATTATTGTGTAACTGTCGATTTCCTCTTTTATAGGTGTTAACAGTTGCCTTATGTATTGAGGTGCTCCTATGTTGGGTGCATATATATTTAAAATTGTTATATCTTCTTCCTGGATTGATCCCTTGATTGTTATGTAGTGTCTTCCTTGTCTCTTGTAACATTCTTTATTTTAAATTCTGTTTTATCTGATATGAGTATTGCTACTCCAGCTTTCTTTTGATTTCCATTTACATGGAATATCTTTTTCTATCCCCTCACTTTCAGTCTGTATGTGTCCCTGGGTCTGAAGTGAGTCTCTTGTAGACAGCATATATATGGGTCTTATTTTTATATCCATTCAGTGAGCCTGTGTCTTTTGGTTGGAGCATTTAATCCATTCACGTTTAAGGTGATTATTGATATGTATGTTCCTATTATCATTTTCTTAATTGTTATGGGTTTGTTTCTGTAGGTCATTTTCTTCTTTTGTGTTTCCCACTTAGAGAAGTTCCTTTAGCATTTGTTGTAGAGCTGGTTTGGTGGTGCTGAATTCTCTTAGCTTTTGCTTGTCTGTAAAGCTTTTGATTTCTCCATCAAACCTAAAGAGATCCTTGCCGGGTAGAGTAATCTTGGTTGTAGGTTCTTCCCTTTCATCGCTTTAAATATATCATGCCACTCCCTTCTGGCTTGTAGAGTTTCTGCTGAGAAATCAGCTATCCTTATGGGAGTTCCCTTGTATGTTACTTGTCATTTTTCCCTGTTGCTTTCAGTAAGTTTTCTTTGTCTTTAGTTTTTGTCAGTTTGATTACTGTGTGTCTCAGCATGTTTCTCCTTGGGTCTATCCTGCCTGGGACTCTGTGCTTCCTGGACTTGGCTGGCTATTTCCTTTCCTATGTTAGGGAAGTTTTTGAGTGTAATCTCTTCAAACAGTTTCTCGGGTCCTTTCTATCTTCTCCTTCTGGGACCCCTATAATGAGAATGTTGGTGCATTTAATGTTGTCCCAGAGGTCTCTTAAGCTGTCTTCATTTCTTTTCATTCTCTTTTCTTTATTTTGTTCCATGGCGGTGAATGCCACCATTCATCTCCCAGGTTACTTATCTGTTCTGCCTCAGTTATTCTGCTATTGATTCTTTCTAATTCATTTTTCATTTCAGTTATTGTATTGTTCATCTCTGTTTGTTTGTTCTTTAATTCTTCTAGGTCTTTATTAAACATTTCTTGCATCTTCTGGATCTTTGCCTCCATTCTTTTTCCGAGGTCCTGGATCATCTTCATTATCATTATTCTGAATTCTTTTTCTGGAAGGTTGCCTATTTCCACTTCATTTAGTTCTTTTTCTGGGGTTTTATCTTGTTTCTTCATCTGGTACATAGTCCTCTGCCTTTTCGTTTTGTCTGTCTTTCTGTGAATATGGTTTTTGTTCCACAGGCTGCAGAATTGTAATTCTTCTTGCTTCTGCTGTCTGCCCTCTGGTGGATGAGGCTATCTAAGAGGCTTGTGCAAGCTTCCTGTTGGAAGGGACTGGTGGTGGGTAGAGCTGAGTGTTGCTCTGTTGGGCAGAGCTCAGTAAAACTTTAATCTGCTTGTCTGCTGATGGGTGGGGCTGGGTTCCCTCACTGTTGGTTGTTTGGCCTGAGGCGACCCAGCACTGGAGCCTACCCGGCTCTTTGGTGGGGCTAATGGTGGACTCTGGGAGGGCTCATGCCAAGGAGTATTTCCCAGAACTTCTGCTGCCAGTGTCCTTGTCCCCACGGTGAGCCACAGCCACCCCCCGCCTCTGCAGGAGACCCTCCAACACTAGCAGGTAGGTCTGGTTCAGTCTCCTGTGGGGTCACTGCTCCTTCCTCTGGGTCCTGATGTGCACACTACTTTGTGTGTGCCCTCCAGAGGGGAGTCTCTGTTTCCCCCAGTCCTGTCGAATTCTGCAATCAAATCCCACTAGCCTTCAAAGTCTGATTCTCTAGGAATTCCTCCCCCCATTGCCAGACCCCCAGGTTGGGAAGCTGGACATGGGGCTCAGACCCTTCACTCCAGTGGATGGTCTCCTGTGGTATAATTGTTCTCCAGTTTGTGAGTCACCACCTAGCGGTTATGAGATTTGATTTTATTGTGATTGCGCCCCTCCTACCGCCTCACTGCGGCTTCTCCTTTGTCTTTGGATGTGGGGGTATCTTTTTTGGTGAGTTCCAGTGTCTTCCTGTCAATGAGTGTTCAGCAGTTAGTTGTGGTTCTGCTGCTCTCGCAAGAGGGAGTGAGCACACATCCTTTTACTCTGCCATTTTGAACCAATCTCTCATGCATCGATTCTCTTACAATTAAAAGCGTAAAATCATTACCTTTACAAAAACGTATTTTAACACCAGTAAATAAAGCGATTAATAAGTTATCTTTGAAACAGTGTAGAATCTCAATTATCCTTGTCAGTTAAAAGAAAAATACAAGTAAAAAATTTTATTGGGGGAGATTCTTAAAGTACGTTAAACAGTTATATCACTGCACACACAGTGGATTAAAAATGATTTTTGCTGCTTATTAGATATGTTCAAACTTCTGAAATTTTTAGCTGTCTGGTCCTATTACTTTCCACCATGGAGGCACTTTTCTTACTATCCCCATGGTACTTTCCCCAGTTGTCCTCAAACCATTCTTGTGCCTACTAAACCTTCTTTCTCTCCCTCACACCATTTTCTCTATTTTCCTCCTTTTCTTCTTCTAACCATCTCTCTTTCTTCCATTCTCTCTTCTGTCTCTCCTCCCTTCCCCTCCCTTTCAGCAGTCCACAATTGATGTCTAATTCCCTCTAGGCTACCATGGGATACCTCCAACCCCAGCCTGCATGAGTTTTAGTTTGAATTCCCAGGCCTTGTTTGTATCACACATTCTTATAGGATTGTAAACAGTTCTGTGTTTGCAAACATCCTTGTTGACCTAACAGAGCAAAATCTGCCTCTAAGACTGCTAAGCAGGAATCCCTCTACCATGGGTAATTTTTCCTAGTTCCCAGTTGCATCATGACATTAGTGTTTACCTTGAGGAATTTTTGTCACATTAAAGAAAAATTCTCTATATTTGATACCTTTGCATATCAAAAGTTATCTTCTTATTTCACAGTTTTATAATTTTAGTTCACATTTAATTACTACCCAAGATGTAAACTACTGTTTGCTTTAAAGGCTATGGGACTGATTATTGTAGATACATTTTACTTTTAAACCTTCTGTTGTTCACAGAAAGTCCAGTATCCATGCTTGAGTCACCTACGAAAGCTATTTCAATCTCAAAAGAGACAACCCCAGAGGCACAAAATGCAGCCCAGGTACTGATATGAAATGTTCTGTAAGGGATATTCGTTCCAAATTGAGTGGAAGTATCCATTTTACTCATAAAGAAACATTTGGGTTACATTTCATCTTAGAAAGCACTTTAATATGCTTTTTCAAATGTGCTATTGTGAGTCTACTTATTTACTCAATTAAAATAATTTAATTGAATTTTCCAGAAGCTACAGAATTAGAACAACTACATTTTTTAGTCCAACAAATTGGAAAAGATTTTTAAGAATAATAACCATTGTTGATGAAGGTGGATGGAAATGGGTGTTCTCCTACACTCACACTTTTCATGTTTGGGAACACAGGTTTGGAAATGAGATGGAATATTTCTCCAGAATGTCTGGGCCCTAACCCATTCTGGATTAGTGATATTCCAGAGTGTAGAGATCTTAACTCTTAAAGAAGCTTATGCTTGAAAGAAACTGGATCCAGCCTCACGTATCCTTGAAGCATCCTTTTGTTCTTATGATTTTGATAAATGGATTGAGGAATGGGAAATATATATTGTAGAACTGCAGCTGACCACTTAAAAAAAATCAGAACCCACCAATTCAGCTTGCTAAACTTTTTATAAATGTGTTTTAGGTTCTTGAATCCTTTGAGCACCTGCCACCTCTCCCAGAACTACCACCACTACTACCCGAACTGGTAGACAAAATCCGAGACACACTTCCTCCCCAGAAGCCTGAGCTCAAAGTAAAACGGGTGCTGAGACCCAAGGGCATTGCCCTGACTTGGAACATAACCAAAATCAATCCCAAGTGTGCCCCCGTGGAAAGCTACCACATCTTCCTGTGCCATGACATCCCTAATAATAAGATGAGCTGGAAGAAAGTTGGAGAAATTAAAGCTTTACCACTCCCAATGGCCTGTACTTTATCTCATTTTTTAACTTCCAACAAATATTATTTTACTGTCCAGTCAAAAGACATTTTTGGGCGATATGGACCATTTTGTGATATAAAATCTATTCCTGGGTTTTCTGAAAATCTTACCTAAAAGTAAGAAAAGTATTTGATAATTATATATTGTACTACATTTTTTTTTCATACTTCAGTTGTTTGTTTACAATGGTTCTCTAACCCTATTCAATGTCTTAAAGGGCCAGTTCAGATTGTGAACCCTTTATACAGGGACAGTCCTCTTCCCTATGTTGTAAGTGGCCTCTAGTTTCATGAATTTCTGATTTGCATTCAATAAATACTTCCAATGGATATGTTCTAAGACATACACCATCATGGACCCATGTCGCTAAGCTGTGTTAGTTACAATACATTCGGTAACTATGGAGCTGCTGCTTCTATCAGAAGCCCTAGGATGCAAGCAACCACTATTTCCTCTCTTGAATATCAGCTTTTGGTGACCTGCTTGTGGTCAGTATAGGTACAGGAAAATTCAGCTCTTTACTGAGGCCAGATCATCCTTGGGGTGCATCTACACCAAGATTTTATGAAAATATGTCTTCCCGTTCTGTTCAAATTCTAAGGGCTATTAATTTGTGCCCCTCCCTACTCCCCCCTTTTGTTTTAGGCCATGTCAATCATTTAGGGAAATAGTCTAGGTTTTCCCGAAATCGGTTTGTATACTTACATATGTAATAAAACTACTTAAATGTATGCTGTGTACACAAAAAATACAGTATCTCTTGTAAAATAAAAAATTACCCAACCTGCTATTTCAGTGGAGGAAAATGGAGTTGTCTGCCTTAGATTTAAGGCTTTAATTTGCTGATTCCCTAATGAGACCCTTTGCTTATTTCCTGGCTACCGTCATTACTTACAACATAACACTAAGGGGCTCCCATAGATGTCCTGCTTACCTCTGTCTGAGGGAACACTGATGTGAGCTGTGGCTCCTACAAGTAGCCCAAGAAACTTGACGGGTGGGCAGACTGGGTAAGTGTAAGTCAGTCCCTAATGGGACAAACCATGGATGAGTAATACTAGGACACTGAGAAAACAGAAAAATAACAGTTAGTGTGAAAGTCTGTTCAAGAGAGGCATTCTCTTCTGGTATATAGTGAAAGTTCAGGCCTCAGAGGCTCTGAGATTTAAAAAATTGAACAGGAATGGCTTTCCTTGGCATTTTGTGAATGCTGTCACATCTTCAGTCATAAATAAAGATGTTATTTTTCAGTCTCCTGTGTCTACCTTTTAAAACATTATGACTGAAAGAGCCAAATTCTGACCTGAATTTGAAGAGATGAGCTGCCCTCTGTGAGGTCCTATTTCAGGCTCGGAGCAGTGGAGGGTGTCCTGCAGCACAGGACAAGGGCTTCACTTGAGGACAACTGCACCCTTGGGTTGGCATCAACTAGCCATTCACTCACTGAGCGAAGCCCAAAGCCAAGACTTTGGTGTGCATCAGCAGAGCGAAACTGCATCCCAACCAGCAGATCTTCTGGAATGTTGATAGGTATACAAGTCTTAAGCAAAAGAGCTCTTCACAATAGTAGAATGAGGAGGAACGCTGATAGCAAGCAAGCATCTTACAGCTGGTGGCCCAGAAAGCATTAATGTTTCTTGCCTTTTGGAGGGGCAGGAGCAAGATCCTCAACTGTTACCTATCAGGGACACCAGAAGAGAACCGGCCTGAGAACAAGACCCAGGACTGTACAGTTACATAGTACAAGGTAAACACCCCACCTCCACCCAGGAAACGTTTCATGCGCTTTTGGTGGGAAACCTTTATGCCTCCTTGAAGCAACAGACCCAAACTCCTGATTGATGAGCTAAAATTGAATATATTGAGAAAAGGCTGTGGGGCCGTTCCTGGAATCAGCAGGGAGCTGAGAGACTCTGGCTTGGAAAACAGGAAAGGGGAAAAAAAGATACTTTGCAACAAATTCCCATGAGGTTTCAAACCTGAGACAGTTTATGCAATTTATACCCCATAATAATATGTTAAGATATTTTCTGCCCATTTTAAAGAGTGGAAACAGGTCCGGGGAGCTTAGTTGGCTTGCCCGAGTCACAGAGACCCAGCCCATTCACATGCGGCGCCCTGGTCCTGGGTTCCGGCTGTATACACAGGCTGTGCGGCCTCGTGGGGACAATGGGCGGAACAGAAAGCCTTTCCCACTGTCCTTGCTGCCTTGTGGTTCCAGAATCAAAGCCCAGACACATATCAGATTGGCTTATCCTAGGGCATGTGTCAAAGCTGCAAGGCGAACAAGAAAGTAAACCTCTGGCATTTTTGGTCAGTGAGAGGTATACTCCGCTACTCTTGACACTCAGGGTAGGTGTAGTGGCTTTGGATGATGTCCATGTCGCTAAGCTGGAACTACCTTTCCAAGGATGTCCTTCCCTGGCTGGTTCAAGTTTAGCGTTGGTCACGTGACACTGCATGCATTTTGGAGCAGAAGCAAAACATCAGTTCTGTGTTTTATGTTCTGAAGATAGACACGGGGCATCAGAGCGTGGAGGCTTCTATGCTCTGCTGGCTCATAGACCCACAGCTCCTGCCAAGTGCCTGGCCAAGTGAAGGGCACCTCTGCGTGCTGCTCTGTGCCTTTCCTATAGGCCGTGTTTCCTGTGGCTTCGAGGCTGGAGGTAGTCACACACAGACGTGCTTCCAGTTCGTACTTGTCCGCTTCCTTCCTTCCTTCCTTCCTGACGGCCACCTGGCTGACCTCTGGCAACTCCAGACTCAACACTAGACCCAGAGGGAACACTTTGCATAAGCTTCTCCACCAGCTCTCCCACACTGGGCCAAGCCTAGCCCCTGTAATCAGTTCCAAGTTCTATAGTTTTGATGGCTTCCTCACCAAGACCACAGGGCCCCCAGACAGAGGAGGCGCATCCTCACCCCGGGAATTGAGTATCAGGGCAGTAGCTTGTCCACCTGTCCTGGACACTGAATGTCTCCTACGTTGTTCTCGTGGGATAAGGAATTCACAGACAGACCCTGAGTCTGAAAGCCAGTTCCAACACTTACCGTGAGGTCAGCATCTCTGAGCCTGCTTTTTCTCAATGTGTAGAATGAAGGCAGTGCTGACTCCTTCCTTCTGCCTCTTTCTCCCTCTCTTTCCTTGTTTAACTGGTTCTGCTGCCTGAGCTCAAGAGCCCTGATTCAGGGTCATTGTAAGGAGTTAACGATGTAACATAGAATACCTAGGACAAAGCAAGTCCTTTATTAGTAAATGGTAGAAAGCAAAAACGTAAAACCTTTGCTGGGGATGGGTAAATTAGAAATACCTTGTTTCCGAGGTAACTGCTAATTTACTGGGCCAAAGGGTCAGCAGGAGATGGCATGTCACTCAGAGGTGGCCATGGAGATAGAAGAAAATTCTTCTAAAAATCATAATGTGAACGCGTTTCCAATATGGAGATAGAGGCAGAGATTGGAGTGATGCAGCCACAAGCCAAGGAACACCGGAGCCACCAGAAGCTGGAAGAGCCTCTGGAGGGAGCACAGCCCAGCCAACACCTGGATTTCAGACGTCTGTAGAGCTATGAGAAAATACACGTCTGTTGTTCTGAGCCACCAAGTTTGTGGTAATTTGTTACAACAGCCCTAGGGAAACTAACACAAGCACTCTTCCCTGGGACCACGATTTGTTCAAAACGTGGACACCTGGCCCTTACCCCATATGCTGCGGAGGTGGGGCCTCCTGTGTGTTCCTAGACACTCATGTTGGCCGGGGGGGGGGGGGGTTTATGCCCCCAACATGGAAGATGCAAAGCCTCTGTCAATCATTTCACAATGTCTTCTGTCAGTGAGATGTGCCCGACATCGTGACATCAGATGGTGGCTTTATCTTTAACTGGTAGATGGCAGCTCTTGAAGAATAATCAGTATCAAGGCTTCAGAAAACAAAGAGCCTTATTTGGGGTCCTAAGAATTGCAATTCGGGAGTCACAGATTCAGGTAAAACCAAAAGAGTATTCTGGGGAAGAGGGAATCAGGGGCTTATAAAGGCAAAAGCCACAAGGTTATGGTCTGGCGAGAATTATGACTGATGCAAAAAGGAAATATTTGTCTTTAAGGGATAGGCTGAAACGAGTTATTTAGGGTAAGGGTCTAATAGGTATCTTGAACTTCTGGAACATTGTGCAGATGTTCTGGATGCCCGTGTTAAGATACTAAGTGGTCAAAGGTCAGATTCCACCCGGAATGAGACGTGCGTGAATCCCACTTCCTCGACAGCCTCCTGGCTCCTTTCCAGAGAGCTCTCTTAGCAATACTCACTCCATCTTATTTTCCTTTGACACAGCTGAAGTGGCAAATGCTCAGAGATAGACTTACATTACCTGTTACCACAAATCCAGAGGATAGAGTTAAATCATTGAATTTTAAAAATCAGGAGTCCTACAGTGCAGACAAATGTAATTCAGTCAGTTCCTACCTTTCAGCCTCCTGAGATTTTCTCAGGGGGAGGATGTGGCTACTTGATTTTTTTTATCTGTGTTGAAAGGGATCAAAACGTGCCACCACAAAATATGCCACTTTGGCATAAGGATTATGTTGAGCTGAACGCATTTGAGAAAACCGAAGACACAGGAAGAGTTCACTTGGCTCCCCCTTTCTGCCTAAAATCAAGGCATAAATTTCCACTTGTAAAGGTGACATAAATTTCCCTCTGTAAAGGGGTTTCCCTCTCCAGTACCTGGAAGACCTGAGATTAATCTGCATAACAAACCCTATTAAGCAAACCTTTATCTGCTATATATTTCCTAGTCACCTTCCCACAATTTACCACCTCTAGGAGCCCCAAATCCCTTTCCTTTGTCACTTCCCCATAATTTAATTGCCCTTTGTTAAAGCCCTCCAGGTCTAACCACTTCTTTGGGGTTTCACGTGTTTTCTCTGAAACCTCTGTGCATGTAAAAATATTAAAATTTGTATTCCTTTCTCCTATTAATCTGTCTTTTGTCAGTTTAATTCACAGGCTCCATTCATAGCCCCTAGAAGGGAAGAGGAAGTTTTCTTCCTCTACAATGTGAACTGTGGGTGGTAGAACTGTGTTGGGTTAAAGAGTCGCACCCACTGGGATCTAATCCTCCAAATACACAAGCAAAGTCTGAGACGACAGAGACCACAGCAATTACGATGGGTGGTGGGAGAGCTTAACAGATTAGCTATTTAGATGGTGGAAAAGAACAAACATTAGTTAAAACTCAGACCATCACTGGTCAACAAGCAACAACTCTTATACATAGACAATGAATTAATCATCCATATACCAGGATGTTTTTCTCAAATTTCTTTGAAAGGAAAATTTCTTATCATTTTAAAACTAGGGCCAGGGTTTTGTGAGATTGAAAGCGAGCAGGACCCTGCAGGGCCTTCCTGGTGGTAGATCCCTCGATGCCCCCTGTTTCTTGTTTGTAGGAGAAAGGATTCAGTCTCCTCGGCCTTCCCCAGGATCCAAAGAGCAGACTCAAGCAGTTACTAATTAGAGAAGTGAGGGAATGCACAAACAAAGGAAAAGCAGTCCAGCAAGAAAATTAATGATAGCTTAAACAATAGGTCAGCCGTAAAACAGAGTCACAGGACCTCAGTTCCTCCTCAAGGGATATAGATAACAATCGGACACATATCCTTGAGTTGTTTTACAGAAACCAGGGCCTCACTGGATAGAAATTGCTGACCACAAGCACGTAGACCCCAGATTGGTTGGAGTCAGAAGACTGATGGTTAAGATTGCCCAAACACCTCCCTGTTACCTCACCACCGACCAATCAGAAGAACATCCATGAGCTGATCATGTACCCTGCAACCCTCACCCCTAACGTTGCCTTTAAAAATCCTTCACTAAAACCCGTCGAAGAGCTCGGGTCTTTTGAGCATAAGCTGCCTGTTCTTCTTGCTTGGCACTGTGCAATGCACCACAACCTGGTGTCCGCAAATGGGCTTTTCTGTGCGTCTGGCAAGTGAACCCGAGTTCAGTTCAGTAACAAGATGGACAGCTGTTTGTCAATGCCAGTGAAATAAAACACCTTAAAGATTGCAGTAAGTTGGATCAATGAAGATGGTATCAGAAAACATACCTGTAGATGCTATGACTGGCCACAGGGGCAAAGACACCTGAAGTTTCTCTTCCTTACTTTGATAGAGGGAAATGACATCTGATGTATGAAGAAAATCTTTCTACACTCAAGATTTATTTAAAACGATTTCTAACCCAATTATGTTTCCCTGGATTTTGGCTGTAGGGGAATATAGTAAATGCAGTTGGACAGGTTCGGATGGAATTTGGGCCAAGACAATACAAAAGGCAGATCATATTTGATTTTTGCCATACAGAGTTTTAACTATTCACCTTAAAGAGAGTATTGAGTTTTGGGGGGTTCCTAAAGATCTGAGTAATCTGTGGGATGGATGTCCAGAGTGCCTGTGAAGGATACAGATGCAGCACAGCTGGTTCTGTAATGATAGCAAACAGCCAATTCTGGCCGTGGCAAACTCTGCCACCATGGAAACCACACATGGTGGTAAGGATCATGGGGAGTGTGAACTACCCACAAATTGCCCCCATCACCTCCACAGCTTGAGGTCAGTTCCTTTTGAGCTAATTGTGCTTATCTACCACTTCTCTCTCCAGGAAAAAAAATTATCCCTTAGCCTGGGGATACTCACCCATGTCTTGCTCACAGACTGGGACCCATGTGCAGCAAGCAGAGATATTTGGGGTAGTTTAAGTAGTAGGACTGAGGGCCCTGTTTCAGGCCACATAGACTCTGTATAAATGCAATTTGGTAAATTTGTGGGCAGGGGTTATTCGTCTGAGCGAAATAGAGGCCAAGCTTAGGTAGGCTGGATTGTAGCCCAAGACACAGGAGAAATTCTTAGCAGCTGTGTTAAGAGGTTTACGACATGGTAAAAGTTTGGTAAAGACATCAGCCCCAGCAACCCAAAACTCTATTTTCACCCATTGGTTAAAATTTCACAGTGAAATATTCATGTGTTCATTCATCAAGGGATCTAGCAGATTCCAGACACCGTGCCAGGTGCTAACATGGAGAACAAGACTTATCACTGTCCCTGCCCTCTTGGAGCTGACCTAGTGGGGGACACAGGAGACAAATGGAAAGTACACACATGAGATTTTCAGAAAGCAATGTGATGTTGTCCATATGAAAATAAGGAGGGAGATATGGTGGGGCATGATGGGGGCAGTGAGGTTATGTGAGACAGGCTGGTCAAGAAGAGCTTCCTGGAAGAGGAAGCACTTAAGCTGAGGGATGATAAAGAGAAAGGCATGAGAGTGCCTGGGGGAAGGGCTTGTGCCTGACCAAGGAGCTTAACGCACATGGGGAAAGTCCTCTGAAGGAAAAGGATTTGGGTGTAAGAGGGGATCCCACAGGACAATGAAATGCAATGCATGACCCACAGTGGATCCTGGATTTAGAGGATATTATTTGGACCTTGGTGAACTCTGACTATGGATAATAGTGTGAAATCACCTGAAAGTGATCATCGTATTCATCGTATTGGGCTTACGTGGGAGGACAGTCTTGTTCTTAGGAGATACTGCCGAGGTCCTTGGAGGCAAAGTGCCTTGATGTCTGCAGCTGACACACAAATGGCTCATAAAATATTTATACACACACACACACATACAATGAGAAAGATAAAAGTAAATGTGACAAAAATGTTCATAGTCGGTGAATCTAAGTAATGTTATTCTTGCAACACTTCTGCAGGTTGAAAATTTTCAAAATAAGCAGTGGGGGGACAAAACAATGGATCATGGTCTCTTAGAGTCCACATAGGGTCAGGTGAGACTACCCTCTAGAAATCCTGATTTAGCTGGGATCTGCAGAATGGGTAGAACTCACCAGGTTAAGTGCACAGGAAAGGACATTTGCAAGAGGCAGGTGGCTCTGGACAGTCTGGTTTGGGGCCTGCGGGGACGAGGCTAGACCTCCTAGTACCTCCCAGGCCACTTGCCTCTCTCCCCTGCCTGGAGGTGGAGTCTCTCTCTCCACCTCCTTGCCTCTGGGGAGATCTATGATTGCTTTGACCAATAGAATACAATGAAAGCAATGCTGGGCCAGCTCTGGGAGCCAGCCAGGCGGCTTCTACTTCCTGCCTCTTGGACACCAGCCACCACATAAGAAGTGCAACCACCCTGAGATTACCAGGCTGTGGGAAGCCCAGGCCATGAGACCCTGGAGGACAAGATGCCACATGGAGAGAGGGAGAAAGAAAGAGACAGGCCAGGGAGCACTGAGATGGCAGACCCGTGAGTGAAGAAACCATCTTTGGAGCAGATCCTGGATTGCAAATGCCCCAGCTGAAGCCACGTGGAGCAGACGAATAGCCAAACTGAGTCCTATCCAGATCTGGACCCACAAAACTGTGGGCAAAATAAGTTATTTTGGGCTTCCCTGGTGGCACAGTGGTTGAGAGTCCACCTGCCGATGCAGGGGACACGGGTTCGTGCCCCAGTCCGGGAAGATCCCACATGCCGCGGAGTGGCTGGGCCCGTGAGCCATGGCCGCTGAGCCTGCGCGTCCGGAGCCTGTGCTCCGCAATGGGAGAGGCCACAACAGTGAGAGGCCCACGTACCGCAAAAAAAAAAAAAAAAAAAAAAAAGTTATTTTAAGCCACTAAGTTTGGGGTTTGTTTATGAGGCAAAAACAGCACCTGGGACACTGCTAGAGACTGTTGTCAATGTTAAGAAGTTTGGTCATCATCTTGGGAGTAACAGAGAGCCATTGAAGCCTTCAGGCCCGATGGATGACAGGACCAGAGTGGAGGCTGTGGTCACTCTGGCTGCCACATAGAAAATGGGCTGGGGGCTGGGGTGGGGGCGATGGGTAGGGGGGAACCAGGATGACAAATTACAAGTCCATCACAATGGTCTGGGTGACACGACAGCATCTGGGACTGGGTTTGTGGAAGTGATGTCCAGAGGAAGGGGAACTGAAGAACAAATCCTTTCCAGGGAAACGTCAATGCACATACCAGCCCCAGACCCCAAGGTCCAGTTATTCTGTCCCGATGCCACTAAGGAAGCCAGAATAAATGTGCACACCCTTCTTCCTCCGGGAAAAAAATAACATGGCAGAAGGAAATGTAGAATGACCACAAAAGGAATCACTGTAACGATTTCTCTTCTTTGGGAATATACGATTTGAAAAAAAAAAAAAAAAAGGAAATTTTATCTGACCAGACTAAAGCAAATTGTTTTGGTTTATGATTGGGATTGTAATTGAATATAGAAATGTATAATATGCAGGTCAGTAGCCAAATGTTGAGGCTTTGGAATGTTTGCGGTTTACTGCCGGCCTTCAACATCGCAAATTTCATCCCTACAAGACCTGAACGAACAGTTTGGAAAATTGGCCACCAGGTGGCGGTAATGCCCCTTCTCCACCTTTCTGAAACTGAAAATAAACCTGCTTTTTGTCATGTTTGGTGTTGAAACCAATCGATTGTCACAAAACTACCAAACAACATATTTGAAATATGGTGCCAGTGTAGCAAGACTTTGGCTAATATTTAGGTACAGCACAGCCCTTTCTTCCCAGATCTCCACATTGATTCTCAGTTGATTTTGAGTCTTGAGTCAAAATTTTTAACTGGAATTGCTTCTCTAAACTTAGAGTCAGAAGCTCTTCCTTGACTGTGTTCTCCGTTCCAGAGCTTCAGTTCCATTTAGAAACAAAAGCCCTTGCAGGTGGATTTTATCATCCTCACTTCATTTCATCAAATTGGAATTGATGTAGATTAGAGGCAGTTAGTTTAAGCTGAAAATCCAATGCAAGTAAAAAAACACTCAGATCTCAGTGAGGCTCTGGAAGCAACTTACCCTTAGTTGTCTGTGATGAAAATGTAAAGCTTTTCTGAGGGACTGGATTGAAAGTGGCAAAATGTATAGCATAAAAAAGACTCACATTACCGCCCCATCTCCGCTCCTCCCCTCTCCCCATGACAAGTCAAAACAGGACAAAGCTTTCCAGAACTCTGCAGCAGCATGCGGACATAGATTAAGAGAGAGCCTGGGACTTCCCTGGTGGCGCAGTGGTTAAGAATCCACCTGCCAATGCAGGGGACGTGGGTTCGAGCCCTGGTCCGGGAAGATCCCACATGCCGCGGAGCAACTAAGCCCGTGCGCCACAACTACTGAGCCTGCGCTCTAGAGCCCGCAAGCCACAACTACTGAGCCCACGTGCCACAACTACTGAAGCCCGCGCGCCTAGAGCCTGTGCTCCGCAACAAGAGAAACCACCACAGTGAGAAGCCTGCGCACCACAACGAGGAGTAGCCCCCGCTCGCTGCAACTAGAGAAAGCCCGTGCACAGCAATGAAGACTCAATGCAGCCAAAAATAATTTAAAAAGAAAAGAAGGCAAAACATTAGCATCTGTTTAAAAAAAAAGAGAGAGAGAGAGAGAACCTTAGTTCCCAGAGTTGTCTAGCGGACCAGAATTTCAGCAGCAGAGGGGTTTATGGGCGGTGCCTGGGGTAGCCCACAGAATTGTGCTGTAGGCTAGAGAAGGCTCAGAAAGGAGCACAGAGAATAATCAAAGGAACAGGAGCTAATGGAGAGAATAAGATGCAGCTGTTTGAGGGTTGGGTTTTCCACCCTCACAAGCCTAGGAGAGAAATGTTGATTGACTTGGCTTGGGTCACGTGCCACCAGACACCCTGATGGATCGACCTGCCCACCCACTGGGAGGGAGAGATGATTCCAAAAGGAATTTGGGGTGTTGCTACCAAAGCAAGGGGAACTGCATATTAGGTGACCAGAAAGAAAGCAATCCGTGTCAACGCGATTCACAGGTATTTTGAAAACCTGCAGACCATGAAGTGAGATTTCCTTTCTTTTTAAAATTTATCAGTTTTGATTGGACTGCAGGTCACTGCATTTCCAAACCACCTCTGAGGTCTGTTTATCCTGCTCAGTGAGACAAAGAAGAGAACCAGCAGAGAAGAAAGGAAGTTCAGGTTGGATGGGCCACGACCACCTCTTAATTTGGGCTGTCTGGCCTGGTTTTCAGTGTTAAGCATCCCATGAAACACTCCCAGCTGTGATCCACCAACATCGTTTGGTCCACATACCTGGAGAGCTCGGTAAGATGGCCGATTCCAGGGTCCCACCCCTTGAGGGTCCCACTCCACAAGTCTGGGGTGTGACCCAGGAATCTGTATTCTCAACATGCTCCCCAGGGAGTTCCAAGGCAGCAAGTCCTTGGACTAGACTTTAAGAATCAGCCCCCTACCCCACCCCTTCCCCACCAGCAAATTATAAAGACTTTTTCACGTACAAGGAGACAGAAATTTAGGCTGAATTTGCAATCAGTTGAGCTGCTGGCAAAATCTGGCAAATCACACGTTTTGCTCGCTGGCTCTCTGCCTCCTTTGCCAGAAAACAAGCCAAGCAAGACGGAGGCTGGAACTGGAGGCTGAGTCATCCATCCTTTAAATAAGCACGCTGGTTACTGCGTCAACTCAGCCAGGGGCAGGGAGGCTGCAGGCCACACCTTGCTAACAAGCGGAGGCAATTCTCCGAGGCTGGCTGTCTGCAGTTCACACTGAAGGCTCCAGATCCCGGCTTGGATCTCCTAGCAGCCCTTCTCTCCCATTAATCCCTTGGGAAAGCCTTCCGCTCCAGCAGCTGCCCCACATGTTGGGTCCACATTTTCCGCCTCTTCCTGGAAGAGCCTGGAGGCTCCTCATCCAGGAAGCCCTTCTGATTCAGTCCCCCTGTTTTCAGCCTCTGCCCACCCTGGAGCCTTCAGCACTTCCCTGAACCACCCGTTTGAGCCTGTCTTTTTTTTTTTAAGTTGTGGTAAAAAAAAAAAAAAATTTTCATAACATAGCATGAGATTACCCTCTTAACAAAGTTTAAGTGTATGGAACTATACCGTTACTTATAAGGACTATGTTGCCCAGCCTCTCTAGAACTTTCCCTCTTGCAGGACTGAAACGCTGTACCCATTGAACAGCAACTCCCCATCCCCCCTCCCCAAGCCCCTGGCAACCATCCTTCTACTTTCTGTTCCTATGAATTTGACCACTTTAAATACCTCATGTAAGCAGTATCAGCTGATGTGGGGAAAGAAATGACAGATGAGCAGAGAAAGAAAATGTGGTATGTACATAGGATGGGATATTATTCAGGCACGAAGAAGAAGGAAATCCTGTCACGCTACAACGGGGATGAACCTGGAGGACATTATGCTCAGTGAGATAAGCCAGCCCTGGGAGGTCAGATTCTGCCTGAGGCTGAGTGTCGTTCACCTGAGTTATAAGGCGGCACATTAGAATCACCTGGAGACCCTCAACACTCTCCACACCTGGCTGCTCCCCAGACCAAGGAGATGGCAACCTCTGCAGGATCCAGCCTTCAGAAGCCTCCCAAGTGATTCCAGCATGTGGCAAGGTTGAGAACCCAAGATTTGGAGTCAGAAAATCTAATTTTAATCCTCAAGTCTGCCGCTTACTTGGTAGGTGGGCTTGGCCCAGTGACTTGATGATAATAAAAGATGAATAGCCCTCACTGAGCGCTGGGTGTAGGTCCCCTGCTGTTGCTGTCACAGCTGTTCCCATTTTACAGGCAGCAGAGGCACAGAGAAATCAAGCAGCTTGCCTGAGGTCATACAGCAGGAAAATGCTGAGACCTGGTTTGAAGGCAGGCAGCCAGCTCACCGGGAAGAGTTAGCCCTGGCGTGCTGGTCTCATTGGTCCTAGTGAGATATTTCCAGACATCACACCTTATTCTGAGAACGTCTGGGGACCTTTCAGGGTCCTTTTTCTCAGGACAAAAGACCATCCACCCCAGGAGACAGAGGGTGACAAAGAGAGAAAGCGGGCTTCAGGAAAATGCAAAGCTAAGCACAACTAAGAGGACAGAGGCATGGCGACCGCCTTGTTACACCCCGTTCCCCATCACCAGCTCAGCATCAGACTAGGGATGTGGATGCTTTCCTGGCCAGGCTGTCCTCTCCAGCAGCGTTCATCTCTGGACGAGGCAGCAGCACATCATGGCAATTTAACTTCCCCCAATGGCAAAAAAGAAAAAAAAAAAAGATAGCTGTTATTTCAGGGAACCCTGTGCCAAGGTTAAGTCATACCTCTCTTTCCTCACATGTGTCCAAGTCCCCCGTGAAATTACACTGTTGTCCTTCTACAAACACGGAGAGGCAAGTCTTTCCTGGTTCCTCCGGTCTCTGTTTGTTCTAGTTGATGACAAATATTGAGCTAATATGCCGTTTAAGCCTTGGGACCAGGAACATCCTGTGCTGTTCAGAGACGGGCCAGGGGCCACGGTGGGGTGGGCTGTCACTGGCTTCTCCCTGTTTCCTCTCCCAGTGGCATGACCTGCTGTGGACCCTGGTGGCCTCCTCATGGTTGCCAATCACCATATTTCCTGGTATATAAAGCCCTACAAGTGGAGGTTCCCAGCTGGAGGCAATTTTGCCTCCCCTCCCCAGGGGACATCTGGCAATGTCTGGAGACATTTTGGGTTGTCACACTCGAGGGGTGCAGTTGGCATCTAGTGGGTGGAGGCCAGGATGCCGCTAAACATCCTACAGTGCACAGGACAGACCCCCACAGCTGAAAACTATCTGCCCCCCCAATGTCGATTGTGGCAGCGTCGAGAAACCCTGACAGATAATATGAAGCTCTTTCAAGGAAAAATTTTGAGAAAAAACGTTCACAAGTACTTTTCATAATACAATTACTCAAAATGGCTTCAAAGTGGTTTTGCACTTAAAATATATTCTTCTTCTCATGCAAGAATAGTAAATTCTACACTGACATCCAGCTGCAAACTGTAAATCCCTCTCAATGTAATAGTCTACTAGCTGAAAACAAGAATACAAATTTTAAAACTGAGCTGAAAATTAATAAATTGAGCTCAACGAAAATAGCTACATAGCCATGTCTGGTAGTAATAGATTAAACTTTAAAGCAGTGAGGAATAACTCAAATTAGCTCTTATTAGCTCTCTTGTATTTGGCTGAATTGTATGTGAAAGAAAAAAATCTTTGCTCCGGTGCTTTATTGCTCTGTTGTGTTGCCACACACCACCACTAGGAGGCGGTAGTATTACCTTCTATTTCACTACCTGGGCACTTGGCCTTTCAATGCCCGTAAAGCAAATGCATTGGAAGCAGGCTAATTTTTGGACACATATGTTTTGGAGGGGGGAGTAGAGATTCATATTCATGTCCATACATAATATACTTCTTGTTCCAGTGTTTACCTCCAAATGTAAAATGAAAACCCATCTGTACATAGGTCTGATCCCTTAAAATGATGGTTTGCAAACTTTTGTGATCATCAGAATAAACTGAAAGGCTTATAAAGTTCAGATTCTGGGTCATGCCCTTAGAGATTTAACAGGTTTAAAATCTGCACTTTCACAAGTATTCCATCTGTGCCCTAAATGGTTCAACTGTTTCACACACACATGTACACACACACTATTCTCTATTGCATGGCCCTAATTGGAAGCCTGCAGTAATAGATTACATTAATGGCCCTAATCTGCTCCCACCCTCACCTCCCCATCCCCTTCCTTGTGTTCCTCTCACTGAAGGAGGGAGTTGATTTCCCCTCCTGTGAACCTGGGTAAGATTTGTAAACTGCTTGGCCAGTAGAAGGCAGAGAAGTAATGGTATCTTAATTGCAAGACTAGCCCTTAAGAGGCCTTATGTTTCCACTTGCTCTCCTGCGTCTCTGCCATCACATGAGACTATACCCGAGTCAGTCTGATACAGGACAGGAGACATATGAACAAGGTTGAGTTGCTTCAGCCAAGGGCATTATCAGCCAACACCCAGACCTGTGAGCACATCCAGCAAGGTCAGCAGGGCTGCCCATCCAGACTCCAGCTGATCCCAAACATGTGAACAACGAACACTGACTGTTGTATGCCGCCATGCATTGTGGCTATTTGTTACCCAGCAGTAGCTAACTCACCAGCTGCTGTCTTACAAGCATCCACTGTCGATCAAAGGAGGTGACTTTTGGGGATCCGAGAGACCAAAGGGAAAGGCTTTGCCTCCCTGCTCTACTTAACTGTTCTTCCCATCACTTTCCCATCAATAAACTGGGCACACCAGTGTCTGCCCTATTTGGTGAGTGGTCATGAGAATCAAATTAAATGATACAATTCACATGAAGGTGCTTTGTAAACTGAAGTTCTGGGTATCTCTGGAAGCACAATGTTCCCTACATGGTGCCAGGTCCTGTGTATGCATTACCTTATTTAATCCTTACAGCCATGTATCCTAACTGGCCCTGCTGCCCAGTCCTTCCTGCTCTCAGCCGTCCTGATACAGGTCTTAGCTTAAATGTCATTTCATCAATGAGTCCATCCCACATGGCCTATGTTGCTCTCTTTACATGACAGTATTTCCTTCACAGATGATATCCCAACTTGTAATTTTATTTATCTTTTTTCTTGCCTATTGTCTGCTCCTCTCCCCCACTATAATGTAAGCTCCGTGAGCGCATGGGACTCTTCTGTCTGGTACATCTTTGTGTCTCTGGTGCCTAGCCCAATGTGTGGCACATAGTAGGTGCTCAACAAACATTGGGTGAAGGGGAGACCAATGGAGTAAGCATTACCCTGGTTTTGCAGACTAGAACACGAGGTTTAAAGAGTCTAAGTAGCTTACTCAAGCCTCTTGGCTCCTAATTGCAGAGTTGGATTGGAACTGTGGTTTACACTGCCTCCCAGGGAGGGTTTGGTCGGTCGCAGAAGTCCTGGGTCACGGCCTTGGGTAGGGGCAAGAAAAGCAGCGATCAGAACAGAAAAAGGCAGATGAAAGCTCCTGCCCCCTGGGCAATGAGTCAGAAACCTCAGCTGCTTCTTTTTTTTTTTTTGCGGTACGCGGGCCTCTCACTGTTGCGGCCTCTCCCGGACGCGCAGGCTCAGCGGCCATGGCTCACAGGCCCAGCCGCTCCGCGGCATGTGGGATCTTCCCGGACTGGGCACAAACCCGTGTCCCCTGCATCGGCAGGCGGACTCTCAACCACGGCGCCACCACGGAAGCCCAATCATATCTCATTTTTAAACTGGGTCACTAATGACAACGGATGCTAATCTCCAACTTACTCCAGAAATCTGAAATTTCAAAAAATCATAAATTTAGTTTTTCTTCTGAATAAATGTATTTATATAAAAAGAGTTGATTTAAGGAAAAATGTTCAGTGAATAATAGTGTAGTATGTACGTACATATGAGCAAAGAGCATGTGGATGGGCCATGGATCAATAAAGTTTGGGAAGCACTAGCCTGGCTGTGGGTCAGTAGGGAACTGGGCTTCTGATGGGATTCAGCAAGCATTGGCCTTTCTGTTTGCCCAGTATCTGAGTGTCCTTCCTTCGTTTGGGGCATTCCCTTCCTTCTGAGTCTCCGTGGGCTGCAGAACTTACCTCCCACTGTAGAAACTGAAGATGCTTGCTAATCATTTCCCAGCCTCCTTTGCAGTAAAGCCATGGTCACGTGACCCAGCCTTCACCAATCAGATGCACCATGCCCGGCTCCAAATCTAAAGAAGTAGGGGCAGCACAGATGCTTTCCATAAGATCAAGTTCTTCGTGCAAGAACTTGGTGTCATGTTGTGGTGACAGCAGTGGTTTCCTCAGCAAACTGTGCTCTGTGGGGGAGAAGGCTACCTGATTTCCTTTTAATGAATTCCTTTTCTATTTAAATCGACCAGTCGCTGTTGCTTGCAACTAAGAACCCTGATTTATACAGAATGTGGGTGCTACAAGCAACAGACAGGTGGCAGAGCAGAGGGCAGCTGTGACCCGCTTCCCATGCTGGGAAGCAGTGGCCCTGACATTGCTATTGCAAAACATTTGGTTTACACCAAGGTTTGGCAAACTTTCTGTAAAGGGCCAGCTAGTAAATGTTTCATGCTTAGGTCATGTGGTCTCTTCTGCCGCTACTCAGCTCTGCCTTTGAAAGCAGCCTTGAACAATATGTAAATCAGTAGTTGTGGCTGTGTGCCAATAAAACTTTGTTTACAAAATCAGGTGGTGGGCTGGATTTGGCCCTTGGTCCATGGTTTAACCCTGGTTTAAACTGTCACCTGCCAACCACGTACCCATGGATGTTGTAAGCATCAGAAAAACTTGTAGAAACACATCAGGGTGTTGCCATGTTCAGCTTCTTAGAGCCTTGAGTAAGTTCCTACAAGAAAAAGTCAATCTTGGGTCAAAGATGGTCCATTTAACAACAAAAATGGAAGAAAACATGGCTTTGTTGAGACTCTTTCTGCCTGAGGCCTGCAATCTAAATTGGTGGAGAATCCAATGATTTGGAGATTTGCCGGGAAAAGCAAGTCAAATTCTGAAGCAGGGGCTGGTAAACTTTCTTTGTAAAGGGCCAGTATTTTAACTGTTACAGGCCACATAAGGTCTTTGTTGCATATTCTTCTTTGCATTTTTAAAAATAACTCTTAAAGAATGAAAAAGCATTCTTGGCTTGAGGGCCATAAAAAAGGCAGGGCTTTGGCTAACAAGCCAGGAGTTTGCTAAGCCCTGCTCTAGACTAAGGATCCATGGTGTGGAGGCAAAAAGCTTAGCAAAGACATATGGGATGACAGGAAAAGATATACCAAATCCTCAAGCATTCTTCACCAGACAAAGGACCAGCCTGGGGACATAGCTTGGCTCGAGGGCTTGAAGAGACAGAGTCATAAGAGAGAACAGACTTGTGGTTACCAAGGGAGAGGGGAGGGGTGGGTGGGGGAGGGGTGGACTGGGAGTTTGGGATTAGCAGATGCAAATAGTATATATAGGATGGATAAACAACAAGGTGCTACCATGTAGCACATGGAACTATATGCAATACTCCGTGATAAATCATAATGGAAAAGAATATGAAAAGGAATGTATATATATGTATAACTAAATCATTTGCTGTACAGCAGGAATTAACACAACATTGTAAATCAACTATACTTCAATAAAATAAATTAAAAAAAAAAAAGACTGGGAGGCAGGAATTCTCAGGCTCAAAGATGAGGTCCACCTCATTCATATAAGACTGTAAAGCAAAACCACCCTAATACACTGCTACTGGATTCCTGACTGTCAAAATTCGTGTGATAATAAATGTTTGTTGTTTTAACCAAAAAAGAGTCCAGATAAGAGCTCTGGCTGGCTTGGCCTTCCATGGCTAAAGGAACCGAGAACCTCCTGTGACTAGCCAACCCTGAGGTACTTCTGAGACCCTAGGCTTCATGACCACAGGAAGGAGGGAAGGGCCTCCTCCCCATCGCCCATCTTAGATACAACCCTGGAGGACTGCGGACTAGAGAGATCGTCCCTCTGAGCGGAACCAAGGGCCCTGCATTGACCAACCCCTGATCTTACTCCCGACCAGGGAAGGGAGTTCTTGGTGTTGGTACCCAGCACAAAATGTGGGCCACTGGCCATTGATGCTCATTCTGCTTATCCGTTTTCCGAAGGGGAACATTTATGGTAGGAATCCTGTTCCTTTTCCTCCATTCTATACTGGGTGCCTTTGGGAGTATATAACTTTTACTCATAGGTTGCTGCGCCATGAGGAGACACACTGGGCCTGATGAGAGGATATTAACACATCACCAAGCGACCCTGGAGTGGTTGTGACTTTAGGGTGTGTACCTCCCAGGAAGGGGTTGGTTCATTTCATGAATGTATAAGAATTTTTAAACTTCTTATAAAGTTGTGCATGGATCTAGACAGCAAAGGGACGGACTTGAGCAGATAATTTGGTTGCCCAGCTCACAGTCAATCCCGCTTTTCTTTCCTAATAGTGTGGTTCATAAGTCTATCCCTCACTGAAGGAATTTGACCCCCAGCTTGGAGGTCAATGCTAAGCATGGTAATTTAATTACCTCTGCCAGTGATTGGGTTAAGCTTGAAAACTGGAATCCTCAAGCCAATGACACCAGGGAGAGTTTGCTAAAGGGCTTCTGGGAAATCTCTTCTTGTTCCTAAAAAAACAACTAGAAAAAAGACAGTTCCTTCTTACCTGATTAAACCAGGGGATGGATGGCAACATTTTCTCCTAGCCAGAGAGTACTGAAGGCTTTGCAGACCATGTGAATTGGGTGGTAACTCTGCCACTATAGCGTGAAGGCATCCATACACAGTATCTAAACAAACAGGCGTGCCTGTGTTCCAACAAAACCTTCTTTATGGACACTGACATTTCAATTGCATATAATTTTCATGTGTCACCAACTACTATTTTTCTTGTCACTTTTTTTGGGGGGAAATTGGGACTCAAATAGGCTAGATCAGAGCAGGGACTAAGTTTATCACGATGTACCTGACACCTAGCCCAGTGGTTATGTCATAATTTGTACACAAATATTTGGTGAATATTTACAAAATCCTGGTGATGAATTGACCCCTTTATCATTATAAATATTTATGTACCCAACATCAGAGCACCTGTATAAAGCCAATATGAATAGATGTGAAGGGAGAAATTAGACAGCAATACAGTAATACTAGGGGACTTCCATACCCCACTTTCAACAATGGATAGATCATCTAGACAGAAAATCAATATGGAAACATTGGATTTGAGCTACACTTTAGAGCAAATGGACCTGATAGAACATTCCATCCCACAGCAGCAGAATACACTTTCTTCTCGAGTGTACATGGAACATTCTCCTGGATAAACCATATGTTACGCCACAAACATTTGGTGAATGAACGATAGGTTAATTTCCTGACTGGAAGAAATATAAAATTGAGTGCTCTGGGGTGATCACTATCCAATTGCCACATGGAAAAAAAAACCAAAAAATCTAGAAACACGAAGAATATGGACAGCAACCCCTGTGTGGAGACAAGGAAATGTGTGAGTTCCCGAGACAGAGAGCTGTTACTACTTTGGGCATTCCTTAGGTTAAAATGAAAGCTCTCTCTCTCTCTGGTTGAATTTTCCTTCCTCCCTTCCTTCCTCTCTTTTTTTTTTCTGGAGAGTGCGCTATTACAATAGTCTCATTTTCATCATCACCAAACTCTTTAAAGCCAAAGTCTTATTAGATACAAACTGGAGAACAGAACCGGCTACACAACTTGCAGAGACCATCACAAAATGCAAATGTGGGGCTGTTTGTCCAAATATCATGAAGAGTTTTAAGACAGCGCTAGCAGATCATTAACCAAGCATGGGGCCCTTCAAGGTGTTGGCTCCTGTGCCACTGCCAGTCATTCGTCCAGGAAGCTGGCCCGGGAAAGCAGCAGAGGGAGTGGGAAATCGTCCTATGGCCAACTGTCAGATATCCCTGGCTCACTGTAAAAGCCACATGTTATGATCTTGATGAGAAATCAAATGACCCCTTGCCACTCCAGACAGCAGCTTCTTCCTCTAGATACTGGCACCGCTGGGAACATTAGAGTCTGTTGCTCCGGGCAATTGGTTTTAAACTTTATTTTTCAATGTACAGTTTCAGATTATACAAAACATAGAAAATGGACTACTTTAAAGGCACATTAAGTAGAAAGTATCTAACTACCCTAAAATCACATTTGTCCCCCGACCAAGATTCAAACTTAACCTCTACGCCTTTCCCTAGCATCTCCCCATCACCACTGCCCCCCAATAGACAAAACTATCCAACTTGCTGTATTGTAAGTAACCTTTCAACTATTAGCAAGTTTAGTAATTCCCACCCAGGCAGATTTTAAATGATGCTACAGCTTCTATTCAAGCTACCGTGTTTAGTGTGCTTACGTACGGGCTTGGGGGTCTCGGTTTCTTCATCACCAGTGAATATAGAGCATCTTATGAATCCAGCCTGATTAGGGATGCGCACAGGCACACACCCATGGCAGAGAGTGTGTGGCAGGGTGGGGGGATGTCTCCAATTTCCCTGTATTCGGGTATGAACGACATTCACGCAGAGCAACCAATCAAGCATTCTCCAAACTCATTTGAACAGAGACCCGAAGTAATTTTAATGCAAGTAACAAAAATGAGTTAGTCTGTCTCCATCCATAGCCCCTCAAATGAACGAATTACAGTACTTTATAAAAATGTCCTAAAATATGCAAACTACAGTTCCCTCCAATGCAGTTGTTACCAGTAATATATTTGGTCCTGATACTTGCTTCTTGGATGTCTTAGCTAATCGTCTTTGTTGTTGTCTGTGAATAACTGATCATAAGCACCAAGTGAGGGCTGAACCTACTGACGGGTAAGAAGGCTGGGTATTTTCTCGCTCGTGCCATCCCCTTTCCCACCTCCCCAGGGCACGTCACACCACAGGGGGAAAGGCAGCACTCCTGTTTCGCAAAAAGCCCCGGCATCACAGATGGATGTGGGCACTGAATGCTAAACAGTAGTGGAGACCAGCCAGGAAAATCCATGGGTCATTTCAGATACCCACTCCTGAAGTTTTTGGGGGATGGAAATTCATGCATTGCTTGGGGATAAGGCTTTCCAGATTTCTGGTTCTAAGGGGTTTTGTTTGTTTCCATTGTGACTACCAGGGAATTATAGAAAAGCCGCCTGAGCAGAAAGCTTGGGGCACTTAGAACCACCTTCCTCCACGAGGTATACATAGCATCCTGCCAACTCCAGGGGTGTGACCCGCACTCCTACCCAAAACAGGAGTAATGACAGTTTTCCACTGAGGCAAGAAGTGACCATTTGTCCTGCCTCTGGCCCCACGTCCCCCTGTACTGTGCTGGTGGCCTCTCTGTGGGAGGGGCCCTGTCTCAGGCAAGATGTCTGGATTCGCTTGCCCCTGTGTTTTCAGAGCCTTACACAGTGCTTGGAACACAGTAAGCATTTAATATTCTGTTGAAGCCGAATGAATGAATGAGTGAATGGGTAGATGGAGAGAAAACCCAATCCTGCACTAAAGAGGTATCCACGGTGGCCCTAAACGACTCAAACCAGGCATTTCCCCAGCTCCACTGGAATTGCACTGAGGGCAAACCATTGCCCCACGTAGCAGAAGGTCATTTACATGGTGCCAGTGCTGACATGCGCAGACGGGTCCCAGGCGCACCTCCCGGCAGCAGGCTCACGACACACAAGGGAAAAGACAGTGAGGTGCCAAGAGCTTCTCCCGTAGGCACTTCCCGAGGTCCCCGCGTTGCCACAAACCTCACAGCACTGAGGACCAGCTCCCCAGAGCCCTACCCCTCAGTACAGTCTCTGAATCCCTGGCGGCACTTACCCAGACCCTAGCAGGCAGCATCCCCCGAGAGATGCTGTACCCACTGAAGTTTGAGAACCACGGCAATCTGGGACCCTCCCAGGGCTTCGTTTGCTGTCAGGACCCTGGGCCCCTCCAGGGAAGGAAGTGTTTTCCGGGTGTAATGCACACAGCACCGCCCCATCAGTGCCACCTTGTTCGGGCTGAGTGGAGTGAGATATTTAGGCTGATCTAAATCCTAAATGCTTTTAACAGGCAGGCATAGGGCAGGTTCCCTCCTGCCCACCCACGGGCCTCTCTTCTGAATCCTTGGTTGTGTTCTCTGCAGCCTTCACTGCTCTTTGTAATTCATTTTTCTAATTGGTTTTTAATCTGTCTCCTCTGCTAGACAATGAGCCCCACGAGGAGAGAGACTGTCTCGACATGGTTTCCCCTGTGCCTGGCATAAGCATCCCATCATTTATGTTGACGGATGAACGAAGGAATGGTGAACGGTCCTCTGAGGCTCCAGAAATGGGGGTTAGTAGAGGCCAGGCAGTCTTGAAGGCAGGCCAGGAAGAGAAGGAAAAGGCCTTCTGAATTCGGGTAGGGAGGAGGCTGCACCCCCATCCCAGGGTGTCTGGCTATCGGGATCAAGGCCTGGGACTGGAGTTTGGATGGTCCAGATGTGAGCAGCTGTGCAAGAGACAGTGAAGAATGAATAGCTGATGGAGGCCAAGGTTTGGGCCTCCAGTGGCGTCTAGACCCACCTCCCCATCTCGACATGATGAGATCGTTAACATTTGTGAGGCAGCTCTGCTCACCTGGCCCTGGGACCGTGGTCCTCAATCTTAAGGCACCTGAGCATCACCAAGGAGCTTGTTAGAAATGCATGTTCCCCGGCCCCATCCCTGAAGACTGATTCTGTAGGTCTAGGGAGGGACCCTGATAGCCTGCATTTTACTAGGGGTCACATGCTGAGATTAGGGTGAGCCGAAATCTGAAACCCAGGTTAAAGCTCACCTTCCCTAAGGCAAGCAGGTGACTTTGTCAGCAAATCTGGGTGGCACTTTCTGGACCCAGCCCATTACAGGAGGGTCGGGGCTCTGGTCTGGATGTAGACAGAACACCAGGGGCTATACCTGTTTCTCATGTGGAACTTGGCTAAACATCTGAGGAGGTTTCCTCCCTTACCTGGACCCCCCTCACTCCACCTTCTACCACTAACACAGAGAGATTCAGGAAGAAGAGCTGAGGTGAGGGAGGCTCAGCGTAGCCCAAACCTAGGGGAAGATGTCCCCCGAGACCTGGCTTTCTTGGCCTCTTGTCACATCACATTACATCCCCATGGTTAAGAAAGATCCTGCTGAACACTTTTGGATTTGAGCATTGCTGGATTTTTGGCTTTGTTGTGTTGAGTCTTTCGGATGGGCAGGAGTTCTGAATTCCAGCCT
The DNA here is from genome assembly GCF_951394435.1 of Stenella coeruleoalba. Taxonomy (NCBI): domain Eukaryota; kingdom Metazoa; phylum Chordata; class Mammalia; order Artiodactyla; family Delphinidae; genus Stenella; species Stenella coeruleoalba. The sequence goes on from NC_137161.1 coordinate 57,764,577, forward strand.
TCATAGTCTATTCTCTGATCTCAAGAATGCAAAAATTCTTCTCTCCTTTTGGCTTTTAAAGGAAACAATGTGTTTGCTAGAAAAACCACAAAAAAAAAATTGATTATATACAAAACGGTTATCTGAACGTGGATTCTGTACTGCAGCGAAAGCGACCCAGCTCCTGGGCTCTATTTGCGCTTCCTCAGTATCAGGTACATGAGGCCGCTGATGAAGGTGAAAGCAAATGCCACCCAGGCCAGGATGAAGGAGTAGCCGTAGCTGCCGTCCGAGGTCAGGGCGTACAGTGTTGGGTTGTTCTTGTGAATGTCTTCGCGCCGGTCTGTATAAATGGAAGCTGCAATCATGACACACAGGCCTGTCGGAAGAAAGCCAAGGTCCAAATAAGTCACAGACCACAGCACGCACCAGGGACCTGAGGGGACTATGGTCAGAGCTGAAGACAAACTTCAGTTTTTGTTATTAGTAGGTATTTACTTTAGTCTCTTGGAAAGATTACAACTAATATTTTGTAGCAGAATATTGCTGACTACCCTGTAGCCATTTTGCTTCCCATTCTTGCTAGCTGAACTCAATGTTGTTTGGGCAGCCAGCTACCCGGCCCAAAGGGTCATAATTGGTCCAAGCCATCGGTCAGCCAGGCAGGAAGTAGTCTGCTTCGCAGGCCACATACGGTCTCTGTTGCAACTACTCGACTCTGCTGTTGCAACATGAAAGCAGCTATGGATGATACACAAATGAGTAGGCGGGGCTGTGTTCCAATAACATTTTATTTGCAAAAACAGGCAGTGGGCCAGATTTGGCCCATGGGCCCTAGTCTGCCAACCCCTCTTGGCAATCCTGTTCCTGTTTACTTGCTATAGTTTATGGTTCCATGTGTCCCAGTTCTGGCCACAGAAAATCCTTCCGTGAAAAATATAATACCCCGAAAAGAGGGAGATGTGGGAGGAGAAAGCATTTTTTTTGTTGCTGTGTTTTCCCTTGCTTACTGTTTTAGAAACTGTTAGGCCAGGATGAATGTCTGGAGCTGCAGCAGCCTTTTGGGGGCCATGAGGTCATCACTGACACTCTGAAGATGACAGCATGGAAGGATGGAAGGAGTGGGGCTTCTTGATGCTGCTGCTGAGCTGCTAAACCAACTCTGACACCTTCCACCTTTAAGCGATTTGTTATAGAAAAAAAGTAAAGGTTTTTGTAGCCCCAGTCATTGCTAATTGGATTTTTCTCTTACTTGCAGCCAAAAGCATCCTCACTGAATCACCAACACTCACAGATATTAGTGGTAGGATGAGGTTAAGTACCCAGATTTTCCTTGGGGGACCTATGCTTCTCTCCTCTGTACCAAGACAGCAACTCCTACTTACCCTAGAGATCCCAGCTCAGGCTTCGTGTCTTCAGGACGCCTTTCTTGACCCCCTAACTAAATCTGAAGTCTGAAGTATAAAACATCCCATCATGGCACAGCTGCCAACCTCTCCTTTCCAAGTCCTCACCTGCCACACTCTTCCCAGCTTCTACTCATGACTGGCTGGGAAGAGAGTGTTTACTCCAGAAGTCCATCCTTTTACTTACATGACATGAGCTGGATGATGGAGGTTAAAACAAATCTCTCTCCCTGCTTGAGGCGGAAGAGCTGGAGCACGAAGATCAGAAAGGCAATGCAGCAGAGAATGGTGGACAGGATCATGGTGGCCTGGACCGCCTGCACCGTGGAGAATTCTGTTGGGAAAGGGCAAGAGCTCATGACTGAGGACCACAGACCACCCGGGCCCCTGGGGTGCACAGTGCCAGCTCCAGAGCAGGGATGATGGGAAGCAAAAGGGCACCAGGCTTTCATCTGCACAGAATGAGCACAAGGGCAGCCAAGGAGTCTTCCTGACACCCCCTCCCTCCAATGTCCATTTGTGCAATTGACCAGATGATCTCCAACATCCTTATCTGGAAAATGGAGCAAGAACCACCCACTCTGCAGTCTTCCTGGTTTGGGTATTGCCCCCAAGTGCCTGGCTCATGGTCATGTTTTTTATTTAAAGTACAAATCCTCAGGTTCCAACCTGGCAGATTCTGGATCAAGAGGCTGGAATGGGATGGGTTGCGTCAGGATTGGGGTCTGCACCGTATAAAGACCTCCAAAGGGATTCTTGGCGATACAGGCCTCACAGGGCTGAGGGACCTTCTGGAAGTGTTCTGTGGACACAAAATACCCTCTAAGAGGGTGAGCCTTGTGACTGTTATTTAGGAAAAGGGAAAGTGAGGGTTTTTGCAGATTAGACTTAGTGAGTGGGGCATGAGAGCTTGGGGCTCAGCACCGGGAATTTTCAGCGAATAAAGGAGCTGGTCTTGGGTGGAGGGCACTGCGTGTGGGAAGGACACAGGTGAGGCTATGAAGGGGTCAAGCGCAGGGACTGGAGCCACCTGTGTGGGTCTCAGTTTCCTCACCTGTAAAATGGGGATAGCAATAGCTCCCACCTCATCAGTGGGGGAACATGGAATGAACTCAACTATGTAAGGATTTTGGGCGGTGCTAGCAAAAAGGGAGTCCTGCGTAAGGGCTGGATGTTATCACCAGGATGCAGCTAAGACAGGTGAGGGAACAGTGCCCAAAGCCGCAGAGGAAAACCTAAGGACAAATCCTCTTTTTTGTTGTTGTTTTTCAATTTTACCTGAAACTGACTGGAGGGAAGCATGATTTGTAAGTACTTAATCCAACATTTACAGCAATGGATCCTGGTCCACTGGATCTCTCAGAGAGCATCTAGCCCCCTCCCCATTCCCTACGGTGAGAACAGAAACCAGAGCCCCAACCCCACACCCCCACACATACACACCATATGATTTCATATGAAGCCCAAGAGTAGGAGAGAGAGAACCATGGTGACAGAAGTCAGAAACCCTGCTCCTTGGGGCAGGGGGTGGTGGGAAGTGAGTGGAAAAGGGCTCAAGGAAACTTTCTGAGGTGATGGGAATGTTCTCTATCTTGCTTTGGATAATAGTTACATGGGTATATATATATAATTGTCAAAACTTTGAACTGAGCCCTTAAGAAGTGTGCATTTCCTTGTTTGTAAATTATAGCTCCATTAAAAATAAAAATCCTGCAGGCTACCCTGAGGTAAAATAAATCAGAATCTCTGGTGTTGGGATCAGACAAGAAGTGGGGCAGGGCGTGTAAAGTCCCCCAGGGAATTCCAGCGTGGGGCCAAGGTTGTGACCCTCTGGCTTAGAGCAGAGCTTCCCAACTTTGCCCGATCCGGGAATCACCTAGGGGCTTCTTAAAATAGATTCCTGGGCCTCTTCCCCTGAGATTATGGTACAGTCGTTCTGGGATGGGCACCAGGAATCTGTATTTTTAGCAAGTAACCCAGGTGATGGGGCAAATATGGAAAACATGGCTGCTGCTGTAGACTGAATGTTTGTATCCCCCCCAAAATTCATATGTTGAAATCCTAACCCCCAGTGGGATGGTATTAGGAGATGGGGGCCTTTGGGAGGTGATTAGGTCATGAGGGTGGAGCCTTCATTAATGGGATGAGTGCCCTTATAAGAGACACAATAACTTGTCTTGCTCTCTGCTCTCTGCATGGAGAGGACACAACAAGAAGGTGGCTGTGTGCAAACCAGGAAGGGAGGCCTCACCAGACACTGGATCTGCTGGCACCTTGTGAGAAATACGTATCTGCTGTTCAAGCCACCCCATCTATGGTATTGTCTTAGCAGCCCGAATGGACTAAGACAAAGGCTTTAATGAAAAAGATGGATTCATTTTTTTTAGAGCAGAGTTTCTCAAAGCTGGGGGGTGGGTGCAGCATGTACCACTGTCGGCTGATGAGATGAACGTAGGTGGAACCCAACCAGGTCACTGAACAACCAAACCTCACCTAAAGAGAGGAATGTTCCCTCTGCTCGTGTTTAAATTCATCCAAGGACCCCCAAGGAGGAAGAGGAGCTCTGCACCTGGTGCTTTTGCACTTTTGTAACACCTGCCAGTATCTGGGTGCTGGTGGTGGTTTTGGTTTTTAACCAGGAAAGAACCAGAAACAGATTCAAAGCCATCAAAAGGCAAGTGCATCTGTTCAGAATTCAATAACATCATTTGGTTTTCAATGTAGTTTTTTTTTTAATGTTTTCTTTCTTTTATGGTAAGTCATACCAGTGTATCACTTACAATAGGCAGATAAAGTTCCCTTTAAAATAAATTTATGTAGGGAAAAAGTGAATTGTTTTAAAGCAGGTGTTGGCATGGTTTTTCTGTAAAGGCCAGACAGTAAATATTCTAGGCTTTGTGGCCATACAGTTCCTTGTTCGTTGTCTTATTTTTGGGGTTTTTTGCTTGTTTTTTTTACAATGCTTTAAAAATATAAAAACCATTCTTAGCTCATTGGACTGAATCTGGCTGGTAGTTTGCCAGCTAGTTATTTTAAAGGAAAATAAGGGAATCCCCTGGTGGTCCAGTGGTTAGGACTCCGCGCTTCCACTGCAGGGGGCCCAGGTTCGACCCCTGGTCAGGGAACTAAGATTCTGCAAGCTGTGTGGCACAGCCAAAAAAAATTTTTTTTTCAATTTAAAAAAATAAAGAAAAATAAGCGGTAAGAAATGCACACAGGGGATGTTGTATGCAAATGACAGAAGCTTGGAGACATTGCCTCAGAGCACAGCCAGTGCTCCCAGCTGACCAGGCACCCTGGCAACGGTGGGGCTCCAACAGGGAAGAATTGCTGTTTCCAGGGTCAAGGGTTAGCACAGCAGAGAAACAGACCCAGAGGGGAGGTGGCGTGGATTGCATTATGTGTTTTAGAATGCAGGCTTCAGAGTTGGTCATGTCTAGACTGGAATCCTAACTCCGTCATTTACTCCTGACTTTGTGAACTTGGGTTTCTTCTCTGTGTCTCAGTTTCCCCATCTTAAAACAGGGCCAACAGTCCCTGCAGACAGGGACAGGAGATCACTTACGTAAAGGACTTAGCCCAATGCCTCCCAGTAAACCTTCAATAAATGATGCCTTCTATTGGTATTTTTGCTTTTATTATGAATGTTGACATTGTTATTGCTGGAATAGCAAGACTTTAGGACCCAGTGATCAAGGTCCTTTGCTCTCTAAATAGGATTCCAGGAAAAAAAACCATAAAAACAGGATGCTCATTAAATCTGAAGATCAGGTAAACAAAAACAATTTTTTTAGTATAAGTATGTTCCATGTAATATTTGGAACATACTTATACTAAATTATTAGTTGTTTATGTGAGATATAAAATTTAACTGGGCATCCAGTATTTTATCAGGCACTGGGAGCCAAAATGCCTCTTCTATCAGTTCTACAACAGAAAACCAACCCATTCACTCCACAGTGGAGAGGGGTTGGCATGTTTTTAGGTGCGATTCTCTGTATCTGCAAAGCCCTTTTGTCTACTGTGGCTCCTGTACAGGGGCAGGCACTGCTGTCACCTGCATGTACAGCTGACGCTATTGAGAGTCTGAGCACTCACGTGACCTGCCCAAGGTAAGGTCACACAGCTCTTAAAGGAGCCGGCTCTCAGGTTTCTGCCCATTAGGCTGCTCAGATGCAGGGAAGTAACACAGATGTCTCTGAGCCTACTTAGAGGGGTGGGGAGAAGATTCTAGATGAGGGCAGAAGCTGAGAAGGGGTGAGGGAGGGAAGCTCTGCTTGGCCAAGAAAGAGCGAAGAGAAGGGTGGGGCCCAGCATTCCTGGAGTTGGTGCCCTCTGGCCTCTGGCTTCCCCACCCGCTCCCGTCCCCAGCTTATGCTGACCCCTGCTCAGCATGCCCTGAGCAGCAGCCAGGCCCCTCTCTGCACAGGCTGTGATGAAGGAGGGGTGAGGAGTCATACAACAGGGAAGCCTTTCTCCCGAGGGATCTTTTGTCACTCAGTGCTTTCCCAGCAGCTTCACACCCACCTTGAATGGAGTCATCGATTTCTGTACAATTTGTGTTGTTGACGCATACTCTCCAGATATCTGCAAAAAACTCCTCTCCTACCCACCAGGCCTGTAACACGAAACGGAAACACAGGGAAAGGCTGTTCGTTCATTATGAAAACACGGGCCCCTAATCAGGTGAGGCACAGGAGTAGATGAAAATTCGGGACCAGTGCTTCTCAACCTGCGGTGTGCATGCAGGTCACCCGGGGATCTGGTTAGAATGCGGATTCTGGTTCAAGGGGTCTGGGGTGGGGCCTGAGAGTCTGCATTTCTAACAGGCTCCCAGGTGATGCCCACTCCACTAGTCTGCTGAAAGGGAAGGTCCAGGCCCTCCCAGGACGTGGGTGAGGAGGTGAGGCTCTGCTGGTGGTGATAAGAGCAGCCGGTGGTGAATTCCAACAGAACTGCAGGGGCAATGCCGGAGGGGAGGAGGGAAAGGATGAGATCTAGCGGGGAGAGCCTGTTTCGGATGAAATAATCAGACAAAAGGCTCTCCTGCTTTCCATCCAAATGCTTCTGTTTCTCTCTGTGCTCCTGCTGCTCTTTGCCCCCAGATGGGCCTCCTTCTGCCTTCCGTCCACCCGAAGACTGGAATCTCCCCCCCCCACCCCCATCCAGGCAACAGTCGGTCACTGAGCTCCCACTACGCGCCTAAGGGTAGTGCCAAGCGCGATTCCTAACTCACTGCATGACTCACTGACTGGCAAAAATGCCCACCTGTGTCTTCTCAGTAAGGGCCATGGTAACAGAAACACCCACAGGATTAGCTGTTGCTGTGGCTGATGGCTTTTCTGCCCTTAATGTTAATCTATCCCTTTCACTATGTCTGGGACCTTTTCAGGATCCCAAGGGACTAGATGAAAGCAACAGAAGATTCTAAAAGAACATTCAAAACCACTTAGTTCACAGAGAGTGGGTCCTTTGGATAATGGTAGGTTCCCAGGACTTTAACTCACAGCATCAATGTGGTCCCTGCCCTGGCCACTCATGACAGCTCTTCCAGAACCTCCAGGAACCCAGAGCCAATCACTGCACTCCTTACAGGATCCTTACAGGAGTACAGCCAGGAGCCTCTGGAATGCTTCAAATCCCAGCTCTGCCACTTTCCTGCCATGTCAATTCCAGCAGGCTCCCTAAATGCCCTGAGGCCCAGTCTCCTCATCATAAAATAGTGCCAGGAGAGGACCTATCCTGTAGACCTGAGGGGAGGATTAGATGAGATGATGCACATAAAAGGGCCGAGCACAGGTGCTGCCAGGGTTAGTACTCCCTCAGTGACAGGTGTTGTCCTGGTCCGCGTTGCTGTTATTTTGATGATTAATTGACAGGAGTCTATATGCAGCCAGACTGGATGGTTGCTTGTAGGTGCACTTTTTGGATTTCTGAGCAGACTTTCTGACTCTGAATGTCTCCACAGTCTGAAACCATCAGGATTGAAGCCAGGCCTTTGGATCAGGGTGTGGGCCATAGGGCATCTCTGGTAAAAAGCTTCATTTCCTGCCAGGAGGGATGTTAATCTATGCCCGTAGGTTATTTATCAAATGCTATACGGCTGTGAGCTGGACACTCAAGGAAAGAACGAAAATTTGTCATGGGCTCATGGGCAGAATGGGGAAAGTTCCAAGCATGAGCTCTGCCGGGAAGGGCATGGCCAGGTGGGCTGGCAACAAGGGATCCTGTCAGTAAGGAGATGTCAGAGACAGGAGGGGGCAAAGATCACCTGGGATGGGTCATCTGGGAGATCTAGGGCAATGGTCCTCAACCAAGGGTGATTTTGCCTCCCACGGGACACCTGGCAATATCTGAAGACATTTTTGGGCATTACAACTAGGGGCTAGAGTGCTGCTGGCATCACGCGGGTAGAGACCGGGGATGCTGCTAAACATCCCACGATGTGCTAAACGTCCACAAAAAGAGTGATCCAGCCCGAAGTGACAACCGTGCCACGGTTAAGAAAATGACCTGCATGAGCTGAAGTTAAGCCACATCCTCAAAGGGCTTCCTACGGCCAAGGCATCTTGCCAGGCTCTGTGGGGGACTCAGGGATGAGAGGACCCAGGTCCCTGCCCGTCCAGACACATGCGATGCTTCGAGCCACCACCCTTAGGCCAAGAGTCCTCGGGCCCAGCCTGAGGAGACGGGTGTGCTTCGTAGGGAGGATGACTCCAAATTATAATCACCTTGGGGGAGTTCTCAATCCTACTTCTACTGACTCTAGGATCCAGAGGTTCTGGGACGGTCAAAAGGAAAGGGAACTTACATTGTCGATGGTGGCAATGAAGAGCAACGCCGCAGACGTGATGTGGAAGATGATGATGAAAGCCAGAAGCACCAACATTTTCACGGGGCACGGTGGCGCACGGAGTAGTAGCGTTTAAAGCCCAGAGGAGATGCGCTAAAACAAATTTGAAAGAAATTCAAATTTGTCAGTGACAAAGCACTAGGAAAATGAAAAATAAGCAACTTTTCATGGGGTTTTAGAAAATCTTAAACAGCTCTTCCCATCTTTCATTTGCCTAGAGACTTTACTGGACAAAGTCTGGCAGGAGAAGCTCTTCTCTGTTGCATCCGGACGCCAGATATTCTTGTGGAGGAGGAGGGGTGAGGACCAATTAAAATCCCTAATTTAGAAAAGCATTGCAATTCTTCGAAGCAGCACACCGCGGGCACCAGGGCAGGAAAGAGTAGCTCTGTGTGTGCTAAAATGCTGTTCCAGATCCCCCACCCACCAGGCAATGCCATGGGGATTTCACAGCACCAGAGTAAGCTCACTGTCTGAGTATTCGTTATCACAGTCCCTGCTGCCCTGCTGCGTAACAAAGCAAAAGTGATCAAATAGGAAAATATTTCCTAATGATCTGACCATTTATAAAATTAATCCCAATGTAAGTTGGTGCAGCCACTATGGAAAACAGTACGGAGGTTCCTGAAAAAACTAAAAATAGAATGGCCATATGACCCAGCAATCCCAGCCCTGGGCATATATCCACAGAAAAGTATAATTTGAAAAGATACATGCACCCCAATGTTCATAGCAGCACTATTCACAATAGCCAAGACATAGAATCAACCTAAACGTCCATTGACAGATGAACGGATAAAGAAGTTGTGGTATATATATGTATACATAATGGAATACTACTCAGCCATAAAAAAGAATGAAATAATGCCATTTGCAGCAACATGGATGGACCTAGAGAGTATCATACTGAGTGAAGTAAGTCAAAGACAAATATCATATGATATCACTTAATGTGGAATCTAAAATATGATACAAATGAATTTATTTACAAAACAGAAAGACTCACAGACACAGAAAACAAACTTATGGTTACCAAAGGGGAAAGAGGGTGGGAGAGGGATAAATTAGGAGTTTGAGATTAGCAGATACAAGCTACTATATATAAAATAGATAAACAACAAGGTATAGCACAGGAAACTACATTCATTATCCTGTAATAAACCATAGTGGAAAAGAATATGAAAAAGAAAATATATGTATATGTGTGTATATATATATATATATATATAACTGAATCACTTTGCTGTACACTAGAAACTAGCGCAACACTGTAAATCAACTATACTTCAATTAAAAATTAAAAAATTCATCCCCACTCAAACACCCCTCAATATCTAACCCCATCTGAATAACATCCAACCACAAAAGGCAAACACAATGTGTGGCCGACAGCCGCAGTTTCATTTTCCTCTCTCTGCACATGAAAAGACTGCATTTCTCAGCCTCGCCTGCAGTTAGGTCGGAGCCTTGTGACTAATTCTGGCCAATGGGCTGTAAGCAACATTGGCTTATGTCATTTCCAGGCTGAAGCAGTTCCGGGCTGAAGAGCAGGCGTGAGTTCTCCATGCTCCGTCTCCTTGATGAAGTAGTTGGGATGGTGGAGCCGTGATATGTTGAAGCCTCACACTTTGGACAGATATTGTGATTGGGAAATAAGCCTTTGGATGTTAAACCACTGAGATTCCAGGGTAAACTTTTTTTACTATGGTTGGACAGTCTTAATCATAGAAAACAGAAAGCGATAACAAAGTGACATTGGAAATCTTGCAAAAGAACTAGGGTTATATCAGGTTGATGAAAGTGACACTGAAGAACCGGTCAAAAGGCACCGAAGGGGTTAACACATGAAGACTTGTCCAAGCTGAACTAGTTAACAATAAAAGAGGAAAAAAATAAACTTGAATGATGTAGAAGAAGAAGAAAAAGGAGAAGGAGGAGTGGAAGAAGAAGGAGGAGGAGAAGAAGAAGAGGAAGAAAGCAAAGAAAGCAAGCATTCAAAAGAATGCTTTGAATATCGAAGGATAAACAGCGACACTTGGGAAAACTGATGAAGTCTTTGAACATTTTTGCAAAAATGACCATCGTCTTGGTCAAACGACACGCAAACGTCAAGCAAAAATGTCACATCAGGGGCTTCCCTGGTGGCGCAGTGGTTGAGAGTCCACCTGCCAATGCAGGGGACACGGGTTCGTGCCCCGGTCCGGGAAGATCCCACATGCCGCAGAGCGGCTGGGCCCGTGAGCCATGGCCGCTGAGCCTGCGCGTCCGGAGCCTGTGCTCCGCAACGGGAGAGGCCACAGCAGTGAGAGGCCCGCGTACCAAAAAAAAAAAAAAAAAGTCACATCAACAAATCCTGTTGGACGAGTGAATGCTACTAACTCCCCAAATCAACACTTGATTCATTCTTCTTTCATTCCAATAATTTGTGACCAGTTACTATTACTAAAATTTTGTGTAACATAAAACTAAGTTTTAGTTTCACTTTTAAAAACCAAATCAGACCTTGTTTTCACTATTGATGATAACATTATAGCACCAGTTTTAAGTGGATTGATTTTATTTGTTAACAGTCTCTTTCTCTCCCTCCAAATACTCCACCCCCCCACACACATTTTTTCTGAACCATTTGAGAGTAAGTTGCCTCAGCCATAATTTACGTCTAGATATTTCTGTGTGCGTCTCTGAACAACAAGGACACTCCCGTACATAACCACAGCATGATAATCACAAAAATTTCACATTTTACAATATTTTGTCTCACCTACAGTCCATATTCAAATTTCTCCAATAATCTCAGTAACGGCCTTAGCTATGTTTTTGGTCCAGGACAAATCCAAGATAACGCACTGCATTTTGTTATCACAACATATTAGATTCTAATCTAATCTAATCTAATCTAGAATGGTTCCTTAGCCTTTCTTGGCCTTTCCTGGCATTGATATTATGTAAGAGTACTGACCATTTATTTTGTAGAAAGTCCCTCCATTTGTTTAATGCTTCCTAACGATTAGATTCAGGGTATGATTTCTTGGCAAGAATACTCCATACTCATGTGTCCTTAGTGTGTCCCACCAGGGGGCATAGGATGTCAGGTTGTCCATTATTGGTGATGTTAACTTTGATTAAGGGGTTAAGGTTCACCAGATTTCTCCATTGTGCATTTTTCCTTTGTAATTAAAAAGTAATCTCTGGGGAGGTATTTTTTAGTGTGATAAAATGCACATAATTTTAAAATGTACTACTAACGACAGTTAGTACTTCCACAATGTTGTACGTCCATCCCCACTATCTAGTTCCAGAACACTTCCTCACCTTGAAAGGAAACCTTGTACTCATTAAGCAGACACTCCCCATTCCTCTCTCCACTGGCCCCTGGCAACCACTAATCTGCTTTCCTTCTATGGATTTGCGTATCCTGGACATTTCATAGAAACGGAATGACACAAGATTTGTCCTTTTGTGTCTGCCTTCTTTTATTCAGCAGTGTTTTCAAGGTTCAGCACATGTAGGGAGATATTTTGAGATGATGTAAAGATCTAATCTCTCATCAAAATGTCACCCCAATAGTTTGAGCATCCACTGGTATTTCTGAAATAGAATAATTTAAAATCGACTTTTTGGACAAATACCATATGATACCACTTACATGTGGAATCCAAAATACGACACAAATGAACATATCTACGAAAAAGAAACAGACTCACAGATATAGAGAACAGACTTGTGGTTGCCAAGGGGCGTGGTGGGGAATGGTAGGACTGGGAGTATGGGATTAGCAGATGCAAACTATTATGTATAGACTGGATAAACAACAAGGTCCTGCTGTATAGCACAGGGAAATATATTCAATATCCTGTGATGAACCATAATGGAAAAGAAAATGAAAAAGAATATATATATATGTACATATAACTGAATCACTTTGCTGTAACAGCAGAAATTCACACAGCATTGTAAATCAACTATACTTCAATAATTTTTTTTTAAAAAGAATAAAATAGCCTTTTTCTGATACCAACTCTCCCACTTAGAGAGCTGCACTGCACAAAACCCTCCAAACCCTCCACCCTTTCTCTGACTCACTCAGGCTCACTCCCACTCGTGGGACGCATTATTCCCTCGTGAGACTGAACAAGGCTCGTGAGCTCACACAGGGGCCCCTCTTTGAGACCCAGGACTCATTAACCATGAGCCAGGAGCCATGTGGCTTCAGAGTGACTCAGCCTGGGCGGTCCCAGCCGCAATTCTGCGCATCATTTGGAAGAACCCAGTGAATCAGCTCAGATTCTCCCAATTCTTTTAAAAAGGACAAATTCCCCTTTGTTTAGGTCTGCGTCATTCTTAGCTGCCATGCCATGCTGCCTCCAAATAGATGCGTTTCTGACCCTCACAAAAAAAGGTGCATTACCACACTGAATGCCACGTTACTTTAATATCAGCTGGAATGCCAAAGCGCGAGCATCACAGGCAGTGCCAATAACTACAGGGTGATAATAGCTTCACATATTGTCCAGCTCGGATGACACAGATACGTAAGGACACATAACTAAAACTTTCTAGAAAAGGAAAGAAAGGCTTTAACTAACTCTTTCCTAAAGTGTGGAATTCAAATGTTATAAGGCATGATTTGGGATGGTGCATTGATGGTATTAAATAACAGTGAACCACTGAACAGTGAACCACGTAGTAAGAAAGTCCCCATTCTAATCCTTCCAAGTCCATCAAGGAAAAAGACCCTGGGGTGCTAGACTGTCTCTAACACTTAGCAATTTTCTTTCAAACCAAAAGAAAAAGCAGAACTCTGGATGGGTCACAGTGCGTAGCCAGAATTTAACAAGGCTGTTTAGATTTTATTATATTTCTTTTTGAGGTTCTTTCTTTTTATAAGAAGTAATAACATTTATAGTAGTGATAGAAAGTCGCCTTTTAAAACAACTTTATTGAAGTTTTAAAAGTCATTTAAGACAAATATTATGTAAATAAAAGGGCAGGTGGTCTTCAATGTCAGCAAAAATCCTGACGGTGGTTCTCAAATGCCTAGTGTCTGTGATTCCAGCTGGAATTCTGCTGGAATTCTGCTGGAATGAAACACTGCTTTCACACATGGGAGTGATTCCAGTTGGAATTCCAGACATTAGAAATAAACCCCTGGAGAGAAAAGAGTAAGTTTTTACGAGAGGTCAAGTAAGGTCTTGAGCTCAGTGTAAGAGAAAAGTCTAGAGGCATACAAGGGTGGCTTGATTTGAACCATTAGGAGTCCAGGAAAATTAGGGAAAACAGACATGTCACCTACTTAGTACTCTCCCATGTTGGTGTCTGGAATTCAGATCCCCAGTGAAAAACAAAATGAGGTAAATCAGCGACGGAACTTTCAGACCTAAGGCATTGCTCGTAACCTCACCAGTGGGTTTGGAGTCAATTATTCACAAACACAGAAGACCCCATGAACTTTTTTTTTTTTTTTTTGCGGTACGCGGGCCTCTCACTGTTGTGGCCTCTCCCATTGCGGAGCACAGGCTCCAGACGCGCAGGCTCAGCGGCCATGGCTCACGGGCCCAGCCGCTCCGCGGCATGTGGGATCTTCCCGGACCGGGGCACGAACCCGTGTCCCCTGCATCAGCAGGCAGACTCTCAACCACTGCGCCACCAGGGAAGCCCCCCCATGAACTTTTAAGAGACTAAAAATGATCCTCTACCCTTGCATCTCTATACCGAAAGAAGTTCCCCTTCATCACTATCCCTGACTCACTCTTCAAGTTCCTTTCCTTTAGTGACCCACTCTTCCCAGTTTCCTGTGCGTTTTTCCAGAAATATTTCTTAGGTGGGAACACTTACTCCACACTCTCCAGGTTTCCACGTGGAGGGAGCTGCCCCACGGTAACACTCCTGGCCTCAGGTCCCGCCCCTCACTCACTCCTTTGATCCTGACTGGAGGGTGCATCAGTGTCCACTTTCTGGATTGGTGGAGCTCAACCACTGAGAGGCCACCTTGCAGCGCTTTTTCTTTGTCCTTCCCCACACCTCCTCCCTAGACAGCGAGTGGGTGTGTCTGTCCGCCAGAGCCCCAATTTCCCTTGGCTTAGGGGTCCAGGGGCTCCTGGCGGGCAGGGGTGTGGAGCTAAGAGCCCATCCTCCAACCCAGCTTTTCTCACTTGATAATCTCTCTAGAGATCATTTTTTTCCAGCATCTCTAGAGATCATTCTTTTCCAGCATCTGGATCCACCTCATTCTCGCGATGGTTGCCTGGTGTTCGGTTGGGTGGCTATGCCACGATCTACTCCACTAGTTCCCCACTGATGGCCATTTAGGGCGCTTCCAGACTTTTTGCTACTCCAAACTACACTGCAGTGAACATCCTTGCACTTATTTCTTTGCATGCTTGTGTTAGTATTTCTGAGGGGCAGATTCCAAGAAGTAGAGGTGCTGGGTCAAAGGATAAGTACATTTAATTTATTTTACTTTTAATTTTTCAATTCAATTCAAACTTAATTTACTGCAAAGCATAAACTGGACACTTAGTGCTGTGGCAGCCTTGATCTTCAGAGGGTTTGCAAAGGGTATAAAGCACTGGACCAACTGTTATGTATGGACTGGCTAGGTAGACAAGCCTTGATGTCATGTTTTCTGAGTTAATAACATCCCTTAGTTCCCCCAGAAGTATAATTCTGACCTATACAGACTAGCCTCTGTCATCCCCGTGGCTCTTCCCAGCGGTGCTCTCTCCTTCCCATGTTTTCTCCTGCACTGGGACTCTGTGGACCCTCTCTGGAGATACTGAAGAACAGACAGCTCCCTGGGCTATAGATGTTGGATGAAGGCCAGCCCAAAAAACCCAGGGTGGCATCAAATTCCTCTTTGCCATTCACAGAAATTTCTTTTCCCTTCCAAAAATGTCATACTGAATGCTGATCCCTTTCGTCTCCCCTTTTCCTTGTGGGCTTCAGTGCTCTGCCAGCCAGGTCTGGTCTCAGTTCCTTGGAGCTGAGCTTCCGGGAGCACCCTGTCCCTTCCACCCTCAGCTGGCTCTCTCGCGCTGTCCAGGTCTCAACTCAAGCATCCCCTCCTCAGAGAAGCGGCCCTGATCACCCAGTAGCCACGCCCCTCCGGTACTGTGTATCCCATCAGTATCTGTCCCATCCCCCTGGCTTATTTTCTTTGGAAGATTTTCACTGTCAGAAAGCATCTTATTTGTTCACTTGATTGTTATCCATTCCCCCTCTTTCTCTGCTGTGCTGGGTGCACAGAAAGCTATTTGCTGTCATTTCTAGTTCTAGGAATGTAGAACTATAAAGGCTCTGGGAAAACTCAAAGCCCTGATTGTCCAGAGGCAGGAACTGAGGCCAGAAAGGGCCATGACACGCTCAGATCCCACAGCAAAGCAGGAGCAAGAGAAGGACTAGGGGGTCTCCCGGCCCCCACTCCAATTGCCCTTTTGACCTCAGTGGGAGACCCCTCACAGGGTGCACAGCAATCTTTCAATACTCAACAACCATTTCCCAAAAGCCTCTGTCACTTTCAAGCACAACTTTCACCGAGCAGTCCGAATCGCGTTGTTTTTCCTTTGCTGATTTCTTCAGGGGCTGAGCGGGACATTCTGAGAGGCCACCTGGGTTGGGGTGTTGCCCTGTCTGAAGGTGGGAGACTGCACTAGATGAGCTTTAAAGTTCCTGTCTAGAAATCAAAGTCTTATGATTTGCAGAACTTCTCTTTTAAAAATATGATTTGATCTACATAATACATGCGATGATTAAGAAAAAAGAAGGTTGGGCTTCCCTGGTGGTGCAGTGGTTGAGAGTCCGCCTGCCGATGCAGGGGACAAGGGTTCGTGCCCCGGTCCGGGAAGATCCCACATGCCGCGGAGCGGCTGGGCCCGTGAGCCATGGCCACTGAGCCTGTGCGTCCGGAGCCTGTGCTCCGCAACGGGAGAGGCCACAACAGTGAGAGGCCCGCGTACCGCAAAAAAAAAAAAAAAAAAAAGGAAAGAAAAAGAAAAAAGAAGGTAATAGAATCAAAGGCATATGATGAAAACCACAGCCTCTGCCCTACAGTCCTGATCCCCGGAAGCGATCTCTTTTAACACTTTCAGTTGTTTATTTTCCCCATAGTTCCATATGTCCAAACAATATTCATATATTTCTCTTTCCTGATTCATCTATTATAAACATTACTGACTTCCTGCCTAAGGAAGAGTTTCTTTCACCATCATCACTGTCCGTCTTCCTACTCCCACCGCCCCAATATAGGCTTATCACACATCGATAATTCTCATTTACGCTATGACCATCCAAATGTTGCACACTGCAGGGCCCAATAGTGTACTATGACTGCACTTTTTTCTTAAAAACTCTTCTCTTCCCTAGCATTACTAATTGTCTTTTCTCTGCTCTCTCTGTGGCTCTGTCTATTTTCCCCATTTCTTCAGTTCTTTCCAAACTTCTTATCACTCCAGGACTTCTACTGCAGAACCCCAGATGCAAAGCAATGCACAGTTGCAGTCGCAAGCCTGTAATTAGACTCCTCCTTTGCAGTGTACTGTCTCAAGCCAGTCCTTCTCTTCTAACTCTGCCCTCCCCTGCTCTCTGCCAGGCGCAGCCTCAGCAACTGCTGCTGTCACAGGACAAGCAAGACAAATATTCTTCAGGCAAGACCAGCAAATCTGCCCCTAACTGTGACCAGGGCACAGGATGCCAGCATAACCTCGAGACAGGGAGGAGACAAAGCAGATCCCTGGGGGGGGGGGGGGTGCTCAGAGGGGGTCATCCCACAAGAAAGGAGACTCCTCGTGATTAAAGGTCGAGTTGCAGTTTACACAGCGTATCTTGTGTTGGATCTTCAGTCAACCCTATGAAGCTGGCAGGGCAAGGTATCATTATCCCCATTTTACAGATGAAAAACTGAGGCTCACAGAGACATCACATGATTCGCCAAAGTTCACAGAGTTGGGACTCTAACCTCTGGTTTTCCAACTCCAAATCCAGGACATTTTTATACTACCCACTTTCCTGCTCCCATGCTTAGAGCCTAATGAAAATCAGGCGAGAGGGCACAGGCAGCATCAAGTCATGCTTCACCTTTGGCTGGATTTCCCTCAAGCTTTGCACCAGGCAGGGGGGATTTGGGAAGGCAGCGTCTCTCTGCCCTGGCCATTAGCTAAAGTTGAGATATGACTGGGCTAATTAAGAGAGGACTTCATTAAAATCTATGCTTTAGTCATCATTTGTACTAAAAATAGAATTTCTTGCATTTCTAATCCTATTAGCTCACCGGCCCAGCTGAAGCATGTGTTGTCTTTACTGATCTACTCTGAGATTGGTTTGGACTTTGGGTAGAGTTTTTCCTTGATCACTAAAAGGATTTATTCAGACACAATAGAATGGACTCAGTTCTGTTTTCTAAATTTATCACAATGCACCCCCTTTCCACCCAGAAACTCAGGTGGATCTCGCCACCCTAATTTAGGTGCATTGTAGGAATCGTGGTAAAGCATTTTCAGACCGAAGGCCTAAATACTCCCTATTCTATAAAATACCCATAAAAATAATCACGTAAAATAATAGAGAACACAGAATATTAGAACTTAAGATTTCTTTTTAAGGAAGAAGAATCAGTAGCTGGAGTAGAAGGAGCAGCAAATGGGTTTCCTTGAGCAGAAGCAAGAACCCTCTGGGTATCAGACCTGGAGCGAGTAGGGGAGCGGGGAGGAGGGGGCGAGGCACTGGGAGGTGTAGGTGGGGCTATGGAAATTCTGCACACAGAAGGCAGTTTTCGTGGTTCAGTGAACTTCAAGTTCTAAAGGCTGATGGTTAAAAAAAAAAACGGCTGATGGTTTGGGATAAGGGATGGTACTCCCAGAAATGTTCACCCAGACCTCCGGTGACAAATAGGATATACCAAGAACTGGCATCTCCTCGCTGCCTCCTAAGTAGCAGTGCTGTCCTAATACACCTTGGTCCAATGTTTGCTTGAAATGTGTGTGTGTGCGTGTGTGCGTGTGTGTGTGTGTGTGTGTACGCTGCACATCTAGCACTGGGTGTGGAGAAAGTCCTGCTGGCGACTCACTGGCCCTCCCTCCCCCAGAAGCAACTTTTGATCTGTCGTTGATGGTGGGACATCACCAGTAGGGTCTTACACATGAAGAGAAGGCCAAGGGACCTTCCCACGGGTGATGTGAGTGTCCCCTCCTCTCCTTCCCTTCAGAAAAACACAAATCCCCACCACAGGGAGCCCCGGCCCCTGCCTGCTGTTGCTGAAAGGAAGCTGCTTTGGCCACGTTCCATTACGTGCAGGGGAGTGAGAGTGAGCCAGCTGCTTCGCGCGGCTGTTAGGATGACCACCCGACCACCTGATTCTAACCCCACCCTCGGGAGTTCTCCCTGCAATCTAAACCACGGCCCATTCTCAGCTGAGTCGGAGCCTTTTCCCGGAATTGTAAGCAAACGGACAATCCTGAGGTCTAGAACCTTTCAAAACAGACCTGAGATGTTTGGTGTCTGAGGTTTCCCCAGCCTAGAAGGGCTCCACCCACAGTTCCCCGCTCAGAAGGCCAGGGAGGCTCTGGGCGCTGAGCCTGGGGAAGGCCAGCTGGTAAGCAGTCTCCCAGGCCCCACGGCTAGAGGGACTCCAAGGCCCGCTCTAGAGCTGGCGGTTCTGCCCCAGGCTGGCTGAGACCCCGCACCTCCACCACATACCACCCACAGCACTCAGAAGGGACAGTGGCTTTGGCCTGTTTTCAGGAAGGCAGAGGTCAGCTCAGCCTCCTTCCTGCCCTGGTATCTGGACACCAACCAGCCCGAATGGCCAGGCGTCCAAGATGCCCTGGGGATGATGGAAGCCCTTCGCCCTGGGTGGCCCAGCTTTGTGCTCACCGCGTCTGGGGCTTCTAGGCACAGAGCCAATGCTTGCCTCTGTCCGGAAATGGACACTGGGATTTGGCAGTGCTCCAGGGCAGAAGCCACTGAGGACGATTCTGTCTGAGTCTTTCAATCCACTGTAATAATAATAACTACTATATCAGCAATAATGATAGCCAACATTTATTGCCTAGTATGTGCCAGGCACATGTACTAACTTATGCATTCCTCACAAAAACACTATGCTGTAGGTGCTATAGTTAGCCTCATTTTATAGGTAAAGAAAATAAAGCTCAGAGAGGTTAAGCAACTCCTCTAAGACCACACAGCTAGTAAAGGCTGGAGCTGGGATTTGAAGTTAGACAATCTGCCATCCGAGAAGCCACCATGTTGCCCACCTTAAATCCGAATTTCTCTTCCCTTTTGGGATCCTGTCATCCTCCGGCCTGATCAGGAGATGGGTCCAAAGTCCTGGGGCCACATGTGGCTTTGGATCTGGCCATCACTACATGTCAGGCAACAAGCACTCACTGAGCGCCCACCGCTTACCAGTCCCTGGTGACACGTGGGTGAGTAAGGCAGGCTCCACGTCCCATGGGAGCTGCCAGGTACATAAAGAACAAGGGCGTATAAATACATAAACATGATGTGATGACATGCGTGCTGTGAGAACGTAAAGAAAAGTGTGACTAGCCCCATGCTGGGGTCAGGGCAGCATCAGAGGCTCCATGGAGGAAGCAACATCTGGACTAGGTCTCAAACGATGGGCGGGTTGCCAGGCAGAGCCGTGGGGACAGGGTGTTGCAGGCAAAGGGAACGGGATGCTCCGAAGCACAGAAGCATTACCAGTTGTGAGCAGGGGGTGAGCTGGGCAGGGCCCGGGGCTGAGCCAGAACTCTAGGCCAGGTGAAAAGCTCGATGGGCCTTGGACGTTTGAGTGTTATCCTGGGGGCAGTGGGGAGAGGGGGAAGGCTTTGAAGCAGGAAAGGAATAAGATCTGCCTGTAGAAGAGAAACAGGCCACAATCAGGAGGATGGATTAGAAGGAGACGAACTGGGGGAAGCTGTCAGAGAAGCCCTGGTGAGAAAAGGAGAGGGTTCAGATGAAGGTGAAAACTGGGAGGTGAGCAGAAGGGCGGGACGGAGACTCTTCAGAAGGAGAATCAGCAGGACCCGGGGATGGGTGGGGCGTCGGGCAAAGGATTCTGGGGGCTCACAGTGGCCGCTGGTTCCATTAACGTGCTTGGAAGAGCATATTTGAAGGGTGAGGGAAACAGTTCACCGGCGTTAGACATGTCTGGTTACCAACGGTGAAGATGCTCCCGGGCAACTGGAAATATGGGCGGCACTGTCACCCAGGAGGAGACAGGAGCTGGGCACAGAAATCCCTGTGTCGTGGGTGTGTGGATGTGAGATACAGCCGCTAGTAACTATGAAACAGCACCAGGGAGAAAGGGCTGGGAGAGAGGGGCGGTCGGGGGAAAACCAAAAGCAGATGGTGGGACCCCAAAGCCGAGAGAGAGAGAGAGAGAGAGAGAGAGAGAGAGAGAGACAGAGACAGAGACAGAGACAGAGACAGAGACAGAGACAGAGAGACAGAGACAGAGAGAGAGAGACAGAGTAGGAAAAAGGAATCAGGATGGAAAATTAGCTCACTGGCCAACTTGGTAATAACAATTTTAGTGAAGTAAACTAAAGCCCTTCTTTATTTTTCTCCTCTTAGCACCTCTCATGGCCCGATGTTACGTTGTAGTTGTCATTTGGGGGTTAACTTTCCCCCCCGGCCACAGTGTCAGGGACCTGGCAGGTTCTGCAGGTCGGTATTCTCAGCACTTACAACAGTGTCTAGTTTATAGGTGGTGCTCAACAAATGTGCTGAATGAATGAAGCAAAGGAGGGAGGGAGGGAGGGAGGGAGGGAGGGAGGGAGGGAGGAGCCAGATTTCAAGGGGCTAAAGTGCTAAAGAAGTCAAGAAATGTTAACGAACATTGTAAATCAACTACACTTCATTTTTTTTTAATGTTGAAAAATAAATTAAAAAGGAGTCAAGAAATGGAGCCAGACTTTTCCTTCCAGTTTGGCAATACAAGAAGAAAGAAATATTTATCAAAGCTCTGGAGTCCCTTCCCGGAGAGAGAACTCCAGGCCCAGATGGCCTCACTGGTGAAGCCTGCCAAACATTTAAGGAAGAATAATACCAACTCTACACACACTCTTCCAGAAACTCGAAGAGGAGGGAACGGCTCCCAACCCATCCTGTGAGGCCTGCATCACCCTGATCCCCAAACCAGGCACGGCGTTCCAAAGACAGGAAAAACACAGACCAGGATTTCTTATATTCATACCTGCAAAAGGTTTTAACAAAGTGTCATCAGCAAATTGAATCCTCCTATTAAGAAGTGGAATCTATTTCCCCACCCACTGAACCTGGCTGCCCTTGTGATTTCTTTTATCGATAGAAGGCAGCAAAAGTTCCAATTCTGAGCCCAGGCCTCAGGAAGCCTCACACACTTCCTGTCTGCTCAGCTACCACGCCAACGAGCCCAGCCTGGCCTGCTGGATGGTAGGAGATTACATGGAGCACAGATGAGCTTTTCTCCAGCAAGGGCCACCTAAGACCAGCCAGCCCCCAGCTGACCCACCTGCTGGCCACAGAGACATGAGAGAGACCAGCTAAGCCCAGCCCATATTGCCCACCTACAGAATGAACTAAATGTTTTCTCTTTTAAGCCATTACAGCCTCGGAGATACTGCAGGTTCAGTTCCAGACCACCGCAGTAAAGCGAATATCACAATAAGGTGAGTCATGTGACTTTTTTGGCTTCCCAGTGCATATAAAAGTTACGTTTACACTACACTGTAGTCTATGAAGTGTGCAATAGCGTTATGTCTAAATAAACAATGTACACACCTTAATTTTTAAATACTTTACTATAAAAATTGCTAACCATCATCTGAGCCTTCAGCGAATTGTAGTAGTAACATCAAAGACCACAGATCACATAACAAATAATAATGAAAAAGTTTGAAATGTTGTGAGAATTACCAAAATGTGACAGACATAAAGTGAGCAAATGCTGTCAGAAAAATGGTGCCAGTAGCCCTGCTCGAAGCAGAGTGGCCACAAACCTTTAATTTATAAAAAACGCAGTATCTGCAAAGTGCAGTCAAGAGAAGGGGCAATAAAACGAAATGTGCCTGTGCATTTCAGGATGGTTTGTTACACAGCAAGAGCCAACTGACACAGGGGAAACTCTGCGTTGTTAGATTCAGAGTTCCTCAAAGACAGAAACCATGTCTTACTCATCCCCAGTGCCCAAGGTTACTCAGCAAACACTTGGTGAATGCCTGCTAGTTTGCACGGCTTTGGCGGAAGAGCTACCAACCGCCATTCCGCCAATGACTGCTGTCTGACCCCATCAATTAAAGAGCTCCCTGATGGCTGCTGTCATCCAAGGAGCTCCCTATAATTACGCCACCCACTAAACCCACACCCCAGGCCCAGAGAAGGCTGGGACCTGCAGGCACTCAACATGTCATTCAGATTAGGTGGCTGAGGTGAGGCAGGTGTCAGACTCGGGGTGTTTGCCGTCCTCACAGCCATTTGGTTAGGAATGCTCTTCCCTTCACAGAGCATCTCGTATTAGTGACTTTCAAGTAACCCTCAGGAGATCAGAGGCACTCACTTTAGCAGCCTTTTCATCTTTCCTAAACTGTCATTTCTGTGGGTGAACTTTGCCAGCAAGTTAGGGACTGGGAATCACTGCCTACAACTCAGCCAGACCCAAGGGGCCCCAGGACCAGGAACCCAGGCCTCCACCTCCAGGTAAGTTAACCCATGAAGGGGACAAAGGCGAGAAGACCAGCAGGAAGTAATACATGCAAAACACAGAAGAGCACAGACAGAGCCAGACTGGACCGCAGTCTAGCAGCCTAACAGCTCAGTGCCTCAGTTTCCTCATCTGTACAATGGGGATGACAATGGTATGCCCACCTCCTAGGACCATTGGGAGATAACAGAGTGACAGTGCTTAGAACAGCATCTGGCACAAAGCAAGTGCTTTGTACATGCACCGATCATGACCAGCATCACGGTCAAGGCGTTTCTTAGAACTGCCACGTCCAGACCTTTCCCCTCCCCACAGAGTTCTCTCCTTGTCCACTGCCACTTTCAGGTGGCAGTCATCAAGCGGAAATAAATCACCCAGCTGTCTCCAGAGGGGAAGAAGTGCAAACAGACAACAGGCAGCTCAAGGCATGTGGACAGTTAGGGGATATTTCAGGCACCGTCCTCACTGTACTTGCGTCAATGTTCCCCCAGTCAGCCATTCCTGCACCACCTGCAGAATCTCAGGTATATCCACGTACCACCTGTGTTACTAGTAGCCTACTCACTTTTTAAACTTACATTTTTATAAAAAGAAACCTTATATCACAACCGAAATGGAAAGTTAGCAGTTGCCTGCCATAAATAGAGGGTGCTGGGAAGAAAGAAATACAAGGAAAACAGAACAATGTTATTCAATTCGAGCTAGAAACTGCTGCTGCTCAAGACTCTGAGTCCAAGGCCAGCTTCCTTTCCCTTTGCTGAAGCAGGATGTCACGTGTGTTTGGGAAGTTTTATTAAAGACATGTTAGCACAAAACTGAGATTTTCTCCTTGGAGGGTTGGGAGGGAATTTAAAAGAGAATGATTTAAAAGGGATTCTATCTTATTTAATGCTGTGTATCTAGTCCACCTGAAGTATCTGTGGTCATTAATTTTCTGTGTCAACTTGGCTGGGTCACAGAGTTTCTGTGAGGGTGTCTTTGGATGAGATGATGATTTAAATCAGTGGGCTTTGAGTAAAGCAGATTGCCCTCCATAATGTGGGTGGGCCTCATCTGATCAGGTGAAGGTCCAAACAGAACAAAACACTGACATCCCCCTCACCCCCGAGCAGCCTTCGGACTTGAATTGCAACATCAGCTCTTCCCTGGGTCCCCAGCCTACCAGCCTACCCTGCTGATTTTGGACTTGCTAGCCTTCATAACTGCGTGAGCCAATTCCTTAAAATAAACCCCTCTCTCTCTCTCTATAAACACACACACACACACACACATATACACACACATCCTATTGGTTCTATTTCTGGGAGAACCCTGCTTAAACACAGCGTCTCTCTATTGGGGTACCCAGCCCATACAGACTCACTAACCTGAGAGCTGGCAGGTCATGTCCTTTAACTAGGGGTTTGGGGGCAATAACAGGAAGGGATGCCCTCTATTAAACACCCAAGATCAGGCAGATGCTGAGCCAGCTAGGGAGCCATCCCCATGAACTTGAAATGACACTCTAACATTTCCCCACCAGCATGGCCCAGGGGACTGTGAGGTTGCCCTGCTGGAAAGAAAGGCAGGCCCCCAAACCTCTTGCCCTTCCGACTGGGGAACCTCTGATGACATGTGTCTGCAGCTATGACACAGTCCAGCCGTGGAATTGGGAAACAGACCCCACACAATGAGAACTGCAGACTCATGCAGTCTTAGCTGAAAGGCACTGTGTGATCATGCAGAACCACCCCTGCCCCAGCCTCTGCCTGGATTATTTTTATAGCAACCAGTTTCCATTTGTATGGGCCCCAGGAATGGAGACCTCACCACTTCCTGACACGGCACCTGATAATCGGGCCCTAAACATTAGAAGAAGGTTTTCCAAACTTCAGTCACTGGCTTACCTCCTTCCTGAGTACCACCGTGAGATTTCACTTCATCTCTGTCATTAAATAAACCCACTCTCTAACAGAAATACATGTATTTCAGGAAGAAATATTTTGCTCCTGGGAATGGAGAATCAGCATGACCTGCCACAGAGACTGATCGTGAAAATTAATAGCCACCCCCTGCAAAAAAGTTCACAAGTTCTGGTTCAATGCTGTTGTCCACCAAAGGGCTGAGCGAAGACCTGCTCTGTCTGGTTAAAGAAGGAAAAGTAAGGTCGAAGAGACGTCTTCTTGATGGAATCCCTGGCGGCCAGTGGTTAGGACTCAGTGCTTTCACTGCCATGGACCTGGGTTCGATCCCTGGTCAGGGAACTAAGATCCCACAAGCCATGTGGCGTGCCCCCGCCCCACCCCCCAAAAAAGGAACAAAAACAACAGAGTGTGACAGCCATAAAATGGAATATTACTCAGCAATGAAAAGGAACAAAAGGAACAACACACTACATGTACAACACCATGGATGACTCACAAAACCTTATGCTGAGTGAAAGACGCCAGACTCAAAGAGTGCATACTGCCTGTGACATTGCGACTTATAAAAAATATAGCTTTAAAAAAAAAGAAAAAGGAAAACTAGAGTCGAAGAGGTATCTTCCCCTTGATGGAATCACAAGAGCTGAGAGAACATTGAAAAGGGAACCACTTTGTCATTGAGTGATTTAATGTCATTTAATGTCGTATCCAGCAGCACCTAAAATCACTCTAGCATCGTGCAGAAAACAGCCTTACGGAGGCTCTGCCTTCCGCGGATTCCAATTCTCTCTCAGGTGGTCCCCATGTGCCCTTCAGTCCTTCCCACCATCCCCCAGCCTACTCAGGTGGGCCCAACCTGTCCCAGACCTAGGAGCCTCGCTTAGCCCCAGGGGCCCTGGCCCCCAGCAACCTGCTCTAGATCTACAGGAATTTCACCAGTGGAAGTTTCTTAGGAGCCAGAAACTAGGACAGGACTGGACAGTGAATTAAAACCTGGGGAAGCAGAGAAACTGGAGGCCTCATCCACTGCTGCTGGGAGTGTAAAACGGCGCATCCACTTTGTGAAACAGTCTGGCCGGTCCTCAAACGATTAAACATAGAGTTATCGTAGGAGTCAGCAATTCCACTCCTGGGTAAATACCCAAGAGAAATGAAAACACTAGCACAGAGAACTATACTCACGATCTTGTAATAACCTACAATGGAAAAGAATCTAAAAAATAATATATATATGTACATATATATATATATATATATATATATACACACACACAATAACTGAATCACTTTGCTATACACCTGAAACTAACACAACATTGTAAATCAACTATATTTCAATAAAAAATTTTTAGAAAGGAAACGAAAACACATGAGCAACAGAAACGTACAGGAATGTTTACAGCAGCGTTATTCACAATAGCCAAAGGGTGGAAACCACCCAAATGTCCATCAACTCATGAATGGATAAACCAAACAGGTTATATCCACACAACAGAGTATTATTAGGCCATAAAAAGAAATGAAGTACTGATAGACTCCACAACACGGATGAACCTTGAAGACATTATGCGAAGTCGAAGAAACCAGACCCAAAAGATCACACAGAGTACGATTCCATTTACACAAAATGTCCAGAATAGCAAATCAAGAGGGACAGAAGGCAGATCTGTGGTTAATTAGGGCTCAGGGGGATGGGAAAATAGGAGGGTGATCTCTAAAGGGTACGGGGGTGTTCTTCTGGCCGTGGTGAAATGTTCCAAAATTGACCGTGGGGATGGTTGCACATATCTGTGGATATACTAATATACACTGAACTGTACTTTTAAAAACTCATTAAGAAAGAGATTTTAAGAAGTACAATGAGAGAGCTCTGAGTCCACTGGAGGCTGGTATTTCAACACCCCCAACCCCCTGGGTCTGACACAAGGACACCTAAGAGCCCTCTGTGGCCCCTGAGGTGGGACGGAGGGTAGAAACCATGGGTCAGGACCCCAGGCCTCGAGTTGGTCTGAGCGAGAAGTCCCACCCCACCCACCATGGCGCCCAAAGGTGACCATCCCACACCTACAACTGACCACCCACCCCCTAGCTGAGACTGATCCAGCCCCTCACTTTCCAGGACACCCCAAGAGTTGGGGAGCATGTGACCCCATTTCCCAGCCGTCCCGAGCATACAGTAGGTGCCACTCGAGGACATGAGCACATGGACCACTCACTCAGTCCTGACCCTCACAGAGCGCCCCAAAGAGCCAGCGGGATGAGTCAGGACCCCAAGCTGTGCCCTTCCTTCCCCAAGGTCGGGGGGAAGAAGACTGAGCTTGCTTTCCCCCCCCACACCCAGGGCACCAGGATGTTTGCACGAGCTGTTCCCTGTCTAGAAAGTTCTTAGATCTGGGGGTGAATGGCTCCTTCCCTTCATCCAGCCTCAACTCCAAAGCCCCCTCCTCAGAGAAGCCTTCCCAGACCATCCAAGATAAGTGACCCTGTTTTATTTTCCTTAAACCACTGCACATCACCTGCTGTTTCCTTCTTGATCTCTAGTCCCTTCTTTTGTTCTGTCTCATCCCTCTTGACTGCAGGCAGGGGCTTACGTCTGTTTTGTCCCTGCTGTGACAGTGCCTGGCACACGGTGGCTCGAGGGATGGTGACCTGTCAGGTGCTCTCCTCCCGACTCAGGCCTCACCCGGAAGGCCCAGAGCAGCGAGGAGGTGATGACCGGGAGAGTGTCCAGTGAGGGGCCCTCACTGGTGATGAAGGCTCGGCACCCTCCTGTCCCTCGGGATTCTCACGGCCTCCGGCTCATCTCTGAGGGCAGGAGCGTGAATATTCTGAGGTCCCTCATCCCCTGCCTGCAAACTGCAGAAAAAGCACCTGGGACAACACAGGTGAGGTTGGGGGGGGCTCAGGCCAGGCTCCGGGGCACACCTGGGGCCGTGAGCCCAGGGAATGGGGAGCATAACTTCCCAGGCATCTCCAGACTTCTCGAAATTCCTGGGGAGAAGGGGAAGCTGCGAGTCCTTAGCAGCCAATACTCACCGCAGCTGGGGGCGGGCACATCATCCAGTAAAGGGGACCTGGATGGGTCACCAATGGTGTCAACACTACCACCATCATTCTGCCCTGTGTCCCACCTGTACTATTCATGACCCACACTGTCTTTAAAACACGAGTCTCGGACTTTCCTGGTGGCGCAGTGGTTAAGAATCTGCCTGCCAATGCGGGGGACATGGGTTCGATCCCTGGTCTGGGAAGATCCCATGCGTGGAGCAGCTGAGCCCATGTGCCACAACTACTGAAGCCCGTGCGCCCTAGAGCCTGCGTGCTGCAACTACTGAAGCCCGAATGCCTAGAGCCCGTGCTCCGCAACAAGAGAAGCCACCGCAATGAGAAGCCCGCGCACCGCAACGAAGAGTAGCCCCCGCTCGCTGCAACTAGAGAAAGCTCACACGCAGCAACGGAGACCCAACCCAGCCAAAAAAAACCAAACCAACCACGAGACTCACTTGATTAATTTTTCAATGTGTATTATACCATAAATGGAAAATCGGTGTCACTTGCCAAGAGACTGACATTTTACTAATACACTTTAAAAAAAACATGAGCGTATTACAGTTTGTAACCTTGCCTGTATGCTACAGAAATCATCTCCAAATGCCTGTGGGCGTGCAGACCACACTCTGGGCGGGAGGATGATTAAGTCTCTTCTGGGCTCCGGCCTAGAAGAATGTGACCCCGTGTCACGCTCATATAAAGGGACGCTGACCGTGCCACTTGGGCCTGATGCCCTCCAGGCAGGACCAACTACAGGAGGGGGAGGGAGCTGCTGCCCAAGCCCCTCCCCCACCCCTCCCCCACCCCACCCCTGCAACCTACAGCTGGCTCCTCACCCAAGGTGTGAGGGCCCCCCTTCTGCCAGCCCTCCCTGGGGTGGGCTAAAAAGCAGGAAGCCGGGAGGACACCCTCTCTCAGCTATTCATGCAACAGATATATTGAGCACCTACGGCACCCTTAGCTCTGGGCTGGATGCTGGTGTTACCCCAGGGAACTCAACAGATCCGGTCCCTCAAACAAAGACCATCAGAAGTAATGGAAGTGATTACCGATTAGACAGAGGGTTCCTGTCCAAAGCAGAGTTCCCAGAACACCCTTCTCCACTCCACACACATGTGAAATACAGGAATCAAGATGGTTTTGCCCAGGGGAGGGGTGGGCATGAGTTCTGTTCTCTGTGACCAGGCTGTTAAGGGCAAAAGACCCTCATGTGGTCCAGCACCCTTAGGACTGAGAAAGCTGACTTTGGAGGAAGAACACCGGCCTCCAAGACACCCACTGGCACATCTGCAGCAAAGGTACTTTCTTGGCCCAAAGGGGCAGGATTGTTTCAAGAGGACGCATATATCTGTATTGAAGAAGAGGGATGTTGATGGGATATATCCATCCAATAGAGCAGGGTCTGTGGGGTCCATGAGACTTGGGTTCAATCCTAACCCCCAATTTTTAAGACCCCATTTCTTCATCTATAGGGCAGGGGTAGTCATTACCTCATATGGTTGTTGTTCATTTTAAATGAGATGGAGGATGTAATGCACATGGCCCAAGCTGCTCTGCACCTATAAATGCTATACTAAGAGCAATGGTAAATTATTGCTATTAAGACTGGCAAAATGTAAGTCATTTTCTCCTATTCTCAAACACCAACCTAAAGCACAGTTCCCGGGCTTCCCTGGTGGCGCAGTGGTTGGGAGTCTGCCTGCCGATGCAGGCGACACGGGTTCGTGCCCCGGTCCGGGAAAATCCCACATGCCGCGGAGCGGCTGGGCCCGTGAGCCATGGCCGCTGAGCCTGCGCGTCCGGAGCCTGTGCTCCGCAGCGGGAGAGGCCACAACAGTGAGAGGCCCGCGTACCGCAAAAAAAAACAAAAAAATTAAAGCACAGTTCCTGACCCAGGTCTTTATGTGTTTCTCTGAATTTTCTTCAAAGGCCCAGACTCCCATTCTCAATGGTCTCCTTGATACCTTTCCAGAGATCTCATAATGGCCCTATTAACACACCTTAAATGTACCACGTTGCCCCCTCCCCAAACCACCCCTTGTCTGTTAACAGCACCCAGACAGGAAACCCATCACGCCCGTGAGGGGTCCACAAAGGGATGTTTCAAGAGGCATGTTCCATGGGGGCTGGATGGTACACGTCCCGGTTACCTTGCCCCTGAATTACTGCACTGCTGCCACCTAGTCTGTCTACCATGTCCTCCCACTCCTAAAGTTCCCCGCCCCAAAACCTACAAAACTCGCACTGCTTACTGAATTCAGGGAAGACTATTTCATTATTATTGAACTTCATGTACACACGTAACCCGTGAATATATTCTCTCTGTTACAAACAAGACTGGAGTCCCGTGGCCCATTCCTTCCTCTCCCCTCTCCCCACGGCAGCCACACTGATCGATTCTGATGTATCCTTCCAGCCACTTTTCTTGCACACATGTAATAGGTACGAGGCCACAGGAATGCAGCGACATTTATAAATAGCCTATTTCTTCATATGTTGTTTCGCTACTTGCGCTTTCTTTTTTAGTTCAATAGTGTCTTATAGGTTTTTCTATATTGGTACACAGAGACGAACCTCGAGGTTTTTTTCTCTGTGATCCAAATTTTTTAAAAAATTTTTATTGAAAATACAGTTGACATACGATATGTTAGTTTCAGGTGTGCTACCTAGTGATTTGACCTTTGCACACATTTCGAAATCATCTCCCCAAGTCTAGTGGTTCAATATATTACATCCCATGGCTTAATCACTGGAGGTTTGTACCTCTGAATCCCCTTCACCTATTTTGCCCCTCCCACCCACCCTGCACCTTGTTCTTTCTAACTTCTGTAACATGACTGATGGATTAGTTGCTTCTAGGTTATTTCCACTTTTTTCCTTTTTCTCTCTCTTTTTCATCCCAACATTGCTGTGTGAACATCATCATGCCTGCCTCCCTAGCCAGGTTCATTGGGATGTGGAGGGAAGCCCCCTTCCCCTTCGCCCTCCCAGCTCTGCCCCCCAGCCCTGCGCTCCCTTCCCGCACCTTGCACTGCAGGCTAACTGGACGCTCAAGGCTTCTCAAGCAGGGCTCCCGCCTGCAACCTCGGCCTTTTCTTTCCCTCCCTTCTGCAAACCCGGAAACATCACTGCCCAGGGAAATTCTAGGGACTCTTCCGAGTCCATCTCCAGTCCTACAGCCTTAAGGAAACTCTTGAACACCACGACATGGGCTTCCCTGAAACCCCATCTCGTGACCCCGGTCCTGGCGCCTACATCCTTGGACCCACCATCCTCTTCGCTGGACTGTAACCTGCTTTGAATAGAGGGAAATCCCCCTTTGCCTACACAGCTCACTGCCCAGTCACTTAATAGCAGCCCTCAAGATGAGAGTGGGCAAGCCAGCCCCTCCCTCGGCTTTCCTTTGGTTCAAGCAAACCACAAATATCTCAAGCCACTTCCATGTATAATACATCAATACACCGACTCCTCCGAATCCTGGAACAACCGTCCAAGGTCATCCAGGCAGCACGATGACCCTCATCAAAGATGGGGAGGACTCCCTTGGAAACTGAGTGGCGGGTTTGGTCTGAAGCTGAACCTCGGGGCCTCTTTGCAGAAGACGAGCTTGGGTGGGGAGCTTACAGACATTTCAGGTTTAGTCATGTTGTCAAAAGGATGAACATCTCAGCCTCAGTTATGCGAACTCCCAAAAGGCAGTCAGTTACTCCTGCACTAAGGTTTGTGCCAAATCCAAGGATCACCTGTGCTTATTAATTATACCCTCCCATTACTTAAAAAAATTTTTAAAGTTTAAAATATCAACTTAAGTTTCACCCTACACAGTAGTGAAACTATGGGTCTGTGTGCTGTTTGTGTTTTTTTCCCAACTACCAACTGAGAAAAAGACATAATTATTCTTTTTCGTTTCATGTTCAGCTGTGAACTTTTTAAAACGATCTTGGTTACCACCAGTGATAACACGCTTTGGGAAACGTTCATTAGAATAAGATGAATGAGACTTTGGGTCATATTTATTCTCTGCAAAATTTTTAAACTAATTTCATTTTAAGGAAAGCGAGCCCTCCAGAGAAGTTTGTGATCAGAAGCGCCAGAAAGAGAAACCTTCAAAGCGACTTCTCTATCAGGCAAACTTACTTGCTCTTAGGCTACAAGCAATTTTCACTGAGGGACTTAACTTGTCCATCTCTGCATCCTGCAGGGTGATAGATGTTTCATATCCACATTTCTCAGAACAATCTTGACGCCAAATATCACACCGGCGACCGCTCCCTCAGCTCTAGACCCAGGAGTGCTAGGAAGCTTCTAGAAGCTGATGTCATCCAACCTGTCTGAGGAGGGCAGGAAGCTGGGCAATCTCTTCACCCTCTGTTCCCTTTTGGATCAACAGAAACCCAGCCTCCCCAGGAAAGTGAGAGCCCTGGAAATTCAACTATTCAGGTCAACAACTCCTTGTTAAACCCTTGAGATACCACGTGAACAAACCACGTGTCTTCGGATGGGAAGACGGTCCTCCTCCAGCCTCCGTCTTCCTACTCACCCCCGCCCCCAGGATGGACGACATCGTCAGAGCCCGACAGCTGTGGCCGGGAGCGACCCAATGCCAGTGGGAAGTGACCCACTGCCTGAGCATGGCTCCCGGCCCACCTTTCCCCGATCAGCATACCAGACAGACGACACATGCCATAAGGGTCCCTGACCCTGGGGACCTGGCCTGGAAACCCACTGACCACTCCCAGCCATCAAGCTCCTCAGCAGTGAGTCCCCAGACCCAGATCTCGTCCAGGTACTGCCGCCAACTTGCTGAGTGACCTCGGGTGAGTCACTCCACCTCTCTGAGCATCCTTAGCTGGCAAACTGGGACTTTCTAAGGCCCTTTTGTCCCTGAAAATCTTAGTCCATGGCTGCCCTGAATGCAGAGTGCTCTCACCCCTCCCACCCTCTGCCCAAGGCTTGGCTGCCTGGAAGAGCCCCAGTGGCTGGAGCAGAGCAGAGCTAGTGCTGCCACGGGTGTTGGGTTACCAGGCCGGCACTCTCCCTGGGTAGCGGCTCTGTCTCGGATATTTTTAGACTCCCCCCTCGGCCTGTCCCTAACAAGAGCCAGATACATCTGACAATTCGCCCCATGGGTCAGTCCTGCCAAAACTGCACTTTTGGGTCACTCCTGCAGGGAGCAGACTCCATCGCTCCTGGGGTGAGAAAGGGAGCCTCCTCTTCCCACCACCCCTATTCCTACCCCCATCCTTCCCTGGACAAGATGAAGCCAACATCCAAGCGTCAGGCTCCAGTTCTGTCTAAGGTGCCAGCTGCCCTCGCTCCCTGTTCCAGCTGCTGCTGCCAATTGCCTAAGCCCAGTAAGACGTCCCCGGAGCCCATCCTCCTGCACTGGAGTCCTGTCGCCGACCTTTAACTGCTTCTTCTGGAAGGACTCTGCTCCGCAGTCCCAATGCCTGGGACCGCACCCCACCTTTGGGGGATGGCTGCCACCACCCCGTAGCTGGGGAGCCCACCCCCATCCCGCCTTAGGCCCCGAAGCCCATGTCAGAGGCCTCACTTGTCCACAGAGCTGGGCAGCGGCCGCATGTTGCAACACACACACACACACACAACTATGTGCACCTCCCCAGGACAGCGGCTGCACTCCTGCCCTCCAGACGAATCCCGCCAAGCAGCCAGCAATCTACCGCCACCCCATCTGGCCTGGAAAGGCATTCATGTATTTTTGTCTCGACAGACTTCCCTTCCTGGTCATGTCTGGCAGAGTTTACTATGACACAGAGGCGGCCTCAGCTGTGCCCCCTTCAACCAGGAAGGCCGCAGAGGGCAGGAGAGTCAGCACGCGCCTGGGGTGAGAAATTGGCCTGTTGAGCCTCCTGTGAATCACCTGTTGCTGGAAAATGGCGAGTCCGTGCGCACACACGCGTGGTTTCAGCTCCTGCCCTGCAGATATCATGCGCACGGCAGAGAAAGGAAATCTAGGTGAAACACTCACCTCCATTCCAGAAACAAAGGGCCTTAGACACTACTTGTGTGTGCAGGGGAGTGGCGGGGAGGGCTGGATGGTTGTGCCCTGTATTTACAGTTAGTGGCCGCAGACCCCTCAGCCCCTCAAGAGCTGTGCCCTAAACTGGGGCCGGGAAGCCAGAAGAGGGCTCGGGCCCTCCCCTCTGGGTGGGGCAGTGCAGTGTCAGCCCCACCCGGCTGGCCCTGCCCTCACCGCCCCCCCCACCGTGGGACACCTCTGCGGCTTCCAACACGAACACCTGTCCCCAGATTTTGGGTGAATCTCAGTTTCCCCACTGGAGGGACAGAGGCGGCTACAGGCTATGCGGCCCACGCCCGGCCTCCCCTCCCCAATTCCCGGCGGGGCTGGAGGCAGCTGATCCAAAAACCGTCAGTGGGAAAACAGGTTCCGCACCCTCCTGCCACCCCCACGCCCCTCCCTCTGCTGTGGCCTTGGTATCTGCCAAGGGCCCCGTGGGTGTCTGGGCCCTGATTTCCCCAGGAGGGTCTCCCCCTGACTCTTCAAAACCCACCAGGGCATCTCCGGGTGGAAAAATGGGGAGGGCTTGTGGGGAAGCGCATGGAGGTTCAAAGCCTGGCTCTTGGCACGTCACTCGCTCAGGGACCTTGAGAAACTGACTTAAGGTCTCTGACCTGGCTTTCCCCACCTGCAGCCCAGGAGTGGGGATGGGCCGACGCAGGGGGAGGCTTCCAGGAACGCTGGAGGGCACGGGGCAGCGCGCTCCTCAGAGGCTGATGGAGCGTCATCATGGGCCTGGGAAGAGAAAGGCCAGCTGAGCTTCCCTGTGAATCACCTGTTGCTGGAAAATGGAGAGTCCGTGCGCACACACTTGTGGTTTCAGTTCCTGCCCTGAAGATATCATGCGCACGGCAGAGAAAGGAAATCTAGGTGAAACACTCACTTCCATTCCAGAAACAAAGGGCCTTAGACACTACTTGTGTGTGCAGGGGAGTGGCGGGGAGGGCTGGATGGTTGTGCCCTGTATTTACAGTTAGTGGCCACAGACCCCTGTGGCAGCTCCATCAGCTGTAGCGGCTCCATCAGAGGCTCCATCCGCTTCTGTCCCCTTCCTTGTCCCTTCCAGCCTCCTGGGGAAACCTGGCTCGTGTCCCTTCCTCACCCGCCGTCCACTTCCTTACTGAGGCCAAATTCTGGGGAGAGGTGGCCAGCAACCGTGAGCGGATTCTGGAATTTCTAACTGAATCAAACTGAAGCACAGGTGGCTGCACACTCTCTGTTTAATTGTGGTAAAATATACATCACAGAATATTGAGCACTTTAACCACTTTTAAGTGTAGAATCCAGTGGCATTAAATACACTTACAGTGTCGTGGAACCATCACCACTCCCTATACCCCAAATGTTTTCATCCCCCCAGCTCTGTACCCACTAGCAATAACTCCCCATCCCTCTCTGCCAGCCCCAGGTACCTCTGCTCCACTTTCTGACGCTCTGAATTTGCCTATTCTAAGTGCTTCCTGTCAGTGAAATCATACAATATTGGGGCTACCAGCTGCTTAAGACCCTCTCCAAGCCCATTACCTTACTCCTCACTCTGCCTGTCACTTTTTAGACTGGCCTCTGCATTTTAGACACAACTAAGTTAAAAGATCACCCCACCTCACCCCACATACACATCTTTGCAGCTCGGGAGGGGGCACTGCCCCTTTTCCCAAACCTGAAACTGGGCTGTCATTCTTGTTCCAAAGTAAGAGGTGGGTCCTGTAGTCCGGAGGGAGGGCTTTGCTCTCTGTAGTCTCCCTCAGGCACAGGTGCCCCCAACTAACCCCCATTTATGAGGTTCCCATGTCAGTCCCAAATTAGGGCCTCCCTGAGGTATATTTAGGACCCTGGATTTGGGGAGAGTGTGTAGTCCTCCTGTATACGAGCTCTAGGCTCCCCCTTCTCCGGACCCATGGGTGGGGCCCTCGTAGCCCCCCAAGCTCAACCGGAGTGGAGAGGGGACAGGCGTCATCCAAGCAGTGCCTCCAGCTCATCCGCTCGTCCAACCTAAGGCAGTTGCTCCCTGCCGCTGGGGGGCGCAACGGAGCCGCCGCCGGGGCCGAGAGGGGACCCAATGACCCAGCCAGGGCGCAGCGGGTCCGGCGCGCTCCGTGAGGCGGGGGACCGTGCGCCAAGGCGCCGGGGGACTTCACACGACGAGAGGGGGGCTACCCGGGACTCCGAGAACCCTGGGAGTGGAGTTGGCGGGGGCGAGGGGAGTCGCCCTGACTCCTCCCCAAACTTTTCCCGCCCGCCTCGACGCAAAAGGCGAAGGAAGCAGTCCGGGGGTGGGGAGGTGGAATTCGGGGTCCCGAGCGAGCTCGGCGCAGGCGGGAAGTCCGCGCCCTCGCAATCTGGCAGAGGAACAGTGGATTTTCGGCAGGGAGGGGCCTCGGCCCCTCCCTGTCCGCCACCAATTGCAGGGACCTCTCTCGGTCCGGTAAGTGCAGTGGCTGGCGACCCCGCTGCCCCGTCGCTCGCAGCCCGGAGCCCCCCGCTACCTGCGCGCGGCTCCCGGGCGAGACCCCGACTCACCGGACTCTGGCGGCTGGACAGACAGTCGGGCTGGGGCGCGAGGCGAGGCCGCCGGACTGTTTTGAAGCTCTGGGCTGGGACTGCGCGCCCTCCCTCCTCCCTCTCCGTGGCGCCGAGCCGCCTCCCCACGTCCCCCCTCCTTCCCCGACCCCGCCTCCCGGGTCGTGATGTCAGGAGCCCGGAGAGCAGAGTGGGAGGGACCGCGGGAAGCGGGTGGGGGACACTGGAGAGAAAGGCCGGAGCCTGGGGAGCGCCCCCAGCCCCAGCCCGCCTCCCTGCGCTACTTGGGCCAAGTTTAGGGCAGAGCTGGTAGCGCAGTTCTGGGGAAAGAGGGAGAAATCCGAGCTTCCTCGCAGCTGGAAGGCATTCCGCGCTGCGCTCGCCCTTACGGGTTTCCAGCTGCCCCTCCTCTCCTGCCCTTCTTCTCCCCCGTTCTTCTCTTCCCTTCCGGTAAGGGTTAAGGACGAGTATTCTGGAATCCGACTCCCTACTTTAGAACCCCTTCCCTGGCACTTTTCTTAACTTAGTGATCTCCTTAATTTTGCCTGCCTCAGTATCCCCTTCTGGAAATGGAAGTCACAATAGGACCTCTTTCCTTGGGTTGTTGTAAGGCCTGAAAGTGTCATACCTGCGCGGTGCCTGGTACATAGTAAGTGCTCAGTTAATCTTAGCTATGGTTATTTTTATTTGCCGACATAGAGTCTCTGGCCTTGGTGGGAGGTGTCAGGGCAACCAGGGACGCAGTCTTAGGACTCCTCCAGGGTCTCACTCACACAAACCATCTTTTGACCCCGCAGTTCTGGAATCTACTGTCCCTGGCAATGACATCAAAAGACAAGGAAATATCTTTCTCTCCAGC
This sequence comes from Stenella coeruleoalba, assembly GCF_951394435.1. Classification (NCBI taxonomy): domain Eukaryota; kingdom Metazoa; phylum Chordata; class Mammalia; order Artiodactyla; family Delphinidae; genus Stenella; species Stenella coeruleoalba. The sequence goes on from NC_137161.1 coordinate 57,801,872, forward strand.
CTCAGTTTCCCCATCTGGGAACTGAGAGGGCTGATCTGCCCTGGAGGTTCTTATGGGATGGGGGAAAAGACCAGAGGGGCCTGAGCCCCATCTGTGGGGCTGTGGAGTAGGGAGGGAGGAGTTACTGTATTGAAACACTGAAGCAATTCCAAAACAGGACCACAGCATATTACAGTATATTTTAAGCTTTTAACTGAACACAGTGATGTTATTTGCACACACCCCAAAATATAAGGCAATGGACTTGTGCTACTAACAAAAGAATTAGAAACCCTTTTAAGAAATGCTAACTTATTATGCAGTAGCTGGTCTGGCTGGGACGCCATGCTTAAACTTTCTGATGCGTCTTTTTTCAATCCTGTTGGGGAAGTCTGCAAGGCGAGAGCCTCCTTGGGTCTAAATTAGAAATCCTTAGGCGATTTGAGGCCCCTTCCAAAGGGCCACCCCACACCCCATCTTGAGGTTCCCCAGCTGGCCTAGTGTCTGACCTGCCACATCTCTTTTAATTTTGAAATTCTATGGCTAATCAAGACTTTCATCTCCCAAGCAAGAGATTCTTTGTACGGCTGGAGAGGGGGTAGGAAGGTGTTCATTTGAACTGAGACCCCACATAAAAGGGGAGGAGAGTGGGGTCTGGCTGCTGCAGAGGAGGGCCATGCAGGGCCCACCCACCAGCAGGGACAGTGATGCCTGCCTGTCCCATGGCCACCTGGAGGACAGAGAAAACCCAAAAGTCTCTCCCAGAATGGACAGTCCAGGTAGAGGCTGCAGCAGGTGGATTTCTGCCGTTTGCTGAGCCCTCACTCTGTGCCAGTTACTTTACAAATACTGTCATCAATATAACACGACAGTCCATGAAGGAACTAAGGTTCAGAGAGGCTACCTAAGTAACGCGCCCAAAGGCCCTATTCAAGGGATCCAGTGTGGATTCGAAGTCAGACTGACTGTGGCAAACCCCGCTCTCCTCCTCCCACTATATCCCTATTTACAAAATGCTCACCAGGGTAAAGCCATAATTTCTACCATACCCACTAGCCACCTGAACAAGTATTCACTTAATATTTTTCTTTAAGTCAACTCTATTTATTTAACTCTATTTATTTTTAAAAAGGAAGCCCTATATCATCACGGTAAACAGGAAACCAATTCCAACCACCAAAAATAGAAGACAAACTTACAAATATAAACACTACCCAGAGAAAACAGTGTGAGTACATTCTAACCAGATACTGTTGCTTGAGAGAGTCCACGAACCTGAGGTTTAGGATCTATTAAAAAGGGAGATCAGCAAGAGTAAGATGAGTGTTAGACTCACGCTAGGCACAGAAGGAGACTTTCTCCTTCTAATCAGAACTATTGCAAGATCACTGGAAAAGGGAATTACGTTCCCACTCCATGATTCAAGGCTGGGCAATGCCTCCTCCTCCAAAAATCACCTCCCATTTGCCTTCTGGTGGGGCATGCCCCACACAAGGAAGAACCTGGCCAGACACCAAGATGCCTCTCTAGGACCCAGAGAAAGGAATGATTGATCGCATCTCTCATTTGTTTCCAAACCTTCTCCGGAGCCCCACCTACCTGTGCAATTCACCTGCTCCTTGCACCTCTTAGTTTTCTCTCTTCAAATCTACACCTGTCTCTCCAGGAAGACTGGAGGCAGAAACCTTCCTTATACCCACTGTATCCCCACTCCTGGTGTTTCAGTAATAAGTTTGAATCCTCAACATGGTGTGGGGGAAAAGTAAGAGTGTGTTCAACTGAGTTCTGGGTCCCAGTTCTTCGCCCCGCTATATAGTAGTGTATATCCACACTGCAACTATAATCTCCTGGCTAGGAGAGCATACTCACCCCCTTGGCCTTGAGTTAAACCACGTGACTGGTTTTGGCCAATGAGATATTAGCAGATGTGACACATGCAAAGGCTGGGATTGTGCTTGAGCGGTAGGGCTTGCCCTCTTGTGCTTTTGCCATTTGTATAAGCAGAATAAACCTCCAGTAGTCCATTGTCCCCAGAAAAATGAGACATGGGAGCAGAGCTTCCCTGCATGACCCACGGAACTTCCATATGGGGCTCAGGCTGCTCCAGCCAAGCTGCAGACACATGAATGAGAAATGATGTCTATTCTTGCACGTCATTGAGGCACCACGGTTGTCTGTTTCACAGCTGTAGCTGGTTGGTAAAAGGATCATCTCATATGGGGAGAGAGAACTGTAAGGAAGGCATGGGAGGCCATGGAGAAGACTGGGGCGTTCGTTCAGGGTTGGAAAGAGAAGTTGGTTGAGAACTCAGTGGTCTCCTGTGTGTCCTTTCTGGCTTGAATGTTTTAAGGTTCTGCCAGTTTCTTGTGACCTATTCCTGTTGACTCTTTTCTGTTCTCAGAAAGAATGACTTGGGATGTCCATGCCTGCGGGCAAATCTGATCCCCAACCTCAAGGCAGCCCAGTAGGACTTGGAGTTGTAGCAGAAGAGCTGATGGAGAAGAATATGTGGGCTCTGGTTAAAAAGGATGGAGATCTAAAAGAAAATGTGACCTAAATTCATAGAGTCATGATGGGAATGGATCAAATATGAATGTGATTCAACCAGCGAAAACTGCTTTTGGTTGGTGGGTCAGTTTCACAGATGATAAGGGTTTTACTAACTTCCATTTAATAACCATTTCCTTTGCAAACAAACTGGTAGATAAGATGGCCCCGTGTGATCTGCCACCTGGTGTTCACAGTCTTGTGTACTCTCGTCCCCTTAAGAGTGGGTGGGGCGTAATGACTTTTCATGACTAGAATAAAATGAAAAAACGATGGGATGTCACTTCCATGGTTAGGTTATAAAAACTATGACTTCTGTGTCACCAGCACATTCTGTGGCCCTCTAGGCTTGCATGCTTTCATGAAGTACACTACCATGTTAGAGAGACCCACAAGGCAAAGGACCAAGGGAAATTCTGGCCAACAGCTGTCCAGGTACAGAGACCTTCAGTCCAACAGCCCCCAACGACCAGAATGCTGCCAATAACCATGTGATCTTGGAAGCAGATCCTTCCCCAGTTGATCCTTCCCCAGCTGTGGCCAACACCTTGATGACACTGAAGCAGAGGGCCCAGTTAAGCCCTGCCCAGCTTCCTGACCCACAAAATCTGTGTTAAATGTGTGTTGCTTTAAGCTGCTAAATTTGAGGGGGGTGGGGTTGGGTTCTATTGTAGACTTTGTATCAGTCAGGATAGGCTAGGTTATGGCATGATAACAAATGATCCCACGATCTTTGTGGCTTGCAACACAAGTATTGATATATCTTGCTCACAATATAGGTCCATTATGGGTTGATTTTGACCGTGGGTCCATATCATCTTTACTTCTGGAGGCAGGCTAGTGGAGCAGCCTCTATATGGACCATTGCTGGTCTCAGGGAATTAGGAAGATAAGACGATGAACCACTCACTGGCTATAAAAAGCTTCTGCATGCTCACATTTCATTGGCAAAGCAAGTCATGTAGCCAAGCAGCAAAAAAATCTCCCACTAGCCATGTTATCCTGGCAAGTCACTTCACCTCTCAGGGTCCAACACTATCTTTGCATTTTGCTTACAGTGCTAAGTGCTTCTAGGTGTAGGAATGTAGCAAGCACATGTAAAGGCCTGCAAGCAACATTTTCTCTTGGCTACTCTTCCAGATATGGAGCAGGATCCTCCAAACCAAAGGCCCTGCCACCTGCACTTCTAGACGGGGCTTAGCTGGTTTCTCATCTTGCCGTCAAGAGGCATCTGGGAAAGCCCTTAGCGCCTGCTGTATGGAGAGTCAAGAAATCTGAATTCCCAGAGTGGGATCTGAGAAATATGCTCTCTTGAGACCATTTCCTCCCTGTCGCCCACCTCCACAGATGGGGTCGGGGGCAGGATGGAGACAATGCTTTCCAGCAGAGAAACAAGCCCTCGTGTCCTCCCACTTAATGCTTGGAGCTCTGGGTCTCACCGCTTCCCTTTGTCATAAAATTTCCTGCCCAGTGCAAGAAGAACTCACAACACAAATATTGTCCATTTGACTTATGACTGATCACCAAAGACAACAGCCACAGAATTGCCAAACCTCTGGAGATTCCAGCCATGCCCATGCTGTTTGGGGCTTTCACTTCTCCCCCGCCCCAGCCAGGGAATGAACACAAGTGTACTGCGAGCAGAACCTGAGGGGTGAGTCTGGGTTTTGCCCATTATAGAAATGTTTGGCATTGAGACCCAAAACATCTGGCTGCTTGACTGCAGTTCTCAGTTTGCATCAGGAGTTTTGGCACCATAGGGACAGAGCTTCAGAGCACTCCCAGATTTGAATCTCCCTGAAATACAGTCAGAAAGAGTAACAGGAAGTGGGCAAGTTCGCTCCTACCACCAAAGTCATTACCACCCAAATGTCTGGCGCCCAGGATGGCCCATGGGATGTTCTTGGCAAGTCACAGAAGAAAGTCCCCAGGTGTCTCCCAGCACGCAAGGTGGGTAGAGGCCAGTTCTCTTGGCCCATCTTCTGAAAAGATGGAGTACAATTTGGCATCGAGGAGCAGAAGGAGAAGAAAAAATTCCTGTTGTTAATAGTGCCCCAGGGTATGCTCTTGTTTTCCTGGGATCTTAAGTACAATCATAAATATTATTCCTTCAGTCTATGAGAGCATCCTTTGTACTTTTCTAAATATTTTAAATTTTTCAAAGAAATATCCTTTCCTTCCTTCCTTTCTGCCAAACAATTGCTCAGGGAAATAATAATTTTCCAATCTTTCACTTAGAGTGTACTTACTGTGACTCTTCTGGTTGCAAGGCACTGGGAAAAGAGCAGTGAACGAACGCGTTCAAAAAACCTTTGCTCTCTGGAACATACCAACCACCACTGGTCAGTTCTACTCATTATCCTGCTTGATACTGATACAGGTTTTGTTTTGCTTTGCTTTCTAAGATTCCCGGATATGTTTGTGTATGTGGGTTGTCTCTTAGGCTATAAAACCATGGAAGCAACCCCCTAAGCTGAGTAAACTCTCAGGCCAGGCAACCCCAGCCTCAGGACTCAGGCCAGACTCACACACCCTTAGAATCTTTGGGTATAGGGAAATACGGATGTCTTCTATTTCCAATGAAAGACACACACACACACACACACACACACACACACACACACTACACTCATGGTCTCGCAGTTTAAAATTCAAACAGTGATAGGGTAGGAGGAGACCCAGAAATTCCTGTCTGTTCTGTGCTTCCGGGCAAGAAGGTATTTAAACCATTCTGGGCATTTCTTGAACTTAAAGTCCTTGTACCTGAACAGTCTGGAACTCCCTCCTTATATGGGATTAGAATCCTTTTGGACAGAGCCCATTTCTGTTTGCTCCCCTGCACCACAGCCCCTGAGAGGTGGTAGCCCTGCATAAGGCAGCCTCAGCCTCCAGCGACCAGCACAGAGGAGGTGCTCAGAGGCAGGCCTTCTCTCCCATCATGTTATTTACAATCTGTAATTATATTTGTTAAGTTTTTATGTGTGTGCTTTCTCACTCATTGTCTTCAGTCCCCACTAGAACACAAGGTCCCCAAGAGCTGAGGCCGGCTCTGTCTTGCCGGGGCTTTTTCATCCATGTCTGAGCCATAGCAGGTGATCAGTCAGGGTTTCTGTTAGTCTTTAGGGCGCCTTTATGAAAATTAGAAAAAAATACCCCTTCCGAACTTGTCATTCAGAAAAAAAGCATCCTTTTAGTGCACACAGCTTGGTATAAAGATGGCATCTTCCTGCAAAGGAAAAAAAATGCCCCTTCCTCCAAGCAGACACAACCCCAAGCCAGGCGTATGGCTGGATGTCACCCCTTACCTCTCAGCTAGGAACTCTTGTGCCCAAACTGTGTGACAAGAGGCAGGAGCACAGGAATCAATAAATGTTTGATGAATGAATTAACGAATGAAATTCAAGTCTTTGAGGATATGTGGTGTTTTTAAGACATGTCTGCAGATTCTTCGATACTCAGCCCACTGAGAGCTTGCACTCATCAACGGGTGTCCAGTTGACCAGCAGAAAATGGTGGAAGTGATGCTATGTCACTTTCAAGGGTAGGTCGTCAATAGCCATGCAGGATCAGCCTCATTCCTGGAGCCAGCTGCTGGGAATGCAGAGATGAGCAGTGTCCTCGTGGAGTTTATAGTCTGGTGGGGTGGGTTATCATGTGGGTGGCCATATAATTTATCACCCAAAGTAAGACATTTTTAAGAGTGAAAGGGGTGCTATTAAAAATTGCAGTGGGAAAATAATCATAAATAGGAACCGTCCCAGGGAAACTGGGGTGCACAAGCACCCTAACAATAGTGAATTAATGAATTAAGTAATCATTCAGCCAAATGTGACAAGCGTGCTATGAAGGACAAGGAAGCCGGTGCTCTTTGAGCCTGCGGTAACGGGATTTGACCCAGGCAGAGACATCAGGGAGGGCTTCCCTGAGGAGGTGGTGCTGAAGGATAGCTAAGAGTTGGCTTGGCAAAAGGGGAGGGTGGAAGCAGCACGTTCAAAGGCCCTGTGGGTGGGAACGTGGTGGGTAAGAAGGTCTGAAAGAAGCCAGTGTGGCTGGGAAGGGGAGCGTGAGGATGAAGTTGGGGAAGGCAGGTGGGCTAAGTTAGGTTGGGGACTTCATTCCAAGAGTGATGGAGCACAGTTGAAGTTCTAAGGCAGTAGTGGCATGGTCTGATAGACTGTCATGTGGGAAGGTTGGGGAGGGTGAGAGTGGGCTCAGGCAGAGAAATTAGCAGGTGAGAAATAATAGTAACTTGGAATCCAAGGTTCTACTCACACTTTAGAATGATGCTGGGTCTGGGAGAAGAATAACCCAAAGGAGACTCAGAAGTCCCTTCAGAGAGACATGTAAAGGAAGTAACCTTATACAGCGGTCTGAGGGCTCTGGGGCTCACTTGTAATGGACACTTCTCTTGACCCAGTGTGAAGGGCTTGATTTGGTCCATTGGAGTGTCCGAGGGTGCCAATGTTTCCTGAAGAGCTGGGGATGTTTCCTAAAGATGCAAGGACCAGTTGGCTCAATTCAGGTATTAAGGAAGGGTCATTGGGCAGCTTCTGTGTGAGCTGTGCTTTGATGGTGGGTTCATTGACAAGAAGAGCATCAAAGGGGCAGTGTGGTTCCCTAGGACACCCAGTAACATTTGAAGCCTCATGTATTTACTTTACTATCTGACTTCCAAAGGGATTTAAGGCAGCTGACCATCAAAGACATGCACACAATAGAGCTGACACAAAAGGAAGCAAAAACTACACAGACTGACAAGGAAGCAAATATATGAGCCCAGAGATTTTGAAAGTGATTCCCATATGAATCACCTGGGAGAACCCATGAGCGATGCAAATTCCTGGGCCGCCCCTTCTAGAAGTGCTAGAAAAGTAGGTCTGGGGTGGAACCCAAGAATCTGCATGTTTTTTCAAGTATTTTATTTATTTTTATTTTTTTATTTTTTTAATTAATTTTTATTGGAGTATAGTCGCTTTACAATGTTGTGTTAGTTTCCGCTGTGCAGCAAAGTGAATCAATTATACATATATCCTCTCTTTTTTAGATTTCCCTCCCATTTAGGTCACCACAGAACACTGAATGGAGTTCCCTGTGCTGTACAGTAGGTTCTCGTTAGTTATCTGTTTTATACATAGCAGCGTATATATGTCAATCCCAATCTCCCAGCACATCCTACCCCCCTTCCCCCCTTGGTAACCATAAGTTTGTTCTCTACATGTGTGACTCTATTTCTGCTTTGTGAATAAGTTCATCTGTACCATTTTTCTAGGAATCTGCATGGTTAACAAGCTCTTTCCCCAGCCCCCAACTGCCAAGTGTTTCTGATGCTGGTGGTGTGTGGACCACATTTTGAGAAACACTGCATTAGTCCTTTAACCAAACGCGATCATAGTCATTGAACACCTAATTTCACATTGGATTTCCTGACACCCTAGGCACGTGTGAGTTGACATCCAGATCCCAGATTTGGAGGCCAGAAAACCGGCAAATGAGCCTTTGGCTGAAGATTAAGTAGGGAGATATTTTGTTTTTTCCTGAAATGGGCTCTGAACATCCCTGCTGTCGGGAAAACTAACCACCTCTCCAGCCACTGGCTTCCTATGCATGGTGGGGACCACAGCGTCTGTCGAAGTCTTCCCCTGAGCCCAGCTCCTGAGTCACCCTCCCTCCCTGCCAACAGCGTCAGCATCACCTGGGAGCTCGTTAGAAATACAGCATCTTAGGCCCAGCCCAGACCTACTGAATCAGAATCTGCATTTTAACAGGATCCCCAGAAGGTGCACATGAACATTCAACTGAGAAGCCTTGCCCTACACCATGAGGTCACATGGGGTCTGTCCACATGTTGGGCTCCCAGAAGACGAATTAACGGTGGCCAAGTCCACATAGAGCAGTAGAGCTAATTGCTGGCCTGGAGAAGCTTAAGATGCTCAGCTATACTGCAAAGGTCTGGGAGAGCTGACCGTGGGGCAGCTAGGGCCTACGGGTTGTCAGGGACCCAGGCTGGTCCTAACTGGTCCAGTTTATACTTCCCAAAGTGAGGGACATACACCCTGGCGGTCCTGGAGGTGGTTTCAGCGGATACATGGGCATGTAATTAGTAACACTAAATCATGGATTAAGAATGCTCTTCTCTTTCCAAGTCCCATTCAGTCTTTATGATGAGCACAGGGAGAAAGGCTCGTGTGGGTGCTAGGATGCCTTCAGCACCTCTGGATGGAACTTGGTGATAGATAGGCATTCCAGGCTGCCTGGAACCACATCCAGGCTCTGCACCTCTGTGTTAGTCTGCTCAGGCTGCCATAACAAAGGAACACAGACGGGCAGCTTACACAACAGAAATTGACTGTCCACAATTCTGGAAGCTGGACTTCCAGGATCAAGGTGTCGGCAGTGTTAGTCTCTTGTGAGGCTTTTCTCCTTGGCTTTTAGATGGACATCTTCTCCCTGGGTCCTCATACCATCTTCCCTCTGTATGTGTGTCCTAATCTTCTCTTCTTCTAAGAAACCCGAAAGACCTCATTTTTACTTTAATTACCCCTCTTAAGACCCCATCTCCAAATAGTCACATTCTGAGGTACTGGGGGTTAAGGCTTCAACCTAACCTATATGAATTTGGGGGGAATACAATTTAGCTAGTTGTGGAATTTTCACAAATTTCTCAACCTCTCTGTACCTCAGTTTGCCTATAAAAGAGGATGATGGTACCCACCTTATAGGCTATAGAGAAAGTTGAACAAATTAGTGCACATGAAATGCTTAGAACAATAGTTGGCACCACGTAGGCCCCACAAGGAAAGATTCAACAATTATCTGTTGCATGAATGCGTCAGGGAAGAGGAAATTTTGCTCTATCCTTCTACATTCTTTTTGCTGGTCTAAGAATTAAACTGACATGAGACAGATGGACAGGAAAAAAATCAAACAAATGCTTAATAACATGTATACATGGGAGAGACCCAGAAAAACCGTGTTACTCCCCAAAATGGCCAAAGCCCTCACTTTAAATACTGTTTTCAGCTAAAGACAAAAGAAGATGTTTAAGGTGGGGAGAGTCAGTGCTGGGAGGTGACCAGGAAAAGCACAGCAGAAAAGAGTACGGTTGTTATGCAAATTCAAGTCCTTGCTTTCTCCACTGATAAGAGTTTCTAGAGACTTGGTCATCCTCTTCAAGATGCAGAGAGGGAGACACCCTTACAAACGAAAATTCCCCTTACAAATATAAACATTTCTTGCAAAAGGGTAACACTTATTTTTCAGTTTCCCCCATGTTTGCGTTTTCACAGAAAATAACCAGCTTAAAATAATTAATATGCCAAAGAGACGTATTTTATGGGGGCAAATTCTGGTACCCTACGGAGGACAGTGTAATAGCCCTTGGCCCAGCACCTCCCTGGCTCCTGGAAGGATGCCAAGGAACTTGAGGCTTCTTGAGTTGAGAGTCCCAAACTGAGTCAGTGCTGACCTGGTGCTGGAGAGACTGGGAGACGAGCTGTCCCCCTAGAGTGCCTGCCAATCTCCAGTTTACTGGCTGGCACCCTTACCAGACCACACGCTACCCTCGCCCAACCAGTCAGACCACACGGTCCACATGCCAGCCGATGAGTTAGGACGGGCACAGGGCAGGACCCAGCCTGTCTGCCTCCTGCCCTCCCATCCTCCCACCTCCCAGGTGCCTCCAGTCCAGGTGTTCAAATGTTCCTCGGGCCACACGGGGATTCCCTGCCCTCGGGTGACTCTGCTTGTAATTGTGGGAAGTGACCTCAAAGCCCAAGGATGGAGGTGGAGAAATTCTGCTCCCACAGGGAAGTAAGAACAAGTTGAGTGAGTTCTGATGTGGCCACCTCCTCTCCTACTGTGCCCCAGTTTTCCCCTTTGAAAAGAGGACAAAGAATTCCCTCACTGTCTCTTCCCTTGAAGTGTTATTCCCTGTGAGTATTCCCTGGGGTTAGACTTAATCCACTGTCCCATTCATTCATTTAAATGTTATTTATTGAGCACCAACCTAGTGCCTGGGGCTCTGCCAGGGGGGAGGCAGTGGGAGATGAGACACTCAGAGAAGGGCTCTCCAAGTGAGGGGAGGCAGAGAGAAATAAGCCAACAAGTAAATCAGCAAAATAACCTGAGCTATGATGATGTGCGTCAAGAAGAAAACACAACAGGAGGATGTGGTAGACACTGACCAGCTGTGTGGGTCAGGGTTCAGCCAGGTGTTCTTGGAAGGCCTCTCTGAGGACACTTCTGATGGAGGCTGAAATGATGAAAAGAAGCCAATTGTGCAAAGGAAGGTCTGGAGCTGAATGTTCCAAGCAGAGGGAACAGCAAGTGCAAATGTCCTGGGGTGAGAAGGAGTTTGCCTTGTCTGGGGAATAGAAAAGTGATGGTGTCGCAGGAGTGTGGCAAGTGTTGAGGAAGTGGTAAGAAATGAGGTCAGACGGACAGGCAGGGGTTTCCGAGGAATATGAGTGTGGCAGGGGCTCCCCAGCCACAGTGGATGTGCACGCTTTGGGCAGAGTCTGGAATGGGCATCACCTTCCTCCTTCCCTCCTGCTTCCCTGAGCTGGGACTCCCCAGTTTGGAGACGGGATTTGATTGGCTTCAGTTGCGTCAAGTGCCCACCCCATGGCCAGGAAAAGGCCAGGCACCTTGTTGGACAGCCCCCTCCCTCGGGCCAGGGTGGGGTTCCCAAAAGAGAATGGGTGCTGCTAGCAGAGGAAGGGGGCCTGGACACCGTGCAAGCAGAAACTGCAGGTGTGCACTGCACTCTACCTCCCAGGTTCTGACCTAGATCCTCGTGCTTGTCCTTGCCTCCTGAGCCCCACTCACTGTCATCTCCCCCGCCTGTCCCATCCTCTTTGCACTTTGGAAATGGGGAAACTGAGTCTGGGGTGGCAGGAAGCAGTGAGGTTTCTGATTTATCCCACTATAGGATTCTTCTGCTTCTTTTAGGGAATCCCTCATTCCCCTGCCCCCTGCCCTCTGCAGCCTGATTACACCCACGTGGGGGTGGCCACATGTAGCGAAATGGATTTTCTCTGTCTTGTGCAACCCATCTAAGCAATTTGCGTCACACCTCATGCTACCCCGTAGATGGTAAGGCATAGAGAGCTGGCTATGTGCCTGGGTTTGACCAGCTGTGTGACCTTGGGCACATCACTTAACATCTCTGTGCCTTCATTTTCTGATCTGTAAAATGTGAATAACACTTCTACTACATACCTCACAGAGCTGTTGAAAGATAAGTGAGTTCATATACTTAAAGCATGTAGAACGATCCTTGGCGTGTATTCCACTTGGAGTGGTGATGTATTCATTTCTAAACCACTATGTGCTTCGAAACTCTTTGTCGATTTCTTTCGTTCATTCATTCAGCCAACACTTACTGAGCATTCTCCAGGCCCAGGAACTCACAGCAAACAGACCAGACAAGGTTCCTGTCCTTGAGGAACTTACTTTCTGGGGGCAGAGATAGACCATGAAGAAAAAAACCAACTCAATAAAGAAGACAATTTTAATAGTGATATATGTTGGGAAGAAATAAAACAGAGTGACAGAGACAGTGATGGGAGGGCTGTTTTAGGCAGGGTGATTTGGGAAGGTCTCTCTGAAGGGTAACAGGTAGAAGAGAAGAACGACCAGCCACGGGAATAAAGAGGAAGTGCAAAGGCCCCGGGGAGGAAAACGCTGAGTGTGTCTGAGTAAAGGAGAGGCTGTTGAGACCGGAATGAGCGGGGAGGGGGTGGGGAGCGGGGTCAGAGAGGCAGGGACCACACTGATCAGCTCTCACAGGACATGGTAGGAGTTTGAATTTGCTCTTCGGGGCAACAGGAAATCCATGAAAAGTTTCAGCAGGAGAGTGATGGACCCCACCCATGTTTCCCAAAGATCTTCTAGCCCCTGCGAGGAAGGTAAATTGCAGGGGCCAGGTTGGAAGGGGAGAGATAGGTTGTGAGGTTTTTGTTGACGGAACCATCCTGAGGGCCCTGCAGAGCATTTAGACAGGTACCTGGGCAGCCACCATCGAAGAGCACGGCTCACTGGCCAGCAGCCTTGTCCTTACTTACAAGGCTGCGTTATTCCAAGACTGAAAGAGCGCTCCCTACATCCCAGGTGCCCTGAGCAGACAGCTAGACCTACAGCAGCCCTGCCTGGAACTCTGGTCCTGAATCAGCCCAGGGCCAGTAAGCCCTGCAAGGGCCGCATACTCTGGTCCTTCCCACCTCCGGGGAGTGCCCAGGGCAGAAATCCGGCCCTGCCCACCCTGGACGTGCCCTGATGACCTCTGCGAAGGGGAAGCCATTTGTTTAGAAGGAAATGGTGCAGAATGAGGCAGTGGCCACCCTGAAAATAGGGTTGGGGCCTGCTTCCAGGGCTGAGCTGAGAGCACGAGGGCTGAGATTCCAGTGGCAGAGGAATCGGGAGGCCTTCCCGGGGCGGAGGAGGTCTGATTTGGTCAGGCACCTGCTCCACCTGGCCCCACGGAGCCCCCAGGAGTTTTCATTGTTGCCATTTTTGGAGCAACTGCGCTCAGCAACCAGGGACATGATGGCTTTTTAACCCTCGATCCTGTGAAGGGGGCTCAGGAGGAAATGACGATCCCAAGGAGGGGTCTTCGGGGCTGACCCAGAATGCAGGTTTCCCCTCCCTGTCCCTCATTCCACCTTCATTCTGGCGTTTTCTCGCCTCCATCCCATCCAGTATAAAGGGAGAGAAGACAGGATGTTGGAAATTACAATCACGTGCCTGCACTTGGCAACCCCTGGGGAGATTTTAAAAGATGCAGCTGCCAGGACCCCACCTCCAACTGATTCAGTTAGGCTCTGGGTTGGGGCCTGGGCACTGGGGATCCTAATGTGTCACCAGGGTTGAGAACCTCCACTTTAGAAAGTTTCCAATTCCGTGCTTCTCAGCACTGGCTGAGTCCTGACCCTCACAACCAGGCTTCCCCAAAAGCACCAGGAACACGGGAAACTCCAAGAAGAGAGTGAGGATGAGGTTGGAGGCCTGTTGCCCAAGAGGCCAGGCAGACAGAGCAGCCAGGGAAGTGGTGCAACAGGTGGGCAGGGAGCACAGCCCTGCCGGCCCATCCCCGGTTCAGCACATCTCAGAACTCATGTGGGCATGCGTTCAGGAAGGCCATGATCTGCAGGTAGGAGGGGATGGCGTGGGGTTTGGGGCAGATCAATACCATTCCATAGAACCCCCCCAAGGCCTTGGAGAGATCTGGGGACCCTGGAAATGTAACCCCCTTCGGGCAGGACATCGCCTCCTCTTGCACTTCGAAGGTGGGAGCGGGTAGAGGGGATGCTTCCTTGCCCTGCCTGCAGCCCTCCTGACAGAGGCGGCTGGGCCCCTCCAGGCTGTGAGCAAGCAGAGAGGCCAGGCTGACCTTGAACTTGGGCAGGGCAAAGCCCCCAGCACTCAGCTCCTCCCTTCTGTCCTTCTCTCTTTCCTTGAGGGTTTCTAGGATGACTCCTTGTCAGGGAGGCTTGGTTAAGCTGTCTACAATCCCACCACCTGTGGGTGGTGTGTTGTTCTCCCATTTAATATACTGCACCGGCCCCAAGCCCACCCCATCCACTCCCTATCACATCGCCCTGTTTTATTTCCGCCTGAAATTGCCTGGTTTATCTACTGGTTTGTCCACTGTCGGTACCACCAACACCTCCTGCAGCTGTGAGGGCCGGGGCCTTATCAATCTGGCGCCTGATGCAGCTCCCGGGGCAAAGCTGTGGGACTGAACGATGGCGTTCCATGGAGAGCCCCCATGAGGCTCCAGAGGGAGGGGAAGGGGCTACTGGTCAAGAGGAGACGCCATAGCTAACTACCTTCCTGGACGTCCCCTCTGCGTCCTGCCCCAGGCCCCCAGAGCTCAGCCTGGGTCCCCCAGACTTTAGCCGAGCCCTGCCCACTCCCTGCCCCATGGGGGAAGCTCTGACGGTCCCGATACTCTCAGGGATCTGAGCTCAGAGAGACGAAGGGAAGGAGCGCGACGCTCCTGGTCCGGCTGGCTCCCAGGGAGGCTTTCTCCTGCAGTTCCCGGAACTGGGTGCTTGTCAAATTTGCGACGAGGGACCAGTTTGATGGCTTATTCTGGATTGCAGATTCATCACGGACCAATACTTTCATAACACGAGACAATAATCATCACGTGCCTGCGGATTGCAGCAGCGTCTGGAAAGATTTCTAAACCCTCACTCCCCGTGTTGGGCTCAGCTCTTCAAGGGCGGTGGGAACACTTTTTGGACCACACTCTGAGCTGCGTAGCTCAGAGTGGGATGGGTGGGTGGCTGGTGGCTGTTCTAAGGCCCCGGAGACCCACCAGGGACTGGGTGTTAGGGTGATGGGGGCCAGCCAGGTGAGACCCTAGCATACACAGTCTGTGTCCCCGACAGAAGACAGCCGGGGTGGGAACCAGGAGAACACCTCAGCAGCAAGGAGGGCAGGGGTGGGGAGGGCTCCCCCGGTCCAGAATCTATCTCCTGGGCCCTCCCACAATTCAGGGGAACTTTCTACAGGGGGAGAGAACAGTTTTGCCCAGCTCTGCGCTTGTCATCACCATATCACCTTGGTCTGGGGTCCTTACACTTCTCTCGAGATATTCGTTTTATACCTTCTAGCTCAGATTCTAGCCAGAGAGGAATGCGCAGAAACGATAGGGCCGAGGGACAGCTGGCTCCGGTACGCAGGCGGCAGGCCCTGCTGCCAGGGTGGGGTGACAGGAGGTGCAGTCCCGGCCCAGCCTCCGAGGAGATGGCATCTCCAACAGCCCCACCCTGCCCCTCTCCGAGCTCTCCAGGAGCTGGAGAGGCAGAGGAGAGGCCAGATCAAAACTCTCCACACTCCTTCAAGAGGAGGCTGACCCTGCACCAGCGGGCCGGCTGCCACGGTTTCTGGGCAGGGAGCTCAGGAATGCCGGTACCCCCAGGTCTTGCACACAGTAGGCACTTGGAGTATTTGCGAAGGCCACTGCAGCTGGGCCTGGATGGAACCCTGCCCGGTTCCTGTCACCTCCCTGCTCTCAGCCGCTGGTGACACATTGTTACGATTCCTCCAGGTTTGGAATGTCTCTGTTTACCATCAATGTCAACCTGGCTCTGAGAACATCCAGCTCTGAGAGGCCTGCTGGCTCTAGGGGAGGGGAGGGGGGCGGGGATGGGGCAGGGGACATGGGGCTGAGTGATGGGAGCAGGCCACACATGGAGCCCCAGGCCCTCTTCACAGTCCCCTGTGTTGGAGACCCCAACACAGGTATGTGGCCACTCTGGGCCCTGGAATCAAGTAACCTGATAGGTGTCAGGCAGCGGGAGTTCCATGGGTCCTCGGAGCTCTCTACCTAGACTCCCAGCCCCTCTCTCGTTGCCCTTTTCAGCAGGATATGAGGAACGACGGGTCCTCCTCCAAGGAGCAACCCTCTCCTCTGTGCCTTTGATCACACAGGTCTCTGCACCGGACCTGACCTCTCCCACCTCCCATCTTCACCTGTCCAGACCCTCCCTGTCCGTATGAGAGCTCGGCCCTGTAGTTAGACAGCTTGGATTTGAATCGGACCTCTACAATTTCTTAGCTGTGTTACCTTGGGGGAGTCACTCAACTTCTCTGTGCCTCTGTTTTCTCATCTGTAAAGTGGAGTATTGGGGGCATTTTTCACATTTGTGGCTGCCCATCATCTTCCAATTACCTTGTCTTTGGAGAAGTACGCATAATATGAGCTATACTCGTTAATGTAGGAATAGAACTCAGTTTTGCAAACAAACAAACAAAACCCCTGAAAAACTCAATTTTGCAGCCCTTTGTATCTAGGACCCAAGCCCTGGATCATAAACCAGAGGCAGCCATGTAAGATTTCCACGTGAATGGGGGTGTTCGACGGGGGCACTGTCTGCTTTCGATGCTCATGGTGGCAATGGCAACTGGATCTTTGGAGATGCAACGGCAGGGCTTGTGTGTCTGCAGGAGTTCTGGTATCGAGACAGTTGCGTGTTTGTTAAAGCACGCCTCCCTCCATAGTTTGTGTTACCTGTAGCCATCTACCGTACAAACCCGGTTTTGTTTCCCACCCTGAATATAGAGAACAACCTAATATATATATTTTTTGTCAACACTTTATTGATTTAACCATACAGATTCTGTACATTTTATTGAAGTATAGTTGATTTACAATGTGTTAGTTTCAGGTGTACGGCACAGTGATTCCGTTATACATATATATATATTCTTTTTCAAATTCTTTTTCCTTACAGTTTATTACAAAATATTGAGTATAGTTCCCTGTGCTATACAGTAGGTCCTTGTTGTTTATCTACCTAATTTTTTTTAATAAAAAGATTTTCTAGTTACGTTAGCCAGAGTAGATTCTGTTTTATGCAACCGAGACCTTTAATAAGTTCATGGGGTAATATTAACAGCTACCTCACATGGTTGCTGTGAGGTTTAAATACCCCTGCAGCCTTGATGGGAAATCCAGAGGAAGCCAGCCCAGCAACTTGAGTGTCTTCCTTGTATCTGGGGTGTCCAGCTCCATGGTTTGGGGACAGTGTTCTATGCCTGTGTCCCCAAGCACACCTCCCTCACAGGCGAGCTGGTTTCCCCAGCCCGAGCCTTCCTTTTCCCTTCAGAAACCCAAGAAACACACCAGGTTCCAGGGTCATTCTGAGTTACACTCACCTCCCAGAGATAAAACCTGGACGTCTGACCCACATGCCCCAGGGGAGGGGAGGGGAGGGGAGGGGGAGGGGAAAGGGGGAGGGGAGGGGAGAGGGGGAGGGGAGGGGAGGGGGAGGGGGAGGGGAGGGGAGGGGGAGGGGGAGGGGAGGGGAGGGGGAGGGGGAGGGGAGGGGGAGGGGAGGGGGAGGAAAGGGGGAAGGGAGGGGGAAGGGAGGGGGAGGGGAGGGGAAGGGGAGGGGAGGGGGAGGGGAGGGGGAAGGGGAGGAGGAGGGGGAGGGGTGGGGGAGGAGGGGGAGGGTGGGGGAGGGGGAAAGGGGAGGGGGAGGGGGAAGGGAGTGGGGGAGGGGAAAAGGGGTGGGGGTGGGAGTGGGGGTGGGGGGAGGGATGAACTGGGATATTGGGATTGACATATATACACTAATATGTATAACACAGATAACTAATAAGAACCTGCTGTATAGTACAGGGAACTGCACTTCACTGTACAGTAGAAACTAACATAACATTGTAAAACAACTATACCACAATTTAAAAAAATAAATAAAAAATAAAAAACAACCTGGTGTGTATTTTACACTTAGAGCCCATCTCAATTCGCATCAGCCACACTTCAGGTGCTCGGTGGCCACCTGTGGCCTGTAGCCCTGTATTGGACAGTGCAGCTACCATCTCGTTAAGTTCAAAGTTACTCACACCTGCTGAGACATACAGGGCGGTTTGACCACTTCTGGGTGTCCAGGAGGAGAATAAGTCTCACTGAGACATAAAAGAGTCTTCATTCCTTTCATTAAAGATCCAGCGCCACCCCCTGCGGGGCCTCTGATGAGCTCAGAGCCTCCACTTCCTCGTCATGAGATGAGGCTAGTTGCACTATCTCAGGATGTTTACGTGGGGATTAGGATTAGGTGAAACTTGGGTATTGAGCACTAAAGAGCAGAACAGATGTAGTTTATTTGTGGTGGGATTTATGTTTGATACTGCAGAGCAGCCAGAGCAAGAGAAGCGATAAGGAGAGGTGGCCCTATGACATCGTCATTCTCCTTCGCAGCTGGTGGCCAAGACACATGCCCGGGAGAGCACCTCCTCATCCACAGAGGCTTTTCTCCTGGTGACGCGTGGTGATCGCATGCCGGGACCTTGATGCCGAGGCTGATTTGCACCTTTAGGGAGCACAGTGTGTGTGAGAGCCCTCCCTGACCTCTCAGGGGGTTGGCAGTACGCGATCCCTTGGGTCACATGCCCAATTTGATTCCTTGTTGTAAACGCAGTGTGTTTTGTCCAGGGGTGAATGGGACAATTCCCTCACCCATGGGTTTTCCTCCACCCACCCACCCACCCCCGTCTGGAGACTCAGCCAGAGGAGACCCTTCTTCCTGACCCACCGCCACAGTAGCATTTGTGGGGAGCCCAGCAAGGCATGTGCAGTCCTTGTAAAGATAGAGATTACTTCCAGCTTCCAGTGTGGTCAGGACACAGCCTTCCCAGACTCTGTGCCCAAAAGTTGTGTTTGCAAAGCGATTGTTCAAGACTAATGATTGGGAGGCTGAACTGTTCAGAGTGGTTTAGGCTAAACAATAGATGAGAGGGCCCCTGGCTTCCTAGAGGAAGGGAAGAAAGGACTGTGAGTGAGTTAGAGGCATGGCAAGGACCAGAGAGTGGGCTTGGCCATTGTGGTGAATATAGTAAAATCATCCTTCCACTCCCTTGCTTGACATCATTCAATAACTACTGGAGCACTCAGGTTAAGTCCACATTCCTTAGCATTCAGGACCTTCCTGGACTGCTATCTCCTTTCTCTTGCCACTTCTATCCCCTGGCTTTGAACTTGACACTTAGAGCCCCCATCACAAGACACCCCATCTCATGATGCCCACCAGCTTGCACCTCCTGTTCTCTCTGCTTGGAAAGCTCTTCCCCAACCTCTCCACCTGGCTAGGATTCTTGTCCTCCTTACCATGCCTCCTCCAGGAAGCCTTCCTGACCCTCCCCAGTGAGGTCAGCACTCTTCTATGATGAGGAGACAGTTTCTGTTCACATGGCCATTTCCCCCATCTAGGCCATCAGCACTACATGGGGTACCGTCAGGGTGCACCTGGAGGGCCCTGAGGGGCATCTTGCATCCTCTACTCCCCAGTCAGCTCCCTTTACCAAAGGTTATCTGAGGATCTCTGTTGTGAGCCAAGCCTGTGAGAGGTACGGGGGAAAGAGGGTCTTCCTGCCTTTGAGTGGTGTTATGAGCTGAATTGTGGCCCCCCAAATTCCTAACCCCCAGTACCTCAAATGTGACTGTATTTGGAGATGGGGTCTTTGAAGAGGTGATTAAGTTCAAATGAGGTCATGTGGGTGGGTCCTAATTCCAATATGACTAGTGTCTTTATGAGAAGAGGAAGTCAGGACACAGACACATACAGAGGGAAGACCATGTGAAGACACAGGGAGAAGACACCACCTGCAAGGCAAGGAGAGAGGCCTCAGAAGAAACCAACCCTGACGACCCCTTGATCTTGCACTTCCAGCCTCCAGAACTTGAGAAGATAAATTTCTCTTGTTTAAGCCTCCCAGCCTGGGATACTTTGTTGCGGCAGCTCCAACAGACTAATACAAGGGGCTTATAGTTCTGCTTCTGCCTTCATAAAATGGAGATAATAATGGTCCCTGCCTCATAAGGTAGTTGAGAGGACTGAATAAGTTAAATGCATGTGAAGCAGAAATCGACAAACGCTAGCTTGTTTATTGTTGCTATCACCATCGTCATCCAGTTGGGACAGACAGGACTTAGCAGTGAGAGACAGGAGGATGCCACAGCCAGGGAGAAGCAAAGGATCCCTGAATGTAAACATCTGGAAAGGCCACTTGGTGTCCCCCTCCCTTGTTTGATGAATAAGGAAACCCCAAAGAGAGAAGGAACTTGCCTAAGGTCTCTTGTTAATGGGAAAACATCATGACTAGAACAGAGCCTCCAGGCTATACTGTCCTGCTGGTTGTAGGTTTCAATTATTAAGCAAAATTCACGCCAGTTCTTGGTTGCCCAGTTCTTGGTTGCCCGGCTTGCATCAGGCCAGCCCACTCTGGGGTACAGGGTTGACCCTTCCCCGATGAGACACAGGCCTTGAGGAGGAAGCTGTCTGGCCCCTGGGGCAAAGGAAATAGCTGCTCCCAGCTTTCGCATCTGCTAAGATACTTAATTCCAAGGGCCTCTCCATGCATCCAGGAACCAAGAGCTCCCGCTCACATGGGAGCTTTGCCCAGGATCTGGGGCTGAGCTGAGAGCCTGAGGGGGCCTCCCTCTAGACAGTGTCTGGGAGCAGGGAGAAAAGGGGACCTCATGGGCTGACCTTGAGCTGGTCCAAGCCACAAGGATGCAGAAGGCAGGCAGGGCCCAGTCCTTCCTCCGGCCAGTGGCTGCCCCTGAGCCAACAGAGTGTCCTGCTGGCCTCCTGGTTGCAAGAGCTGAGCCCTGCAGTGTGGGAGTGACGGCTGCTTTCCAGGCCACGTCCAGACAGACGGTCGGCTGCCTGCCAGCCAGGCGCCAAGCTGCAGTCCCAGAAGCCCCTCGGTTGACTAGGAGACTCAGGCTGCAGAAACCCTCAAGTCCCCAACTCTGAAGTTATGGTGTGCTGCCCCTACTTCCCCATCACCCATCCTCAGCTTGATTGCCTCTCAGGACGGGAAACTCACTACGCGACCAAGCATTGTATCCCACTGTTGCAGAGTTCTAAATCAGTGCTATCCAACAGAAATATAACATGAGCACACTCATATTATTTTAAAAAGCAAAAATAATAATAATTTTAATCATATATTTCCTTTAACTCAATACATCCAAATATGATATCAGCATGTAATCAACATTAAACAATTTAGTGAGATTTTTATATTCTTTTTTTTTTTTTGCACTAAGTCCTGGAAATCCAACGTGTATTTTACACTTCACCATTTCTCGGTCGGACTAGCTACTTCCATGCTCCATGGCCACATGGGGCTAGTGGCTATAGGATTAAACAGTGCAGCTCTCAACCCTGGAATTTTTTCTTATGCTGAATTCAAATCCAACACCCTGGCATTTATTTATTTATTACTATTTTATTTATTTATTTATTTTTGTCTGCGTTGGGTCTTCGTTGCAGTGCGCGGGCTTCTCATTACGGTGGCTTCTCTTTTTGCGGGGCATGGGCACTAGGCCCGTGGGCTTCAGTAGTTGTGGCTCGCGGGCTCTAGAGCGCAGGGTCGGTAGTTGTGGCGCACGGGCTTAGTTGCTCTGAGACATGTGGGGACTTCCCAGACCAGGGCTCGAACCAGTGTCCCCTGCCTTGGCAGGCGGATTCTTAACCACTGTGCCACCACGGAAGTCCCCATCCTGCCATTTTTACACATTGGCTTTTGTTATGTCCACCGTGCGTACAGACTTATCAGCTATTGGTTAATAATTAGTAACTACAAGGGAGCCGCAAGAGGGAGGAAGATAATGGGGATATATATAAATGTATAGCTGATTCACTGTTATAAAGCAATTATACTCCAATAAAGATGTTAAAAAAAGAAAAAAAAATAATTAGTAACTACAAATAAACAACTTTGTTATGCTCTTAACTCTGAGCCAGCCAGTGAGCTGAAAGCCTTATGTGGATTCCTTTTAAAACCCACACAGCCCGTAGTGCATTCTTCAAATGAAGACAGGCGAGATCAAAAAGTTCACACAGCTAGCAAATGAGAAAACCAGGACGTGGCCCGAAGCCTGCGGCCCATTCTCTCAGCCTCTAACACTGTGCTGTTCAATATGGTAGCTGCCAACCATTTGTAACTATTGAGCACTTGAAATGTGGCTGGCTGGAGCAGAGGTGCACTGCACAAGCATCCCTCAGAGATGTGGCAGGTTCAGTTCCAGACCATCACAATAAAGCGAGTCACACAAATTTTTGGTTTCCTAGTGCATGTAAAAATTATATTTACACGACACTGTACTGTATGAAATGTGCAATGGCATATGCCTAAAAAAGCAGTTTAATACCTTAGTTTAAAACACACTTTATTGCTAAAAAAAATGTTAACCATCCTCTGAGCCTTCAGTGAATTGTGGGAGTGACATCAAAGACCATCCGTCACAGATCACCGCAACAAATAAAATTGTAATGAAAGAGTTTGAAGCACTGTTAAGAATTACCAAAATGTGACAGAGAGACAAAAAGTGAGCAAATGCTGTTGGAAAAGTGGCACCAAATTTGCTTACCGCAGGGTGGCCCCGAACCTTCAATCTGTTAAACACACACACACACACACACACACACACACACACACACACACAATAACTGCAAAGCACAATAAAATGAGGTATGCCTATAAGTGTAAGATACATACCAGATTGCTAAGACTTAGTACCAAAAATCAATAAATAATTTTTATCTTGATTACATGTTGAAATGACACTATTTTGGTTAAGTAAAATACATTATTCAAATAATTTCACCTGTTTCTTTTTGCTTTTTTAAAAGTGGCTATCGAAAATTTTAAATTTCATATGCAGCTGGCATTATATTTTATTGGACTGTGCTGCTCTCACCTATTTCCTTCTGGGCTGAATACTCTCCCTGCCTTCAACCATTCGTGCATGACGTCACTTCTAACCCCTTCCGGGAGGTGGTCCTTTTGATCAGTGCTTCTAGGAGTGAACACTGTCTGGCTGACTGTTCTTCTGTGATTTGCTTGCTTGTGTCCTCTGCCCGGTTTGGGTTTGAGTGGTTTTTCCTTTTGTCCCACTGTCAGACCTCTTTGCACTTAGAGGTATTTATATATATTTGTTGCAATGTTGCAAATATCTTCTCTCCGTCATTGTCAGTCTTTCAACTTTTCCTGTTGTATCTTTGACTACACAGGCTCTGTTTTCAGGCAGCCAATCCACAAACGGTTTCCTTTTGGGGTTTCTGGATTTTGTGTCACGCTAAGGAAGGTTTTGCCCACTCCCAAATGTCTGAAAAAGCATTATCTTGCATTTTCTTCCACTACGTTCACTTTTTAATACCTTCTTATTTCATCCAACTGGCATCTGTTTCTGTCTGTGATATGCGGAAAGGATCTGATTTAATGTTCCCCGAAATGTGTAGCCAATTGTCCCATTTAGTGAACAATTCATTCTTTCCACACCACTTTGAAACGCCATTTAAAAAATCATCTTTAGGCTCTGTTTTCCCTCTGTTGGCTGGCAACTCAGCCACCAGCAGGTCCAAACTTACATCTGCCCAGCTCAAGAAGCTCAGTATTAGGCGATTGGGATTGACATGTATACACTGATGTGTATAAAATTGATGACTAATAAGAATCTGATGTATAAAAAAATAAAATTCAAAAATTCAAAAAAAAAAAAAAAGCTCAGTAAATAGGGGTCTCCACTTCTCCACCTGTCCCAGGAAAACCCCAGGGCTGACTCTCAGTGGACAGCTTGAACCAACATGGCAGCAGGGAGTATGCTGACTGGCCAGGGCTGACCCACTTGTCTCCTTCTGGAAGAGAGGGGTACGGTCACTTGAGAAAGTGGGGAGGGTGTTTCCTCAAAGGGAAATTGGAATGCTAGTCAGACAAACAGTTGCCTACCATAGTGTATACCCTCCTAGCCTGTCCCTGGGTGACCCACCGCTCCAGCTCTGTAGGCATTTGGGAAGAGGGGTCCTCAATCCCCTCTGTTCTAGCCTGCTTCCCCCTCAAAAGACCAGCTAGGGTTGTGTCTGCCCCAGGAAGTCAGATCTGACTCCAGGTGCCCTTGTAGGGGGATTCCCGGTGGCCTGGAAAATCAGCCCAGCAAGGCTGGGGAGGACTGTCCTGCCCACTGCTACCCCAGGACCCTTGGCCAGATTTCACCTCCCTGCCAAAGGAGGGAGAGCTCGGGGGCGGGGTTGGAGGAGGAAGGAAGGATGCCTGCAGGGCGTAGCTGCTGTTTACAAACAGAAAATGCTCCTTCCTGCCCGCCCCTGAGAATGGGGCTATCTGGGCTGGCTCGGACAATGGAGCTCCTGCAGGGAGGGTCCCCAAAATGCCACTTCTGGCCTCCCTCTGAAGGCCACCAGGGAACAGCCTGAGAATCCAGAGACTAGGCTCTTCTGTGAAGAGGTTTTGCAACACAAACCAGAATATTGACCTTGGGGAGCTGATGCCCATGTTTCTACATAAGGTGCCCCAGCCCTCGCACCTCACGCCACAAGGCGGCACTGCAAGCCCCTCCCTCTTGCTCTAAGCCTGCGGGGAGCGGGGTGAGATTTGTGGTGGAGTCAACGGATAAGGCCTGAACCCCGGTTCTCTTTTGGTGGCTCTCCATCTCCATCAGCCCTTCCAAAACCACCCATAATAACAATACACTGACCAGAACAATAGTAAATGAAAACTCCATAGCAAACAAGAATAAATGTCTCTTTAGAAAACTTGGCTCCATTGTTTGACATGGAATAGAATAACTAAAGGAAAGCAGGCTGCTTGCCACATACGGCGAGCATGGCTGTGTTCAAAGCTCAGCTCTGCCCTGGGCAACTGTAAACATTTGTGCCTTTGTCAACACCTCTGTATAATGTAGCTGAGGACACTCCTCACCACACCTTACAAAGTCATTATGAGGATTCAAGAAACAAACAACTGCAATAAGTGCCCGATAACAGAAGCAACGTGTTCGGTGATTGTACCACGTGGATCGGGGAAATGGGTGGCAGCCACATTGTAAAGGAGAGGAGGGAGAAATTGGGAAAACTCTCTGAAGTAGTGTAGTGCTATTTGAAAGTGGACTTAGATTAGTTGTGATGGATACTGTAAAGCCTCAAGGGCACCACTATATTTTTAAAAAATATAATTGATCGACTAATAGAGGAGAAGAAATAGAATCATATAAAACATTTAAAAGCAGAAGGCATAAAGAGAAGGGAAGAATTTTTTTAAAAAGGAACAAATATGCTGAATACAGTTATAAACATGGTAGATATCAATGCAACTGTACCATTATATTAAATGTGAAAGGTATAAATACACCAATGAAAAAACAGAGACTGTCAGAGTAAATTGAAAAAACAAGACTCAACCACATGTCTACGAGAAACCCACTTTAAATATGAACGAGTGGGAGCTCTAGCAGAAAGTGAAAGGCTGTGGAGCCAAACTGCCCAGGATTGATTGGGCTGCTGCTTTAACCTTGCTGAGACTCAGTTTTTTCTTCTGTAAAATGGGTACAGTATTAGTTATGATTGTGTAGAGGTGTTGTGAGAATTCAATGAGCTAATTCATATAAAGCATTTAGAATAGTGACTGGCACACGGTAAGCACTGCAAGAGCATGCTGTTTTTGTTGTTGTTATTATTATCAATTGTAGCTTCAGGACAAGTTGCTCAGCTCTCACTACCAACCAGCTTTTCACTTCCAAGCTTCCCCTAAATAGAAACTCCAGAACCACCACTTTTTCCTTGAGTTTTAAGCCAAGATCGCCTACATAATTTTTAAGGTCCAGTGCAAAATGAAAGTGCAGGACCCCCTATTCAAAATATTTAGGAACTCCAAGTAGGTCCTGGCAGAGCATTAAATCAAAGGCAGGGCACGTCTGTGTGACCGCACAGGCCTCATGCCCATGAAGCTGGCTCTGCAGAAGAGCCACAGACTGAGAGGGCTAGGTCAGAATCCAGGAGGCCAACCATGCCGCCCCTCCCCCTCCCCCTCCCCTGCCCCGGTCTGCTCCACCTGACAGGTCAGAAACACAGTGACCTCCTGGCTGTGAGCATACCTCACTCCTCCAGACGGATGGAACCCTGGCCCAGATGTGCTCCTTGCCAAAGAAACACTTTGCTGCCTGCTTTCTTTTGAAATCCTAAACCCAGGATTCTTAAGGGGCCTCCTTCCTAGACCCACTGGAGCAGAACTGGGGCCCAGGTTTGGGAAGGGGGATTGCGGAGCTAATACTGATTCTGGGAAGCCTTGCTCAGGGGTGGGCTGAGTGTTCCTGGTTTCAGGGGGACGTCTGCTCCAGGGAGCCCTGGGAAGGAACAAGTCCTGGCCTGTCCACGCACTCCCCACCCCCCAGTCGCCCAGCTGGACGTGCACAGCCCCCTGCCCTCTCCGGGGGGTGAGGCTGCTGGAGACTTCGGAGATTTTTGCCTTCAGGGACTCTGTTTACCAGGCCTGGTAAAGTCCATGGGCTCCAGCTCACTCTGGTCCTTGCCTATCCTGCCCCCAGGGTCACCACCCAGAGGCCCTTGCCCTCTGGGGCACTTGAAGCTGCCCCCAGAGATGCAGGGGTTCAGGCAGGGCAGGGGAGGAGGAGCCACTGGCACAGGCAGCGCGTAAGTGGCAGCCCCGGGGTGCCCAGTCATGCAGGCGATTCCCAGCCAGTGTGGGCAGCAGGCAAACAAGACTTCAGTGTCAGCGCAGCCCACCCGGCTCTGAAACACGTCTTTCTGTCTTCTGGGGGTGGGGCCTGATAGTAACCCCTGAGGGCCCAGGGACTGGCGGGTACTCGCCACCTCCCACCCCTATTTTACATACCCATCCATCCTCTCCTTCATCAAGGGGGAGGGACTCCCCGCAGACCTGGGTGCAGGCCAGCTGGTTCTTTATCTCAAAGATCCTGTCCATCCCAGCTTGGGCAGGGCCTGGGGAAAGCCTCTGGCTCCTCCCACCCTCTCTTTCCATTTCCTGCCCCCTCAGAAATGAACCTCGCAGGAGTCCTGCCAAACTCAAAATCTTGAACTGAAAGCCGCTGCCTCGTGGGTGCCTGGCTTCGGGATGGGAAGAGCTGGGGTGAGGCTGGCTCCCCCTGTGGCACCCAATCCCTCCTCCCCTAACCCCTACACTGTCCACCCTTGCATCTCTCCCCACCACGACCCACACCCCGACTCTAGGGCGGTGGCGATGTTTTCAGAACCCAAAAGCAAGAGCATGGTGTAAGAGGCAGTCATGCTTGCATGGAAAGATGGCGGTGGGGGAGGGGGGCTGTTTGAAACCCAGGACCCAGCAGGGTGGAAGGAGGGACGATGGATCTCTTCCAATTCAGAGTTTAACACTTGGTGGGAGTTGAGGGGGAGGAAAGGGAGAGGAAGAGGGTGCAGGGCGGGAAATTAAGGTACTATCTCTGCCCAAACAGCTACCACATTGCATGAGCTAACTTGTGTAATCTCAGAGCAGGGCTAGCGTTACAGGGATGCCAAACATGCGTGTCTTACTTATTATTATTATTATTGCTGCTGTTCTTGTTGTCACCCTGTCCTCTCTCTGGGGCCTCAGTTCCCCACAGGTGTACACAGTGTCTCTGCCTCCACCTGTACTGGGGGGACGTTGCCTTCCCAGAGAAGGGGGTGGGTTTAGCTGCCTTAGGATGGTCTCCAGGACACTTCTGTCCTCTGCTTGGGGCTCACAGCACAGGCAGGGTCCCCAGCTTGGGTTTATTCTTATCCTGTTCACTCAGTTGAGGGACATGTCAATCCATCTTGGGACTCTCCTAGTGTGCTGGTCTTGTGTAGGCAGGGAAATACATACACTTGGAATTGAATTAAAGTTAGTCACTGAAACTAATTCTATTCATTCTATAGTCATCCATTCATTTAAAAAATATTTCTTGAGGCCTATCGTGCGCCAGATGCCGAGCTGGGGGTAGGGTTGCAAGAGTAAAGAGGACGGTGCCCACTTGCAGGCACTCGGAGCCGAGCAGGGGTGGGTGCACATCTGTCAGCCACCCACCCACCCATGGTGAGGGAAGAATCACCTGAGGGGCTCATTAAACAGCGCCCAGGCCCCTCTCCTGGCGTTTCTGACTCTAAGGCTGGGAAGTGCCCAGGAACCTGCATTTTTAAAAAGAACTTCACATGGTTCTTATTATCAAGGGAGTTTGGAAACATTGCCCTAAGGAATAGGATTTACACCCAGAGTCGGGAAGGAAAGGAAGCTGATAGGATCCTTCTGAGAGATCAGGTAAGGCCTTCCTAGGGAACTGACTGAGAGCTGCGAACTAAAGCACAAGGCTGTTAACTGGGAGCAGAAGAGACTCATGTTCCTGGGACAAGAACAGCACGTGCAGCGGTCCTGCAGCGGGAAGTGAAAGTCCAGTGTGGCTGGAGTGCAGGAGAGAAGGGAGCTGGAGAGGTGGGTCAGAGTTTAAATCGGGGTGGAGGCTGCCCTAGGAGCCAGGGCCCTGGGGAGCCCTGGAAGGGTTTTGTGCAAGAGGGGCTGTCATGACTGCTGCTTTGAAAAGATTTTTCATTCTTCAGATACACACACTGAGCCTTACAGGTCCATCCAGCTCCTGGCAGAATGAGGTTTCTCACCCAGCTGCCTCCTTCCTGGGGCCCTGGCAGAGGGAGGAGAGGGACACAGGTAGCCTGGAGGCCCACCTCGGCAGACAGGAGGCTCTGGACTTGGTTTCTGCTCTCACGAGCTGTGCCCACCTCTGCATCCCCTAGGGCCCAGCAGCCAGGGGCAGCTCCGGAGGGAGGGAAGCTGTTTGCCAGTCCCACTGCCAAGATCCACCTCTGGCTTCCTTGCCCCTCAGAATGCGGTACCAGGACCAATTCTTCCCCCCTGCCCACCATTCCACCCACCTCCTCTGCCCTCTGGGGTCACCTGCCAAGGTGCTAACGGATGGGAGCAAGAGAGTGCAGAAGAGCAGACATTCAGGCCCTCAGGGGACTCTCCTCCCCTCGCCAGCACCTGAGTGAGCCGTTCTCCCACTACCCACACGCCCTGAAGTCTGGCTGGCAGAGGAAGACAGGAGGGTTCTCAGCCTCTCTTCAGTCCACAGAGGTTGTGGGTAAAAGGCAGTGGGAGAAGGTAGGCAGTGCCCACAGGGGTTGAGCTGCCAATCACGCTTGGCACGGAGTTGGCCTGGTGCCCTGACATCAGCTCAGGGGCTTGGGGGTCGGGGCACGGCTCATGGGGTGGGGCTACAAACTGGGCCTTATTTGTATACAGCCATGAGGGGTGGGGCAAGGCAGCTGGCATGCCATCTCCCCACCTCCACAGTGGCCAAGCCCACTGCCCCCATAACCTGGGGGACACTGTCCCCCACCCGCCCAGTGTCTTTATCTCCTCTTTGACTGGATTTAAAGCTCCTGGACCAGTTCCTGGAATCCAGGGAGGGTGGAGAGGAGAAAAGACTCACATCCTTCAAACTGATGAAAATGCTCCTGCAAAGACTTCTGGGGAAAATTGAGCCCACTGGGGTTTATGAGAAGCCAGGATGGAGAGGCGGGGTGAGGCTGAGCCAGCCTTTTCTGCGTCATTCCATTCCAAGGGTGATGCGTCTCCTTCATGTCCCTCCTGGGTGCTGCAAACTCTCTCCCCCTCCTTTGTTCTGGGGCAGCGTGGGGACCCCAGTCACCAAGCTCACTTCGCGATTTACTAAGTCGGCGTGTGGATCAGCGAGTCCGAGGCTAGCCAGGCCTCTGAAGGGTCTCCCTGGCCTGCAGCTCTCTGCCTGGCTGAGGTCCCTAACAGATACTGGGCAAGCAGGACCCCCTTAACGATCCCCACCAGCTAGGTGTCCCTGCTGTGCTCCAGTCTCTGTGGCCTGCATTTCATAGATGTTACCCCAGATAACTCACTAAGCCCCCCATAAGTAGAAACTATTATTGTTGTTCCCATTTTACAGATGAGGAAACCGAGGCTCAGAACAGTTAAGTGAGTTGTCCACAGTCACCTAGAGAGTGAGTTGCAGTGCCTGGATTTAAACCCCTGCAGAGGGGCTTCAGACCCCTTACAATGGGTGATTTTAACCCTCAGGCCTACCCACAAAGAAGGTTAAAGTTGTCCTCCTCACCTGTACCCAAAGGGAAAAGTGGTGACAGGAGACAGAAGCCCAGAGCACCTCAGGAAGTGACTGGGGGTGGGACCAGGACAGGTAAGGCAAGCGAGGAGCAAACATGAGGAAGACCTTGGGCCCCTGGGAGTGTGGGCCTTGTACTTGCAGGCACCTGAGTGGGAGGGCCCCCTTACATGCCTGTGTATTGAGTTATTCTGTAAGATTTCAAGATATTTTCCAATTTTTCAATTAATATGTTTTCTTGTATATGAAGGAAACGTTCCAGAGTCCACACAGATATTTACTTAGGTACTAGAATAAGGTTGGAAGAAGGAGGGAATGGGTTGGGCCATGCCAGTTGTAGCTGATTTGCTTTTTCTTTTCTTTTCTTTTCCTTTTTTAAATTGAGGTGAAATTCACCTAACATAAAATTAACCATTTAAAGGTGTACAATTCAGTGGTGTTTAGTACATTTACAATGTTGTGTAGCCATCACTTTTCTAGTTTCAAAAAGGAGGACATATACCCATTAAGTACTCACTCACTCCCCTTCCCTCCTCCCCCCGGACCCTTAAAGAGTAAGGTGAACCTGAGCGGGCACACCTCCTTGTAGCCCCGTCCTGCTAGGGCATGAGAGCTCGCTGGCCTGCTTGCGGTTCCCTATCCGGATGGCCCCTTATCAGGACAGGAGGCCAGACACCCCTTGGAAAGGCCAGTTCTCTGACTCACATCCTCCGCTGATGGGTCTCCCTCATCTTCTGAGACCACCAACAGCCTGGGGCTGAGCTGTGGGCGCTGCAGAGACCCCCTCCCAAGACACACACACACACACACACACACACACACATACACACACAGCCAGGCTCAAACCCACTAAGCATGTGGCAGGGGAGGGGCCATGCCAGCAGCCTCTCGGACACGCCCAACCCAGGCTATCCTGGGCTCTACTCCCCATGGGTGCCCACACCCGGGCCTGCCCGCGGAGGAGCGCCAGGAATCCCAAGCAGCATAGTTGGGCGGGGAGGAGGGAAGGACCAGCTGTCTCTGGGACACAGAGAATTCCTCCACGGAGCCTGTCTGCAGTCACAAGGGACCCAAGAAGGTGCAGCAAAAGGCTCAAAGCCCAGCCCCCAGCCCAATATAGAGACTAAGAATGTTTTTTGTGTTTTCAGGGGAGGAATAGAAGGACTCTTCATAGTTCCTTAGGAATTTGAATTGTATGCCTTGAACCTGCCTCCCATTCCTGCCCCGCCCCCCTCAGCCTGTGTGAGGGGACACTTGTCAAGAGCGCCCGGGGAACCACAGGAGCAAACAGCCAGGACTTTGTGTGATGGTGACGCACTGACATTTCTGGGCAAGGCAAAAAATGCAGCCGCCTCCCTCCCAGCGCCTTATGCCCTGACACTGGCTGGGGGAGAGCGGGGGATGGGGGGAGCCACCTGGGGGTCGATGCCAGCTCATCCTAGCTGTGCCACTGTGGGCCCTCCGTAACAATGTGGTTGGAAGTATGAACTCTGAGCCTACTGCCTGGGTGTGAATCCTGGTTCCACCATCTCTGTAACCTCAGACAACTTCCTAAGCCTCCCCGTGCCTCAGTTTCCTCATCTGTAAAATGGGGATAGGCGCAGCAGCTACTTCAGAGGAGGAGTGTGGGATCACCTGAGAAAGAGGGTAAAGCACCTGGCATCTCACAAGCTTTCAAGATGTTATCTCCTGTTATTATTATTATTATTATTGCTTTTTGTTAGCAGAGAACAGAGAAATGCTGTCCCCCCAGGTCAGCTGCTTGGTGAGTAAAGCTATGGAATCCTCTGTTCCTTTAGACTACCCTGAGGCGGGGGACTTGCTGATGGATTAAATGTAGGGTGCGAGAGAGGAGGAGCCAAAGATGACCCCCAGGTTGGGGGCAGTGAGTGGGGGTGGTTTACTTAGAGAAGGACCGGTGGTGGCACTATTTCTGGACAAATGAACCTGGAGATGTTGTCAGGCAGGGACACAGGAGTCTGGGGTTGGGAGACAAGAATCTGGGGGTCAGTAGGGGGTGAATGGAATTAAAGGAGGGATGTAGGTGAGACTGCCACAGAAAAGGTGCGTAAGAGGGAGGAGACAGCAGCCCCAGGGCCTGCTGCCGTCAGAGCTGGGAAATTGTCTGAACAGACTCTAGATATCTGGGGTCCCTGTTCCCCAAGTGGTTGGCTTCGGCCCCCAGAGTGGGAAGTGAGTCTTTTCACATTGATTGACACCTGTGTGGGCCACGAGGTGGGCATCATCAAGTCTACAACTGAGGGAGAGTTGCGGGGGTGAGGGTCCAAGGAAACGGATCCTGGGGGCACAAGGGTCACATTTCTGGGATCATCTCAATGGAATGAAGCCAGGCCTTTTGAGTATAAGATGGCTAGCAATGGGAGTGAATAAAGCCCTAGAGCTGGGTTTGAGTCTGAGGAGGGTTCTGCTCTTTAGTTATTGCTTCCTGAAGTGGGAATTAAATGCACTACCTGACTCAAGCCTGGACATCTAAGTAGATGTTCTCAGGTTTCTTCAAACTCTGTAGTTGATGGATAATTTTGTCTTTGTCTGGAGTTTTTAACCTACACCTAAGCATCATGACAGAAATGGGTTGTTTATAGTTTCATTCATTCATTCATCCTGCTCTTGTGGATTTCAGGTGGTGATAAGTTCTGTGAAGTATGTAAAACAAGGTAACGGGACAGTCACAGAGATGGGAGGTGAGGTAGAGTAGTCACGGCAGGCTTCACGGAGGGGGTGGTATTTGGGTTCAGACCTGAACGACAAGCTGGAGCCACACACACACAGAGTATTCCAGGAAGTGGGGACAGTGAGTGCAAAGGCCCTGCGGCAGGCAGAACTTGGTGTGTTGAGAAAAATAGAGGACGGTCAGCACATAGTGAGTGGAGAAATGAAGAGGAGCTGAGGCTGTGGCGGGGAGCAGAGGGCAGACGGTGCAGGTTTGTGGAACGCCAGTCAGAGGCCTGAGTTTTATTCAGCTCACAATGGGAAAGACAGTGGACTACTCAACAATAAAAAGGAACCAACTATTGATGCATGTGACGACATGGACGAGTCTCAGAACAAATATGCTGAGTGTAAGAAGCAAGACAAAAAAGGAGCGCACGGTGTATGAGTCCATTTATGTGAAGTTCTAGAAACCACGAACTAATCAGTGTGTGCCTGGTTGAGGGAGGGATGACCAAGGGGGTGAGGAAACTTTTGGGGGTGATGGATTCATTCACTATCTTGATTAGTGGCTGTGGCTTGTTGGTTGGACACATATGTTAAACTGATCATACCGTACTTCTTAAATATGTGCAGTTTGCAATTCATTGCTTACATGTCAATGAAGCTGGGAAAGATTTCGGAAGCCGCAAGTGGATTTCAGTGGTGAGGGGACATGATGTGGTTCAGCGAACAGACCTGGGGCAGAAGCCCGGGTTGCAGCAGGGCCTGGGGATGCTGCTCAGGCAGAGAGGAGGGTGGAGGGGTCCCCGTGGAGCAGGCGGAGCTCAGCTTCAGGGAATTCAGACCCCGGTGCCCCTTCTGATCCAGCTGTTGAGTAAAAGAAGACCTCGCAAATTCACCTTTTCAAGAGATGAGTGTCCATTTGAAGCCCATTTTTTAAAATCTCATTTGACTCCTCAGTGAAACAGAACTGTTTTCCCTGGGTTGTTTGACAGACAGCTGTGGCTGTGAGTTCTGTGAAGGCAAGACTCAGTCAGGCAGAGTCCCTGCTGGGGCCACAGTGCCCAGCACAGGTGTTGGCACGTGCCGGGTGCTCGGTGCCAGGCCTGTGTGTCCTAATCCATAGCCACCTTCATTCCCAGACCAGATGGTACAACTCTCGGCCCTTCAAAGTCATCGACAGCAAAGACAGGCTCAGTGTGACCCCTCAGCTCTCCTTAACCAGGGGGAAAAAGTGGGCTGAGGGTTTCCTGCAACAGGTCTGGAAGTTCTGAAGAGAACAGGGTACCCGCTCCACCTCTAACTTGCTGTGTGACTCTGAGCAAGTCACTGTGCCTCTCTGGGCCTTCTCTTCTGAAAAAATGGGTGGTTGAAAGTTTCACCTCCTGAGGCCTTCATGAGCTCCATCTATTCCTTCATCCATTCACTCAAGAAACATCCTGTGATTCTAAAGGTTAAAACCAAAAAAAAAAGGACCTCCAGATCACCCTTTTTAACCAGAAAGTAAAAAACCCCCAATGCTTTCGCAGTCCTAGAGCATTGCTGTTGAGGTTTTACTATACTTTTCCTGGACTCAGTTTTGCTGAATTAGTGAAATGGAATTGGGAAAGAGAATACAATAGCATTCAAATTAATAAGTGTCCTGGCCCCCAATGGCTCCAGCCTTTATGTCTCAGACCCTATGCCCCTTCTTTTATTTTTAAATTTTTAAATTTTTTGTTTTTGCCCCTTGTTTTAGTGCACCCCTACTGGGGAGTAGACTGACAGCAAGGTCAGAGAGTCACTTTTGGTGTTAGGCATGATAATAAATTCTGAACAATTCACACAAGGAGAAGCCTGTGGTCATAGGAAGTCAACCAGAGAGGAGTCAAGCAAACTGGTCCCCACCCCAAATCTGCCTGCTCTGTAGTCATGTGACCCCACTTGAAATGTGACCCCTTCTCCTCCACAACCCCCGGGCCTCAATTTTCTAGGCTGGATCTTCTAGAGGGTCTTTCAGGAGCCTCAACAAGGCAGAGTGACAAAATCAGCTGCCTAAAGGGTCAGCAGGCATTATTTGTGAATGAAGCAGGACTAGTGTGAGACAATAGGGAGTGGTGGGGACTGTGGCAAAATGAATGCTGCAAGCTCAGTATAACAGCTATAGGGGCAGTGTGCACGCAGGGTAGCCAGATAATCCCATCTTTAAGAGAAGCCAAATGTGTGTGTGTGTGTGTGTGTGTGTGTGTGTGTGTGCACGCAGAATGTATTATTTAGTTGTCAGCAATTAATTCAATTCAATACATTTTTGAAGGCTTCCTACTAATCAAGACTCAGGTCCATGCCCATCAGCCTTACATTTTCAACTCTATCTCCTTTCTTGTGGTTTCTCACTTTGTCTCCAAAGTCCGCTGGATTTCTAGCACAGGTCTGGTCTTCTGAGAAATGCTAAAATGCTGGGTGAGGCCATGGAGGCAGGAAAGGATACAAATGTGAGCACATGCTTGCACACGCGTGCACACACACACACACGCACACACGCACACCCTGCTTAGGGAGTGGTGTGTTCCCTGGAGCCAGCTGGACAGCATCCCTCGTGAGCCCACAGGGAAAGCAAGTCAACTGGGAGATCCTCCAACTTCTCCCAATTTGTTCTCAGGCCTGGCAGGGAACCAGCACTTGGGGTTGTCTCTAGGATTTCCTGCCTGGGCTGCAGCAGGGGAGACATCCTGTAAGGCTGTGGTCAGCGTGCCAGCTTCTGAGAGCCACAGTGGGAATCACACACTGGTCCCTCAGTTGTAAACAGCACATAGGAGGCTTACCTTCCCCACATCATAATGCAACTACACCCTTCTCCTCCTAAAACTCAGAAATCATCCCTCCTGTCCAAGATGGATATACATGCATTTGTATATATTTGTTTGCCTATTTACTATGTGCCCAATAAAGTGTTTATGGGACATCCATTGTGTACAGGGACTGAGGGTACAGAGCTGACTAAAATCTCAGGGCATCCCCATTCCCTCCACTTTGCTTTCTTCCCCCATCACTCTGCCAAAACCTATTCTTACAGTTATCCAAAGCCTCCTGGGGACTAAACCCAATAATCTGTTTTTCTTCTTAAAATTTTTTCTTAGCAATGAGCACATCCAATATCATTAGGGAAATGCAAATCAAAACTACCATCTCACAGACACCATCTCACACCCATTAGGATGGCTACTATAAAAAAGAAAAAACAGAAAATAAGTTTTGACAAGCATATAAAGAAATAGGACCCCTTTTTGGTGGGAATAGTATGGTGGTTCCTCAAAAATTTACAAACAGAATTATCATATTATCTAGTAATTCCTCTTCTGGGTATATGCTCAAAATATTTGAAAGTAGGGTCTCAAAGAGATATTTGTATGCCTGTGTTCATTGTAGGATTATTCATAATAACTAAAATGTGGAAGCAAACTGAGCACCCATTAATAGATGAATGGATAAGCAAAATGCAGTACAATGGAATATTATTCAGCTTTAAAAAGGGAAAGAGGGGGCTTCCCTGGTGGCGCAGAGGTTGAGAGTCAGCCTGCCGATGCAGGGGACACGGGTTCGTGCCCCGGTCCGGGAGGATCCCACATGCCGCGGAGCGGCTGGGCCCGTGAGCCATGGCCACTGAGCCTGCGCGTCGGGAGCCTGTGCTCCGCAACGGGAGAGGCCACAACAGTGAGAGGTCCGCGTACCGCAAAAAAAAAAAAAAAGGGAAAGGGTTTTGCAATATACTACAACATGGATGAGCCTTGAGGACATTATGCTAAGTGAAATAAGCCAGTCACAAAGAGAAGAGGCAACTACTGTGTGATTCCCCTTATATGAGATACTTAGAAGACTCAAAAATCATAGAGACAGAAAGTAGAATGGAGTTGGCATGGGGAAATATGGGGAGTTATTGTTTAATGGCTACAGACTTTTAGTTTTATAAGATGAAAAGAATTATGGTGATGGGTGGTGGCGATGGCTGCACAATATTATGAATGTATTTATTACCAATGAACTGTACACCTAACAATGGTTAAGATGATACATTTTACATTACGTGGATTTTACCACAATAAGAAAAACTGAAAAAATATCTTATTAATGAGCACCCCCAGCACCCAGACTTCGGTTTCTAAATACCATTCTCCAATAAAAGGAAACAGGGCTCCTTGGAGAAAGGGCTGATTCTAAGGCTGGAGCAGAAAAAAATTCAAGATGAGGCTTGAATTTTATCTGGCATCTTATAGGGCCAGAAAGTAAGGAAGTACTCAAAAAACAAAAGGATGGGGGGTGTCAAAGAGACACAGGAACCAACCCAGAAGAGCTCCCAATGCCCAAAGCTGGAACAATTTGAGCAACACAAGAAATAATGTAGTATTTTTCTTAGAGAAGAATTACAAAATACTCCCCTTCTAAGAGGTGGAGCTTAATCCCCCCATCCTTGAGTGTGAGCTGGACTAATGACTCACTTCTAAAGAATGAAGTATGGAAAGGGGAGAGCAATAACTGTACAAGGGAGAAGGCTGGCAGATGCCACCTTAACCACGTGATCAGTTTTACATCAGCAGGTATGTCATGCAGACATCATGAATGCCCTCATAGGAAGGGACGAGAAGGATACTGCACCTCCGGTCTTCCCTGCCAAAACTGTAACCCCAGACTAGTCATGAGAAAAACATCAGACAAACCCAAGTTCAGGGACATTTAACAAACACCAACAAATACAGGGACTCTTCAAAACTGTCAAGGTCATGAAAAACAAGGAAATATGGAGAAATGGTCATAGACAGAGGAGGCTGATAACTAAGTGCAGCGTGGTACCCTGGATTGGACCTTAGAACAGATAAAGGTAAACAGGAAAAACAAATTCTGGAGTTTAGTTAATAGTAATGCACAAATGTTAATTTCTTAGTTTTGACAAATGCACCATAACAAACAGTTATATAAGATGTTAACATTAGGGGGAGGTGGGTGAAGGGTATATGGGAACTCTCCGTGTTGTCTTTGCAACTTTTCTGTGAATCTAAACCTATTGCACAATAAAAAGTCTATTTAAAAAAGCATTTCCTGGGCTTCCCTGGTGGCGCAGTGGTTGAGGGTCCGCCTGCCGATGCAGGGGACACGGGTTCGTGCCCCGGTCTGGGAAGATCCCACATGCCGTGAAGCGGCTGGGCCCGTGAGCCATGGCTGCTGAGCCTGCGCGTCCGGAGCCTGTGCTCCGCAACAGGAGAGGCCACAACAGTGAGAGGCCTACGTAATGCAAAAAAAAAAAAAGCATTTCCTCCTGATTAAAAAGGAACACAGGTTCACTGTAGATAATTCTTAATATAAGCAAATAAGAAACCAGCAGTTACTTACCATCAACTCTGTTAACATTCCAGTGTATTTCAATGCAATCTTTTTTCCTGTGCACAATTTTGTTCTCTGCACTTTTTTTTAAAATTGAAGTATAGTTGATTTACAATGTGGTGCTAATTTCTGTTGTACAACAAAGTGATTCAGTTATACATGTACGTACATTCTTTTTAATATTCTTTTCCATTATGGTTTATCACAGGATATGGAATATACAGTAGGACCTTGCTGTTTATCCATTCTGTATATACTAGTTTGCATCTGCTAACTCCAAATTCCCACTCCATCCCTCCTCCATCCCCCTCCCCCTTGACAACCACAGGTCTGTTCTCTTTGTGAGTCTGTTTCTGTTTTGTAGATAAGTTCATTTGTGCCATATTTTAGATTCCACATATAAGTGATATCACATGGTATTTGTCTTTCTCTTTCTGACTTACTTCACATAGTATGATAATCTCTACTTCCATCCATGTTGCTGCAAATGGTATTATTTTGTTCTCTTTTATGCCTGATGTACGCTGCACTTTTAGCCTTACAAGCATATTCCTTCAGCACTCAAGCATTCGGCGAGC
This sequence comes from Stenella coeruleoalba, assembly GCF_951394435.1. NCBI lineage: Eukaryota > Metazoa > Chordata > Mammalia > Artiodactyla > Delphinidae > Stenella > Stenella coeruleoalba. The sequence goes on from NC_137161.1 coordinate 57,840,440, forward strand.
TTCATTTTGGTAGCTACTTAATATTCCATGACTTGGTTGCGCTGTATTTTACTTAGCTGCTCTCTCTGCTGTTGGACGTATCTTTCAGAGGTTTCCTATGATAACTAACTCTTTAGTGCTTAATCTGAGTCTGCATCTGGGATAGTTTTCTAATGATAGAGTCTTAAGGAAGACATTTATAAGTTGAAGGGTGTGGGTATTTTTAAAGCTCTTGACACTTATTGCCAATTTACTTTCCAAAAGTGTACACCCATGGGTACACAGGTCCATGGTGTGTTTAGGATGCCTGCTTCCAAAGGGCTTTCCTTATTCTTCATCTGAATACCCTCACTCTTGCACCTCTTTCTGCAGTCCCCTTGACGTTGCTTCTTCTGGGCTGTTTGCCTCTCTCTGCGCTCTCTCTTCCCTCCTTGGTCCTCTGTTCACTCCAGCATCACATTCCTCCAGTGAACCTCTTTCAGGCTTTAGCATCTCCTGCACTAGTCCATCTATCCCTGAGGCTTCGGATATCTCCTGCATCCCCAGGCACAGCCTCACTAGCCTCTCTCTTGAGCTCTAAGTTTACATTTCCACTCTCCTTTCAGATAGTTACACCAGGACATCCCTTAGGCGATGATTCAAACTCCACGCATGAAAGGGAAGTTGTCTACATTTTCTCTGCCTCTATCCATCACCCCACTCACTCCACTGCTCAAGGGCACAGCATCCCCAAGCATCAGCTACTCAAGCCAGCCATCTCTGCCCCATCCCAGTCTCCCACTTGCCCTCTTCAGTCCATACTCTAAGGATTTGGGCCTCAACCACATGAGTGCTCCTCACGCACCTGTCCTGATCCAGAACTTCTGCCTCTTGTGCCTGACATTCTAACAGCTTGGTCTCCCCACCTCCCTCCATCATCCTTCTGCTCCTCATGAGGAATTATTTCTGAAACACTAACCTGGTAATTTTCACATCCCCACTTTAAAGATCCTATGGGCTCCCTACTGCCCATCGCCATGACTCCTTGGGTGCAATGCATTCAAGTCACCCAATAGCATTGCCACTCATTTGTAGGAAAACTGACTCTTCTATCCTCTTTCAAGCGAAATTTCCTCAAGCACGGAGTTTCTATTGGATGCTAAGTAGCCTTTAACACCTCTTTAAGACTCTCTGATCTCCTTTTTGAACCAAAGAAGACTTCAGACAATATTACCTTGGGCAGACAATATTACCTAAACAGACACCATTAGCAGTATTTTGTTTTTTCAACTCCTGGCAAAGCAGGTTTCCTGTTTGCAGTCATGCTATAAATCTGCCTTTTAAAATAAATTTGTCTTTTTTTAAAGTGCAACAATCTAAAAGATTGAGTGAATAACAGTAAAGATGGTACAGACATACCTCGGAGATACCACGCGTTCAGTTCCAGACGATTGCAATGAAGCCAATATCGCAATAAAGCGAGTCATATGAATTTTTCTGGTTTCCCAGTGCATATCAAAGTTATGTTCACATTATACTGTAGTTTATTAAGTGTGTGAGTGCTATGTCTTTTAAAAAGTATATACCTTATTTTAAAAACACCTTATTGCTAAAAAATGCTAACCATCATCTACGCCTTCAGCAAGTCGTAGTAGTAACGTCAAAGATCACTGATCACAGGTCACCATAACAAATACAATAATGATGAACAAGTTTGAAGTATTGTGAGAATTACTACAGTGTGACACAGAGACACAAAGTGAGCAAATGCTATTGGAAAAATGGCACCAAGAGACTTGCTCAATGCAGGGTGGCCACAAACCCTCGATTTATAAAAAACGTATTATCGGCGAACCACAGTAAAGCAAAGTGTGATAAAACAAGAGATGCCTGTACTTGGTCATGGCAAAAATTGTGGAGGTGTTATTTGCTACTCAGAGTCTGGTCCCTAGACTATCAGCATCCTCAGGGAGCTTGTTAGAAGTTCAGAATCTCAGGCTCCACCCGAGACCTACTGACTCAGAATCTGCATTTTAACAGGATCGCCAGGTGATCCGCACATGCTTTTAAAGGGTTGGGAAGCACCGATGTGAATAATGAACCAGGAAAAAGTCAAAGCTATTTGTCCTTCACGACCTGGCCTCATCCAGTCCTTCTAGATGATTCACAGCCTTTCCAAGGGCTTCTCCATCCCGGGCGCAACTTTCTGCCTCAACCCATGCCATTCCTCTCACCAGAAATACTGTCCTTTTCTCCCTCAACCTTCTCATCATTCAGGACTCAGCTCTAATAGTAAGTTCTTTTTTCTGTTGTTTGAGATGAATTTCACGTAACATAAAGTTGACCACCTAAAGTGGACCATTCTATGGCATTTAGCCCATTGACAATGTTGTCCAGCCACTTCTACCTGGTCCCAAACGTTCTCGCCACCTCAAAATAAAACTCTGTACCCGCTAAGCAGTCACTTCAATCCCCTCTCCCTGGCAACCACCCATCTGCTATTTCTATGGAGGTGCATATTCTGGGCATTTCATATCAATGGAATCATACAATATGTGTCTGGTTTCTTTCACTGAGTATGATGTCTTCAGGGTTTATCCGGGTTGTAGCAGGTATCAGTGCTTTGTTCATTTTTAACGGCTGAATAATATTCTATTGTGTGGGTAGACCACATTTTGTTTATCTGTGAACCCACTGATGGACATTTGGGTTGTTTCTACCTTGTAACTATTGTGATTAGAGTTGCTATGAACTTTCGTGGACAAATATTTATCTGTTTTCAATGCTCTTGGTTGTATAACCAGGAGTAGAATTGCTGGGTCGTGTTTAACTTTCTGAAGCAATGTCCCTTCTTCACAGAGCTTTCCCTCAACCCTGACCTGCTTCCTCCTGCCCCAACACAGAATGAATTTTGCTGCCCCCTTCTCCCACTGCAATTTCTAAAAATGTCTAGCAAGGCCAGGATCCAAACCCAGGACTTTTGACTCCAAATCCTATTTTTTTTTGCACTGCCCTACATGGCTGACAGTTACTTCCACCTCAGACTGACCTCGTTTTATAGAACAGGCTCAGTCTGGGAGCTTGTTCAAGGCCACTCGGCTCCTGAGTGACAGCTGGTCTCTGGACTCTCAGCTCTGATGTCCAATCTTTGGACACCATGGTCTATACTGTGCTCCTAAATGGACAAACAGGTTTAGAAAAGGTGGCCTCTTCCATTCCTGGCACGGCTGACAACCTTACAATGCTCCGTCACCGAGAGGGGGTCACAGTCTGTCTCCTCCTGGGATCAGCCAGAAAGGTGGTTCTGCAGCAAGGAACAAGCTCCAGGATTCCTGGCATGGCACATTTATTTTAGCTCTTTATATATATATATATTTTTTTTTCCCCATGATAGGAGGAAAGGAAGAAAATGACTCTTTTGTTTTTCTGACTTTGCAAATTCTATGCTGTGTAAGGAACGTGCATGGAGCGGGGCACCAGGGGCGCCAGGAGCAGCGGCGGCTCAGGGGCAGATCCCCAGGCAGGGGGCACTGGGGAAGGTCTTCCTCATGCCCATGCACTTCTTGTCAATGCACAGGGTGTTGGCCTTCATGGCCAGCTCGTGTTCCAGTCGGCACTTGGTCATGACCAGCAGCTGCTGCGTGTCCTGCGTCTCCCGCAGCCTCAGCTTGAGGGTCTGCACGGTGTCGTTGATGGTGCACACCTCACTCATGAGCCTGGGGAGAGAGCAGAGGGGAAGGCACGGTCCAGCCAGCCGGGCGGCACAGGTCTCCCTTGTGTCAGGAGCCAGGTGGGAGGGGCTCGGCTGGCAGAGAAGACAGAGGGGGAGCAAGCAGACAGGTGAACACACAGCAGAGCTGCTGAGGGCAATGAGTGCAAAGGGAGAAGTAGATGAGATGTTCAGGAAAACAATCTGGCAGTTCCTCAGTTAAACACAGACTCGCCAAAGGACACAGCAATTCCACTCCTGAGTATGTACCCACAAGAACTAAAAACAGACACTCAAATACTTGCACAAATACTCGTGGGGCACTAATAACAAGAGTCAACAGGTAGACACAGCCCAAATGTCCATCGACAGATGAATGCATACACAAAATATGGTCTATCCCCACACTAGGATATTGTTGAGATGTAATGAAAAGAAATGGAGCAGCGGTACGAGCTACAACATGGATGGACCTTGAAGACATGATGCTGAGTGAAAGATACCGACACCAAAGCTTATATATTGTCCGATCCCATTTATATGAAATGATCAGAATAGGCAAATCCATAACAAGAGGTAGTAGATTAGGGGTTGCCAGGGGCTGAAGGGAGAGGGATAGGGAGCGACTGCTAATGAGGATAGGACTTCCTTTTGGGTCAAATGAATGAAAACGTTCTGGAGCTAGCTACACATTGTAAATGTACTAGGTGCCACTAATGGTATGTTACTTTATGTTGTACGTATTTTATCACAGTTTTTTAAAAAACCCAGATAACAGGGCCAGCCTCATGTAACTAAGATGGTCAGGTGTGATGTCTGCTCTTGGCATCCATCTCAGGTCCCACCTGTGCCCCAGCTGCCGGGAGTGTTGGCTGTTGATGGCTCCTAGGTCCACATGTCTCCAGGGAAGCCAATGGCTCACCAACGGCAGTGGGTACAAAAGGCCATCCCCTGCCTCAGGGTGGAACCAGCTCCGTGGTGTAATTCACGCTCCAGAGTTCCCCGTGGGATCAGGCTGAAGCGGGGCTCCCCTATCCTGAAGCTCTGCTCCTGTGGGACCTTCCCAAGGCACCAGGAAAAGGCTTTCTGAGGAGGGAACGTTTGAGCGAATGAGCTGGCTGTGTAAAGATCAAGAGGGAAGCACTCTACAGCCGCTGATCTAGAGAACTCTGTGCGATGCTAGTAATGTTCTATATCCGCACTGCTGGATCCGGCGGCCACTAGCCATGCGGAGCTCATGAGTAATTGCAATGCAGCAAGATCAACTGAGGAGCTGGATTTTTCATCGTTTTTCATTTTAAATCATTTAAATGTAAATGGAAGAGCCACACCCAGCTGGTGGCTACTGAATTGGACCGTGTGGTTCTACAGAGAAGAGCACATGCAAAATCGATTGGTCTGGATTTTGTTCTCAGGGCAATGGGAAGGCGCTGGTGAGGCGGTGGGCGCTGAAATGGGGAATGATGTGCTGATTCAGATTTAGGATAACCTCCAGGCTGCTGGGTAAAGATTAGATTGGACGGGGATAAGAGTGGAGGCGGGAGAGAGATTAGGGTTATTTCAATATCCAGATTGAGTGGGTTGAATAGTGTCCCCCAAAAGATATGTCCAAGTCTGAACCCCAGTACCTGTGAATGTGATGCTCTTTGGAAGAAGGGGTTTTTGTAGATGTAACTGAGTTAAGGATCTTGAGAAGAAATCATCCTCGATTTAGGATGGGCCCTAAATCCAACGACTGGTCTTGTAAGAGAAAGGAGGGGGAGATTTGAGACACAGAGACATACAGGGAAGAAGGTCATGTGAAGACGGATGCAGATGCAGTGATGCAGCTACTAGCCAAGGACCGCCAGCCACCACCAGAAGCCAGTTGAGGGGCCGGGAAAGGATGCTCTCTCAGAGGCCCCAGAGAGAACCAACCCTGTCGATACCTTGATTTCAGATGCTTGGCCTCCGCAAGTTTGAAAAAATAAATTTCTGTTGTAAGCCACCCAGTTTCTGGTAATTGGTCACAGCAGCCCTAAGACAGGAATATACCTGGTGAGCTGTGACGGTGGGTTGGTTTTGGGGCTGTGCCCTGGGACCCACCTTGGGGGTGGTGGGGAGGGACAGTGAAACTGTGCTCAGGACTGGAGGACACGCTGCTGGGAGGACTTGGGTTGATATCCCAAGGATGAGCACCCCCATGACAAGCCTGAGCTAGAGAGAGGCGACAGAAGCAGCCTGGAGATCCTTCTTTCCTGGGGGCTCTCTTGAGCAGTGCTGTCCAGCGATGGAAATATTCTGTTCCGTGCCCCCGGCCACACGTGGCTCCTGACCACTTGATATGCAGTTTGTGTGAATCAGGACCTGAATTTTAAATTTTATTTCATTTTAACTAATTGAAATGCAAATCTAAAGGGACTTTCAGTCTGAGGAATGGAGGGATGGACACGGAAGGGACCTGCATGCTCAGAGAGGGTCAGGAGAAGAGGGGCCACCTGTGGGAGGTAGAGGAGAAAGACCCAGAGGTGGTAAGGGAGGGGATGGAGGGACAAAGAATGTAATGCATGGACGGGGCAATTAAGCTGCTGCAGAAGGCAGACAGCTTGAGTGCTGTTGTCCGCTCAGTTCCCAACACACGTGCATATAGTTGTGCACACACACACACACATACACACACACATGCGCACACACACACACACACACACACACTGCCCAGGACTCTTGAGCCGAACACGCCTCATCCATGTTCTCTGTCTACACCCCTTGGTGACACAGTTGGTGGACGGGGAGGCAGGGAGTGTGTCCCAGAGCAGTAAGTCCCCCGGGACAACATCTGGTCCCTCCCCTCAAAGCTCGGTTGTGTGTAAGCCTCCCTGGGGTGGACAAATGGGTGATCAGAGCCTCTGCACCAGGGCTGCTGGAGCCCAACCTGAGCTGATGCAGGGGCAGGTGGAGGAGGGGTCAGGAGAGCTTCCCCAACCCCTCACCAAGGACCTGGACCCCACCCAGCCCAGGTGGGGCAGGACCCTGGCCACACGGCACCCGCTTCTGGGGTGAAGACTTTCCAGGCCAGCAGCGGGCTGAGGAGCAGGTAGCCAGGCCTTCAAGCTCAAAGCCAGGCGTCGCTTTGCACCCCACCCCTGACACAGCCAGCTTTTCTGTGTCCCACAAGATTATCTCAGGCAGTAACCGAGGCCGTGCAAACCTCAGCACATGGAACCACCTGGCGTTTTCTCTCCAAATACTTTCCCTCCTCCTTACTTCTCCAGCGCTCTTCTCCACATCTCAGCTCAGAAGGAAGACAAGCCACTGAGTTGTGGGGGCATTTGTTATGCAGCAATAGAGAATGGAGGGAACAGAGCAGCCAAGTGACCAGCCCCAAGTCACACAGCATGTTCATGGGAAACGAATCCCCCATGGCCAATGACCACTTCCTTCCTTGCCTGGTCATCATCCCATTCCAAACCCCTCCTCCAGACTCACAAATCCTGTCTCTGGGGCTGCATGAGTGTTTTGCCCCTCTCCTGTGAGGAGGCCCTTTGTCAACAGAAGAAGCCCTCCTTAGCTAAGCGGCACAGGCAGGGTTAGGCTATTCCGAGGGCTCTCAGCTGAGAACTTCACAGAAAGGGCGGTGGAGGATGACTGAGGTGTGGGCTGGGCGCCTCTTTCATGGGAGCCTGGAGAGAGAGAGAGTGACGCCCGCAAGGGCAAGGGCCACACCTCTGGGCTGGGTGGTTCCCTCTTGTTGGCTTTTAGGGGACAGCTGGAGGGTTCCCAGAGCAGAACAGAGCTACAAAACCATCCTCACTTAGATGAGAGGGCTGCAGTGCAGGGGGGCGGTCTCCACGGTGGGGAGGCCATCAAGGGCACCCCAGAGCCCCAGGCCCCCACCCAGTGCCCTGTGGAGTTGTGGGCCTGGACGTCCTGATTGGTGGAGGGTCCGTTTTCCAGACCCAGGCTTCCTGGCAGCTCCAGAGACCCACCCCTCCCCTCTGGCCTCCACCACTCACTTGAACTGGGGCATGTCCCTGCACAGCTCCACACAGGGCCGCCGGGTCCGGCACTCCAGCCTTGTCTGCGCCACCTTCAGCGGGCTCTCCTTGGCCATGATGGACCTTTCCAGCAGCATGATGGTGTTCTCCGTCTGGAAGATCTCCTGCAGCGTCTGCAGAGAACATTTGCGGTATCAGAAGGAACCTGATCTTGAACTTAGCCAGCCATGAGTACCCCCAGAACCGAGTGTTCTCAACAGATGTCACCTCACTGTGGGTGAAACATGCATTCTCCTCCTATCATCACTGGATGCCCTAGATCTGCGAGCAGTTCTAGTTTTCATGGGGCCCCTCCCCTGCGAGAAGGCTCTTTGTGGGTGGGCTGTGCTAACACCCCTCTCAGACTCAGCAGGTCCCAATGGCGAGGTGACATGTGCTCTGTTCCTGACAAGCCTAGAAGCTGTACCTTGCCATGGTGCCCCCCAACATCCTTCCTTTGGCTAATCTATTCGTTTGCTGTCTGTCTCCCTCACTAGCATGTAAGCTCCCAGAGGTCAGGGGCTTTGCCTCGTCCATTGCTGTATCCCCCATTGCCAGGAACAGAGCTTGGTGAGAGTGAGGGCTATCAGATAAAATACAGGACACCCAGTTAAACGTGAATTTCAGACTCACGACAAAGCGTTTTTTATCATATGTCTCAACTACTGCATGAGACATAGTTACACTAAAAATCCACTTGTCGTTGATTTTGAAATTCAAGTTTAACTGGACATCCTGCATTTTTATTTGCTAAATTTGGCAACTCATAGTAGGAGCTCGATAAATATTCATTGAATGAATGAATGAATGAATGACAGTGGGATCCAGGAGTGTAGATTTTTAGCTAGCTCCCCAATGGTCCTTATGCACACTGAAGTTTGGGAACAGTGTGCCCTGAAATTTATCTGGTCCTGTCCATCTCAGATTTTAATGTGGGGAGCAGTACTTACACGTGAGTATGCCAGCACTCCTGAATGCAGTGGGGACTGCAAGTCTAAGACCCCGTCTCACCTTCAGGGACTTTACAGTCATGTTGTCTTTCTCTTTGCCATGAGCTATGAAACATTCACAAATCATAACAGGTACTGGGATGACTATTTTAGCTGGGTTGGGCCCATATTCTATGGGCAACAAGAAACTGCTTAAAAGATGATTTTTTCCAAAGAATTAAAGTACTGGCTTCCCTACTACCTTAAGAAAAAAAGCCTACAAGGAGAGCATTTCTCTACTTCAGGAGAACAAAAGGATGTCCTTTTCCTCCTGGGGGTGAGATGGAGGCAGAGTTGTCTGAGGGCAGGGGGCGGCACTGCCTCTTTCAAAGCCCACCGAGGAGGAAGACTGACCCCTCACCTGGTCCTCAGTGAGCCACCCAGACCAGAGCGACGCCAACCACACGCTGGTTAAATATTATCCCATGAGAATGTTCTGTGCCCAACACGTGGGAAGGTCAACACTCCAGTAAGTGGGGGGAACACCTCTCCTAGAAGCCCTGGGGATTTCCCTCAGAAACCTGCCCTTTGGGTATGCAGATACGCAGAGCTCAGAAAACACCACCCCAGCGTCCTGTGGAAGAAAATGGAGCCCTTCTAAACAGGAGAAATGCTTCTCGGCACCACACTGCCCCGACCTACTACCTAGATGGCCCTATTGGGGGGTACCTACTGCTGGCGTGCAGTGAGGGGGACATTACTGAGGTTTGGGCTGCTGGCGGTGCCCAGCCTGGGATGCTTCTCTCTCGCCAGAAGGCTGCTGCCGGTGGAACCAAAGCCAGTGGCCTGTGGTTGTGCCTACCTTGGCTTCTCCTCTTTGTTCCCTCTCCTGCCCCTCTGGCCCCCAGCTTGGGGCCTGAAATGTTACAAAAGACCTATCGCTCTGTTTTTTAAAAAAATTTTATTGTAGTACAGTTGATTTACAATGTTGTGTTAGTTTCAGGTCTGCAGCAAAGCGATTTAGTTAAGTATATTCTTTTCCATTATGGTTTATTACAGGATATTGAATATAGTGTCCTGTGCATACAATAGGACCTTGTTGTTTATCTATTTTACATATAGTAGTGTGTATCTGCTAATCCCAAACTCCTTATTTATCCCTCCCCCACTCCCTTTCCCCTTTGGTAACCATAAGTTTGTTTTCTATGCCTATGAGTCAGTTTCTCTTTTGTAAGTAAGTTCATTTGTGTCATATTTTAGATTCCACATATAAGTGGTATCATATGGTATTTGTCTTTCTCTGTCTGGCCTACTTCACTTAGTATGATAATCTCTAGGTCCATCCATGTTGCTGCAAATGGCATTATTTCATTCTTTTTTATGGCTGAGTAGTATTCCACTGTATATATGTACCACATCTTCTTTATCCATTCATCTGTTGATGGACATTTAGGTTGTTTCCCTGTCTTGACTATGGTGAATAGTGCTGCTATGAACATAGGGGTGCATGTATCTTTTTGAATTAGAGTTTCCTCTGGGTATATGCTCAGGATTGGGATTGCTGGATCATATGGTAACTCCATTTTTAGTGTTTTAAGGAACCTCCATACTGTTCTCCACAGTGACTGCACCAATTTACATTCCCACCAACAGTGCAGAGGGTTCCCTTTTCTCCACACACTCTCCAGCATGTATTACTTGTAGACTTTTTAATGATGAAAAGGCCTATCTCTTGAGTCTAAAAAAAGGGCTGACATTCATTCACGTGTTCAATCATTTCTTCATTCACTCATTAATTTACAGATTCATTGATTCGCTTGTTGACTTAACTGCTGACTCGGCACCTACTGGGTGCTAAGCACTGTTCTAGGCAGTGGACACAGCAGTGCACAGAACAGGCAGAAAGACCCATCTTCACAGAGTTACATGCTAGTGGATTATTCACCCATTCCTTTGCTCCTGTATGCAACATTTATTCAGCACCCACAAGCCGTTACTACTGTACAACTGCAACCATCTTTACCAGCACAGAAGTTCAAGTTCCTTCCTGTCTGTTAAAAACACATGTTGGATGCCTTCAGTGTGCAGGACATTGGTGGGAGGTACCATCACCTAAGAGGCATCCAATACATTTCAGTGTTCCAGGAACTCTCGTGTGAGCACAGCAGAGGGACAGGGACACAGCAACACAACAAACGGGAGCTCCTGGAGAACTAAAACCTACGAATTATTTTTTCAAACCTGCTGACCACCTGCAGGAGGGTGAGCACCGCCTCCTAACACTTGCTCATCCCCCTTGATTGACAAAAAGCAGCTGGGAAATCCAGAGACTTCTGCAGGCAACAGGCTCCAGCTACATTTTAACAAGCCTGCTCTGCCTTGTTATATGTCTCTTTCTAGCTACTCTCTACTTCTGTCAAGTGCTGTTCGTTTTCCAGCTGTAGAAGTAATACACATTTTTTTTTTTTTTTGCGGTGCGCGGGCCTCTCACCGTTGTGGCCTCTTTCGTGGCGGAGCACAGGCTCCAGTAATATACATTTGAAACGACTTGATTGAAACAGAAGTATAAAGTAAACAGCAGCCCAGGTGGCACGGGGGTAAAATCGCGAAGGCCGCCCAGGCGTGACTGAATTTGGAAAACCCTGTATCATACTGTGTGTCCCCCCTGGGCACCTAGATTCATCAGGTGAGAGAATTGAGAGGGAGCTGCGGAGCTCGGGGGCGGTGATGGTGGAGGGAGGGTGGTAAGGGGCAAGGGCCACTGTGCAGCCCCCTGCCCCCAGTCTCCTCCTCGGGGCTGGCTTCTGGAGGTGCTGGGGGAGGCGGGGTAGCTGGAACCAACTGTTGGTTTTTCTTCACCACCCGCTGTCCCCACTGGCATTTCTTGAGCGGGCCTGCCTGGGGATTTTCCACAACAGTAGGGGTTTCCAGAATTGGCTGCTCTAGAACCCACTGAGGACTCACAGCCAAAGCAAGTCTGTCCAGGTGGGTCTATACTCCGACATAAAGGTTCTCCGGAACCTCCTGTCCAGCCTCTGTCACTCACTGTCAGGGTCCTCTTCCTTGGAAGGGAGAAAAAAGACACACACACACACTCCGTCATGGGGGCAGCCCCTGATGCCCACCCCAGTCCTGCCAGCCTGTGAACCTCCAAAAGCCCTGGGGGCAGTGACTCAGCCTCCAGAAGTTTGGGGAGTGTGACCCCCAAGGGCCAGGAGGCAGAGACCACATGGGCTGACCAGAGGCAGGGGCTGGAGGCAGAATAGCCTTGACCTTCATGCTCAGGAGGAAGTTAGAGTGCCAACACCGAGCTCTGAGCTCCAGGACAGCCTGGTCCCTAGACCCCAAATTCCATGATAGCCCCTAGGAGAAGAGTCTGAAGTCTAAGAGGGTGACGCACACATCTCAGCATGTCCACTCCTGGTATGTACTGTAGGAGCTCAGGACCACTAAGGAATGCACCTGTCAAGAAGGTTCAGTGAGCTGGCAGCATCTGGGTGCCCACGACCATGGAGACAGACACATTAAAAAACGGTAAATGAGCCGATGGAGGATTTCGGCAGCCAATAGGTGGAGAGCATTAACCTCACATAGGAACAACGGTGGGTCTTTAAAATGATGCAAGGTGAGAAAGCCGGGAAACAATGAGCTATTTTATACAATCCCTTGTGAGGAAACTAAAAATCCATGCACATACCACGGTCATCCACATTTTGTGAGAACACATTTAAATCAACAGTCCATATTCACTCAATTAAAGAGGTCATATTCACTCATTCATTCATTACAATGGTCGTCTATGGAAAGTCATCTATGGGAGAAAGGGAGTGACCACAAAGAGTGGGGATAAAAGGGAATAAAGAAACGAGGGGCTTTGTACAAACATATGTGCAAGGAACCAAGGAATATGATAAGCTCACCTCTCTTCAACAGGGTCAAAAGGGAAAAAAATCCCCACAATCCTAACAGATCTAAGGTTTCCTTTTAAAATAACTTTTTTAGTTTTTTTAAAGGGAGAAATTCAATTAAGGACAAAATACTATCTAATAGTAAAGGGTATTAATTCTTAAATTGGTTTGCGCGTTAGCATTACCTTGAGAGTATTTTAAATTGTGGATGCCTGCCCCCTGCAAGAGGTTCAGATTTCATTGGTCTGGGGTGCAGCCTGGGTGTCAGGATGTTTTAGGAGCTCCCTACAGGTGTAGCCAGAGTCAAGAACCATTGGTGCAGGTGAAACAGAGACGTGCAAACGTTACAAAGTCTCAGAGGAAAGGAGATGGATTACGGACCACAGTTAGGGACTTGAAGTAGCAAATCAAAGCTGTCTGTCTTGGCAGGAAACCCCAAATGGGGTCAAGGGAGTAATTTCATCCCTAGGTAGAAGATATTTTTGGAGATATACATGTGGGTGATCTGTTCGCTATGGGCTTGGGTTTCCAGGAAGGGGTCTAGGGAAGGGGTCGCTGCCTCATCACAGGGTTTTCAGGTTTCTGGGGGAAGTCCGATGTCAGCAATTTGAAACCGTGGTGCTCCAACCCCCAGTCCCAGAGCTGAGCCCTTGTCCCACCATGGCTACCCAGGCAATCCAGACCCCTGCCCAGGCAGGCAGGAAGCTCAGGGCACAGGCAGCCTTCCAAGGTGGGAAGGCCTGGGCAAGTTTGCACATGCTCTGCAACTTAGAATCCCTCAGACCCAGGTGCCTGTTACGTGCATGTGCACACGTGCACACAAACACACACACACACACACACACACACACACACACAATGAGTGTCTCAAACCTCCACCTCCCTCTGCAGGGGGAGGGAGGTGGAGGTGTTTGAGACACTCACCCACCTACCTGCCCCCAGAGCTGGTGTATCTCACACATCCACGTCAAACCCAGCATACTCCCACCACAGGGCCTTTGCACGGACTATTCCCTCTGCCTTCCCCAGATATCCACATGGCTCATTCCCTCACTCCCTTCTGGTTGTGGCTAAAATGCTCAGAAGGCCTTCCCTGATCATTTCCTTTAAAATTATAACCCCCAGGAATGCCCTGGTGGTCTAGTAGTTAGGACTCCACGCTTTCACTGCCAAAGGCCCGGGATTAATCCCTGGTCGGGGAAGTAAGATCCCACAAGCATCATGGCGTAGCCAAAAAAAACCCTAAAATTACAACCCCCAAGCCGGCCCGCACTCCCAATTGTCCAAAGCCTGCTTTATTTTCTTTATAGTCCTTACCCTTCTGTCATACTGAGCTTTACTCATTAATATTGTTCATCATCCCCCACCACAGAGTAAGCTCCACGTGGGGAGGGATTTTTGTTTTACTCACTGCTGAATCCCCAGTGCCTAAACCTATCAATGCCTGGGACACAGTAATAATAATAATAATAACAACAACAATATCATCTAACACTTAAAATAGTGTTTACTGTGTGCCAGGCATTTTGCTAAGGGCTTTGTGTATATCGACCAATTAGTAGGTGCTTAATGAACACTTCCTCCCTGGGTGGACCAGTACACACCATGGGGTGTTTGGTTAAGAAGAGAGAACAGACGTTGGCACTAGACGGCCTGAGTCTCTCCAAATCCCAGCCCCAGCACATCCAAGCTGGGTGACCTTAGGCAAGTGTCCTAGGCTCTCTGAGCCTTTCTAGTAAAACGGGGATCATAGCCATTCCCACTCCATAGAGTAGAGGTGAGGCCATTACTGCCAGGCCTGGGAGAAGGAGCTCTTGGAAACCTTAGCAAGTGTACAAACCCCTTCACTGTGGGCACACAAAACTGGTGACACTCGCACTCATTTGCAGTAACTTGAAAAGCATTGGTACCAAGTCCTGCTCTTCCCAAAGCAAGCGTGTACCTGTGTGTGTGTGTTTCTCCCACAAACACACCCTGGAAAGTGCCACGAGGAAGTCATCCTGCCCCTTCTCCCATCTTTCCTTGGCCAGCTGGAGATCTCTTTCCCTCCTTCCCTCTCTTCCTCTCTCCCCAGTCCCTAAGCTGGGGAAGGGCTGCCCTGAGCCCCAGAAGCCCCCTCTCCCAGAGTCCCCAGGGATGTTAGCCTTTCTGCTCCCACAAAACCAAGGAAGTAGGGGGAAAGCTGCCCTGGGGCAGGGTGCAGGCTGGCTCACCGGAGCAGCTGGGCGAGCCGCTGTGGGATTGGCCGAGGGGGTCACCCCATGGGAGGAGTCTCAGCAGCCTTGGCCGGAAGCTGAGAAGGAGGGGGTGGGAGTGGAAGGGTCACCTCACTCCCCTCCCCAGGCCCTAGCTCTGGGCCCTGTGCTGCAGGCTGCCTGCCAGTCAAGGTTGGGAGACTATTCTCAGCCTCCCACATACCGTGCATGGGGGCGCAGGGAGGGCAGGTCACTTCAGCTCACTGAGTCCCTCTGTGATCACACAGATCTAGGTTCAAATTCCAGCTCCTGCTTTTCCCCGCTGTGTGACCTTCAATGGGTCACTTAACCTCTCTGAGCCTCATGCAATCATGCATTCAATATCTACTGAGCCCTTCACTCAGTAGCCCCTTCTATGGGGCCAGACACTGTGCAGGGCGCTTGTTCTCTTGTCTGTAAAGCCAGTACGACAATAGCAACTCACCCACCAGGTTGCTGTGCAGATTAAATGAAATAACGTGTATGAAGTGCTTAGTCCAGTGCTGGCATATGCCATGGGCTGTCCTGCCTCCCCACCCTACCCCCAACTCCCATCCTGCAGCGTTCAGTCTGTTAGGAGATTTTTCCTCTGTGATCATTGGTCTTTTTTTTCTTTTTAATGTCAGGCAATCTGAAGAAACTCAGATTCGTTTGACAGAATTTGTCTTTGCAGGCAGACCTCCAGTCCAGGGCTCAGGGTCAACCTCCATCAACCCACTTCTTTGGGCGTAAGGGGTCAGGGCAGGGGTCACCTGCGCAATCGAGGAGCGTCCTCTTTGTCAGCCTCTGGAATGTGGCTCAGAGGCGAGTCAGCTCAAGGCAGAAGGTGGGCCACATCCCCCCATCCCCCCACCGGCTTGGGGAACCAAAGGTCTTTCTGTTAACAACCCCTACCTGCTCCGCTCCAGGCAGATTCCCAGCCACAGAGGCCTCCGTGCAGGCTCTTGGAGGTAAGAGCCCTGGGCGGGAAGTCAGGAGACTAGGGTCCTGTCTAAGCCCCAATGCAAACCAGCTGTGGCGCTCACACCCCGCTCAGAGCCCTGGGCTGTGGGGAGGGGCCCAACTTCCTCATCCAGTGAATGAGGACTCGAGGCCTGTCTTCCTCACTGGCTAGGGCACTGCAAGTGCTCCCGGACCACGTACACGCTCTAACCCATCACCCATCAGCCCCGCGTGCCCAGAGCCACTGCCTCTGAGATCCGCCTGAGAGCTGTTAGCCGCAGGTATGGCTGTGTGTGTGTGTGTGTGTGTGTGTGTGTGTGTGAGATTTTAAGTCTTCAAGTCAACCCCCCTCAGATGGCTGGGAGTCCCCAGCACGCAGTCTTCCGGAGCCTTTTGAAGATGCTGTAGACAGTGGACACGTTTTTCTGTAAAGGTCTGGGTGGTAGATATTTTAGGCTTTAGGAGCCATATGGTTTCTGTCACAACTGCTCAACTTGGCCACTGCAGTGCAGAAGTAGCCCCGGACAATACGTAAATGTATGGGGGGATCTGTGTTCCAGTAAAAACTTTATTTACAGAAACAGGCGGAGGCGGGGTGCAGATTTGGCCCTGGGGCTGGTAGTTTGAGGCCCCCGCTGTGGTCCCTCACAGAGGAAGTTCTGGTCCCTCTGAGCAGCCCAGCGCACACAAGGCTGCTGCGCCTCCGAGGTTTCCCACGTACAGAGAGAACAATTTCTCTAGCTCCTCGCTACTCAAGGTGTGGTCTGTAGACCAGCATCACTGGATTCTGAGCGCTTGGCAGAAATGCAGAGACTCTCAGGCCCTACCCCAGACCTACGAAGGAACCGTGCATTTTAACAAAACGCTCAGGTGATCACAGGCACATTAATGTTTTAAAGCAGGACATGGTCATGTTTGTAGTTTGAGGCAAATCTCTCCGGCTGCCATTTGGAGGGTGGACAGAGGGGACAAAGGAGGGAAGAAGATGGCCAGTGAGGAACTGAGAGGCAGGAGGGCCCACACCAAGGCAGGATGGAGAGACACCGAAGGAACGAGTTCACAAGACTATACAAATGGGGAGCACTGGTAATGGCTGGGGTGTGCCAAGGGAGGAGGGGCAGCCCCTAAAATCAGGAGGGGCCTCCAGCCTGTGTTCAAATGCCAGCACCACAGGACTGAGCACGTGGCCTTGGCAAAGTGCCAAGCCTCTCTGAGCCTCAGTTTCCCCATCTGTATAATGGAGATAATAACAGTATCTACCTCAGAGGGTGACTGCAAGGATTGATTTAGGTACCCCATGTTTAGCACAGTGGCTGGCACCTAACAGGCACTCTATAGACCTCAGCACTTTCTATCCATCCATCTATCCATCCATCCATCCATCTATCCATGTATCCATCTATATACCCATCCATCCATCCATGTATCCATGCCTCCATCCACGTATCCATCCATCTACCTACCTTCTACCTTTTATCCTTTCTTCTTTTTTTCTTAAGTCAAACCAGGAGACCAAGGCTTCTCAGTCCTGGCACTATTGACATTTGGGGCTGGGTCATTCTCTACTGTGGGGCGTCCCATGCACTGTAGGATGTTTAGCTGCATCCCTGGCCTCTACCCACTAGATGCCAGTAGCACCCCCTACCAAGTTGTAATAACCAAAAATGTCTGTAGACGTTATCAGATGTCCTTGGGGTATAAAACTGCCTGTTGGAAGGCCACCGATCTAGTGGTTATTATTGTTGTTGTTAGGCTGTGGTGGTGGGAGTGGGGGAGATGTTCACATTAACTTAAAGAATGAACTCCAGAGCGGAACACCTAGATTCAAATCCTGACTCTGCCATTTACTTGCTGCGGTGGGTGGGGGTAGGGGGCTTTAGGAAAATACTTGTCTTCAGTTTCCTCATCTGTAAAATGGGGCTAATAGTAATCCCTTCTTCATGGGGTTGTAGGAGGGAAGATGAGTTAATGTTAGAAAAGCACTTAGAACTCTGCCTGCACAGAGGAAGGTTAATATGTCTTTTGTGGTAATGGTGAATTTTTTTTCTCTCTCCTGCTACTTGTAATCGGATGGCAAACTAGACCGTGATCGTCCACCCTCAGACCTTGTTGGGGTTCCCAGCGTGGGGAAAGGGTGAGGTCTGAGCTGGAAATGGTCTCTGGTCTTGAATGGGGTGTGAAAAGCACTTGCCAGGTCTGCCTCGGACGAAACCAACCTCGGCTCAGTGGAAAAGGGCGCTGATATTCCTGGCTGGAGTAGAAATCCACCCAAAGCCTTTGAAAGGGGGAATGTGTTTGGCAGAGTTGTTGGCCGTGTAAAACTATCTGCCTGCATCTTGTCTTGTGACAGTAGAGAAAGCTTCTAGGCTTTCTCTAGGGCTGGGAAATTATTTTTGATGTGGAGGGAAAAAACAGATTTAGCAGTTCCAGCCGGCTTCTGGGTGCTTTGTGCAACCTTGCAAATTTATTGTTTTCCAAATTGCATGAAGCCAAGGGGTTTCCAAGGAGATGCCTGGCTCAGTGCGGTTCCCCAGCTTAGGAAGGCAGCTTGGAATCCTTTTTTTTGGTCAAACGGTGGAAGATTTTCAAGCGCGGCCAAGCCCAGGGGCAAGAACGAGTTGAGGAGGGCTCCAGAGGGACTTGGCCAGAAATGCAGGGCGTGAGAGTGCCAGAGCATTTTTTTTTTTTTACCATTTTTATAGTTAATAGTCAAACTCGGCACTCCTGACGTTTGGGGCCACAACGTCTTTGTTGCGGGAGGCTGTCTCGTGCGTTGCAGTGTTTAGCAGCCTCCCTGGGCTCTACCCACTATCTATCTGGTAGCAGCACGCTGCCCCCCGCAAGTTGTAACAAACAAAATGTCTCCAGACATCGGCAAATGCCACCGGGGAGTAAATTCAGCCCGGGTGAGGATTACGACTCTGGAGGAGAGATGTTGAGTCAACCCTGCTCGCAGTTGTTTCTGTCCAGAGGCGGCC
Source organism: Stenella coeruleoalba (assembly GCF_951394435.1). NCBI lineage: Eukaryota > Metazoa > Chordata > Mammalia > Artiodactyla > Delphinidae > Stenella > Stenella coeruleoalba. The sequence continues at coordinate 57,859,111 of NC_137161.1, forward strand.
GGCTGCCTTCAGACAATGCCAGGCCAATACAAGTATCAGCTGCTCAGAGGCCGTCTTGGGTCAGGGGTCCTGAAAGTCCTGGAGGGGTGGGAGCTCCCTGCTAGAGAGGACACTTGTATGATTCTGTGAAAATTCATGGAAATCTACTAGCTCAGGCCCCTGAGGTTCTTCTTCTTAATGCTTATCACAATTTTTAATGAATCATGTATTTACTTATTTTTTTTAAATTGGTCTCTCCCACTAGAACATAAGCCCCACTGAGAGCAGGGATCATTGTGCCCCCAGCTCCTAATTCAGAGTCTAGCAAACAGGATGTGCTTAGTAAATACCTCTCAGGGACGGAGGGAGGAGAGAGGAGATTAGAAAACATTTGTTGCACGTCTACACCTGGGAGGCACATCTGGAGAGCTGGTTAAAACTCAGATGGCTGGAGCCCAGAGTTTCTGATTCAGAAGGTCCAGGATGGGGCCCAAGAATGTGCACTTCTAACAAGTTCCCAGGGGATGCTGATGATGCTGGTCCGGGGACCACACCTGGAGAACCACTGATCTGAACTCTGAACCTTTAGCTCTCAACCTTGGCTGGGGAGTTTAAAAGGTTGGATGCCCAGGCCACACCCCAACCAATTAAATCAGAATTCCTAGAGATCAGGGTGATTCCAACGTACGAGGGTTGAGAACTGCTTAGCTGTACCTTTTCTTTCAATCCTCGCAGGATTATTCCTCTCTCAGAAATTAGGAAATCGAGAATCAGAGGAGTTACTTTACCAAATCCAACACTGGTCTTTTGATTCCAGAGGCCATATTCTTTCAGTCACTTTGCTTGTCCCTCCCCGTCAACAGGTTATAAATCAGACCATAGTTTTGTTTTTTGGGTTGTTGTTGGGTTTTTTTTTTTTTTTTTTTTTTACCATTTTTATAGTTAATAGTCACTGAGCACTTACAAGGCGACCAGTCCAGTGTGGATGCTCTTATTCTCAGAGCAAATATTTGCCAACCATTATTGCTCCCATTTGACAGAGGGAGAAACTGAGGTACAGAGAGGTGGGGCAATCTGATCTTGGTCACATGGCCAGGAAATGCTAGAACCAGAATTGAACCCAGCCATCTGCACTGCACTATGGGGCTCACATGTGAGAGAAGAGTGTCAAGATGGAAGAGGAATCTGGACCAGGATGAGGCAAGCATATGTGAAAGCCAGGTGTATAGGTGAGGCTGGGCAGCAGGTCCTGAGTAGGCAAGGAGCTGAGGACCCAAAACTGAACAAGTCACAAATTGGAAGAAACTAGGAGATTGCTGGGACACACCCATACCCAGGAGGTGCCAAGTCAACCCTCTGCCTCCGCCAGGCTTGCATCTTACATTCTTCTTGTCTCAGCAGCAACCAATCCCGGTGATTGCCCCACCCAGGGCTTCCAGTCAAAGCATACGATTGGCTAACACCAACTGCAGAGGGCAGTAATGGCTTCCTTGAGTATCAGTGGTCCACAAAGTGAGCTCCAAACTACCTCATTTGCACTGTCCTCAGCTCCTACCCGGGCCATGCTGACCCACGCTCATTTTCGGCCCCCTCTGCTGTCTGGTCCCTCCAGCATCCTGCATTTGTTGGCTGCCTTCCCAGCTCTGGACCTTGGCCCTCTTTCCCTGATCCCAGCCGTTCCTCTCTCATTTGGCACAGTGTCACCGTGGACAGACAGCGGTGACCCAGCACCCCCGCCCCATCATCCCGCCATTTCACATTTCAGAACTGCCCGTATCTGAGCTCTCGTGGACCCCTCAACCGGGTGTCCCCAGGCCCATACCTCCCAAGTACAGTGATGAGACCTGAGCCTACATGACACCAGGGAGCCTTTGATTCCTCTTGGTACTAAGGTGAGCATCAGGCAGAGAGACCTACTGAACACAGCCCCGAGGCCTCTCCTGAGGGTTACCTTGGAAACCCTCTACACACCCACATACCCAAGCATGTCTGAACAATTATTTATCTACTGCTTCAAATCAACTCCTTTTTCAGCCTTGAACAAATGTATTTGAAATGGCATCTTTATGTCATTGCCACACATGGAAAATGAGTATCTCTTGCCATTGATAGAAAGTACCATCACAGTAGAAAAGATGGAAAGAAAGACCTTGATTCTAAGTTCTGTTGTCTTTCAAAGTTCAGTGCCAGCTTGAGGCTTGAGGCCTGGCTGGAAAGGGGGATTCCCAAACAAAAGAGCGATGGCAAAGACAGATTAGCATCACATCAAGCCTTGTTCCTCGACACTATTGGGAGGATTGATGGAGGGAACTTGAAACGAGAACTTTCTCACTAGGATGCAATGGTGTTTAAAGCCTGGCCCGGCCCCTCCTCACCAGAGGCAGGCGGGCTGGCTCCACATCCCCTGGGCTGGGCTGGTTTTAGAAACGAGCCGTCAGGAGCTTGTCTGCGGGCACTTGTGCTGGAAGGGATCCGACTGCTTGCAAAGCACAAAAGCTTTTCCCACTCCATCACGGGTTCCAGGCCTCGTTAGACAAACAGAGGGGCTGGCGGCAGGCGCTGGGGCCCTCAGATGGCGACTGCGGGCCCTCACCCCACAGACACGCGCCTTCCTGCCCTGGCGTTGCCTCCTGGGGCAGGAGAGGTTCTGCTGGTGTTAATGACCAATTGGAAGTCGAAACCCCAAAGAAACTTCAGAGTAAAAGCAAAACGTTTCAAGGGGAAAACTCAGAGCCCCTCTGGGTTCTCTACAATCCTTTCCAGGCCTGGCTGCTTTCTTGCGTTTCCTCCAGTGCACAGAGCAGAACGTGCCAAGGTACAAGCCTGCTGGAATCAGGCAGGTGATGCAAATGCGCAAAGGGGGCCGTGAGGGAAGACCGTGGGGACTGAGCCAATCGGAGGGCCCAGGCCCTGTCCAACGAGGGGCTGTGGCCGTTCAACTCCTGTTTGTTGCTCCCCTGTAGGAAAGTGGGCTCGGAATTGCTAGAGCCACCCATTTTTCCAGAGATTCTAGAAATCTGAACTTCTACATAAAATCTCCATTTTTTACCAAGATATTAAAAAAAACAAAACCTGAGAATGCACAGAAAGGTATGTATATGAATGTTCATAGTAGCTATATTGGTAACAGCCCCAAACTGGAAACAACCCTAATGTCCATCGACAAGTGAATGGATAAACAAATTGTGGTGTATGGATACGATACATACCAGGGGTGTATACATACGATACGGTATCCACACAAGACACAGGAGTAAGAAGGAACAAACTAGGAATCTCGACTACGCTGAGTGAAAGACGACTAATGAAAAAAGAATGGATAGGGTATGGTGCCCTTTATGTAATTATTCTAGAAAATGCAAATTGATCTTCAGTGACAGCAGATCAGTGGTTGTGTTGGAAATGAGGGAGGGAGCGATGACAAAAGACATAAGGAAACCTTTTTGTGTGTTCACTACCTTGACTGAGGTGGTGGCTTCACGACATATATGTGTTAAAGCTTCTCAGATTCTACACTTGAAATATGTACAGTTAATTGTGTGTCAAGTAAAAACAGAGCTGTTATAAGAAAAATGTGAGAGGCCAAATAATAGGTGGGTCAAGTTTAACCCCTGGACTACAGGTGTTTATCCCCTGATTTAAAAACTAGTCCGTCTGCATTACCTTAGACTTCACTGAGCTCCGTGCATTTGGGGAGGCGCTGCCATTGCAAAGGTGAGGGGTGCTGAGAAATTCTCATGACAGCAGTGGTGCAGACAGGCCTGGCCACGGTGAAGATGGTGACCCAGGGACACCAGCAGAGAGAGCCTGTCACCTGCATTCTCCAGCTAAACTCTCAAGGTTTTCTGAAAAATCTAAAGCAATTGAACTTTTTCCCTCTGTCAGTCTAGTCGGCCTATTCTAGTATCGAATGTCCTCTCAACAAGCCTCCAGCTAAACAGGTGGCTGTATCAAAAGCAAACAGAGGGCTTCCCTGGTGGCGCAGTGGTTGAGAGTCCGCCTGCTGATGCAGGGGACACGGGTTCGTGCCCCGGTCCGGGAGGATCCCACGTGCCACGGAGCGGCTGGGCCCGTGAGCCATGGCCGCTGAGCCTGCGCGTCCGGAGCCTGTGCTCCGCAACGGGAGAGGCCACAACAGTGACAGGCCCCCGTACCGCAAAAAAAAAAGAAAAAAAAAAAGCAAACAGAGCCATTAGGAGATCACAGCAATGGTCCAGGCAAGAGATGGTAGAGGCCTGGGGCAGGGCGGAAGCAGAGGAGGGCATGGGGAGTGAGGAGATTCCGAAAGTAGAACCAACAGGGTTTGCTGGTGGAGGGGATGTGAGATGGTAGAGAAAGAGGAGCATCTAAGTGGACTCCAGAATTTGGGATTGAGCCCCTGGAAGCTTCTGGAAGCATCTGGAAGTGAGAGCCACCAACTGAGATGGTTGGAGCTCCAGGTGGAGGAGGCAGTAGGGTGAAAGTTGGCTCCTGTTTGCTACAAGAAAGCCTACAGCTTGCAGGGGGCGGTGTGCTGTTGAGAGGAAGCAGAGAAATCCGACGCATCTCTCCGACAACCCAGTCGAGGCCGCGCTTCTGGCTTATCCTCCCCAGCTCCTAAGGTCAATTGCCCCGACCACATTAATAACCAAGATGGAAAAATGAGATTTTGATTCAAGGGCATGCATCCGGAAGGGGCGGCAGAAATCCCAGAGGGGTGTTTGCATCTGCGAAGTCGGGGCAGGGAAGATCTATGGGATGGGCCGAGCGGGCCTGATCCCTCGAGGGAGGAATGGCTGGGCTTGGCTGGGAAGCTTGGAAGCAAAATGCAATTAGAGAAAATCTGGTTAGAATTGGATGACTGTGGCTTGCCTTTTGGAAGGATTTGGTTCCCCCAATATTTTGAGTTTGGGAGAGAGAGGCAGGAAGAAGGAAGGAAAGAAGAGAAGGAGACAGCTTCTTTGTCAAAGCCAACTCGCTTTACAACCTGCACTCTGCCTTACCTCCCACCGGTGGTACTGGCAACTTCCTGAGGCTGTTCAACAGGCATATGCTCAGGCCCAACCCCAGACCTGCTCAGTCAGAATCTGCATTTCGATGCAGTCTCCAGGTAACATGGGTGACTACTGCACACAAAGTAATACCTGAGATGCACAGGTCCACTTTGCTCTTCTCCAACAGTCAGGTTGTCAGGTCCTTACCATTATGGCCATATCCCCTCACATACACCATACACCACCTGTGACATGATTCACAATCTTCTCAAGGCAACTGGCTTTTTAAAAAACAAAAATACAAACCTTAAATGCATTTGTTTAAAAATAAAACTATATCACTATCATCAGTGGAAAATCAGCATCATTTGCCATAATGGAAATAACCATAAAAATGCACGAACAAGATGAAAGTAAAACCATGTGACTGAAACTCTGGCTGGATACAGCTGCTGCCCAGTGCTCTCAGCCCGAGGCCGGCGCTCTCTGTTTAAAAGGGAGATCAGACGGGGTTAAAGAGGTGAGGAAGGCCGTCTAGTATCCCATCAAGACTCTCCTCTTGAGAGCATCACAAGGATTGAAAAAGGACTGAAGAAGGAATAACTTTCTCACTGTGTGATTCAGTGATATTAACGCTGCGTCCGTGTAACACACCTACCGGCATTTCCCCTGCTGGGGCCTCGTTCCCACAAGTGTAGAATAAGCACTGTGCTGTAGCAGCGTCCCTGCCCCCGTGCCCCCTCCCCCCAGGTCCTTGCACCTTGCCCTCCACATTGAGTCTTCTACTAAAAGGCACCTTGGACTGGGCAATTGGATGCAGGGTACTTACGCTTATCTGGAGACACGCCCCTCCCCCACCCCCCACCCCGCACTGGGCCCCTGGTTCTCAGGAGCCACCCACTCTGTGGCTATCAACTGACTCAGCCCAAAGAGGTCACCAGCCCTTCTTTAAGCAGTGGTCAGTATGACTGGTTGATACCCCAAGGCCCCAAAGTGTGAGGACCCAGGACAAGTTACAAGGCTTGGGGTATGGCCTTGGGGATAGAACCCCGGGATCATGGTGAACATGACCAAGACAGCCCTAAACCACTGGGGCATTCAAAGTCTGCATGGGGAACTGTGGAGACCTGGCCTTCCAAAGTGGATTCCTATGACCACCTGGGCAATAATTGCTTTGCAGCACAGGTAGGGATGGGGGCCTAGAATTTTCCAGAAATGCCTCTTGTCAAGGGGAATCAGGCCAAGCTCAACAATTAACAGCTGAAATTTTAAAGAGAGCATTTCAAGTCCTCCAGCTAAAGCAAACTATTGAAAGGTGAAATGGTTGCTATATATTTATTTTCATTATATCAACTCTTTCCTTTACTATCTTAGAAAAACACTATGTGAGATGGTCACCAACCAGAAGACAAGTGAAATGCCAGTCGTGTCATGTTGGGGTCTGGCATATCTCAAATGGGTGCTCACTTACTTGCAAAGCAGCTGGTTATTAAATAATGACTCTTAATAAAAATCCACGTGGTAGCAAAAACTCTGTGATCAGCAGTGATGGAGCTGCTAGTAATAATTCCAAACTTCCATGGAGAAATGTGGATAGGGAAAAGGGTATGCACCCCACCCCACCCAGAAGATCCGTTTTCTCTCCATCAATAATACTAATACTTACAGTTACCTTTTACTGAGTGTTTACTGTGTGCCAAGCACTAACAGCTCCACAGAGGTCAACTCACTAATCCTTACACTATCATCACCAAGTAGGAATTCTTACTCCTCGTTTCACAGATGAGAAACCAGCCACCAAGTCCCACCAAAGGACTTGCAAAGGAGTTCCCAAGCCACCTCCAGGCCTCAGACTCATGTGGTAAAACTTGACAATGAACTGTATTTGATCCACTATAGAAAATGTCTCATTAAAAGAAAACACTTGCACAACAGGCAAAAGGCGAAAGCAATCCAGGCGTCCATGGAGGAATGAATGGATACACGGCACATACGTCCATGGAATATCGTTCATCCTTACAAAGGAAGGACATTCTGATGCAATCTACAACATGGATGAACCTTAAAGACATTGTGCTAAGTAAAATAAGCCAGACACAAAAGGACAAATACTGTATGGTGCCACCTATATGAGGTACCTAGGCAATTCATAGAGACAGAAAGTAGAGCTGGTGGTTGCCAGGGGAGAGGGGAATGGGGAGTCATTGTTTAATGAGTACAAAGTTTAAACACAGGGTTCTTTTCACTTTGGGAAGATGAAAAATTGTTCTAGAGATGGATGGTGTTGAAATCTGCGCCACATGTGAAGATACATAACAGAGAACTCTACACTTAATAATGGTTGCTATGGACTGAATGTCTGTGTTCCCCCAAATTCAGATATGACACCCAATCCCCATTGTGACAGTAGTAGGAGGTGGGGGTCTATGGGAGGTGATGAGGTCATCAGCTCATCAATGGGATTGGTGCCCTTATGAAAGAGTGATCCTGCACCTCTCTGCCATGTGAGGACACAGCGGGAGGACAGCATCCATGAACCAAGAAGTGGGTTCTCGCCAGACACCACATCTCCCAGTACCTCGATCCTGGACTTCCCAGTCCTCAGAAGTGTGAGAAATAAATTTCTGTTGTTTATAAGTCACCCAGTCTATGGTATTTTTGTTAGAGCAGTGCAGACAGAGTAAGAAATGGCAAATGCTTTGTTGTGTATATTTTACCACAATAATAGAATGATTTTTCAAGGAAAGGAAGAAAGAAAGAAGGAAGGAAGGAAAGGGAAGGAGGGAAGGGAAGGGAGGAAAGGATGGAAGGAAGGAAAGGAAGGAAGGGAGGGAGGGAGAGAGAGAAATGAAGGAAGGAAGGAAGGAAGGAGGGAAGGAAGAAAGAAAGAATCCGCAGGAGGTCCCTGTGCCTGCTCCTTCCTCCAGCCTCATCCCACATCCATCCTCTTGGGAGCACTCGCCCCACCCCATCCTTTGGCTGCCTAACTCCTTATCCTCTGCTCTTAATGTCAATGTCACCTGCCTGTCCGATCTACCTGGTGTAAGAACTCCAGGAGAATCTCTGGCGAATCTCCTTGCTTCCTCTCATTACCACTTATCATAACCTTGCAATTATTTTAGAGAAACTTGTTTTATCTGTCTGTCCATACCCCAGGCCAAAGGGTGGCCTATGTGGGTGGGCTTAGACTGCCCCTGTAATTTCCATTAAACCCTGCCTGCAGCCCACAAAACCTCCCCAAATATATATACAGTAAAAAGGGGTACTGTTTGGCAAGTTCAGGTTCAAGACTAGTCCCCTGTCTCCCCACCCCCTTCCCACCAGATTGTCATCCCTAAGTCCTTCCTGTGTACCAATTGTGCAGCCACCACTGCTCCCCGACCAGAATATAAATCCCCTGAGGACAGGCACCAGGGGACTGTTTGTGTGACTCCTCTTTTCATTCCAGTCCCTAGCACAGCATCTGGCACCCAGTAGGTGCTCTAAATTGAGCAGAGTATAAATTCCATGCAGAGAGGACTCCCCCAGGGGTGAGAAACAGCATGACGTGTTCAAATACAGGAGCAGGAAAAGGGCATGTCAGTGTGGGAACAGCAGGAGATGGTGGCAGGATTAGGCTGTCCTTCCCGCTCCTCAAATTCAAAAAGCACCCCACCCCTCCTGACGCTCTTGAAGCCTTTGAAGGTCAAGAGGTTACATTTCCAAAGATGCTGATGTGGGCGCAAAAGACCTGCTCAGACCCGTTTCCTGGGGCTCTGATACTGGCACCCACCCTCGTTGGTCACGCTTGGCCACGTGCGCTCAGATGGAGAAAAGAGACCTGGGGGCCATCGGCAACACCTTTGGGTGTTGCTGTGACAGCCAGGCCAAGCTCCAAGCTCCATCATCCAGTGAGCAAGGAAGATTCACACCCAAGATGCTGGAATCCCCCAAAGGAAGCTCACAGCCTCTGCCCCCTTTTGGGTGGACAGGCTCATAGACCATGGGTTGCTGGGACCATTTCAGCAGCAGCAGTGGGGCGGGCAGCTTGACCAGAAGCTGCTGAGACCCAAGGGCGAGGGCCGGGGGCCTGGCATCATGGACGGTGGTCCGCACAGGCATCTCGCTTACCTTAGCCAGCTGCATCTGCATCTTGTTCTTCACATCTGTCACCTCGGCGATGCGGGCATTGAAGGCCAGATTGGTGTTGGTAAACTGCTTCCACATCTGATCCAACAGCACATCGAAGAGGTTCTGGGCCTCCTCCCGCAGCTGGACAGAGTTGGCCTGCATGTTCTGCGAGTGCCTGATATTGTCGTTACTGAACTTGGCCCATGTCTCGGGAACGGAGATCCTGCAAGAGGCACGAGAGAGGACTTACCAGGCGAGGAGTCGGAGGTCTCCAGCAGGCTTGGAGATCGCTGAATCCGGGGTTTCCCAACCTTGGCACTTCTGACATTGGGGTCAGGATAATTCTCCGTTGGAGGGGGCTGTCCTGTGCACCGTAGGATGTTTAACAGCATCCCTGGCCTCTACCCACTAGATGCAAGTAGTAACGGTTCTCCAGTTGTGATAATCAAGAGTCTCTAGACATTTACCAAATGTCCCTTGGGGGACGGGGCACAATTGCCCCCAGTTGAGAGCCACTGAGCTGACCCAAACACCTCATTTACAGATGAGGCAACTGCAGACTAGCTGGCTTCCCGAAAGGGCACTTGGTGAGTTGTAGGAGAGGAGAGATTCCCCCAAAGAGCTTTTTTCTCTAACACTCCCTCCACCATCACCAAAAACAGAGAGACAGGCCAAGAAGCGGGCATCGGGCATGATTCAGGGATGAGCCTGTGGCCATGCTACTCGCACTGACTTATTCATTCAACAAGTGTTCTTTGAACACCTACCACATGCCAAGCCTTGTTCTAGGCACTTGGGATAGAGTGGGCAACATCCCTGTCCTCATAGTGATAAATTTCCGAGGGAGGCGGGGGAGATAGACAATAAATAAAGAAGATGTTCACACATTGTGTTATGTTCTATGAAAGAATTTAGAAGCAGGATGATGGAAGAGAGACAAATGGAGTGGGTCATTACGTGTCAGTCAGGGCCATAAAAGGAAATGGAATTTATTCTCAGATAGCGCCGAGGCGCTCATAGACTAGCAAATGCACGAAGTTGTCACCACCCCAGGTGTGAAAGGCAAGAGAGGGAGCCATGTAGAATAAATCCCCAACATCTTTCTCCTCCATCTCATGTTGGTGACCCTCCTATTGGCTGAACCCAACTGGGAACCAGATGGCAAAGACCCAGGAGCGGCAGTTTGTAGAGGGCAGGCTCCTCTCTAGGACTCACAACAAGGCAGCTAGAGAATGGATCTGGGAGGACAAATGGAGCTCAGGCTATATTGGAAAGGGCAAACTAGGGAAAGGGCAGACTGGGAAGGCTTCTTGGAGGCAGTGACACATAAGGGATTCAGTTTAGGGAACAGAAAGTTCTTCCTGGCCGAGTATGTAAATTCAGGCAATAAGCAATCCACTATTGTACAGGAGTTTTCTCCTCTGGGAACCTTTTGAGAAACAGAGACACATGCTTCTTTGAGCTGACTTCAGTCTCCGGATAAACCAGATTAGATAACTTTTCAAGGTCTTTTCTAGCCGGGAAGTCTCCAGTTCTTAAAATAAAGCAGATTTTTATTCTCAGGCAGTAGGAAAAAAAGAGATTCAATCATCTGAAATAGAAGTCTCTTTCAGGACATTTTAAAGCACACTTAGATTACATAGTGAATAGAAATATTTTTAAAAACATACAAAATGTGGTTGTTTTGTCTGGCTTTTGCAGGAGTTAAAATCAAGCCTCTGGAGAGGCCTTGGGCTCCTAAAGATGTGAGAGGGCACTGAGTCTGATCCAGAGCGTTCATCCAACGAAGACCTGAGGCTCAGGGAGGCGAAGTGTCTTCTTTTCCAAGGTCACACAGCTACTCACCGTCAATAGAGGAACGAGGAGGCAACAAGGACGGCAGAGAGTGACCTGCAGATTTATTCCGAGGGTACCTCCCACTGCTCAATGGGACACTGTCAGTGTCAAGGGCAGCAGCTGCTAAGCCCTCCCCTGGAGCAGACAGCTGAGCTCCCCAGGGAAAACAACCCGCTTAATCACACTCTCCCTGGGGGAATTTGCCGAGGCAGCCTGTCTCCTCACAGGTGATGTGCTTCAGTAGGGGGAACGTGCTTTCTGGAGCCTGCGTACTCTAAAAACATAGGACCCAGCAGGCTTTGCTGGGGAGGCAGGAAGGCGCTATGGTAAAACAAAGGCCCAGTGTCCAACGTGGGCTCAGACTGTGGCTCTGCCACTCGCTGTGTGAGCTTGGACCAGTCACTGCACCTCTCTGAGTCTTAGTCTCCTCTGTAAAATGGGGATAAAAATGGTACCTACCCCCAGGGTTTTTGACCAACTGTGAAACCCCTATCACGGCACCTGACAATAGTAAGCACTTGATAAATGTTTATTATTCACGAGACCGTGGAAGCGCTCAGCACAGGGCCCAACCTATAGCAAACAGCAGGTAAAAGGCATCAGCTCGCATCTTCATCTTCATTATCAGTGGTTAATCCGTGGCAATGAGACCTTCGGTGAACAGAGATACGGCAACACAGAGCCTCCAAACGTCCTGTTGCCTGCCCAGACATGGCCCCGCTTTAAGAAAACCTCACATACAAAGCCCTGAGCTAGTACATCTGGGGAGCAATTAGTCACAAATGGCAGCTCTGGCTTTCCAGCTGGAGTCGCTGGATGGAGGACTTTAAACAGCAGACCCCTCCTGGGCACGGAAATCAGAGTCTCTGCCAGCCAGCCTGGCTGCCCAGCTTTCAGGGAGGCATCTGTTTGGGAAGGGAAACTTCCAGACTCCCTGTCCAGGTGGGCAGCCGTGGCTGAGAGGACTAGGCCCCCTGGAGGTCTTGTTCACTTTGCCAGCGCCGTGGGCAGTCAACCTTGTCAGGAGGAGGAGAAGGGTCCCCAGGAGCTGTCATCGCAGGAAACCCCAAAGGGTCCTTTCAACACCTGCATATTTACTACGATCCAGAAAGCGACCCTGGTGTGGGCCAAGAAGACCTTCCCTTTCCTTCTCTCCTTTCCCTCCCTTCCCCCTTTCATTCATTCTTTCATTCAACAAATATTTATTGCACACCTACTATGTACCAAGCACAATGCTATGTGCTAGAGATTTTTTTAAAAAGGACCAAGATAGACCCCTCCCTCTGCATGTACCCAGAGCATCTCTCTCCAGCCCTCATTATCCCAGACCTCGGACTGCCGATGGGGAAAGCACGCCTTCGTTCTGCACGCAATTCCGCGATGCTAGGACGTGTCCATGGCAGTGTCAGGCAGACAGGAGACGCCACCCTCATAGCTGTTGTGACGAGAAAATGAGGTCACACAGCAAGCACTCGATAAATGTTAGCCGTCGTCATTCCCCGACACGAGGCTCTGTGCCTAGCACTTCACACGCCCACCTTTCCACACTCACAGCAACTCTGGGAGGTGGGTGCTATTTTTATCCCAGTGGTAGAGGTGATGAAACGGGGCCCAGAGAAATTAAATCCTTTGTCCCGAGGGTTAATGTGGAGGCTGGATTTGAAGGCAGACAGCCTGGCTCCAGAACCCACCCTAAGCCACTGCCAGCATGGGCAGGCACCAGCTGGCTCTCCCAGCCAAACTTGAATTCCTCCTCCTTCTGGAAATTCCTCTTGGAATTTGTTTGGTGGACTTGCCAATCCAGGTGCCTCAGCAGCAGCAGCTGTGGGACCCTCACGAGCCAATATCTTGCCCTGTCTTGCTGGAATTGGGATCTTGGGTGAAGTGGGGCAAACGTGGAAAGACAGTGGTGCTCCAACAACAAGGCCGATTAGCTCTCTCCCACTGGCTCCTTCAGGCTGCCAGAACCTCCCCTCCAGCCTTCCCCTGGAGCCAGTGGCTGCCCAACAGCCTTCCAGTAAATTCCATCTTAAGTGAGCCAGAATCGGATTCTGTAGCTTGCAACTCAGGATCCCCACTCAACCACACAGCCTCACACTTGACCGGTGCGCGATGCCCCTTTACGTTTCCTTAGCAGGCTCAGACCCAGAAACCCCTGCTGTCCTCGGGCACGGCCAGGTGAAGACTGACAGCCCGGTACTTACGTGCAATCAATTTTCTCCACGCCGTGGAAGAAGCTGATGCAATCTGATGTGTTCCGTAGGTTAAGGCACTTCTCGTCGATGAACTCGGCTGAGTTTTTGTGCTCGAGGTCCCTCTCCAGGACATGCTGAGCATCCCGGTTATCCCTGTGGGGGCAAGGACATGTCCCTAAACTGTGCACTCACCCAGCGTACCTCACCCAAGGTCACAGGGGAGGTCGGTGCAGAGCCACTGCTGGAAGCCAAGTCTCTGGACCCCCAGGAGGGTGCTCTGTCCACCCCCAGTGGCTTCCAGCCCTCTTCCCGCCTTGATGCCTCCCCGCACACCCAGGGCCTCCCTGCACTACCCCACCCTCCCCCTAATCCAAGCAGACCTGTTGTCACTTAGAAAACATTTACTGTAAAGGGTCAGATACTACATATTTTAGGGTTTGTGGGTCATATGGTCTCTCTTGCAACTACTCAACTACGTAGGAAAACAGGCATAGATAATGTGTAAATGAATGGTTGTGGCTGTGTTCCAATAAAACTTTATTTACAAAAACAGGTGGTGGGCCAGATTTGGCTCTCCAGCTGTAGTTTGCTGACCTAATATAGAAGATATGAATTCACACTTTGGACAAAGCCAGGTTTCAATTTAAATTAGTTCACAAATCCTTGTGTCTGATGCTATGCCAGGCACAGAGGGAAGACATGAATAAGCCTCAGTCACTACCTTCAAGTGGCTCACGGATTTGTGTAAATAAATACCATAAAAAAGAAAGAAAGAATGAAAAGAGCAACAGTGCAGGTTCAAAAAGGATACACAGTAACACAGAGGAGGAAGCCATTAACTCTGGGTGAGGGGTGGTCAGGGAAGGCTTCCCCAGAAAGTGTCTCAGCTGGGTTTTCATAACAATAGGAGCAGATATTATGGACAAAGTTGGGTTGGGGGGATGAGAATTCCAAGCTGAGGATACCACATGTGCAAAAGCAGAGAAGCTAGAGACATCCAGGTATTTAGGGACCCATAAGCAGCTCAAAAGGCTGGCAGAATCAGGGACTGGGTGGAGTCAGGGAGTGGGTGGAGTCATGGACTGGGCAGGGTCAGGAATTGGGTAGATTCAGGGACTGGGCAGAGTCATGGCCTAGGCAGGGTCAAGGAGTGGGCGGAGTCAGGGAGTGGGTGGAGTCTGGAACTGAGCCAGGTGAGGAGAACACAATTGGGTGGGGCCAGGACTTGAGCCTGAAGGGCTGGTATCTTGGCTGAGAAGTTTAGACTTAAATGTCACTGTGTGCCAAGACTCCAGACATTGGAGACCCACTTTCATGATTCTTGCCATATTCCCAAAGTACCTGTACTATTATTTACCTGCTAATTTTCTTTTTCAATCATAAATAAATAAAATACATAAATAAATGCATTTTTAATTCAAAAAGAGTCATGTACCACAATGCTCATTGCAGCTCTATTTACAATAGCCAGGACATGGAAGCAACCTAAGTGTCCATCGACAGATGAATGGATAAAGAAGATGTGGCACATATATACAATGGAATATTACTCAGACATAAAAAGAAACAAAATTGAGTTATTTGTAGTGAGGTGGATGGACCTAGAGTCTGTCATACAGAGTGAAGCAAGTCAGAAAGAGAAAAACAAATACCGTATGCTAACACATATATATGGAATCTAAAAAAAAAAAATGGTTCTGAAGAATCTAGGGACAAGACAGGAATAAAGACACAGACGTAGAGAATGAACTTGAGGACATGGGGAGGGGAAAGGGTAAGCTGGGACGAAGTGAGAGAGTGGCATGGACATATATACACTACCAAATGTAAAACTGATAGCTAGTGGGAAGCAGCCGCACAGCACAGGGAGATCAGCTCAGTGCTTTGTGACCACCTAGAGGGGTGGGATAGGTAGGATGGGAGGGAGGGAGACGCAAGAGGGAGGAGATATGGGGATATATGTATATGTATGGCTGATTCACTTTGTTATAAAGCAGAAACTAACACACCATTGTAAAGCAATTATACTCCAATAAAGATGTTTAAAAAATAAATAAATAAATGTATTTCAAAAGGAAAAATCTACATCACTGTCTTTAAAAGAAAACCAGTAACTGTTTCCAAACCTAAATGCAAAGTAAACACTAACAGAATGCTAGCTAGAATCTGTTGTCTCCAGTAGGTTCTAAGCCTGAAACTTTTTCTGTTTCTTTTTTGGTTGAAAAAGGGAAATTAAAGACGCATAAGCATTGATTGGGAGTTTTGCCTTGATGTCTTTTTTTTTTAATTTATTATTTTTTAAAAATTTTTATTGGAGTGTAGATGATTTACAATGTTGTATTAGTTTCTGCTATACAGCAAAGTGAATCAGTTACACATATAGATATATCCACTCTTTTTAAAATTCCTTTCCCATATAGGTCATTACAGAGTATTGAGAAGAGTTCCCTGTGCTATACAGTAGGTCTTTACTAGTTATCTAGTTTATATATAGCACTGTGTATATGTCAGTCCCAATCTCCCAATTTATCCCTCCTTCCCTTTCCCCCTGGTAACCATAAGTTTGTTTTTCATCTATGACTCTATTTCTGTTTTGTAAATAAGTTCATTTGTACCATTTATTTATTTATTTATTTTTATTAGGCTCTGGTTTTTCTCTTACTTTCTTTTTATAAAATTAAAAAATTTTTTTAATTTATTTTATTTTTGGCTGCATTGGGTCTTCATTGCTACGCGCGAGCTTTCTCTAGTTGCGGCGAGCGGGGGCTACTCTTTGTTGCAGTGTGCAGGCTTCTCATTGCAGGGGCTTCTCTTGTTGCAGAGCATGGGCTATAGGCACGGGGTTTCCATAGTTGTGGCACGCAGGCTCAGTAGTTGTGGCGCTTGGGCTTAATTGTTCTGCGGCATGTGGGATCTTCCCGGACCAGGGCTCGAACCCGTGTCCCTTGCATTGGCATCTCCCTTCCTCTCCCTGTCTCTGTCCCTCTGTCTCTCTCATCTTTATCTCCTTCTGCCTCCTCTTGCTTGGTTTCTCTCTGTCTCGGGGACTCAGTGTATGTCTCTCTCTACCTCTCCCCTGCCTGTCTCTATCTTTCTGCCACGTTCTTTTTCTGCTATGGATACTGAAAGCTGGTGAGAGGTTTCAAACAGGCTAGGAACAAAGAAATTAAATCCTCATGCTGGGTCTGCACCCATCAGGATGCACAGAGGGTCATGTTGGAGCAAGGAGAGCCATCCTGGGGCCCTTATGGCCTTTGGAATTGGCAGAGCCGTGGGGAAATGGGGCCCCATCCTGCCTCATGAGGTGGAGTGTGAAGAAAGACCAGAATGTAGAAGAGAAACGTTCCAGAGCATCAGAGGGGAACCTGGGGCCTCAGAATCCCGGGTCAGCTGGTCCAGCCTCCTGGCCCTGGCTAATGAGGCCTGGGGAGGGAGACGAAGGCCCCATCTCCCCCAGATGGAGAGCCTGGCCAGTGCCAAGACTCGCCCTGCTGTCAGCCCACAAGGAAAAGCCTGAGCCTGGCTCCTGCCCAGTCAGGAAAGCCTTTTCTGCTTTGCTGGGGCACCTGGTGAGGTGAGGACACAGCTCTGAGCAGATGCAGGCCTCAGGCCTCGCCTAGAAAACCATGAGTCAACAGCCCATCCCCTGCCTGGGGCCAGGGCGGCCACCTTAGCAGGTTATCGGCAGAGCTTCCCCAAGGGCAAGGTCGCACTGAGTTCTGCCCTGTGGATGAGGCTCTGGCCACTTCCAGGTTAATTAGGCTGCCCCCTCAGCAAGAGCTTCCTCCCTGCAAGATGACAGGTGTCCTCTGAAAAGGGGCCGCCGCCCAAGGTCAAAGGGCCTCTCTCCAGGGTGACTGGGCCTCTGGTCCTGGCAAAGAGGAGAGTCCCTTCTACCCGCTCTCATCCCCTCCCCACCCACACTGCCTCCACTGCTTTCCTCCCAGCCTCTCCTCCTCTCTTTTCCTCTTTCTCTGTGTCTGTCCCTTTCCATCTCTTCATCTCTCTCACCTCTTGATTTCTCTCTCTGTCTGGCATGTCTGTGAAACTCTCTGTCCCTCTGTCTCTCTACTCATCTCTCTCTGTTTATGGCTTCGGGTCTTTCTCTTTCTGTCTCTTTTTCCCTCTGACATCAGAGTTCACTGTGTCTCTCATTCTGTGTCTCCCAGTCGATGAGACCGTCTTGATCTTTCTACTTTTCCTGCACAAGCAGCGCTCCACCCACCCCAGTTTCAAGATTTCCCTTCTGGAGTCCAGCTCCCCAATTTCAAGTGTGGGCTTTTGTTCACTCTTCCGGCTCAAACTGTCCCATTTCCCAAACCTCAGCCCTCCCGTCACTCTAACACCAAGTCTTGTCACAGCCCCACATCAACCACAAATGGAAAACCATGCTCGTTTGCCAAAAAATAGGTGATTGTAAACATAGGGCAAGAAAAATACAACAAAGGCATTTGCTTGCCCAAAGACCTCCCTTTGTTAAAACGTTCCTGTTTAAGTACAAGTATCGAAGGGTTTTAAGTGGATTAATGTGTAGACGAATATTAGGCAAACATAGTCCAAGTGGTAGGTCGGAATGTCGAAGTCAAGACAGAGGCACATAGTGATGGAATTCAACCGCGCTTTCATCCATTCAACTGTCACCTCAGTCACTGCTGCATTTGCATCTCACTTCCACTTTTCTCCACCTCTGATGTCTCCCTGGGTTTTCCCAACTCATCTGCCCCTGACCACACCCTTGGATCTGCAGGCAGCTTTTCAACACTGTCCTGGACGCTCTTTATTTTCTTTTTACAGGATAATTCTCTCCTACCTCTGCCACCCATTCTTACAGCCTCAGTGGAGTTGAGGGGCTGCTGTGTGTGTGTGTGTGTGTGTGTTTGTGTGTGTGTGTGAGGTAGGGGCGACTGCTGTTTCTGGGGAAGAACAAACCAGGGCACCAAGCTCCCGGAGCCTATCTGCAAGCTTCCTTACCCCTTAGCATCCCACGCAAGCTGCCTACGTCCTCCACACAGCGGGAAGGGGCAGCCCTGGCCAGGTGGCCAGCCCGTCTTGTTAGCTATATCTGAGTAAACAAGGAGAAACCAGCAGAGCAGCCTGCCTGCAAGTGTTAAAGGCAAGTGCCCAGCTCAAGGGCCAGGCGGGAAGCCTGCTGCCTCCGGGCGAGCTGGGTGCCAAGGGCTCATCTATGGGTCCCAAGCCCGGTAAAACTCAAGCCTCCCTTTAATTATGGGGGAGCCTCCTGCCTTGTCATGATACCAGTTACATAATCTTCCAAGAACAAAAAGCTGATTCCTTTGAAGACTAAAAGGAACAGTGGCTCAAGGTGTCCACCAGCTCCCCTCTGGAGAGGCCCGGGCCCCTCACCTTGATACCCAACGCCACCCACTCTCTGCCATGTCCCAAAGTTCAGGACTCGCATGCGGAAGCCACAGGCTAAGAGGAGCCTCAGTGAGGCCAATTTCTTTTGCCAAGGCTCTCACCGCAAACAAGAACCACCAATGCTGTGCTAACTCATGAAAATCAATAGTGTGCATCTCAGTAACATCATACTGATAGACAGATCAGCCATGGTGGTAGCACTTACCTCGCTGAAACTGACAAATGCCACAGATCAGGACTTTTTTCTTTTCCTGGAGAGCTGGCTGTTAAAAGCTTGCCAGTACACCACTGATTGAAAGAACCACCTGGAGACGCGGGACCCCTGAAACCTGGGAGACCCAAAACAAACTCCAAGAAAAGGGAGAGTAAGCAGCTCTTACCGCATCTGGATGTCAATCCTCTGAGCTAGTTTTCTCAGCTGTTGTTGGCAACATTTTAGCAAATCTACTTCCTGCAATGAAAGATGTCAGAAAGAGTGAGGTCCCTTAGAAACTCACAGCCTCCTGCCTCCCAGGCCAGTGTTCCACCCCTCACCTCTCACTGCCCACCCTCCATCCCACGAGGTGAAATGTCAGGGTGGGGGTCCATTTCCTGCCTCGACCAGCATGATCCCCGGGCCAGGCACCTGAGGGTCGACTGTGGAAGCTGCACCTTCTCTGCCCTGCTGTCCTTTCTTTTTATATACTTCCAGAGTAAAAGAAAAGGCAGCACCTACTATGCACCTAGGGTTCATTCATAGACCCTTTATTTATCATAAAATATGATACATTCCTATTTTATCATTGAATTAAATAATACATATGAAGTGATACAGTGTGTGGCATATAACAGGTGCTCAATAAACACTGGCTGTCACTTTTGTTATTTATTGGTATTACTATTATGATGCCCATTTTGGAGAGGAAAAGACTGAGGGTCAAATGACCTCCTTTCTCACTGTTTCTAAATTGCAACCTAGGCCCCCACCCACACTTTCTGAGCCCTAATTTTGCATGGGGTGACACGTGTGTCTTCTGCTCCTGAAAGGCAGCTCAGAAACCTCTCTGACCAGCTGGCCTTCCCTCCTCCCTCAGGGGGCTGGCCAGACCCAGGGGGCATCTTACCCGGATAAGATTTTTCTCCACGTTGTCATGGACCAAGTCAATCCCGGTCCTTTTCTCTCGCTGGTACAGACACTCCAGGGCCACCTGTAGGAGGCGTAGGGAATCATGTATTCTCCCTGCAGCTGTAGGTAGACCGTGAGCAGAATTGACTCACATCTACCTTTGCCATGGTCTGTTTCATTCCTGGGAAACCTGGATGCTTCATGTGGTCCCATCACTGTGCGTTTGGATGGGCTTCTGCCTCCCCTTCTCCATCAATGAGGGCTGTGGGATGCTGAGATGGTAGATGGGTGCAAAATCGGTGCACATCTCAAGCTGGCCATGCTGGTTAAGTCAGCTTGACAAATGTAAAGCACTTAGAATACTGTCAATAAGAATTACCTGTGAATATATATGAACACCCTTTTTGGAGATCTCTAAATGGGGGAAGAGCTTTGGAAAGTGACATAGGCCAAGTGAGACCCAGGCAACCCTGCCACATGGACCTTATAACCATCATGGAGACACGAACAGAGCAGAACAGAAGCCAGGGGAGTGGCTGCTCGGTGGAGCTCCTGCAGCAGCAGACTGTCAAAGAATTGTGATGGGTCACTGGCCTGTCATGTCACGAAGAGCAGCGGCAGTGAGAAGGAGGCAGGGGAGCACGGCATCCGGTGTTGGGATGCAAATGTATCTGGGAACTCAGAAAGGAGGGCGAGCACTTGATGCCACAAGAATTTACTGCCCCCCTCTGTGTCACACTGGGGACACTGCAGTGAACTAAACAGTCCCTGCTCTTATGGAGTTCTAACAGAAGAGAGAGAACACACACAAATGAACATAGAAAGAAACTCAATCGTTTCTGACTGTGATAAGGGCTGTGATGAAAATAGGGAGCTGTGGGTGGGTGGGGAATAACAAGCAGGGTGGTCAGGGAGGACTTCTCTAAGGAGGTGGCAGACCGAGACCTGAATTATGAGAAGCAGCAGAAATGAATGGGAATAATGCACCAGGAAGAGGGAACAGCCAGTGCAAAGGCCCTGGGGTAGGAGGAGCAGTAGACAGGAAGCCATTGGGCTTGTGACAAGGAACTCAGATGTTAACTAGGATGCATTAGGAAGCCATTGAGGGGGTTTTAGCGGGGAGGTGCAGAGATCTAGTTTAATATTTAAAACCCTCCCTCTGGCTGCTGTCTGGAAAATGCGTTGGAGGGGCTAGAGGTCGGGAGGCCAGGAAGGAGGCCGTCACCATTGTCCATTGAGAGGCACCTGGAATGAGGTGGTAACCTTGGAGTTGGAGACAAGTGGATGGAAGTGAGATGCCTCTGGTCCCTGTGCCCCCTTGTGGCTGTCACAGGGGGCCACGTGATGGGGCAGAGCTGGGCTTTCCAGACAGGCTGGAGGAGTGAGGAGAGAGTCGGGGAGAAGGGAGGAGCACTAGATTTCAGATTCTGCTTTGGGTGTCTGAGCAGCAGCCATGCCCACTGTCCTTCCAGGGGGGAACATGGGGGCATAGGGAAACAGTAGGGACCCCCATCCCATAGTGGTCAGAACCTGTGCCTTGGCTCCAGGGGAAACATGGAGGTAGGGCCTCTCCTACAGAAGCCCCCACGCCAGACACAGAGCAGGCGCGGCTGCAGGAGGTTTGCAGGCAGGGGTTCTGCATTCGCACACGCTCCAGGGAGCAGCAGAACATCATCTCGTGTGGCCACAATGATCTCCCACAGCAAAGGCAGATAATCCCAGTTCCTCACCCAGTGTCCACTCCAGGACCCAGTGAAAAATGCTCACTTACCCAGACTCCTTTGCACCCAGGGAGCCCATGTGAGTTCTGGCAAATGGGCTAAAAATGGAATCACATAATGGACCTGCTGGAAAATTGATATTCCCTGATAAAAAGGGACAGACACAGTTGGCATTTTGCCCCTTCCCTACCCCATCCTCCTGCCTCGACTGAGAATTTCCAAATGCTCCTGGCAAGCGGGAGTTTGCAATATGAGATCTGAAACGTCCTTGAAAGTAGTAGGACAAAAGCTCCGTGTTAAGGATGGCCAAGCAGATAGGAGGCTGGGTCCCTTCTGGTATCACGTGGAGGGTGCAGCATCCTCCTCTCTTTTCCTCTGGAATTCTCATAACAGAAAATGAAATTCCTATTTGGCTGAGCTCCTGTACTCAGATAGCTGTTTACATGCAGCCTAAAGCTATCCTAACTGCTCCAGGATATGGCTGGAGACTGGGAAACCAAAGTGTGGAGGATGTCCACATTCAGGTATTTATTCAACAAATACTTCTTGAGTGTCTGCTGTGTGCCACACACTGTGCCAGGATGGGAAGACATTCAGAACATTGGGCTAGATGACAGGCAGTGAGCACAGACACTGCTCATTGAGGACCAGCATAGACATACTGGTCCCCCACAGCTGAACAGCAGTCCTTGGTGAAAAAGCAGACAAATCCCTGCCCTCATGGTGCCTATACACTAGTGTGTAGGGCAAAACAAGAAGGACATTGTACAGTATGTTAGCAGGTCTTAAGGGCTACAGAGAAAAATAGAGCAGTTATTTGAAACACATCTTCTAAAGACCATCACATACACTAACACACAGGCTTGTGATGTCTTTATGAAATCCCTGTGATTTTGATGTAACCCCAAGGAGAAAAGGAAATTCCATTCAGTCTGAGGAACCCTGATTGGACTGGGATTATTGTCAATTGACTAAGTTTTATATATATATATAATTTATATAATATATAATAAAATTATATATTATATAATTATATAATAAAATTATATAATTATATAAAATTATATAATATATAATAAACGTTATATATATTATATAATTTTAGCTTAAAGCTGATTATAGATGATGATGCAGCTCAAACTGAGCTGCACGGCGCCCATCACCTTGATCTTCACTCAAGGGGAGGGTGGGGGGCTGCATTGCAGGCGTGGTATCCCAGCGGCCGTCTGGCCCCCCCCCCCCGCACCCCACACTCACCTGCAGTGGACAGTTCAGTTCCTCGGCCGCGCACTCCAGCCGCCTCTTGACTTCATCCAGGCTGTGGTTCTCGTTCAGAAGCTTCTCCAGCTCATAGCTCAGCTCCGACTTCCAGAAGCCAATGTCCGACAGCCTCTGGCCCAGGTTCCGGCCGGTCCCCTCCTGCATCTGGCGCGTCAGCTGGTCCTTGTTCTGCATGAGCCGCATGGAGTCGCCCATCAGTTGGTTGGCCCACAGCCGAGAGGCCTCGGCCGTGTGTATCTGCAGCTGGTTGGACTGGTCCCAGTCATGGGGCCTGTAGCGACAGAAGAGCGCTGAGCGGACGGCCGGCAGGGTGGTGGGCGGCCGCAGGGCGCTGCGGCACGTGGCTCCCTCGTCCAGGCAGGTCTGGGTGTTGGAGACCTTGCAAAAGAGGCTGGGACTCCATGAGTTCAGGTAGCGGTACCCAGGCAGGTAATAGGGCTGGTAACACCCCTGGCTCACCGGGGCCGACGCAACCGGGGGCAGCGTGCTGATGCGACAGGCTTTCTTGGGGCCACAGTAACTGGCAGTCTGAGTGGTTCCAAGAAACTCCATCTTCCACCATCAGCTCCGCTAGGGCAAAACTGTGCCTAAGGGGGCCAAGGCACCACAGGAAGGGGAAGGAGCTTCTCTGAGGGATGGGCAGAACCTCTATGACTCGGCACTGTTGTCATAAAGCCTGGGGGGGTGGGGCCTTACTGGGACCCCTGCTCACTTGCCCCAGCTGAGGCCATAGCATCACAATCAAAACCCAGGCCAGTGCTTCCCTGGTGGCGCAGTGGTTGAGAGTCCGCCTGCCGATGCAGGGGACACGGGTTCGTGTCCCGGTCCGGGAGAATCCCACATGCTGGGCCCATGAGCCATGGCCGCTGAGCTTGCGCGTCCGGAGCCTGTACTCCGCGGCGGGAGGGGCCGCGGCAGTGAGAGGCCCGTGTACCGCAAAAAGAAAAAATGCTTTGCCAAAAATTTTCGGAGAGCTCGGGGGTTTTTTGGGGGCCTGAGCCACCTGTCTCCTTGCATGGCCCTGCAATAAACCTTTCTCTGCTCCAAACTCCAGCGTTTCCATTTGTTTGGCCTCACTGTGCATGGGGCACACAAACTTGTGCTAACAGGTGTGGAGAGTAGGGGAGACGCTTGATCAGATCTGCAGATCACTGCCTTGGCCTCCACTCCAACCCGCTTACGAAATGTCAGTCACTGAGTCAGTGACAGCGGTTGAGGGGCTCTCATTGCCAGGAAGGTCGCATGTGAGGAAATCTGCTCAGTGCTCTCCGGGCAGAAGAGGCCTTTCCCTCGAGTGGAATCCCAGCTCCGTCCCCTCTCCCAGCCTGGAAAATGCCCAGGATTGTGCCTCCCTCGGACGCTGTGAGAATCAAGTAAACGCAGAACAAGGTACTTAGCACCTAGTGTGTGATCAACAGTTGTTATTGGTGTTACTATTATTATTAGACTACACTTTGCCACATCATTTCATGTAATCCTTTTGCTCACGCCTGGAGGTGGCGTTATTCGAGCCCTCATTTTACAGGGGGGCAAACTGAGGCTCAGAGAGGTGCATTTGTTTGCCCAAGGGCACACAGCTAGTCTTGGGAAATGGCTCAGGTAATGCCGCTTCCCCTGAGGATAAGGAGAGCCAGATAAAAGCCGTAGATGTGCTTTGCAGTGGGGCTGCCAGGGAGCTCAGAGAACATCTCAGTGAAGTCGTTTCTATTTTTCTGCCAACATTTTATTATAAACAATTTTTTTTAAATGCAGTGGTTTTAAAACACTCTAATATGGAAGGTTGTCTTCAAATAAACTCTTGCACAGAAGCAGGGCACGTGACACAGACCCCTAAGTTGCTCTGGCTGGAGGGAGCCAGAGGTGCGGGGGGGTCCCTTCCCCCAAGTCCTTAGGGCTCCACAGAGCACAGTGGGAAGACCGTGATTCAGCCCACCCCCCTCCCCATTTCACGAGGGCAGAGGCACGAAGGTCACCTACCAGGAAGTGGAAAAGCCAGACTCCATGTCCACGTTTTCCGAAGTCACACTAATTACCTAGAGAAACGCTATGATTGTTATGATCATCAAAAAGCGTTCTGTTAAATTTGGAATCACGTAACTAGATTTACTGTGATCACTCTGTAATGCAGACAAATATTGAATTATTAGGTTGTACACCTGAAACTAATATAACATTATATACCAATGTTTCCTGAGAAAAAAGAAACTGGAATCATGCCGTAGGTGAGTGTGGTGTATTGGTTTCCTATGGCTGCTGTCACAAATCACCACAAAGTTAGTGACTTGACACTACACAGATGTATTCTCTTACAGCTCTCGAGGTCAGAGTTCCAAAATGAGCCTCAAGGGGCTCAAATCAAGGTGTGAGGAGGGCTGGTTCCTTCTGGAGGCTCCGGGAAGAATCCAATTCCTTGCCCTTTCCAGCTTCCAGAAGCTGCCTGCATCCTTTGGCTTGTGACCTCTGCCCTCATCTTCAAAGGCGGCCACTAGCATCTTCTCTCCCCCTCCCCCCACCCTCCTGCTTCCTTCTTACAGGACCCTTCTAATCACATCAGACCCACCCAGATAATCCATGGTAATCTCCCCATTGGAGAGCCTTAACTTAGTCACACCTGCAAAGGCCCCTTTACCATGTAAGGTAACATATCCACAGGTTCCTGGCATTAGAATACAGACATCTCTGGGTGGGGGGGCGCTATTATTCTGTCCACCACAGTGAGCAATGTAAAAGAATACCGGGTGATAAGAAAGGCAAACAAAAGTACCGTGCTGTGTGTGGATTGTCCAAATGTGAAGACCCAGGGTTAAGGGGGTGAATCAGAGCATCTCCTGAACCGTTGCTTTTCCCAAGGTCTTGTTTATTTATGATGCATTTGTTTTAAGTTCTAAAAACAATACTGTGTGTGTCTCACCTGGACTCTAGTCCCCATCTAGTCCTTTCAATCTGCTCCTCTCACACGTGAATGTGTCCACAAATCACCTGAGGACTGCATTAAAATGCATATTCTGATTGAGTAGAGCTGGGGGCAGGGCTGGAGGTGCTGCAGTTCCTACAAGCTCCCAGGTGAGGCTGGTCCACAGACCACACCTGGGGTAGTGGGGCCCTGAAATAAGTCCTATGAGGGAAAGGACCTTATTTGCTTTTGCTCATATTTGTATTCATAGCACTTAGAATAATACCTGGAGTATAGTAGGTGCACAATTTGGGTTTGTTAAATGGATGGATAGATGGATAGGTGGATGGGTGTATGGCTAGGTGTGTAGATGGATGGATGGATGGATGGATGGATGGATGGATGGATAGATGAAGCGACAAAATTTCAGATGCCATTAAATGAGAAAGGTAAATTCAAAACAGTTGGCCATGGTTCAACCAAAACTCAGCGAAAAGGAGTAGTAAAACCTGACAGCTCAGTCCAAAAGACTCAAGGAATCACCTTCTAAAAGTTTAGAAAGTGAAAATACTCAAATACTTTGTGTGTGACTGTTAGGGAACTCCTGAGCAGTGACTTCCAAAGCATGGGGCAGTGGAGTTTTTAGGGTTCATCCATGGTGAAGCAGGTGTCAGTACTTCGTTCCCTTTCATGGCTGAATACTATCCCAATCACATGTCTAGACCACATTTCGTTTAGCCATTCATCCGTTGATGAACATTTGGGTTGTTTCCACTTTTTGGCTATTATGAATAATGTTGCTGGGAACATTTCTGTGCAAGTTTTTGTGTGGACATAAGTTTTCAATTTTCTTGAATAGTTACCAAAGAGTGGAATTGCTGGGCCCTATGGTAATTCTGTTTTGATTACTGTTGAGTTTTAATAAAATGTAAATCAGCACATTTTATTACTTAGTTTTTAAATAAATATTGTATTATCCATAGAAGTTAATTCAAGGAACTCTCAACTACACAGTCAGCCACCACACACACGGGCTGGGCCACACATATTTGGTGGGACAGTAAGTTCCTAACGCCTGGGAATTGTTGACTCTCTCTTTGGGCTCAGTTAGTGTCTCCAAGCCCTTGGGGTGCTTTGCACCCCTGCATCCAGACAGTAGACTTAGCACACACAAGGTTAGCCGTGATGGGAAAATGAAACCGGAACACGGACTGCTTCCATTCTGTCATTCTATGTGACACTGGGAGTTTTTATTTGTGTCTAGGATGTAAAGCAGTGAAACAGAGTGTGATCTGCAAGGCGTAATATTTTTGTTTGGAACGTGGACATTTTAGTTCATGCATGACATCTTTTACTGAACTCAGTATCTTTAAAATCGAAATGTAATCTTTGTATCTGTCAACTGTATCAAAACTAAGAAAGTAACCAGGAATATAATTATTACTGGGAATATTATTGTATAGAGGAGGAAGGTGTTAAAAAAAAAGTCTGCTCTGGGTGTTGAATATACTACACACGTCACTGGTTAGAGATCCCTCATCCACCACTAAAAGATGTTTTTTTCAATCTCTTGTAAAAGAGATTCTTTCAATCTCTTTCCGGCTGATGGAAAACTCATTCAATTTCTGAAATCCCTACGGGAAGTGGACTAGGAGATGCTGGGGAGATGGGGGAGAGGGGACCCGACTGACCCCCGGAATGGGGTTCGCA
Source organism: Stenella coeruleoalba (assembly GCF_951394435.1). NCBI lineage: Eukaryota > Metazoa > Chordata > Mammalia > Artiodactyla > Delphinidae > Stenella > Stenella coeruleoalba. Next base: position 57,886,293 of record NC_137161.1, read on the forward strand.
ATCCTCCATCCCAGCTCCGCCTCCCGATCATTGGGGACCCCGGCCTAGCATTGCATTAACTCTATTTTTTTTTTTTTTTTTTTTTTTGCGGTACGCAGGCCTTTCACTGTTGTGGCCTCTCCCGTTGCGGAGCACAGGCTCCGGACGCGCAGGCTCATAGGCCATGACTCACGGGCCCAGCCGCTCCGCGGCGTGTGGGATCTTCCCGGACCTGGGCACGAACCCGTGACCCCTGCATCGGCAGGCGGACTCTCAACCACTACGCCACCAGGGAAGCCCTTACTAACTCTATTTCATTGCCATCTCTGCCTGCAGCTGCAGCATTGAGATGGCTGCCTGACTTTTTTTTTTTAGAAGTTGGGGGTAGGAGTTAATTTATTTTTTTTTTCTGTGTTGGGTCTTCGTTTCTGTGAGAGGGCTTTCTCTAGTTGCGGCCAGCGGGGGACCACTCTTCATCGCGGTGCGGGGGCCTCTCACTATCGCAGCCTCTCTTGTTGGCGGAGCGCAGGCTCAGTAGTTGTGTGGCTCCCTGACTTTCACAGGCTGTGAAGGGACAGCTCCACGTCTGTGAATTTAATGTGAAATCCATCCGCCTGCAGAAGAAAGGCCTGGAGAGACTGTCTTAGGTGAAGGCTGGAGCAGCGCTGTCCAGTGATAGAACTTTCTGCAGCGGTCACCTCAACGAGTCAGCAAGCGTTCCTTGGGCGCCCCCTGCAGGTAGATAGGAATCTGTCACTTGTCCTTCCCACAGCCAAAATCTGTGACTGGAGGTGACTCCAGAGCAGTGCTTAGAAAACTGGAAAAATAGGGTCACACACAGGAAAGAGAGAAAAAATCCAAGAAGAAGCTGCTTTCAATTCAACATCCGTGTCAGTTTGTATCATTCAAAAACCGAAGTTATATTTTACAATATAGCTTTTTCTTTTTTCACTTTGAATTTCGGAAGATATCTTTTACAACAATGCTCACAGCAGCTTTATTTGTAAGACCCGCAGGCTGGAAGCAATCCAGATGCCCATCTACAGGTAAATGGATTAACAAGCTGTGGTGTACTCATACAATGAAATACTTCACCGAAGCCAGAAGAAATGAACTTCACACACTCAGCAACGTGGATGAACCTGAAATAAACATGCTGAAAGAAGCCAGATGAAAAGGAGCACACACCATATGATTCCACTGGTAAAAAATTCTAGAAAATCCACACTCATCTATGGAGGCAGGAAACGGCAGTGACTGCTGGCGGGGATCAGGGGCAGGTTTGCAAAGGTCATGAGGAAACTTTGGGGGATGATCTGTGTGTTCACTATCTTGACTGCGGTGATGGTTTCACAGGTACAGTGTATATAAGTCAAAACTTATCAACTGTACGCTTTAAATATGTGCAGTCTGTTTATCAGTTGTCCATCAATAAAGCTGTTTGTTTAAGAAATTAACAATTGCTAACAATTGCTAACACCTATATACTGCACAAATGTGTGAGGAATTTTCAAAAAACTTGTTTTACTCATATTAACTTATTTAATCCTTCCAACAATAATCCTCTGAGGGAGTTGATATTATCGTTGCCATTTTACAGGGGAGGAAACTAAGGTATGAAGAAAAGATTTGAAAGCTGGTAAATGGGGAGCTGGAATTTGAACGCAGACGGCTGGCATTCAAAAATCCACGTTCTTAACCAGCAAACGAGTCAACTTCTCCATATATAATGGATCTGAACCTTATTTTTCGACTCAGTTATATATCAAGCGCCTGCAGTGTATTCGACTCAGTTATATATCAAGTGCCTGTATACACTGCAGGCGCTTGATATATAACTGATATTAGATATTTAATATCTTCGTTAGATATTTTTGCTGGATCCAAGGGAAGAGGTGGAAATTCTCTACTCCAGAACTTAAAATTTTTTCCACGTCCTGACTTTGGTCATAGATGGGGTAGGAGTGCCACCTGGTGGTACATTGTGGAACTGCATGCATCTCCTGTGCATTTCACAGGGCAGCGTTTTCACCACCTGCAGTGTGTTTAAGATGCTCCAGTCCTGCTAGATCACCATCTAAATTCTTAACCTGTTTGACCCAGGTGCTAGTCTTGTTTCACTCACTAACCTGCTATGTGATTAGGGACAATTTTCTCTGTCTAGGCCTCAGTTCCCCCATCTGTAAACAAGGGTGCAGGATCTCACCTCTGCAACTCTCACCTACAACCCCAAGTTTAGTTAAACACAACTGTGTATTGGACCTTTGTTCTGTACTTGGTGCTTTGCATGAATGAAATTATTTTATCCCCACAGCTACATCATTGGACAATTGCTCTTTTTTTTTTTGGCCGTGCCTCGCGACTTGTGGGCTCTTAGTTCCCTGACCAGGGATCGAACCTGGGTCACGGCATTGAAAGTGCCGTGTCCTATCCACTGGACCGCCAGGGAATTCCAGGTGCGGAAATTGCTCTTATTATCCCCATTTTACAGATGAACAGGCTGAGGCTGGAGACCAGAAGGGACGTGCCCAGTGTTATTCAGCTCATTAGAGTCAGGATTTAAACACATGTCATCTGACTTAAGAACACGAATACCCTGAGAAAACCGAAATTCAAAAAGAGTCATGTACCAAAATGTTCATTGCAGCTCTATTTACAATAGCCCGGAGATGGAAACAACCCAAGTGCCCATCATCGGATGAATGGATAAAGAAGATGTGGCACATATATACAATGGAATATTACTCAGCCATAAAAAGAACGAAATTGAGCTATTTGTAATGAGGTGGATAGACCTAGAGTCTGTCATACAGAGTGAAGTAAGTCAGAAAGAAAAAGACAAATACCGTATGCTAACACATATATATGGAATTTAAGAAAAAAAATGTCATGAAGAACCTAGGGGTAAGGCAGGAATAAAGACGCAGACCTCCTAGAGAACGGACTTGAGGTTATGGGGAGGGGGAAGGGTGAGCTGTGACACGGCGAGAGAGAGTCATGGACATATACACACTAACAAACGTAGTAAGGTAGATAGCTAGTGGGAAGCAGCCGCATGGCACAGGGATATCGGCTTGGGGTTTTGAGACCGCCTGGAGGGGTGGGATAGGGAGGGTGGGAGGGAAGGAGACGCAAGAGGGAAGAGATATGGGAACACATGTATATGTATAACTGAGTCACTTTGTTATAAAGCAGAAACTAACACACCATTGTAAAGCAATTATACCCCAATAAAGATGTTAAAAAAAAAAAAGTAAAAAACAAAAACAAACAAAAAAAAGAACACGAGCTGTAAACCCCTGTGTCATCTGCCCTCACCCATCCCAACCATGGAAGTCTGTAGTGCCATCGCTTAGAAACCCTGAGGAGTTTTTTAAACATGCTGTGATATTATGATTTATAATAAGAAACATATATTTGGTCTTTTTTCCCATGTCTGGCACAGAGCTCCTAAAATCCTTGGAATTTCCTAAGGGCGGAGAGCAATAAAGGTGTCTCTTGTTATGTTAATGGACCTCACTTAAGGATGGGGGCTGGTTGCCAGGGGAACCAACCTAGCGATTGGAGGGTTGGAACTTCCAGTCCCACCTCCCCAGCTTGGGACTGAACCAATCGCTGATGACTTACTCAATCGTGACGGGGTAATGAAGCCTCCATTTAAAAGGACAGGTTTTGGTGAAAACTTGGAGATTTGAGGAGAGAGGTGCCCCTGGAGAGGGCTTGGACTCTCTGAGCTCTTTCCTCATGCCTTACCCTGTGCATCTCTTCCACCTGGCTGTTCCTGAGTTATATGCTTTTAGGATAAACCGGTATCTAGTAAGTAAAATGTTTCTCTGATTTCTGTGAGCTACTCTAGCAAATTAATTGAATCCAAAGCGGGAGGAGGTCATGGGTACCTCTGACTTATAGTCAGTCACTCAGTCAGAAGCACAGGTAACAACCTGGGCTTGCAACTGGCATCTTGGGGAGGAGGGCAGTCTTGTAAAATTGAGCCCTTAACCTGTGGAATCTGATGCTAACTCCATTAGCATCAAAATTGTTGAATTGTAGGACACCCATCTGGTGTCCGGGGCATTTTTCGCTGGCATGGGGAACCCCCCCACACACACACCTCCTACCCACATTGGAAACTGGGTTCAGAACCTCTTTATAGGCCCAGGCCCCATGCACAAGTTTCTGATTTAATTGACGTGGAGGAGGAGAACGGCGCATAAAATACCCCAGGTGATTGTAATGTGTAGCCAGTTTGAGAAACCCTGCTGTCGAAAGAACATACCCAGTGTCCCACCAGTCTCAGTGCAGATTTAAGCTCTAATAATTTCAGAAGTATAAACAAATTTTGTTTCTAGAGCAGTTTTAGGTGTACAGAAAAAAAACTTTCAGAAAGTTCGGAGAGTTCTGATATATTCCCCCCACCCCGTTGCCCCCATTATTATTAACATCTTGCACTGGTGTGGTATGTTTGTTGTCATTGGTGAACCAATATTGATACATTATTATTAACTAAAGTCCATAGTTTAAGTTAGGGTTCACTCTTAATGTTGTACCTTCTACGAGATTTGATAAATGCATAATGTAATGTCCTGTGGCCACCATTACAGTATCCCACAGAATAGTTTTACTGCCCTGAAGTCCCCTGTGCTTTTCATCCCTCCCACTCCTAACCCCTCCCCCAAATCCTGGCAATCACTAATCTTTTCACTGTCTCTGGTTTTACAAACGTATTATTTTTTTGTGTGTGTGGTACGCGGGCCTCTCACTGCTGTGGCCTCTCCCGTTGCGGAGCACAGGCTCCAGACGCGCAGGCTCAGCGGCCATGGCTCACGGGCCCAGCCGCTCCACGGCATGTGGGATCTTCCCGGACCAGGGCACGAACCCGTGTCCCCTGCATCGGCAGGCGGACTCTCAACCACTGTGCCACCAGGGAAGCCCCTACAAACTTATTTCTTTAATCATTTAAAAATTTAGCTATTTGAATCTACAACAACACGTTTTTCAACTTTAATTTTGTTTTTTCTTTTTGGCCGTGCCACACAGCTTGCAGGAACTCAGTTCCCCGAACAGGGATTGAACCCAGGCCCCAGCAGTGAAAGCCCAGAATTCTAACTACTCGGCCACCAGGGAACTCCCTAAATTTTCATTTTGTTGTTTTAGTCATCATGGCCATCTACCATCAGAGGGACTGAAATAAAAAATTTAAAGTCTATTGTTTCAAACTCAGGAAGCGAAATGAATGTAAAGGAAATGTAAACTTTCAAAGGCCGGTTTTTGTAAGTTTGTTCATGCTTCAAAAGTTCCTAAAGGAGAAAACTGGGCTCAGACTTTTGGAACACGCTGTACTCGAGAAAGGAGAACCAGTTGCTTCCACAGGCCAGGAACAGCATCTGTGAGAAGATGGTGCTCAGAGGTCTCTCACGGAGGACTGGGTAATGGCCGGACAGGCAAAGGCTGGGGGAGGGGTGGGCAGCGGGGACATTCCTGGCAGAATGACCAATGTGAGCAACAGAGTAATGGGCTGGGGTCCCCGGGGAAGTGCCGGCTGTTCAGTGGTCAGGGCCCAGCCTTCACACTGGCCCAGGGCAAGAAATGAGCCTGGACGGGGATATATGTTTATGTATAGCTGATTCACTTTGTTATACAGCAGAAACTAGCACACCATTGTAAATCAATTATACTCCAATAAAGATGTTTAAAAAAAAAAAGAAAGAAAAGAAAGAAATGAGCCTGGAGTGGTCAGATGGTCACCAAGGCCACTGAAAACCATGCGAAGATTGGATGTTAGCCTGTGGGCCATAGGGAGCCATTGAAGGTTTAAGAGCAGCAGATTGACACCATGTGATCTGCATGGGGAAAGGTCAGGAGCAGAGAAACCCTGTGAGGAACTACAGGGGACAGTGCAGGGCCCACTCCCTATGCCTCTCTGGGTATGACCATGGAACTCAATCTTGCCAGGGGAAAGTGAGCACGTAGGTGTCACATCTCGGGGGACGCATTTAAGCAGCAGCGTACAATTCACACTCTCCACCTTTGAAGCCTTGTGTTCAGATGGCTGCAACGTAAGGTGACAGTGCCTCTGCCTGTATGCCTGAGCTACAGTGAGCAGGGGCCTCTGTCGATGAAGCTGTATATGAACAGGAGCAAAAAATAAACCTTGCTGCCTTGAGCCTGTGCAGCCTGGGGGATGTTTGTCTGGCAGCATAGCCTGGCCTGATACAGAAACTATTGCAGGCCCGGGAGGACAAAGGCCTGAGCCAAGGCAGTAGGAATGATGGAAGTTGTGGCCTGGGACTTGTATGTCGCCACCCCAAACACAGTGGCTTAAAGCAGTGTTTATTATTTAGCTCATGAGTCTTTGGGTTGGCTGGGTGGCTCTTGGGGACTCGGCTGGACTCACTCATACGTCTGTTGTCATCTGTGGGTCTGCAGCACTTGGTCCTGTGTGTCTCAGGGTCAGTGGTTTGGGATGGCCTTGGTTGGGACCACTGGGGAGGGGGTGCTCGGCTCATCTCCATGTCTTACCTTTATCAGGCTAGGCCAGAGATACCCTCACAGCCATGGCGGAAGGGCAGGAGAGGGAAGTGAAAACAGGCAAGGGCTTTTATGAGGTTTTTCTTAGATCCCATTTGCTAACATCTCATTAGCAAAGTAAGTCACATGCCTGAGCCCAGGGTCAAGGGTAGAACAGAATGTACTGCAAAGCTAGATAGCGAAGGGCACAGATAAAGAAGGGGGTGAAGAATCAAGCCACTTGTGCAGCCAGGCCACCACAGCCCCCAGCTACAGGACTTGATGACTGGCTGTAAAGGGAGATACCACGGGTGTCTCCAACAGTGGCCGCCAACACTTACGCCATCTCTGTACCCGCCTGCCACTCCGCCCATCAAGACATGGTGTCTGTTTCCCCACCCCTTGAACCTGGGCTGCTCTTGGGACTTGCTCTGACCAACAGAATGTGAGAGAGTGACCCTGTGCCAGTTCTCAGCCGTGCCCAGCTGCAAAGGAAAGATGCTCAGGCTGGACCACTGAATGATGAGAGGCCACGTGGTGGGGAGAAGTCATGTGGAGGGAAATCCAGGCAGACACAAGTGAGAATCTTAGATTTTCTAGTCAACTCCTGCCTGAATGAAGCCACATGAGTGATCCTGGATAAAACCAGAGGAGTCATGAGAAATAATAAACCATTGTTGTCTTAACTACTAGATATTGGGGTAATTTGTTACACAGCAATTGATAACTGATACAGGGGAGATGGAAACAACTAAGCAAGGCTGGTGCTCCGATTGATGACTTGAGTTCTTCGGCAGTGGTGGTGTCAGTCTCTGAGATGAGAACTCCAGAGACAGGAACTGGTTTGAGCAGAAAGTTGTGGACATGAGTTTTATGTTCATAGGACAGCAGTGCAGTAAAATCCAATAAGCATCGACTGAGATACATGTGTGTGAACTTAGGGAGAAATAGGGGCTGGAGACTGGGGAATGTTTCATATGGAATATCGGAGGATGCCGTGGACATAAAGCTGTTCATGGTGGGGAGGATGTGGCAAGTGCGACTAAAAGTGGGCCAAGAACAGTCTTGAGGAGTGCTCATTGTAAGAAGTGGTTCTCAAACTTAGTGGATGTAATTACTATCCTGTGAGAATGTGAAGATACAGATTCCCTGGTCCAGCCCTCCAGTTTCTGAGTCAGGAGGTCAGGGATGGGCCTGGGAATCTGCTTTGCCACCTGGCTCCCACCCTTCTGCTCCCAAATACAACAGGTGGAAAGTTCCATCCCAGGTGAGACAGGAATTTGGCTGGGAGAGTAGGAGAGAGACCTGGAGCCAAGTTGAGAGGTTTGTTTGATTTCACCATCATTCTTACAGCCTTGTGGAGAGAAGCGAGTAGAGAGGGGAAGGTTGAAGGACAGTAGACTTTTTCCTCCCTGCCACTGAGCAAAGACCCACCGAGTGCTGAGTGGGAGGGCCCTGTGCAATTAGGGACAAAAGAGCTCTGAAGTGGCCCTGCCGCTGAAGACAGCTAGGGGGAACGTGCAGGAAATGTCTTAGGGGACATCAGGAAGGAACACCTGAAGTGGGCTGGCCTGAGGCTTCTGCAGTGTGACTGGGAGAAAAAGAGCCTGTGCTCAGAAGAATTCAGCGGAGCCTGCTGGCTGTGAGACCCCGGGCAAGGCTCTCTGAGCCTCAGTGAAAGGAGCATAACTTGTATCCTGCCTCCCAGTGTACAGCAGAGTGGTTAAAAGCCCAGGCCCTATACCAGACTTTGTTGGAGTCCCAGCTCTGCCACTTACTGGCCCTAAGACCCTGGGCAAGTCATTCTCTGTGACCCAGTCTTCTGACCTGCAAAACAGAAATCACGATACTCCCTGCCTCATAAGGGAGCTCCTCTGACCACCAGGCTTTGCTCAGGCTGTTTGCTCAGTTTGAAACGCTACTTGCCTCCACCCTACCCTGCCCCAATCTGGGTGTCTCCTACTCAGGAGTTCTTTCCTGACCCCTATCACTCTGATCCTCTTCTGTCGTAGCACTTATCACATCGCAATTACGTGCTTCAGTATCTGTTGTCCCAACCGAGTTGGGCTCCAGGAACTAGATCAGTTTGGTATCGCTAGCACCATATGTTATGGATGAGAGTTCAGGCTCTGGGGCCAGACAGCCGAAGTTCATCAGTCTGGCTCCCTCGCTATTATCTGTGTGACCTTAGGAAAGTCATTTAATCATTGTGAAAGGCAGTTTTCTCATCCAAAAATAGAGATCGTAGGACCTAGAGGACAGGATTGATGAAGAGCATAAATTAGGTAATTCACATAAAAGCACCAGGTAATAGCTGGCGAATCGTAAGCATTCCACAAGTGCCAGCTATAATCGGTGGCAGGGATAGGCAACTGATACATTATTTTTAATGAGTTTCTATATCCTTAGTGCCTGAGGCTGGGGAAAGTTTGTTCACTCATTAAAATTTGTCCCAAACCTGTAAGCAATGATACTCCAGTAGCAATGAGCAAATAGCATCCACATCTTGGATGGTTTCTAAAGACAGTTCTCCAGGAAAAGCAACCAGGGGTCCTTGGAGAAATAGCTGTAGCAAAGAAAATAGGAGAGCCTGGAACATCCTATTGTCAGAAAGCAAGAAAGTGCTCAAAGGGGTTTGATTAATGTCCAAGACACAGAAGCCTGATGAGGCTTCACTGGCCACATTTTGGGGGAAAATTGACCATAAAGAATAATGATAATTTATTCTTAAATACAGAATTTTTAAAAAACCCACGAGTCCGTAGTGATTCTCAAGAAAAGGGCGGGAGGGAAACTTACTGAGGAATGCCAATTAATTGAGATAAGGATAAGGACTGGGAAAAAGCACAATTTTGCAAACACCTATGCAACTGATCCAGGCAAGGATGTTAAAACCACTGAGTGAAGGCTGATCGAGAACAGGATATTCATATGATCTCAATGTGTCTCCCCAGAGAGTCTGTATTAATTACAAATGGACAATGGTGCCATTCCCTGGAGAAACAGGACACACACCATCTTTATCAAGTGATCAAGCCCTCACGTCACCAATAATGGAACCAACTGGCATTACGTGCTTCCTGCTGTGACACAACTGTAAGTGCATTCTGCTAAAAACGTTAACCTGGGGGCTTCCCTGGTGACGCAGTGGTTAAGAATCTGCCTTCCACTGCAGGGGACACGGGTTCGAGCCCTGGTCCGGGAAGATCTTCCCGGACCAGGGCTTAGGCACGGAGCAACTAAGCCCATGTGCCACAACTACTGAAGCCCGCGCACCTAGAGCCCAGGCTCTGCAACAAGAGAAGCCACTGCAATGAGAAGCCCGCGCACCGCAACGAAGCGTAGCCCCTGCTCACCGCAACTAGAGAAAGCCTGTGCACAGCAACGAAGACCCAAAATAAAATTAATTAATTTTTTAAAAATCCTTGAATCTAATCAAGGGGGGTTGGGGGAGCAGGGGGCTCTTCCTTAATCTGAATACAAAGTGAATATTAGCTAACAGTTTTGCATTAATGTTAAATCTCGGATATGAAAATGGTATTGACGTCATGTAGGACAAAGTCTTTGATCCTAGGAGATACATGCCGAAGTATTTATGATAGATATCTGCAACTCAATTTTAAATGTAACAGAAAGAGAACAGTCCCAAACTCCCATCACAAGGCTCGCGCGTGCGCACAGCCCTCTTTCGAGACACAATTTCGCGCAGCTGGAGGGTCAGATTGGGCGCAACGAGGCGGAAATACGTAACGGCGGTTTCCGGTGACCGCGTACGCATCCAAGGCAGCGGGATGGAGGAGGTGCCTCATGGTGAGCGCGCGGAGGGGGCGTGGGGGGCGGGCCTGAAAGGACAGGAGCCACTCTAACTGTGATCTTGTCTTCGCGCAGACTGTCCCGGGGTCGGCAGCGCCCAAGCAGGTCGAGGGGCCTCATGTCAGGGGTGCCCCAACCAGGGGCTCTGCGCTTCTGGAGCTGGTGCCGCTCCGGACCCGGGTGAGGAAGGGGCAAGGCTCCAACGGGAAGTGAGAAGCGCTGTCCTGGAAGAGGCGGGACGTGGGCGGGGTGTGGATGGTGTTGGGATAGGGGCCTTAAGGATGAGGGGCAGGGGCCCAGAGGAGGCGGGTCGTGGAGTCGTCTTCAGGATAAGGGGCGGGGCTTGAGGGATGAGTGACAGGAGCGGGGCCCAGAGGGTCAGGGTTTTTAAAACGCTAGGAGAGGAGAAAATTGGCGGGGTGGGGGCGGAGCCTGAACCCGTGACTGGCGTGGAATCAAAAGGGGCTTCAGGAGGGGCGGGGCATGGGAGAAAGTCGTAAGAGGTGAGGGGTGGGACCAGCGGTTTGAGTGACAGTAACTGGAAGTGGTTGGGAGGAGGCCGGCACCAGAGGGAATAGGGTATAAAGTTTGAAGTCAGGGAACTTAGGCTTAAATCCTAGCTCCGCCAGCTGTTTTCTTTGGACAAAATTTCCTTCCTTTTGAGGAGCGATTCTCCCATTAATTCAACAGAAGTATCTATTGATCACTTGCAGGCACAGTGCTCTGTGCTGGGGATACGGCTATGAATGAGACAGATGAGGTGATTAAAAAGCCTTAACCTCTCTGAGCCTCCGTTTCCTCATCAAAAATGGGGGGAAAATAGTTACAGTGTTGTTTTAGGGATTTGAACTAGGATGAAATATTGAAAGCATAGTAAATGTGTAATAGTGATAGTTATCAGTGACAGGTAACTAAGTGCCTGCAATGTGTCAGTTTCTCACTCTTGGCACTACTGACCCTCAGGGTTGGATAATTCTTTGTGGTGGGGATGTCTGCCCTGTTTCTCTGCCCAGAACATTTAGCAGCATCCCTGGCCTCTACCCACTACCTGCCAGCAACACTCCTTCCTGTGACAACCAAAAATATCCCGAGACATTGCCAGATGTGCCCTGGTGGGGTTTGCCCGCAGGTTGGGAATCATTGCTGCATTGAAAGTTCTGTTCTGGAACTGGGAATATAGTGTGAACACTTCAGAGCCCCCCCCTTCATGGACTTTATATTCTAGTAGGGGAGACAAACAAGTAAACCGATAAATAAGGAAATGTCAGATGTACTCGTAGCCTTGGGTTTTGTTTTGTTTGGTTTTGGTTTGGGGTTTTTTGGTAGCACTTATTACTACCATTGATGAGGTGCAGTTTCACTCATGATCCCTTGAAATAGCCCAAGGATTTAGCTTCTTCCAGCCCATGGGAAGAGTGACATTCAGAGAGACACAAATATCATATGATATCGCTTATATGTAGAATCTAAAAAAATGGTACAAATGAACTTATTTACAAAACAGAAATAGAGTCACAAATGAGAAATAGAGAAAACAAACTTATGGTTACCATGGGGGAAAGGAAGGGGAGGGATAAATTGGGAGATTGGGATTGACATATACACACTACTATATATAAAATAGATAACTAATAAGGACCCACTGTATAGCACAGAGAACTCTACTCAATACTCTGTAATGGCCTATGTGGGAAAAGAATCTAAAAAAGAGTGGATATATGTATAACTGATTCACTTTGCTGTACACCTGAAACTAACACAACATTGTAAATCAACTATACTCCAATAAAAATTTTTTTAAAATAAAAAAAGATTGAGTCAGGGGCTTGGTCATCTGAATTGCTTTCTTTGCAGCCATAGAGGAAATCAAAGAAAAAATGAAGACCGTGAAACACAAGATCTTGGTGTTGTCTGGGAAAGGCGGCGTTGGGAAAAGCACATTCAGTGCCCACCTGGCCCACGGCCTAGCGGAAGATGAAAACACACAGGTGGGACCTTAAGGAAAAACTGGGAGAGGCTCGTGTCTTAGGGCTCATGATGGCTCGTAGGGAGCTGACTCGTTAGTGTCAGTTTATCTGGCCTCTTTGGAATCTAGATCCCTGCAGAGAGAACGAGGAAGTGCAAGGCCGTCGAGCAATGAAATGACTATTTCATTGGATTCTCTAGCCATGAACATGGCTGGCAGGTGTACATTTCTCTTGGCTTGCTGATTATTTATTATGTTAAGTTCAGGCTTCTTTCTCTTAATGAACCCCTTCTGCCTTTTTCTAGGTCAGGGGTCTACCAACGATAGCCTGTGGTCAAATCCAGCCCATCTCCTGTCTTTTTATGGCCTGTGAGCTATGAATGGTTTTTACATTTATAAATGGTTGCTTTTACAGTGTTACGTTAGTACTTCTTAATCCTTGATTTTGCCCACAAAGCCTATAATACTTTCCGTTTGGCCCTTGAAGAAAACGCTTGCCAACCCCTACACTAGGCCATTCACTTACACCCACGTACACAGAGGAGCTTGAAAACTCAAATTCCCCAGTACTGCTCTCAGGATTTCAGCTTTAATAAAAGGTGTGGTAGGGTGAGGAAGAAAAAAATTACTTTTACCAAAAAGATCAAATGGAAATTTGCAGTACCTGTGATTTAAAAAATACAGGTTATTCATTGGGACTCATGATGGTTTTGCACTGATCTTAGGAAATGATCCCAATATTCACTTTGATTACAATTTTATACCTGATGAAACCATGAATGCTGCGGGGTTTTTTTGTTTTTTGTTTTTTTAACACAGAACACGTTCCACCATTTGGTTTTGCCAAAATGAAATTATGTTCAAAATTCTAATTGAAAAAAATATATATACGTACCAGAACTGCTAGAAAAGCTTTGGTATCTCTTAGACGCCACTGCTCAACACGTTGAGCCCTGAAATACGAGCCGTGGTTAGAACTTGTGTGTTGGTGCTGTGTGTGCGCTGGGTGAGAGAGCCCACCACACTCTGTGTGGATCACCGACTCTGCTGTTTTCCCGTCAGAGCGCTGTTTGGGGCCTGCAGAGGAGTTCCTTGTAACATGGAAACAATTTTATTGTGTTCATGTTGAAACACTGAACAAACATTGAAACAGCCATTCCAGTTCTTTCCTTGGTCTTGTTGCGTGCCTTCTTTCCATACACTGATATATTTTTGAAAATTAGTTTTGTCTTTGTGCATTTTGAATGTTGAAATTTATTTTTATATAAATAAGGGCTAAGTAACTTTCAGTTCACATTTATTTTATAACTGGCAAATGACCTTTCACTTTTGTTTGGCTTTTTTTTTTTAAGATAGTGCTAGTGGGGAGTGCAAAACTGCCACATATTGCCAGTTATTTTTTTTAAACTCTAATAACTGGATAAACTGCATACTTTCTACTTGTGTGAGATAAACCATTCTATTCCAGTATGAAATAGCGCCCTAAATTCTTAATAAAATAAAGGCTTTATTTCCTCCACAAAAAACCCAGTAAAGGTAGCTACCTTGGGCAGGGGGATCAAGCCCACCATTCCGACCTGCCCTCAATATGCTTGAGCGTGTGCGTGTGTGCACGCACACACACGCGCGTGCACACACACACACACACACACACACACAAACAGTGGCCTCTCAGATACCTCACCGAAGGCTCCAGGAATATATTTTTTTAACTCGTTGGGTTACGAAAGTAGAGTTTACTTCAGGGGTCAGCAGACTTTTTATATAAAGAGCCAGACGGTAAATATTTTAGGCTTCGTAGGCTATACAGTTTCTGTAGCAACTATTCAGTTCTTCCCTTGAACATGAAAGCAGCCATGGACAACCTGTGAACAAATGAGTGTGGCTGTGTTCTAATAAAACTTTGAATTTCATATAATTTGAATTTCATAATTTTCACCCTGTCGTGAAATAAATGTATTCTTTTGATTTTTTTCCCCCCAACTCTAGAAACGTAATAGCCATTCTTAGCTATGGGCTGTACAGAAACAGGTGGCATTCTGGGTTTGGGCCCTGGGTTGTGGTTCGCCAGCCCCTGGTTTGGTTTGTAGCTCCAGAAGCACTAGTGCTGGCTGGGGAAGAACTTCTTTGGGGGAGGATTGAAACGTTGGGGAGGCCGTGGCCTTGGGACAGTGCAGAGGCTGGGCTAGGGGACCTGTAAAGCTTGGTGTTTCTCTCACTAGGGCTCTGAATCCTGCTTATAACTCATTTCTCTTCTGATCATTTTATGACATGTGGAGCTGCTTTTGTTGGCCTACATGACTGACATGGGCTTCTCTGGAATCTGGTATCTGTTACCCAAGATGTGCTCTAGGCATCTGGGGAAAGGGAGAAGTGACTGGCAGGGGACAGCTGGGCAGGCTCGTGGGAGAAGGCGGCCTTGGACTCTGATGGCGGCTGATGGGATGTGGCAGGAGGAGGTGGAGGCAGAGGCGCAGAGCTGGGACTGCCGGGGCAGACAGGCTGGGCAGGCAGGGCTGCTGCTGCTGCAGCAGAGGGGCCGAGGGTGAGGCTCAGCCTGAGCCAGACCTGGGAGGCTTTAACGCCCTGGGAAGATGTTCCAGCGGGAAAGAGGCATGGTTTGAGGGTTGCTATAGCAGCAGCTGAGTGTGTGATCGAGTGTCGTCAGAGGGTGACGGTAAACCAGCAGGTGGTGTTGCTCTTGTCTCCATGAGAGGCCACGAGGACACAACCAGGGCAGTGCTAGAACCAACGGCAGGAACAAATGGAGCAGCAGGGCCTCCAACTCTTGGAGAAGAAGGAGGGTCAGAAGTCTGGCTGAGCGTTTGGGGCAGGAGGTGGGTGGCCAAGGACACAGGCTCTGGAGTCGGTGGCCAAGCACCGACTGGTGGCCAAGGACACAGGCTCTGGAGTCGGTCTGCCCACGATCACATCCCAGTGCCGCCGATACCACTGCTGTGACCTTGGGCAGGTTATCAGACTGTCTCTGCCTCAGTTTTCTCATCTGTAAAATGGGACTCAGGACCGAGTGAGATGATACTCGTAACAGTAAAATGCTTAACACGATGCCTGATGCATAGGAAGTGCTCAGTAAATGTCCCTGATAGAATATGGAGGGGTGAAGACTATTTCTGCTTTGGTGATAATGAGTTTGTAGCCCACCCAGAGTCCAGTGCCAATCAGGTTCACATATACTTGCCCATCTGTTTTTCTGTTAGTCAACAATCTTTTGCCGTCTGAGGGTCAAGTTTGTATTGGCCAGTTGGCCAGCCAAGAAATCTGTTTTCTGCGATGATCCATGTTACCCAGAATAATCTTTGCTTTCAGAAGCTGTCAGGCATTTTCTTAAACAGCTGCCTGGAGATGTACTTTAACCAGGCCAGCTACAAGGAACCACTTGTGAATAGACAGCTGTTTACATAGAATCACGCTTCCGTGTTGTTACGTTCTGAAGTCCCACTGCGCACACGTTGAAACTTTGCAGTAAACTGAAGGGAAGCTCACCAGCTGTGTGGAAACATGGCTAGATGAGCTGGATTTTTTTCTTGCAGTGGTGCTTAAAAAAAAAAAAGTCAGCACTTAAGAAAGTCTGTCTCCCCTCAGGCAGACCTACTGGTGACAGAAAACATCACTGTCTCCAAAGGGTGCCCGGCGTGGGCACAGAGTGCACACCGAGTGTCTTGTTGACTAAAGTCAAGCAGCTCACACCCCTCCCTGCCCTAAATTCAGCAGGGTGGTGAGGACTGCCCTGTCCTTTTCTGCCTGCCGCCCGGTGGCAGCTCATTACTGACTGCAAGCAAGGCTGTTCCATGATAGCACTTGGTCAGGCAGGTGTCTGATGGTTTGCAGAGGGCCTTGAATCGCAGGGTAGCCCCTTACTGATCACAGGTGGGCCGGGGAATGTGCAGGTTGGAGCGAAGGGAAGAGGAGGAGCCTCTATGGCGCAGACCTGAGCTGTGAGACATCCAAGAATCACGTGCCTCCTTCCCACCGCAGGAGTCAGCAGCTCCCGTCAGTTCCCAGCTTATCATCCTGCCCTGTGAGCTGAAAGGCAAGCTGTGTCATTAAAAGGTCCAGGCTATAGTGTCTGAGGCCCTCTCGGGGGCTTGTAGACTCGAGGGCTGGAAGGAGCCTAATGATCTCCCGAAACACTAGTTTCGCAGATCAGAAGCTCAGACAGATCGGGGAGGAGAAGCAGCTTGTGCGAGGTGACACGGCCTCAGAGTGCCAGCAGTTAGTGCTGAGCCCGCTTCCGGAAGTATGGGGCGCTAGGTAGGGAACGCTGTGGATCCTGACAGCCCTGCAGCACCCACTCCACCACTTTCTAGCTGGGAGAGGTGTGGCAAAGCCTCCTCTTCCCATCAGTCTTCTAGCACCTTCCACAGACCCTGTGAGGATTATTGCAGGCATGTTTCTTCCAGCTGGGGTTCTCTGGTGTAACTGGGGCAGAAAGGGAATTAATTGGATGGATATGGGGGTAGCGGCAGGATCAGCAGAATGTCTGAAGGGGACAGGACACGGCCACTGGAGAGCTGGATAGCAGGAATGTACCACAGCCTTTTCGGGTTCCACCGCAGAGTGAGTGCATGTGATCTCTTTCTTGTATCACTTCACTCAAGATACCCACTTGGTTGTGGGGAAGAGGGGGTGTAATTCCTCCAAAGGAAACTGATTAAACTGTTCCCAAAAGAGAGCGAGATTTTCTAGACCAAGTGGCTAGAAACTCGAGATTATTGACGAAAGTCTCCGTTAGGGTCGTAGCGATGGTATAATTTCCCAAGTTGTGAGGCTCTGATGTAAAATGTCTGGATCATTAAGCACACATCAGCCTGAAGCATCAGGAAGGCCACGGAAGTCAGGTCTTCAGGATGAGGTCTTCACCCTGATGGGTCTTCAGGGTGAGCGTTGTTCTGGTGCATTCTTCTTGAGGTCCAGCAGAGGGCGCTTGAGGCAAACGACTATCCAGTGTACGAAGGAACCACTTTCCTGACCTGGTGTGAAGTCATGTGAGGATCATAGGAGGTTGTCCAGAGGATTGAAGAGGAAAGCAAGAAACTAATTTGGGGCAAGTTAAAAAGTTACCCAGAGGTGCTCTCCTTTGGATCTAGGATGTGAGAGCTTTCAAGATGAGCACGGCCCTGCTCCTTAGAAGGTTTCTGAAGGCTGTCTCAGACCTCACGAATCAGATGGGGAAAGCAGGGCGTTTGGGGTAGAAGGAGTCATCGAAGGCTGCACATATCACTAGCAAAGAACTTCTGTAGATTTCCTTATTTTCACTTTCTTTTTTAGAAGTTGAGCCTAAGCCATCATTAACCTTCAGCGTCACAGGAAAACAGGGCTTGGTCAGAGCTCAGCTAGAGGGTCCACTCAGGCCCTCCTTGCCAGGCCCCCGGGGTAGTGGGAAGAGCCCTGGCGTCGGAGTCCAGAGACCTCAGTTCATGTCCCAGCTCTGCTTCTTGCTCGTTGAACAAGTCTCTGGGCCTCTCTGAACCTCAGTTTCCTCTTCTATAAAGCAGAGATAATGATCCCGAACACACAGGTGTGTGTGCAAACACACACACACCCCCCCCCCAATACATGGTAAGGGCTACGTAAACAGTGGCTGGGCCTGAATTGTCAAGCGACCTGATACCCTGGACTATAAGCTCAGCCTGAAAATAGGCCATACTGAGGGTGGCTGGGGTGCAGCAGGGCCATGGGCAGAGCGCCGGGGGTGTGGGTGTACTTTGCAGGTTCTTGTTAGGAGTTTCGTCTGTGTCTCTGTGGCCCGGAAGATAAGTGTTGTAACTCTCCCTCATGAGATTCCGCTCGGTCCAAGTTCAGCCCAGTTTTTCTTCACCTTCTCCCCTCCCTCCTTTTCCTGGAGCCCCGTCCCCTCCCGGTTGTGCACATCTGGAGGACTGTACATCTGCTTATATCACGTCTCCTCTTTTCCCCAGGTGGCTCTTCTTGACATTGATATATGCGGCCCGTCAATTCCCAAGATCATGGGATTGGAAGGAGAACAGGTAATAGTGACAAGACAAAATGCAGGGAAGCATTTTCTTACGGTAAACTGTAGCGCCAAGCCGCTAACCCTAAGCCAGGGGGTCAGCGGAGCCCGTGCCTTTTTACCGGGACGTGACGAGATCAGGTAAAGGTTCACTAGACCGCCTGTCTCCTTTTAACAACAGCCGTGAGTTTGGGGGCGGTGTGGATTATATTTAAGTTCATTCAAACCTTCTGAGAATTGTTAGTTTCAATGCCTTCTTAGAGGGGAAGGGAAACAATACGTCAAATGCAGAAGTCAGACACAGAAACTTAGCCCTGGCTGGGAAAGCTAGACCAGGGCTGACTAGGGTTCTGTACTCTGGAAGCAAGGAAATATCTCTGCTCCTGTGGTCACCAGAGGGGAAGTGAGACTGCGAGGCAGGCAAAGAATGCGGGCGGGGGTGGAGCAGCACGTGCTGTTCCCTCCCTTCTAGGTGGCACAGAGCCATCCAAGAAAGGTTCCCCTGGGGGGTGCACTGAAGCCGGGCTGGAGGACTAGGCTTTTCCTGGGGTGTTGGGATCCGTACATTCTTTACTGAAGCGCTGGGTGCTGAGGTTCAGAGGAGAACAAGGCAGATAAAGACCCTACCCTTGTGGGAGGGGCAGGTGATAATAGGACACTAAGCAGGGTAAGGGGACAGACTCGGCAGGGCAGGGCGGCCAGGGGAGCTGCTCTTTGGGAGGGGGTGGTCAAGGGCACCCTGCTCAGAGAACCCAGAGAAGGGTGCGCTGGGATGGGGCGCGCGTGCAGGAGTGTCCTCGTGTCCTCAGCAAAGTGGCCCACGGGGACGGGGCAGAGGGACGGGGTGGCAGAGAGTAGCCAGAGCCAGTCCTCGGGGACTCTGCTCAGGGCTTGGGACTTGCTTCTGCCCTGCTGCGAAGCAGCAGGAATCGCAGTTCTGAGCACGTGGCCCCCCAGCACGGGGGTCCGTTACCGTCAGTCACGTGCATGTACTACTCACTGGGCCAGGACACAAGTAGTTATAAAAATTGAAAATTTAAAATGGTGAGATAACAGAAGTTCTACTATTTTCTCCTCCTGTGCTATTGGATCATCGTGTTTACCCCTCTTTCAAAACCAGTGACTTAGAGAATTAGTATTAATAGGAATCAATGGGTTTTTCTTTTTTAAGTGTGACTTCAAAGCCAGTGACAAAGGACCCCATGTTATCTGATTGCAATTCTGTGAAATGTCAGCAGCAGGCACACCTGTAGACACAGTAGATCCGTGGTCCCCTAGGACTGGGGGGAGCGTGGGCATCGGGGGCGACACTTAAGGGGTGCAGGGTATCTTCTAAGAGTAACGAAGGTGTTCTAGCGTTGGTGTAGCGGTGGATGCACAGTTCTGTGAATATCCTGAAGCCATTTAACTGTACAGTGTAAATGGGTGAGTTGTGTGGTATGTGGATTATATCTCAAAAGACTGTTTAAAAAAGTAAGAATTCATCAGGAAAAATGGGCTTTCTGTTCTGGGTCCAGCGTTACTTGAACCGTAAATCTAAGATTGATGTGTGGTTGGAAGTTGCGTAAGTTCCTGTTTCATAGTAAAGCGTTGATACGGACTTGAACCCTGGCAGTTAGTGAACACCTACTGCGAGGAGAGGGTCTGGGTCTTGCAGTAGCCCAAGCTTCCCACTGACACCACTTCCCCAGTTGTTGTCCCCTGGGGGCAGCAGCTCAGCCCTGAAGTTCACACCACTGATGGGAGGGTTCTGTGTCTACTGTTTCACTAAAGGTCATCCCTCCACTCCTGGACTTGTACAGAGACTGCCTCGCTGCTCCACAGTTGCCTGCATCTTCTCAGCAACCCCCAACTGATTTCTGTCACACTTTTAAAATATCCCAAATTATATTTGGACTCCGGTAACATCGGTCCCCTGACCAGATATCTAAGCAGTTTCCAAATAACCCAACCTGGGAGGGAAAAGGCAAATGAATTCTATCATCCATAACCCAGCCCCTGACCCCGCTCTGTTCACTCCCTATTAAGAATTTAGTGGTAGCATTTAAGACAATGAATCGTCATTTATAAAACTGCCTTCCTACTGCGTAAACTTCGTCTGTGAGAGAAGCGTGACCAGGGCGTATAATTTCTCACAAATAAGCATGGGCTTCTGTTCCTGCAGGTTCACCAGAGTGGCTCAGGCTGGTCTCCAGTGGTGAGTGCTGACCCCCTTTTCTTCAGGATCTCTTGTCGTATGTGTACATAAAGGGTCGTAACTGTTTATCGTCAACAGATATTTATTGAGGCACTTTCCTAGGCACAGGGAATCCAGTTCCAACCTGGGCTTGGCACACTTTTTCTGTAAAGGCTCAGAGAGTAAATATTTCCAGTTTGTGGGCCATACAGTTGCCACCGTCATAGCTGGAAAGTAGTGATAAGCAAATGAATGACCGTGGCCGTTTTCCAATAAAACTTTATACAAAACCAGAAGTGGGGCCATAGTTTGCCAACCCAGGTTAAGATAGTAAAGGAGACGAGGTTTGTTTATTTCAGCTGAGTTCACTGTCGTTGCCATAAGGCCGTATGGTGACTCTTTCAATCCCCCCAATATGGTAACCTTTTTCTTTAATGATTTTTTTCGAAAAAAAGAAAAAAGATTTAAGGATTCAAAGAGTGAATATACTCACAGATCACACAGTAATTTTGTCCCCCCACTTTTTTCAGCCAGAGCTCAGACAAAAGACATAGGGAAGTGCCTTGCACTGTGGTTTTAAGTAAAATGTTTCTTGCGTCATCCTTTCTAGTTCCTGGAAGACAACTTGGGGGTGATGTCGGTGGGTTTCTTGCTCAGCAGCCCCGATGATGCCGTTATCTGGAGGGGACCAAAGAAAAATGGTTTGCCACTCTGCTTTCTGTCTCTTATCACGTCCTTCCAAGGGCAGAATTGCATCCCGTCCTGTCAGGATGGCCTCAGGCTCATCCTGCTGGGCTTCCTAGAGCATTATTTTTATGCATCTGGTTGCCTCTTCACTGGTTGAAGAGAGCCAACAGAAATACCAGTTTTATTTAATAAAATGTTATAATTTTTAAAATCTATTAGGGGTTTTTCTCTCCTGAAAATCTCCCTAACCCTGAAATTATTCCTAAGGTGGTTTGTGTTCTTATTTGTGTCAAAGAGAGAAGTATGTGAGGTGAAATCAGTAGCAGGTTGGCTAGGCATTGAGGCTGCAGGTAATGATGCGAAAGTGCCTATCTGGGCAAGGTTCCTCAGCCTCGGTGCTGTTGGCGTACTGAGTCAGATAATTCCTTGTTTGGGGAGGGTGGGCTGTCCTCCATGGCACAGGGGCTTAGCAGTACCCTGGCCTCTGTGCTCCAGAGGCGAGTAGAACTCCCACCCTAGTCATTGACAAGCAGACGTGTCCCCAGACGTTGCCAAACACCACTGATTGAGAGCACAGGTGATCCGTACGTAAAGGCCACGAGCTGTGCTTCTGTAAAGAGAGTCAGAAGGACGGGAGAGAGGAGGCATCCCCGCGGCTTCTCCTTGCAGGCATGATCAAGCAGTTCCTCCGGGACGTGGACTGGGGCGAGGTGGACTACCTCATCGTGGACACCCCCCCCGGGACGTCGGACGAGCACCTCTCGGCCGTGCAGTACCTGGCCGCAGCGCACATCGATGGGGCGGTGATCATCACCACACCGCAGGTGAGCCAGGGCCCCCCACCCCGGAGGGCCTCTTTCTCCCACAGCCCAAGACCCTGGGCTCTGCAGCATGCCCTGCCTGGGATCCGCAGAAACCTTACGTTTATCTTCGGTCCAGCCGCTGTCAGCGGACAGGGAGGCATCAGGTGGCTGGGGCGGGGGTGGGGGCCAAGGGCGCCTGGCCCGAGGATGGCGCTGGAGAGAAGACGAATTTGTTGTTAGGAATGTTTCCTACTGAATTTTTAAAGAGAGGCTGGGGCCCACCCGTAGACCAGCAGTGCTCTCAAGAGTAGGTCCCAAAGAAATGACCTATGAGGACAGTGGAGTGGGGACGTCCGCTCTGATGCGGGTGCTGACAGTGGGCAGGGCTTTCCACGTGGGGCAGGGGTACGTGGGAACTCTGTGCTTTCTGTGAACCTAAAACCGCTCTAAAGGTCAAGTCTAAAGCAACAGCAACAATCGGGTTGACACAAGGATGGCCTCTCTGATACCATATTGACTGTGAAAGGAAAGAGAGTCCCCTTGGATTCAGGAGGAGGGGAGCAGACCGAGCAGATGCCGGCCCTTCTCCAGGAAGCCTGGGGGGACGCCCCATGTTTGTGCACCTCTGTATGTAACTTCTCTAGAAAATGTGACTTCAGGCTGGGGACGCCCACTTTCTCGGAGCCCTGCACGTCCAGCAGCTGGCTTTCTTTAGGGGTCATTTTTATTTTTTTGTGAGAACTGCATTTTTAAAAATTAATTAATTAATTTTAACATCTTTATTGGAGTATAATTGCTTTACAGTGGTGTGTTAGTTTCTGTGGGGTCATTTTTGACAAAGCAGGGCTTGTAGAGGATACCAGGGAGAGAACCACAGCTGCACTGCGGTGAGACGCTTAGTAACAGCCAGTTTACTTTCTAGCTAAATGCCCCTCCGCCTGTACCCCAGCCTCAAAGGGCTTGAGGGCCAAACGTGGGCCTCAGGAGAATAGAGGACTCAAAGCCAGGACCCTTTGAAGGCCTGTGACCGTTAAAGCCACAGATGTTAAGCAGTAGCCGTATTTGACAGCACACGACCCTTGGACACGTGTCTGCAGTAAAATTAAATGGGGTACTGGGGTGGGTACTAAGCCCTGATTATCCACAGTCCTCACGCTGTAAGATGCACATTGAGAGTCCAGAAGTGAATTTGAAGGGATCCAAACCTGGTAATAGTCCTTATTTTCTTCTTGTGCATAAAGTTGCTTGGGTTCATGATAACCAGGATCAGAGGTTGATGTACTTTTTCTGTGAAGGACCGGAGAGTAACTGTTTCAGGCTTTTTGGGTCACACGGTCTCTGTCACGGCCCTTTAGCTGTACCATTGTGGGGCGAAAGCGGCCCGAGATACTGTGCAGAAGAGTGGGCCGGGCTGTGTTCCAGAAGAACTTTATTTATGGAAATAGGCGGCCAGCCGAGCCCACAGGCTGCCCTGACCTGGAAGGCTGTGCCTACTCGGGATCAGCCTAGTACACTGACGGCAAAGGGGAGCATGGAGGTGTGTTAAAGGGTCGCTTTCCTGTAGATTCGTTGGACATTGGACATTGCCTGTTCAGGTTTATCCTTTGAGGTTTGTGGGAAGTAAGTAGCACCTGGAACAGGGCTCGCACGTGGTCGGCACGAAACAAATACGGAACACGGGGCACGGTCGCTAACGCTTCACGGTGGCGATGCCACGGCCCTGCAGCCATCCCTCCACCACGCGGATGTTCTCTTTTTATGCTTTGACTTTGACATAACTGGACTTCTTGAACCTTGACAGGAGGTGTCGCTCCAGGACGTCCGGAAAGAGATCAGCTTCTGCCACAAGGTGAAGCTGCCCATCATCGGGGTGGTGGAGAACATGAGCGGCTTCATCTGCCCCAAGTGCCAGGTGAGAGTACGTCCAACCAGGTCCTGTCCTCCGTGCCTGAGGAAATCGTAGGGGTGGATCTCTGGGAAACCGTCTCTATTTTCCCCATCATTTCGGGAAGTAGAATCAGTTAAAACCCTCTGTTGCTGATTTAATGAAAATTCTTTTCACATTCAAAACAGCCATTTTTTAAAGTTGCTTTAAAATGTGGTCCATCGTATGATTCTGAAACAAAATCAGGATTCCTCCCCCTTTAATTTGCCTCCCAGAAGGAGACTCAGATATTCCCGCCGACGACTGGGGGTGCGGAGGTCATGTGCCATGACCTGAAGATCCCGCTTCTCGGCAAAGTGCCTCTGGATCCGCGCATAGGTGGGTGAGTCCCCGGTGGAGGCTGCACACCCTCCAGCTGAGAGGAGCAGTGAGACGCGTGGCGGTGCGTAGCCGAGGGAGCAGGAGAACTTCGGGGCAGCGGGAGGGGCCTGCAGAGGAGAGGAGAGAAGAGACTGGTCAGGGAGACGCCTGGTGCAGGAGGGCAGGAGGAAAGGAAGTCACTAAGGGGAGGGGCCAGGCCGGGGGTGACCTGGGGAGGCGGCAAGGGGCGTGCCTTCGAGTCTTCTCTTACACAGGAATTAGGTTCAGACTCAAAGCCGGGTACAGAATTAGCCTTGAAGCCTCCCGAGGAAGGTGCCCCGCATGTCCAGTGTACAGGGAATCCCGCCGCAGCCCTCCTTGCACCCGGCTTCTCTCGGTGAGCGTGAGGGGAAGCCGCTGGCCTGCCTCCGGGGGTCACGCTCCTGAGTGTCACAGTCCTCCGGGGACCCCACCTCCACCCCACACTCACTCCAGGGCGTCGGCTCGCTGAGTGGAGTGGTGAGGACACCCACCGCCAGATATTTCCCCACAGTAGCAGGAGTTGACCTTGCTGAAGTTAGGTGTGAGCCCCACCATGAGGAAGTGGGACAGTTAGGTTACGCAGAGGTGCCTGGGCCTGAGGGAAGCCGACAGAGACCGACGGCGCTCGGGCCCCAGTTGTTAGGAAGTGAGAGCCTTGGGAGCGTCGGCGCCGTGTGCACCTAGAGGCCGAGGCCGTGGCGGCTGTGCTGCAGGAGAACGGGGAGGAGGTTAGGGCTGGACTGGGGCCTGGGCGTTGCCAGGGAGGGGGGTACACAGAGAGGGAAAGTGCCAGGATTTGAGAGGTGTCACGGACGCCCGTGCTGCCCAGTCTGAGCCACTGAGGAGACGGGGGCAGCACCGAGAAGCGGCTGGCTCCCTCCTGGCGCTGTGTGGAGGCGGGTGAGGCCTTGGCTTGGTCAGCGGGCTGGGCAGAGAGGTCAGGAGTGGAGGGGGACGTGCCCGCGACGGGGGGGTGGGAGGTGCAGAGAGGAGGGGCCGAGAGCGCAGCTCGGAGGAGGCCTGCCTTGAGGAGGTGGACGGGAAGAGCCCCCGAGAAGCCCGGGGGACCTGGGGGGCAGCTCCGGAGATCGCACCTCGCTTGTTTCCACTCCCAGCAGCACTTCTGGTATGTGGTTTCCCCAAGAAACAGAGAACTCGGCTGCTTTTCCAGCCTTCCCCACTGCTGTAAACTGTCTTCGCATTGACCAGAGCTTCCCTCTGGGCCGTAGGAGCAGGTACCTCCCCTCAAAGGCCTCC
This sequence comes from Stenella coeruleoalba, assembly GCF_951394435.1. Lineage (NCBI taxonomy): Eukaryota > Metazoa > Chordata > Mammalia > Artiodactyla > Delphinidae > Stenella > Stenella coeruleoalba. Next base: position 57,911,760 of record NC_137161.1, read on the forward strand.
AGAGGCGGGCGGCCCACATGAACTTGTGGGGGACAGTGAGTGGTGGCAGCCTGTCACCGCCATCCGCTCCAAGGCTGTGCTGCCGCCTTAGTCCTTAGAGCAGCTTACAGGAGAGGTGGCCTGGTGCAGCCTCTGATCCAGTGCCGTCCAGCGGGTACATGTCTAGCGTGACAAGGTTCATGTCCCCAGACCTCACCTCTGGTTGTAGCTGCAGAGAGCTGGGCCGGCGTCGGAAAGGACAGGCGGTTAATGCCGTGACGCGCTGCGGCGAGGCGGGCAGGGCCAAGTGAGGTCTCTGTGACCCTCTGGAGCCGCTTCTGTCCGGTGAGGGAACAGCCACGTTACCAGGAACAGACAAGAGGCCGCGAAGGACGCCCTCAGCCCCTGTGGGAACGTGCAGCAGAGGAGCGGCCGGGCTCTGGCACCGTGATCCTCAGCCTCCCCAGCCCCGCACGCCTGAGGGTCACGCGGAAGCACGTCTGGGGCCGGGCGCCCTGGCCTAGATCCGCGCTGCCCCAGCGCTGGCTGCGGGCTCCGGCGGGTCCTTGCCAGGCGCTGAACCTCAGGCCGCACCTGCGAGGTGGGCACGGTGATGGAGCCAGGGGCTGCACAGATGGAAGGAGGGCCACAAGGGGAGCCTTGGACAGGGCAGTGCCCAAGGGGTGCCGCCTGCAGGCGACAGGCAGGAGGGGGAGGTTTGTGGAGACGGGGAACTGACCAGAGCGCATTTATAAGGGGACAGGCATGTCCTCTGGGGAAGGGAGGACGAGGAGTGAGAGGACGCTGGATGAAAATCAGAAGGAAGTGACCCCACGAGCCTGTTGTGGGACCTGTGACTTCCCAGACCCAGTCCAGCGACCGTGAACTCGGAGGCTTCCCTAGCTGCTTCCGCCACAGTTCACAGTGCCCGGGCCACATGGGGGCCCACTTTGCCCCCCGTCTCGGGTGTCCCTGTCCCACCGGGCAACATGCTGGGGAGCTGAGGCGACGACTGCTCCACGGTTGGCCTGGCCAGGATCCCCCCAGGAGGCTGGGGAGTGGCTGTGGGTCGTGGAACCACTGATCCTGCTTCTCCAGCAGGGGGGGCGGGGGCAGAGGAGCTGGCAGCGGGGTCTACCCAGGACCAGACGGGAGGGGAGCACGCCGCGTGCCCAAGGTCCCGCCCCGTGCTCACCTGGATGCGAGACCACCTGTGTGTCCCGAGGCGGCACTGCAGTACACAGAGCAGATGGATGGATGCCAACCTGGAGAGACCTTCAAGATAAAATTACACATGGAGAAAGCAACGGGCAGAATATGTGTGTCATACACTCCCAAGCATTTTTTTTAAAATACATGAGTGTGTATATGTATATATATGCATATATTTCTAGAAGGATACTTGAAACACTGGTAGCCTCCTTTGAACTCATTCTTCATGGTATAACCTTTTGTATTCCATACTCTTACTGTGTGCCTTCATTATCTTTTTACTGAAAGAATGAATTGGTCTTTTAAATGCAGGTTCCTGGGCCTGCCTAGGAGCTGCTGTATCTGATCACAGTGGGGGCCCTGGAACCTGCATTTGCTGCACATGACCCAGATGACTCGCAGGCACACACACTAAACACCAGGTACAGGTCAGCCAGGTACAGGTCAGAGCTGCGAGGAAACGCTAGCCAGGGTCCCTGCTGGATGGCGGGGGGAAGGTGAGGTCCTCGAGACCCCGACATTCTGTCTCAGCTTTGATCTTCATTACAAGTGAGGTGGGCTCGACCTTCAGTGTCATGGGCACAGAAAGAGCCCCAGGTTCACATCACCACTGTGCTTCTTCATGGATTTTCTTTCCTTTGTTTAAGGTAAGAGTTGCGACAAAGGACAGTCTTTTTTGGTTGAAGCCCCGGATTCACCAGCCACTTTAGCCTACAGAAGTATAATCCAGAGTAAGTGTTGAAGCGAGTCCTGTGAATCCCGACGGCACGGGGCCAGGAAGTGACTTAAATGAGCAGAGTGGGCTGGGTGTGAGAAGGCCCCGTTCAGGACCATACGTGGTCACTGCAGCCATAAGTGGCCACACAGCTTTGGTGGGGACACTGGGGTAGTGAGGTCTGGCATGACCCCATCAGCCCGGGAAGCCAGGAGTCCTGAAAAATCTTCTGGTACCTCAGTGTTGTGAACTAAGTCATAGTTTAAAAAACACGGTGAAGTTTATGGTATAGGAAATACACCTCAATAAAGCTATAAAAAGAAATGAAGAAGAAAAAAGCAGCACAGTGAGCCAGACCCAGCCCACGTGCAGGCCTGATTCAGTCAACGACAGGCAGCCATCAGGGGCGCTGAATCTAAGGCACAGGTGTCGTCAGTAGTTAAAGCTTTAGGCTCCCGGTTTGTGGCTGAGTCCTTTTGACCTAGTGAAATGGTGTTGAGGGTAAATCACATCATTTCCGGGATTCTTGATCTGTAGAATGGGCCAGCGTGAGGCCTCCAGTTGTGGTTATAACCACAGGTGGGCAGTGGACAGTATTGGGCTCACTTTCAGATTCAGGGCATAAGCCGAAATGGGACTATTGGGAGAATTAAGCCACCTGAGGACACCACCCCATCTAGACGCGGCCTCGCCAGCAAAGGGCAGGGCCACCAAGAGCCGCAACTGCTTCCTTACCTGCTGTCTTGTTTTCCAGGAATCCAGGAGTTCTGTAGTCTGCGTCAGCCAAAAGGGGAGAACCTCGTCGGCTCCTGAAACAGGAGGACGTTCGGAACCCAAGCAGCACGTCCCATCACACCTGACCAGCTGCGTGACAGAGCAGGGGTCACAGGCAGAGAGGGACCAGCCCCAGGCATGGTGTGAAGTCACTTTTTCAGAGACACTTTAATCATCTAACATTTGTACACTTTTCTTTAGAACGTATGTAAAGGGCATTCTTTACAGATGTGCCGTTTCAAAAATAAAAACATCTCAGACCTCTGCCCCAAGGCCTGCTTCGTGTAAAAAACCAGCGGCTTGTGGGTCATGGAATTTTCTTCTCTGTCGGAAGCTGTTCCACTACAGAACCTCTCACTTGAGCCTTCGCTGCCTCGGAAAATAAGCCTGAAAAAGAACCAAAGGGACAAAGGGGTGAATGTGTGGCTTCACTGCAGATATACAGTCACAGGTGCAGACAGCGTAGTGCAAACGCTGTTCCTCAGGTGGAGAAGAAATTAAAGCAGTGATAGATCCTCCTGCTGGGGCTTGTCCTGAGGTCAATGCACACCACATGGCTGGGCACAGTCAAAACACCCTCGAATCACCCACATGAGAACAGATTTGGGGGTCAGTGTCGACACCCTGTATAGGAATGTGTGTTCACTATATCCAGCAATTTCCAGTGTCAGACGACTTACAGGGTTTTCTAACATTACATAAAAAGAGAGATGCAAACTCCAAGAAGATCCTCATTGCCATGAGACGCTCACTCTGGAAGACACACAGGAACTGAGAGCAGCTGAGGGAAGAGTAAATTCCCAGTTCCCATCTTATTCCAGGCATGGAAGTGGAAGGTGGGCAAATGCCTTGCCCTCCCCTTCTCTCGTCGCCCACCCCGCTTGCCTACATAGAGTCAAATCCACCTGTTCAAGGTGAGGAAGGTGGGACCCCTCTAAAGGGCCCACCCAGACCACAGGCCCAGCTGAACCCAGGGGAGCTGCGCTTCCACGGGAGCCCCCGGCCCTGCACCGTCCAGGCCGCCGCCTCGATCCCACCTCTTACCTAATACTTGTGAATCTCCAGCCCCTCAAGGCCAGGCTTCTGGAAGTCTCTTGGACAGGCCTGCAAGGGGAAGAGGCTGCCCTGGCTTTCTGTCTCACATGTGTGTGGCCTGATCCCACTGATTCAAGGCCAGAGCAAACCCACAGTGAACTGAAAGCCTGTAGGGCTGGTTGCTCAAGGTCTTGGTGTGAAGCTGCACTGTTCACATTTAAGATGGTTCAGACCATTTCAGGAAGAGCCTGGTCAAATTTAGAAGATCTATTTCTCTCCTAGAACTAAGGCTAGGTTTTAAAAAAAAATACGTTATGGTTCTTAATTCTGTCGTTTAAAGAAATCACTCAAAACCGACAATGGCAGTCACAAAAAGACAAGCGCTGTATGATTTCACTTAGGTGAGGTCCCTAGAGTCGTCAGATGCATGGGGACAGGAAGTAGGTGGTTACCTGGAGCTTGTTGGTGGGGGGAAGGGTGGGGAATGGGGAGTTAAACATTCAGTGGGTACAGAGTTTTGGTTTGTGAAGATCAGAGTTGTGGTGACATGATGATGTGGATATACTGAACTGTACACTTTTTTTTAAAGAACTCTGCCTTTTTTTTTTCTTTTTTTTTGGCTGCGTTGGGTCTTCGTTGCTGCGCACAGGTTTTCTCTAGTTGCGGCGAGTGGGGGCTACTCTTCATTGCAGGGCGTAGGCTTCTCATTGCGGTGGCTTCTCATGTTGCAAAACACAAGCTCTAGGCATGCGGGCTTCAGTAGTTGTGGCTCGTGGGCTCAGTAGTTGTGGCTCACGGGCTCTAGAGCGCAGGCTCAGTAGTTGTGGCGCACGGGCTTAGTTGCTCCGTGGCATGTGGGATCTTCCTGGACCAGGGCTCGAACCCGTGTCCCCTGCATTGGCAGGCGGATTCTTAACCACTGCACCACCAGGGAAGCCCTGAACTGTACACTTAAAAATGGTTAAAAGGGTAAATTTTGTTGGGTATATTTTAACCACACACACAAAAATGCAACTAACCATGGAGGCCTGGCTGATATGGAAAACATCAAAACCTGCCATTGCCAACAGGCCTCCTTGACTTTTAAGTGTCTGGAGATCAGGGGTCCAGGAATCAGACTTCAATAACTCACCGTCTGGAGCACCGTCTGGGACAGAAAACTGGCTGTGACTTTGCTGATGTCACTCTCGCCTCCCATCTTACAAAGGACGTAGCCGTACAGGTTAGCGGCTTGGAGAGAAATCCCAGCTATCACAAGGGCCTGCGCTCAGACAAAGCAAATGTAATTCTCCTAAGAGCACGTATTGAAATATTCCTCCCAAAACAAGTAGGAGTGGCTCCAGCCCACACCTGCTAGTAATAGCCAACCTCTCTGGAGTGCTTACAAATACTCATGGACCGCTTTTAATCACCAGGAACCCGAGAGGTTGGGGCCGTTATTATCCCATTTTACAGGGAGAACATGGAAGCTCAGGGAAGCTAAAGTTGCCTGAGGTCGCAGAGCTGGAGCGAGGCTGAGCCGTGATCCAGACTCCAGAGCCCACACTTTTTTTTTTGCGGTACGCGGGCCTCTCACTGTTGTGGCCTCTCCCGTTGCGGAGCACAGGCTCCGGACGCGCAGGCTCAGCGGCCATGGCTCACGGGCCCAGCCGCTCCGCGGCATGTGGGATCTTCCCGGACCCGGGCACGAAACCATGTCCCCTGCATCGGCAGGCAGACTCTCAACCACTGCACCACCAGGGAAGCCCAGCCCACACTTTTTTATGCTGTTGCTCAGACTGTCCATAGATATTTTGTTTCCTCACTGAATGACTCAGATCGTGGCAATGCAATATGATAACTCTGAAATAAAACTGCAGAACCCTGAGGCTAGCTTATTCCTACTGAGGAAGGGTTCCCTATCCAAGGTAGGACGTCATGCACTTTTTCTAAAAACTCCTCTCTCAGCAGCATTATTCAGAGCCAAAAGCTGGAAACAAATAACCATTGATTATCTCACTGATGGATAAATGGATAAACAAAATGTGGTCTAATACCGTGGAATAGTATTCATCCATAAAAAAGAAAGCAGCACTGACACCAGCTACAACAGAGATGAACCCTGAAAACAATACGAAGTGAAAGGGCTCAGTCACACAAGACTGCATGTTATATGATTCTTTTACAGAAAATGTCCAGAATAGCCAAATCTATAGAAACAGAGAAATCAGTGGGTGGCAGGGGCGGGGGGGACAGGTGTATGGGGAGGGTGATGGCTGAAGGGCTCAAGGTTTCCTTCCGGGGTGATGAAAATACCCTAAAACTGATTGTGGTGATGGTTGCACAACCCTGTGAATAGACTAGAAGCCCCTGAATTGTACACATTAATGGGTGCACGGCCTGGTATGTGAATTCTATCTCAAAGCTGTTTCGATTGATGGGTCGATCAATAGCAAAAACACGCTCCTGCAACCACCGGTTCTATACAGATGTTTCAAGCAAATGTTGCCTTACCAGCCACTTGAGCTTCAAGGAAAATAAGGAGCTAAAAAAGAACACGATCCAAATCATGGGGCAGATGATGAGGCCGAGCCAGAAGACCCGAGCTTCCGCCTCTGTGGCAGCCACGGTATTTGGAGAGACCTGTGGCGGGAAAGTGATTCGGTTTCAATACTAGCGAAAATGGTTGCAAAGGAGTGTGCTAGGATTTTTGTTCACGTCACACGTGCTTCTGCCACATGTGACTTTGAACGGAGCGCCAGCATCAGTGGGCTTTGTGTATGGCGGGGATCAGATCCCACAAAGCTCAAAAGGAACCCATGGGAACTTTCCACGGCCATTTTCCCGTTCTAGCTTGACACGTATTGGAGAATACCTTTCTGGCTTCAAAAATCCAGTGGCTTTTCCCATCTTCGTCGATCTGGTTCCACCAGCGAAGGCCCACCAGGAGTCGTCCGGTTACATTCTGAGGAAAATGGACAGAATGTCTCCAAGCAGGCCACGGGTCATTCATTGATGAATAAAAGTCACCATTTCATGCCAAACTTGCACCGTGAGAAGGAGGAGAGGGGAACTGAACTGTGGGGCTTTCTCAAAATCAGTTTTGAGGCCTCTAATTCTTAACTAAGCTTACCTTAAAAAGCAACCTAAATGTCCATCGACAGAAGAATGGACAAAGAAGATGTGGTACATATATAAAATGGAATATTACCCAGCCATAAAAAAGAATGAAATAACGCCATTTGCAGCAACATGGATGGACCTAGAGATTGTCACACTGAGTGAAGTAAGTCAGAAAGAGAAGGACAAATATCATATGATATTGCTTATATGTGGAATCTAAAAATGTGGTACAAATGAACTTATTAATGAAACAGAAATAGTCACAGATGTAGAAAAGAATCTTACGGTTACCAGTGGGGAAGGGGAGGGAGGGATAAATTGGGAGATTGGGATTGACATATACACACTACTATATCTAAAATAGATAATTAATAAGGACCTACTGTATAGCACATGAACTCTACTCAATATTCTGTAATGACCTATATGGGAAAAGAATCTAAAAAAGAATGGATATATGTATATGTATAACTGTATAACTGACTCACTTTGCTGTACAGCAGAAAAGTAACACAACATTGTAAATCAACTATACTCCAATAAAAATTTTAAAAACAAAGTTTCACTCATGAAAAAAGGACTCCCCAGACACACACACACACACACACATATATATTCATATTATATGGAATTTTAAAATATATTATTTATAATATTATGTCATATGTAAAATTTACAAAAAATCCAAAGCCCTATGGAGTTGTCACCCTCATATACTACATGTTTGCAAGCATGACAGAAGCCATTTATTCGACTAAGCAATGTATTTTTTTCTCTAACTTTAAGTGACAGTATTCAGCTTAGTATTCTTAAGTACACATCAGCAGTTTAAACCAAAGTGCCTCTGAGCCCAAATCAGCCACATGCATCAGAACTGTGAGCATCTGGAAACGCAGCCACGTGTTTCAGGAGCGAGGCTGTCACAGGTGAGGGGGCCTTACCTTCACAGACCAGAAGTCGAAGGACAGGAGGAGAAGCACGGTGACAAAACAGCCCACGAAGCTTCTGCTGAACCAGTCACAGCCCACATAGGTGATGGTGGCACTCACTCGGAAAAACAGGTGGAAAAACGTGGCCACCGGGTGCCTAGGGAAGAACCCAGAGCCCCCTCACTCCAGGGCCCAAAGGGCAGTGGCTGAACTCACTCTGTGGTTTCCGTGTCCCACGTGTTCCGCATACATTTAAACCCAAACTCTTTCAGGCTGCAGCGCTAACCTAGAAGGCTCGAAACAATCCTCATCACACCAGCATTTTTTCCCCACCCTCTTAAAGAATCCAGTACTTTCCCCTAATTTGACTCCAAATATCACCTGCCCTGTTTGCAAACGGGTCACCTTTGAAGTAAGCTGTGTCGGTGACAGTGATCACCACCTTCCTGCCTAGCAGCGACAGTGACCAATTCCCCAAAGGGAAATGCTGGGTTATTCCGCCAGTGACTGAACAGCGCGGCCATGTGCAGCCCACGGGTGCAGAAGCCTCACATCAGTGGGGGCCTCGTGTTCCTGATGGAGGGAAGCGAGCACGACATGCACAAGTCGGCGCCAACCCCCGGCCACTTGTGATGAGCTGCATTTCAACGCTGGAGCCAGAAAGCAGCTGTGCGCAAGGAGGAGGGGGTGGGGGAGGGATGGGCTGGGAGTTGGGGATTAGCAGATGCAAACTATTATATATAGGATGGATCAACAAGTCCTACTGTATAGCACAGGGAACAATATTCAATACCCTGTGATAAACAATAATGGAAAACAATATGAAAAAGAATGTATATAGGGACTTCCCTGGTGGTCCAGTGGTTAAGAATCTGCCTTCCAACGCAGAGGACACTGGTTCCATCCCTGGTTGGGGAACTAAGATCCCACATGCCACGGGGCAACTAAGCCTGTGTGCCTAACTACTGAGCCCTTGCGCCTCAACTAGAGAGAAGCCTGCGCATCACAACGAAGAGCCCGAGCACCGCAACTAAGACCCGATGCAGCCAAAAAATAAAAATAAGATAATACGAATTTTTAAAAATAATGTTTATATATGTATAACTGAGTCACTCTGCTGTACAGCAGTAATTAACAACATTGTAAATCAACTATAATAAAATTTTTTTTAAAAAACTTCTATACAATTAAAAAGAAACTATCTTTAAAAAAATAAAAAGCAACCCTGCGAGCCCCATGACGGGTGGCAATACATTGCTGGGCGGGGAGGGCAGGCGACTCTACTCAGCAAACCTCACCTAGTAGTGCCAGATCCGATATCTTGACGGGAAGCCAGAAACACAGACTTTTCATGGGAAATCGGATTTTTACACAAAGGTCACTAATTATGTTAACAAAAATGCCACAGGCTGTGCTGCACACTGGCCTGTGAGCCTCCGGCTTGCCACATCAGGGGGAGCAAAGGTAGCCAGCAGGCCTGTGGGGGACAAGCCTGCTTGACCTTCCGAGAAGGAAGGTGGTCAGGGTAAGCACCCAGGAGGCTCCTATAGAACCGTGGGTTTCTGACGCCCAAGGGAGCGTCAGCTAAGATTCAGAGGCAGGATGTGTAATGACATCTGCATTTACTCCTCATGTTCTAAAGGAAGAAGGGGCTGTGCGGAACCCCAGCTGTCCTCCAGAACGTTCTCACCTGTGCCTTTCAGATGCTGAGCTCTCCTGGCGACCGTACCTGGCATTTAAGAATTAGACATGATCACGTAGCACTTCCAAACCTGGAATGTTCCAGAAGTTAAGACTCTTGGGAGTCTCTTATACCCTTTTCACCTTAAACCTTATTGAGGATCTTTCAACTAATTGTCTAAGTACAATTTTGCCCCCTTCACTCCAAGATAAATGAGTCCTTTTCCAATAACTGAACATCCTTCGAGGGCAGAGACCATGTTTTCAATAATTTTATATCCCCCAGAGCACCTGGCATTAAGATTCTCGGCAAATATTTGTTGTGTTGAACCTTATAATCCAGTCCCTTCAGGCTCACTGGGGACATCTGTCCTTTTTGGCACCAGAGACAGATTTCATGGAAGACAATGTTTCCGTGGACGAGGCGGGGGTGGGGTGTGCTGGGTGGGAGAATGGTTTGGGCGGTAATGTGAGCGATGGGGCGCGAGCGGCAGATGAAGCTTCGCTCGCTCACCTGTGGCTGTGCGGCCTGGTTCCTAACAGGCCACGGACTGGTACCGGTCTGTGGCCTGGGGGTTGGGGATCTCTGTTGTAGAACAATACAGACTTAAAAGGTTTACAAGAGACCCAAGTGTGCACTGATCCAGGGTGAAACCTGGAAGTTATGCATTCAAATAAATCCCCTGCCCACCCACTGGTTTTCTATTTTTGACTGTGGTTTCCTGAAATAAAATGCAGGAAAAATTCCACCTGTTGGAAGGTTCTGTTTATTTAGTTGGGTCCTGGTTGACTGTTTCCGTAACTTGAATGGAAGGTCTTATTATTGTTGTTCTTGCTGTTGTTATAATTATCCAAAGCAAGTAGAAAAGGATGCCCGTTGTACTTCCATTGTTTTGATCCTGTTTTACGCGGGTTGTTCTCTGGGCAACCCTCCAAACCCTCACTCTGTCCACCTCTGCAGTTTGCCCAGCCTGTGCCCCACCGCTAACGTGGATGTGGTCTCAGATCAGCTTTCTAGTTTGGAGAGTTTTGAAGGCCATGGCTTGAGCCTGCCCACCCTTCCCTGACATGGGGTCCTCCGTCCCCCCCAGCCTTTTCTCCTGCCACCTCCGCAGCCACGGAGCACACACGCGCCGACAGTCCCCTCCACCTCTCAATGCCACCAGCTTCCAACTCCCCCCTCCCAGGCATCCACCTGGTCACCCCCTTGAAAGGCAAACAGTACAGAGGTGCCTGACTGCCAGGGTCCAAATCCCGGCTCCAACCTAAGCTACGGAACCTCTCACCGCCTCAGTCTCCACTTCTGTAAAATGGGAATGCCCAGAGGAGCCACTGCCGAGGGTATTCGATTAAAAAGATCAAGTGAAGGTAGCAGGTATGTAATGCCTGAAACACCCACCATGCTCAGTCATTGTGAACAGCTGACAGTCTCACTGTCACTCAAAACCGTTCCAAGGAGCCAAACTGTAAAATTCCCCCTCTGACCACAACCTTCTCTCTCTCACTCCCCAGGGGCTGACTTTTCAACCGTGCAGGGATCCCCCAAGACTCCTGATCTCCCCATATTCCCCCAGCCCCTCCACTTTCACCAACGAAACTTCCTTATCCTCAACGTGAGTATTTTCTGGTCAGTATCCATCTCGCTCCCTCCACCCGCCAGGCAGAAGCCTGTTATCTCAAGAGGAGGAGGAGAGAATGACTGATGGAGAAAGGAGAAATGAGATCACCTAAGTCAAGGTGGGGAGGGTCTAGCTGGGCTTCTGTTTAAATTTAAATCCACTTTCACAGTTCTGGGCCCAGGACATGCCTTGTCCCCCACCTTGGAGGGAAACCCGGTAGGTTCTCATGGAATGTGCTTGAAAGTTACCCGAGAAGGCCTTAAAACGCACGCAACACTGCCCTGGACCCGGGACATGCAGATTCAGATCTGGAGTGGGGCCTGGACATGAACTTTGTGAAGGAAAAGCACTGTTCTACCCTGGATTCACAAACTCCAGCCCAAGGGCCAAATCTGGCCCACTTCCTATTTCTGTAAATAAAGTTTTATTAGAACGCAGCCACGCTCACTCAATCGCTGGCAAAGCCGAAAATATTTACCCAGAACTTGTGCCAATCCCTGCTCTGGATGGGCAAGAAGAACTTGGTGATAAAATTAGGCTCCATTCAAAACAAACCAAAATGAAGCAAACTGTCACTCACGGCCTCTTCTCTCCACCCGCACCCCCAAAAAATCCCCTTTCCAAAGCTGCAGGGTGGGAGCTGCCCGACTGGCAGAAACAATGGATTGTGCTAGAGGTCAGAGCAGTGTTCTCTCTGGGGATGGTAGAGGGCCAGCAACTGGGAAGGCGCACAAGGGGGCCGCCAATGCTGGAGGTGCTCCGCATCTTGACCTGTGTGGGCATGTGTATAAAAATTCATCCAGGGCTTCCCTGGTGGCGCAGTGGTTGAGAGTCCGCCTGCCGATGCAGGGGACACGGGTTCGTGCCCCGGTCCGGGAAGATCCCACATGCCGCGGAGCGGCTGGGCCCGTGAGCCATGGCCGCTGGGCCTGCGCGTCCGGAGCCTGTGCTCCGCAACGGGAGAGGCCACAGCAGTGAGAGGCCCGCGTACCGCAAAAAAAAAAAAAAAAATTCATCCAACTGTGGATTTAGGATTAGTGCCCTTTCCTGTATGTATGCTACACCTCAATAAAAATTCTGATTGAAGCCATTGACCAAAGAAGAATCTCTGCAAGTCACCCTAAAATTTCTACACGAGCTACAGCCCAGCAACTGCACTCCTATTTACCCAAAGGAGTTGAAAACTTACGTCCGCACAAAAACCAGCACACAGATGTTTCTAGCACCTTTAGTCATAGTTGCCCCAGATTGGAACCGACTAAGATGTCCTTCAATAGGTGAATGGATACATCATAGTACATCCACACAATGGACCGTTATTCAGCGCGAAAAAGTAATGAGCTCCCAAGCCATGAAAAGACATGGAGGAACCTTCATGCATATGACACCGTAAAAGAAGCCAGGCTGAAAAGACTACATACTGTATGATTCTAACTCTATGACATTTTGGAAAAGACTTAGCTATAGAGATAGTAAAAAGGTCAGTGGTTGCCAGGGGTTAGGGGAGAGGGAGGATGAATAATTGGAGCCCAGGGGATGTTTAGGGCAGTGAAACTAGTCTGTATGATACTGTATTATACATTTGTCAAAGCCTGTGGAAGGTACAATTCCAAGAGTGAACCCTGATGGAAACTATGGACTTTAGTTAATAATAATGTACTGGCTCATCATAACAAATGGATGACACGAATGCAAGATGTTCATAATAGGGGGAACTTTGTGGTGGGGAGGGGCTTATGGGGATTCTCTGTACTTTTTGCTCCGTTTTTCTGTAAACCTAAAACCGCTCTAAAAAATGGACACAGTTTGGGGGCGGTGCCCTGTCTAGACAGAGTAAAGTCGGTGGTGGGCGTGGGGAGGACTGCATCCCACAGGCACCCTACGCATCCCCCTTCCCACAAACTTCTAAAGCACGTTTGATTTGGGGCCGGGTGGGGGAAGGTTGATTTAATCCTCAATTCAGCAGTGATCTAATAGTCTCTTTGAAAGTTGCCCTTTATTGGTTTCAAATACTTTGAAGACTGACTTCCTCATCAGACGTCCTATTTTAAATTCTCTTTCAGACACTCTGCAAAGTCTTATGCTTTTCACTGTGGCAAAGGTCTGAGGAAAGATGGTATCTTTTCTCCTTGCTTCACTTTGCTACGAAAATAGCATCTGAGATGATGTCTAGAATTTGTTTCAAGATAATCCGGGGGTGGGGAGTGGATGGGGGTGAAGACGAAACAGGCTGGTCACGTGCCGATCATGACTGAGCAGGGCAAAGGGAATACCAGGGTCATTGTTCTCTGTACTTTTATGTAAATTTGAATTAAAAAATAGAACAACAAAGAAATGATCAGAGGCAGCCTCAACTTTGCATTGAGGCAAGACGCGTTTCAGAAAAAAACGAGCCCATTGATATTCTGGGGGCCATCTGTGGTCCAAATAAAAATAAATTCAGACCTAAAAATCCCCAGTTGAGTAATTGGCCATTACAGTTGAATGTGTGAGAAAATTCCAGAAAGCAGGTCCTTTCGTCTGGGCTTACCAGTCCCTATGCAAAAAAAAGGGCCACCACTCTCTGTGGAGTAAAAATGCCCACTCTGGCCCCTACCTGGACAGTGGGTACAGTGGAAGCCAGAGAACCCGGATCCACATTCATGCTCCATCCTTGCTGCACACATGGTCCTGGACAGGGCACTAAACCACTCAGAGCCTCAGTTTACTCATCTATAAAATGGGAGAGTTACATTTAACCTCAGACGTCCAAGGCTTCTGGGATGAAAACTACCTACGATTCCAGATCAGAGGGGGCCTCAGGTCACTGTGGTTAATATCACTCTATTTATTGTTTGATTCATTCACGGTCGAGATCTTTGAGAACAGGAGAAAGTGAGAAAAAGCCTCGGCAGGTGACGATCTTTTTGGATGTCTTCCGTTAGATGTTTTTCCCTGTTGTTGAAAAGAAGTACGATGCTGCTATTTATTTCTTCAGCCCCGACACCCACTTAGAGTCAGGTGGCTCTTCTGCTAACAGCAGCGTAACACCAGGAAGACGTGGGAGGAAGGGGACTCCGAGGTGTGACGGAGAGACGGCTAAGACCACATCTGCCCAGCCCTCGGCCCATCCACCTGCTCCCCACGTGCCCTGGAGCCTGTTAGAAATGCAGGATCAGCAGCCCCACCCCAGGCCCCCTGAGCCCGAATCTTCATGTTAACAAGACCCCAGGTGATCTGTATGCTCACTGCCATCCAGGAGCCCTCCTTTGTTCCATTTTCAAGATAAACTCAGTTCGGGGAACAAAGCAGGAAGGAAGGAAACCACACCCAAAAAAGCAGAGGACCCTATGAGCCCTTCAGAAACCGTGTGGGCCTGGCTAACCCAGGGCGTGCGCCATGGGGGCGGGACTGTTCTTCTCTAGAATGCTCCAGATGCAACCACAGCTCCGTCATCCTTCAGACTCCAACTTCTTGCTTCAAATGACAGCACATCCTCCTCCTCCCCCGACATCTGGGCCCGGGACGGGCAGGTTTAAGGCTGTTGGGATGTCTGAGCAGATGCTGATTGCTAAGTCCTCATAGCTTTGATTCAAAGGTCAGCACAATAGAGGTTTGAGTGTGGAAGCGAATAAAAGAACAGACGTCCCTCTGGGCACTAAGTCTTCCCTCTAGTTTCTGTTCTTTCTTTCTTTTTAGAGAGACACTCCAACTTTATTGGCTGGGTATGCGTGGCAGCAAAACGCCGGCAAAATGTCAGCGGGCCCCTGGCCGCTCGGCCCTGGATGGGCCCTGTGCAAGGACCCTCACCTCTCCCCTGGGGGCACCCAGGCCAATTCCCCTACCTCCACCCCAGCTACTGCTCACTGCCCCCTGCTGCTGCTGCTGGAACCACGGGCCAAATTCCTTAAAGACCCAGAGTTTTCAGAAGAAATGGGAAAACAAAAGAGCTGAAAACAAGCCTTCAAACAAAAACGTGTACACGCATGTCCACGGCAGCAACATTCACCATCACCGAAAGGTGGAAACCACCCAAATGTCCATCAGCGGACAAGCAGATGAGCAAAACGTGGCCTGTCCACGCAATGGGACGTCACTCAGCCATAAAAAGGAATGAAGCACAGATACCTGCTACAATGTGGGCGAACCTTGAAAACCTTAGGCTCAGGGAAAGAAGCCAGACACGAAAGCACAGATACTGTATGATTCCACTTAACCTAAGCTACCCAGAAAAGGCAAATTCATAGAGACAGAAAGTAGAACAGAGGCTCCTGGGGGCTGGCGGGAGGAGGAAATGGGGAGTGATTGCTCCATGGACACAAGCTCTCAGGTTAGGGTGACGAAGCGGTTCTAGAGATGGATGGTGGTGACGGTGACACAACAGCGTGAATGGACTTATTGCCACTGAGTTGAAAATGGTTAAAATGGTAGATTTTTTTGCTATGTACATTTAACCACAACTTAAAAAAAAAAAAACATGAAAAGAATTATTGGAGTACTGATGCATGCGACAACATGGAGGGACCTTGAAAACATACTAAGTCAAAGAAGCCAGACAGAAAAGGCCCCATATTGTAGGATTCCATTCTTGAAATGTCCAGAATAGGCCAGTTCATAGAGACAGAAAGCAGAACACTGGTTGCGGGGGCTTGGGGGAACGGGGAGTGTCTGCTTAACAGCTATGGGGTTTCCTTTTGGGGTGATAAAAATACTCTGGAATGGAATAGTGATGATGGTTGCTTAACATTGTGAATGTCCTAAATGCCATTGAATCGTTCACTTTAAAATGGTTAAGGGACTTCCCAGCGGTCTGGCATTTAGGATTCAGCACTTTCACTGCCAAGGGCCCAGGTTTGATCCCTGGTTAGGGAACTAGGATCTCACGAGCCACGTGATGCTGCCAAAAAAATGAATACATAAAATAAAATGGTTAAAAACATCACTTTGACGCTATGTGCATTTTACAATTTAAAAGAGAAAAGAAATGGCGGGAGAAAAGACGCGGCCTTCACTGGCTCTCCTTTAGAGAGAGAGGTTGGGCGGTGAGTAAAAGGTCCTGGGTACAAGTTCAGAGACAAATTAGCAGATTCAAATCCCAGCTCCACCACTGAGGACCTGTGTGACCTTGAGCAAGTGACTTAACCTCGCTGTGCGTCAGTTTCCTCATCTATAAAATGGGATAATAAGAGTCAGGGATGCTGAGTTGCACAACACCGGGGGGCATCATTCCATCATAGTCAGTGTGAATCGTGTTCCCTGGAGTAGTGCAGTGCACACACTGGGAAGTACCGAGTGCACGGAGCTGCCGGGAAGATTACATGAGAATCATGATGTACATAAAGGGCTGGGGATACTGCCTGGTGGGCAGTGAGAGTTCAGTACCAACTATGAACAGAAATAACTGTGCATTTGCCCTGGGGGCTAATCATTCCGCCACCTTCCTGTTATATAATGCAGTGCTTCTCCACATACAAACCACCCGGCTCTCTTTTTAAATGCAGACGCTGATTCAGGAGGTCTGGGATGGGGCCTGAGATGCATTTTAATGAGCACCCAGGTGATGCTGATGTTGCAGGTCCATGGACCACCCTCGGAGTAGCAGGGAACAGGGGAAAGCAGTCACTGCTGTACCCATTTCCCAGGGCTGTTGTAACAATGCACAGAAAACTGGGCAACTTCAAACACCAAAATCACGTTGTCTTAGAACCTGCCTTTTTCGCTGTGCTCAAAACAACAAAGCAAAACAAAACAAACACCAAAATCTCTGTCTGCAGGATTGGTTCCTTCTGGGGGATACTCTATCCCAGGACTCTCTCCTACCTTCTGATGACAACTGGCACCCTTGGCCTTCCCTGGCTTGTAGCTGCCTCGCTCCAACCTCTGCCTGTGTTGTCTCATGGCCTTCTCCAAGTGTTTGTCTTCACATGGCCATCTTTTTATAATGACACCAGTCATCTAGGACTAGGGGCCCACCCTACTCCAGGATGACCTCATCTTAACTAATTACATCTGCAAAACCCCTATTTCCAAATGAAGTCACGTTTTGAGGTACTGCAGGTTAGGACGTCCATATATCTCTTTCGGGGAGGATACAAGTCAACCCATAACACCCGCCTGGGGACAAATGAGCCCAAAGAAAATAAGCAGCGAGGTTGGAAAGGGACAGAGAGCCATTTTGCAGATGAGTCGGGAGCTCAGGGAGGTGAAGTGAACTGCCCCAGGGTCAGAGCAAAGAAGCAATTGCCCAGGTGATGCGCTGCTGGAATCAGGTGCGTGCTCTGCTCTCCAGCTGCAGGCCCTGGAGAGAACTGCTGCCCATGGAAGGACCATCTTTTCTGATTTGCACGGAGGAGGTGCATCATGGGCTGGCAGCTGCTCTGAGTGGCAGAATCAGCCACACAATCTCAGCCCAGAGTTTCATAGCTGCCCCTCCTGTTGGCTGCCCCGATGAACTGCAGGTCAACTGAAAGGGACCCGTGCTTGGTGACAACAGTGAATCCCCAAAATACGTCCACTAAGAGATGCTATCAGCCCTGCTTGATGCACTTCCTAGCCACAGAGCCAGAGAGCTGGCACAGGAGAGGAAACCAGACTGTGGCTTCTAAACTCCATTCTCCAAAGGAGCCAGGGCTGCTTGGAGAAGTGGCGATTCCAGGCCATCCCAGCTTGATGAGGCTGGGACATCGGAACATCCCAGGTTGCAAGGAAGCTGTCAAAGACCATGAGCGCCAGGTCAAGAGACTCAGCGGCCAATGGGTAGAGCCTCCCACTGGCCAAAGATGGGACAACTTGAGCAGCAATAAGAATGTTGTAGCCCGTGAGTCATGTGATGCTTAATCAGAACCCTCAGTGGTCCCTTATGGGGGATGCTGGCGAACAAACTCATCCCTTGAAAGCGGAAAAATGAAGAGCAAGCATCAAACGTTTACTATGTCTTTTCTCTGTAAAGTGTATCTTGCAATGACTAAATATTTGAAGAGGGGGAGTTTCTCGTTCTGGATTCCTTCAGCTTACGAATGGAGACAGAATGATAGCGTTAGAATGCCACCATGCTGAAGCCCCTAGTGCATTCAAGAGAAGCAGCTGAGGGCTTCCCTGGTGGCGCAGTGGTTGAGAGTCCGCCTGCCGATGCAGGGGACACGGGTTCGTGCCCCGGTCCGGGAAGATCCCACATGCAGCGGAGCGGCTGGGACCGTGAGCCATGGCCGCTGAGCCTGCGCGTCCGGAGCCTGTGCCCCGCAACGGGAGAGGCCACAACAGTGAGAGGCCCGCGTACCACAAAAAAAAAAAAAAAAAAAGAGAAGCAGCTGAGGACAACCAGGCATTGGGAGCCCCTGATGGAAGAACTCACCCCCTCCCTTGAAGTCAGCTGTGCCCCCAAAATATCACACCTGAATCTCACCAAGCTCAAGAAACATAGGGAACAAAGGCAAAGATTGAAGGACACATCAGGGTTGCGATCAGCAATTTTCCAGACTGTGAGAAGCTCTACAGAACAACAAATCAATTGCAAAGGGGGAAAAAAATGAGAGAGAGCAAGGAGAGGACTGGGAAATCTACAGATGAAAAGGGACCTAAGAAATCCAGCCACCAATTGCAAAATGTGGAAGATATTCAATTGTGGTTCCAACAAATAATAAAGTTATGAGACAATCAAGGGAATTTGGACCCCGGGTATTTCTTGATTGAAATATCATGGGAATTGTTAACCATTTTTAAAGTGAGAAAATGCTATTGTGGTTTTGCTTTTAAAAACCAATTCTTGTCTTTTAGAGATAACATCACAATATTTATGTTTGAAGTGATGTAATGTCTGGGGTTTGTTTCAAAATAATCAGGGGGAGGGGGAGAGGCAGGGTATAAATGAAAGAAGATCGTTCAGGAGTTGATCATTTCTGAAGCTGTGTGATGGCCACATGGGGCTCATTTATATTATTCTATTTGGTATACGTTTGGAACTCTTCAATAATTTTTTTTTAAGGAAGCAGACTACTGCCTTTCGAATTCCAGTTCTGTCATTTACTGTGTGACCTTAGACCAGTGACTCAACCTTTCTTGTTCAGTTTCCTCACCTGTAAAATGGGGCTAATCACACCTACTTAACATCAGGGCCTGGAGTACAGTGTCTACATCTGTAGACACACATGCATTTGTTCCTTTTTTGGGCTGGGATCTGTAAGTAGCCAGCCTCTGAATTGGCCCCCATGATCCCGACCCCCTGGCATTTATACCCTTGTACAGTCCCCTCCAACAATGCATCACTGGGGCTGGTCTGCATGACTGATAGTACACATTAGAAGTAATTGTTTATCATACCTGATATTAGGTCATAAAAGACACTGTGGCTTCTGTCTTGGTCACTCTCTTTTGCTCTCTCCCTTGCTTTCCCTGGGGGAAACCAGCTGCCACGTTGGGAGCAGCCCTATGGAGAGGTCCACATGTCTAAGAAACTGAGGCCTCCAGCCAACAGCCACATGAGGGAGCCCTCTTGGAAGCAGCTCCTCCTGCCCCAGTCAAGCCTTAATATGACAGCAGCCTCATGAGACCCTGAGACAGAACTATCCAGCTAAGCTGCCCCAGTTTCCTGAGCTTCAGGCACAGTGTGAGATCATAAATGTTTGTTGTCTGAAGCTGCTAAGTTTGGGGTAACTTGTTATACAGCAGTAGCTAACACATACAGGCTCTAATGTTGAAGAGTTTAAACTCTGTATAATCCACATTATGTTTTGGCCAGTGGTTTCAAAGGGCAGAAAGGGCAACGAGAGTCAGCTTCCTCCAAGAATCCGGGTGATAAAATGAAGAGTTGCAGTCTTACTTGAAGACAGCTGGTGGTGGGGGGAGATCACGAGGGCAGCTGCAGTTACGCTCACCTCTTTTAACCAGGAGACTCAGAGTTATTAACTGAGGGCGAGAAAAAAGCAGAGAGGCCAAGGACTGATTTTTCCAGAAGGTCAGAGCAGAAGTCAGCCAGCAGGAAGGCACTTAGAGCAGGTGGTACCTCAGGGAGGTTGAAGGAGGTAAGAAACCTGTATTCCTGTTTGTTGTCACCCTCACTCTGAGTGAGATGTTTGTTTTTTTTTTTTTTGCACGGGAAGCAGAGAGTAGAATTCACCTATTTAATGTGCTTTAGCTACTAGATTCTGCTCAACAGTGGGCAGGATCTGAAGTCATCAAATACCCTTAAGTGAGGTTGGGTCTGTAATCTGGCTCTTGGGAGCATCGGTTTCCTCATCTGCAAAATAGAATCCTGTCTTTCCCTGCATTTTTATTTTTGACCATTTTAAATTTTAAAAAAATATTTATTTATTTTCCTTATTTTTTTGGCTGCATCAGTTCTTAGTTGCAGCACATGAGATCTTCGTTGAGGCGCCAGGCACCAGGGCACATGGGCTCTGCAGTTGTGGCGCGTGGGCTCTGTAGTTTGCAGCACACAGGCTCTCTTGTTGAGGTGTGTGAGCTCAACAGTTGTGGCATACGGGCTTAGTTGCCCAGTGGCACGTAGGATCTTGGTTCCCTGACCAGGGATCAAACCCACGTCCCCTGAATTGGAAGGCGGATTCTTTACCACTGGACCACCAGGGAAGTCCCTTTTTTGACCATTTTAATGTGTCTGGAATCAGGATGCATCCACTAAAGGATGCAAATATTAATATGGTGTTTATTCCCCACCCCCAAGAGCTATAACTGAACCAGTGTACCTTCAAATGATAGCATCTTATGCAAACTATTATACATAGAATAAACAATAAGTTCCTACTGTATAGCACAGGGAACTATATTCAATATTATCCTGTGATAAACTATAATGGAAAAGAATATGAAAAAGAATGTGTATATATATACACACACATGTATAACGGAAATTAACACAACGTTGTAACTCAACTATATGTCAATAAAATAATTTTTTAAAATGATAGCATCTTAGAAACAAAGAGCCTTACAGGTTATTTAACGAGAGAATTGAATAAAATCATATTAATTCATTTAGCAAACACTGTGGGAGCCTCATTAAACTAGTTTTTCTTCTTTAGAACAGCCTGTGACACTTTAAAAAATATCTGTGTTTGCTGGCAACAAAAGGATGTTCCAGATGCAGTCTGACCAGTTTCTGCCTCAAGATTTGGAAGTGGCTCCTCTCTAAGGAGCCTGGGTTCTTTGAGCAGCAAAATGCAGGTAAGATGTGGTGGAGGGCAAAAAAAGTGCCAAATCTGGGCCACCTTTAGTAGTGACAGAACTTGAAAAAAAGGCCTTTTAGAACACAACATCATTTCTGCAGCATTTCTGCCAAAAATCATGACCTGGATCTAGTCATGAATAATATAAGACAGACCCAAGTTCAGGTACATTCCTCAAAATAGCAAACCTTTACTCCTCAAAACTGTCCATGTCACGAAAGACAGAAAAAGGCTGAGAAAAGCTCAAGAATAACTAACTGCAGGGACTTCTCTGGCAGTCCAGTGGTTAAGACACCACGCTTCCACTGCAGGGGGCGTGGGTTCAATCCCTGGTCAGGGAACTAAGATACCACATGCCATGCAGTGTGGCCAAAAAAAAAAGAATAACTAAATGCAATGGGTGATCCTAATTGGACCTTGAACTGGGAAAAAAAAAATTACAATAAAAGACATGGGAATATGGACTGAAGATTAGGTAAGTGTCTCATTTTGAATCACTGTCCTCTGTTTATGTAAGAGAATATCCTGTTCGTAGAATACACATTGAAGGATTCAGGAGGAAGTGAGCATTATATGTTCATTTTACTCTTAAACACTTCATAAAATAAGCACACACACAGCAAAGTGTTAACAATAGCTGAATCAAGGTAAAGGACACGTCTCAGTTCTTTGTACTATTCTTGCTACTTTCCTGTAAGTTTGAAATTATTTCAAAGTAAAAAGTTTTTTAAGTCGTTTTAAGGACATTGCTTCCAAACATGATTTTCCAATTTAACATATTTTGTTGCTATATTTTACAATTCTTTAACCTGGGGTCTCATCAACCACTAAAATTCCCCATCACTCTGAAAGCAGTAAGTTTTGTAATTGCCGTGCATGTGTGTTTATCGTTTGCAGGATAATTCGATATTCAAAGTGATGACTAAAATGGAAATTGCAGTTTAAATTGTCCAACAACATAAAATTAAGTTCATAGTCAACTTAATTATAGATGCTTTAAACTGATTTTCAAAATTGCTTAAGAAATAAGGCAGTTTGAGAAATTGGGCCTAGAGCAACGGCACCACGTTTATTGAACACCTATTATTTACCAAGCACCATGCCAGATCCAAGCGAAGTACAGTGAACCAAATGCACCAAGTCCTGCCCTCATGAACATCACTGGGGTGGGGGGCATGTGGGGGAGGGAAGCAAATGGGAAATTTCTTTTTTTTTTCCCCAACATCTTTACTGGAGTATAATTGCTTTACAATGGTGTGTTAGTTTCTGCTGTATCACAAAGTGAGTCAGCTATACATATACATATATCCCCACATCCCCTCCCTCTTGCGTTTCCACCCTCCCTATCCCACCCCTCTAGGTGGACACAAAGCACCGAGCTGATCTCCCTGTGCTATGCGGCTGCTTCCCACTAGCTATCAATTTTACATTTAGTAGTGTATATATGTCCATGCCACTCTCTCACTTCATCCCAGCTTACCCTTCCCCCTCCCCGTGTCAAGTCCATTCTCTACGTCTGCGTCTTTATTCCTGTCTTGCCCCTAGGTTCATCAGAACTTTTTCCTTTTTTTTTGATTCCATATATGTGTTAGCATATGGTATTTGTTTTTCTCTTTCTGACTTACTTCACTCTGTATGACAGACTCTAGGTCCATCCACCTCACTACAAATAACTCAATTTCGTTTCTTATTATGGCTGAGTAATATTCCATTGTATATATGTGCAAATGGGCAATTTCAACTCAGTCTGAAAGGTGTCATTAATGGGGTAAGCAGAGTCATGATCAAAATATTCAACATGGCATGGCCACTATCCTGTCAGAATGGACAGTGGTGCAGGGTGCCCCCAGCTGCCCCTGCTATTCCAGGTGCTAATCCTTTAGTTATGAGGGCAGGGTATCCACAAGGCTCTTGGCTATTTCGTGACATTTTAGCAAACCCAAGAGGTGGGCACAACAGCTGGCCACCAGGCTGGGGTAGACACGGGGGCACTTGGGGCTGACAGGAGGGGCACCTAGCTCAGAGTAGGGGATGGTTCTTAGTGATGAGGATGAAGATCTAAAGGACATGGGGTTTCTTTTGCAGGTGATGAAAACATTCTGGAATTAGACAGTAATGATGGTTGCACAACCTTTGGAATATACCAAAGGCCACTGAATTGTAGCCTTTAAAGTGGTAAATGCTATGGTATATGAATTATATCTCAATTAAAAATAAATGAATTTTTAAAAAATACTTTAAGATCAGGTTAAATTAGGAGTTTGGGATTAACATATACACACTACTATATATAAAATAGATAACTAATAAGGACCTACTGTATAGCACAGGGAACTGTACTCAATATTTTGTAATAACCTATAAGGGAAAAGAATCTGAAAAAGAATATACATATATATATACACACACACATATACACACACACACATATATAGTATAACTGAATCACTTTGCTTTACACCTGAAACTAACACAACATTGTAAACCAACTATACTTCAATAAAATTTTTTTTTAATTTTGTAAAAAGATAATAGGGATTTGGACACACACAAAAAATATTTTAAGATCTAAAGGACAAATTTAGGCAGCAGAGAGTGAAGCATATAAAAGGCCAGGGGATGAGCAGGAACACGGGGGCTCAGGGTAAGTGGGCTAGGATGGCCATGTACAGCCTGACCCCCAAGGCCGGGCTACCGCAAACAGGCCCCTCAATCAACCTCAAGAGGTTTGCGGAGAAAACTACAGCATTAGAAATTCCAACTCAAAGCTTCTTGCGCCTCTGGAAAGCCTAGTAGAAATGCTATTGTTGGAGTATTGTTGTTTCTTCCCCATTGTCCTTGAGGGGTGGCGATGGGGGTGCTGCAAACTCAAGGTACTTAGAGGGCTGAGCTGGGGTAGGAAATAAGTCAGCTCGTCGGGTGAGAGCTGGGGCTCACCCTGAAGGGACAGGTCCACCCTTCCAAATCTAACAGCCATTCACAAGAAGTCAGCAATCCAGAGTAAAGTTAAAAAAAAAAGATTTAATTGCATATTACTAAGTGAAAGAAGCCACTCTGAAAAAGCTGCATACTGTATGATTCCAACTACATGCCATTCTAGAAAAGGCAAAACTATGGTGGCAGTAAAAAGATCAGGGATTAGGGTGGAGGGAGGGAGTGAACAGGTTTTTGGGGGGCAGTGAAACTATTCTGTATGATACTGTGATGGTGGAGACATGTTATTATATTTGTCCAAACCACCAAGGTACACCACCAAGAGTGAACCCTAATGTAAACTATGGACTTTGGGTGATGGTGACGTGTCAATGTAGGTTCATCAATTGTAGCAAATGTTTCCTCTGGCAGGGGATGTTGATAATGAGGGAAGCTATTTGTGGGAGGCGGGGAGGAGGGTATATGAGAAATCTCTGTCCCTTCCCCTTAATTTTGCTGTGAACTTAAAACTGTTCCAAAAATATAAGGTCTAAAGTATTTTTTAATACTTTAAAATATTTAAAGATATTTAAATATTTTAATTTAATATGTTAAATATTTAAATGTAATATTTAAAAATAATACAACAAAAAATGTATCGAGGTGAAATTCACATCACATAAAATTAACCATTTTAAAGTGAAGAATTCAGCGGCATTTAATACTTCACACTGTCGTTCCAAAACATTTCCATCATTCCAAAGTAAAACCCCATACCAATTGGGCAGTTTCTCCCCATGTTTTCCTCTCCACAGCCCCCGGCAACCACCAATCTGCCTTCTGTCCCTGTGGCTCATCTATTCTGAGAAAGTCAGATTGCTAATGTGACCTGTTCCAGTATTTAAATAGAAATTCACATTCAGTTAAAATACCTCCATGGCCCAAGAGAGTACGTCTGAGGCTTGGAGTCAGTCGGCTGACTGTCCCTTTGCACTTCCTATTCTAAAGTACTTTACGATCTGCGGGGGAGATACATCTGTACTATAATGCCAGAAAAAATAAGGATCCATTAACACGATCTCTGGCTGCTTCTGAGTCATTCTGGAAGCCTCCTTACTCCTGTAATGAGTCAGGAGTGAGTCATTGGCCGTGGAACACCCAAGGCTGAGCCCCTGTGTGAAGAGAATTTCCTTAGGGCTGGAGTAGGGCCAGACCCAGGCCTTTCCCCTTGGATTCCAACCCGAATTTATTGAGCTGGTCTTTACTGAGGAAACGTCATCAGCGTCACTTGCCAGAAGATATAGCTGAGCCTTGTATCAACACCAAACCCCACTCCAATGAAGGTGAACACACACACACACACACACACACACACACACACACACACTCCCTACTTAATCCAGAAATAGACAACCTAGAAAAATTCGCCAAGTCACTTGGAGCAGAGCAGAATCACGTTGCAGGACACTTTCACACCCATCTCAACACCTACTGAGTCAAATCTTCAGGGATACAGACCCTGAAGTTTTGGCCCTTTGTTTGCTGAGTTCCTGAGGGATGCTGATGAAGTTGACATCTCCTGGGAATGCATGTCCCACAACCTGCATCTGGAACCCACCACCTTCAACCATCTCTGTCCAATCTCAGAAGTCCCAGCAGCTGGCAGAATTTGGACAAAGACCAATTTGAGCCAAGATCCCATGTGTGTCCCTGGAGTCCAGCCAGTCCAGGCCACCAGCATCTTTCACCCTGACCCCTCCACCAGCCCGTAACAGATCTCCCTGCTGCTTTTCTTCCCCTACAGGCCACCTGGCAGTCACGGGCAGCTTTCTCAAGTGTCAATCAGATAATACCTCTCCCCTGCTCAAATCTCTCCAAAGATTGCCCATCAAAGCAGACAAAATTCCAAATTCCCATCAGAATTTTCAAAGCCCCCACATCCTTTCCCTAACAAATCTCCAAATGTCTCCTCTCCTATTATCCCACTTTCTACACCCTAGCCTGGTTCCAACAATCCCTAGAATATGCTCCCACCACAGGGCCTTTGCACCTGCTGTTTCCTCTGCCAGAAGTCTCTTCCTGTGCATCTTCCCGTGCCTGGCTCCTCCTCCATATTTGGGTCTCAGACCAAATAATGTACCTCCTCAGGCCTCCTCTGACCCTCCCCTAGAATCTAAAGGGGCCTCATCCCTGGCCCCCTTTTTCATGGCACTTACCACTCTCTGATGTCACTTTGTTTAGATATTTGCTTATGTGTTCACCGTCTCTCCGTGACAGGAGAAAGTCAGCTCCATGAAGGCAAGGACCAGGCCTGTCTGGTTTTCTCTGGGGCCCTTAGAACAGTGTTTGGCACGCAAAGGTCTTTGAAAGGTTTTGTTGACTTAATGAATAAACGAATGAGTGAAAGAATAAATCAGTGCTTCTCAAATGGAAGTGATTCAGGGTTCCCCACCAGCAATGTCTGGAAACATTTTTGGTTTTCACAACTAGGGGGCTGCTACTGGCATCTAGTGGGTAGAGGCCAGGATGCTGCTAAACATCCTATAGTGCCCAGGACAGGCCTCCACAGCAAAGAACGTCCAGCCCCAAATGTCAATAGCATCAACCCTGGAATAAATGATTGAGTGAGTTAAACACTCCAGGTCCACACAGTCCAGCTGTGCTCCAATACTGAACATCAAGGAACCAACTTCTGACCAAAGTCTCCTTCTGGTCCCAAATGCCTTCCCCAATTGTGTGGGTCGTAGTTTAGAAGAAATCTCCCTTTGGTGGCTTTACTGCTGGCGCTGCTTATGCAATCAATTTCATGGTAACAAGAAATATAAATAAGGGGAAGTAAAGCAGCTGGAGATGTAAGGGGTTAATTTCAAAACATGTAATCCCTCACCCTAATCAAAGAGAACTGAAAAGAGGGAAGAGATATGGGAACATATGTATAACTGATTCACTTTGTTATAAAGCAGAAACTAACACACCATTGTAAAGCAATTATACCCCAATAAAGATGTTAAAAAAAAAAAAAAGAGAGAACTGAAATCTGTCTAGTTCCTTGATTCTGTGGATTATTTTCCTTGGTAATCATGAACCTTCCTTAAATTTAAACCATCAGCCATTGGTGAGACCTGCTTATGTGTCATTATTTCTATATTTTAAAAATAGATTTTAGAGTGGGAAGAGGGGCAGCATGACTTGTTGCCCAAAGTCACTGGGGACAGGGGTCTGGGCGACGGATCCAGAGGCAATCAGACTTATCAAGGCAATCAGACTTCCTAACAACAAAGAAAAACCAAAATTATTCTTATCTGTGTGTTGTAGCACAGTGTGTGTGTGTGTGTGTGTGTGTGTGTGTGTGTGTGTGTGTGTGTGTGTGTGTGTGTGTGTGTAGCAATTAGAGATGTGCTTGTGTTGATTTCTGGGAATAATGGACAGCCACCAAGGTGCATCTGTACCATCACCTGCCCCCCTCCTTCCTTGGCCCCCGCCCCACCAGCTTCTCTTGGGTCAAACACAGAGGTCTCAGACCTCTGAGTTCCCTCAAATGCAAATTTAATTTCTCCAAATCCAAACCCCAGAGAGAGCAAGAGAATAATCTAAATCAGGGTTCTCAACCGGGGGCAATTTTGCCCCTAGGGGACTTCACTTGGCAATGTCTGGAGTCTTCTTTGGTTGTCACGACTGTAGAAGGCAGTGTCACTGGCTTCTAGTAGGTGAAGTCCAGGGATGCCGCTGAAGTCCTACAATACACAGGACAGCCCCCACAAAGAATCACCCAGCGCCATGTATCACAGTGCCGAGGGTTGAGAAAGCCTGATCTAAAGAGTGGGCAATTCCACATTCTCACGTACACAAGGAAAGTATAAAGTACTCCTCAGAGGAAGCACACGACGGAAGGCCTGAGAATGCCGTTCCCAGGGCAGAGCCTGTCCCCCCAAGCATCCCTCCCTGCATGAGCATCTGTGCCCCTAAGCACAGCATAACCTAAGATGCAACTCCAGAGCCGGATCTAAGGGTTCAAATCCCCACCCCACAATTTCACAACTGTGTGACGTCGGGCCAATCCCTCAACTCTTTCCCTCAATTTCTTTCATCTTGAAATTGATAAAAATCATAGTATCGACTTCATAGGTTTGTAATACAGCTTAAATGAATTTTATGAGTAAAACACTGAGAACAGTGCCTGCGCCTAGTAAGTGCTAGGTGAGTAAGTGTTTGCTATTGTTTTTCATTCAATCTAACTTCCCCTAAAAAGCAGCCAACAATTTCATCTGCAGCTCATTTTGAGGAACAGCTCTGGTATCCAACATGGGAAGATGAATGGACGGTGGGTGACTTCCTGAAAGACAAAATGTTATTCTACTTGACAGGCTAGATGGGGATTTGCAGGGGCAGTTTTGATTCTATGTGATTTCTGCCTTGGGTCCTGGTCCCACTAACATGTGACTCCCAGTGGCACCTGACACCAGAGAGTGGCATTCCCCTCAATTTAATGCCCACTGTGCTGAATGAGGACCAACCATGGAACACTGACCAAACCCTGCCAATACACCAGCCCTGACAACTGAGACCAAAATCAGATCCAATAACTCTGCCTGGGGCAAGAGGACATCATCCTACTTTGGGTGGGAAGCCATTGGAAACCACGACCTTTGGGTCCAAATGAATTTTGTGAAGACAGTGCCTTGAAAGCATAAACCAATCTTTCCATATGAGGGACAGTCTCCAGCTCCAGGGACAACCCCAGTGTGATGTCCTGTTGCAACTGAGGACATGCCTCTGCCCCAGCCCTGCCCACACAGTCAAGACACTGAAGTACACTTATGACAGCAAGTCCCATTTATGAAGGACATACAAGGTGTCAGGGGTCCCGCTGGATTCGTTACATACATTCGTCACCCAATTGAGCCCTCTGACGGAGCTAACATCATTCACATTTTACAGATGAGAAAATGGGGGATCCGGAGGTGCCCTGATTGGTTCAAGGTCACTGTGAGTGAAGGGTTAACATCAGGACTGCCCGCCTGGGAATGATCTGGGTCTCCCATGGCAGTGTCCAATGTGCCTGCTTGTGGTGTGGAACTGCCCCTGGGTTGGAGGATCTGTGAGCTGGCAAGCAGGCCTTGGACCTCGGTGAACAGAATCCTAGAAAAGGTTGGCAGGAAACAGAACTGAAGCTTTTATGCCTCAAGGTGACCCACAGTCTCTGGCTCTTGTCCCTGATAGCCCAACAGAGCCCCCGTAGTGACAGAGCACAAGCAGCTGTGTGTGTGGGTAGCCGCTGAGTCCCTCGATGAGATGAAGATGCTGTGTCTCTGCCTCGTAACCTTCTAGAGACCCAAGTAAACAGGTGCATATGAAAGCCTGTTTGTGTCTGGTGAGGCTGTCTGCCAATCTAACCCACAACCGCCGTTAGTTGGCTGGGGAATGGCGGAATCAAGATCCAAACCTGGGTCCGTCTGACCTCGAGTCCAGGCTTCTCCTGCTCCTCAAGGCAGCTGGAAGCCCAGAGTACTCACTAAAAGTTGGTCTGTAACACAGCATGGCTAAAACACAGAGTTACCATTTGGCCAAGCAGTTTTGATTCTAGGTTGATGCCCAAGAGAACTGAAAACATATGTTCGTACATAAACTTGTACGTGGATGTTCACAGCAGCGTTATTCACAAGAACCAAAAAGCAGAACCGACTCCAATGCCCATCAACTTACGAAGGATAAGAAAAATGTACTCTATCCATACAATGAAATATTATTCAGCAGTAATAAGTAATGAAGTACATGCCAAAACATGGATGAACCTTGAAAACATTATGCTCAGTGAAAAAAGCCAGATGAAAGGCCACACACTGTATGATCCCATTTACATGAAATGTCCAGAATAGGCCAATTCAAAGGACCAGAAAGTAGATTAGTGGTTTCCAGAGGCTTGGAAGAGAAATGGGAAATGACAGCTTAATGGGTACAGGGCTTCCATCTGGGGTGATCAACAATTCTGAAACTAGACAGTGACGATGATTGCACAACCTTGTGAATAGACCAAAAACCACACTGAATTGCATATCTTAAAGTGTGAATTTATGATATGTGAATTATATTTCAGTAAAAACATACACTCACACATACAATATGACACCAAAAGCAAAGACAACAAAAGTAAAAATAGAGAAATGGAACTATATAAAATTTAGAAACTTCTGTGCATCAAAGGACACCATCAACAGAGTGGAAAGGCAACCCATGAAATGGGAGAAAATACTTGCAAATCATACATTTCATAAGGGCTTAATATCCAGAATATATAAAGAACTTCTACAACTGAACAACAACAAAAAATCCAATAACCTGATTAAAAACTAGGCAAAGGACTTTGGATAGACATTTCTCCTAAGATGATACACAAATGGCAAAGATGCACATGAAAAGATGCTCAACATCACTAATCACTCGGGAAATGCAATCAAGTCCACAATGAGATACCACCTCACATCCATCAAGATGGATACTCTGAAAAAACAGAAAGTAACAATTGTTGGTGAGGATGGAGAGAAATTGGAACCCTGTGCATTGCTTTTGGGATTGTAAAATGGTTCAATTGTTATGGAAAATAGTATGAAAGTTCCTCAAAAAATTAAAACTAGGGACTTCCCTGGTGGTCAAAGACTCTGAGCTCCCACTGCAGGGGGTGTGGGTTCAGTCCCTGGTCAGGGAACGAGGATCCCACATGCCACTTGGTACAGTCAAAAAGTTAAAAAAAAAAAAAAAAAGAAAGAAAGAAAGAAAGAAAAAATTAGAACTAGAATTATCATATGACCCAACGGTTCCACTTCTGGGTATATATCAAGAATTGAAAGCAGGGTCTTTAAGAGATAATTGCATATCTATATTCATTGCAGTACTATTTGCAAGGGCTAAAACGTGGACGCAACCCAAGTGTCCATTAACAGACGAATCGATGAACAAAGTGTGGTCTATACACACAATGGAATATTTTTCAGTCTTTAAAAGGAAGAAAATTCTGATACGTGATACAACATGATGAACCTTGAGAATATTATGTTAAGTGAAAAAAGCCAGTCACAAAAAGACATATTCTCTAAGATTCCATTTACATGAAGTATCTAAATTTGTCAAGTTTAGAGAGACAGAAAGAAGAATGATGGTTGCCAGGGGCTGAGGGGAGGGGGGATGGAGAGGTGGTGTTTAATGGCGACAGAGGTTCAGATTTGCAAGACGAAAAAGTTCTGGAGATCTGTTTTACAATAACATGAATATATTTAACACTACTGAACACTTAAAAAAATGGTTAAAATGACAAACTTTATGTTGTGGGGATTTTTTTTCTATGATAAGAAAAGGTAAAAAAGAAAAAAAAAAGTAGCACACTGGGGAAAAACACAGGCAGCATACCTAACATTTCCTCTACCTGCTATGGACTCACATCCTTCACTGATTCTGCAAGGTGCTCTCCCCACCACACTGCACTTCACTGACCTGGAACCAGGGACAGGAAGGGAAGGGACCAGGTCTCTATCCCCAGGGCTTAGCTAGCACCTGTACACAGATGCTGGGTAAATATGTACTGAACAAATTGTATAGTCACCACGTGGGGAGGTCAGGATGGTACAAGTACCCCCATTATACAGGTGGGTCGAGGCTCAACAAGGCAAGGTGAACACTGTCCAAAATCACAAAGCCAGCAAGTGGTAAAGGAAGAAGTGGCCCTGAAATCCCAGACTCTTGTTATAGGGCCCCTTCCATCACTTCACCTCCCTTCAAAGTCAACCTGGAATCCATTTCAACATGGAATTGACAAATAACAATTCTCACCTGATACTAGTGATTCTTGTTTGGATCATGGATCCATTTGACAATGTAATTAAAGTTTGAGTCCTTTTCCTAAAGCAGCACACATGTGAAACTTAGATAATAGTTTACACAGGGTTCCTGAACCCTGTTAAGCCCATATATAGACCCCAGTTAAGAACGTCCTTTCCATCCTGCTATCTGGGTGACTTCATTTATGCTCAGGATTTAGAGCCATCCCTATATTCTTCTTGAGCATCAGAATCAACTAGAGATGCCCATCCCCTGTGAATCTGGTTACACAGGTCCAGGTCTGGACCAGAAATCTGCATTAGGCACAGAGGATTCTGGGATGGGCAGCTCTCAAACACACACACAGCCATGAGCTGCTGCCTCCCCGATCTCTGCATTCAGCCCAGATGACGCCCCCAGAGCTCCCAGCCCCTCTTCCCTGCTGCCCATCACACCTGGCCATTAGAACATTCTACCACAACCCAATGAAGATGACTCTGGGCTCAATGTCTTTCCCCCATAAGTGCTCCTTCACCTGGGTCACTAGGCCAGAGGCCTGGGCATCACCCTTGACTATTCCCATCCGCAGCCCACATCTTGATCATCACCGAGGCTGGCTGATTCTGCCTCTTCTGTGCCTCTGGGCCCCTCCACTTCCCTCCATCACCCCTGCCCGTGCCCTGGCCCAAGCTCCCAGCTTCTGCTTTGCGATTCCTTCTGCTCTTACAATCCACTGTCTATTGTGTAATTCTGATCATGTCACTGCATTGTGAAAATTCCAACTCTAGAATTGCACTGTCCAGTATAGTAGCCACATGTGGCTATTAAAATTAAATATCCAAATGTCTGTCCCTCAGTCACACTAGCCACATATCAAGTGTTCACCAGCCACAGTGGCTGGTGGCTACCACACCAGAGAGCACAGACGTAGTACATTCCCATATGTTGTAATGGACAGTGCAACTCCAGAACTTCCCTTGTAAGCCCTTCCGGTGTGGCCCCAGCCTCTGCTCAGACTACTCTCCACTAAAGCAGTCTCAGCTCCCTAAACTCATGACCTCACCTCTAAGCCTTTGCATGTGTCCCCCCCTCGCTCCTCCCCCGCTTAGTTAACTCCTACCCATCCTTCAGGTCTCAGCTTAGTTGTCACTTCCTCCCCTGACCAGCATAAGTGCCCAAGCTTTTGCCAATCACAGCATTTAAAACACTGAATCAGGGCTTCCCTGGTGGCGCAGTGGTTGAGAGTCCGCCTGCCGATGCAGGGGACACGGGTTCGTGCCCCGGTCCAGGAAGATCCCACATGCCGCAGAGGGGCTGGGCCCGTGAGCCATGGCTGCTGAGCCTGCGCGTCCGGAGCCTGTGCTCCGCAACGGGAGAGGCCACAACAGTGAGAGGCCCGCGTACCGCAAAAAAAAAAACAAAAAAACCCACTGAATCATAACAGCCATGGGCATGCTTACACCCCACATCCCCACACCGACAGTTTGCAACCCGGGGCGAGTCTGCCTCCCAGGGAATGTTTGGCAGTGTCTGCAGACTCTACTGGTGGGATACTACTGGGCATCTGGTCAGTAAAGGCCATGGCTTTACTGCTAAATATCCTACAATGCACAGGACAGCCCCCACAGCAAAGAGGTATCTGGCCCCAAATGTCAGCAGTGTCGAGGGTGACCATCCCTGCTCCAGACCAGGCGACTCCACAGAGGCAGGGGGTGTGTCCTGTATACTGTATATCCCCAGCCACCAGCCCAGGGGAGCATACAGAAGGAGCTCAATAAAGACTGAACATATAATGCAGTTAGATGTTCTAGAAGATTCCCCAGCATTCCAGTTCTCTTATTGTGTCTTTTCTTAAAAACAATCATTGGCCATTATGATAAGCTCAATAATGGCCCCTCAATCCAGGGTCCTAATCCCTGGAAGCTGTGAATGTTACCACATACTGAAAAAGGGCTTTGCAGGTGTGATTAAATTAAGGCTCTTCAAATGGGGAGATTACCCTGGATTACCCAGGTGGGCTGTAAATGCAATCACAAGTAACCCTGTAAGAGGAAGGCAGAGGGAGATTTCACACAGAGGAAAAGGCGATATGAAATGGAACAGAGAAAGACTGGAAGATGCTCCACTGCTGCCCTTGAGGGGCAGAGGAAGGGGCCATCAGAAGCTGGAAAAGGCAAAGAATAGATTTTCCCCAAGAACCTCCAGAAGGAGTGTTGTCCTGCAGACACTTTGGTCTCAGCCTAGTGAAACTGATTTTGGACTTCTAGCCTCCAGAACTGTGAGAGAATAAATCTCTGTTGTTTTAAGCCAACACTACGTCTGGCTGGCTGGAGCTGAAGCAGGGATAAGAATAAAAATTCAAGCCCTTGTCCACCTCTCCAGCCTCCTGCCAACCCCTGTCTTCTCCCCCACTACCCTCCAGACACAGTGGCTTTTCTCTGACCTTGCAAACACAGCCTGGGGCCCTTGAACCTGCTGTTCCTTCTGCATGGGCTTCCTGCAGAGTCTCCCATGCATGGCTGGCTGCCTCTCATCATTCAGGTCCCAGCCGAAACATCACCTCCTCAGAGAGGCCCTCCCTGGCTGCACTAAGGCAACTGGCCTCCCCCAATTACTTTCTCTTTCATCATCCGGTTGATTTTCTTCCCAACTCTTCTCACACTAATTATCTTGTTAATATCTTTGTTTGCCCGTTCAATGTTAGTCCCCTCCCCCCAAGACTGCAGCCTCCAGGAGGGCAGGACCTTGTCTGATCTGTCCAGGGTGTGTCCCTTGCCCCATGCCTGGCACACACCAGGTGCTCAATACATTCTGAATGAATGAATGTGAATGAATGCATTTGCAGCTCTGGGGATGCTTGCCCAGTGCCCAGTCCCAGCATACCTGATCTTGGCTTTCCGAAACGCCAGTTCCTCTTCGTTGCCAAAATCCAGGGACACATCCTCAGTATCGTCCACCAGGGCCTGGGGGACACCAAAGGCGGGTGAAAGACCCTTACGCGGTTCACAGGCCCTTTGGCCCCAACCCTCTCTGCTGGCGGGACCCCTCCTCTTCTCCACCTTCGGCCCATTTGGGGTCCAGAGCAGGCCCAAGCCCCGGCTCCCGCATCCCTCCTCCTCCTCCCCGCTTCTCCCAGCGCTCCCGCAGGCTCCTGGCGTCCTCGCCACCACCCTCCCATCCCCACATCCCCGCGGCCCTACCTGCTTCATCCCTCCCAGAGCCCACCTGGAGCCCACAACCCAGCCTCCGGCTCCACCTCTCGCTGCGGAAGGGCTGGGATGCCCGGCGGGCAGCTGCGGCTAGAGGCGCGGTGGGGTCGGAACCTGAGGCCCTCGGTGCGGCCTCCGCTCTGGTCTCCGGTGGGGGCGGGGCGCGCGGGGCCCAGAGCGCAGTCGCGGGCTGGGGAGGTGGGCTCTGCTGCCCGGGCGGGGGCGGGGCTTGGGAGGGTCCCTCGGCCCCGGGCTCGCTGCGGACAGCGCCTAGGAAAGAAAGAGCTGGCGCCCAGTGGAAGGATGGAGGGCGAAGACAGAGCGGAGGCAGGGAGGGGACGACACGGGCTCAGAGGAGGACTTGGGAACCGAGACCAGTGATCCAGGGAGGAATAGAGCGGGTGGGTCAGTGAATGAGGTGGATGGTCCAGAGGTGTCGAATGAGCGAGTGAGAGGGTGAATGAATGAATGTCAGTGTTGGGAAGCCTCTTTCAGGGTTTGGAGAAAGTCAGTGTTTCCCAAAACTCTCGAATCCCAAGAATTCCCTAGGGCCATTATTAAAAGCAGTTTCCCAGGCCCAACCCTTCAGATTCATAAGGCCTGGAGTGGAGCCCGGGATTCTGCCTTTTAACAGGCGAATCTGCTGCAGCCTCAGCTTGGGTACCACTGCTGCCCACAGTTGACATCTGCATGCATCGTGGTGCCAGACACATATTGTGCACAAAATAATTTTCTTTTTTTTTTTTTTGCGGTACGCAGGCCTCTCACAGTTGTGGCCTCTCCCGCTGCGGAGCACAGGCTCCAGACGCGCGGGCTCAGTGGCCATGGCTCATGGGCCCAGCTGCTCCGCGGCATGTAGGATCTTCCCGGACCGGGGCACGAACCCATGTCCCCTGCATCGGCAGGTGGACTCTCAACCACTGCGCCACCAGGGAAGCCCCCAAAATAATTTTTATTAGCAGTAATAGTAGTGTTTCTGGATGTAAAGGCCTTCCCAGGAAAGAAGGCTTGCCACCTGAAACTTTTTCCTGGCCCAGAACAAGTTCACTCCTCTCCTTTCTGCCCTCTCGTCCTCCTGGCCACTTACCCAGGGACAGAGGGCCTAGAGTCTAGATGCCAAGGCCCCTACTCCTGCCCTTTGCCCTCCTGCCACGGACAATAAGTACCTGTTCCCCCATCCCTGGTGACCCAGAAAAGGACTAGTGGTCCACAAGCTCCTGAAACAATTAACCCACTGCTGGTCCCCACAGGGGTGGCCGCCTGGGGTATGCCCTGGAGGAAGGGTAGGGAGCAGAGCTGCAAGAATGTACCTAAGTTCTGAGCCCTGGTCAGGCACCCCACTCAATGCCCTAACCTGAACCCATGAAGGGTCTGCCAGGTTTTGTGGAGGGAAAGTGTTTTCTCCTGGGAATGCCATCTTCAGGAGTCAGGGGATCTGGGAGAAACCTGGGAGGCTGCAGCTCTAACAAGTGCTCGGGTGATGCTGATGGTACAGGCCTTTGGACCACCCTTTGAACTGTAAGGATCTAAACCACCAAAGCCTGGCTTTCTAGAAAAGCCTATTGGCTCTTCCAGCTCAAAGTTGGCTCCAGGCCCAAAAGAGTGTCACACTGAGAGACTGGGGTGCCCTAAGCTCCCCTCCCCCTCTGGGCCCCAGCTGCCTGCGAGGGGTAATAGGGGCGGGGTGAAAAAGGGCCACAGCAGAGGGCAGGTGGAGATGAGAAGCCGTTACAGAACATTTAGGGGCTTTTCCTCTCTGAGAATCACCAACTGTTGGTATCTGGCATGTTGGGGCTTAGAGAGTCCCCAAGGGGGAGAGGAGGTAGGAAAGCCCCCTTGGAAGCCCCATTTGGGGACAAACTGTCATTCTCAGTCATGGGGTTGGGGGTACCTTCAGAAGAGCCTCAGCTCCCACCATGCGGAGGTCACATGCTCCTGAGCTGTACTCAGGGGGGCATAGGCTGAGGGTGCAGATGTTGGGGCCTAAAGCGGGGCCTCCAGGGGAAAGCGCCCTCCCTCCCCCATACACCTGGCTGAGCCTCTGTGGGCTCAGCCTGTGGAATGTGCGAGTGGGCAGAGCACCCGAGGATTCTGCAGGGAATTCATCATTGGCTTCGAAACCAGCTGTAGTGGTTTCACCTGGGGCTGCTGGTTAAATGCATATTCCAGGGCCCCACTCTGGGCCTTCTGAAGCTCCAGGGCCAGGCCTGGGCATCTGCTTTTAATAAGGGCCCTGGGGAATCCTTGGGTTCAGAGACTTCCAGGAAACACTGACCTTCTCCCCTCACACTGGTGCCACTGAACATGGCCACTGAAACCTGCCTCGAGTCACCTCTGCTCGTCTTGGCCCAGGAGGGGCTTGGGGAACAGAGCTTTGAGAAGCAGCGCCATCTCTGATCCCTGCAGTGTGGCTTCCAGCCCTGAAGCCAGAACAACCCAAGGGCAGGGTCTCCAGGCTCAGGCAGCCACTGGCCTCTAGTCGGCCCTCGGAGGTCAACTCTGGAGTCAGGCAGCCCCAGCTGCGAATGTGGCTCCACCGTTCCCTGGCTGGATGGCCTTGGGCAGGGGGCTTCACCTCTCTGGTCTCGTCTCCACACCTGTAAAATGGGACTGCACGTCCCCTCACCTGGCAAGGATGATGCAAGGATTAGAGAAAACACATGTGAAAAGCTTGCCTCAGAGTAGGGGCTCAGAAATAGTGGCCCTGGTGACACTGGCTGTGGTCATCAGCAGAGGGGCTCGAGGTCCAAGGAACCCCTGTGGGCTGGGCAGCACACAGGACCTGAGCCTCAGGCCACAGTCATTCCTTCTGCTGAGGGACATCCACCTTCATGGGGGAACAGGAGCTGCACATTCAGTTCTGTTGGCCATTTCCTATCTGTGTGTACCCGGCGCAGCTGGAATAGAGGACCGTGCATGGCCCTCTCCCCCAGACAGGACCCCAGGAGCCCTGAACCAGAAGGCAGAGACTTGGATTGGACTAACATGGCTGAACACGGGGGCCCGGAGCATGGCTGGGGGGGCGGGAGGAGTCAGCCTGGCTGGACCACGCTGGCTTTCTGCGTGCAGACTTTCTGCTCTTTATCCTGCAGGACAAGGGCAGCTAGCACAGATGAAGTAGTAAGTAGGGGGAGGGTGTGTAGGGGCTGCCCTCGGGATCCCCATCCACCTTGCCAGCGGGGAGGCAGTGCACGTGGTGAGCCCTGGATTTCTACCCAGATGGACCTCAGCTGTGCCTGGGCCTCTGATTCCCCATCTGTGAAATGGGTAGAGATTCACTGCCCTGAACACTCCCGGGTCCTTCACTCACTCAGTCCTCACCTGCTCTGTGCTTGATATGCTAGTCTAGACACAGGGACACAGCACTTGGTGAGACATATAAGGTGCTTGGCCTCTTTAGGCTGATATCCCAGTTGTAGATGGATAAAAACAACCAAGTTAAAAAAAAAGTCACAAGAGCTTTTTGAAAAGTGCATTAAGTGCCCCCAAACGAAGCTGCCCTGTCCAATCTGGGAGCCAGGAGTCACTATGGAGCCTTTGAAAGGGGGCGAGACCAACGGCGGTGTTCTGTCGGCATAAAATACACAGTGAGGTTTGAAGACTTAGCAGGAAAAAAGGATGTAAAATATAATTTTAAAGTTGCTCACATGTTTCAATGATCCTGTTTTGGCTCTATTGGGTTAAAGTACAATTAAAATCAACTTGCCCTGTTTTTACTTTTTTAAATGTGGCTACCAGCACATTTACTATGATGCGTGTGGCTCGCGTTACATTTCTATTCTAGAGAGTGATGGGCTGGGAATTCAGAAGGAGGACAGGAAAGCCACTCTGAACTGAGCCTTGATATTAAAAAGAATTTTTATGCCCAAATTGAAACAAATATAAAGTAAATAGCATAATAAACCCTCATGCACTTGTCCTGATTCAAAATTCTCAACTCATACAGCCCATCTTTTCGCATTGATCCATTCCCTCTTTCCTTCTGTATGATTTTGAAGCAAACCCCAGCATCTTATCATTTCACTGTAAGATTTTGGTACATAGCTCTAAGAATGGACTCTTGAAAAAAACAAAGCCACAGCAATTCCACTCCTAGGTACGTCCCCAAGAGAACCGAAAACATGTTCTCAAAAAACCTTGTACAGGAATGTTCATAGCAACATAATTCATAGTAGCCCAAAGATAGAAACAGCCCAAATGCCTGTCAGCTGATGAGGAAATAAACAAAATGTACCCTATCCAAACAATGAATAATCTCCACAATAAAAAGGAATGAAGTGCCCATACCTGCTACACCTGGATGAATCTCGCAAACATTATGCGCAGTGAAGGAAGCTGTATGCACATATTGCCTGATTCCATTTTTACGAAATGTCCAGAATTGGCAAATCCCTAGAGACAGAAAGTAGATTAATGGTTGCCAGGGGTTAGGGGATGATTGCTAATTAGTACAAAATTTCTTTTGCGGGTGATGAAAGTGTTCTGGAATTAGATAGTGGTGACGATCGCACAGCTTTGGGAATATCCTAAAAGTCACCACATGTTACACTTTAAAAGGGTGAATTTTATGGTATTTGAATTATATGCCCATTTTTAAAAGTTGCAATCTCATCATCATGACTAACACAATGAATAATAACCCCTAGTGTTAGAGATCTTATCCAAAATCCCGTCAGGGTTCATTTCCCAAGTGTTTCATAAATATTTTTATTTCCCATGGTTTGTTCCAGTCACATACCTACCAGGGCCACAACCTGCAAGTGATTAATGCACAGATAAATCTCTCAAAACCAGACGGTTCCTCTCCCTAGCTCTTCTCTTGCAATGTGTCTGTGAAGGACCCAGACTGTCTTCTGCATCTTCCCGCAGTCTGTGTTCTATTGCCTCCCTGGGGTAGGGAACCCCACATTCTCAGCCTGTTAAATAGGGCACTCCACCTCGGCCCACCCCTATGGCAGCTGACTTGACAAAGAAATATTGCTGCAAGGTAGGGGCTGGGACAGAGCCTGGGTGCCAGGTAAATAGCAAGGGCTAGGCCTTACCTGCAAACTGCTACAAGAATATTGTCAGAGAGACCAGGACTTCCCCAACGAACAGGACTTTTCCTGGGTCCTCTTATCTTTCCACTTAGCACAGATTTCACAGGGCACTCCACCCCTCCCACCTCTGCTGCCAGAGCTGTATCCTGCCCCGTGCAGAGGCGGGAGCAGGAAACCTGGGTCTCCATCCTCAGCTGAGAGGCTTCCACCTTCCCCCTCTCATCAGGTGGACCCCAAACTCCCACCCTGGCTCATAAGGCTTTGCAGGGCCGAACCAGCTACCCTCTGCCAGCTGGCTCAGAGACTCACTCTGCTACTGTACGCTGGCCAGACCCCCCCTGTCATCAGAACACCCACATGGGTCTTTCCTTCCTCGGGGCCTTCACACGTGCTGTTTCTTCTGCATCAATGCTTCCCAGTACACACGCTGATTTTTCACAGGGCTGATAACATACAGGCTCCAAGCCACCCTTCCTGATCTCCTGCCTACTATCCCACACAACGACTATCTCTATGCCTTTGCTCTCTCTGTTTTGAGTTCTTGAGAGACCTTGCATGTCCCTCCCAACTCTTTCCTTTTGCTTGCTGTGTTTGGTTATTCATATTCTCTCTGAACTAGAATCTTAGCTCCGTGAGGGTGGGGCCCTGCGTCTAGATTTGAGCACAGAGGAGATGCATGAGCAGGTAAGTGAAGGACCCAGGAGTGCGCAGGGCAGCGATTCTCTGCCCATCTCACAGATGGGGAAATAGAGGCCCAGGCACAGCTGAGGTCCGTCTGGATAGAAATCGAGGGCTCACCCTGTGCACCACCTGCCCTTGGGAAGGTGGATGGGTGCTGCACGGGCAGCCCACAGGAGGGACCCACTTTTCCCCCTTGGCCATCTGTTCTGCCTTCCTGGGCACCTGCCGGGGCTGCCAGCGTGGAGAAGGACAGGGCCCAGTTCGGGTGGGAGGAGCCCTGTGAAGTGAGCGCCGCTTCTGCGGGGAAGCAGGAAGGTGAGAGACACAGGGGCAGCTGGGCAGGTTTGTGGGCCTGGATGCACCCTGGCCTGGAATCATAGGTTTGCCAGATGCAATAGAGGACACCAGGTAAACCTGAAGTTGAGATGAACAGCTGACAATATTTTAGTATAACTATGCCCCAAATAGTGCATGGGATGTACTTATACTAAAAAGTGGTTTACGTCAAGTTCACTTTCACCGGGCTCCCTTATTTTTACTTGCTAGATCTGGCAGCCCGACTTGGGCAGGACCACTGCCAGGCGCCAGGCAGACAGACCTTAGGCACCAGTG
Organism: Stenella coeruleoalba; assembly: GCF_951394435.1. NCBI lineage: Eukaryota > Metazoa > Chordata > Mammalia > Artiodactyla > Delphinidae > Stenella > Stenella coeruleoalba. The sequence continues at coordinate 57,953,225 of NC_137161.1, forward strand.
GGAAGGCCAGGCTGAGGGTGAGAAGCGGCTGCTGGCCCGGCAATGACAGGCCTGGGGGCTGCTGCTTCCCCCTGTCTGATGGGGGATCAGGGGCAGCTCAGGGTCTTTCCCAGGCCCAGGTCTGATCACACACCCTACGCCTACTCACTACGTACCCCTCTGTGCCAGCCGCCCTTTACCGTCAGGATGAAGGCAGAAAGTCTGCATGGCTTAGAGCCCGGCATGGTCTGCAAGTGACTTAGCTGCTGTGTGACTCTGTTTCCCCAAAGGCAGTGCCCACATGATATGGGCCCCTCCCTGGTAGGGTGGTGGGGATCAATTAACACATTGATCCGGGTTGAGCGCCTGGCACGAGGAGCTGGACAGTCACCATCCTTCCTGCAGCTGCCAATCTCATCCCCTCATGTGACCCCCGCTGGCCACCCGTTTCTGCTGAGGCCTCCTTCTCCGAAGTCCTGTGATGCTGCCTCTCTGTGCCGGAAGCTTGCTCCTTGCTCTGGTCTGCCCTTCCCTGGGGGGCGGGCTGTGGGGAGCTGGCCTAGCGAAGCCACACGCTCTGACCCCAGTGCAAACACAGGCCCACACAGAGACGCAGATGCACACTAATATCTAGACTCAGGAGCACGCAGCCGTATGTGTAGACACGTGTCCATGGACAGTGCCAACCCCACACTCACAGGCCCCTCCACACAGGCGTGTGTGTGGATGTAGACGCACATTTCCACCGATGAAGGCCAGTCACTTGTGTCATTTGTGCAGTGCATGGACTGTGGAAACAGCTCCTCCCCAGGGGAAGCCACCTTCTTCAGGGATGGGGCTGAGGAGGGACTCCACTCTGCCCCCCAACTCAGGGATCCCTGACCCTGTGTAGAGTGACAGATCAAAGACACCCTCCAGCAAGTGTAGTGAAGAGGCCATCAGGATGAAGTAGTGATTCTGATGGGGGTCCTAAGGGTCCCTCGGAAGGAAGTTTTTCTCTAAAAAAAAAAAAAGGCTGGCCGGCCACTCCCCCAAGAAGGGAAATTCCAGACCAGGGGACAAAAGGGACAGCCAAGCTTTGATGCATCCGGCCTGGCCTCTAAAGCCATCTGACATCTCGCCAGGCTGTAGAGGAGTCGGCAAACAGGCCAGAGAAGGCCTCTTATCACTCAAGGGCTGGGACAAGGGCAGAAATGGCAGGTTCATGGCAGGGCTATATCAGGGACAGCGGGTGGAAGTTGTTACCCATCTTGAGCTCTGGCCTCCTCTTGGAGCAGTGGGAGCTTGGCAGGTCTCTCCCACAGGCCCAGGGGAGATCATAAGGCTGGTCTCTCCCCCAGCAGCTGGAGGTCCAGTTTGGATCCTCCCGCACTAGAGAAGATGTCCCCAGTGGGCCCTGCTTGGTGGGGACCTATTGATTTTTCCCACCTCACTCTCCACCACTCATCATGGTAACACTGGCCAGACTCTAAGATTTCCAGCAACCCCATCCCCCTTCCTGCCTCAGGGCCTTTGCACCTGCTGTTTCCCCTGCCAGGAGTGCCCTACCCCTCCAGGTTTTCTTAGGACTGAAAATATGAGATCTCTCTCCAAGAGGCCTTCCCTGAGCCCCAGCTCATATTCCACTCAATCTTTTTCTAGGGTCTGGGATCTAGACATGTTTTGTCCTGTTTCTAACTCTTTCCATGATGTTTAATTACCTTGTTTCTTATTAGTTAAGCAAACTTTCTCCTCCCCATCTCCCCACTAGAATATTATCTCCATGAGAGCAGGTGCCCATTCTGTCCACCTAGCACAGTGCTGGGCACACTGTGGACATTCGACCAGTGTCTGGTGAGTAAGTGAATGAAGAGATGAATGACCCTGAGGAATGTGCCAGGCAGCGGGTCTCTGCCCATCCCTTTTTTATAGGGATACCAGTCATGTTGGATTGAAGGCCCACCCTTCATACTGGGGTATGACCTCATCTTAAATATTTACATCGGCCACGACTTTATTTCCAAATAAGGTCACATTCTGAGGTACTGGGGGTTAGGACTTTAACATATGAATTTGGGGACAGGGGGCAGGGGGGGAACAATGCAGCCCATAATAGAAGGTAACTGTGGCTCACTCACAATCTCTACTTGGGGGAGGGAGTGGAAGTATTTATACTCCCCCATGCATCAGCTATCGGTTCAGGGCTGCCCCCAGCAGGGACAGGAATTCCCAGGCACTTCCGACTCGGGGCACACACAGGCAAAGCAGGTTCCAGCAGCATGAGGGCTGTCCTCTAGCAAGGAGGAGCAGGTGGTGCTGTTGGGAGTGAAAGCTCGAAGGAGGCTGGTGGGCATGAAGGTGGGAAGGGGATCTGAGGGACATGGGCACCTGCTGTGCCCACCATCTGTCAGATGCACTGAAAGAAGAACCTTCAGCCCACATCTGCCACCCACTTGCTTGGGGTAGATTGGCACCTCCATGCCTTCCTTTATCTACATACAGTCCACATTTAGCTGGACTGGAGCTGCTGGGGCAGGTGTGGAACACATGCACCAACCCCCAATCCATGGGTACCCTGACCCCACTGGCAGGTGGAGGTGTGCAGAGCCCTCATACCTGCCAGCCTCACCTACAGAGGGGCTGAGGAGCCCTGGGAGAAATGGGACCCCCAGCTCTGAAACCACAGCTCATGAAATGCAGCATCTGTAGGCAGGAAGGGGTGCCAGAAATGAGGATAACAGTGAGGAAATGGGGGTCCTAGAGTGGTGAATTTGACTCAGCACTGCAGGCAGGAGTCAGAGAGGAGTGGTGCTCCAGGTGCACGTGAAAAGGTGACAAGATTTGTCCCCACTCCAGCCACCTGGGCACTTAAGTTCTTGTGTGCAATGTGCCTGGGAGGTCCAGGCAGTTTGCTTTGGATCACCTGCTGGGAGCATAACGCAAAGAAGGAGGCAGCAGTGCTGTCTGGGAGATGCACACAGACATCGTGCCCAGGGGGCATCTGGTATCCTGGTGGCATATGGCAGCCTTGACCTGCGAGAACATCAAGGTTTGAGCTCGAAGTGTCAGCTTGGCCAGCAGAACCAGCAGGGACATCTGTGCACCGTCCAGTTCCATGGATTCCTGGTGGCAGCGGTGAACTGGCCTGGACCACACCCGCTGTACCCCTGACTCTAAACCCACTAGCAGCTGAGGGCGGTCGAGGCCAGCAGATGTGGGAGAATGAACTGAAGCTGGACGTGCCAGTGGCATCAGTGCTTGTGGAACAAACCTCATGGCCATACACCACTGCAAGTCAGAGCTGACACCCCTGGAGTCTGACAATCTGGTTCCAGTCCCAGCTCTGCCACAACTTAGCCCGGGCTAGGTTGCTCTAACAAATAGACCGTACATTTTCTGAGCCTTAACATAATAGAAATTGGTCTCCTGCTCACTTAATGGCCCTGAGTGGTTGCTCAGGCTGGCAGGGCAGTTCTCCACTTGGAAGAATCCAGGCTTTTTCTATCCCATGGCTGCTATGCCCTAGGACCTTGTTGTCTTCCATACCCAGAAAGTGGAAGGGGAAAAGAGGACATGGGGGAGGGAGGTAGATTCGCTCTCTTAAAGGACGCAGAAGAGGCAGAGATGCCACCGGAGTGAATTGGTCACATGACCACACCTAAATGCAAGGGAGGCTGGGAAATGTGGTCCAGTTGTGTGCTTGACTACAATCCTACTTTTATAGAGGATGGAGAAGACAGCTTTCATTGGATATCTATAGCATCTTCTCCAAGGTGAGTTAATGTCTCTGGGGTCCCATCTTCTTGACTGTAAAATGGGAACGACAGTCCTTCCTCACGTAAACTGCTTAGCGCTGTGCCTGGCACATGGTTAACCCTTGATAAATGGGCATCCAGCATTACCAGATACCTGTAGCCACCCTTGGGGTTCTTGGATATTTTGGGGAAGACTGGACCTCCTGCTAGGCAGGAGGGGTCAGGCATATTGAGATTTGGGACATTAACTAAAACACGACCAACAACACTTGGACTCCATCCGGGGAAACCCAAGCGTCTACAGTTCCACAGCTTTCTCAGAATTCAGTTCAACACTCTCCACATTCAGGTGTGAACATTGAGTAAGCGCCATGTTGCCAGTTCCAGAGAATAATCAGCCTTAGCTCCTGCCTTCCAGAGCCCTGAACGAGGTGACCAGCCAACCCCAGGGTTGATTGGACGTGGCCAGGTTACCTCGAAGACTAAGTCTTCATTTCTCAGACTCACTTGGTCTCTGTGCCTCCAGGACACAGCATTCTTAATTCATAATGTTAACTCAGCTCGCTTTTGGAAAATCTCAGCCACCCAGCAGAGACCTTGAGAAAGGACCCACCCTGAACTTGATTGGTCCAGGCATGACCACTCCTGCCTGAGGGGATGTGCCAAGACCCCTCCTTCTGCTTCCAACACAGGCAGGAGGCCCTCATCCAGCTGTGCTCAGGGTACTTCTGCTCCCGGGACCTCAGTGGAGTCACCAAACATCCCTCTGGAGCAGACGAGACCCAGCTTGTCGCCCTCACTTTTCTGATGGGAAGCTCACGCCCAGGAAAGGGAAGGTGTTGGCCTGGGGCCACGCTGCTGGGTGAGACAGAGCCGGGCCCTGCATAACTCAGCTCCTCCGCTTTACTCTTCTTGCCCCCCTTCCTGCAGCCCACTCTCTGGACTTCACTCAAGGTGAGACTGTTGTCAGACAGTAACTGGATCTTGTTGGACTCCTGCTTCAGACTCTCCGAAGGCTTCCCATTGTCTGCATAAATCAGATCTCAGCTCTGGGCTCTGCGTGCTGCACCCAGGACATCCCCACCCAGCTCCTGCCACCTCCCCTCCCAGGCCTACGGCAGCCACACCGCCATCCTTGCTGCTCTCAGAGTGCAGGGAGTTTGCCCCTGCCTCAGGGGGTTTTCTCTTGCTTCTGCTGTGACTAGCATGCCCACCACATGTCCTGACATGCTCATCACAGACTAACTCTTTTACATCCTTCAGGTGGTTCCTCAAATGTCACTTCCTGGAACAGCCACAGTTGGTGACTCACTGGCATCTCTTGGTTCCCATGCTTGAAAGCACATTCCATTCTTTGCTGGAGGCTTTCTCTGTCATCCAGAGGTCACCAGGCCCAGTGGTGGGGTGGTAAACACTCCAGGGCTCCCCGTGCCAGTGACTTTCAAGAGTTGGTGTCTAAATGCCCCAGTGCCCTTGCCCTTTGGGTGGGTGGGTAGCTCTGAGGCTCCGGTTCTGAGCGGCATCCTGGAGGTCCCCAGCAGAACAGAGCCCCAGGTACCTGATGCTCAAGGTCTCTCTTCTCTGCTTCCCAGCAGTGCTTCCTGCCACCCCCTACAACCTGGCCTCGGGGTCGGCTTCTGGAATGATTCACACCAAGACACATCCTCAGAGGCCGTCCCTGCCCACCGTACCTGTAGGAGGTTGACTTGTAGCCCCAGAAAAGATATGTCCACATCCGAACCCTTAGAACCTGAGAATGTGATCTTATTTGGAAAAGGCATATTTGCAGATGTAATTAAGGATCTAGAAATAAGGTCATCCTGGATTACCCAGGTGGGCCCTAGGTCCAGGAACTGGTGTCCTTATAAGATGAGGAGAGGACACACAGAGAGAGGGAAGAAGGCTATGTGATGACACAGACACAGAGGAAAATGCCATGTGCAGTCAGAGGCAGAGAATGGAATGATGCCCCTACAAGCCAAGGAGTGCCGGCGGCCCCCAGAATTCAGGAGAGAGGCGTGGGACAGATTCTCCCCTAGACCCTCCAGAGGGAACCAATTCTGCAAACACCTTGATCTCAGACTCCTGGCCTCCAGAACTGAGAGAATACATTCCTGTTGTTTTAAGCCACCCAGTTGGTGGTAATCTGTTATGGCAGCTCCAGGAAAATAAGGCAATATCTAAGTAGCTCTGCACCCCAGTTCACTCAACAGACCCCAGTTCACTCAACACATCACTCAGTTGAACATCTTCATCAGAAAGTATGCAGGTGACCTGTTTGCTGTCTGTGTCCCTCTCTAGAATGAAAGCAGGCCCTAACTGTCCTCTTTGCCCCACCCTGTATCTCAGCCCCAGGACTGCACCTGACCCATGATAGGTCCTCTGTACAGAACTGATTAATGAATGAATGAGCCAATGGACCCCTGTCTAGCGGTCCTTGTCCACTCCTCAGCTCCCACCTGATCTAGAAGACAAATATCCATCCCCAACTAACCTTGGCCTCATTCTCTATAGTTCTGGAGCTCTCAACCTGGTGGCACATTAGAATCCCCTAGAGATTTTTTCACAAGCCCCAGGCCCAGCCCCATTCCTGAGATTCTGAATGAACTGGTCCAAGGTGGGACCCAGGCAGCAGCATTTTTTAAAAAATCCTCCAGGTGATGCCAAAGGGGAGCCAGGGCTGGGAAGCATTGGTTTAGATGGGGAGTGGGGAACAAGCTAGGGCCAGAGTTCGAGAGGGACCCACCAACCCAGTTTGCCTGGACTGAGGGAGTTCCAGGGGTGTAGGACTTGCAGTGCTGAAGCCACGACCAACGCAGCCAATCAGGATGAGCTGGTATAAGCGTTCCTCAAGCCTTGTGAACGATATTCCACCCAGCCAGCCACATCCCATCCTAGCCGCTCTTAGAAGAAGGAATCCCTACTATCTAGAGCAGGCGCCCATGGGTGCCTGCTCTAACCACGTGGACGTCAGAAAAGAGGGACAGGGCCGCAGCTGGACAGTGGGGGGTGGGGGTGGGATGGGGGCCTGGGACTCAGGCAGCTGGTGCTGATGATGGATAGCCAGCCCCCCACCCCCCGAGGCAGGCACGATTCTAACAGAAGAATTTTCTGTTAGATTCTAACAGAAGGATGCTCCCATGTGGTTTGTGGGCACTGCAGACTCATTGTGAGAGGCTTTTGGGGTCAGGCTTGGTTTGCTGCCTCCTCAGTGTTCCCTACTAGGGCCTGGCACACAGTAGGTGCTCAGTCAACAGAGGTTGCATGAATAAAGGCATGTAAGAGATTGATAATCATGTCAGCTGGGAACAACCAGGCCATTCCTGAATTCCTCCTGCCCCAGGAGCAGCCCTGCAGTGGAGGATCAATGCCCCAGCTCCCTCGCCATGAGGTGGGACTTCCCTTCCTTCCTGGGATCCCTTCCCAAATGAACGATTTCCATCCACATCCTTTTCTCGGGATCCCTTTCTGAGGAGTGTACTGGCTGGGCCCCATTTTGTTTCCACTTCCTGCATTCAAGATATTCAGCCCCAGTTTGTGATCTCAGTCTTCCTGGGCCTGAGAAACCAACAGACCACCCCTGTTTGCCCAATGACTGGGGCCACCTGGTAGGCACCAGTGTAGCCCTGCGGGTGCGCCTGGCTAGTGTTCATTCTGATGGTCCGGTACACTTTCTAATGCTGATGCCCCACTGAATGGTTAGACCAGCTTTATTGAGGTGTAATTCCCATACTATACAGTTTATTCATTTAAAGTACACAATTCAATAGCTTTTAGTATATGAACTAGATGTCTAACCATCACTACAGTCAAGTTTAGGACATTTTCATTGGTCCAAGATAACTTGTACATCTAATACACTATTTCCCCAAACCTTCATCTTCCCCAGCCCTAGGCACCCAGTAATCTATTCTACTGTCTCTATGGATTTGCCTATTTGGACATTTCATATAAATGGAATCATACAATATGTGGTCCTTTGTGTCTGGCTTCTTTCACTCAGTATGATACTTTCAAGGTTCATCCATGTTGTAGCATGTGTCAGTGCTTCACTCCTTTTTAAGGCTGAATAATATTCTATTGTATGGGTAGGTCACACCTGATTTATCCATTTATCCCTGGATGGACATTTGGGTTGTTTTCACTTTTTGACTATTCTGAATAAGCTACTATGAACATTCCTGTATAAATTTTTGTATGGATAGATTTTTTTTCAATTCTTTTGCTGTGGATATACCTAGGAGTGGGATTGCTAGGTCTATATATCTTTTGAGGAACTGCCAGACTGTTCTCCAAAGCTTTATTGAATTTAAAAAAAAATTAATGGAAGCAGAACATAACATATATACAGACAAGTGCAAAATTGTAAATGTGCGACTTAATGTGTTTTCACAAACTGAGCAGTCCCATGTCACCAGCTCCCAGAAATCAAGGAGCAGGATGCTTCCAGCCCTCCAGTCCCCTCCCCAAGGGGAACCATTGTTTTGCCCTGTAATAGCACAAGTTCATGTTCCTTTCTGGATTTAAAATATTCTCCACCCTGGGGAGGGTTGGCAGCCCATGTTCATAACCAAGACTCCGTGTCCCCTTCCAGCATGGGGGACCCTCAACCCTCCAGGTACAGAGGAATCCTTCCACCTCCCACCAAGTCAGAGGAATGCCTTCTCTGTTCACCAGAGTGGGAAGAGCTTGGCAAGCTTCAAGAAGGAAGCAGATTGCCTCACCTCTCAGGAATCCTTTTTTCTGTTTCTTTGTCTCGCAAGAAGAGGCAGGAAGGCCCAGGAGGCCGGGTGACTTCAGGCTGGGAACATGCCGGGAGGGAAACACACTCCCAAATATGGAGCCAGGGAGGCTGGCAATGGGGTCTATGGGCCTTCATGCAGCCCCCGTGCCTCCCCGGCGACAGCCTGCTGGGAGTTTTAGGGGCTTTCCCGAAGTTACAGAACCAAGAGACATTTTTCTTGATCTTGGCTTGGCCTCGAGCTCCAACACTCAGCCTGAAACCGAAAGCTGGGGTTGGTCTGAGCTGTGACTTCTCTTGTCTGAGATTAGGGCTCAGGCCAGACACAGTAACTTCAAAGTCTTAACACATGTGGCCTGAGCATCTTCATCTGTTTGACATCAGAAGTCCTCCGGAGAGCCCAGACGTCTTAGCCTGGCCCAGACACACGTGGTTGGGAGGGGGATCTGGTACCCGGAGCACAATCTCCCGGGGAGCGGGGGTGGCGGCAGGGCCTGTGTTGAAGTACAGACATGACTACTGTTAGGCTGCAGTGAGAGGACCCCAGAGGTCACAGCTTGTGCCCTTCTGTCGCCCTCTGGATGGACCCTCCCGCCTTTATCACCCGCCACCCTTGCTCTCTGCACAGGGCTCTGACCCTTAAGCAACACATGAACAGGCAGGCTCCCGAGCCCTCCAGCTTCCAGTGGCCAGTGAGGGACCCCGACAGGAGGTCAGAATGTAGGGGAGACTCCATCAAAGGTCAACAAACTTGGACACGAGTTAAAGTGGTGAGGACGGGTTTTATTCAGTGATACTCTTGTAATAAGGAAGAGGGACCAGTGTGAATGGGACTCAACTTCCCTGAAATAAAAGGATGGAGACTGTTAAAGGCTGGGTCTGCTAAGGGAAGGGCACTGCAGGGTGGGAAGGGGATTTGTCCATCGGATTATGTCACCTGGCTTTGTTAACTGACATTTGTCTGGAGGAAAAAAAACTTCTGCTACCTTTACGACAGGAGGCGGTGGTGCAGAGTGAAGTGAGGTGCCCACAAAGTGAGGTCCTTATCCTCCCATAGGGACTAGGAGAGAAAGTGTGTTTTGTGAGGAGCAGAGTGTGTATGCTTTTTGGCTCAGAAACTATACTCTTGGGACTTCCCTGGAGGTCCAGCGGTTAAGACTCTGTGCTCCTAATGCAAGGGGCCAGGGTTCGATTCCTGGTCAGGGAACTAGATCCCATATACTGCAGCTAAGCCGGCGCACCACAACTAGAGAAGACTGTGCGCTGCAACGAAGACCCAGCACAGCCAAAATAAATTAATTAATTAATTAAATTAAAAAAAAAAGAAACTGTACTCTTCAGTGCAAGCAAATAAAAGCAGTATTTGGCAATGGAAAAGGAAAACAGTGTGAGCAGAGGTGAGGCAACCTGCCTCCTTCTTGAAGCGTGCCTGGCTCTTCTTACTCTGAAGAACAGAGAAGGCCTTGCTCTAACCAGGGGAGGGGGGCCGAGGGAGGATCCCTCTGTACCTGAATGTTTGCTTTTCAAAGAGAAGATACCCAGGTCCAGGAGAAAACGGTTTTGGATGGTAGATTTACATTGCAAAGGGCAGAGAAAGGATTTAGAAACATCTCTCCAGCATTCAAGGCGATCCCAGTGACCCCCTTTAGGCCCCAGGTCTTAGGAATGGTCTCCAATGCCCTCCTCAGCATCACCTGGGAGCTTGATGGAAATGCAGAATCTCAGGCCCCACCCCAGACCCACTGAACTCAAATCAGTGATTCTTAACCACTGCACCACCAGGGAAGTCCCAAGAATTCACCTTCCAATGCAAGGGACGCGGTTTCCATCTCTGGTTGGAGAAGGAAGAAGTAAAATTATCTCTGTTCATGGATGATATGATCTGATGTGTAGAAAACCCTAAAGAGTCCACACCAAAAAATTTGTTAGAATTAATCAATGAATTCAGCAAAGTAGCAGGTTAAGAAACCAATACACAGAAGTCAGTTGCATTTCCATATACTAACAATGAATGACCCAAAAAGGAAATTAAGAATACAATAGCATCAAAATGAATAAAATACTTAGGAATTAATTTGACCAGGGAGGTGAACGACTCGTACAATCAAAACTTCAAAACATTGCTGAAAGAAATCAGAACGTAAATAAATGGAAATCCAACCCGTGTTCATAGACTGGAAGACAATATTGTGAAGCTGTCGATATTACCCAAATCAATCCACGGAGCAATGCAACCCCTATCAAAATCCCAATGGTCTTTTTTTTTTGTAGAAATAGAAAAATCCATACTAAAATTCATATGGAATCTCAAGGGATCCCAATCTTGAAAAAGAACAAAGCTGGAGGATTCGCACTTCTTGATTCCAAAACTTCCTACAAAGCTACAGAAATCAAAAGTGTGGTACTAGCATAAAGACAGATATATAGATCAATAGAAAAGAATAAAGCACCTAGAAATAAACGCTCATATATGTGGTCAAATGATTTTGACAAGGGTGCCAAGATCATTCAATGGGGAAAAGACAGTCTTTTCAACAAATGGTGCTGGAAAAAGTGAATATCCACATGCCAAAGAATGAAGTTGGACCCTTACCTAACACCATATAGAAAAATTAACTCAAAATGTGTCAAGGACCTGAAACAAGTTTTAACTCTCGGAAGAAAACATAGGGCAAAAGCTTCAAACCCTGCATTTGGCAATGATTTCTTGGATATGACACAAAGGCACAGGCAACAACAACCAAAAAATAGACAAATTGAACTTCATGAAAAAAGTTTAAATTGTACATCAAAAGGCACTGTCGGGCTTCCCTGGTGGCGCAGTGGTTGAGAGTCCGCCTGCCGATGCAGGGGACGCGGGTTTGTGCCCCGGTCCAGGAAGATCCCACATGCCGCGGAGAGGCTGGGCCCGTGAGCCATGGCCGCTGAGCCTGCACGTCTGGACCCTGTGCTCCGCAACGGGAGAGGCCACAGCAGTGGGAGGCCTGCGTACCACAAAAAAAAAAAAAAAAAAAAAAAAAAGGCACTGTCAACAGAGTAAAAAGCAACCCACAGAATGGAAAAAAATTTGCAAATCGTGTATCTGTTAAGGGATTAATATCCAGATTATATTGAAAATTCCTAAAACTCAACAACCCAATCCAAAATGGGCAAAGAACTTAGCCATTTCTTCAAAGAGTATATGCAAATGGCCAATAAACACGTGAAAAGGAATTCAACATTACTAACCATTAAGGAAGTGCAAATCAAGACTACAATGAGATATCAACTCACACCCACTGGATGACTACTATGAAAAAAAAAAAACTGTTGCTGATGATGTGGAGAAATTAAAACCCTTATGAATTGTTGATGAGAATGTAAAATGGTACAGCCACTGTGGAAAACAGTATGGCAGTTCCGCAAAAAATTAAAAATAAAACTACCACATGATCCAGCAATTCCACTTCTGGTTATACATCCAAAAGAACTGAAAGTAAGGTCTCAAAGACACATCTGTGCACCCATATTCACAGCAGCATTATTCACAGTAGCTAAAGCATGGAAGCAACCTGTGTCCATCAACGAATGAGTCAATGAGCAAAATGGATACATACCTACAGCAGAATATTATTCAGTCTTAAAGAGGAAGGAAATTCTGACCCTTGTTACAATACGGATGAATCTTGAGGATATTATTCTAAGACAAATACTGTATGACTCCACTTATGTAAAGTACTTAGAATAGTCAAATTCATAGAGATGGAAAGTAGAATGGTGGTTGCCAGGGGCTGGGGGTAAGTGGGGGATGGGGGGTTATTGTTTAATGTGTGTAGAGTTTTAGGTTTACAAGGTGAAAAGTGTTCTGAGATGGTTGGTGGTGATGGTAGCACAAGATTATGAATGTATTTAATACCACTGAACAGTATACTGAAAAATGGTAAAGATGGTAAGTTTTATGTTGTGTGTATTTTACCACAATAAAAAAATTGGGGGGAAAAGAAGTAGCTACTTTTTTTTTACTTTCCACAAGTAGCCTTTTAGTAGGTATAACTCAGACACCACCAGGAGAAAAGAGGCAACGTAAATGGGTAAAGCAGGTGGGTGTCATGCATTAGGGAGTGGTGGAGATTGTGTCTAACTAAGAAGGACATTGCCCCTGTATTAGTTTGCTACAGCTGCCATAACAAAGTACTATAGACTGGGTGGCTTAAATAGCAAAAAATGATTTTCTCACAATTCCAGGGTTAGAAGTCTGAGATCAAGGTGTCAGCAGGATTAGTTTCTCCTGAGTCCTCTCTCCTCGGCTTGTAGATGGCTGCCTTCTCCCTGTGTCTTCACTCTGTACATTCTTATAGGGCCCCCAATCACATTGGATTAGGGCCCCACCCCAACGACCTCATGTTAACCTAATTACCTCTTTAAAGACCCCATCTTTAATGTAGTCACATTCTGAGGTACTGAGGGTCAAGACTTCAATATATGAATTTGGGGAGGGGGCCCAATTCAGCACACAACATTCTCCATGAGAATATTCCCTTTCACATTAGAAAACAAATTCATTTCGCATGCCAATCGCTTTCACCCCCTGACTGTTTGCAGGCTTTGCTGCAGCACATTTGTTGACTGAAGAACGGTGGGCATTTCTTCCTAGAAGGGAGAAAGCCAGACTTTGCTGGAATTGGGGTGATCTTTGTTCCCTGCACTGTCCAGGTTTGGAGAAGTAGATTCATGCATATTTATTTGGAAAGGAGAACTCACTCCTGTGGTTTCTCCATCTTGGGAGGAAGTTCCATGAAAACAAAACAAAACAAAACTTGTTTTTGAAGCACTTTCTCCCAAAATATGTTGGATACTTAGAATTACCGCCCTCCTTCCCCGATGATGCCTGGAGGAACCCGGCCAGGTCTGGCTTGGGGACGAGGAATTTTGGGTTGAGTGAGTCTAAGGCAGCACCTCACACTCACCCGCCTTCTCAGTGTCTCTGTAGCTGGTCATCACGCACGTTTCTTACTCACACTCACCCGCCTTCTCAGTGTCTCTGTAGCTGGTCATCACGCACGTTTCTTACTCACACTCAACCGCCTTCTCAGTGTCTCTGTAGCTGGTCATCACGCACGTTTCTTAACACCCACTCTGGATGTGGCAGCTTCAGAGAAACACTAATTGAGTGCCTGATGAATACAGAACCTTTTGGTGGTAGGGGAGAGGAGAAATGAGAAGGTATGTGTTTTGTGAAGAGTGCGTGCTGAGCTAGTTCTAATGATGACATTTTTACTTTTTTGCTGTGAGATCACAAGCAAGTGGCTTTGCCTCTCTGAGCCTCAGTTTTCCTGTCCTCAGAATGAGGATGAGCCTCACCCACCTTGTAGGGTTGCCAGGTGACTCAAGTGTGAAAACCTAGATGAGTGTGCTTTCAAAAGTCATGAAGGCCTGGGAAGTATGGGCATTGTCATCACAGTTGGGGGAAACTCAAAATCAGAATGAGACGCATGCCAGTGAAATATCAGAAACGAAGTCCCTAAAAAGATGCGGTGAAGTAGAGCAGAAAGGCAAGAAGTTGGGTTTCAGTTCATTACTGTGAGCTACACAAATTGTCCACCCTGTGCTCCTTGGGCTCCTCTTCTGTAAGATGGAGATCAAAGTATTTAACTTTTGGAGCCATTTTGAGATCATAATAATCAATACTAATCGGCACTAATCTGCACTGGACCCTTACTCTGTGCTGGGCTCAGGTGTTTCGTTCACCATTCCTCATTTTAGCCCCATGGCAGCTCCAAGGGGTAGGGACTAATTTCTACTTCCATTTCACGGATGAAGCTCAGAGAAGTCAATTAACTTGCCCAGAGTCACACAGCTTGGGAGAGGTTTACCAGGCTCTCAAATGTGGGCTAGTCGATCTGTGAAAGTGCTTATAAGATGTCAAACTTCAAACAAAGCTACAATGTTGTCAGTGATTGCAAGGGGAGAGGGAGTGGAGGTGGGGAGAATACAGAAGTGGTGAGTAGTGGGTGGGTAAATCTGAGAAACCTTGCTGGAAGAAACAGATGTGGTCAGGTCTTGAAGAAGATTAGGCCTATTGACAAATAGAGAGACGGGTGAGGGAATTCCAGGTGGGTGGATTGACGGGGCAAAGGCAGGGAGGGGGGAATTAGCAAGCTCTGTGCACCGGTGGGAAAGCAGATCGTCTCTCATTGGAGGGTACTGGCGAGAAGGCTGAGATGAACTGAGTGGGGTTAAAAAGGTAAATGGGAGGAAATTATAATTGTGTTATAACCACAACTGTGTTAGTATTGATTGAAGTCTTGCTCTGTACTGGGTACTCTAACACTTAGCTCTAAACGTCAGTTTTCTTATCTGAAAAGAGGTTAAACAGTTGCCTATCTCTCAGAGCTGTTATGAGGATTATTTGAAAGAATAGGTGTCCAACTCTTGTAAGCCCAGAAACATACTTGCGGCTTCCTGGTCCCCATTCTCTTGGGGGCGCCCCTGAGCGCGCCCTGTGTACATTTCATTCCTTCATGCATTCTACAAGCATTTACTGAGCACCCAGCAGGTGCCAGGCCCTGGGGATTCAAGAGTGGACAAGACAGAAAACATCACTGTCCCTGGTTAGCTCCCATTCAGGTGAGAAACACATGCTATGGAGAAAAATAAAGCAGACCAAGAGGGTAGGGAAGGAGAGAGCCATGTGGATAACTGAGAAGAAGAACATTCCAGGCAAAGAGAGCAGCAAGTGCAAAGGCCCTGGGCTGGATCAGGTGCGCCATACTTGAGGAACAGCAGGGAGGTCAACAGAGCTGGAACAGAATGGGCAGGGGGAGGCTGGGAGGAGGTGAGGTCAGAGAGGTAGAGGGGGGTGGGAATGTCAGGGTCTTACAGGCACAGGGAGGAGCCGGATTTTCCTCTGAGTAAGATGGGAGCCCTCGGAGCTTCGGGCAAGCAGAGGAGTGAGCTGATTTTGTAGAAGAGCATCTAGCTGCTAGGTGGAGAACGTACTGAGTGGCTACAGGGAAAGGTAGGTGACAGGCTAGTGGCTCAGACATGGATGGTGGCAGTGGAAGTGGTAAGAAGTGGTCCAGTTCAGGGTAGTAATTCCAAAGGTAAAGCCAATAGGCTTCATTGGTGGCTTGGTTCCTCATTGATGTGAGGAACCAGAAGGATGGCATCATCCTCAACAGAGATAAAGAAGGTGGTGGCTGGGTGGGCGTGAAGAAGGAAATTGTGAGTTTGTTATATTTTTTTATCTGAAAGGGACTTTAACTTCTTTTCTAAATTGAAATAAATTGACATAATATAAGCAGTGATTAGCATATTCACAAACTTGTGCAACCTTCGTCACTATCTAACTCGAGAAAATTTTCATCACCCCCAAAAGAAACCCCATTAGCAGTCACGCCCCATTCCTTCTCCTCCAGCCCCTGGCAACCACATATCTGCTTTCCGTCTCTATGGATTTGCCAATCCTGGACATTTCATACAAATGGAATCACATACTTTACAACCTCTTGTGTTTGGTTTCTCTCACTCAGCATAATGTCTTGAAGGTTCATCCAAGTTGCAGCATGACTACAGACGATGTACTGACTTCATTTTTTATGAATGAAAAATATTCCTTTGTGGGGATATATCACATTTTGTTTATCCACTCCTCCACTGATGGATGTTTGGGTTGTCTCTACTTTGGGGCTGTTTCGAATAATGCTGCTATGAGTATTCGTGTACAATTTTTTGTGTGGACATGTTTTTACTTCTCTTGGGTATATGCCTAAGAGTGGAATTGCTGGGTCACGTGATAACCCTGTGTAACTTTCTGAGGAATTGCCAAACTGTTTTCCAAAGTGGCTGCACCATTTCACATTCCCAACAACGTATGAGGGTTCCAGTTTCTCCACGTTTTTGCCAACACTTGCTATTGTTCATCTTTTTCGCCATCCCAGTGAGTGTGGAGTGGTTTTGGTTTGCATTTCCCTGATGACTGATGATATTGAGCATCTGTTCCTGTGTGAGTGTGTTACATTGGAGATGTCTGCTGGACATCCAGATAGAGCACAGACAGATGAGGCACAGACAGATGGACATGGAGGCCTAGAGTTCGTGGCAGAGGCCTCGGAGGGTGACATAAATATTGGAGTCAAGAGCGTACGGGGGCTTCCCTGGTGGTGCAGTGGTTGAGAGTCCGCCTGCCGATGCAGGGGACACGGGTTTGTGCCCTGGTCCGGGAAGATCCCACATGCTGCGGAGCGGCTGGGCCCGTGAGCCATGGCCACTGAGCCTGCGAGTCCGGACCCTGTGCTCCACAACGGGAGAGGCCACAACAGTGACAGGCCAGCATACCGCAAAAAAAAAAAAAGGAAGAGCGTATGGATGGCGCTTAAAACCATGGGGCTGGATGTGATCACTCAGGGGTTGAGTGTGGCTGAAGAAGAGAAGAGGTGTGAGGACAGAGCCTTGGAGTGCTCTAACTTTGAGAGAGGGGGGCAACCAAGGCAAGATATAGGAGGAGAAGCAACCCCAAGTGGGGAAAGTATTGCAGAAAGAGAGTGATGGACTGTGTCATGCAGTACAGGTTGTTCAAGTTACATGTTGGTTTTAACAGCATGGCGGCAAGAGTAACCTTGACAAGAGCAATTTCGGTGGATGGCAGGAGAGAAAGCCTGGTTGGAGGGAGGTTGGGAGGATTGGATGCGGGCAGTCAACAGGTGCAAACTTCCAGTTACAAGATAAATAAGTACAAACAACAAGGATTTACTATATAGCACAGGGAACTGTATTCAATGCCTTGTAATAGACTCTAATGGAAAAGAAGAGAAAAAAAGAATATAGATATATATGGATAACCAAATCACTTTGCTGTACACCTGAAACTAACACAATATTGTAAGTCAGCTACACTTCAATTTAAAAAAAAGATAAATAAGTACTAGGGATGTAACGTACAACATGATAAATATAATTAATACTGCTGTTTGCTATAAGTGAAGGTTGTTAAAAGGGTAAATCCTAAGAGTTCTCATCACAAGGAAAGAAGTTGTTTTCCTATTTCTTTAATTTTGTATCTATATGAAATGGTGATGCTCACTAAACTTGTGGTCATCATTTCATGAGGTATTTAAGTCAAATCATTATGCTGTACACCTTAAACTTACACAGTGCTGTATGTCAAGTACATCTCAATAAAACTGGAAGGAAACAACATTTTTAAATAAACGGAAACAAAGAGAGAGAGAATGGGAGGACAAGAATTCAAGACAAGGAATATAGGTAGTGCTTTCAAGGAGTTTGGCTTTAAAGGGAGCTGAGAGAGATATCACCCCACCCCTGCTCGAATGGCTTTCATAAAAACACAAGAGATAACATGTCGGCGAGGATGTAGAGAAAAGACCACACTTGTGCACTGTTGGTGGGAATGTAACTTGGTGCAGACACTATGGAAAACAGTAGGTACATTCCTCAAAAACTTACAAACAGAACTATCATGTGATCCAGCAATCCCACTCCTGGGAATTGATCCTAAGGAAATGAAGCCAGGATTTCTTCACGATCCTGCACCCCCATGTACATTGCAGCACTATTCACAATAGCCAAGACATGGAAGCAACCTAAGTGTGTGTCAGCAGGTGAGTGGATAAAGATGTGGTACACATATACAGTGGAATATTATTCAACTATGAGAAAGAATGAAATCCCACCGTTTGTAGCAACATGGATGATCCTTGACGACGTTACGCTAAGTGACATAAGGTCAAACAGAGAAAGACAAATACTGTATGACCTCACCGGTATGCGGAATCTTAAAAAGCCGAACTCAAAGAAACAGAGTAGAGTGGTGGTTACCAGGGGCTGGGGGCGGGGGAAACGGGGAGATGCTGGTTCCAGTTAGAAGATGAATAAGCTCTGGGGAAGGGATGCACAGCGCTGTGAATATAGATAACAGTACTGCACTAGGCACTTGAAAGTTGCCCGAGAGTAGATGTTAAATGTTCTCACCACAAAAAGAAGTGTTAATTATGTGACATGATGGAGGTGTTAACTAACATGGCAGTGGTAATTGTGTGGCAATATACAAGTGTATCAAATCAACAGGCCGTACCCCTTAAATTTACACAATGTTCTGTGTCAATGATATAATAAAGTTGGGGAAAAAATGAAAAATAAAAGGAGCTGAGAAGTGGAGCTGGGGCTGGAGGAGCTGTGCAGCAGAGAGAGGCACCTCAGAGGACCTACCTCTCTTCCTGGCCATTGTTATCTCCCTGCCCCACCCGCTGCTTGGCAACCAACTGGGGCTTGGCACTAAAGGTTTGTAAAATAAATAATGATTATAATAGCAATGCCAGTCGCCAGTCCCATTGTCCCCACAAGGTTGTTAGGAGACTGAAAGTAGAACAAAAATAGCCAAGAGACCTCCTGGTAAAGTGAGGTTCATTCTTCTCTGGTACGGGAAGTGTCGTCATCATATATAAAAGGATTTCCTTCTTCTTTCCAAAGACTTGGCTTGATGGTTCTACGCTGTAGCTGAGAGTGTGACCACAGGCTCAACCTTCGGGAGGACAGATTGGTACTAGCCAGCAACCTCTAGGCATTTAGAGGTGTGTGATCATTGCAGTGTTGTCTGTAAAAAAAAACCAAAGTAACATCAGTGCCCATTCTTAAGAGGAATTGGCTAGGTAAACAATGATATATCCATTCCATACAATATTATCGCACTGTCAAAAAGAAGGAAAGAGATTTACATGCATGGATATAGAATGATGTCCAAAATACATTAAATGAGATATTTAAAGATCTAGCTGCATAGCAGTATGTGTAGTAGGATGTTAGAAAGGACAAGGACAAGTATGGCTAGCAGGATTTATTTTTTATCAGTTTCAGGGAAAAGAAAGGAGGCAAAGCCAGTGTAGGAATTGATCCCCCACTTTGCAGATGGAGTTGTTATTTCCCAGGAGGCAAAACCAACTTTCTAACCCCCCTTGCTGAGCCTGAGGTTGAGCTGTGTGGGGAAGAGTGGATTCTTAGCTACGGGGCACTTTCCAGGGGGCAATGAAGTTGGTTTCACCCAAAATGGGCTTTCCTGAACATACCACTTCTGAAATTCCCCAAGCCCTCCTCACTGATTACGGGGGGCCAGGAGAGGTATGTGGGCAAAACACCATATGCTTGCATCTGCTAAGAACAAGTGGAGTAAATCCTACGGGCAGGCTTCCCATCACCTGTGGCAGCTATGGTTACATCCAAAACTCCAACCAAACCACCTCTAGAAGAAATCGGCTTGGCACTGCCCTTCCCAGGGCTTAGCTATGCCAGGACCATATTAGAAACCCAATCTTCTAGTGCCTTTGTTCACGTCTTCATTCATTTATTCACTCATTAAGTTTTTATCAAAGGCTTTATCTATGGCAGACCTTATGATGGACCCTGGAAATAGAAAGATGGATGAGAACCATTCTCTGCCTTTAAGGAGCACACAGTCCAATGGGAGAAGGTAGGCAGTTAAGTAAATAATTATAATTTCATGAGAGGAGTTAGTGAAAACCCAAGTATTTAGTGAAAACCCCTACTCCCCACCTGGATGCCTAGAAAAACAAAAGCAATCATCACAAGAAAATTTTAATGATGTGTCTGGTCCTTTATAAGTTTAATTTATAAGTTTAGTTCTCATGAGTTTAGTCTCCATATTTCCTTAGGCTCCTATTGGCTGTGAACTGTTTTTATATTTGTAACTTTTTATTGAGAAATAATTATAGACTCATAAGCTGTTGCAAAAATAGTATCAAGCAGTGTGGTGTGTCCCTCACCCAGCTTCCCCCAATGGCAACATCTCACATAACTACAGTGCATTGGCAGACCCAGGAAACTGACATTGGCCCAATAAAATTAACCAGACTACAGACCTGTCGAACACTCCCTATTGCATGCAGCATCTGGCTCTGTCCATCACCCTCTTTCTTGGGTGTTGGTCAGTTTGTCTGAATGTTTGCCACCATTTGCAAAATAAAATTGCCATTCTTGCAAAGTTACAGAATTTCCTGAAGTTGATGTAAGTGATATTGGAGAACCATTCAAACACACCCAAAGATATTGACAAATGAGCATCCGGCCTATGTGATTCTTAGACCAAGACACAACCAAAGAAGAGGAAAATGAGGAGAAGAAGACAGGACAGGTGCTTAAAAAAGAACAATTTCATTATGAAAAGACTAAGAAATGCCTTCTGGGAAACTGATAGCATCTTATAATATTTTTACAAGCACAACTCTCTGTATGATCGTGGTGTGAAACTTGTAGAAAAGGATGTCATATCATAGCTTTCAAACAAATTTTTGTCAGGAAGTTATGTCAAAGAGAAAAAGAAATATCGGCCCTGGCTTCATCATCTGTTTAGTCTAAGAATTAGTACAGAATTGCAATTGTAATTTTGTTAGCTAAAGATAGAATAATGCCTGTAAATTTTAGTTTCATTTAGTTTCACTTTTAAAGGTAGAGTCTCAATCAAATCCTTTTTTTCCTCTTGACAATTACTATGACATTTTAGTTCTATTCTAACTGGATTTGCTTTTACTTTACTTTTTTGGTACAAATGATCCTCAAAGATCAAGAATTTCCTGACAAGGTATTAAAGGGCAAAAGACACAATGACTAATTCTTCCTGGAGGGGGTCAGGAGAGTCTTCCCCTAAGTAACATTTGGGCTGGGTATTGAAGAATGTGTAGGAGTTCACCAAGTGAAGAAGAGGAGAAAATGTATACAGTAAGAGAATGGTGTGAGTTGAAGTCACAGGAGGATGGAAGAGCATGGCTTCCCTTCAGATACTGTGAGTGGGTCACGATGTAGCTGCAGTAGACTGGGATGGGGTAAGGGCTGTTTTTTGTAGTAGGAGGTGAAGGCACAGAGGCTGTGCACATGAGACCTCATTGAAGTGCTGATGCTTTATCCCAAGGCAGTGGGGATAAAGGGTTTTGAGCAGAGGGTGTTGAGCTGAGGCAGGACATGATCATTGTTGCAGTTTAGAAAGATTCCCGTAGCTGCTGCGGCTGTGAATTAGAGGAGGTGAGGGTGAAGGTAGGAAAACAAATTTTTTTTTTTTTTTTTTGGCCGTGCCACAGGGCTTGTGGGATCTTAGTTCCCCCGACCAGGGATTGAACCTGGTCCTCAGCAGTGAAAGCAAAGAGTCCTAACCACTGGACCAGGAAAACACATTTAGAGAGTGGTGGCTAAGATATAGGCTCTAGATTAGACCACTGTGTGGAGTCAGGCTCCACCACTGACTAGCCCTGGGACACTCCCTTAGCCTTCACAAGCCTCAGCTTCTTCATCTGCATAATGGGAATAGTAACAGTATACCCGTCATAGGATCTTCAGGAAGATTAACTGTCAGATATTCTGCTATTAGATAAGGACCACATTGGAGGCTAGATGAGACATGATGGGGAAGGTTATATTAAGGATTATAATTTAGGCTTGGTAGAGATGAAGGTGGATTAGAAACTCCGGATATGCATTGGCCATATAATCAAATGACCCAGGAACAAATTGCAGGTAGGGGAAGGATGTGGTTCAGGCGGAAGACGGACTTCAGGTCTTTGACCTGGCTGCCCGGGTAGAGGGAACGTCATTCACTGATTCAGGAAACAAAGAAAGAGGAGCAGGTTTTGAGTTCAGAGTCAGTAGTTTTGGCTTTGAGCATGCGTAGAAAGATGAGATGACCTATCATAGCTAGGAAATTTTATCTTTGTGTCAGGAATGTTTTTATTTAAGGCAAGTTTGTCATAAATAGTTCCATAAAGAACTAGAGGAACCATGGTAGCTATCTCAACCACTAGAAATTACACCAAACTTTTATAGTCCGAAGAAAAACATAGTTTGTTCAAGAAGGGAGAGGACTAAACAAAATTCTAGGAAATTTCCATACCCTGAAGTCATTTATATTAGAAGTAATAGAGAGACTCCTAATTCTAGCTCTATGGAGGATTAGAACCCTAATACTCCACCCACTGAAACAACTAAAATGCTGCATAAAATACTTGAATGCATCTTTTAAACACTTTCCTGACCTAGCACAAAGGTAGGGAATCCACGGAGTCCCCAAAGACATAAAGTCAGGGATACTGGGTGGTGAGCGTCCATCAAAGCCAGTTTTTTCCTGAGGGTTTCTTTCAAACTCTGGATAATTTGAGCTTCACCTTTAAAGGATGCAGTAGGTATAAGGGCAGAACACAGTCTAGGGAACCCCCAACTGAGAATTTAACAGTAGATCCCGTAATAGAGCAGAACCACAGAGGATTACACCCTCTCTGGAAGGATGTGTGAGAAACATCCCTGCCAGACAGAAGAGATAGCTACAAAACTTGTCTGTCTCAATCATGGGGGTGAGTGTAGGAGAAAAAAAATTTCACCTGAGAATCTGTCATCACAAGGGGGTCTTCACTCAGGCTTGTGACCTGAATTCATGCTACGTAAGTAGCAAATAAAAAATTTTTAAAAAAAAACCCTCAAGCAAATAATGTAATTTAAAGATGTCACAAGTTGAAAGTAGGGTCCCCAGGGGTTAGCAGAAGGGAAGATGACTACTCACTAATGGAACTTAACTTTACAACAGAACTCATACGACACCTACAATAAATTTCTAAAGAAACAAATAGCCCACAGGTAAAAAAATCCCACGCAGAGGAAAGGAAGTACAGCACCATGAGTAGAAATGTAAATGGATCAAACTCTCTAGTCAAAAGACAATGATTTTTAGAATGGATATATTATGCATAAGAGGTATATTTAAAGTTTAAGAGCTCTAGAGAGATTAAAAGTCAAATGAGGAATTCCCTGGCGGTCCAGTGGTTAGAACTCTGCACTTACACTGCCATGGCCCGGGTCCAATCCCTGGTTGGGGAACTAAGATCCCAAAAGCCATGCAGCGTGGCCAAATAAATAAATAAATAAGATAAAAAGTCAAATGATATGGGGAAAAGATATGCCAGATAAATATAATTAAAATAAAGTCAGTGTCACTATATTAGTATAAGACAAATAGACTTTAAGGTAAAAGCATTATCAGAGGACAAGAGAGTCATCGTATAATGATAACAAGTTCAATTCAACAAGAAGATGTAACAATTCTAGTTCTGCTCTCAAGTTTTTCCCTTCTCAAAGGAGAGGCTTATCTTACTTGGTTTCAACAGCTGTTCAGATATTCAAGATATTTCAGATTTAGCTTTAACCGATAAGACTAATGTCCATGAGAAAAGGAATTTTTGTCTTTTTCATTCACTGCTATATTCCCAATGCCTAGTAAACATAGTACCACACTTGGGTTAGGCACTCAGTAAATGAAATAATTTGTTGGATACCTACTATGTGTCAGGACATGTATACATGTTTTCTGATAACTTAAATAAAGAATTATGTCCTCAAGGGCTTCCCTGGTGGCGCAGTGGTTGAGAGTCCGCCTGCCGATGCAGGGGACGCGGGTTCGTGCCCCGGTCTGGGAAGATCCCACATGCCGTGGAGCGGCTGGGCCCGTGAGCCATGGCCGCTGAGCCTGCGCGTCCGGAGCCTGTGCTCCACAACGGGAGAGGCCACAGCAGTGAGAGGCCCGCATACCGCAAAAAATATATATAAATAAATAAAAAGAAAAAGAATTATGTCCTCAAAACCTCCCTGGACGGCTGGGATGATTAACACCATTTCAAAGATGAGGAAATGAAGGCAGTAAGGCACAGAGGAGTAAAAGGGCATGTTCAAACTTGTATCTGGTAGAATAGGGATGCCAATCCACCTATACTAACAACAAAACCAGCCATTCCCTCACACTCCCTGGCTTCCTTTCAGTTAGCATGGGCCAGATGTACATCAGTGCAGTTTTATGACACTGCAGTAGATTTATATTAATTTTTTACTTGTTACAGGAAACGGTTACGTTAGTACACACTCATTCCACAGGCTAAAGGGTATGAGTGTCTAAAGTCATATCTTAAAGAAGGAAAACAATTCCCTCTGCTATGATGGTACAAACTTCTACCTTTGTGCCATTTGAGGTCCTCCAGGAAGCAGACACCAAGACAGAGTTGGAATTCAAGAGACTGTTAGGGGATAATGCCTCCAAAAGATAAAGGGGAGAGAGAACAGGACTAGGTGAGCAGATCCGACATGTTTGAAAAGAAAGGAGGATTATGTAGAAAGAGCTTCGGATGTGGTGCAGCTCTGAGAAGCCTCAGACAGGTCAACAGGGAGCCTGGGTACTTAGGATGCCCATAGAAGAGCCCCACACTGCCCAGAAATGGCCTTGTATCACTGCCATGCTCAGTCATTGGCCAGAGACTGCCTGGGAAGCAGCTAGCATGAACCTACAAGCAGAGGCAGAGTCCCGCGGCACCCAGGGCTGGAAGCTGTCAGCTGACTGCACGGTCTGTGGCAGGTTCTCTCTTGAGGAGAGTCAAGTGGCACATCTCCAGGGCTGCCAAAACCTCGATAGTTTACGAAGGACTCACATCACCTCAGCTCCATGACTAAGGCAGTGGTTAAGTTTGTGATCCTGTAGGCTTTGACAGTAGACACCCTCTGATTAAATCCCGGCGGTTATGACTATATGACCTTGAGCAAGACACAATGTCTCTGAGTCTCAGGTCCCTGTGGTACCCAAATTCCTTTCATAAGTGTAGAGAACTTATAGAAAACAGTTTGATCTTCTCTGCATCCCTAGAACTGACCCACTGAGAGAAAAAGATAGCATTTCCACATTGGGTCAAATTCCATGTTAACAAATTGTCCCAATACCCCCTTGTTAAGAATATCAAGAGGAATCACATGGGCCTGCTTTTGAATCTTCTTCAAGTTTCCTCGTACAATGGTGATAATAAGAAAACTCACCTTATAGGCTGGTGTAGAAATTTCTGAATTGAAGAAGATGATGTATGGTGCCAGAGGTGGTAATAATGTTGTGGTGGGAACAGTGCTTATGATGATGGAGGTTTGGAGCTGGTGAAGGTGATGGTGATCATGAACGATGGAGGTGAAAAGTGGTGAAAGTGGTGGTAGGGATGGTGGAAACGATAAAGGTGGTGGGAAGAAGATGATGGAGGTGATGGTGATCATGGAAGTAATGGCAGGGATGATGGAGGTGGTGGAGAGGGAAATGATGGTGGCGGTAATGGAAGTGGAGAGGCAGATGGTACTGGTGATGATGGGGAAGGCGATGGTGGTGGTGGAAATGATGGAGGTGGCAGAGGGGGAGATGATGGTGGTGATGGAGGGGGAGATGATGGAGGTGGTGTTGAAAATGATAGATGTAGTAGAAGTGGTGGAGATGATAGAAATGATAGAGGTGGTATCAATGGTAGTGGTGATGATAGAGGTGGTAGAGATGGTGGTGCTTGTGATAATGGAAGTAGTGGTGGGAACGATGGAGGTAGGAGATGAAGGGAGATAAAGGTAGTGATGCTGGAGAAGGAAATGGTGGTGGTGATTACTGGCAGTGGTGGAGGGGGAGATGGTGAAGCTGACTCCAGCACCCCACTGGGCCCAGGTCTCCTGACTCCAACTCTGGCCCCCATGAGCCTAGGCAGGTCATGACATCATCCTGTAAACTACATGTCAGTCCCCACCCACTCTCCCCACTATGACTGCAGTCACAAGCCAGGAGAAAACCCAAGAAGCAAAAGCAACCGTCCACACCCCTGAGCGGTGGTTAAGGTGACTCAGGCTGCAACGCAGCGGCTCATTGCCCTGGTCTGTGGGCAGACAAAGGGCAGCCACAGGGCCCAGTCCTGCTGTGCTTACAGGACCTGTGGATGCAGGAAGCTGCTCTCCTGGCCCCTCAGGAGGAAGTAGCCAGGATCTCTCTTCCTTTTGCAAGCCCACAGCCGGGGTTCCTCCTCAGGTTCCTGCTAGGTTCTGCGACTTCACGTCTCTGAGCCTCATCTGTGAAATGAGATGATTATGCACACCTTGCGGTGCCTTTGGTGATGATGAGACCATATACAGAAAGTGCCCAGCTCCCCACTACTTTCACTCAAGATATGGTATCTGAATATTTTAATACATCATCATTATCATCATCTATCTCCAAGTCAGAGGAACAGGAAATAGTAAGAAGGCAATGGTCTCTCACTCAGCAGGTAGGTGACCTCAAGGACTCCCTGAGCCCTGAGCCTAGGGCCTGAGCATCTTGCATGTGACCCAGCTGCACTGCCTCCTCTCTGCAGACCCTAGAGCACCCTCTCTTTCACCACTTCTAGTCTCAGACCACAAGTTTCTCATCCCCAAGTCCAGACCACAGGTCTCGATTTATGACAAAACCATGAAAACGTTCACTAAATCAGTTTCCCAAGTGTGGCTCCTGTACCACCCTGCTGGTAACCAGATAACAGGAGAGGAGGGGTTCGCCTACAGGCTTTAAATGACAGTGCATCCCATGGCAAGAGAGTTACCTTTCAATTCTTCGTCATCATCGCCATCATCATTATACTGGTCACACCACATGATGTGGCTGTTTTGTAGATTAAAACAGACAGATATCAGCAATGTCATATGCCTCAGCCTCATCGGATATTTTAGACACACAAGGAGTTATAACAAATAAGAATAGGAATAGGTATGTAATCGCAATTCTGCTAATGAAATAAAACATTAAAGTTTTATCTAAGTCCCCTTGAATCTCTCCGCGATGCTGTTCCCCTTCCTCCCTCTCACGGCCACGCCTCTTCACTCTAGAAATAACCAGTCTCCTGAACTGACAGTTGATCATTTTCATGCACATCCCCCCCTTGTATGTATCGCATGCCTAGACAGTATTTTGCAGACTGCAATTGGTTTTATGCTTGTTATGTCGTTGAGCTTGGCATGTTAACGTATGCAGCCCTGGTTCATGTATTTTAGCTACTGTGTGAGATTCCATTGTAGCAATATATATTTTTTGAATTTTATTTATTTATTTTTTTATGCAGCAGGTTCTTGTTATCTATTTTATACATATTAGTGTATATGTAGCAATATATTGCAATATATAAACAATATATAAACAATATATGGTAAACAATATATTGCATATTGTTTACACAGTCTTCTTTGGAAACATATTTAGGTTGTTTCTAGGTTCTTAGGGTGATTTTTTATGGGTCAATGAAATGACTACCTTCTTTCATTGGTTTTCATTTATACACGTTAAGTTTCAACTTTTAATAATAAAATCCAATAGCTTTGATTCTAGAATCATAAAACCTTGCTTCACGTATCATTTTCATGTCTTCAAAGTCTTCAGCCACACAAAACATCATAAGGACTCATTGACTCTATGCTCGGTTACATCACACAGGACAGACCTGATCAAGTCACAAACACTCAAGGATGAAATTACACATATGCACGGTGTATTTGTCGCTGTTCATAAATTTTATAATGCCTTTCTCTCTGAGATAGACATTCTTAAGCCTTAGACACAATATATAGAAATTTGCCATTAGCATAAAAAGCATCCAACTTTGTAACAATAATCATATAATCTTAAAAAACCTAGAATACAACCAGAATTGGGAATGGAACTCAGACTCTCCAACCTCTTGCTATACTCCAAACAGCAGCCTTCCACGAGGCAAGTTTAATGTGGTCATTTTACCACTGTGGGATGGTCAAACAGAAACCATTTAAAGACATTATCCTTCAATACACATAAAGATGAACAGCACTTTTCTTTAAAATTATCAGTTTTTCATGAAAGTACAGTCAGATAGCCTTCTTGACACAATCGTCACACATGTGAAGATTCTGGAAGGAATTACAGGTAGGCAATCATAATGACCAATGCCACAAAAGAGATAGAGATTATACTATCAGCTGAGCTCGTGAGAAGCTTCTGGAATGCCTATATCAGAATTCAGAGCCCTTGGTAACCTGTTTTAAGGTTCTCTTCTTAGAAACATGACACCCTCATGGATTTAGCAGCTTTTGGATTCACCTTTGTGTGTAACACCATACTATCATGAAACAGAAGGATATGAAATTGTAAAGACACAACCATTAACCCTTTAAAACTTGCACTATATCTCAAAGTAATTGATTTGACTGACTCCATTTTTAACAGCCATTAAATTCCTTCACTCTGATTGGGTCCATTATATGCAATTCATTAAATCCGCATGTGTCCCAGAATGCTTATAAAAGACATTCATCTCTATTCTATGTTGATTGTTATTTCTTATTTTTTGCCATCACAAATAATGCCGCTTGGTGTGTCCTGCACATGTGTAAGAATTTTCCTGGGTTATATGGTGAGGAGTGGAAATACTGGGTATGTACTTCTCCCATTTCAATAGGTATTGCCAAAGGGTTACCCTAGATGATCACACTATTCTAAGTGCTCTCCAGCCGAGTAGGAGAGTGCTTGTTTTTCTACATCCTCAGTGGTAGCTTTTAAAATTTTTACTAGTTTTCTGATGCAGACAGCTTCAGCTAGGTGCTGGTCTACCTTTAACCCCTGCGTAACATTTGCTAACCACCCTTTGTCGCAAAGAGACATTGGACCTCAGGATCAGAAACTTCAACAAGCAGCAGAATATAAACATCATTTTACTTTCCATCCATTTACCACTATTCTTGGGCAAGTGATAAGACTTTCCAACTGTGATAGGAATATGAAATTTCCTTTTATGATATATGAAAGAAATAATCCAGATTAAAGTAAAGTATCAGGTAAATAATAGCACACATTGCATGTGACTATAAGAAAAAAGTCTTACAGGGAGATTTGAATGACTGTAGACAGAGGAAATGCTGCGCTCATGACTCATCACAAGGGAAGACTGTGGAGCTCTGGGACCAGTGGGTTCTGCAGCAAGGTAACACCTCCCTATAAACAGCAGCATTTCAGAACTGAAAGAAATTCTAGGGATCATGTAATCTGACCTACTCTTTCACATGTGATGAAATAGTGGGCCAGAGAGAGGAAAGGTATTGCTTGTGGTGGCACAGTGAGTCAGTGACCAAGTAGAAGCTGACATTCAGATTTTCCTGACTAAGCATGTGACCTGGTAGTGGACTGGATTGATAGGAAAGAGGAAGGTAGCCTTGGAAACGGCTAGGAAAAGCTACCCTAGTCCCTGGTTCCGTGCACCCAGTGTTTGCTGTTTCATTATCCATCATCTCCACCTTGGATGCTTGGGGATGGATTCTCATGCTCTGGTTCTCATCCCCCCTTGGGATGTTTGATGGAGACTTATGGCCCTGTTCTTATTCCCACGTTGGATGCTGGGGGATGGATTCTCAGGCCTGGTCCTCTCTCTCAAGTGCCTCAGAGGTGAGGTACTTTAGAACACAGTTTCCTTATTCCTCTCAGCAACTGACCCACCTGCCATCTTCTCCACAACCATGGCTGAAGATGCCATCTATTCCTTCTGTTAAAATTCTCTTTTGGCCCCCTTCTTTCCTAACTAATGAGTTTTAAGCTCTCAAATCTCCTCTTTTTCTCTCAGGGATAATTGATGGGCATTACCACCTTGTCCAAGAAACTGTGTGGTCTTCCAACTGCTGGGGAAAGAAATCTCAGAAAGAAAGGGGAAGTGGGGGTAAAAGTTTCCTCTTACTCTCTAGCTGCAGTAAAGCACACACTTTTCTGCATCACAAAGTTAGTTCTGATGAAACTGAGAACATTTGCACAGGTATCTACCTCATTCTTTTGTCATGGGGGAAGACCTGTGTGAAGATGTAAAACTTTGTTTTGTGATTGTAAAACTATTCTTAAAAGTATTATTTGCAGGCTTCCCTGGTGGCGCAGTGGTTGAGAATCTGCCTGCTAATGCAGGGGACATGGGTTCGCGCCCTGGTCTGGGAAGATCCCACGTGCCGCGGAGCAACTAGGCCCGTGAGCCACAACTACTGGGCCTGCGCGTCTGGAGCCTGTGCTCCGCAACAAGAGAGGCCACGACAGTGAGAGGCCCACGCACCGCGATGAAGAGTGGCCCCCGCTTGCCACAACTAGAGAAAGCCCTTGCACAGAAACGAAGACTCAACACAGCCAAAAATTTAAAAAAATAAATAAATTAAATGAAGGCTCAACATTAAAAAAAAAAAAGTATTATTTGCATAAAGAAGTACAAGATACCCAGCCTGCAAAATTAGTAATTTGCCCTGTGAATTATAACTTTAATGCCTAAAATGTGTGCAATTTTGATTATCTTAATTGATAATTTGTTGCCAGGAGGATAATATTTACATCTACATCTCTGTTTGCTTTAAAAGTATAAGTACTTTATTAGGTGAGAAAAGCTTTAGAATTTCTACTTCTCTGCCTTCTGCCTTTATACATAAAATTTATAATGTCATGATCTTGTTGGACTGCTTATTCAAGCCAAGAGTTGAATCCATCTCATTTAAAATTCTGTATTAATTTCAAATTGCTGCTTAGCTATACCTTTTTGCATGATGTTTTAGTGGTTGTCCAAGGGCTTTTAATATACATCGTCCATTCTCTCAACCTACATAGAGGTAATATTGTACCACTTCATATATAGAAACCTTGCTACCATATGGGTCCAATAACCACCCTGTATGCTATACCACCCTTTATGGTATAGACTTCATACGTATCATATCTACATATATTTAAAATCACAAGATAGTACCATACCTTTTGCTTTAAGCAGTTATGTTTTTAAATAAATGAAGAGGAAAAGAAGCAATCTTTTATACTTACCCAGAGATTACTATTCCTGATGCTCCTCAGTCCGTCCTGTAGAGCTGAGTTTCTAACTGATATCATTTTCCTTCCACCTAAAGAACTTATTTTAGCATTTCTTATAATGCAGGTCTGTTGCAACACATTCTTTTAGTCTTTTAAATCTGAAAATATCTATTTTTCCTGCATTCTGGAGGGATATTTTCACTGTATTTAGAAATCTGGGTTGACATTTTTTTTTTCTTCTCAGTTTTTCCAAGATACTGTTCCACTGTCTTCTGGCCTCCATGATTTGTAATGAGAAGTCGGTGATTATTCACGCGCCCCACTGAATGTAATGTGTTCTTTTGATCTGGCTGCTTTCATGAGTTTCTCCTTATCTATGGTTTTCAGCAGTTTGATTATGATGTGCCTAGGTGTGGATTCCCTTGTATTTGTCCTGCTGAGTTTCATGGTTTTCATGCTGTTTTCTTTTCACCAAATTTGAGAAGTTTATTTCTTCAAATCTTTTTTCTACCCCATTCTCTCTCTTCTCCTTCTGTGACTCTAAATATGTATAAGTTGGACCTTTTGACATTGTCCCACATATCCTTGAAGCTCATTTTCTTTCAATCTTTTTCTCTCTGTTCTTCAGATCGGGTGATTTCTATTGCTGCATCTTAAAGTTTCTTTTGTCATCCCCATTTTACTATTAATCCCACTCAATTACTTTTAAATTTTCATATATTGTAATTTTCACTTTTATAATTTCCATTTGGTAATTTTTAGTATTTTCTGTTTTTCTGCTGAAAGTTCCTATCTTTTTATTTTCATGAGCATATTTTCCTTGACATCCTTTATGTCTTTTTCATTCATGGTTAGAGTCACTGCTTTAAAACAAATCCTTGCCTGCTAATTTCAACATCTGGGTCATCTTGGGGTCAATTTCCATTGATTGTTCTTTTCTCTTGAGAGTGGGTCCCTATTTCCTATCTCTTTATAGTCAGGTAATTTTGGATGTGCACTGCCCATCATGAATGATATATTGTAAACACTCTGGATTATGTTATAATCTGAACAGGGTTAATTTTGTTGCTGTTGTTGTTTTGGCAGGCTCATATCTTGGCTGGAATCAAGTGCATAGTCTCCTACCCCACCCCACCCCCATAGTAGGTTGCAACTCAAGTCTCAGCCCAGTTCCTTCAGCCTTAGTTGAGTTGTTTGGAGTCTGCCCATGAATGCATGAATGAGCAAGAATATGAATGAGCCATGAATTCAAGGTTCAGAGGTGAGCCAGATACTTGGGC
Source organism: Stenella coeruleoalba (assembly GCF_951394435.1). Taxonomy (NCBI): domain Eukaryota; kingdom Metazoa; phylum Chordata; class Mammalia; order Artiodactyla; family Delphinidae; genus Stenella; species Stenella coeruleoalba. The sequence continues at coordinate 57,985,601 of NC_137161.1, forward strand.
AGTTTATACACAGAATTTGGAGCAACTTCTGTCTTTCTCCTTCCTGGAATTTCTACTCTCACTTTCCAGCTACGATTGTTATCCCAAATTCTGTTCTCTAGTTATTCAGGGCAGTAAAACTTTTCATTTTTTACAGAATTTTAGTTGCCCTGCACGGCACTAATTGAGACCTCTTTGAGCTAAGCTAATGAGCTGGGAATTCATCAGTGATATTCTTGTCTTCCACATGTGGACTCCCTTCCAGGGTCTGCCTGCTCTAGTCACTCCCCAGGGCCCTCAGGTAGTCATTTTTTATAACCTCCCCCCTGCCCCACCAGAGTTTATAGTTGTCATTTATGGTAGAGTTAGTCAGATAGGAGCTCTCACCCATACTGGAAGTGGAAATCCCTATTTGTCTCATTGAAATGAACAATGCAAATGGTCCCATCTGAGAGATGGTAAAGCTGAGGGCAGGAGAGGAAACCAGGTCACAGTGTGTTTCTGGAAGAGCAATCAACTATGATTTTAAAGAAAAGGTGGGGGTTGGTGTCTTTCAGGGTAGAATCCTACAACAGACTGGCTCCTATGCAAAGCCTCTGTTTTGTGTGTTAGTAAATTGGGGATAATATTAGTATAGAGTCAATGTTCATGAAGTGCTTACTACGGCCAGTACTAAGCCCTTTAAAGGCATTATCTCTTTTAATCCTCAAGACAACTTGATGAGATTGAATTACATTTTTTTTTTTTTTTTTGCCTCTCACTGTTGTGGCCTCTCCCATTGTGGAGCACAGGCTCCGGAAGCGCAGGCTCAGCGGCCATGGCTCACGGGACCAGCCGCTCCGCAGCACGTGGGATCGTCCCGGACCTGGGCACGAACCCGTGTCCCCTGCATCGGCAGGCGGACTCTCAACCACTGCGCCACCAGGGAAGCCCGAATTACTTTTATCGGGAGATTTTTCAGAGGAAGAGTCTGAGGTTTAGTGAGGTTGAGCCCAAGGTGACACAGCTGTTTGCATGATTAATCAATAATAATAATAGCTCATATTTATTGAACTCAGGTGTATTGAGCTATTATCAAGTTGTAGATAATGTGCTAGGTACTCTACATGCATTATCTTATTTAATCCTCCCTACAACTCTAAGAGGTAAGTACTATTATTATCACTACATCTTTTCAGATGGAGAAATGGGGACAAGAAGAGGCTAAGTAACGTGTCCAATATCAAGTAATCTGGGATTTGAACACAGGCAGATTGGCTCCAAGCCCAACTGCTTAACCTCTACGCCCCAATGCCTTCTTGTTATGATACAACATCTAAAAAGGCTTATCACCTCATAGGTCCTCAAAGAGGCAAGCCCCCTTCCTCTTAGTATAATAAACACTGGATTGGATCTAAAGGAGTCCACAAAGCTGTGAGCTTCTCTGGTACATGCGCATGAGTGGTACCAGCGAATATCTATGGGGTCTAAATCAGCCCCAGAACCCACTTCCACTAATTCATCAGGCAACCCCAGCCTAACGTGCAAATGAGGAAATCCTCCTAAGCAGGAATAAACTGCAATAAACTGCAGAGGTTCCCTCATCCTGTTTCTCACTTCAAGTTTTGGATGCTGCAAGCCGGGTGAGCAGAGGTCCCAGGCGCTGTCCCGGGCAGCCCTGCATCCGAGAGCTACCATGAATCACTTCCAGACCATCCTGAGTCAGGTCCGGATGCTGCTCTCCAGCCATCGGCCGAGCCAAGTGCAGGCGCTTCTGGACAACCTGCTGGCAGAGGATCTTCTCTCCAGGGAGTACCACTACGCCCTGCTCCATGAGCCTGATGGTGAGGCTCTGGCCAGGAAGATCTCCTTGACCCTGATGGAGAAAGGAGACCCAGACTTGGCCCCCTTGGGGTGGATCTGGAGTGGGCTGCAGGCCCCGGCAGCCGAGAGGGACTCCGGCTACAAGGACCCTGGGGGTAAGTACCATCCCCTTTTCTCATGGAGCAACGCCTGGCTGTAGGCAGCTCAGGGATTTTCCCTCTTCTCTCTGAAAAGGAAGTCAATGTGATCATCCAGGTCCCAAGTTAGAAAGGCAGACTTGGACAGGAATCAAGGTCCCTGGTTGAGCTGGCAGGAGCAGTAAGTGCTTGGAGAGCTCAGGCTGTGATGCTGAGGGCACTGGAGAAACAGTGTGCTCCCCACTCTACTTAAAAGTAAACTGTCCACGCGGCCAAATGCCCACTTGGGTCACTCTCTGAGCCGCCTTGATACCTTAGGCATGATGCAAGGCACCGGTGAGGGGCACAGATGGACAAATCAGCTATTGCCTGCAAGTGGGGAAGACAGGTGCAGGCACAATCAGTGTGTGGAAAAATAGGTTGCCACGGAGAGGAAGGGCCGAAGAGCCGGGGAGCAGAGATTGCCATGTGTGTGTGCGCGTATGTGTGCATGCGTGCAAGAGTGCATGTGTGTGCAGGCGCACGTATGTGTGGGCATACGGTTGCATGTGTATGTACTTGTTTGTGCATGTGTGTGTATGTGTGCACATGTGTGTGTGTGCGTCTGGGTCATGGAGAGAGACAGAAACTGAAAGACAGACAGGGAGAGAGAGAAAGGGAGGGAGAGACAGGAGAGAAAGAGACAGAAATGGAGATGGAGAGAAGGAGGGAAGAAGGGAGGGAGGATGGGAGGAAAGAAGAGAGATGGAAAGAGGAAGAGAAAGAGGGAGATGGTGGGGGAAAGAGAGAGAGACAGAAGAGGAACCAGACTGCAGAGAGAGAGTGTCTTATTTTTTAAAAGTACTGATAGCAACTGATGCATCTTAAATCAGGAAAACAAGCCTATACCATACCGTTTCCACTCACACCCTTGGCTCCCCAAACATTTTAGGTCTTCCTTCCCAGTTCCAAAGAGGTTCTCACTTCAATGCAACCAACAGTCTTCCTAAAGACACACGTCTTTCAGTCTCCTCTGCGTAGATCTGAGCTTCTCCAATTTTGTGAGCTGGTGTCATAAACTCTAGTCCTTCTTGGTCCTTTCATGGCTCTGGAGTAACTTGAAACAAGATCATCACCATGATTCACATTTATTGAGTATTTACTGTGTGCCAGGCTCAGCCCAAGCCAGCAGGTAGTTCTCACATCCACCCTAAAGGCTTTGATGATCTCCAACCGTATTTTATGCAGAAAGAAAAAGCAGAGGCTGCCCAGAAGTGAGCAACCCCAGTCCCCAGCTGGGAAGTGGTGGAGGCTGGATTTGAAGGCAGACAAGCTTTTAGCCTCAATCTGACCTTGAGGGGTAAAAAAGCCCCTTGATGATTTTGCCATGGGTACCAGGGCTTTGAAGGTATTTCTCCAACTCTTCTGCCAAGATTCAAGTTTACATAGGGTTGGCTGTCCTCCTGGCTGAACTCTCACTCAGATGGTCTCTATCTATTCCTCGGACACATCTTTTACTCTCCCCCTCCTAACAGACCCCTGGGGGGCTGGGGCGTCTTTACCAGCTGAACGATCTCCCTGACTTCTTAATGGGAATGCAAGAGGCCTATGTGGTCGTTTCTTTTTTTTAACTTTTTATTTTATATTGGAGTATAGTTGATTAACGATGTTGTGTTAGTTTCAGGTGCACAGCAAAGTGGCTCAGTTATACATATACATGTATCTATTCTTTTTCAAATTCTTTTCCCATTTAGGTTGTTACATAATATTGAGCAGAGATCTCTGTGCTATACAGTAGGTCCTTGTTGCTTATCTGTTTTAAATACAGCAGTGTGTACATGTCAGTCCTAAAGATGATACCAGAAAACCACCAGAGCTCATCAATGAATTCGGTAAAGTTGCAGGTTACAAAATTAGTACACAAAAATCTATTGCATTTCTATACATTAACAATGAAAGATCAGAAAGAGAAATTAAAGAAACAATCCCATTTACCATCACAGCAAAAAGAATAAAATACCTAGGAATAAACCTACCTAAGGAGGCAAAAACCTATACTCCGAAAACTATAAGACACTGATGAAAAGAAATGGAAGACGACACAAACAACCTATGCGGTCTTGATGCGGGTGCAGATGCCAACTTCCGGGGATGTCAAAGCCTTCCTCCCTCCTTGACTCGCCCCCTGCAAACTGCAGGCTCCTTCATACCGCAGGCTACCCAACACCTCTGCCCTGCCCTCCTCTCTCGGCGAGGGCTGGTTCCTGTTATTAAACCCCATTTCCTCCCTGGGGACATAATATTTTTATTTCTGATCCCACGTGACTCTAGAAATGGAACTGGGCTCAGGGCGCTGTGGGCTTCAGAGGCTGGGAGACAAGGAAGGATAAATCGCTTCCTTTCCCCGTTGCTTACCTCCCCCTCTTCCAGGCCAGCTACCCCCAGGCATGAAAGACTCAACTGTAAGGACTACGGGCAGGTGTGCTGCTTTGGGGCAGAGAGAAGAAGCAGCCTTCAGAGGGGGAGAAAGGGAACTGGGGAAGAGAATTGTGGGGTTTGTAAATAAAGGGCACCGACTTTAGTTTCAACAGGGGTTCAGAAAAGGAAATCAGTATGTGACGTTTCTGTCACTCTCTCTACAACCCTATCAGGATCTGCACCCTCCGCCGCTCTAAACTCTGCACCGACTTCCCGTGTCACTCAGAGGAAAGCTAAATCTGGACGATTCCCACAAGGCCCTTCATGATCTGGCTTTCATCACTGCTCTGCTCCCATCCTGTACTCCTGCCTTCTCATCTTCTCCAGACGTGCTGGCACCCTCACTGTCCCTGGGACAGGACAGGCACGCTCTCTGCCACAGGACCTCTGCACGTGCCATTCCCTCCATCTGAACCACTCTTTTCTCCAGATATCCTCTTGGCCAACATCCTTGAATCCTTCAGATCTTTGCTCAGATGTCACCTTCTCAGGGATGCCTACCTTGATCATTCCATTTAGAATTGCAACTCCCCCTTCACACTCTGAGAAGTGGCCCCCTCCCCCATTGACACATTCACCTTCTATATACTTTACTCTTGTATTACATTTGTTGTTTGTTTGTTTTGGGCTGCACCACGAGGCTTGTGGTTTCTTAGTTCCTCGACCAGGGATTGAACTCGAGCCCTCAGCAATGAGAGTGCGGAGTCCTAACCACTAGACTGCCAGGGAAGTCCCTATGTTTGTTGTTTATTGTCTGACTCCCTCACCGGAAAATAAGCTCCCTGTGGGCAGGGATCTATGCTTTCATCACGGATGCATCCCAAACGCTTAACACAGTGCCTGGCAAAGGATAGGTGTGCGATATGTGTTTGTTAAATATTAGACTGAGGGATGGTAGATGGATGGATGGATGGGTGGGTGATGAGTGGATAGGTGGGTGGGTGGATAGGTGAATGGTTGATGGGTGGTGAATAGGTGAATGGGTGATGGATAGGTGGGTAGATGGTTAGGTGGATGGGTGATGGCAGTGTGGGTGGGTAGGTGGCTGGGCGATGATTGGATGGGGAATGGCTGGGTGGGGGGACAGGGAAATGGTTGATGGGTAGGTGGGTAGGTGGATGGGTGATAGGTGGGTGGGTGCGTGGTGGCTTGTGTAGTCCCATTACTCTCACTTTACAGGTAAGTACACTGAGGCACAGGGAGGTTAAGTGATTTGCCTCGCTCATAGCCTAGGAGTGGGGGGCTATGAGATATTGGATCTCATGAGTCTGGATCTCTCGCTGCACTTTCTGCTTGGCTGCCTCTTCTGCATAACCTAAAGGGATACCGTAAGTCTACCCAAAACAGGCTGACCACCTTCAAACTGAAACCAGCCCGATGATTCAGAAGTCACCTTTAGATATTATAATGCTTCAGTTGCAATTGTGTAGGAAGCCCACTTCTGGGGACGTGACCTTGGGGATTGACTCTACTGCACAGAGCAGCACATGTGCGTCCTGCCCATAGGCAAGCTCGGGGGAGGCCCAAGAGTCCTGACAGAGCTCCGCAGCCTGACTGGGGAAGCAAAGCAAACACTCAGGCAGTCTTTGGCTGACAGCGGCTGACAACACCTGGAGGACAATCAGATGCCAGAGAAGAGAGATTTTAGATGGCAGTGATGGAAAAAGAACCAGGCGGGAAGCCGGACAGCTCTGGTTCTGAGGCCATGCTCTGCTGCTGCTTACCAACTGTGTAACCTTGGCCACATGCCTGAACCACTCTGACCCTCGGTTTCTTCATCTCTAAAATGGGAGTGGTGATATAAACCTCCCAGGGTTATAGTGAGGGTTAAATGAGATGGTAACTGGTAAACCATCCAAGGCGGTTCTTGGCAGATAACTCCAGGAATATTGGACAGGGGGCAGATATACCAGGGGTTTGAGTCTGCAGTCTCACTGGGGCCCCCATGCCATATCTAGACAGCTACTCCAGTGCTGAGTGCTTGGTGCTCTGTGCATCTGAGAAATGGGCCAATGTGCCCCCAACCCTCAAGTTGGCACGTTAGTTAAGCACATGGGCTGTGGCCTCCATGCCAGCTGTGACTCCCTGATTCCAAGGGCTATGACAGTGAGCCCTTCCTGGGACCCCTCTGGGCCTCAGTTTCCGCACCTGTAAAATGGAGGTGATACTAGCATCCAGAGTGGCTATTCTGAGAATTCAGTGACATCATCCAGAATAAGGCACTTGCATTCTTGGCAAGAGGAAAGCTCGTTCTGACTCGTCAGCCTCGAGGGTGGCAGTTGGGGCAACCACAGACCCAAGGCGCACAGAAGGATGACTGGGGGCAAGGTCAGAGCCAGCCGACCCCAGCTTGTGAATGGAGGCACAGCGGTGCTTCTGGGGTGAGCTTTCTCAGAGGCTGTAGGACGCCCCTGCTATGGTTTTATATATTATTGTTTTCCTCGGCTTTCCTTTGCTGGTTTGTCGCTCTATGTCTTCACGATGTGGTACTTTTGCCCGTGAAGACTCTGTTCTAGGAACCACAGAACAAAGACTCCTTCTAGGATGTTGCCTGATTTATTGGAAAGGGAGGGACACACCCCAGGCTGCTAAGCTCTTCCTCCTACTTCCTTCCCCATTTGCTTCTTAGGATGAGAGTCCTCAGAGCCAGGAATCAGAGGGGAGGGGGGCAGCGCCCTCCCTTTCTCTGACACCTTCCTTTCCCCAAACCTGTTCCTGCTCTGATCCCTGATCAGGGAGTCTCCGTGGACTCCTGGAAGGAGATGTGTTGGCAAGGACCACTTGTTTCTTCACCTTGAGTAGCTTCCCATCTAGTCAGACCTACTTCACCTTCACCCGCAGGAGCCGCAGCAGTAGAAGCACCTGCATTGGAAGTTGGCACGTCCCCATGGGTTTTCCCAGGCTGACCAGTGGCCTGTTCTATACTCAGCTTGGCTCCAAGTCTGGCACCTGACTCAACCAGGAACTGTTTCTGTTCTTTGTTGTTACCTTGAGCACCTCACCTGTGTCCTTACTTACCATTTATTGGTCTCTCCACCTACCTGCCCATCCACCTACCTGCCTACCGTCAAACTACCTGGTCTACTTAACCACCTACTAATATCTACTTACCAATTCAACAACTTACATCTACTATCTACTTCTATCTACTTATCAATTTATCAATCTTTCATTTATCTGACTGCCTGTATATTTATGTACCAGCATACTTACCTGCATTCCTACCTACTAATCCACTTGTACCTTTGCCCACGGACAGGCCTACATTCTCAGATACCTTCCTACCTGCCTAATTTGCCTACATACCAGTGTTTTTCTATCTATTCACCCACCTCTCCACCGATCTCTTTTCCTTTCTTTCTCACCTCCTTTCTTCTCTCCTCCTTAAGCATTTACTTAGCATCTGCCAGAAATGAGGGGGGTGGTCACAAACAAACATAAGAAAAGACACTTAAAACTTAGTAAGGTAGGACTCTCCGTCCATGTGGAACTTGTCTGCCTTGATCATTCAAATCCAAACGCCATCCATTCGCTCAACCAATCTTGGAGTCCTGTGTCTTTTAAATAAGAAAATCAAACACAGTAAGACAGACATTAAGGACCTTGTGACCTAATCAGAGGCAGCGGGGGGGATACTCATGAAACAGGAAGTTCACCATGTATTGCCAAATACGCGGCAGCAAGTTTGCTAAAAATGAGTAGGGCAGGAGGTTGTTGTCAGCTGGAAAGGTGATGAAAGCGGGAACTTGGGCATTGAAGGATGGCTAAAATACAGCCTGATGGGAGGAGGCAGGAGGGTGGTCCTGGGGTTGGGGGGAGGGTGGGGGACCCTCTGCTTGAGCAGAAGTACATAGGTAGGGCCCAGCTGCAGCAAGGGGTGGCAAGCTTTCAGGAATCCTACTTGTAAGACCAAGTTCCCCCATCTCCTCTCCCTGGTACTTGGCAGGGGGCCCCAGACTGGTAACTTGAACAACGCTTCTGACTGCAGCTTTGTCATGCTGGATCCTGACTTGAGACAAAGGGATTTGGGTGCCCAGGGCAAGGCTGGCCTCAGCAGCGCTGAGAGGGGCCCTCCGTCAGAAGGGAATTGGCTTTATCCCGGGCTCTGGAGAATGGTCACCACCTCTAGGGGAGTTTTGAAGAGGAGCCTCAGCAGGCACGCAGGATGCTTTAATAGGAAGATACCCTGGGGTTGGCTTAGCCCCTCTGCCCCCACTCAGTCCTGGAGGCCTGTCACTCCAACTCAGCAACCCCTCTCCTCACCTCCACTGCCTCTGCTGGAACTCAGACCGCCATCGGCTCCTGGCAGGGCGCCATGGCGCTCCTCCCTGGTCTCCATATACGAGGCCCTCCTGGTGCTGATTTACGGCCTCTACCATCAGTTAAAACACAGGCTAGCACGCGGTCACCCTGCTCAGAAACGCCAGCAGGACCAGATTCAGGTCTTGTGGAGTGTGGGTCTGGGGCGGGGGCAGGTGAAGGAGGACATGGGGAGACCAGGTAGCAGACTGCTGCTGTGGTCCAGGTGAGAGATGAGAGCATCCAAGCAGGTGTACCCCAGGCCCAGGGGACTCTCATTCCAAGCTCGGCCCTGCCACGAAGCTGATTCAGAGCTGCCTCGGCCACGGCCATCAGAGCTGGCTCCCTCTGAGGACAGGAAGTTGGCCTCACTGAATGGCCAGGTGTGCCTCTCCCCGGGCACATCAGGTCAGAGGAAGATGAAACTTCTTGGGACTTCTCATATTCATCATGTCTGTTTTGTTAGCCTAACTAAGCAAGATTGTTTCAAATTGACTCTCAGCTTTCTTATTTGTCTGCCTACTTACCCCCCTGGGACTTCTGACAGCAGCAACTGCTTCAAAAATAATCACCATACAAATATAAGCATCATTATCCCCATTACACACATGGAGAAACTGAGGCCCACACAAAGGAAGTGAGGGGTCCAAGGTCACCCATCCGCTAATAACCACGGGGGCTGGACCATAGCGCTTCAGACTCCCAATCCAGTGTTCTTTCTGTAAAAATGAAGTCATTGTTTCCCAATCGTCATTCATTTTGGTACCACCCTCATGATTTCTTTTCACCACCTACATTATTCTTAGCTGGACAGTTGTTGTTTTTTTTTCCAAACTACTCACATTTTTTTTTCAACTTTATTTCCCAAGGAAAGTTTATGTCCACCATAAATGAAAAAGAATGCCACACATAGAAGGTAACTATGAAACAGGAGAGCAGAATAACGTTATTCCATTCTAGCCAGACACTGATGTCTACGGAAGGCTTGAGGCTGGGGGCTGCTCTCTGTGAAATGGGTGGATCACGCATTAGAAGAGGTGTTAAAAGCTCCTTAGCCCCAAACTGAGACTTTCTTCTCAAGGTTTCCAGGAGCCTGGGCAGAGGGTTAAAAGGGCGCTAACTTTCTCCCTGCGTGAGACTGACAGTCTCTCCGCCACATCTAGGTGGTACCCCCAAACCACGCGGCTATAAGTATACCATATTTGGGGGTAAGACCTTTTTATGTGTAATTTATGTTTTAGTCCAATGTTCTTAGAATAAAAATGATGAGTGGACCACTCGTGTTCTCCAAGGAAATTCAGGGCAATTTGGTGTGGGGGTGGGATGGTGGATGGGAGTGGAATCCCGGGAGTTTGCTGGAAGCTAGTTCAGCTTGTCTTGAGGCATTTGTGGGGCTCTGACCACGGCCCCATCCTGCAGAGGATGGCAGATATTGGCAGCTGGCACCAGCGTGGCTCCACTGTGGTTGCCGTTATTTCAGAATGTCAGCGTGTTGAAGACCCTCCAATAGACAACTCATAACCTTCTGAGGTCGGTCACCGATTTGGTCCAAAACAAGGAACTGAAATTAACATTAGGTGCAAGTCCGTGTTTAAGGGAGCATGGGCAAATTAGAGCATGTCTAGATGCGAGAAATCTGACAGCTCAGACCACCTGGTAGGGTGAGAATTTTCTGCTGGTCCCTTACTTGCTTCCTTTGCATGTTTACTTAGGCTTGGCAGGCTCCAGACTTTTGTAGGGAGACTGGTCAGAGATGAGGCTGCCTGCTTCTGAGCTGGGCATCCGAAGGCATAGCTGGGCGGACTGAGGGCAACAGGAGGGGCTGCCAGAGTCCGGGAGCTGCTGCCTCACTCTGTTTCTCACACCATGCGTTGCCTGGCTACGCGCCCAGCCGGGTCCTACCTGCCAGAGCCCCAAGGTAAAAAGGCGGGTGGAAGACGTTGGGGCTGAGAACGCTTCTTGATTTAGGGTGACGTCTCAGCTCGTCCCGCCGTCCCAAATTGTCAGAGACATTGCTCTGAACTGGAGTGTGAGGGTGGCGAGAGGGGTCTTTGTCCTGCTGGGGCTTTTGGAAGAAGTGAGGTGGTTTGCCATTTCCTTCCACTGAGGGACATTCGGTCTGCCCAGATGCCTGGAATGTAAGAGGGCTTTATCAGCCTGAAGGGTACTAAAGGGCTGACTTTCACGGGGCGTGTTGTTAGCTCTCAGCATTCATGACCCGGCTAGGCCAACCACAAGTTCCTCTCTCTGCCAGGTAAACACTGAGGAGCTCGCCCTTGAAGGGTGGAACCCCTGCCAGATCCACCCCATCCCCGGGAAGCCAGAGTCAGCCCCTTGGTCTAGATGTTGAGCCCCAGCTGGTGAGCAATACAGTCACCTGGACCGATGCTGCCCTCTCCCCAGTTTCCAAACGGTGTTTGGGGGGAAAAGTGGGGGACAGGGGACAGATGTGAGAGACAGCATAGCACAGACATCTGGTACCAGCTCTGAAGGCAGCACGGCAGGTTTGAATCACAGCTGCACTGTTGCCTGGGTGTGAAGTGACACTGAACAAGTCCCCAACCTACTCTGAGTCTGTTTTCCTGGGCTGTTAAATGCGATTAGGGGGAAACTCTTATTACAAGACAAAGGTGAGGAATCAAAGGGTCTAGCGCAGTGCCTGGTGCATTGTAGGATCTGAAGACACACATAGGAGCCCGTTATTAGTGTGGTTGAGACTGTAGGACTCCTCTTCACAGATGCTGCTAAAATGCGAGGCTTCCTCTGAACCTGCAGATGGATGACAAGTTTGCCAGCTCTGTTGGTTGCAGCCAGAGCTTGTTGGGGGAGTTTTCCAGGGGGAGAGAGAGGTCAGAAGTCACCTTGACCCACCCCTCCCTCAATACCAGATGAGGAAATCCAAGCCTGGGAAGGGAGGTGACCTCCCCAAGGTCTCAGGGTGGATGGAGCAGGGGTCCAGGACCTCTGGAAGAGGAAGGGTGAGAGGAAGGCAGCTAGGAGGTGTGTGGTGATGGGAACTCAGGGCTGCCAGGGCTGAATTTCCAGCCAGGGAAGTTCCTTGAGGAATTTTCTCTTCCTCCCAAGGGCATCCGGCTTCCCAGGAGTGAATGGCTCGGCTTCCCAGGAGTGAATGGCTCAGCGAGCAAGCCCCTGTGCCCTGCAGGGGTGGTTTGCCAGCTTCAAGGTGGGGCTGAGGTGGAGGGAAATTGAGGGCCAGACAGGGGTGGATGAGCTCCCTGCAAACCAGGGCTTGTATATCATATGCGTACGGGCAGGCTGCCTCCTCCAAAGCTGGGCACTGGCCATTTTTAGGAACTGATTAGACTCTCCAGGGAGTGTGGGGGCTGGACTAGGCGCTTCTGAGAAAGCACATGGCAGGCGCAGCAGGAGGAGGCTCGGGTGCCTGTTTACTCCCCAGCTTGGGCTGGCCCAAGCCCCTTGCTGCAGAGAGAAAGTGAAAGAGAAAAAGGGCAGCCACAGTGGGTGGAGCTGGGGTGGCCAGGCGACTGCTCTCCCCAAGCTTGCTCGCTCACCGCAGCCCCAGAGCTGGCGGGAGGGAGAAGCCACTGGCAGCGCGCGGGAGTCCAGGGAACAGCGGTAGGTAACCAAAGTCCCCTTAGCAGCCCCTGAAGTGGGGCTGGGAATAGAGGTTCAGAGACTGGTAGCTACTTGCCTGAGATCACATAGCAAGGCTGGGAGGAGGAGGAAGGTAATGTGCGGAGTGCACACCCTAGAAACTCCTCGTTTCCAGCATCCCTGGAAGGATTCCACGCAGGAACTGGGAGCGGGGAACCCGGAGCTGGGCTGCTTTGCCCAGAGCACCGGGGCCCAGGGGAGGCGGCAGGGAGAGCCGGTGGGAGCGGCAGCGTCTGCAGAGAGATTGGGACACAGAAGGAGCACGCAGAGAAGGGAGGCGGTGTGGCCAAACGATCAGTAGGCAATCTCCCTGCGCGTCCTAGAATCTGAAGAAGCGCCTAGGGCTGCGCGGAGGGAGACACAGACTTTTCTTCTATGGGGAACCTAGGACCGGGGCTGCCCTTCTCTGAGCCTCAGCTTCCCTCTTGAATCACGTTCCCGCACTGACTCAGGAGTCTGGGTACCCGGCCCTCTTGGTGGGGTCCCCAGCGCAGGGAGGGCTATGGGGAGACATTTAAATGCCGGATTGGAGAAATCCTCACTTCTCTTTTACCGTCTTGGCGGGCAGGGTCTTTCCTGGACTGTGTTTGACAGTCCGCATCTCTACCGCAAGTTGGGGTCCTGAGCCACATCCTCTAAGGAGAGAAACTAGGGGCCTCCGGAAAGGGATTGGGGTGGGGCTGTCCGGGGTCCCAGCATATCAGAATTGGAGCCACCATGTCTAGCTCTGTCTGGGACCCTTAAAACCGCAGTTCTCGCTTGAGTCCCACAGCATCTCTCTCCACCCTAGGTGACACATGGGAGGGGACATAAGTGCCCCACCTCCAATTGCGGCCAGGAGTTCCTAAATTTGGCAGGAAGTCTTCCATCTATGTGCCACTCCACCCCCCCCCCCCCAAAAAAGAAATACCATTCCCAGCCAATCAGAAAGTTAAGGAAATTAGTGCTTCTTGCTCTAGGGCCTGGTGGAGCTGAAAGTGGAGAAGATGAGACCCCAGCAAATCATCACTTTCCAAATCCCAGCCTGCCTTAGGCAAGGACCTGGCCTCCAAGATCCCAGAATATGGAGTGGAAGGGTCCTCAGAGACGACTGAGCCAGGGGGTCCCAGGCTTCCCACACGTGGGAATCACCCAGAAGGCTGTTTAGAGTGCAGGTTCCCAGCCCCCACCCCCAGATCCCATTGACTGGGCCTGGGGTGGCGCTTCCAATGGCAGGTTAACTGGCTATGGGATGTGTGTGTGTGTGTGTGTGTGTGTGTGTTTCCTATCTCAGAGGTCCAGAGGTCATACATACATTGAAAGGCACTGAGGTCCAACCCCAGTACCTACTCCATGTTACAAAACCTCTGGGGACTTCCTGGGAGGTTCTGTCGAAGTCCACATAGCCAAGTTATTAGCGGAACCAGGATTTGAAACCAGGTCCACTGAGAGCCCATCCAGTACCTGGGCGGAGGTGTGAGCCTCCACAAATACAGGGCGGGTCCTGGATAGTCGGAGGGAGACTTGTTGATACAGCAAAGTCTGTCTGATGGCTGGGACCTGGCATCTAGTACCTTGTGGAGAGTAGAATCAGAAAATTAACACAGCGACCCTGCTCCAAGGTCTGGGGTCAGTCTTGGGCAATCAGGGAAGTGGCCTGAGGGAGAGGGTAAAGCTTAGGTACTTGGCTTTCAGACTTGGCATCCGTCACCCTGAGTAACTGACTTCCCCTCCCGAGGGGCATCTATAAGATAAGACACGAGTGCTTTCTTGATGATTTCCTGACCTGCACAGAAGCACTTTGCAAAAACCACCAAAGAATACACGTGTGCCTGGTGTAACCCTTACAGATTCTAGAGGGATCGTTTAGAACGATCTGAGAGGTCGTCATTGGGCACACGTCCCTTGTGTTTCCAAAGACTTTGGCGCATACGTGATCCGTGGTCCAAGGACAATTCTCAGAGAAGCCTTGATTGACACTGGGTCTCATAGGGAGGACATTGGTGCTTTTCTGATTCTCTTTTAATCCTCCTTTTTTTGTGAGTAGGCATGATGACAGCACTCTAATACTAATGTTTCTTTTTAACAAAGTGGGAGGGCAGCTGACATTAATTTGATAACAGTGTTTTGCTTTCAATGGCAAATGAGACTGCAGTTTTTGTTTTGGGGGTTTTTTTCATGCAAGGTAGTGAAAGAAAGTTTTCATCTTTTTTAAACACAAAATTTAGCAAGGTAATCATGTTTAAGTGTACAATTCAACGGCATTAAGTACATTCATGATGTTGTGCAGCCGTCACCACCATCCATCTCCCAAACTTTTTCATGGTCCAAGCTGAAACTCTGTCCCCATTAAGCACTAACTCCCCATTCTCCCCTTGCCCCCGGGCCCTGGCAACCACCCTTCCACTTTCTGTTTCTATGAGTTTGACCACTCTAGGTGACTCACATAAGTGGAATTATACATTTGTTCTTTTGTGTCTGGCTTTTTTCACTTGGCATAACATCTTCAAGGTTCAACCATGTTGCAGCATGTGTCAAAACTTCATTCCTTTTTATGGCTGAATAATATTCCATTGTGATCCATTCATCTGTCAGCGGACACTTGGGTTGTTTCCATCTTTTGTCTTTCGTGAATAGTGCTGCTACAAACATTTGTGGACAAGTATGTATTTGCATCCCTGCTTTTAATTCTAGAAAATTTTCTTTTAAAATAAATATGTTTGGGTTTTTTTCAAGTTAATTTAAGGGAAATGCTTGGGTAAATTATACAACAGGTGGTATGCAGATAGGACCAAAAAAACTGTAAAGGAGGCAGGCGAATGTCTGAAGTTTGGAAGACTCTGGATTAGTGGAAAGACCTAGTAGCTCTTGTAACAATCTAGGCTCGGGGGATGGGGCTACTAGGTCAAGGGGATGGCTGCTGAGGGACTTTTGGAAGCAAAAATACAGGAACTGGGGACCAACCTAACCTAAGCGCCGAGTCTTGGGGTTTCCAGCTGGGGAGAAGTAGAAAGGTGGTAGAAATGCAGGGTCTGGAAGGTTCCCTTGGAGGAAGGAAAAGCCATAGAGCCATGCAAACTGAGAGGCAATGTCTTCTCGGCAAGTGGAAACTCAGGCCGCCTTGGAAATAAAACCTATCTAAGTTCTCAGTCACCACAAGGCAAGTGTGTGTATGTGAGTGTGTTGGACGAGGGGGTGCCCAGGGGCGATGCTCATGTAAAAATACAGATTTCTGGACCCCACCCCAGACTTACGGTCAGAACCTCAGGGGGTGAGGTCCAGCTGCCGTGTGTTTAGCACCCACTTCAGGCAATTTTGATTCACAGCCAAGCTTGCTAACTGTCATCAGATGCTGGCCGGCAGGGCTAGGATGTGATTTATTTACCTCGGAGCCTCCAGCATGGAGCGAAGGACCTGCCGCAGGCTTAGGTGCCGTGTTAGGCCAAGCTGGGGGTTAGGACTGGATTTGGGAGCCTGGCTTTGCTAACTGCAGCCACAAGCCCCTCATTCCGCACTCCAGCACCCAGCTCAGGTTTTCTTCCAGGAAAAACTTGTTGGACTCCTTTTCGGCTCACCGACCGCAGCTGGGAAGGTTGGGGCTTGCAGAGGGAAGGCCACGAGGAGGTCAGGGAGGCTTGCGTTCTGGTCAAGCGCTGGGGCCCCCTCCTCCCCTGGCTGCAGCTCTTCCAGCTGTCTCCGCCCTCCTCCCCTCCCCCTCCCCCCAGGCCCATCAGGCCCCTCAGCCCTAGTAACTGTGCCATTTACAGGCACTGCGCTCAGCAGCCAAGCTTGTCTTGTTTGAGTTCCAAGATTTTCCAAGTTGTGATGAGGTGGATGTCCTCCAGGGAGTCCAGAGAAGATAGGTGCCTTGCCCAAGGGCTCAGAGGTGGTCTCTGTGGGGTCTTTTGTGGGCTTCCGTATGATTTCCAGGCCCTACCTGAGGAAAAACAGAGCCAAGTTGTCTCAGGTGGGGTTCCCTGGGAAGCAGACTTAGAGGTGGAGATTTGCACATGGGACGTTTATTGGGGAGAGGTCTCCAGGTTGGGGAGAGGGCCCCTGGGGGAAAGGGAAGAAGCAGCATTGGGCAGAGTGAGGAGTTGGGCTGCAATACAGTCAAAAGAGAGGTCTCAGCCGATCCCGTGGGGAGGGCTGAAGCTGGGATGGCCAGGGTTATCCCAAATTGAGACTCCCAGACCAGACCTTTGCATGCCTACAGGCAGCAATCACTGCATGTGGGTACAGTGATTGGAAAAGGGTGTGACTTTGGGCTATTCCCAGAGAGGTTGAGTTGTTTTTGTTTGTTTGTTTGTTTGTTTTTTCGGCCACACAGCGTGGCATGCAGAATCTTAGTGACCCCACCAGGGATCCAACCCACGCCCCCTGCAGTGCAAGCATGGAGTCTTAACCACTGGACCACCAGGGAAATCCCCCCAGAGAGGTTGAGCTGTGACCTGTGAGCCTGTTGCCCTCTAGCAGTTGGTCCTTAAGGGACTGTAGCACACCACAGAATCTACCACATTTTTTTTTTGAAATTGTCAAATCAGAGAGCATCTGGTGGCCAAGGCTTAAACTGTCATCTGGAGTTGTCTTTTTTACTGTCTTCTGTGCAGGCCCTTTTGGGGAGGGGTGGGTTCTGCTTCCCCACCCCCACCTCAACCCCATCCCCTTTAATTGAATAGCTCCATTATCACCTGTTCTGGGATTTGGGCTCCTTGTACAATTTCATTTGAAAGCCGCTGTTCTAGCATGACATTCTTATTTAACAGATGAGGCCGCTGGGGACCAGAGAGGGAAAGGGGCTTGCCCAGGGTCACATAGCCTGTCAGGTGCAGAGCAGGGCGCAGATCTCAGGTCTCACGACTCCCTGTGTGGATCCTGTCTCACCAGTCTGTTGTAAACTCAGCGATCCGTAGCTGCATCAGTCCATTTCCTCTGCCCTCACTCCAACTGCTGAGAAGCTCTGTGGAGAGGAGTGGAGCCCATCCTGCTTCCATTTCCAGCTTTCCTGCTCTGAGACCCCTTTATCCGGGAACAGGCTAGTCTCAGCCCAGAGAGGCTGGAGAGCTATGATGGAAATGCCAAGATCCTTGAGGGGGCTGGAACTGAGGAGGGCGAGGTGAAGCAGCAGGCTAGGTCCAATGGGGAATAACTCTTTGTGCCCTGTGGTTCCCAGACAGCTTATTTCCTAATCCCTTTTCAGTCTGAGCTGGTGCCAGAGCTGGGGAAACATACCCAGCACCCCAGATACCACAACTCCCATGCTTCCTGCTCCTTGCTTTGTGGAACTGGCCAGTTTGGGCACTCAGGGCCAGTCCCCTCCAAGCCTTTCTTTTGGAAGACACCCTCATGTGCGTCCCAATCCCACCATGGGGCAGGACAGAATTCAGCCCTGCCTTTCCCTTCCCCAATCACCCATCCATCCCATTTCCAGCAGATCAGAGATAGACATGACCTTAGAAGGCCTGCAGGCCAACAGTTGCAAACCCAAATACCTAAGGGGCCGTAACTGTGCCCAATGGGACCCAGCAGAATGCAATAGGGAGCAGTGGGGTCTTTGGCAACAATTAATTGTATATTCTATATGGAGACACTGCGATGGTAATTAAGACACACATATACACACACAAATTGTCTTGGGAAACAAAATACCTAGGCCTGTAGGCCTGAGTCACTCTTCATTTTGAATCCGCACTCCAAGCCAATCCCCCTTCGGTGCAGAGGAGGAGCCTACGGTCAGAGTCAGGCACCAAAGCCACCCAATTACAGTATTTCAAGACCTCTCCTTGTTGTGTCTGCTGGCTCCTACTACATTGGAAGATGTAATAGGAGACACACACACACACACACACACACACACACACACACCTTCCAATCTCCCCGCCTGGAGGAGAAGTGACTAGAACCTCCAGCTGCCTTCCAGCCCCATTGCCCCTCAGCATTGCCAAATACCTTAGTCTCCACTCTGTCTCTTGTGACCTCCACAAGCCTCTCCAGGAAGTGAAAGTCTTGAGTGAGACCAGCAGTTTCCGGAAGTCCTCTCTGCCTCATTTTCCTGGGTTGCCCCTACTGGACCAGCAACGGGGGCCAGAGTGCTAGGGCTTCCTCCTCTACAGATGGTGCCCACCTTTCCCTGTTCATCTCCAAGTCCTGCACGTTCTCATCTCCTCCCCCAGGACTGGGGGCTCCTGGGCCCAAATCCCCCCATCCCTGGACAGCCTACAGGGTGGCAAGAGTGCAGCTTTCTTCCTTTTTGAGCATCTACATGTGTCAGGCCTCTTTTGGTGAGCCACAGAAACACAGAAGCCCCGTGAGGCGTCCATCATTTTGGGTTTGGTTTGGTTTGGTTTCTTTTTAACTTCAGGAGCCTTTCAATCTTCAGTTAACTTCATATCTCAATTCGCAGTACACTATGATCTTTGGTCCACGTGAGGCATCTCTCTTAGTTAATTTCCGTTTCCCCCATTCTCTTTCTTCTTTCTGGGCACCCATTCGAATGCACTCAGGGTGTATCCTTTTGTTTGCATGTGTTCTTAAATACGTGTTGCTTTTTTTATGTGCCTGTGTGTCACTCTGCACATCTAGAATTGGGCTATCAGAGCTCATTCTGCTTCTTACTTTTTCACTCTGTACTATGTTATATTTTTTTTAAGATTTGTTTTGGATGTGGCATTTTTAACATCTTTATTGAATTTGTTACAATATTGCTTCTGTTTTATGTTTTGGTTTTTTGGCCACGAGGCATGTGGGATCCCAGCTCCCCAGCCAAGGATTGTATCCACACCCCCTGCACCGGAAGGAAGAGTCCTAACCACTGGACTGCCAGGGAAGTCCCTGTACTATGTTATTAAGATCCACCTCCATGTTCATTTGGTCTGTTGCTTCTAATTATTGCTCCATCCTCTACAGATTGCAGCAGCTGCTTTGTACTGTCCTTCCCCTAGCAATAGACACCCAGGTGGCCTCCAACTCCTGGTCACCACAAATAGCACAGCGGTGAGCAACTTCAGATGGGTGTCCTTGTGGAGCTGGGGGAGCATTTCTTTGGTATGTATATACCCAAGAATTGAATCACTGGGTTGTAGGATCTCTGCATCCTTAGGTATTCTAAGTGGTACCAGGCTGTTCTGCAGGTGGCCACACACATCCACTCCCACCAACCCCTTGGTGTTGCCCAGCTTTCTAATTTTTGCCAGTTGTACAGTGGCAAGTGACACCTTGCTGCTCTCATTCTGGAACTTACATCTTAGTAGCACTTCTTGGCTATGTCGCTTTAAGCAAGTCATAGCAACCTACTGAGATTGACACTATGCCACCTAAAGGCAATAGATTCCACAACTCAGAGAGGCTGAATAACTTATCTGAGGTCTAACAGTTAGTGTGGAACTGTAATTTGAACCCAGAGTTCACACTCTTTTTTTTTCTTTCTTTTTTTTAGTTTTTTGCATACGCGGGCCTCTCACTGTTGCGGCCTCTCCCGCTGCGGAGCACAGGCTCCGGATGCGTAGGCTCAGCGGCCATGGCTCACGGGCCCAGCCGCTCTGCGGCATGTGGGATCTTCCCGGACCGGGGCACGAACTCATGTCCCCTGCATCGGCAGGCAGACTCTCAACCACTGCACCACCAGGGAAGCCCCCCAACACACTCTTAACCACTGTACCATTATCAACACATTTTGTCTCTTTTCTAAGATATCATCCGGGTCTACACTGCAAGCTTCTTGTCAGGGGCTGTGTTTTAAACCTCTCTAGGGCCCCCGGAGAACTGAGCCCAGTGACTTTCTTACAGGGGATGCTCAGTAAATCATTGTTTTATAGGTTTGGAGAGAAAAAAAGTGCAAGGTGTCTTGTTGAGTTTATCTGGAGGGCTACAGGGTGCAAGAAGCAAAGAGGAACTTGTTTGATCCACAGGGTTGCTGACTGGGGGCTGGTTGTGGTAGATAAGTAACCCTGGGCTCCTGGCTTCTGGCCACCATGTGGCCTGCGGAAGCAGCTTGTCATGAAGTTGGGGAGCAGAGTGGTGTTAGGGGGCCTTTGGGGAAAGGCAGGGGGGAAAGCCGATAGGCAATGAGGAATCTAGAATCCCCAAATGCCTCATCTGAGTGGGCTCCCACACCCAGTTGGTGAAACTAAAGCTCGTAAGGGTAGAGAATGGTATTCAAGATCAAAGGCAGAGCTGGAACTCAAACCCATGTCTCTAGACACATGGTTCAGAGATTTTCCATTCCTTCCTCAGGAGAAGATCCCAGTCAACAAGTAGGGAAGTATTTCTTCTCATGCTCTTTCATCACAGTGCATAGCAGTGCTGAAGGCTTTGGGGTAGCAAAGGAGTCCCCTTCTCCCTCTGAATGCCTCCTCAGACCTTCAAGGATACACCCCCCTCTCTGGGAAGAAAGCAGCTGATAACTGAGCCTAACCTCACTGTCATCATCTGTACAATGTGTACAATGATACCAATCTCCCAGAACTGTTGTGACAATTGAAACAAGATAATAAATAGAGAGCGTCCAGCACAACCCCAGACACAAAAGACTCTCCCCAGCAGAGATGGAGCACAGAAAGGCTGCAGAAACTGAATATCAAGGTCTGAGCTAGAACATTCTGGTAATACTTGATTTCCCTCAGGGGAGAGAGGAATGAACCTTTATTTCAAAAACGATTTTGGTGTGTATGTGCTTTCAAAACCTGCAGTGTAGTGTGAAATGGGGATGGAAACAAACCCCAAAAGGGACTTTTGGTGGCAAAAGGATTAAGAACTTTTTCTCAAGTTGGATGTGGAAGGTGGTGGCCCAGGGGGAAGGGCGGGTCCAAAGAGAACCTTCTAAAAATACTGCCCACTTACCAGAAAGACACAGCCCACTCCTCTGCTGCACCCCAGACAGCTCCTCAAAAGGAGAACTTGTCTTGCCACCCATGCCTCCTCGCTCCGGGCGAAGGCACCTCCCCAGGGTGGCCAGGGGGCCAGAGCCTGGAAGAAGCTGAGCCTTGGTGCCAGGCAGCTGCTTCAGATCCCAGCTCATTACTCTTCTCTTTGAGCCTGTTTCTTCATCTGAGAAATGGAAATACAAATAGCTAATGTGTGAGTTCAGCTAAACGGGATAATGTCTATAAATCATGTTGTTTGGTACCTGGCACTCAGAGGGCACCTATGAATTCTAGCTAGGCACCATCAGTCCTACTGATGGAGAGAACCCGGGGGTAGGTGAGCTAGAGGAAGGGTTCTTGCACTCAAGGGCTCCTTGGCTGTAGGATCTGTCCTGTGCTGGGGCAGCTGACAGGGACTCGCTCCTCTGCAGTGAGGTGGTCAGGGCTCTCTGCCTCCAGCCTGCTCTGGAATTGCAGGAGGAGGAAAGAGTCCAGTTAGGAGGCTCTGAAGCACTTCCTAAGCATCTAGAGACACAGGAAACATGGTTGTGGGAACCCCGGGAGGTCCCAGGCCAAGTTGATTTTGGCATGAATGGGAGGCGCTATGGTACTTCGGGGAGCTCTAAACTGCAAGCCTAGATTCTCAGGCTCCCAATATAATGGACTTCCTTTGACCGTGGGCCTCCTGTGTGCCTGGCACACCACACAGAGCCCTTCTTGGCCTTTTGATGGTCCCACAAGGTAAGTATCATTATCCCAATCTAGTGGTGGGAAAGCTGATATTCAGAGAGGTTAAGTCACTTGCCTAAGGTCTCCCAGCCAGGATTCAAACTCAAGTTCTCCAACCAGGTGACCTTGGACAGGCCATTTCAGCGAGGTGTCTGAGTATCCTCCTTGGTCAAATAGGCATAATACTCCACATGCCTTCTCCCTAGGGCTCTTTGTGAGCTCAGATTGGGGGCTAGAGGCAGAAGTCTGTTGTGAGCTGCAAATCTTTGTCTAGTCAAGAGGAAATGTGTAAGATGCATGCTTTGTCTTGGAGATGCAGGAAGGTGCTGAGGTATATGTTGGGGGTGTCTGAGAGCAGACTTTCCAGGTTGCACTGCTGCCTCTGGGGCTTGCTTGTTCCTGTGGAGGTTGTGGGGTCTCCTTATGCAAAAGAACAGAAAGCTTGGCTTCACAATGTGGTAACGCAGGAATGGAAGAGAAAGGATCCCTTTATCAGTCTCACAGAGGTAAGAGGTGAATTAATAATAATAATAAGGACCATCACCCACGTTGTGCTCATCAAGTGTGTGCTGGACGCTATTCTATGCTTCCATTCATTAAGCACTTACTAAGTGATGGTCACCTTCCTAAGGGCTCTACATGAATTAACTCACCTAAGCCTTATGAGCTACCAAGTATTATTATTCCCATTTTACAGATGAAGAAACTGAGGGAATTCCCTGGTGGTCCAGTGGTTAAGACTCTGCACTTCCACTGCAGGGGGCCTGGATTCAATCCCTGGTCAGGGAACTAAGATCCTGCAAGCCGTGCACGTGGCCAAAAAATAAAAATAAAGATGAGGAAACTGAGGCTTCAAGAGATTTAAAAAATGAGATTAAAAAGATTTAAAAAATGAGATTAAAAAAACCCAGGTTGTGGTGAGTTGGTAGATAGGAGTGGTTTCAGAGCCAGGCAGTTTGACTCCAAAAGCTCAAAGGAGTTGCCTTCTTTCTCTACTGTCAGTGTATTGCCCTGGTATTTGATCACATTTGGTGATGCTGTCCAATGTTTGAAGCTGAGCTTGTCAATTAGCTAGACTTCTTCAGGCTCTTCCCCACTGTACCTCCCTCCATTGCCCATCTGTGATGGGACCCAGTTTCTATTCCTGAGCCTAGATAAATGGGAGTGCTTATTTGACTGGATATATTCTGATTGGCAGGAAAGAGCGTGGACGGGGAGTCTTGTGCTAGGGGATCAGGTGCAGGCCCCACCACCGGCAGACTCTTGGGCCTCGTGCAAAGTACGTCCCCTCTCAGGGTCTCATCTTCTCCTCTGTAGGATGAAGGAGATTGAGCTTGAAGGTCCCTGGCTGACCTTGTGGGAAAACTGAGAATTTGAGTGACTTGACTAAAGTCACACATTTCGTTCATGGAATTACTGGGGTTCGTCCTGAGCTCTTGTCCCCAGATGCCACAGTCTGGAGAAAGGCAGATGGCTACAATGTAGGCTCGCAATAAAGACCACAGACTGAAAAATGGGAGGCAGGCAGCAGGCAAGATTTGGGACAGGGAGGTCTTCTCTTACCACCCTGGACAGAACAGTAGATTGCTTCGTTGGCTCCCAGGACAACTTGTTGGAAGAAGTGGAACCCTCCCCGCACCTCCCAGCCTTGGCCCCTCTCCAAGAAACGGGAGATGGCGGCCCCATCTTTCAGTTCTGCTTCCTCCAGTCATGGTTGGCTGGGCCTTTAACGCAAGCCTGCTATGTTTGTGTTCCTGTAGCCCACACCCAACCCATTATAAACAGTCCACCCCGGCCAGGGCCTCTCGTTGGACTGGAAAGTTCATTCTCTGTGATATGTGCGTCTGTGTTGAGACCCTCCAGAGCTAGCAAGAGTTGTTGATGAGTGAAAGGAGAAGAAACACCTGGGGAGGTGGTGGTAAGTTGTGCGTGTGTGTTTTCTCACAACATTTCCCTGCTTCAGTTTCATTTTATTCTGGCCCAGGCTGGGCACTCAGAAGGCTGTCTTAGATCCTCTGGCCAGCTCTCTTCTCACCTTCTCCGAGAAGCTTCTTTTGATTCTTTCCAGCATGTATCTGCATCCCAAGTATAGCGGGTTGAATAGTGCCCCCGCCAAAGATATGCCCACATCAAATCCCTGGAACCTTGAATGCTACCTTATGTGGGGAAAAAAAGGTCTTTGCAGATGTAATTAAGTTAAGGATCTTGAACTAATATCCTGGATTATCTGGGTGGGCCCTAAATCAATGTCCATTTAAGAGAAAGGCAGAAGATTAGGAGGTGATGTGACCACTAAGGCAGAGAACGGAATGATGTGGCCACAAGGTCACAAGTCAAGGAATGCCATCAATTCCCAAATATGGAAGAGGCAAGGGAGGATTCTCCCCTGGAGCCTCCAGAGGGACCACGGCCCTGCCTGCACCTTGATTTTCGACTTCTGGCCTCCAGAACTGTGAGGGCATAAGACTCAGTTGCTTCAAGCTACTAGGCTTGTGGTACTTTGTTGCAATAGCAACAGGAAATGAACAGACCATGGAATCATAGACTCCCTGCACTAGAGAGTAGGGCGGGGTCATTGGAGCCACGCAGATGCAGCTTCACACTGGCTCTAGCCAGCAAGAGCTGCACGTCAGGGGGCTGTTAGCCTCTCTGAGCCTCACGCTGCTCGTCTGCAAGAGGGAGACCATAATGCCTACCTCCCAGTGCCAGTGTTTTGTTTTGCTTTAACAGCTTTATTGGGATATAATTCAAATGTCAGACAATTCACTCATTTAAAGGGTACAATTCAATGGCCTTTTTGGTACATTCACACAGTTGTGCAACCAACCCTCAGCCAACTTTAGAACACTTCATCGTTCCCCCAGAAGGAACCTCATACCCACGAGCAATGGTTCCCCATTTCCCTCCACAATTCTCCCTCCACCGTAGCCAACTACGAATTTACTTTCTATGTCCAAAGATTTGTCTGTTCTGTATATTTCATATAAATGGAATCATACAAGATGTGCCTTTGTGTCTGGCTTCTCTCACTTATCAGGATGTTTTCAAATTTCATCCATGTTGAAGCATGTATCAGTACTTTCTTCCTTTTTATGTCTGAGTACTGTATGGATAGACCACATTTTGTTTATCCATTTATCCATTGATGGGCATTTGAATTGTTTCCATTTTTGGGGTATTATGAAGTATGTTTTTATGCACATTTGTATACAAGTTTTTGTGTGGATACAGCCAGGGTTGTTTTGAAGATTAAATGAAGTAGAACCTAAGGCATCTGATATGTCCTCCAACAATTAATAATGAAAGATATTAGAGGAAATATGCCCCAACTCTTTCAATTTACAGATTAGGAAACTGAAGCATGGAGAGGAGCACAGACTTGCTTGAGGTCATCCAAGGCAGGAGAGCATAACACTTACATGCAGGTCCATGAATCAGACTGCCCAGAACTAAATCTTGTTTGGACTTGGGTTACCTTAGGTAGGTCACTTCACCTCTACGAGCCTCAGTTTACTCATGTGCAAAATGAGGTTAGTAATAGTACGTACCTCATATGGTTGTTGATGTGAGGATTAAATGTGCTAGACCACGTGTCTGGCACATAGTAGGTGCTCTGTACATCTTAGCTGTTGTCGTTCATGGTAGTGCCAGCAGCAGAACTTAGGTCTCCTGGCTCCCAGGTATGAGAGGTCTTGAATCTACACTTCTCCAGTTCCCTTTTCTGTGTCACGGGCATCTTCCCAGTGTGACTGTAGGTTCTGTGGAGGAAGGACATAGGGCTGCTTCTCCCCACTGCCCTGAGCACATAAGAGGTGCTGAATGAGAACCTTTGCTCACTTTCTTTGGTTTCTGCCAACCCTGGCCTTCACCAAGAGACCCAGCTGGAGACTGTGATAGGTGTTAATTCCCTGCATCTTTCCAACACCCCATGAGCTAACTGAGTGCGTCTCCCTTCCAGGCAGTGGACAGCACACAACCATGGAGTTGGGGCCTCTAGAAGGTGGGTACCTGGAGCTTCTCAACAGCAATGCTGACCCTTTGCATCTCTACCACCTCTATGACCGGATGGACCTGGCTGGAGAAGAAGAGCTAGAGCTCTGCTCAGGTGGGTTCTCCTCCCTCTGGCCCCTTCCAAGTCCCTCCCCACCCCTCTGCCTGCAGTAGAGATGGCAACCAGGGGAAGCCCTGGCTGTGGAATTCCGGTCAGCACCACGGACAGCTCCAACTCCCTGCCACTCCGGCTCCTGATGGAAATATCTCCCAGCCCGCCCTGCCTCTCCCTCCTTCCCCACCAGCCCTCTTCCCAGATCTTTCCTGCTTCATCCAAGTGGCTTTTCCTCCCAGAACCTGATACGGACACCATCAACTGCGAACAGTTCAGCAGGCTGTTGTGTGATATGGAAGGTGATGAAGAGACCAGGGAGGCTTATGCCAATATCGGTGAGGAAGCATTATGAACCCAGAAAAAGGACAATTGAGGGAAAAGATTCTTTTATCTGTTTTGTTAATCTCACCCATTCACCAGGAGCCTCCAGGCCCTCCCTCAGAAATCGGGGCAAGGGGGGATGGGGAGCGAGGGCTAAAAGGACAGAGAATCGGGGAAAGAAGGGAGATGGAGAAAGGTAGGGAAATAGAGCCCTTCACTAATGAACACCAGGCAAACAAATCTCACTTTTCCATCTTCTGCCTCCATTTCTATACATTTTTCTATTTGTTGCTCTTCTTTCCTTCCCACAAAGCCCGTATCATATGCCCCTCCCTCCCTCCCTTTCTCCTCAGCTCCTAAGCTAAACTACTCTAGTATTTGTAATAACTACCTTTGGGGGGCACTTGCAGCCTGCAAACCACTGTGCATGTGTTATCATATTGAAATCTTACAAAAACAAAGGAAGTAGGTACTATTAGTATCTTCATTTTACAGATGAGGAAATTGAGGTTTAGAGAGATAAAGAATCTACCCAAGGCTGCATTAGAGATAGTAATGGGTAGGTCTGAAATTCAAAGTCCTTATTTTTCACCACAAGAGGGAAGGTATCTAGAGTGGGGAGGTTTGGTAAGGCTCAAGCTGAGAGGCTGGTTGGCAGCTTGAAAAAGACCTACAGTTTTCAGACAAGGGCAGAACTCTTTGGGACTCTCTGGGGAGAGGTGTTTCTGTTGTTTTTTGTGGGGGGTGAAGGATCCCTCCTTACCAGGTTCACCACTGTCTCATACAGAGGCTTTGTTGAATTAGAAAAAGATGCCCCTTCTTCTAGAGGATGCAGCCCCCATTAAGATGTAACAGCTTGGCTATCAAAGTGAAGGCTGG
This sequence comes from Stenella coeruleoalba, assembly GCF_951394435.1. Lineage (NCBI taxonomy): Eukaryota > Metazoa > Chordata > Mammalia > Artiodactyla > Delphinidae > Stenella > Stenella coeruleoalba. The sequence continues at coordinate 58,012,786 of NC_137161.1, forward strand.
ATTCCTGCCCCCATTTGCCCTTTTTTCTGGGCATCCTGTACAGTGAACAACCTGCACAGATGTTCTTCGTGGCCCTTTTCCTGGCATCCCAAGAATCACATCACTTAGGAGGTCTGGCATGAACATGGCTAGACATTCCCCAACACATAGTTAATCCAGCATCATACAAGGGCAGAAAATGGAGAGGAGCAGTAACTGTATGTGTCTCAAAGATTACAGAACTGAGAACCTGCCTGCTTCCTTCCCTTCCTGAGAATTTACTTGGAAGAAGCAGAAATGTTTAGGGCTGAGAGTATTCACATTTCCTCACAACTGGAGGCAGTAATGAATGAGTTGGGCTTTTTCCCAAATCACTTAGGATTTGGGGGCTTTCTCCCCTTAGGGGCATCTACACAGGAAGTGGGAGCAAGTGGAGGAGGCAGCTTCACCCGAGTCTGTTCCTGAAGTCTCTGGTCCTGGGCATGCAGTCATCTGAGGCACCCCGAAGGATTACATTGGCTTCCATTCCCATAAAATGGGAATAATAATCACACCTGCCTCATGGGATCACTGTGAGGATTGAATAAGTTTCTGTGCGTAAAGTGTTTAGAGCAGGAATTTGAGAAGAGTAAGCATTCAGTAAGTGTTAGGTACCACCCCACCACTGCCATCAACACCATCATCATCATTATCACCATTTATGCCCTCACTCCATTCCTCACTCAGAAGCCTTTTATGGCTCCCCATGGCCTGTAAAATCCAGTCCTAACTTTCCCCAACATGAAACCTTTACTGAAGACACCTATTTCTAAGAGTTTCCCAAACACCTCTCCTCACTCTGTCCCCACTACCCAGATAGCCCTACACTTTTCACCTCTCAGAATCTACCCCAACCCCCATCTTTCAAAGTCTGGCTTCAGGACCCCTTCCTCTGGGAAGCCCTCCCTGATTGCCCCATCCCACTATATACACTCTCTCCTCTTGCCATGATAACTGTCTTCCATTTGGCTCCATGCCATGTTCCACTTCCTATAATTAACCACCATTGGTTGTCTACTGTGTACTAGCTACTGTGTTGATTGCTTTAAATGCAGAGCCTCTAACCCTCACCATCCATCCCTCGGTCGTAGGTGTTATTTATTCTCATTACACAGATGAGGAAATGGGGGCCCAGAGAGGTTAAGTAACTGACCCAAGATTGTACAGCTTGTAAGGCAATTGGGGAGTAGAACTGGAATTTAAACTCAAACTCAAGACAACTCTACTACGCTGTGTTGCACTACTTTATAGCAATAGATAAATTTGTATGCATACATATCATCCCTTCAATTAGATTAAGAGCCCATGAAGTTTCAGTGTTCCTTCATTAATTTGATCATTCATTGAGCAACATTTATTGAGCCCCAGTGTGCGCTAGGTCTGGAGGGTCACGGTTCCCCGATGCCCAGCCCAAGGCCGGGCTGGGCAATAAGCATTGCCCAGCATTCGGTGAGAACTAGTTGATTGACTGCACTTTTTCTTGTCTGGGCAGCGGAACTGGACCAGTATGTCTTCCAGGATTCCCAGCTGGAGGGCCTGAGCAAAGACATTTTCAGTAAGTTGGGGGGGTCTTGTCTTAGCCTGCATTTCCTTCCTTGTTCCTTGGAGAGTGCTGTAATACCCGACAACCACCTTTGATGGATGGTCAGATCATCCCCAACATAGGGACAATGGGAGCTCACCTTGGACGTCCACTGACTGTGTGTGTTGGTGTCTTTGGTTTTTCCCCGAAGTCGAGCACATAGGACTGGAAGAAATGATCAGCGAGAGTGTGGAGGTGCTGGAGGAAGCAGGACAGAAAAGTCAGAAAAGACGTGAGTGAGCCCCTCCCTGATCCGGCCTAGCCTTGCTTGACTTCCAGCCATGCCTTGGCTCTAAAACCTGTTACGGCTCCCCGTTGCTTCCCTCGTTAAGTTCTGTCTGCTCTGCCAGGCTTGGGTGTCCCACCCACCTCTTCCCTCACCACTGCTCCCTGGTGACCCAGGGAGGAAGCAGACGGCCCAGGATCAAATGGCCCCTCTCCTGATGGGTCTCTACCTCTGGCTGTTTTGATTGCCATTTCCAAAAGGACCTCTGGGCTCTGGCTTCTCTTCCATCCTTAGTTGTCACCCCTGTATTTAAGGGAGGTCTCTTCAAGCACAGTTTTTTCCCAGCAAGATCTGGGTTTGAATCCTGGATCTGCTGTTTATAGTCTATATGAACTTGGGCAAGTACCTGCATCTCTCTGAGCCTCCTGGTCAGTCTCCCTGCCTCCTTAATCTGTCCTTACCCGGCAGCCAATGTGGACTTTTAAATGCAAATCAGATCATTTTGCTGCCCTGCTAACCCTCCAATGGCTACAAAATACACACCACAAGGGCTGTTTGAGCTGGCCCTTCCCACCTCTCCTAACTCACTATGAGCCACCATGCTCCAGCCATACTGGCTTCTTTCCATTCCTGTAACCCATGTATCCTTTTCAGCCTCAGGGCCTTTGCACTTGCTGTTCTCTCTATCTGGAATGTCCTCCCCCTTCCCATGGTGGGCTTGGGAATCTGTTAGGTCTTGGCCAGCATGTCACCTCCTCCTGAAGGCTTTCCTAGACCAACTTTTTCCATATAAATTACCTCACTTATTTTCACCTTGTTTGTGTCTCTCCTTCCCTGTCGCACTTGTCATAATTTGGACTTATTTTATTTATTGCCTTTTGCTTAGTTCCCCCACTGTGAGGACAGGGACCTTGTCTTTCTTATTACTACATCCCCAGCACCTGGCACATGGCTGGCATGCAGGAGCACCTCAATAAATATCCACTGAATGAAAATTTCCATAAAATGGGCCTAACAGTTAATCAAAAGCTTACTATGTGCCAGACCATGTGTAAACCCTGTACCTAGTTATTTAATTTGAACAGGTAAACAGGTGCATGGCATAAAAATTCAAAATGTGTAAAAAATATTCAGTGAAAAAAAATCTCCCTCCCATCCTTTTCCCCCAGTCCCTCATTTTCCCTCCCTGAAGACAACCTATGTTGCCAGTGCCCTTTTAGTCTTGTTAGGAATATTCTATTTGTCTAAAAGCCAGCTCTTAAAAAAAAATTTTTTTTCACACAAATGACCACATTTTACCTACACTCTTTCTTCATTTAACATGTCTGGGAGGTTATTTTCTTAGCACTAATGGAAAACGCATGGTCCTGCCTCCAGGAATTTCCCTTTCTTTCTATTTTTTTCCTTCCTTTCTTTTTCTTTCTTTCTTTCTCTCTCTCTCTCTTTCTTTCTTTCTTTCTTTCTCTTCCTCTCTCTTTTATTCTTCCTCCTTTCCTTCCTCCCTCCTTCCCTTCCTTCTTTCTTCCTTTCTTTTCATTTCATAAACATTTTCCCTAATATTTTATTATGAAAAATTTCAACATACAGCAAAGATGAAAGAGTTGTACTACAAACAACCATATACCCATCACTTCCATTCTACCATCAGTGTTTGGCTATAGTGGTCCTAACACATCTCTAGCCATCCCTCTATTCATCCGCCCATCCAACCATTTTATTTTTAGAACAGTTCAAGGTAAATTGCAGACACCAGTACTGCCCCATATGTCCTTCAGCATCCTTGTTATTTTTAGGGCTGTGTGGTATTTCACATGATCAACCATAATTTGGTTCATCAGCCTCTTGCTAAGGGACACATAGGGGTTTTCTCAATGTGTTACATGCTTGATACTCACTCAACTGATTTCCAATGCATTCCTGCCAAGTGGGAATCACTGCCCCCATTTCACAGATGAGAGACCAAAGGCTCAGAGAGGCTGTGTTGCAGAGACGCACAGCTAGGAAGGGACCAAAAGCAGGGTTTTTTAAATTTTTAGTATTATTTTTTTTAACTCAAACTCCTCTTGTGTCCCCTCTGTGGCTCTGCCTCTCCCAGTGCCTCACTGTCCTGGGTGCTTCAAGATGGGGTTTGGGCTCAAGCAAATGAGTAGGGGCAGAAATTGTTGGGGGCTGGGGAGGGAAAGGGACCCCCAAGGCCACTTCCCAGCCATTTAAGGCAATTCTATAGGGCCTGCTGGGGTCCACAAGCCCCTCCTGGCTTGGAATACCCCTTCCCTGGGGCTGATGACCATAGTGTTCTCTCTGCAGCCTTCCCAGAGGAGCTGCCTGTGGATCTGAAGCACAGGAAGCTAGGTGAGCAAGGCGGGTGGGTCCTGGGAGATTGATGGGCAGGAAAGCCAGGGCCTCCTCAGGCCCACATGTAAACTGGCCTTTGAAAGCCAGGGCTCAGAGAGGTGAAGCCACTTGTCTGAGATCACACAGCAAGTGAGAGGTGGAGTTGAGATTCAAACCAAGATCATGATTCCATAGCCCGTGCTCTGAAGTTCAGGGACTGCTGGGAGATTCAACTCCTCCTACAAAGGCTCTCCCCTAACACCTCCCTCCTCTTAACTCTGAGTCAGAGCTGAGACCCCATCCTGCCACCACCACCTAGTTCCACTGCCCCTCCAGGCCACATGTCTCCTTTCAGAGTGTAGAGTCATCTCGGATCAGCTAGTTACCCAGTGCCCTCCCACCCTCCGTAGAGCCCCCATGCCTCAGTGAGCCTCTTCCCCCATACTCATCAGTCCCGCTCCCCTCCCACTCAGTTGTTATTGCAAAGGTTGGGCAACCAGCCCCTCTGCGGGAACAGACTGAGGAATGAAAGCCTCATAGTCCGATGGAGGAAGCCTGGTCCCTGCCCTCAGAAAGTTCTAATCGGATGGAGAAGACAGGGACCCTGTCCACGAAGACCCCAGGATGATGGAGAAATAGTCTCTGTCTTCAGGGAGCTCCCAATCTGATGGGGGAGGCAAGTCTCCACCCTCCTAGGGCTCCCAATTAAATGGAGGAGATAAACTCCTGCCCCAGTCTGATGGGCAGTGCTTGGGGCCTCTTAGGGGGCCGGGGGCTCAGTGACTGGCTGTACAAGCTGGTAGGGGCCTGGGCTAACAGCCTATTCATAGGTCTATCCCACCCCTAGCTCTCCATGGCAGGAAGCTCTCAGGGCCCAGTCACAAAGAGGAGGCTGGGGGTAGAGGGCTGCCTGGCACAGAGCAGTTGCTGATAAAACCAGCTTCACCCAGGGCAGCGAAGAGGACAGGAGTTTCCTTCCACTGCCAGTAGAGATCTGCTCCCAGAGCGCTCCCTACCCTGGGAAGGCCCCTGCAGGCACCCACCCAGATCTCACCCAGCCTCTAACATTGGCCCTTCCTCACAGCTGAGCCCCTAGCCATGCCCGTGGTGACCGGTGCTTTCCTGGTGGGGCTAGTGAGTGAATCTTCAGCTCAGCCCTGCCCGTCACCACCTGCTCTGTTCAACAAGGAGCCAGCACCCAGCCAGACCCGGCTGGAGGACACCGGTATGTTAGGGGCTTGCAGAGGGTGGGCTTCCCCGCTGCCCAGAGGCAGGAGCCGCCAGGGACGGGAATTCCTCCCCTACTAGTGTCCCCCACTTCTGTCCCAGCCAATGCCATCCTCGATGTCCCCATCAACCCAGCCTGTGCCAGAAAACATGCCCTGGAAGGAAACGCATTCCTAGGAAACACAGCAGGGAATCCCCGCCAATTAGGGAATTCACCCGCCAGCCCTCTGCTTTCATCAGCTGGGAACTGAGCGCCCTCTCTGTGCCAGCACCACCACCACAGGCAAGCAGACACAGCTGCGGCTCTCTGGAAGACTGGAGCCCTTTAGAAGGGAGTCAGCTGTTAATTAAGATGTTAATGGAGAATCCCACCTCACCGCCTTTGTCTCTTGCAGTGCCCCCTTCCAGTTCCTTGTTGAGCTGCCTGAGTCTCCCTCCTGGACCCATCCAGATCATCCCCACTCTCTCCACTCTGCCCCAGGGGCTCTGGCAAATCTCAGGGGCTGGGACAGGGGTCTCCAGTATACTCATCTACCAAGGTGAGTATGCGAGGCCGGACGCCCCACCCCCTCTGCCTGTGACCTGACTACTCCCTGATCCCATCCCCCCTCCACCCCACCCCTGTCCCAGATATTTGGCAGTTTTAGCCTAGCACCTTCTCATGATCCTCCTTCCCCAGAACACCCATCTCTGTCCCCATTTCCCAAAAATCAAAGCGGAGGAGCAGGGCTCCCCAACGTGGTCTGGGTGAGTGATACACCAAGTGGCTAAGTGGCATTTTTTGGGTCACTTTCCCCGAGTAAGCCTTAGTTTCTCCTTTTCTATCAAAAAAAAATAAACTTTATTATATTTTAAAATCACAGCATCGGGACTTTCCTGACAGTCCAGTGGTTAAGACTTTGCCTTCCAGTGCAGGGGGTGTGTGTTCAATCCCTGGTCTCAGAGCTAATATCCCACATGCCTCATGGCCAAACAACCAAAACAAAAACAGAAGCAATACTGTAACAAATTCAATAAAGACTTTAAAAATGGTCCACATCAAAAAAAAAAAAATCTAAAATAAAAGCACAACATCAATGCATGCTCATTAACAAACCAAGCAATAAGAGATACTTACAAGAGTTCCTGAGTCTCTCCCTCACTCTTTTAGTATACCGTTGTGAACAGTTTGGTATGCATCCTTGCATAGCTTTCTCTGAATTGCCTTGTTTCCAGGTCAGTAAAATGGTCCCTGCTGACCTGCCACATTGAAAGGTTGTGAATTGTCCAAAGGAAGGCATGTTGGTCTCTAAGGGATGGGAGAGAGAATGAGGCTAAGGGGGATACTTCCACTCAATTCAAGAGCATCTTTTGAAGGTTGCATGCCAGTTTTTGTATAATGCGTTGGTGCCCCAGGAGCAAGAGGGTGTTCTGGGCATCCAGGAAAATGAGTACTGACCACACAGTGGGAAAAGTGCTGTATAGCACTTGCCCTAAGCTCCCTATGAGCTGATTGTGTCCATTTCACAGATGGGAAAACCAAGGCTCTGGGAGCCTAGTTGTAACTCCAGAGCTCTTTCCTCAACTTCGGCCTGAAATTTCTTCCTCTGGAAGTTCCCCTCACCTTTCCCCAGACTCCCAGCCCTACAGCCTGATTTGGGAAGGGGGTCACCCAAGTGGGCTCCTTGTTGTTTCTGTACTCCTTGCCCTCCCCATGTAGGTGAGATGCCCCAGGCCAGCCAAACACCCGCCTCCAGCAGCACAGCTGTCCACAGCCTCCCAAAGTCCCCAGACCGGCCCGGCTCCACCAGCCCCTTTGCCCCATCGGCAGCTGACCTCCCCAGCATGCCTGAACCAGCCCTGACCTCCCGCACAAACCTAACAGGTAAGAATCAGCAGGACCTGTGAGAGTTACTGGAAGCAGAACTGAGGCCCTGGGGGAAGGGATTGCCTCAGACAATGAGGTCCACGAACAGAGCTGCCTGCAGACACGGGCAAGTTGTGTTTTTGTGTAAAACGGGGCAGGGAGGGTCTCCAGGGAGGGGGCATACGTGGGAGGGTTGGTGAGGGGAACAATTGGAGAATCCATGGGCCACCACCAGCCTTCACCATCTTGTTACATGGCAGGAAAACAGGCTCAATGCAGCCAGATCTTCTGAATTGTCAGCAGAATCTGGAGATCTTGATTTTTTTTTTTTTTTTTTTTTTTTTTTTTTTTTGCGGTACGTGGGCCTCTCACTGTCATGGCCTCTCCTGTTGCGGAGCACAAGCTCCGGACGCGCAGGCCCAGCGGCCATGGCTCACGGGCCCAGCCGCTCCGCTGCATGTGGGATCCTCCCGGACCAGGGCACGAACCCATGTCCCCTGCATCGGCAGGTGGACTCTCAACCACTGCACCACCAAGGAAGCCCTGGAGATCTTGATTTTAACATAGATATTGTGATTTTTAAAACACTGGTGAAAATTTTAAAAGTACAACTGGCCAAAAAAAGACACCTTTGAGCAGGATACAGCCTCAGGTCACCACCTGGTAACCTCCATCTTGCGGAGACTCAGCCCACGTCAGCTCTGACCTTGCGATACTCAGAGGACCGATGCCCCAGAGGGAGGGAGGTCCCTGGGGCGCCCCTCACCCTAACTCTGACACTGGCTTCTTCCCCTCCAGAGGATGAGATGTCCCCCACCCAATGCCCAGCAGCTCACGAGGCATCCAGCAAGCTTCCCAAGTGGCCTGGTGAGTGGTGGCAGGGTCCCTCTGCCTGGGTGCTGGAGACTTCCTGTCACTCATTCACCCAACACTTATTCAATCCCTCACTTGTTGGCTCATTCATTCATTCACTTGCTCATTTGATTCCGCCATCTCAGCATTCATTCCGCCAGTTATACCTACACTTAGAGCAATATTTACTGAGGACCTGCCCCTCGTAAGCCCATGCTAGGTGTTGACATCTTGTTTGTGAGGCTGAGAGAATGAAACAGGGAAGGGAGGGTGATTGGGAGAGTGGGTGAAGGCAGGAGTGGATGATGGGTGTGGGAGAGATGGAAGGTGGGAATGAAAGGGCAGCTGAGAGAACGGCCAGACGACTGAGTCTGACTCTGTTCCAGGTACACTTCCAGGCACATGAGATGTGGTCAATCATTAAAGTTGTAAACAGGGACTTCCTGGTGGTCCAGTGGTTAAGACTCTGCGCTTCCATTGCAGGGGGCGCGGGTTTAATCGCTGGTCAGGGAACTAAGATCCCGCATGCCTCCCGGGATTGTTTGCGGCCAAAACAAACAAACAAAGTCATAAATAACCCCAGTATGATCCCCATTTTACAGATGAGGAGACTGAGGGCTAGTGGGGTATATCACATGCTCAACGTAACAGCAATAAGTGGTAGAGCTGGAACTTGAACCAGAAACCTGGATTCCACTATCTTAACTCTTAGCACCACCAACCCCACCATGACCTCCCTATGGTCAGTGAACAAAAGAAGAGGGTTAGTGAGTAAATGAAAGAGTGGACAGATAATCAAGTGAGAAGATGAGTGAATGAATGGGTGTAGGAATGAATGAATGAGTGTCTGGGTAATTGAAGGAGGCAGCTAATCAAGAAGGCAGTCGGGGAAGACTTTGACGAATGGATGAACAAGCTAGTGATGGTGGCCGGGCTGGCCACTCTGCTGCCCTCACAGTGGCCAATCCTGCCACTAGCATCCTCCTCTCCCCCACCCCACACCCTTTGACATGTGCAGAGAGTGTGGAACAATTCTACTGCTCGCTACGGAACAAGTACCAGGCTAAGCCCGCAGGCCCAGAAGGCATCCTGGTGGAGGTGGACCTGGTGAGGGTAAGGCTGGAGAGGAGCGGCGGCAAAAGCCAGGACAGAGAGCTGACCACCCTGGACTGGGCAGAGCGGCAGCCGGCCCGAGGAAGTCTGGGCGAGGTGCTGCTGGCCTCTAGCAACCACCGGCGGCCACGTGAGACGCAGGTGATCGCCGTGCTGGGCAAAGCAGGACAGGGGAAGAGTCACTGGGTCCAGGCCGTGAGCTGGGCCTGGGCCTGCGGCCAGCTGCCACAGTACGACTTTATCTTCTGCATCCCCTGCCACTGTTTGGACCGTCCGGGGGACACCTACCGCCTGCAGGATCTGCTCTTCTCCCTGGGTTCACAGCCACTGTCAGTGGACGACGAGGTCTTCAGTTACATCTTGAGGAGGCCCGACCGCATTCTGCTCATCCTGGATGCCTTCGAGGAGCTCGAAGCCCAAGACGGCTTCCTGCACAGTGCGGGCGGACCCACGTCGGCAGAAGCCCGCTCCCTCCGGGGGCTGCTGGCGGGCCTCTTCCAGCGCAAGCTGCTGAGAGGCTGCACCCTGCTGCTTACAGCCCGGCCCCGGGGCCGCCTGGCCCAGAGCCTGAGCAAGGCCGACGCTCTGTTCGAAGTGGCCGGCTTCTCCGCCCAGCAGGCCGAGACCTATGTGATGCGCTACTTTGAGTGTTCGGGGACCACCGAGCACCAAAAGAGAGCCCTGGCGCTCCTCCAGTCCCAGCCATTTCTCCTGAGTCACAGCCATAGCCCCACTGTGTGCCGGGCCGTGTGCCAGCTCTTGGAGGCCCTCCTGGAGCTAGGTGATGAGGCCCAGCTGCCTTCCACGCTCACGGGACTCTATGTTGGCTTACTAGGCCCAGGAGCCCGTGACAGCCCCCCAGGGGCCCTGGTGGGACTGGCCAGGCTGGCCTGGGAGCTGGGCCGCGGTCACCAGAGCAGCCTGCGGGAGGGCCAGTTCCCATCGGCCGAGGTGAGGGTCTGGGCTGTGGCCCAAGGCTTGGTGCAGCCCACCCCGGGGGCCCCGGAGACCAAGCTGGCCTTCTCCAGCTTCCTCCTGCAATGCTTCCTGGGCGCCATGTGGCTGGCTCTGAGCAGCGAAATCAAGGACAAGGAGCTGCCGCAGTATTTGGCATTGACCCCGAGGAAGAAGAGGCCCTATGACAACTGGCTGGAGGGCGTGCCGCGCTTTCTGGTTGGGCTGGTCTTCCAGCCTCGTGCCTGCTGCCTGGGAGCCCTGGCAGGGCTGGCGGGCTCCACCTCAGCGGTCAGGAAGCAGGAGGTGCTCACCAGGTACCTGAAGCGGCTGCAGCCTGGGGCGCTGAAGGCGGGGCGGCTGCTGGAGCTGCTGCACTGCGCCCACGAGGCGCTGGATGCCGGGCTTTGGCAGCATGTGCTGCAGGGGCTCCCGGCCCACCTCTCGTTCCTGGGCACCCGGCTCACACCTCCCGACACCTACGTGCTGGGCAGCGCCTTGGAGGCGGCGGGCCGAGACTTCTCCCTGGACCTCCGCAGCACTGGCGTTGACCCCTCTGGACTGGGGAGCCTCGTGGGACTCAGCTGTGTCACCCATTTCAGGTGGGGGCCGGGGGCAGGAGAGTGGGATCCTTTGCCTTGGGCACCTACAGCGGTCTTGGTGCTGTGCCCAGTGCTGACTCTGTGGGGTCTCATTCAGCATGAATGGCAGTCAGATGGGGGCAGAAGTGATTCTATCCTTTTTTAAGATGAGGAAGCCAAGGCTCAGAGGGGTACGGTAGCTTGCCCAAGGTCACACAGCCAGCATCATTCTTTCAACCAGTATTTGAAGGCTGGCCTTATGACAGGCGCTGGGCCACGTCTAGAATCTAAGACTGACCTGGGTTTGAATTCGTTTTCTTTTCTCCATCCCCTGATCAAGCCACTGTTTTGTCATGGTTAGATTAAAGCCATAGCCTCCCCTGGCCTCCCTGCCTCCATTCTCCTCTTCCACGCCACTTTATATTCAACCATCAGCGCACATCTCCCTAGAAATTGCATCTGATCATATTCCATCCTTCCTTACAATCTTTCAGAGGCACCCCACCTCCCTCAGGATGAAGTCAAAGTTCCTTAATTTAAATTAAGGAATCTAAATCCTTCAGTGATCTGTTTGATCATTTAAGCCTAATCTCCAGAGAATCTCTGCCACCTTCCCCCTAAGCATACTTTACCCAAGCTGTAAGGTCTACACCATTGCAGTGGTTCAACTGAGAATTTAGCACTGAGCTTCCTGGTAGCCAAAGCAAAAAGGGAAATAAAACCACTGGGAGAGTTGAGAAAAAGGAGGAATTGATAAAGACTTGAGTGGTCATGGAAAACGTTCTAGAGGAAGTAGGGGTTAAGTTGAGGAAGGAAAATATCTGAATAGGTAGGAGGTCCTTCATGGAGCCGCCACCCCCCCACCCCCCACATTATGGTCTAGCCCAGTCACCATGACTGGGTCTGAAGCCCTTCCTCCACAGGGCTGCCTTGAGTGACACAGTGGAGCTGTGGGAGTCCCTACAGCAGCATGGGGAGGCCAAGTTACTCCGAGCAGTGAAGGAGAAGTTCACCATTGAGCCTTTCAAGGCTGAATCCATGAAGGATGTGGAAGACCTGGGCAACCTCGTGCAGATCCAGAGGTGAGAGGGGAAGGGCATGGGAGTTGGTCCAGACCATGCAGGACCTAATATTAAGTTTGCTATTAACACTTCTTCCTCTTTTGGGGGGACCTCCCCTGCTCCCCGCCAGCCAATGACCATCTAAAATCTCTCACTGCAGTCACCACCCAGGCAGAGTCCCCAAGATTTATCACTCTGTCCACTTCAGAACTTGCCATCATGTACCCAATTCTTTCTCAGCTAAAGCCAAGGAGATATTCTCTCCTGCTAAGAGTTCATAAGCTGCCTTCTGCATCCAGTAACACAAATGACACCTATGGCCACCTTTCAAGGCAGCCAGGACCAGTATCATTCCCATTTTCTAGATGGCAGAGGTCTAAGGTTCAGAGGGCAGAGGAAACGTGACCACAGAGCAGCTGTCTTTCCCTCATTCCTTCATCATACATTGTTTGAGCACCTACTATGCGCTGTCTGGGATGGGTGTGGGTAATGCCTCCTCTAAGGCTCTTTTCCGTGAAACACACAGTAATGCCTTAATAATATCCTGTCCTGAGGTTTTTCTTTTTAACAAGGGGACAACAGTAGCCCAAGGAAGGTAGTCCTTCTGGGGAATTTTGGGCACTGGGGCAGGCGTCCCCCCTAGGAGGGGGCTCCATGACAGGTGAGGAGCCAGCTCTTCCCTAGCGTTGCCCGTTCTCTCCAGGACAAGAAGTTCCTCTGAAGACACGCCTGGGGAACTCCCTGCCATCCGAGACTTAAAGAAGCTGGAGTTTGCGTAAGCAAAGGGGTAAATTGTCTCGGGTCCCCACGAGGTTTCTCCTCTGGCATTAGCTGGGCTTGTGCCACCAGAATGGAGATGGGTCCTCAGAATCATTCTTACCCTCTTGCCCCACCACTCTGGAAACCAGCTTCCAGCAGCTGGGGCATGGCCGGTCTGGGCTAGTCCTGGAGGTTCTCGGGGGTGAAGCTAACTTGCCCATTTGCTGGTGAACATACTCGTTCGCATCCACTCATTCAACAGACCTACTCATATGACCGAGGCCACTGTTCTCAATGAGCTTGCTGTCCAGTGTAAATAGACAATTACCACCTGCTGTGATTAGTGGCCAGAAACTCAAGGGCTGTGAGCGTGAAGACTTAGGGGAGGTCAAGATGACTTCCTGGAAGAGGAGACTGAAGGCTTGAAGCTTGACAAAGAAATAGGAATGAACCATGCTGGGTGGAGATATTATCTCCCCACTGTACAGAAGCAGACACTGAGGCCTTGAGAGTGTAAATTGTTTGTCCAAAGTCACAAATGTCAGGTCAGCCTGGCTGTTGCTCCAACAAACAAAAAAGTTAAATTCATGGTAGGTCCTTGTTAGGGATCTAAAATCATCCAACAATTAAGAAGGAATTATTAAACAACTACAGTGTACTCAGTGCCATAATCTTATTAATTTCAAGAGCCACTCTGGGAGATAGTCATTATCATCCCAATTTTACAGATGAGGAAACTGAGGCCTAGTGAGGTTAAGTAACTTGTCCAAGGTCCCCAGCTGGTCACCCACAAGCTGTCTGCTCTTCCTGATCACAGCTCCCCCCGTGCCAAGAAAAAGCCAAGCGTTTCTTCTTTTGAACAGCGACAAGAGGCCAAATTTGTGCAGAGGTGAAAAATATTGCTGAAAAGAGGAACTGTATGAAAACAATCACCAAGGGCCCCTTCTGGCTTTGAATTATTTTTAGCTTAAAAAGCCCCTAATTCAAGGTCGGAACTATGCTCTGGGGAACAGCAGCCATGGGGTAGAACAGCCCAGAACCCGGAGAGTAGCCACCTGCAGGCCAGAAGCCCTGAGAAAGTTCTGAGGAAAGAAGGAAGGAAGGAAAGGACTATTTTGGGCATGAGACTGGCAGCCACCATGCCGGGCACCCTGTAGATCTCATGTGCATGTAGATTAGGTCCCTCAGCCGCTCAGAACCCTGCAGGGGCTCTGCTGGTGGACGATTCTCCCCTGATTCAGCCCCCATTTACCTCTTCACCCTCGCCTCCTGCACTCTTTCCAGCCACGTGGGTCCTCTTAATGGTTTTCAACCTCACTAGGCATGGTCCGACCCCTGGGCCTTTGCACTGGCTGTGCCTTCCACCCAGGACACTCTTCCCCAGGTATCAGCATGGCCCACGCCCTCACTTTCTTCCAGTTTTCAGTGAGAGAGGCCTTTTTGACTCCTGTATTTAAAAGTACAGTTCTGCCCTGCTCACACTGTGCTTTTCTCTGTATCAATTATCTCCCACACCAGACAGTTTACCAATTTCTTTGATTATCTGTCTTGCCCCCTGGAATGTCAGCTCCACGAGGGCAATGATTTTTGTCTGTTTTGTTCATGGCTGTCTGCGTGACAGGCTTGATGGGCCTGGAACACAGTAGGCAAGCAATCAATATTTGATAAATGAATTCCTTAATCTCCAAAAACCTCCTAAGATTGGGGCTAAATTTGAGAAGATTGAGACTCAGAGATTAAGGGATTTGCCCAAAAAGCCCCACAGAAGCTAAGTGGTAGAGCCCAGATTCAAATCAGATTACAGATTCCCATCTTGTGACCTTTCATTGAGGCTAGTGGTTCCCAGACTTCGGGGTTTCAAAGACTGAGAATATTTCAGAGTGAATTTCAGTGACTATGTGCAGTTACCATCTTTTAATTTGTATCAAGTATGTTCATTCAAACAAGTGAAATAACTGCTGCTGACACCATAATTTTATTAAAAATGAACATTTTAATGTCAAAAAAGTTCAAAGGATATAATTTCAGAATAAAAGACTGTTCTTTACACTGAGTACACTTAACCATATTTTAAAAACAGGGACTTCCCTGGCGGTCCAGTGGTTAAGACTCTGTACTTCCAAGGCAGGGGCCGTGGGTTTGATCCCTGGTCGGGGAACTAAAATCTCACATGCTGCGTGGCATGGCCAAAAATTAAAAAAAAAAAAAAAAAAAAAAAAGAACAAAGAAAAGAAAAACAAAAAAAACCCAAAATAGCCCTCTGTTGTCTTTATTTTTCTCATTCTCTCAAAATCTGGTCTAAATGTCCATCCAGGCTGTGTGACCTTGTATGAGTTCGTTAACCTCTCTGTGCTTCAGTTTCCCCATCTGTAAAATGGGGATAAGAAGTGCTCTTAGCTCAGAGTCATTGTGAGGATTAAATGAGGTCTGATCTGAGTGATGGGCCCAGTGTGTTCCTGGCACATAAAAAGTGCTCAAGAAATGGTTCTATTTGTTGTTAAAAAGCAATGGCAAATAAGTAAACCATCTTTCTCATCACTGGTGGTGGTCCTCAGGCCAGCATTTGGGAACCACTTCCCCAGGCCAGGGTGGGAGAAGGTGCATGTGGATGTCAGCAGGAGTAAGAACTGGCTCCCCACTCAGAGATGAAAGATGGGGAGCCCCCAGCTGGGAGCCCAGATGGCCTCTTGAGTGGGCTTTGTGAAATGTGCCTGAAGCAGGAGGGATTGGGGTCCCACCAGGTGGAGCTGGGGGTAGTTAAGGTCTCAGATGGGCCTGCCTTCTGTGGGGTCCAGTAGAGGGGCCATGACTGCTTCAGGGTCTTAACTCTGCGCTTTGCCTTCTAGGCTGGGCCCCATCTTGGGCCCTCAGGCTTTTCCCAAACTGGTGAAGATCCTTGAGGCCTTTTCTTCCCTTCAGCATCTGGAGTGAGTATAGACCCCGGAATCCCTCCTGGAGACACTGGGCTTTGACAACCCCAGACCCTGGCCTTGTTTATCCCTTTCTCTCTCTGTGTGTGTCCTGCTGCTTCCTCAGTGTGGCTGGTGTGAGTGACCAGACGCCCCCACTGCAGGGAAGCGATGGCAGAAGGAAATCCCCAACAATAAAAATAGGTTGAATCCTTTCGAGATCTTCGAAACTCTTTTCCCCTCATGTGCTGCTCCCAGCAATCCCATGGGGAGGCAGGGCCGGGGAACATGATCCCATTGTACACCTGAGGTCTCTAGAGGTTAAGGAAGTTGCTCCAGCTCATGGGGCTGCCAGGAAGGAAAACAGTGATTCAGGTCCATGGGTAGATAGGGCCCTGTCCACTTGTTGGCCTGGCAGTCCCAGGTGATGAAGATTTGCTCTCAAATGCTCGGAGTTGCAGCTGCATCTGGCCGTGGTGTGTCCAGGGGTGGGAGCATGGGAGGAAGCCACTGCTGGGTCGGAAGGTGGGGGAGAATCGGGTGGCCTCCAGGGTGCTGGCTGATGGCCCTCAATCTGATTCCATCTGCAGCCTGGACTCACTGAGTGAGAACAAGATCGGGGATGAGGGTGTCGCCCAGCTCTCGGCCACCTTCCCTCAGCTGAAGGCCCTGGAGACGCTCAAGTGAGTGCACTGGGCCGGCCCTTCCTGCTGCATTTGTCCCCAAAGTCCAGCTTTTTTATTCTTTCTTTCACTCATCCATTCAATCGTGCATTCGTTTAATCATCCACCCATTCATTCATTCAATCATTTCTTTAATCAGCCATTCAACCAATCATTTATTCATTTAATCAACAAATACGTAAGAAGCACTTACTGTGTACAGACACCATTCAAGGCCCTGGAGAGCCAGCTTTAAACAAAGCAAAGCCCCTGACCTCAGGGATCTGCTAGGGAGGAGACGCAGTAAACAAGCAAACAAGCGTCCATAATTATGAAGTGTACAGTAATGACTGTGAGCAATGTTTAGTGAGAGAAAGACTGGGGAGGTGAGACAGGAGAGATAGATTAGGATTTATCAGTAACACATTATTATCAAAATAGTGAATTTCTATTAAAAAAAACTGTTCTGGGTTTGGGAAATAGCAGATGGATATGATGCAGGAGGGTCAACATGATTTTTTTACTGAACCTAGAGGGATCATCAAAATCTACCCACACTCTACTCCACAACCACGATCAGGGCCGCCACAGAACTCACCAGAATTCACTTAGGGATTTCCTTGATGGTAGGACACTGAGACTTATTAAGTAATTTATAGTGTTTGAGGAAACAGAGTGAGTAAGCTAGATTTCCCTCCCTTCGTCCTTCCTTACATCCTCCCTCCCTCCCTCCATTTCCCTCTCTCTCCCACCTTTCCTTCCTTCCTTTTTTACCCCACTTAAATATTTTCTGAGCACCTACTATGTGCTTGGCATGGCTGTAGGCACAGGGATAGAGTAAGGAACAGACTCGACCCCTCACCTCGTGGAGTCCACGTCATTAAACAAATAATGTAAACCCTTACGTAATGACAGTGCTGAAAAGTGGTCCAAAGGGAAAAGAATGGATGCTACATCTGCATCCTCACCCCCATCATCCCACTCAGCCTCAGGGCGTGACTGCATCATTTTACTGATTTAGCCCAAGTCTACCCATAGCGCCCTCACACAGTTCAGCACCCACGACTCTCATCCAGGTAGAATGTCCTGTGCTTGCTGCCCTGGGATGCCCTGTGAGGAAGCAGGGGTTCCCAGCCCTGCCGGAGCCTGGGGTGATGGACACTGATGGGGAGGGGCATTCAGGTTTGGCCCTGAGCCCTCCCCTTTTTGTACTCCCGCAGTTTGTCCCAGAACAATATCACTGACTTGGGTGCCTGCAAGCTGGCGGAGGCCCTGCCCTTGCTGGCTGCGTCCCTCCTCAGGCTGAGGTGAGTGGGGCCCTTTATTGGTCAGGTGCTGAGCTGGTGGGCTGGAGGGCGGGCAGAGAACCCCCTTGGTGGCAGCTGTAAGGTCCAACACTGGGACCCTGAAAGCAATCACTACAGGCTGTTCTACCACATCAGTGTTGCACAACTTGGTGGGGGTAGGGAGTGGGGGGCGCCGACCTAAAATCCAACATGAACGCACACCCCTGGAGTTGGGTGATGCCACCGCCCTGAACGAGATTAGCAGCCCCTGGGGAAGGGCATCTGGCAAACTCTGGGCAAATCACTTACTCATCTCGAGTCTCTGTTTCCTCATCTGGAAAATGGGTACCATCCCAATAGCCTATGGAAAGCGCTTGGTGCAATGCCTGGCTCTGGTGCTTAATAAATCTTGGCCCTCTTTCCCCAGGGCATGGCAGGACTGGGCCTTTTCTGGAGTCCGGGGTGGTTTCTAGAATGCTGACTATGCACAGGTAGCCTTGGCTGGCTCTTGTCATGCACACATCACTCCGTGCCTACACTGTCACCTTCTGGCGGGCCTTGGAATAGCACATTCTTGCTTCTTTTTTTTTTTTTTTTTTTTTTTTTTTTGCGGTACGTGGGCCTCTCACTGTTGTGGCCTCTCCCATTGCGGAGCACAGGCTCCGGACGCGCAGGCTCAGCGGCCATGGCTCACGGGCCCAGCCGCTCCACAGCATGTGGGATCTTCCCGGACCGGGGCATGAACCCACGTCCCCTGTGTCGGCAGGCGGACTCTCAACCACTGCGCCACCAGGGAAGCCCCACATTCTTGCTTTTGCTTACTTCCAGCCCGGTGCCTGGTGGTTCCCTGGGACTAATGGGTCCTTCCAGCCCATTATCCTTCCAGCCAGGGTCCCTGAGTGCAGCTGTATAGGTTGTGTGCTGTGCAGTTTGTAGTCTATGTGATTGGCACGCCCTAGAGTTGTGAGGGTATCTAATATTCTCTAATATCAACCATGGGCCAGAACCTGTGCTAGAAACTAGAGCTACAGCTATGAACAAAACCAGGGTGGATCTTGCTTTCAAGTTCCTTGCGTAATAAACAAGTAAGCACGTGCATAAACAAAATGTTTAAAATGCTGATTCATGCTGGGAATGAAGAAACTAACAAAGGCCCCAGAGGGTACAATAGGGAGTGCTGAATTCACCAGGGGGGTCAGGAGACCCCTGAGGAGGGGACCCTCCCCCTCCTGTGGGATGCTCTCAGGGAAAAGCATTCCAGGGAGAGGGAACAGTAGAGACAAAGGCCCTGAGGTGGGAAAGAGGTTGGGTCTTTGAGGGCCAGAAGGGGGGCCTCTGTGTCTGGCTATAGGGAATGAGGGACAGAGGGTGGGAGATAAGGCGGGAGAGGTCAGGGAAGGCCAGATCATGCAGGGAGACCCTTGCGGGCCACGAGAGTGGTTGGAGGTTTTTCCATTGTGAATGGAGAAGCAGGTGGGGCATGTGGGGGTGATATGTGATCTGATTGACACTTTAAGAAACCTCATATTGGGAGTTCCCTGGTGGCCTAGTGGTTAGGATTCCGCGCTTTCACTGCTGTGGCCTGGGTTCAGTCCCTGGTCGCGGAACTGAGATCCTGCAAGCTGCGCAGCGTGGCCAAAAAACAAAGGAACCTCATATTTTATGGACTGTAAGATGCCATCCATTTGTAAGACATCATTAAGGGGACAAAACGCTGCTAATTAAATGACATCCATTGATTATCAGACACATCCTGATCGCAATGATTTTCAAATGTGAACATGTACATCTTGGCATCAATGAAATATGGGAAGAATCCTCTTCCTGTGGGTGAGGAAGGGCCTCCTGGTTCTAAGATCCATCCCAGGAAGGAATTGTAAAACCCCTACCTGGTTCCTGCCCTGGTACCGGCCGACCCACGACATCAGGGGTTCCTGGAGTTTAGCTTGAATCCACTTTGCTGCAGTGTAGACTTGCTGCTTTTACATGCAGCCCTGCTGTGTTGCTCTGAGGCTGAGACAAGGCAAAGTCACGGCCTTGAAATTAGAACCGTGGCTGCACCTGGCTTGTTAAAAGGATGCTCGTTAATGAATATACGGCTTAAGCTGGCACCAGTGAAGGTGTCGTGCTATTTCTGACACTGCTGATGGTGACTGAATATATTATAGAAACCTGAGCCTGCCCAGTGACTCTGGGTTTCTCTCTCTCCTGCTATTCCCGACGCTGCCCCACCCCCCACAGTAACTTGTATAACCCCCACAAACCCTCTTGGGAGGTATAATAACCATAGTTAACATGTAGTTCATTCCACATGTCAGGCCCTGTTCTGGGTGTTTTACCAACATTAACTCATTTACTCCTCCCCACAATTACTCTATCATGCCCATTTTATGGAGGAGCAAACTGAGTCACAGGAGAGCTGAGTAACTCACCAAAGATCAGACAGGCAGCAAGCCACAGAGCTGGGATTTGAACTTGGGCTGTTTCAGATGGGAAGCTACCTCCATTTAGTCCTGCTGCTTCCCTGAACTCACTGAGTGACCACAGAGAAGCAGCCTCAACTCTCTGGGCCTCAGTTTCCCCCTCTGTTAAATGGGGCAGTAATTCTGGCTGGGTGTGGCTCTCCCTGGGCCCTGACCCCCCAGCACCCCCGGCCCCTGCCCTGACCTCTTTCTCCGGCAGCTTGTACAATAACTGCATCTGCGATGCGGGAGCTGAGAGCCTGGCACACGTGCTTCCAGACATGGTGTCCCTCCGGGTGCTGGAGTGAGTGTGGGAACCTGGGCAGTGGGGGTGGGGCCAGGACTTGGGAGGACCGGGGTCTCCTGCTGGCATCATGGGAAGGGCTGGGCTGAGGTCTGGTTGTCAAGAGCGTGGTGATGACCTTGGTCTGGGGCTTATTGGTCCCCAGGGCCAGGATCCACAATGGGTTTCTCTTCTCAGTGTCCAGTACAACAAGTTCACAGCTGCCGGGGCCCAGCAGCTCACTGCCAGCCTGAGAAAGTGCCCTCACGTGGAGAAGCTGGCGTAAGTCTCAGCAGTGGTGGAGGGAGAGTCAGTGTGTGGTTCACCTTGTGAGCCCTGAGACCAAATCCCACCCTGTCCCTCACCAGCGTTCAACCTTGGGCAAGCAGACACATCAACCCTCTGGACCTAGTTTCTTATCTTCTTTTTTTTTTTTTTTCTTTTGGCAACGCTGCATGGCTTGCGGTATCTTAGTTCCCGGACCAGGGATTGAACCTGGGCCCTCAGCAGTGAGAGCACCAAGTCCTAACCACTGGACCGCAGGGAAGTCCCTGGCCTCAGTTTCTTCGTCTGTAAAATGGGAGTGACAATAATATTTACCCCCTATTTAAATATTTATATTTAAATTGTGGGGTTTTAATTTGTCAATATACTCAGAAGAGTGTCTGGTACACAAAAATGTTCTATATACTAGGCTGAACAATATGAAATCGCTTATATTCAACCATTTTTGACCTACACACCTGGCCATTTCATATGGTTGAAACTTATTTATCATTACATCACTATGATGTCTACTGTCCAGTACTGTACTTGATTGTCTTTCAAAGCACTTTTGTCTACATAATCACTCATATCTTCTAGGAGGGATAGGGTGGCTCTTGTAAGACCCATTTTGCAGATGAGGAGAATAAGGCACAGATAAGTTAACTAAACTTTTTGAGATCACACAGCAAGTCAGTGGCAGAATCAGTTTTTAAAAAGGGGTCTTGGGGCTCCTAGGCCTCTGGTGTCCCCATGACCCCACACTAGGCTAGGTGGGAGGAGGGATTTGGGGGCAGCTTGCGTGGGGACCACCCCCTCTCCTCTAACCTCTGTGTGCCATGCCCCCATCACAGGATGTGGACGCCCACCATCCCTTTTGGCGTCCAGGAACACCTGCAGCAGCTGGACTCAAGGATCATCCTGAGATGATCCAGGCTGTGCCTGGGACAAGGTAACTGAGGTGAGCTTGGAAGGGGAGAACCACGGGGGTCCCTGGGGACAGTGTCCTGTGAAGTCAGAATCCATAAAAGGTGGGCGGGGCAGCAGGTGGGAGCTGGGTGACAACTCCTGGACCATGTGCCATCTGGGCCCACCCCGTATCCCCCTGAGCTGGGCTCGGTGCGGTGTCTTCTAAAGGCTTTGAGGACTTGGGCTCTGAGGATCCTCCCTATGGGCAGGCGTGGGACCCGGGGAAGGACAGGTGGGTCAGCCGTGCACGTCCCACGGCCCTCAGCATTGGGAAGGTCTGCCTTCGAGGACTCCCCAGCCTCGGCTGCTGTTTCAACCTGTCGGCTGCCCCCGATGCCCGGCATTGTTTTCATAGGAATTTGCTCTACCAGTTTCCTGCCTCTCTCTGTGCGGATGACTGTCCCCTCACTTCCATGCTCCCCCGACCTGGGACATCCCCCTCCTCCATTCCTCCCATCCCTCCCATCCCCAATCTCGACCGCACTTTACCCATGTGTTAAACTGCCCTGTCCTAAAACTTCCTGATCTCCACCCATCCTGACCTCTCACAGCATGTTCTCCGAGGACACTGACATGCTGGACCCTGACCTGGTTATTTATGGACACAACTCTTCTTGGGCTGTTTCCCATGAGCCTCGGCGTCCTGGTGCCCAGCCCTGGTGGCTCAGAGTCGGCCCCCGCCCAGCTGCGGAAAGGACCCATGGCCTGTTCTGCGAACAGACCCAGGCCCGGCCCTAGGCTCCTTCGGAGAGCAGGTTGATGTCAGCCCTGCTCAGCCACTGCAGCCCTGGCAGATGGGCCAGTGCCTGGTGGCAGGTGCTGTGCACCCAAGAGCCCTGAGGCATTCCCTGCAGGACACTGCAGACAGCTGTGGCCAGGCCAGAGAGAGGGATGAAGCGGCCACATCCCCAGCTGCCCAGGTCCCTGCCGGCCTGGGGAGAAAGCACTGCTCCACGCTGCTCTCCTAAAGGGCAAGCTCTGAGGATACCAGCGACCATCCCCTGCCTGCTGACCTCCCAAACCATGACCGGCTGGGATTCTACAGCAACTGCCTTCTGTCTCTGGGACTCACTGGTTTGCAATAACTTTGTTTGCCGAGGCCAAATCTAGGCCTGGCCAGACACACTGGACCTTAGCAGGAAAAGAGCTGATGGTACACTAACAGAGGAGGGCAGGGGCGATGGACTGGAACCACGTCTACCTTTTTGCCTTCATTTCCTGTGTCTTTTTTCACTACATGATAAATGGCTCATTTAATCCCACGGGCAGGTCCTGTGTTTGAGTTATACCGTGCTTACCATCTTGGATGCCCACTCTTCCGGCTAGCTAATGCGTCACAAACCGCCCCCAAACGCAGTGGCTTACGACAGCACACACTTATTCTGCTCACACACCTGTCTCTGGGCAGGGCTTGGCGGGGACAGCACGTCTCTGCCCCACTCAGTGTCGGCTGAGGTTGTCTGGAGGCTCAGTCACGCATATGTGTGGCACCCGATGCTGCCCAGCGGCCGGGGGCCTTGGTTCCCCTAAGGAAGTGGCAGGGGGACTCTCCCTGTGGGCGAGTTTGGGCTTCCTCACAGCATGGTGGCTGCGTTGAAGGGTGATCACCCCAAGAGGAAGAGACGTTGCGGGGGCAGAGGAGATCGAGACCATGGGGAACAGCCCTGCCCTTTCTGTAACCCAGCCCTAGAAGCTGTCACACAGCATCACTTCTGCCATATTCTACGGCGAGTTGACGGAGGCCCTTGCTCTCTTGCCCTCCCCACCCCCCTCAGCCCAACACACACAGCAGAGTCCACTTCGGCTCAAGTCCTGTCTTTCGGGAAAGGATTTTCTCTATGGCTTCCTACCATTCATTGGAAAATTCATTATCTGGGGGTCAGCAAGGCTGAAGCACCGTGAGCCTTGCAGAATGTTTTCCTCTGTCTCGGATCCTCTGCTCTACCCTGGGAGTCGCTTCTTAGCTGAGCTGGAATCCGGCCCTGGCCACGGCAAGCCTGGAAGGGACTTGGCAGCTTTGCTGTCTACGCTGAGAGCTGCCAGGTCGCCTGTTGTTGTTTTCCACTGGGGCACGGCTGGCTCGGTCAGAAGCCCTGATTTGGGACAACTTGGCCCTCTGCTGGTGGCTGTGGGAGCTGTCTGTGCTCCAGTGCACCAGCCCTGATGCCTGGTTCCTCAAACTCTCCTCCTCTTCCCAGTAAGTGGGTGTTGGGGGTTGGGAGGGTCAGAGGGATTCTGACCCCGCTGCCCCGCTGGCAATCCTCGCAGAAAGGTAGTGCCTTCCGCCTTGGTCCAGTGGCTAAGGGCATCAGGCCTTGTAGCTGGGCCATCACCCCTCAGGGTGTACCTGCATTTGTGGACCTTGTAGAGTCCACGGAACTCCCACTTGCGCAGCCACAGGAAGACAGTCTCCTCCTGATCCAGGCATCTGCGGCACCCTTCAGCCAGGCGGGGTGGGCACAACTGTCCCCACTGCTTTTGGTCTGTTCAGAGGTGATACAATGAGGTCAGAGGCTGTAATTATTCATAGTAATGACTTTAAATGATAGCTACCACTTATTAAATGAGTTGATACATGTAAAGTGCTTATCACAGCACAGGGGACACAGTAAGTGCTCAATAAATGTTAGCACGTATTATTACTTTGTGCCAAAGTGCTGAGCCCCTCCGCCCTACCAAGAGGGACCACGGCGTAGGGTCAGGCATCTCAGACTCTAGAGCTAGACTGCTTGGGCTCAGTGTCCAGCTCACCACTCACTTGTGCAAATTACTTCTCTGTGCCTCGGTCTCCTCATGTGTAAAATGGGCATAATCACAGTACCTTCTTCATGGGGTTACGTGGAGATTCAATGAGCAAATATGCTGAGAACAAGAGCCTGGCATCCAGTTCCCTACGTGTGGGCTGTCATTATTACACACATCCGTGTGTTTCATTCTCACCTCTGCCTGGAATGTTTTCCCAGCTCTGCACATGGCCTGCAGGACTCAGTTTAAAGGACAGCTGCAGACACCCCTCCCCCGGCCTATCCCGTCACTAGTTTATCTTTTTCACACTTATTTGTTGTGTTGTCTGCTCTAGTCCTAGGATGTGAGCTCCAAGAGCGCAGGTAACCTGTTTGTTCACTGCTGTGCAGAAGCACCCTCTGCACCCAGCAAGGGGCCTGCACATAGTAAGGGCTCAATAAATGTTTGTGGAATGAACGAATAATTCTCACCACAACTTTGCTTTCTTTATTTGCTGTATTCATGCCACAAATATATAGTGACACCGTGGCGTACTCAATAAAATGCTCAAGGTCCCTGCTCTGTTAAAGCTTGCATTCTAGTAAGTTTAAAAAACTCCCTGGGCAGGGCTGTCAGGTGTGGTTGGGCAGTCTGTGCAGTGCACAAGGCGCCTGGACATGGGAGCAAATGGGGTCTGCAATCCAGTCTGGGCTCTGCTTGCCAAGCTGTGAGTCCTGGTGTGGAGCAGTGTCTGCCCAGAGGGGCACCTTTGTCATTAACACAAACTCATCTTATGAGGTGCGTAAATGACTGTCCCCACTTCACAGATGTGACTTGCCTAAGGTCACACTCCTGTAAAAGAGGGAGTCAAGATACAAACTCCACTTCTGACTTCTCTGGAGGGTCACTCTGCAGGCATAGGCACCGGAATTGCAGGCAAATGCTGGAATTGCTCCCCATTTGCTGGGTGGGAGAAGGGAGGCCCAGAGGAATCAAGGCAGCTGACGTCTGGAGACACACTGTCCATTGACGGCATGATTCCACGTTCAGTGGACTTCAAGGTCATGCACCTTTTAAGCCCTTGCCTTTCCCCTCAGGCCTCTCTCCCAAAGAAATGTCTCCCTTCTCCTGCTCCCCTTTGTCTTGAATGTCTTCCAGTTCACATTCCTTAGCAACCCTTCTTAGAATCACATGAAGACAGGTGGTATGTAACTGCCTTCTCTTGAGTTCTGCTGGACCTTTCCTCTCCCACACTTTGGTCTCCTCACCTGTAGAATGGAGCTGACCACCCATTCCTTGTTCAACACAGTATATACGTGAAGGTACTTTGAAAAGCATCAGCTGTTCTGCAAACGGGGAGAATTACTGCACGTGGACCCAACTTCAGTCGTTCGTTTGCTCCTTCCCTCACCCGCCCACTCCCCTCATCTTTAGGGGAGATCTACCATGTGCCCAGCACAGGGGATCCCCACCTCCGACTGCTCTGGGATTCAGGCCTGATTTTCAGCTTGGCCACCAGGACTTTCCCTCCACAACCAAGGTGGGCCCTTGCTTGTCAGGCTCGTGGAAGCCGGGAGGGGGCCGGGTTGGGACTCCGACACCAACGCAGCTTGGACAGACTCTCCAAACCCCACTGGATCTCCAACTGGGGAGGCCCTGACCCTTCTGCCCTTTCTCAACCATGAGGTTCTCCATAAGGACTCCTTTCCGGAATCTCAAAGGAAAAGAACAAAACAAACACCCCCAACCCCCGCAGGGCCCCAGGGGTTGGAGTTGCATACATTTTTTTAATTGAAAGAAGTTAGCCTCCTAAGTATTGCTTTTACAGGTTTATCGAAGTCAAGTATTCATACCACTCACATTTTCGAAAAATATTTCTGGCTGGAGGAGCACTGTCCCCGGTGCAATGTATCAGTTCTGGCAACTTGATGGAGAGCAAACAATTTGAAATGAATGAGTCAAAACCCCACCCTCGGTCCCCCAGGTGTTCTTCTTTTCCTCTGAGTCACTCTCTGAAACAAAGGCTGCATCTAAGCCCGGCCTCGGGCCAAACCCCGTTGGGCTTAGAGCTCCACTGGCACCAAACAGAGCTGGGAGTCGCTTTTGTGTGTGAAGTGTCCGCTCCGAAGATTAAGTGGGAGAAGCAGATGCAGCCGGGGGTGAAGAGCAGGGAGGCAGACTCTGGCTGGGTTCCTGTAAACATCCATTGCAACGGCGAAAGCTCGGAAGCCAAGGCAAGGCCGTTTGCGCGACGCTGCAGGCGGGCAAGGTCTCCGGGCGCCCCTGCCTTACCCTTTGGGCAGGGGCGCGTGCCTTCCGGACCTCGGCACCCAGTCTCAATCTCTCTGTCCCACCATCCTGGGTCTGGACGGGCACCTCTCTGTTGGCACAGGGCTTTCGAGGGGAGCAGGCCTAACAAGAGGGACAGAGGGGCGTTACCAGCACAGAAGCACCGCCCCACCACCCAACTGGAGGCTTGAATTTGGGGAACCACCAGAAACTTCAGGCTGGGGGTGAGGTCCTATAATTTTTTATTAAAAAATTTTTATGAGTGTGTCCGATTTCTAAGGACCCTAGGCTGGAGAAGCGGTGCAGTTTCACCTGGGAGAGGAAGGACTGTCACTATCTTGGGAGATAATCCCCAGGAGGGGGATCCTGGGACCTGACAAAGGAGGGCAGCCTGCTCCAGGGTCACCCGGGGTCTGCTGGCTTACTTGAGCTCTAGGGCAGCTGAGTCAGCTCTGGCAAGTGGGCAGGGCTTGGCGGCAGCTCCCACCTTGCCCGGAAGATGCTTCGCAGCCTACAGGAAGGCTGTGGCCACAGCCAAGCTACTCAGCAGCCCCACTTGGCTCGTTCTCCCAGGACGCGGCATCATCCCCAGCGCCTGGCTCCCCGCACGTCCTCACTTACTGTCCCTTTCTCTCTCTAGGTCCAGCCGGGTGCTAATATGTTTGCAGCATCTCGTATTCCCACGCCCACCCTCCCTACAGCCTCCACAAGTCCCGCCCCAGTTCTGAGCCTCACCTCTGCCAGCTCAGCCTACTTCCGCAAATGTCATCGAGCATCAGATAAAACGTATACATTAAACACAGCGTGTATTACTGTTCATCAGGCGCTGCTGCTATTGGGGGCAGGACAATCCTCTGATGAGGTGGGGGCGGGGGAGGACCTGTTCGGGGCACTGCAGGAGGCTTAGCAGCATCCCTGGTCGCTGACTGCTAAGTGCCAGTAGCATTCCCAGTCCCTGTGACAACTAAAAATGTCCCCTCACCCCATTTCCAGGGGCCACCCAATGGGGCAGAACTGCTTCCACTGAGAACCATGAATCTCCCCATTTTATAGGCTAAGAAACAGAGGTTCAGAGAAGCCAAAGCTGCATAACTGTGACAAGCAGGGCTGGCGGTGGACTAGTGACAGCGATGCAGACAATCACAGTCAGGGCAGCTGCCACTTCCTGAGCTTTTACTGTGTGCCACGAGCCCTAGGCAGAGCACGGGTGCCTCACCCCGTTTCCTCCACTCACCCTCCCGAGGCCGACTGACCTGGCAGCTTCCACCTGCAGGGACACCCCTCCTTGCCTGAGGCCTCTCCACCTCTAGAGCCTGCTTGGGCCCCAGGCTGCAAGGGCAGGCAGAGCTTCCCACAGCTGCCTTCCAACCAGTAACGGCCAGAAAGCTGGTGGATCAATACCCCAGCTCTCTCACCCAGCAGCTGGGATGACTCTGAGGCATATTCTCCATCTACACTGGTTCCCAGAGCTCCTGAGCAGGACTGAGCCCAGGGCTGCGGTGGTAACCTGCTAGACGACACATCCCTTCCCTGTCTCACTGCCCCCCTCCCCACCAGTAGTTCCTGGGATCACCTCCCAAGTAAACAATTTTCACTTGAACCCTCGTCCCAGGGTCTGCTCCCCGGAGAGCATGCCTGAGATGGAGCATTACAAAGGCCATTTCGTTCAACCCTCCCAACACCCCAGGAGTTAGGTACTATAATGATTCCATTTTACAGATGAAGACACTAAGGTTCAGAGAGGGTAAGAAACTTGTCTAAGGATGCTCAGCTCTCCAGGGCTTTGTCCTGCTGGAGATCTTAAACACTACATAATCTCATACCTCCTGTGTGCCATGTCCTGAGCTGAGCACTGGGGACCCTAAGATGAGTGCAGCCTCTGCCTTTGACACACAATCTAGTGAGCAATTTTAGCCCAAGTTAACGCACTGACGCTGGAAAGAAGCACAGGAGACGGATGGAGCCCAGAGTCTGGGGAAGGCTGTGCACGAAGGACATGCCAGGTAGAGGGAGGACTGGTGATCAGGTCCTGGAACCTCCTGTAGTTTGGTTTGGGGTGGAGAGTAAGGGGTTGAAGGCTGGCCATGGGGGAGACATGGCTGGAGAGGTGAGCAGGGGCCAAATCGGCCAAGTTTCTTGCGTCCTCTGCCAGATTCATCCCTAGTGTCAGCCAGGAACGTGCCCTTCCACTGCTCAGAGATCTTCCTCGGCTCCCACTGATGACACACGCAAGTCCTCTCATCCTCGGGCCCCATCCGGTCTCCCCACTGGACCTGGTAGGCGGGAGGGGAAGCCGGAGCTAAACCAGAGCATCAGAGAGCTCGGCCCTCCAGAAAGTTGTTCGTGGGTTCCCCTCCTGTCCTGCCAGGAGCCCACCTTTGGCTGACCTCCCTCCTCCAAGGAGACTCTGGGGTTCCCTGTTGGGGTCAGCAGTGGTGCTGCCGAGAGCACTGGCATCCAGGAAACTGGAGCAGAACTGTTTATTCCGATACAGCATTACCAGGGCTCACTGCGCACTCCCCAAGGCATGGGATGGTACTTGAGCTCATCTCAGACTTGGGCGAAAGGGCTGTTAGAGAACATGGGACCACCCCTTGGAACAGGGACTCACTCCCCTCCCAACGCTCGTGATAGCAAACAGCATTGAGTCCCAGGCAAGCGTCAGTCTGGCTGGCGTGACTCTGTCACACGTGCTAACCTCCGATGGGAACAGGTGCAGAGCCTTGCAGGTGCCGGTTCCAGCTGGAATTCACTAACGCCCTCTCGTTCTCATTGTTTATCTGTAGGGTCACCTCTATTTATGGCGAATGATGCCAGTTTTCCATTTTTGATAGTAATACTATAAAGTTCCTCTTTTTCCACATCATTAATTTCACTTTAAAAAAAGCCTCCGGTTTAAAGACAATAACTGCATAAGTAACTGTTCAGGCAACGAGCAGATAGAGCAGAAATTGTTGATGGTGTCATATGAGGTTTAGGAGACCCTGATCTGAGCTGGTCACTCCACAGAGAATGAAGGGGCCCAGAGAGGGCGGTGACCTGCCCTAAGCCACACAGCACACTGAGGACAGAGATGTGGCCCCAGGCCTCTGTATCTGTGGCTGGAGGATGTCCTGGGTCCTCTCCTCTGTGCTACACACCATGGCTGTTAAAGGTCAATCCCTTTGCTCCTTTGATTACAGGTCTGGTCTCATAGCAAACCAGCTGACATTTATCAAGTACCTGTGCTTACCTTGTACTATCTGCTTTAACTCATGGCTTAGCTCGTTTATTCCTCAAAACAACCCTAGGAGGCGGGGCCGAGGAGGACTATCATTCCTGAATTTCAGATGGGGCTCAGAGAGGTTACGCTTGTGACTGAGCAACGTCACACAGCTCAAAAACTCACGGCAGAGCCAGGGTTTGAACCTCTGTGGTCTGACGTCACGTCTATCTCAGTTCCTCTCATCATCTAGTTCATCTCTTTCCTTGGGCATCAGAAGCCCCGGGCTGAGAAGCACCCTGAGGCTGCAGCTTAAGAGTCCAGGCACTGGCTTCTCCAACCTCCTAACATCCTTAGAGCATGACTCACCAGCTATTGGCTTTGGCTGTTTTTCTTTCTTTCTGAAACTGTAACCTTTCATTCCAGGCCACTCTCCAGAGCTGGACAGAAGGAGTGGCTGGCTGACTGGTTTGTCATCAGAATGACAGCTGGGCACTTGATCCATTTTAAGAAGCAATGTCTCAGCTGGATACCCCTGTGGAGATGCTGCCTAGTTTGGTTTGGCTTAAGGGAGAAAATGACCTTGTGTCTTAAAGGTGCTGGTGGGATGATGCTCTGGACCTGCTGGAAGAGGATTCTTTTTGCAGCTGGGCCGTCCCACTGTCCTGCTCCCATGGGGTAGCCAGGGCAAGGTCTGGAATTGGCCCATCTCGAGTCATTCTGGCTCTGCCCCTTCCTAGCTGTGTGACCTCAGGCAAGTCACCTAGTCTCCCTGGAGCTGTGCCCCCACCTGAAACAATGCCTACCTCATCTGGCTGTTTGTTACGAGGATTATATGAAATTGTGTTGGTGGAATGCCTGCAATACCCAGTACACACGGCCCCTCCCCTCCGTGTCCCCACCTAGAAAACACACAGGGCAGGGGCGGGGGGTCTCCTCAGTGCAGGGGGCCTTCTGAAAGGGGCAGCCCTTTCCTCCTCCAAAGACCTTGCCAGCTGGACGCCCATGGCTATTCCTCTTTCTCAACGTACCAACCAGCCAATTAAAGTGGCTAAAGACAGATGTCACCCAGATATGATTTGCCCACTGTCTCCATTGCCGTCTCAGCGCCGGGCCACGCAACAGGAAGGCCTCTGCCTTGTCCGGTTGACGAGCGCGTGGCCTGAAGGGGTGGGAAAGGAGATCCTGCCTGTCTGCCTGGGTCCAGGTTCCTGATGGAAGCCAGTGTCCGGGCCAGTTTCTCCAGAGTTTCTGGATTATATGTCAGCTGTTGGTGTTCCTCAGCCGTGGGTTCTGTGAAGATTCTTGGTCCAGTACGTGTCTCCAGCTGGCCTGCACCCCAGACTCAGTGAGGCCTTCTGAAGGGCAGCATCTGCCCAACACCTTCCTGAGTCCTGTCACAGCCAAGAACCACCTGGACTCCTATTTATTTAGTATTTTAAGTCAAGGCACTTTTTTCCTCAAACTCCAAAATTTTCAAAGGAATCTTTATGTCACTATCATGAATAAAACAGTATCATTTATCATAAACAGAAAGCAACACTAAAAACAAATGATGAAAATGAAACCATTAACTCTAGCCAGATACCCCTGGCCTGCAAAAAGGGAGCCTGGGCCTGGTTTCTCTGCTCAAAAGGGAAAGGTAGCAAGTGCCCAAGAGGGGGCAGGACACCGACAGGTGGGTCACACTAGGCTTTGGTGTATTCACTGCCTCCCGGGGATGCCTGTGACCTGAGGACGCCTGAGGACCTCACTGAGGGAAGCACTGGGAATGTGGCCAGGAGGCCCCGCTCGTCCACCTCACAGCCTGGTATCTAGGGCAAGTCCCTGAACCTCCCCGAGCCTCAGTTTTCGGCCCTGTCTAATGGAGCTAATGAGTGCTGTGCTGCCTGCTTCATGGGGTGACGCTCAGGGGAAGCTAAGCCCCCTGTCAGGAAGGATTCCCAGGAATGGAGCCTGCCCCTTTGGGGGTGACTGAAACTGGAACCTGCTCCCAGCCACCCCCAGGCTTGGGGCCTGACAACTATGAAGGCACCAGCATCACCTGGGCTCCCAGGCACCAGTTATCACGGCCCTCGGGCTCCTTCGAAGGCTGCCCACACAGACACACCCTCCTTGGTAACTGGCCCTCACACAGAGGAAGGGGGCCTGAGAAAGGGGAAGGCTTCCCGGGCCAAGCCTCCTCTGGGTGTGACACGCCACCAACACTGATGGCATCATTAAGAACCAACTACACGACCATCAGCATCTCATCTAATGTGCATGAGCCCTTCAGCAGGTACTAACTACTATCCTCCCCATTTTACAGAGAAGGAAACTGAGGCTTGGGGAGGTGAAGTCACTCGTCCAAGGTGTTGGTGGAGCTGGGATTTAAACCCAAGTCTGTCTGACTTCAAAGCCTCGAAGCACCAGTCTTAGGGGGTACATGGAGATGGCCTGAGATAACACTGAGACACACCCAGTGAGCTAGTGATTGGCTTTTCTTCGGTTCTTAGCCAATCTTTATGATTACTTGGACAAGAAAGTTTCACTTTGGTGCCGGAGTTTATCATGTGACAGTTGCTAACCTGACTTTTTAACGAAGAACCAGGGGCCCTGTGCCTTTAGCTGGCTTCAGTAATTGGCCAGAAGTTAATGACTTTGGCACTTAGTATTTTTATCCATGCCAAGTGATGCTGGTTGTCTCTTTTCAGTGACATAAACATTCTTTTAAAAATAAATTCACACACAAAAAGTAGATTTTTAAAAAAGGAAGCACTAAAACGAGTGTACTTAAACTATAAAGGGAAGAACAGTAACTTTGCAGTGGAGAGAGCTGGCAGACAAGACCTTAGCCAAGTGGTCAGCATTAACATCACCAGTAATGAGTGATGACAGACATCACGTGTCCCCCAATACGATGCACTCAGGACACACTCTCACTTCTCTGTGGTATTCCTGCCAAAAATGCACCATCCGAATCTAATCTCAAGAGTAAACATCAGACAAACCCAAACTGAGAGAAAATCTACAAAATACCAGACTTGTACTCTTGGACTTCCCTGGCAGTCCAGTGGTTAAGACTCTGTGCTTCCACCGCAGAGGGCACAGGTTCGATCCCTGGTCGGGGAACTAAGATCCCACATGCCGCGCAGCACACCCAAAAAATAAACAAAAAAAATAAAAAAACACCAGACTTGTACTCTTCAAAAATGTCAGTCATGAAAGATACACAGACTGAGGGACTGTTCAGACTGAAGACGGCACAAGCGATGTGACAAGTGATACAAAGCGTGATCTGGGGTTGGATCCTGTACCTCAGCTGCCCCCCGCCCCCACCCATCCCTTTTTATTGTGAAAGGCCACTATTGGGACAATTGATGCAATCTGAATGGTCATAGCTTAGATTGGTCATACGATTGTATCAATGTTACATTTGCCGATTTTGACAGTTGTATTGTGATTATGTAAGTGAATGTCCTTGTTCTAAGGAAATACACACTGAAATATTTAGGAGAAAAGGAACATGTCTGCAATCCATTTTCAAAAATGGTTCAGAAAAATATATACACATGTACACACAGAGTGAGCATTTTGCATACATGAGCGAACGTGGCAAATGTGAATTGATGCAATTGGTGCATTTTTTGTGAAGTGTATAAGGGAATTCTTTGCAACTTTTGTGTAATTATGAAATTATCTCAAAATAAAGTTTAAAAAAAACCTCAGAAAAAGGAGTGAGAGTACATATGAGGCAGGCCTGGTAGAGCCAGGTGAGTGGTGTTCCAAGGACGGAGGTTGGGAGTCCCCCTCTGGAGGCCCCCTGCACCCTCGGTCAGCACTCGGTCAGAAGGCTCCGCTGTCTTACTCACTTTGTACCCCTGGACCCTCACCCTTTCTGAGACTCAGTTCCTTTATTTGAGAGATGGGGATGAGGATTCCTGTCCCTTTTATTGTGATCTTGGTTTCCCAAAAGCAAACTATGCTTTCAGGAGTCCCGGGGTGGGGAGGGGGCGGACAACAGCAGATAAACCAGGAATACAAACGGTCAGGTTGATAGGAGCCCTTAATTTCTTCGTTCAGTAAAACAGATGCAAGGGCTGTGAGGGTTTGCCTTGGATGAAGTCTCCAGTTCGCATAACTCAGGCACAAGGGAGCAGGAGCCCTGGCATCTCAGTTGTCTTGAGACACAGATTGGGGTCTCCTCCTGTCCAAAGGGGCAGCCAGCACACTTCCAAGGCAGCCTCACGTCAGGACAGAGGTGGAGAGCCGGCTGGGACAGGGGGTGCACATGCCTCCCCTCGTTACCACCCTGTCTCTCACCTGGACGACAGCCACAGCCTCCCACCTGGCTCCCCTGACCCCACCCCTCCGGAGCTCCACTGTCCCCAAGGGAGGTTTGGGTTTCTGAGCAGGGAAGCCATATGCCGAACCTGGGTGTTCGGCTGATGGCACAGGCCACAGATTGGCACCAAGGGACCAGGGCAGGCAGATCAGGAAGGAGCAGCTGTAGCGCCCAGTCGGGACACTGACACCAGGGAAACCCTGTAATAAGTAGACTAGTCTGGTTACCCTTAGCTCCAAATCTGGCCTCCACCAGGCGACGCTGACTGTGGCAACGCTTTCCAGTCTCTCCATTTCCAGCACAGAGAGGTTCCTCTCCCAAAGCCCTCCCTCCGTGGCAAGAGAGGGCTGGCAGGCACCAGCTGCTTTCATCAGGACAAATCAATCCAGCTGAGCTGCCTCCACACTGGAACCACTGGGAAGTGAGGACTCTCCCCAGCTCCTGGGCCAGTGGTCCTTTCCCCGGAGAAGGTGGGAGCTCCTGATCCCCACTCCCTGCTCCTGGGCAACGATGAACACTCTAGGAAGACCACAGAGCCGCAGCTTTCCTGGGTTCCAGGCCTGGTGGCCTTTAGAGACCACAGGGCAGTGGCAAAGGTCTCTTGAGCGTCCCAGGCCAGCAAGGCAGAGTGGGAAGCCTGTCCTGGTCGACCGGGACCCACCCAGCACTCAGGCAGCTAGTCCTCTTTTGCTCATTGTGGCATATAAATATTCATTCATGAGTGTACGTGCAGGTTTATACATTCACAAGGGACTAAGTGTACACACCTTCCATTATGTCTGAGTGTTAACAATAATAGTGGTTAATTTTAATATATTACTTACATACACGGTACCGTCTAAGAGCTTTACATCTATCTCATTCAGTCCTCAGAACGAGGTAGATTTTCATTATCCCCGCTTTATAGAAGAGGAATCTGACACATGGGGAGATACGTAGCATGCCCAAGGTCACAAGGATTGGGATTTGAACCTAGGTCATCTGAATCTAGGGACTTTGCTCCTGATCATGACCCTAATACTGCCTCCTTAAATAGGTGCTCAACAAAGGTTTGAGGAACTGAATTATGTGGAAAAAAGAGAAAAGAGAACGAGAGTGAGTGAAATGAGTGCAGCTTTCATCTTGAGATCACCCCAGTCCCCAGTGCCTGGCGTGCCCACACCCTTAGTCAGTGTTTCCTGGATCGGCCTGTGTGTAACATCAGATAGTGCCTACGTGAGAAAGAGCGAGAAGGAGCGAGATTTGACTACCAGTGTTCCTCTGCTTATGCAAAGGGGCCGGGACAGGAGGTGCAGTCAGATCATCTTTAATCTTTCCCACAGGCTTTTCCTGCTGCTAGCCACCCCTCCCCCACCCGAATCTGGTGGCTTGGACCTGGGACTGAGCAAGGAGGGACGAGTATTTCCCACAGCCCCAGGCCTCCCCACCTGCCAGAGTCAGGCACTGTCACTTTGAGAGCTTTGCAAGATTGTCCCTGAGACACACTTCCTGGTGTTTCTGCTCAAACAGCGTTTGCTGCAAAGTATGCCAAGGCATTTGGGCTTCAGTTTTTGTTTCAGAGTATGCCAATGTTTTCATTTGGAAGGGGAAGTGTTTCTGTTGATGTGAAGAGATAAAATAAGACATTCTTCACCAAGTTACACTGACTGAAAGTCAAGAGCTTGGCTTGGGGGCAGGGATTCATCTTAGAATCCCCAGGGCCTGGCAGAAGAGCAGGGCTAACGTTTGCTGAATGACCCAATGAGTGAATATGCAAAAGGTCTAGAACCAGGTGTGGTATGATCAATACTCAGTACAGGTTCTGAACAGACCCCATAGGTTCTACCTCCAAAAGGTATTCTTGGTCTCTGTGTGTTTCTCCACCTTCACTAACTTTGCCTCATCCAAGCCTGCATCACCTCTGGCCTGAGCAACTAACCAGCTCCTAACTGGCTTCCCTATTTCCGCACTTGCCCCTACGGCTCATCTTGCCCACAACCGCCAGCTCTCTTTGCAAAATGTGGACTGGAATTGTCTCATGCCCTGCCTAAAACCTTCTGATGGCTTCCCATCACTCGTGGCCGGGCCTCCCAGGTCCTGCATGATCTGGCCTTGCCCACCTCACTGACTTCTCCTGGGGCTGCTCTCCTGTCACACTGGCCTCCTTTCAGTTGCTGGAAGAACCAACTCTCTCCCCTGCCCCTCCCCCTCCACGTACTTGGCACTGCGGGTCCCTCTGCCTGGATAGCTTTTCTCCACAACTTTTTTTTTTTTTTTTGCGGTACACGGGCCTCTCACTGTTGTGGCCTCTCCCATTGCGGAGCACAGGCTCCGGACGTGCAGGCTCAGCGGCCATGGCTCACAGGTCCAGCTGCTCTGCGGCATGTGGGATCTTCCCGGACCGGGGCACGAACCCGTGTCCCCTGCATCGGCAGGCGGACTCTCAACCACTGTGCCACCAGGGAAGCCCTTCTCCACATCTTTACATGTGGCTCCTTCCATCAATTTAGGGCTCAGCTCAAAGGTGTCATTTCCTCAGAGAGGCCTTCTCTGAAGCCCCTGTCTGAAGCAGCCTATCTCTAGTCTTCTGCTTCACTTACCGAGGCATTTATTGAGCACCTACTAGATGCCAGGTGCTGTTCTAAGTGCCGAGGAAATAGTAATGAACACAATAGAGGATGCCATGCCTTCAGAGCTCTCAAAAAATCTCACTGCCTTGTTTGGGAACCTGCTCCTCTTCTCACAAAGTGCCAGGAGGGCTGGTGCTGAGTCTGTCTTGTTCACTGTGTTCACCCGCCAAGCACATTAGGTACTCAGTAAATATCTGTTTAATAAAAGAACAAATTGATGGATGGATGGCAGGCAGGCAGGCCAACTGGTTAGGTACGCAGAGCAGCTGACACATGCTACACCTGGCCCTTGGCCCTGGCTAAGGTCTCCCTGAGCTCAAATGAAGCTTTCTTCAAAGAAATCTCACTGTCAGCCCCTCAGGTTGACACTGCTAGTGGGTCCTGCCCGCCTTGCATCACCCTCTGACTATGGTCATCTTGGCTAAGATAGGCAAGAAGAGGGGGGTAAACGTAGCATGCTTGGGGTGAGTGACATTAGTGTCCATCTTCCAAAAGGAGCCCTTGTGACTTCCCTGGTGGTCCAGTGGTTAAGACTCCATGCTTCCACTGCAGGGGGCACGGGTTCGATCCCTGGTCAGGGAGCTAAGATCCCACATCCCACATGCTGGGCCGCCAAAAAAAGGTAAAAGGAGCCCTTGCCCACCACCTCAGTATCCCCCCGCCACTGCCACTCAGGACCTGTGTCTAGCACCGTCCAGCTGAGGGGCTGAGCCGAGGAATTCCTTCCTGTCCGATGAACCCTCACCAGGCCCTCTCTCCTCTAGTCCAGCTGCCTCTCTTCCTTCCTGTGACTTTGGCCAAATCTTCCTCCTTTCTGGATCTTCATTTCCCTCCCAGAAACACACAAGGTGGGGCTGGATACAGCTTCCTGGTGGCAGCTCAGAGGCAGGACTTTAACAGCTCAGTGCAATGATCCTGTGGTCCCTTCTTCCGCTAGCCCAAGAGCCCCTTGAGTTTGCCTTGCAAACACTGCAGGCAAAGCCACCCAAGCACCAACCCCCTCGCTGGCCTGGTCTGTGAAAGCAGCCTGCGAAACTGGCAGCCCCTGAAGATTGGAGCTGCTGGCACTCTGAAATCTGACTCCAAAACGGCAGCCCAGCCGATGCCAAAGGAAGTACAGGGTTCTGTGCTGAGGGAGGTTTCTCCTCTCACAGCATCAGCCTGGAGCCCTTGCTCTCAGTCCCCACCCAGTCCCCAAGGGGCCACAGGACAAAGGTGATCAGTGCCTGGCTTCCAACCTCTTTTAACACTGCAAGTCTTTATCCTTCCAGGACTAATGAGAATCCCCCAAAAGCCAAGGTCACCATCAAGACAGGTTAAGGATGGGGGGAGGAGTTGACAGGCCTGTCTCAAATGTATCTGGGTGCAAAGGCTTTGACAGTTGGTACTACAGCTAACCAAGAAGCGACTTAGGTCCTGCCTCCCTTCCCTTCTTCAATAGATGTCACCTTCACTAAGGGGAAGCTTTCCTGCCCTAACTAAGGTCCTAAGAAGAGTCCAGCCATTCCTGGCATCCAAACAGACCTGGAAGAGGTGGATGGAGAAACCAGAAGCCTGGGGGAGGGGTGTGTGTCCGGCTTGGGATGCCTCCCTCTTCCTCGCCAGCGCCCCAACCCGCCCTCATCCTGCGCAGAGGGCACTTACAGGCCTCGGAGGCCGAAGAGGGCCTCGTCCTGGGAGTCCCATCCCTGGCCAGACGGTGCCCTCAAACAGCAGCGGCGGCATGGTTCGTGCTCCGGTCCGGGCCGAGGGTTGCGGGTCGTGGGGAGAGCGGGGGACAGCAGCCAGGCCTACTCCAAGTAACCATCGAAGACGTCGAGCTCCGAGTCGGCATCGTAGAGGCCCGAGCCGGGGTCGGAGAGCACGCCGAGGTCCACGAGCGCCTGGTCCATGTCCTCGGGCAGGAATACGAGGCCCACGTTAAGGACGATGTACTCCATGAGGAAGGCGTAGTATAGGATCAGCACATTGACGAAGAACAGGCCCACGTAGAACATAGAGGGCAGCAGGGGCGGCGGCACGGAAGGGACCAAGGGGCCCAGCGCGTCCAGGTGGGCCGCGACCCGGGCGCCGGGCATGCAGGGGGCGGCGAGGGCGGCGGCGGCCCGGCGATCCCAGCGAGCTCAGCCGCTGCGGCGCCCGGGCGGCCGGCGAGAGGGCAGCTCAGCCATCCAGGGGCGCCCGGGGGCTGGCCGAGGCAGCGCTGGGCCCCGGCGGTGCCCCCCCTGGGATGTGCGTCGGCCCCTGCGGAGGCGCCCCGGCCCCCGAAACGTGCCAGGAGGGTCACCCCACCCCCAGAGGTGCCCACACGGCACTGTCGATCCACCCAACGGTCAGGCGGGCCCCTGAAGTGGCCGGCAGCGGCCCGGTTCCTCCGATGCTCCCCGCTCCCGCTCAAGGGCCCTCGCAGCGCCTGCGGGGACCCCACCGCAGTTCAGCGTCAAGGGCCAGTCCCGGCGACGGTCTCTTCAGCCGCTCCCGGCCGTTCTCCGAGCCCCATGCGCACCCCCGAAAGCCCAGCACCCATTGCTGCGACCGCCGCGTCGCCCTCCTGGTAGCGTTCCGAGCACCGCCTCCGGAGCAGCCCTGCGCTCATTGGCCCATCGCCCCCTGCCCTCGCTCATTGGCTCGCCCAACGTCCGAGCTCACTGGCCCGAGCCGTCCGGGGGCGGGTACCGCCTCGCTCCGCCCCTAGAGCCGCTGGCTTCTGAGTTGCTTTACTAGTTCCGGATTCAGGGCCGATCTGGAATCCAATTCGCTCTGCGAATCCGCGACAGAGTAGGGGGAGGGGAAAGAGTCAGAACGCAATTCAAACCTAGACGTATCCTAAGGCTACAAAAGCTGAAGGTAACCGCGAACTTCATCAGCACCCGGCTGGACTTGAGTACTGGCGTCACGCCTTTTTGGGACTCAGTTTACCTGCTGAAAAAGGGGGCGGGGGGGCGGGGCGGTGGACCTTACCTTGAAAATTTTGGCCTTTCCTAAAGTGGCAATTTTCCACGGTGGGGAAGATCAATCAGTGCCCCCTTCATCTCTCCAAATTCTGGCTGCTGGAAGGTCTGCCCCCTCAGCGGGGCGGGCCGGGGATTTTGGTAGATGGAAATCTGCCTAATAGGGTTCCGTGACACCTGAGTAAAGAAACTCCCGGCAAGTCAGACCTGCAGCACTAGGGTTGCTTCTTGTTTTTACTTTGTAAAACACGTTTTAAAACAATAATAGTGCACGTGGTTAAACATTCAAACAACCAAGAAGTACACAGAAAAGTGAGTCTCTTCCACTCGCTGATTCCCCTCCCCAGCGGTAACCCCTGTACGTCCTTCAGGAGACTGATTTTGCCCAAGGTGGCTCCCAAAGGAGTCCACAGACCTTTAAATCTCAGGTCACGTTGAGCTGGGTGCTCTACAGGCATTGTTTAATTGGAGCCAGATGGGGAAGTGTATGTTACTCATTTTTGCTGATGAGGAAACTGAGGCCCAGAGAAACAGGAGGACCCTGGAAGCTGCTGGGCCTGTGTGTGTTTGGAGGCCAGAACCTGCCCTTTTTTCTCCATGACTGTCTCTTGCCCCTTTAGGTGAATTACACAGCAAACCATTAACCCTCCAACTGCTGAAGGTGAAACAAATCTTCATTCATTCACTTATTCACTCTGACAATATTTGTTGAACATTTATTATATGCCAAACCTTGTGCTAGGCACTGGGGAGAATATTGACCCTTAGCCCAATTCTGTCCTGGGCACAGTTAATGGGACACAGTAGACCTTAGATAACTGTGAGGTGTAGAAATGAATGAATGGATGAATGAATGGTGAACAGGGCAGTATCGCCTCCATGGAGCTTCCCACTCCCGATACAGGAGAGAAATTTAGATACATCTTCTTGGCTGGTGTAGGAAGCTGTGTGTTTCCTTATTTTTATAAGTGTGGTTGTTTTGGAAATGGCATGGATTTTCGGCGAAGACCAGAGAAATGCTCTGAAAGCACAGGACATTCAGTTTTGGTACATTGTTGCTTGAAGGCCTTTCAATATTTATTTTTTAATTGAAGTAGAAAAAGAAAAAGGCTGTGAGGACAAACCAGGACGTTACCGGTTTTGTGAAGTTTCGTTTGTTGGGGCATAAAAATAAGGGTGCCTGGGTTTGAACCTTGGGTCTGCCGCTTATTAACTGTATGACCTTGGACAAATCAATCCCTCTGTGATTCAGTTTCCTCCTGGGTAAAATGGGGATAATAGCAGTACCCACCTCACAGGGATGTTGTGAGAATTAAATAACAATATATGTAAAGCGCTTAGGGCAGTGGCACGCGGCATACGCCAAGCAACAGCTATTCTTAGTCTTATCATAAAGGTAATAATTGTTAATATTGTGGTAACTTTTATTCCCCAATCTTCACGGATTCGTTTCTCAGGGCTCCGCCCATAGGTTTCCCATTCCCGCCTATCCCTAAGATACTGCGGACTGTCCTCCTCTCGCTCCGCCTCTTTTCCAAGGTCGCCGGCCTGAAGTTGCGTGATGCACTCCGGGCCTTGTAGTTCCTTCGGAGAGTCTTGTCAGCGGGGGCCTCGCGGGCGAACTGCATTTCCCAGCGTTCCTCGTGACGGCGCCGTAAAGCGCGGCGGTCGAAGGGCCGGTTCCGGCTGAATGTCAGTGCTGGACTGTGGGCCGGGGGGGAAGGTGGTTGGCAGTCTCTCGAGCACCTCAGCCGCTGCTTCCTCCGCTTGTGCCGCCGCCGCGGGCGCCTGGCCGCTCGGCCGCTTGGGCATGAGACCGTGAGGCAAGCGACTGGCCGGGGCCGCCGACATGTTTGGCCGCTCGCGGAGCTGGGTGGGCGGGGGCCATGGCAAGTCTTCCCGCAATATCCACTCCTTGGACCACCTCAAGTGAGTGTACTGGGGGCAGAAGGGGGAGGCCGCGGGGCTGGACTTGGGGATGGAGGCGCATAGCCCCTGGCCGGGGGCGCTGGGAAGTGTGAGAGCGGAGGCGGAGGGCCGAGAGAGGCGCTCGGGAAAGGCTGTTCGGCGGTTAAGCGCTAGGGCTCTGGACATAGGGCGCCTGAGTTCGAACCCTGACCCCGTAGGTCCTCTCTGTGTGACCTTGGGCAAGTCGCTCCGCTTCTCAGAGTCTCAGTATCCCCATCTGTAAAGTAAGGGGATGAGATTTCGGTTTACGGATGCAGACTTCGGTCTTGCTGGGGCCGGATGATGGGCACCAAGCTTCCCCGGGGTGGTACTTCTTAGGCTGGACAGCTTACGGGTCAGAGGTCTGGATCCTGGAGTCAGACAGATGTGGGTTTGAACTTAAGTGGATGAATTTAGGCCTCAGTTTCCTCAGTTGTAAAATGGATATAGTGAGAGCACCTGCTTTCTACGATTGTTTTGAGGGTAGGGTCAGAGAATGTACGTAAAGCTGGAAGCTTCTACAAGTGCTCAATAAAGAACAATAATTAAAAAACAAACTAGTGGGCTTCCCTGGTGGCGCAGTGTTTGAGAGTCCGCCTGCCGATGCAGGGGACACGGGT
The DNA here is from genome assembly GCF_951394435.1 of Stenella coeruleoalba. Classification (NCBI taxonomy): domain Eukaryota; kingdom Metazoa; phylum Chordata; class Mammalia; order Artiodactyla; family Delphinidae; genus Stenella; species Stenella coeruleoalba. Next base: position 58,054,840 of record NC_137161.1, read on the forward strand.
TCGTGCCTCGGTCCGGGAAGATCCCACATGCCGCGGAGCGGCTGGGCCCGTGAGCCATGGCCGCTGAGCCTGCGCGTCCAGAGCTGTGCTCCGCAACGGGAGAGGCCACAACAGTGAGAGGCCCGTGTACCGCAAAAAACAAACAAACAAACAAAAAAACAAAGTAGTTTCTTAGGGGAGTCTAAAGCGTCAGAAGTAGAGCTCCGAGGGAGGTAGGTGGCAAAGGTGGTCCTGGGAAGCAGGAGTACACAGAGTGGCTTTGCAGTTAGACTGGCATTCAAATCCTGATTCCACCATTTAATGGCTTTGTGACCTTGGACAAATTGTTTCACCTCTCTGAGCCTCTGATTCCTCATCTGCAAATGGGAATGGTGAACATTGTGCAAGGATTCAGTAATATTGTGTGTGGAAAGAGATCGATCCAGTGTCTGTTATACAACTGTATAACAGTTGTATGGCCAATAATGGTAGCCAATAATGGTGGCCAATAATGGTAGCAGTGTTTATCAGCTGGGCAAGGCCTTCCCAGACCGCCCTACCTAAAGTGCCTCCCCTGCCTCAATTCCTTTCTGTTAGATTTCATTCATTTGATTAATCTCCACTATCTGCAATTATCCTGTGTGGGTTTTTGTTTTGTTTTGTTTTGTTTTTTACTGCTGTTCTGTTTGCTACTAAACTGGTACTTCCCGGAGGGCAGAGATGGCTTGTTTTGCTCAAAGCTGTATTCCCAGCATCTAGCTCTGAGCCTCTCACACAGTAGGAGCTCAATAGATACTTAAAGAATGAAAAAAATTAATGAATCGGGGAGAGGTGCAGAGCATGCAGGCAGAGCCTAGGATATTTTAGCGGGGGGGCGGGGTGGAGGTGAAGGAAAATAGAGACCTTTGAAGAGGGAATGACTTCAGGGAAGAAAATACAGTGTTGAGGGGTGGGGGGAGAGAGTGGGGGAGTAAGCAAACCTTTGGTGGTAAGAAATTGGCTGATTTCCAGAAGGAGCTCTCAGGATTACTAATGGGAAAGAAGGATGGAGAGGGCGGGCAGGGAACAGTAGGAGGAAGACAGGGGCCCCTGGAAAGTGTTGGTGGGAGGGAAGTTAGATGGGGGCTTCTCATTTGGCTGGGGGTAGGGGTGCTGTAATTCTCAGCTGTGTCCTTTCTAGCATGGAGCAGGTGTTTAATAAATGTTTGTGGGTCTCAAAGAGTGGGCGGCAGGAGGGATCATTATGTAATAAGGAATGGTTTTTGGGGGTGGTGATGAGAGAGGACATGGGGAGGAGAGAGACCTAGGGCAAGCACGGGGCTGTGTAGGGAAACAGGAATCTTAAATGGGAGGGCAGCTGGACAGGAAAGGGAGAGGCTTAGAGATTTCAGGAATTTAGAGAGTGGGTGGATGAGGCCGAGAAGGGGAGGAGAGATATCTAAAGGAGATTGGGCCTGCTGCCAGCATCCAGGTACCTGCAAGCTCTCACCTAACTCTGCCTGATTCTAACCCTTTTAAATTACTTTAGTAATTATTGAATGCATTTCGGTGCCAGGTGCTTGTTAAGGAATTCCTGTGTGTTATTTCCTTTAGTCCTCATAAGTCTTAGGAGTTGTCAGAAATATTATTGTTTCTATTTCTTAGCCTGGAAATTAAGGTCCAAAGAGGTTCAGTCACTTGCCCAAGGTGACAACAGCTGAAAAGTGTCAAAGCCAGGATTTGACTTCAGTGTTTGCACTCATTACACTGTCTTTTTGAGTAAAATTTCCTAAAAGTCAGTTTGGGAAGACTTTCAACTTGGCTGAGTCTCACTGCCCAATGGCCATCTTCGCCCTCTGCCCAGCCAGGGAATGGTGAAGGTTCTCAGGTTCCTTTGAAGTATCCTGGGAACTGCCCAGGTTCATTGTTCAGGTCACACGGCTGTTGGGTGCTTTTTGGAAACCAGAGCTGCCTGCCCTGGATCTGGTGGATCAGCTGAATCCACACTGTAGCCTGAAGAACCTGGCGATTTGTGTGTTGGAGGGGGGCTTAGAAGATCCCAAAGCGACTTGGGAAAGAGTGCCATAAACAGCTAGTGCCCACCCCAGTGCTTGGGCACAGAACAGCCCGTTCCCTGAGGGAGCTCGCCGGCTGGTGGGGGAGATAGCCATAGAGCCAGTGACTGTGGTATGACAAGTGCTGGGATCACCGTAGGTTCAGGGCTTTGTGGGAACCCTTCTTGGAAGCCCTCTGGGGGAGGCAACCAGAGCAGAGTTGTCAAGGATGAGCAGGAGCCACCGTGTGCACACGGCCCTGGGGTCTGTGGAGTGTCAAGGTGGGGCTGGTGGTTATGGGACACAAGGCTGGAGGTGGAACAGGGCTTGGGCCTCCTCTGATACAGAGAGCCACCAACCGTTGCGGGGCACCTGGGACTAAAGGGTTTCCCAGGACGTGGGACTTTCAGTGCTAAAACTGGGAAAGTCCTGGGCAGCCAGTACTAATTGGTCACTCTACCAGTGACAAGTGACAGTTCCTAATACACTGTTACCCTGACCTAGGGCAGTGTGGGTAGAGAGGAGAGATTAAGATACTTAAACGAATTTAGAATTGACAGTTTTGGGAGGGGGGCACACAAAGCATCTGAGAACCCTCTTCCTTTTTTTTTTTTCTAAATAGACTTTACTGTTAAGAGCAGTTTGAGATTTACAGAACAACTGAGAAGATAGTACGGGCAGCTGGAAACCCTTTTTGAACCACATTATTCATAACATTCCTGGCTTTCAAACTGTAAAGGAATCTTGCTGTAAGACAGGGTTTTACTTTTGCTAATTAATAGAAAGCTGTGTACTGTGGTCTCTGTCTACTGAATGGAGTTAGTGATTTAGTTGAGGCAGATTGAAATAGTAAGAGGTCATTTGCTACACATCATGGGTGGTTTATTGCCCAGACTAGTGGCAAGGCTGTGACATTGACAAGCGGAAACCTTGACTGATGGAATTGCCTGATTGCTACTGAAGCATCACCTTCACTAGGGACTGCGAGTCCACAAACTGCTAGAACTTTCTTGGTGTTGGGTTGTGTTGTTGCCTTAAATCTAATCGCCTTTGTGTATGGGTCAAGGTTCTTGGTGTTGTTGCCTTAATTCTAATCGCCTTTGTGTATGGGTCAAGATTCTTGGTTTTAAGTGACAGACGCCCAGCTGGAATTGCCTTAAGCCCCAAATGGAACTGATTGGCTCTTGCCACTGAGCAGGCTGTCCTAGCTAAGCCATGGCTGCGTCTCAGTGTTCAGACGAAGCTGTCTGTATGTGCTTCTTTCCAGTTCTTGTCTCCGCTTTCTTCTGGGTTGGTGTCATTCTCAGCATGCTTCAGGCTTACATCATATCAGCTTAGCAACCCCTGGGAAAAAGAGAGCTTCTTTTCTTAATATTGCCAGCAGAAGTCCAGAAATGAGCACCATTGAACAAGCCTGGGGTCTCATGCCCGCCCCTGAGCTAGTCACTGTGACAGGGGGGCATGGGGTACTCTAAGTGGCCCTTCCCTGGAGTCAGGGTGGCATCAGCTCCTTCCAAGCTAGTGGACAGAGAATGAGAGAAAGGGATGGTTCAGCGTAGGAAAATTAGGGAGAAGAGGAATGTATACCCAGCAGGCAGACGTTCACCTACTCTTGGTATATTCAACTTTTGCCTAAGATAGCACTGATTATTTTTAGAGCTTGGGGTACAATATCGCCAGATTCATTTTCTTAGAGTGTCATATTCATCGTATCACTCATAGTGAGTACGACGCATCCATTATGTCAAGTCTAAAGTTCCCCCAGGCCATCAGAGCACTCCAGACTGTTCCCACCCATCTAAGCTTGGGAGCACAGATGAAGACCCTCTAACCCCAGCTGGGGAGCCAGGAGCATCCTTGGTAGGCAGACACCCATTTACATGGAGACATAAAGGATGAGTGGTTGTTACAGGCAGTAGGGGGCAGGCTGGAAGGGGGGATGCTGCAGGCAGAGGAAACAGCGTTTGAGAAGCCTGCAGGAGAGAGACACAGGGCAAGGGGGTGTGTAGGGCCCGAGAGCAAAGCCATGAGGCGGGAGAGGTCACAGAGCCTAGGTCCCACTGGGCCTTGTAAATTCTGTGTAGGAATTTGGACACTAGGCTGAGAACAGTGGGGAGCCGTGTGCTGTGGTCTGGCCGAAGTTTGGAGAATGGATTGGAGGAGCGTCCCCTCAGGGGCTGCTTCTGTCTTATAGTACGTGAGGGTAGTGCCTGCAGTAACCCAGGAGTGTTTCTTGTGCCATTTCACGTTGATGGTCCTTCTCTCACTCACTGTTGCACACACCTCACCTGTCTGCATCTGTGCTGTCTCCAGATGCCGAACTGTATCCTTAAAATACCAATTCTTGGGAATTCCCTGGCAGTCCAGTGGTTAGGACTCAGCACTTTCACTGCAGTGGCCCGGGTTCAATCTCTGGTCCGGGAACTAAGATCCCACAAGCTGCATGGCCACAAAAAACAGAACAAAACAAAACAAACCTAAACAATTCTTTCATAAAAATTGCCCTGGTGACTTAAGCCAACAAGAAGTTTTACTGTCATCTGCAGCTTCTCCTGTTCTTGCTCCCACCGTCTCACTCAACATGTCATCATAAGGTCCTCTCATCGCCAAAGAGTTAGACCAGCTGGTGGGTGCTCTGGGCTCTTCAAGCTTTATCCCACCTGTGAGTTAGATCCCCAGGAAGCTGGCCAGGGTTCCTCAGGCATGACCTTTCGCTATCAGAAATGGTCTTACTTGAATATATGTTTGTTTCCTTCTCCCAGATTTGAACATAAGCTTTGTGAGGACAGAGGCCTGGGTGGCTTATTCACGTGGAAATTGTCAGATGCCAGTACAGGGCCTAGCACGCAGTGAAAGATCAACAAGAATTCGTCATAGGATGAATGAAAGAGGCGAGTTCTGGCCTGACTTTTCCTAACAGCAGTTCCTAACAGCTCTTGCCAGTTTGGGCACCGCGCCTGTGCCAGAGCTGTGACTTCTTCTAGGGCTGAAAGCCTTGCTACGGCAATCTCGCCGTGATTGCCGGCTCCCCGGCACCTCAGCATCTCAGTCCCGGCCTCACTCGCTGGCCCAGTTTGACATCTTTCAGGGGTGATTCATCAGGAGAAGCACTGCCTTTAACACCTTTTGCTAGTCTTCTAGTCCGCCTCCACCCTGCCGGGAGCTTCTCCTTGTCCTGCTGGCCAGAGGGCTGGATCCTGACCAAATGGAGGTTTTCGGGACACAGAGTAGGACCCTCTGGGAGATGTCTTCCCTGGTGCTGAGGAGGCCACACAGACACAGGCTCCATGTCCCCTCACCCCAGACGTTGTTATTTGGGGGGTGTGCTTTGGGGGAATGGATTTCCAGTCCCCCTAGGCCCTATCCTTCCTCACACTCTAGCTTGCGCATGTTTCAGTATCTTCCAATGGGAGCATCCTAAGAGACATGATACAAGTCATAAAACTTGTATGAATTTGAATTTAGTATGTCTGTCTCTGAAGTGGACATAATTATTATTAACTGTAATGGTTTAACTTGTGAAATAAGTGAGTCTCTTGAGAAAGCAGAGTCTGTGGAGGAAGGATTTGTTTACAGTCCGTGGTCCTTGGTGATGAGCCTCTAATGTATTGGTTGCACGTTGGTAACAGGCTGCAGTTTTTCTGTCTCCAGGTGCTTCAAACTCCTAAGCTTTTCTCTCAAAGTAAAGTTTGCTCATGTGCAAGAGTCTGAAATTGGGATTCTACATTCTGCAGAACTTCCTCTGGAGATATGATAATGCCGGCTCTCTTCCAATAAAGTGGAATAAGGGTCAGTGATAAGCACTTATCTTGAGATCTGATACGTGTTGTCATGCCTTTTCAGTTTGTTTATTTGGTTGTCTTGTGTGCTAGGCATTCTTAACTTCATGGAAATGCTTGGCTAATAAAAGCATTTAACTCATTGTTTGCATCTTCTGTACTATAATGGTTACAAGCACGGGGTTACTGCCTGGGTGCCCTGTCCTTGTGTTGGGACTCTGGGTGGGTCCTAGCCTCCCAGAGCCTCAGCTCCCCAGATCATCAGCCCTGCAGGATTGTTGTAAGGGTTTAATGAGTGAACACATCTGAAGCATTCAGAACAGGGCCTGGCAATAGGAGACTGCAACTGTTTTTATATTTATTTATTTTTTAAAAAATTAATTTAGTTTTGGCTGCGTTGGGTTTTCATTGCTACACGCAGGCTTTCTCTAGTTGCAACAAGCGAGGGCCACTCTTTGCTGTGGTGCGCGGGCTTCTCATTGCAGTGACCTCTCTTTGTTGTGGAGCATGGGCTCTAGGCTTGCTCTAGGCTCTAGAGCGCAGGCTTAGTAGTTGTGGCGCACAGGCTTAGTTGCTCTGCGGCATGTGGGATCTTCCCGGACCAGGGCTTGAACCCGTGTCCCCTCCATTGGCAGGCGGGCTCCCAACCACTGCACCACCAGGGAAGCCCAGGAGGCTGCAACTGTTTTTATGATGATGATGGTAAAAATATACACACATAGAGTTTGAGAGAAAATGTTATCATTGTAGCAGTTACTATCATTGTAAGAGAAAAATCTGTCACTGTCCTTGGAATCTTATCTAGATAGGGAACACAGCTTTGCACATAGAGATGGCTGTTAGCTTGTTGATCATCTGAACGATTAGGAATCTAATGCCCAGGAACTGCTGTGCCGTCCTTTTAGTGGTGTACTACGTAGTCACTACTGATGCTTGAGAACAGTTGCCAATAACAAAAATGCTTTTATTTTAGCCAGAGGTGGGAAGAAAGATGGGCATGGTAATGGACATACAGCATGAGCTCAACTATGTTAATATCCATAGGAAAGAAAAAGACCCAAGGAAATAGATTGCAACTCCAGCAGTGGTCATCTCTGGGCAGTGGCATGATTGACAATTGCCGTTTCTCTTTTTGTTGTTGTTGAGGTTTCCAACCTTTCTAAAATGAGTGTTACGTTTAAGACCAGAAAGTTATTAAACTATATTAGTATCTCTGAGGTAGTGAATTACTTGAGCTTCCAAAGTCCTGGAATTAGACGCAGCATTAAAATATTAATATTTAATCCATTCAGCTTTCTTTCCTTTCTCCCCCCACTACATTTAAGCAAACATATATTGAGGGTCTCTTCCAAAAAGATTACCTGAAACAGTGTGCTAGGGCATCGTGAGGGCAAAAAGATGAGCCAGTGCGGTGGGAATTTAGAGCTTGAGATCCAGCGGGTGTTTCCATCTACCAACAACAAACATTTAGAAAATGAGTATTTTAAAACACTCCCATTTACAACAGCATCAAAAAACCCATCAAATACCTAGGAATAAATCTCACAAAAGATGTGCAAGCCCCCTATCCAGCAAACCTTGAAGGAAATGTAAATGTCATCATGTTACACTCTCCAAAAGATGTCAGTTCTCTCTGTATTTAGCTATAGGTTTAGGGCAGTCTTAAAGGAAATCTTAGCAGGTATTTTTGTGGAAATTGAGAAGGTGATTTTAAAATATATATGGAAATTCAAAGGACCAAGAATAGCCAATATAATAATAAAAGAAAAACAAAAGGAAAGAAGTTGGAAGACTTACATTATCACATTGCAAGATTTATTATAAAGCTACAGTGATCAGACAGCATGGTGTTGGCACAAAGGTAAACAGATAGATCAGTGGAACTAGAGCATCCAGAAAGAGTCCCATGCGTGGTCACCTGATTAATGGCAACAGTGACATCGGTGTGCTTTGGAGAAATGAGGACCTTTTCAGTAGATGATGCTGAATCAACTAGATAGTCATATGGAAGAAATGAATTTTGGCCAGTATCTTACACCATACACAAAAATGAGTTTCAAATGTACTCTAAGTCAAAATGTGAAAGGTAAAATAGTAACTTTTTAAAAGAAGAAAACAGCATTTCTTCATGACCTTGGGGTAGGTAAGGAGGTCTTAAGGTTGATACAAAAAACACTGTCCAAGGGAAAGATTGATAAACTGGACCGCATTAAAATTAGGAACTTTTGCTCATCGAAAGACCACTGTAAAGAGAGTGAAAAGGCAAGCCACATTCAGAGAAAATGTTTGCCATAGGTATATCCAGTAAAGGATTTGTATTCAGAATGCATAAACTCCATAAAGTTAATAAGAAAAAGGCTCTCTACCTAGAAAAAATGGGCAAAAAACTTTCACAGACACCTCACAAAAGTAGATATTTAAATGGCTCTGAACATGTGAAAAGACACCCAACTTCATGCGTGGTCATGCGGTGAAACCCTGGTGCGGCATCACCACATGCCAGCAGATGGCGCCACTGAGAAAGGCAGAGCGCATTAAGCCCTGCCGAGGTGGGGGATTGGCTGGAGCCCTCTGAGCCAGCCTCTGCCCTTTGGCTGCAGATGAGCTGCTGAGCGAGCGTCCCTCAGTTCCTGTCCTGGCCTGTGCCGTGCTAGTGATGTGCACAGCCCCAGGTTACTGCGAGTGTGAGGGTCACAGGAAGGCCGGCACACAGGGCCAGGCATGTAGGCCATGCACCGCACATGGGAGCGCCTAGAATCTTCTTTTCAAGACTTAACACCCTCCCCTTACCCTGGGTTTGTCTGTAAGGGCCTCCTCATAGTTACTAGAATTTTTTTGAGGGGTTATTTAGTGAAGGCAATGATAACAGTAATAGCCGGCACTTGTGTCATCCACGGGAACTGCCAGGTTAGTTGTCTACCTTTTTACTTGTTTGTTCCTAACGACACCATGATAGGTAGGTACTAAAGTATTTAGGTGCTATTGCCTCTCCTATTTTACAGGTGAGATAACTGAGGTACAGAGATTAAGTAACTTGCTTGACATCACCCAGCTAATACCAAACGTTCCACTTCCTGCTCTGGTTTCTCTGGACCTTCCCATAACTCCTGCAGTGAAGTCCTCTTTTCATGACTGTTTGGATCCAACCTGATCTCTCCTTCCTACCTTCTTGGAATATTCTTTGTATAATGTAATAATGATTTTAATAGCCCCCCTCATAACAACCACCTTATAATAATAGTAGCAGCAGCTAGCCCTGCATCCGTTGAGCGCTTACTGTGTGCCAGGCACCATGCTCAGCTCTTTCTATGTGGTATCACATCAAATCTCTGGAACAGTCCAGCAAGGAGGCCTTGATGGTTGTAGAAGCTGACGCCCAGAGAGGTGAAGTGCCTTGTCCAAGGCCACTTATAGGAAGAGACAGGGCCAGGAATCAAGCCCAGGTCTGTCTACTGGACTCCAAATGTTTGAACTCTTCACTACCGCTCTGTTCCACTACTTGCTGTGTTTGGCATTTGGCCCCTTGACTATGTTTGGTCTTGTATGCTCTGATCTACCTCATATTCATGGAGATGGTCCCTTACCCTTCCCCCATTCAGCATTTATTTAGCGCCTACTGTGTTCCAGACATTCTGGAGTCTTTTGAGGTCACCAAGATCAATAAGATGATGTTCCTGACCTTGAGGAGCTCAGGTCTAGTAAAGGAGGCAGATCATTGCCAATCAGGGTGGTCTGTGCAGCAGCAAATGCATATGGGTACAGAGGTGCCAGAGAGAAGGCTTCACCAAGAGATGCCTGAGCTGGGTTTCGACATATGAGTAAGAGTTTGCTGGTTGGTCAGGGCAGCAAGGGTATTTCAGGCAGAAAGCACAGTGAATAGAAGTCAGGGCTGATCGTCAAGATTTTAACCTCTCCTATCCCTATTGGGGGTCTTCAGAGCGGACCCACTTACCCAGGCTGCTGCCTCCTGGGCCAGGAGTGTGATAGTGAGGTGATAATGCATGTTGTCCTCTACGCAGAAGGAAACACCAGACTGGGGAGAATCCGCCTCTCCCCATGTTGCCAACAACGCCTGTCACAGCAGGTGGGGGGCGTACTGTTCACTACATGGGCAGTGTCACTGACGGCCATGGCGTGAGTGATGCCGTTGCTCTGAAACAAGAGTGGGAGCTCCTTCAAAATGCAGATTTGGGACCCTGCACCCAGGGCTCAGATTCTGGGAGTCCGGGGTCGGAAGCCAGAATCTGCACCTTAAGCAGGTGATTCTGATGTAGGAGGCCTGTGAACCACAGTTTGAAAAACTCTGCTCTTTGAGCCTTTTGAGGAAGAGGCACTCGAGGCAAGATGGAGATGTAGATTCATGAGTGGGTCCACTGGATTCATCCCAGGGTGGGTCAGTGCTGTGGAGTCACCTAATCACAGGGGACCACTGGCCTCACCCCCCCCCACACACAGCCCTGCCGGTGGATTTGGGCACAGGTGCTAGAGAGTTCTGTTTTGGGAGAGCTATGCTAGTTACTGCATGTTAAAAGTTGCATGTAGTTTTAATTAATTAGATTAACTAAATGATTAAAAAAATGATTATAGTGTGTCTTTAGACAAACAGCACAAGCACTAATAACTAAAACCCCCTAAAGCAGCAGATGGCCCCTGTGGTTCCATTTGCAAGATTCTACCTCTTTACACCCTACCCATTTTTAGAGATCGTCAATGGTATGACCTATCTAGCCTTTCCCTGCCTTTCTCTCGCCAGTCCCCCACCTCCAAACTGAAGGTGGCCAGGAAAGAAGTCGGGAAGTGAATACTCCTGAGTCACTCCCTCTTGCTGCCCCCTTTTCCTTCCCAAGCCGTGACAACTGAAGTTGCCTCAGTCTGCCGGCCCTGGAGACACTCTTAAAACCGTGCCAGGTGGCGCTCCCAGGGCATCGGCCAGGCTGCTAGTCCCCACACCGCTCAGGAGCGGCCTCTGCGATTCTTTGGCTTTTGCCCTCACCAGCGGCAGAGGGCCTTCAGGACTAGGCCGGGCCCGCCCGTCCCTGCACATTCAGGTGGGTGAAGTATTGAATACATGGCCATCGCCTCTCAAACCTTCACTTTACTCTGTACACAGCAAATAAGAGCTGTGCCCTTGAACTGCAAGCCACCTGCTTCATCTGAGCCATCAGTTCTGTGCTTCATGGGGGATTAAGGGCATTCCAAGGGTGATCATGACGGCACCTGATTTGTGCCCCAGCCACTGGCTCTGGGACCACCCTCCCTGCTGTGTGACTCCACGTCTGATCTCTGCATCAGCCAGGCAGCGGGTCTTAGGCTTTTGGCACTGAGCCGTGTGTCTCCACTTGCTCCGCCAGCGTCAGAATCACCCAGGAGAGTGATAAAGGCCGATGCCTGGTCTTCCCTCAGTGCCGCTAAATCTGAGTCTCCGGTGGGCTCAGTGGCCCCGCTTTGTCCAGCTCTCCAGGTCATTCTCTTGCACACACTGGAGTTTGAGGATGGTTGTCTTCAAAAGCTTGACAGTCTTGCCTCAGTTTGGGTTGGTGTGTCCCTGGTTATTGAACACTTCGAAGCATTGTCTGCCATTTTTCTCGGGTGGTGAGTTATGTCTCTTCTAAATGGGAATTGTGCTAACAACTGTGTCTGTAAAAAGCACAGCCAAATTGTCGCTAAAATGTTGCTAATGGTCACTGAGCTTGGCTTACATTTCAACTGGTAACCTTTAGTTCTCTTTTCTTTTCCTTTCTCTCAGATATCTGTACCACGTTTTGACCAAAAACACCACCGTCACAGAACAGAACAGGAACCTGCTGGTGGAGACCATCCGATCCATCACCGAGATTCTGATCTGGGGGGATCAGAATGACAGCTCTGTATTTGAGTAAGGGTTTCTGGTTTTTTGCTTTTTGATTCTTCTTCTTCCTTTGAATAATTTTCTAAATGTGTACCATGAGTCATTCCTGATGATGTCAGGGTTTGATGCCAATTTGGTCCTGCACAGATATCTGTCTCTCTCCCTCTCTGTCTCTCTCTCTGTCTCTCTAAAATGTCCTTGAAACACTGTAAAAAGGCCTGCTGAAAATGGGGAAGTTATGGAAAACAGTGTCCCTAGAAAAATTTGAAAAGATCATGGATAATTTTCCAAGTAATGTCTGATTATCTCCCCCAAAGGAAGGAGAAAATGTCTTGAGTAGTTAGATTCTAAGTGAACTGAAAAGACCCTTCCCCAGGTGGAGACACTAAGGGCTAACGTTGATTGTGTTTACTGATGGGTGGCCACAGTGTTGAGCTCTTGATGAGATAATCCTTCTAAGTCTCCCAACTACCCGAGGGTAGAGGACCATCATCATCCCCATCCCCTTCCCCATCTTCATCCCCATGCCCATCCTTATCCTATTCCCCCCCGCTTTTTATGCTCAAGGTCAAACGGCTCACACCTAGAGCCCATGGAGGGATTTCTCCTCACTCTCATACTTCCTAGGTGAAGAGTCTCAGGCCCGCCTCAGTTTGCTCATCTTTAAGTGAGAGAGAGCAAGTTCCCTGCCCAGTGCCTGTTACAGAGTTAGGCACTCAAGAAATGTTAGCAAATGATCATTTTAAAAGGTGTCCCTATTGGGACTTCCCTGGTGGCACAGTGGTTAAGAATCGCCTGCCAATGCAGGGGACACAGGTTTGAGCCCTGGTCCGGGAAGATCCCACATGCCACGGAGCAACTAAGCCCGTGCGCCACAACTACTGAGCCTGCTCTCTGGAGCCCGTGAGCCACAACTACTGAGCCCGCGTGCCACAACTACTGAAGTCCACGCGCCTAGAGCCCATGCACCACAACGAAGAGTAGCCCCCCTCGCCGCAACTAGAGAAAGCCCGCACGCCACAATGAAGACCCAATGCAGCCAAAAATAAAATATAAATAACTAAATAAATTTATTTAAAAAAAAGGGTGTCCCTATTGGACAGTTAAAAAGCAAAGACCGTAACCCATGAACTACTTTCCTCAACAGACCTGTCCCAGCATCTGAGTGCAGAAGGATTAGGGTTATGACAACCACCAAACACAGATTTTATTTTTATATAAAATAATCTCAATTATAAGTGTTGAGGCCACTTAAAAAACACATTTAAAACAAATACAGGTGTTCCATTCCAACCTGGCTTCTTATTAGATATTGTGATTTTCTGGATAGCTCTATATTTTCGTCAGCGAGGTTAGCTAATATGGAGCTACTTGTGGAAAATGCAAATTGTTTAAAATGCAGGCCTGTGACACTGGCTGAGTTCCCCAAGGGAAAACACGAGTAATAAATAGGTGTTGCTCATATACGGGACTAGTTGCCTTTCAGGATCCATGGGGAATTTACTATTTGTTGGTTGCTTGATATCTGTTTATGGAAATGAGAAAGACCCTTGGGTTAAAGATTAGAAACCACGTCACCTTTACTAGAATGGCCGAGTCCATCCGTCGTCTTAGAAAAACTACCGAGCTCTTAGAGGCCCAGTTATTCTTAAATCACTGCCCCAAAGAGGCCCCAAGAGAGCTTGTTTTTAATCCATTTTTAAGTTTGGGATAATTTTAGATTTAGATTGTACAGAAAGTTCCCATTTACCCCTCACACCGTTTCCCTGTTAATATCTTATATGACTAGAGTGCATTTCTTAAAACATCACCATTACATCAACTCCAGACTTGATTTGGAATTTATCAGTTTTTCCATTAACATCCTCTTTCTGCTCCAGGATCCCAATCCAGGCACCCACAGTCATTTTAGTTGTCGCGTCTCCCCAGTGTCCTGTGACAGTGTTTTAGTCTTCTCCTGTTTTTTATGACCTTGATAGTTTTGAGAAGTACTGACCAGCTGTCCTGTAGAATGTCCCCCAATCTGGGTTTCACTCCCGATTAGCCTGGGAATTTTGGGGAAGAGTGTCACAGAGGGGAAGTGTCCTTCCCATCCCAGAATGTCAGCGTTCCTGATATCCACATGATTCCTGGAGAGGTTAACCTGATCACTTGGCTCAGGTGGTGTCTGCCAGGCTTTTTTACTTTAAAGTTACTCTTTCCCCCTCCCCTACAGTAGTCTCCGAAAGTGAGTTGCTAAGTTCAGCCCACCTGGACCTTGGGGGCGTGGGAATTAAGCTCCACCTTCGTAAAGGGGGGAGTCTCTACATACACTGTTTGAAATTCTTCTTCGTGGAAGGTTTGTCTCTTCTCCTCATTTATTTATCTATTCAATCATTTATTTATATGCATCCCTTGAAGATCTTGCAGGTTTGGTTCCAGGCCACCGCCATCAGGCGAATATTGCAGTACAGCGAGTTACATGAATTTTTTTGGTGTCCCACTGTATATAAAAGTTACGTTTACACTGTACTGTAGTCTGTTAAGTGTCCAATAGCATTGTGTCTGAGAAACAATGTACATACCTCAGTTAAAAAATAATGCTGTTGGGAAAATGGCACCAATAGACTTGCTCAACACAAGGTCACCACAAACCTTCAATCTGTAAAAAAAAACACAGTATCTGCAAGGCACATGTATATCAATATGGACTCATGGATATTTATTTTATCCTCTGGGTTATAATCCAATACTACGTTATTTATTTTTTTGCTGGCATTGTTCCAGCTTCAGGCACTAGGAGCTCTTTCAGGCTGCTTCCTGTGTCCCTTTGCCTCAGCCCCATCCTTTTGGTTTTTGGAGCACTTCCTTACTTTCTGGTACTCTGAGGTGCTCCAGGCTCATCTTGCATTTTATCTGCCCCAGCCCTAGAATTAGCCACTTTTCCACGGAGCCCCTTACTACCCTAGGGAGTTTTAAAAATCCAGGCTCCTGGATTTCACACTAGACCTACGGAATCTACCCCTGGGCAAGATGTAGGTACAAGCATTTTAACAAGTTCCCAAGTCGGTCTTGGGCTGCAGTGAGCTTGTTGGGTGATACTTGGGAGTCAGTGCTTTGTACAACCTGCCGCAAAGGAAGACACGATAGGTCCAATGAATGAAATATTCTGGGGATCAACATGGATGGCGTTTGTAGGCACACGGGCTCCCAGAATCAGAGTTGGAAAATAATTTAGAGGTCTCTTTAAGGTCATATTTATTTATTCATTTACCCTTTCATGGATTCAAACAGAAGATCTGCAGCACTGAGCAAGTGCCAGGCCCATGTTCCTGCCACTTGACAGCAGAGGGAAGAGGGAGACCCAACACTGAGTCAACCAACAGACCCACGGGACTGCCGGGAATTGTTCTGAGTATCCCAGATGAGAGATCATCTGGTCTTAGCGTGAATACAGAGAACACCAAACTAGAAACGTCATTTTCTTCCTTTAAAGACAGGCATTAGGGGGTCTGCATTTCAAGACTAAAAGAGCCAATGTGTGCCTCCCAAAGTCATTGCCCCCAGGCTGCATGTAGACAAATGTCCCGTCCAGGACAAAAAGGGCAAAGCAGACTTGGGGACCAGCTGGGGTCCCATGACCACATCAGCACCTTCTCTTTCCTTCCAGTTCTCATACCCTAGATGTGGAAATGACAAACTTGTTAATTGAGAAACCCAAACTCTTAATATTCAGCATGATCTTACCCCTTTGTAGGGAATTACTCTGGTTCCCAGGTTGTTGGTGAGCACTCAAAGCTATGAAAGCAAAGGAAAGAGGCTTTAGTGAGGAAAACTGAGCTTATAAAATATTGGATGGAAAATGCTGCTTGTTGGGTTTATAAGTGTAGGTAGGTCACTGTGTAATCATTTAGTCGGGAAAGATCTTTCCCACTCTGTCAGAAATCACTGCTTCCCAGAATCAGCACTGTTCTCACGTTCCGGGAAGAGAGTCTGAAAGGTCGCGTTTTTCTTGATGGAGGACAGCATCGTGGGAGCTGGGTATCGCAGAAGCCGAGGCCACACGGGTGGTGTGATCTGGCTGCTCTGCGGATGCCTTTGTTCAGGTGCACACACGTGTGCTGGGCGTGCAACCAGAGGACGACATGCATTCCCACGTGTAGAAGCAGACCACTGACACTTTCCCATTCTCTCCCCAGCTTCTTCCTGGAGAAGAACATGTTCGTCTTCTTCTTGAACATCCTGCGGCAGAAGTCAGGCCGCTACGTGTGCGTTCAGCTGCTGCAGACCTTGAACATCCTCTTCGAGAATATCAGTCACGAGACCTCACTTTGTAAGGACAGTCCTGACACTTGCCTCTGCACCTCTGAGTGTCAGCTGCGTGTCGTTTGCCGTGGCATTCATGTTGCTGTTTGAATGTCTGTGCTTACTGTGTGTCTTGGTGTGCTTGGGCTGCCATAGCAAACTACCCAGCTGGGCAGCTTAGACGACAGAAATTTATTTTCTCATAGTTCTGTAGGCTGGAAGTCCAAGATCATGGTGCCATCAGGGTTTCTGGTGAGGCCTCTCTTCCTGTTTGCAAATGGCCACATTCTCTTTGTGTCCTCATGTGTTCTTTCCTCTGTGCACATGGAGAGAGAGAGAGTTTTGGTTTCTCTTCCTTTTCTTAGAAGGACACCAGTCTTCTCGGATCAGGGCCCCACCCTATGACCTCATTTAACCTTAATTACCTCCTGAAAGGCTGCATCTCCAAATACAGTCACCGAAGGGTGTGGCTTTGGCCCCTGACCTGCCTGCTTCAGTCCCACTGCCCGACTGACAAGGGTGTGACTCAGAGCCTCTTCCCGGCCCTCGATCTTGTCTGAAACAACCAACCTGCGAGGCAGGTGCTGTCAGTGCCCTCATTTAACACCTAGAGAGTTTGAGTCACTGGCCCCAGGTGACAGCTCTAGCAAGGCAGGAATTGAGAATGGGTTTCAGCCCAGGTGAGCTAGCTCAGTGGTCCTCAGCTGGGGGTGACTGTGCTCCCAGTGGACATTTGTCAGTGTCTGGAGACATTCCTGGGGGGCGGGTGCTACTGGCATCTAGTGGGTAGAGACCAGGGACAACACACAGGACAGCCCCCAACAATAAAGGATTAGTTAGCCCAAAATGTCAACAGTGCCGAGGGTTAGAAACCCTGGTTTAGCTCCTAATCATCCGGGCTTGATCACGAGTTTTATTTTCCAAGATGACTGCACCAAGCCCCAGGCCCTGCCTGCAGGAAGCAGGGAAGAGAAGACAAGTGATGGAATGTCTATGCCACAGGCAGGCCCTAGGTCCCCAAGACAGGTTTTAAAAAGTTTTTGATGGGTGGAGAGAGGTAGAGATGGTGGCATTCCTCCTGAGGAGGGAGGAGGGAGGGATAGGAAAGAGCTGCAGAGTGATGGCCACTAGATGGTGCTGCTGTCCCAGGAGACTCTCCTTATGCGCTTCCCCACGTCTGTGAGTTGCCAAATGTGAGTTGACTCACTCTCCCTGAGTGGTTTCCCAACAGCTTTTGTTACCCTGGATATCAGTTGCATGTGGTTTCTGAAAACTCCGAGAGGGGAAGACCCAGCTCGCTGGTACGGGCCATGGACTCAGACCCAAGCAGTTCTGAGCCCTGGTTCTGCCGCAAACACCCCAGGTGTATTCTGGGGAGTGAACTGTCCAAGCTGCAGTTTCTGCATCTGTGAAGGAGAGATAATGCTAGTACCTGGTGATTAGAGTGGTTTGAGGATTGAGTGTGACAGTGGGTGTGCAGAGTGTAGGATCGGGTCTGGCAGGTGGAAGTGTCCAGTTAGAGTTGGTTTTATCATGAAATCCAGCATTCCCCCAAATGACTGTTTTCTGATAACCCAGCTAACCCCAGGGCTACTGGATTGAAGAGGGGGTTGAAAATTCTGGGCTTTCTGGATCATGTGGCCTTTCTTATACTAGGACTAAAAAGGGTGCTGTGCTATAAGAAAACCCAGGCAGATGCTGCTGGCCATACAGGGGAGTGCTTTCATAAGGCCTGCCAAAGCAGCAGAAATTACTCACAGTTTACAGAACTTGGATGTATGGGGGTGAGAAGGATGGGTGAGTTTTGCTTTTTTTTTTATTTTCTAATTATAGAGAGAAAATGTCCTCATTATAAAACAACAACAACAACAAAAATCAAACATTAAAAAACTGTAGAAAGCAAAAGTTCTATAGAATCTCACCCTAAAAGTTCAGTGGACACATACCATTTTGCTGTTTGTTTTATTTTTCCCAACTTACTAGCGTATCTTAGATTTTTCATATTGTCCGTTCATGCATCCCTACCTTGTTTGGTTTAAGAGCTGCGTCTTGCTGGGCCATAACTTATTTAACGTGACCATGGGCGTTTAGGTGGTTTCCGGGTTTTCATTATTACAAGCAGCCATTTCACGAGTGCACCTGTTGCCTGTTGGGTTTGGTGACCTACGTGACAGAAGGCCTGAGAGCCTGAGATTACTTATAGACTCCTGGGTTTATTATAAAAAGAGACCACAGAAAGCTGGCCACACAGTAAGGGGGTAGTAGAAAAATCCCAGTCGATTAATAGAGGCATCTCCGCCACCCCCATGGTGGCCTCACCAACCACAGAGTCATGTCGTGGAGGCCCTGGTAAAGTCCCTGCTGGGGAAGGATGGGAGCGTGTGGTTCTTCCACTTCAAGACTGCAGCCGAGAAGCCCGAGCTTGCACATCTCAAGCTGCCAGCATAGGCGTCTGTGCCCCTGGTGGCCCGGCAGCCACTAGCCAGTCACAGTGGGGCTAACATTCCTTCTCCGGCAAGCCCATTCATCCCCAGCCAACCACAGCTGGCAAGACAGCATGAAAAGAAGTGCTCGAGGCATCAGCATCACCTGGCTGGTTGTTACAGGTGTGGATTCTGGGTGGGTAGATTGTGGACTGTTCAAGGAACAGGATACTATATAGGAGGAAGGAAGAAAAAGGAATGCACTGCTAGCACACATGCAGCAACATGGATAACTGAGATGTGGTGATGAGTGAAAGAGGCCAGACACCAGAGGGAGCTTCCTGTATGAGTCCATGTATATGAAGTTCAAGATCAGGCAAAGCGAGTCTGTGGTGCTGGAAGTTAGGCTAGGGGCTGGCTTTGGGAAGAGAGTATTGACGGGGTAGGGGTGTGAGGGACCTTTCGGGGAGCTGGAAATGCACTGCCTGATCTGGGTGGTGTATTTATTTGCAAAAATTCATCAAGCTGGACACCTAAGGTTTGTGAGATGTGTGCGTGTGTGTGTATATACATATATATATGTGTATATACACACACACACAGGTATGAGTACTTAAGATTCATATATATGTACATTTTCACATATATCAAGCTTTAGATTTGTGATATATGTA
Organism: Stenella coeruleoalba; assembly: GCF_951394435.1. Lineage (NCBI taxonomy): Eukaryota > Metazoa > Chordata > Mammalia > Artiodactyla > Delphinidae > Stenella > Stenella coeruleoalba. The sequence goes on from NC_137161.1 coordinate 58,073,860, forward strand.
ACTTCATTTTTTTTACAAGATAGTAAATATAGTTCCTTGTGGTATACAGTAGGTCTTTGTTATTTATTTTATATATAGTCACGTGTATCTGTTAATCTCAAGCTCCTAATTTATCCCTCCCCCACCCCCCTTTCCCCTTTGGTAACCATAAGTTTGTTTTCTATGTCTGTGAGTCTGTTTCTATTTTGTAAATAAGTTCATTTGTATCATTTTTTTAGATTCCACATATAAGTGATATTATAGGATATTTGTCTTTCTCTGTGTGACTTAATTCACTTAGTATGAAAATTTCTAGGTCCATCCTTGTTGCTACAAATGGCAGTATTTCATTCTTTTTTATGGCTGAGTAATATTCCTCTGTGTGTGTGTGTGTGTGTGTGTGTGTGTGTGTGTGTGTGTGTGTGTATGTATCTATCTCACATCATCTTTATCCATTCATCTGTTGATGGACACTTAGATTGCTTCCATGTCTTGGCTTTTGTAAATAGTGCTGCTGTGAACATTGGGGTGCATGTGTCTTTTTGAATTAGAGTTTTCATCTTTTCCAGGTATATGCTGCACAGGAGTGGAATTGCTGGGTCATATGCTAGTTCTATTTTTAGTTTGTTAAAGAACCTCCATACTGTCCTCCATAGTGGCTGCACCAATATACATTCCCACCAACAGTGTAGGAGGGTTCCCTTTTCTCCACACCTTCTCCAGGGTTTGTTATTTGTAGACTTTTTGATGATTGACATTCTGACTGGAGTGAGGTGATACCTCGTTGTAGTTTTGATTTGCATTTCTCTAATTAGCAACGTTGAACATCTTTTCATGTGGCTGTTGGCCATCTGTATGTCTTCTGCCCAATTTTTGATTTGGTTGTTTGTTTTTTTGATATTGAGCTGTGTGAGCTGTTTGTATATTTTGGAAGTTAAGCCCTTGTTGGTCACACTGTTTGCAAATATTTTCTCCCATTCCATAGGTTGTCTTTTCGTTTTGTTTATGGTTTCTTCTGCTGTGCAAAAGCTTATGAGTTTGGTTAGGTCCCATTTGTTTGTTTTTGCTTTTATTTCTGTTGCTTTGGGAGACTGACCTAAGAAAACACTGGTATGATTTATGTCAGAGAATGTTTTGCCTATGATTTCTTCTAGGAGTTTTATGGTGTCATGTCTTATATTTAAGTGTTTAAGCCATTTTGAGTTTATTTTTGTATATGGTGAGAGGGTATGTTCTAACTTCACTGATTTACATGCGGCTGTCCAGCTTTCTCAACACCACTTGCTGAAGAGACTGTCTTTTCTCCATTGTATTTCTTGCCTCCTTTGTTGAAGGTTAATTGACTGTAGGTGTGTGAGTTTATTTCTGGGATCTCTGTTCTGTTCCATTGATCCATATGTCTGTTTTTATGCCAATACCACACTGTTTTGATTACTGTAGCTTTGTAGTATTGTCTGAAGTCTGGGAAGGTTATGCCTCCAGCTTTGTTCTTTTCCCTCAGGATTACTTTGGCAATTCTGGGTCTTTTGTGGTTCCATATAAATTTCAGGATTATTTGTTTTAGTTCTGTGAAAGATGTCATGGGTAATTTGATAGGGATCACATTAAATCTATAGATTGCTTTGGGTAGTATGGCCATTTCAACAATACTAATTCTTCAGTCCAAGAGCATGGGATATCTTTCCATTTCTTTAAAGCATCTTCAGTTTCTTCTCTCAATGTTTTATAGTTCTCAGCGTATAAGTCTTTCATCTCCTTGGTCAGGTTTATTCCTAGGTATTTTATTATTATTTTTTTGACATGATTTTAAAAGGGATTGTCTTTTTTTTTTTTTAACTTTCTCCTTCTTATATTTCATTTTAGTGTAAAGACATGCAACAGAGTTCTGTATGTTAATCTTGTATCCTGCTACCTTGCTGAGTTCATTTATCAGTTCTAATAGTTTTTGTATGGAATCTTGACGGTTTTCTTTAGAGAGTATCATGTCATCTGCATATAATGACAGTTTTACCTCTTCCTTTCCAATTTGGATGCCTTTTATTTCTTTTTCTTTTCTGATTGTTGTGGCTAAGACTTCCAATACTATGTTGAATAGAAGTGGTGAGAGTGGGCATCCTTGTCTTGTTCTAGAATTTAGTGGGAAGGCTTTCAGCTTTTCACCATTGAGTATCATGTTGGCTGTGGGTTTGTCATAAGTGGCTTTAATTATGTTGAGATATGTTCCCTCTGTACCCACTTTGGTGAGAGTTTTTATCATGAATGGATGTTGAATTTTATCAAACGCTTTTCCCACATCTAATCATCTATCATCTGCGATGATTACGATGATTACGTGGCTTTTGTCTTTTCTTTTGTTGATGTGGTATATCACAGTGATTGATTTGCATGTGTTGAATCATCCTTGTGACCCTGGGATGAATCCAACTTGATCATGGTGTATGATCTTTTTTATATGTTGTTGGATTCAGTTTGTTGAGGATTTTTGCATCTATATTCATCAAAGACACTTGCCTGTAATTTTCTTTTTTGTTAGTGTCTTTGTCTGATTTTGGTATCAGGGTCATGGTGGCATCATAGAATGACTTTGGGAATGTTCCCTTCTCTACAGTCTTTTGGAAGAGTTTGAGGAGGATCACTGTAAGTTCTTCTTTTTATGTTTGGTAGAATTCCCCAGTGAAGCCATCTGGTCCTGGACCTTTGTTTGCAGGGAGTCTTTTTTGTTTGTTTGGTTGTTTTTTTAATTACAGATTTTATTTCACTTCTAGTGATCGGTCTGTTCAAATTATCTATTTCTTCTTTTTTTTTTTTTTTTTTTTTTTTTTTTTGCGGTGCGCGGGCCTCTCACTGTTGTGGCCTCTCCCGTTGCAGAGCACAGACTCTGGACGCGCAGGCTCAGCGGCCATGGCTCACAGGCCCAGCCGCTCCACGGCATATGGGATCTTCCCGGACCGGGGCACGAACCCGTGTCCCCTGCTTCGGCAGGCGGACTCTCAACCACTGTGCCACCAGGGAAGCCCTATCTATTTCTTCTTGATTCAGTTTTGGTGGGCTGTATGTTTCTAGAAACTTGTCCATTTCTTCTAGGTTGTCCATTTTGTTGGCATATAACTCTTCACAGTATTCTCTTATGTTTTTTTTGTTTTTCTGCAGTATCGGTTGTTATTTCTCTTCTTTCATTTCTTATTTTCTTATTTGGGTTCTCTCTCTTTTCTTCTTGGTGAGCCTAGTCAGAGGTTTGTTGATTTTGTTTATCCTTTCAAAAAACTAGCTCTTGGTTTTATAGATATTTTTTTCCTATTGTTTTCTTTATCTTTTATTTATTTCCTCTCTGATCTTTATTATTTCCTTCCTTCTGCTGACTTTAGGTTTTGTTTTTTCTTCTTGTTCTTTTAGGTGGTAGGTTACGTTGGTTTTGTTTTTTTTTTTTTTTTTTAAAGATTTTTCTTGTTTTTTTGAGGAAGGGCTGTATCGCTATGAGCTTCCTTCTTAGGACTGCTTTTGCTGCATCCCATAGATTTTGTATAGTGTGTGTAACCTCATTTTTAAACATATTAAAATTCTTAGGACCCCACTTCAGATCTACTGCCTCCTCTCTTAACGTGGGCCCCAAGATTGACCTCAGGAATTGTTATAATTAGGAGATTTTGAAAACTACAGACATGACGTCCTACCTGCAAAGCCTGCTCTGAGACTGTGTTCTGAGGAGCACCCAGCCCACGCTGTGGCCCATCTCATGACCCGTGCTCCTGGATGGCTCTTAGTGTTGTGTTTGGTGATTCTAGCCTTTTCAGTATACTGTGATTGGCCTAAGTTAGGTACCTCTTTGGCACCAAATAAAACTTAACGGTTTATTTCTGTTCCCCCCAAGGACAACAGTCATGGTAACCGGAGGACTGGTGGTGGAGGTTAGGAGTCTCCAAGCTTTAGTGAGAAGATGAGGGGCGGCAGCTCATGTGATTGGGTGCTGCCTCTGTGCTCCTCCGGCCCTCAGTGCTTTTTGTGCATTATCTCCTTTAATCCTCACAATGCCCTGCCCCACGAGGAAGGTCCTCTTGTTCCTGTTTTCAGACAGGGAAGCTGGGGCAGGTAAGTGTCTTGCCCAAGGTCACCCAGCTAGGAAGTGACAGAGGCAGTGTGGGTCCAAGTTTACCTTTGAACCCAGTGCCTCTGAGATATGAGCATGACAGGAAGCCCTGCAGGGCTTCTTAACACACGGAGTGCTGGGCCCTCCCAGAGATCTGAGTGGGAGGCCAGGGCTGAGGCCCAAGCCTCCGCACGTCTGACAAGCTCCTGTGCTGCCGGTCCCACGACCAGACTTTGAGTAGCAAGGCTGTGCCCCATCCTGCTCCCCTGCCTCACTGCGTCTGCCCGTGGTACATGTGTGGGTCACGTCCTGCCTTTCCCTGTCAGTGGGGAGGCAGCTGGGATGGTGCAGAGCTCACAGGCTGGCAGCCCGAAAGGCAGACAGTGGGCATGGCAGCACTGGCTTCGCGGGGTGTCTGGTAAGGACTCAGAGGATAACGTGTCTGGCCAGGGCCCAAGACCAAGATTGCAGACAGTGGGCCCATGGGTCGCAGTGGGTCTGTAGACCCATTTTCACTGGCCAGCACAGCTTTCAGAATGAGTTGATCTAGCGGCTGACATTTCAACATCCAAGATACAGCATTATGATCTGTGTTTTCCAGCTTCCTTTGCACAGTTGGAAGCTCTCACCACGCTGGGCCTGCACTTCTGCAGGGGCTGGGCCCTGGGAGCTTAGCAGGGGTAGCCGCTCTCCTGTGGCTCCAGTGCCCACAGGGCCTCGTCATCCAGTTTTCATCCTTGGCCCCCATTAGTGCATGGTATTAACACAGGACATCGGACCTGAGTTTGAATTCCATCTCTGACTTACTGTCTCTGTGTCCTCGGGCAGGTAATTAGCCTTAGTTTTTACTCATCTGCAAAATGAGGAAAACAAGGCCCACTCTGCAGCATCATCATGACAGTGAATGATAATGTAAAGCAGTCAGCCTGGTGCTGGGCAGGTAGTGGAGGTTCAGCCTCAAGTGGCCTTTATGAAATCATGTTGCCTTATGGGAAGGAAAAAACCACACGGAGCCCTTTGTGGCATTCGAGGGTGACAGTGTGACTTTTGATGGCAAAATGGGGCCAGCTTTTATAAGATACAGTGCAGCTTACCCTCATCCGTGGGTGGTTTGTGAAAATACCCAAATACCAGCTCGTCTGCCCCACCCCCTGGCTCTCTTGTTGAACTCTGCCAGCAACGAAAGAAAATGCTCAAGTGTTCTTTTCTGTGGTGTGGGAGGCAGGGTGACCCGACTTTTCTCTGGCATTGCTCTTGAACTTTCTAGTGACTACACCTGGTGGCTGATTTCTTTGCTGGTTAAAGGTTAAGCTGCTCCCTATTAACTTGACTGGTTCAAGTACTGATACATTCTCATGGTCATCTGCGTGTTCCTGGACTTTCTCTGCTTGCCTTTCCTCCAGCATGAATTAACTAACCTGTTTTCTTTTGTGTTTTTTTTTTCTCCCTCTAGATTATTTGCTCTCTAATAACTATGTAAATTCTATCATTGTCCATAAGTTTGACTTTTCTGATGAGGAGATTATGGCATATTATATATCGTTCCTGAAAACGCTTTCGTTAAAACTCAACAACCACACGGTCCATTTCTTTTACAATGAGGTAAGTAATTGCAGAGGGGCACATTTGGGTGGAAAGCTAGCCAATCAGAGCAGCCCCTTTGGTCTGGGTGGCCTCTGTTTACAAAGCACTTATGCATTCACTGTTTCCTCATTTTCATAGCAACACTGTTTGACCTTGGCATGCTTTAAATTTCTTTTTTATTTAACAAGCTACCTTTTCCGTTTTTAATGTAAAATGCAATTTGCACTACCTGAGAGCATGATACTCTTGGTAGGGAGAAGTGCCCAGAAATTAACTTGGGGTCGTGTTCCTCTGTTGGCAAAACAGGAACTCCAGTCAGGCCCAGCTTTGCCACTTCCCTGCTGTGTAACCTTAGAGAAGTCCCAGTCCTCTGAACCTCAGTTTCCTCATCTGAGAAATGGGGATGTTAGTTTCTACCTTGGAGGGTTTTCCAGGGGTTGAATTAAATAAGCTGATGTCTTCAAAGCAACTAGTATATACCTGGCTCCCTAAAACTGTACCCATTGCCATTCCTTATAAGCTAAAATCTCTGGTATTCCTTGAGAGAATCACTAACAATTTAAATAAATAAGTAACTGTTGTTCTCACAATGAAGAGGAGCTTGAACAATCAGGTCAATTTATCTCACATTCCAAAAGGTACAGATGCTGGCTGTCTTGGGGCTGGCTCATCCTGTGGCTCGACCACTTCATCAGTGACCCAAGCTTTTCCATCTTCCTACTCTGCTGACCATACAGTTGGCATCTGTCTTGAGGCTCAACCCCTCATGGTCTCAGGATGGCTGCAGGAGCTCCAAACATCACATACTTACATGCCACTGCCGAAAAGCCTGATGAGATCACATCCCTTCTTGTGCCCCCTTCTAACTTTCCAAAAAACTTCTTTCCCAGAAGCCTCCCAGCAGACTTCCTTTCCTGTCTTGCAGGTCAGAGTTCTGTCACATTTCTCTCACAGTGTGTCTGACGTTGGGGAGTGGGCTGGCAGGGCAGTTCTGGCTCAGTCTCTCCGAGGCTGCAGTCATCTGAAGACTGGGTTAGGGTCGGGGGATCTGCTTCCAAGGTGGCTTGCTCACATGGCTGACCATTTGGTGCTGGCCATCGGCGGCAGGCCTTGGTTACACAGGCTCCTCCAGGGTCTGCTTGAGTGTCCTCACAGCACGGCAGCTGGCTTCCCGTAGAACAAACGATCCTAAGAGACCAAGGCAAACTGTAATGCCTTTCAGGACTCGGCCTTGGAAGCCACATGCCATCACTTCCATTGTATCTTTAGGCCGCACAGGCCAGCCCTGACTTAGCGTGAGAGGACGCACAAGTTGTGACTTCAGGAGGAGAGGGTCATTGGGCCATCTTGGAGGCCATGTGCTGTCTGCATGGCAGGTGTCTTCTGATCGGTGGTCACACATGCTGCACAGCCTGTATTTGAAGTCAGACCATAGTCCCAAACATTTCCTCTGAGTTCGGGCAAAATTCATCTAGCTGTCTCCACGGGATGTGGCAGCAGCAGCCTGCACCTTGACTTTCTTTGTCTAGATTTGTAGTGGCGAGAGCTGGCCTCAGAGGGGAGAAGTCCTAGCTGCCAGTCACAAAGTGTGGGGCACTTTGGAAGATGGACATTGTGCGGCCCAGTGCCTGGCACACAGTTGGTGCTCACTAAACGTGTCCAGAGACCAGAGGTGTGCTGTTCGCGTTCTCCCAGAGGCTCTCCCGGGTGGAAGAAAACCCACCTGCAAAGTTCAGACCAGAGAGGGAGCCAGATTGTTCCCCCACTCGGGTGCAACTGGGCTTCTGTGCACCTGGTGGGGAGGGCAGAATGTGGGGATTCTGGGGCCCGAGTGATGCTTCTGGAAGAGTATCCTGCTGATCACCAGAGGAGTGGTAGGAGGCTGATTTTTGAGGTGGACTTAGTTTCCTTTTCTGTGGACCAGTGCAGTAGCTACCACCTGTTACGTGCACATCTGCTTCTAGTGCTCAAAGTGCCGTTGCCTTCATTAGACAGGTGTCACCTCGCTGAAGGTCATGGGTTCCCTCTTCCCCGCCCCTCACTGCCTGGGGGTGCCCTCCAGTCTGATCCGGAGCTATGTGGAAGACTGGCCAGAAGAGGGCAGCAGAGTGCGCCGCAGCGTGCTGTAGCCCGGATCCTGTGTGCCTTTTCCTTGGGGCTCCATCAGTAGAGTTCTTTGGTTCTGAACTGTTTTGATCTGTTCTGCTGACCCCTTTTTAATGGCAGAAGATTCCCGAGACCCTCCTTTTCCATGATGATGTTTACACTTTTAGTGTTTCCAAATAGGGAAATATATATTATAGATTCTGAATGTAGTCAGACTTTGCATTTGCCTTTTATTAGTAGAAGCGGCATCTAATAATAACAACTAGCATTACTACCGAGTGCTCATTAGGTATCAGGTGCCAGGGTAATCACTGTACCTGAAATAGTTTCATTTAATCCCAGCAACCATAAAGTGGGAATTATTATCCTCATTTTACAGATGAAGAATCGGAGGCTTAGAAATATTACATCACACAGCTAAGAAGTGGTAGGAAAGATCATGAACCCAGGCTTGGCATTTCCTGGACCCGCTTCTGTTTCTTCCACGGTCTCACCTTCCCAACCCTCCCCACATTCCCCATTGGGAATGAACCACTGGCTTAAGGGTCACGTGGGTACTTTTTTTTTTTTTTTTGGTCTTTTACTGAAGTCTCTGATAGGATTCAGAAAGCTGGGATAGGGGCCAGCCTGTCTTATGGGTCTGTAACTCATTTTCGGTACTTCTTGTGTTTTAGCACACTAATGACTTCGCCCTGTACACAGAAGCCATCAAATTTTTCAATCACCCCGAAAGTATGGTTAGAATTGCTGTAAGAACCATAACCTTAAACGTCTACAAAGGTAAGGTTCCTTATGAGCTCATGCCTCATCGGGTTTCTAACTTGACTGCTAGTGCTTGCTCTCCTGAGTCCATACAAACAATTCCCTGGTGGTAACAGAGCTCATTTATTGTAGCTGGGGCTGCCTGTCTCATGAAAGGTTGTCATCACTGAACATTTAGCTGCCCCCTTACATAAATTTGTGTGCCACCACCTTCTGCATTTTAAAGCCCAACTTGTTACTGATACACAGAAGTCATGCATGTCCTAAGAGAGGCACATGTGGGACTCGGATCGGCCATGTGATAATTAGGTAAGGCAAAGCTGTCTTTGAAATGTGAGAGTTAAATTCTTGCCTTTGGCCTGTAAAATATACTTCAGTATAGCCAGGGGGTATGTTATCTTTAAATAATGTATGAGAGCATTTCTTGTCGCAAACAGCAGGGGGCAGTATTGCATTCTCAACCGGCTACAAAGCCCAACAACAAATTCCTCCTTTCTCCCAAGAAGTACTTAATGCCCAAATCATTGCCTCCAGGAGAAAGCCCTTCCGTGGCTCCCTGCCTGCACTAGCACAAAGGCTGGCTGGACACGAGTTTCCCGACCTGGAATTGCCCTCCAAGGCTACAGCCTCTCTGCCTAACACCGGGGTTATTTCCCGTGTAGTCACCACCCTAGAGCTGGGATCCCATTTTCTCAGGGACCAATGTTTTGACCTTCATGAGTTATGATGTTATTAATTGAGATGACTCCTAATTGGGAGGGGGCGGGAGCTCCTCGGGGACTCACTCCAGCCTGGTTCTGGGGTTGCCTTAAATTGGAGAGCCTTTGAAGAGCCCAGAGGGGCCCATCCGGGGGTCGCAAACTGAGGACCTGAGGGCCAAATCCAGCTCTCAGACAGGTTTTCATTGGCTTAGATATTTTTTGAAAAAAAAATATAGTTGTCAGTATTTAAAACTTGGGAGAGGTTGGGTAACAGTCTGGATTTCTGACTTGAAAATGTAGATGTGGCTGTTTGGGCCCACAGTCCTGCAGGGCAGTGGTGAGCTGACGCGGAGAAGCAGCTTCCCCCTTTGGGGTCAAGGCCTGTGCTGCCCCATTCACCCACTGGGCCGGCTGGCTTCGCTCACCAAGTTATTGTTGGCCAGCCTGTGGGCTTCTGAGTTTGCGACCTGGTCTGACCCCCAGTCTGGCCGCCTCCTGCTCTCTGCTCTCTCTGTTCTCTTCTAACCTGCGTCTTTCTGTCTAGACGCCTCCTGCCCTAGCTCTCTGCCCCTCTGAGCAGCTGTCTCACCCTCCCAGTTCCTAACCCTGTTAACTGTTGTCTGTTTTTTGCCTTTCCTTCAATGACGATTCCCGTGTTCCTTATTCCAGTGTCATGTAAGTTAATAACTTCTGGTTTTCTGCTTTCTTAACTTATCCTTACATGCAAATACAGGAAACTTGCTTGAGAATGGTGTAGTTTTCATTGTAGTCTAGCTAAATGCACTGCTGATAAGTAGGCTTCCTAAAGCACTATTTTTTTCTTTTTTTTTTTGTGGTACGCGGGCCTCTCACTGTTGTAGCCTCTCCCGCTGCGGAGCACAGGCTCCGGACGCGCAGGCTCAGCGGCCATGGCTCATGGGCCCAGCCGCTCTGCGGCATGTGGGATCTTCCCGGACCAGGGCACAAACCTGTGTCCCCTGCATCGGCAGGCGGACTCTCAACCACTGCGCCACCAGGGAAGCCCCTAAAGCACTATTAATGTCTACCTTTATTAATTAATTTTATTAATTATAAAAATAACGTAAGAACTACCTTGATGAGTATAGTTTTCTGCATAAGGTAACCATTTTAAAGTATTTCCAGGAAAGACAGAAAAGATTCAGATTATAGTAGAGGGCTTTTTATTGTGGTTTTGTTGTTGTTGTTAATATCCCCCAAGTTATATTTGGTAGCTTGACTTTTTTTTTTCCCCTCTTCTTTTGTGGATTTTCTCAGTGGATAACCAGGCCATGCTGCACTATATCAGAGATAAAACTGCTGTCCCTTACTTCTCCAATTTGGTCTGGTTCATCGGGAGCCACGTGATCGAACTTGACAACTGTGTGCAGACGGATGAGGAGTAAGTGATCCCCCAGGGTGCCTGTTAGGTAGACAGGGTGCTTAGGGGAGAATTCCGTTTTTGTAGAGAAAAAATAAACACTAGAACAAAATTTACCCACCTATGTGTTCGCGGAATATGGACTTCCATACTCTGAAAGGTTCTGCCCATCTTTCCACTTTGCATAACAGTAGGAAGTTGGAAACAACTCAGATACCTCCCAGAGGGGAATAGGGTAAGTGAATCCAGTACATCCATAGATGGGGTGCTAGGCAGCTGGTAAAAAGATGAAGATGATCTGCCACTGGTAAATGGATGAACAAAATATGGTATTTGCATGCAGTGGAATAGTATTTGGCGATAAAAAGGAATGAAGTACTGACACATATACCATGGATGAACCTTGAAAGCATTATGCTCGGTGAAAGGATGCAAGGGACAACCTAGTGTATGATTCCACTTATATGAAATGCCCAGAATAGGCAAATCCCTAGAAACAGTAGATTAGTGGTTTCCTAGGGCTGGAGGAGGGGTGTGTGGGGGAAATGAATATACTAAAACACATTGAATTGTGTACTTTGGGTGACGTTTTTGGTATGTGAATTATATTTCAGTAAATCTGTTAAAAAAAATTAAGTTGGTGATGAATATAAGTTCCAGAACAGGATTTCTCAGACTCTGCACTATTGATCTTTCGAACTAGGGAATTCTTTGTGTGGGGCTGTCCTATGCGTTGTAGGGTGTTTAGCAGCATCCCTGGCCTCCACCCACTAGATGCCAGTAGCACCCCCTTTCCAATTGTGAAGACCAAAAATGTTTCCAGACACTGCCAGACGTCTCCCTTAAGGAAAAATTGTATCAGTTGAGAACCACTGCCCCAGGGTGACAGCTTCGCACAGATCTGGTAAGAGGCACACCTAGATGGGGTCAGGACGATGAAGGGACTCAGGAAGGAGGTCTCCTGGGGGCAGAGGGCTAGAGAGAGAGAAAATATTAGCTTCCATATTGGGAAAGAAGCAAGGTGAGGTGGATGGCAGATCTGATGGGGCATTTGGGAGGATAAGGACCCATATAGATATGGATAGTCATGGATATGAGGCATAACGAGACACAACTCCAGAAAGAACAGAAAGTTATACGAGGAAGGAAGTGAACTCCTGGTCCTCCCTGGGGCTCTGCAGTGAATGATTATAATGTCAACACCAGTTGCTGATGACTGCCGGGTGGGGACGGGTGGAGGGAACACAATGAAAGGAGGTCATTATGTAACATCTAAAATGGCTCAGTCGCAAAATAGAGGTCCTTGTCGATTTTATAGAAATACAGGAGGAACTATCCACAGAAACACCTAAAAGAGTTGAAAACCGCTTCCTCTGGAGAGTGGACAGGGGTTGGGGAGGCGAGGCCAGGAGCAGCTGTGTTTTATTATCAGCTCATCAGTACTATTTGATTTTTAAATCCATCTGCATGTATTACTTAGATATTTTTTAAACTAAAGGTTTAAAAAGTGAAGTGCATTAATGATCTTGCTGGAGGAAAATGAACACAGTATCTTATTAAGTGCGGGGGAGGGGTTGCAAAACATTGTGTATAAATAAATGTTCTGGGTCTCATGGGAGGTAGATTCATGGGTGCTCATTATAGTATTAGACTTTACAATGTGTATTTGCTATAAATATTTACTAAACATCTTATTAAAGCATAATAAGGAATAATTATCCAAAATTATGTAAAAGAAGCAAATTTTTTTTTTTTTAAAGCATATGTGATTAGATTGATAGACATGTAACACCTGCCTTTTAGATGTGACTATAGGGACGTGGAAATAACGTAATATTATCTGTTAGTGGTGGGACTAGGAGACTTTGATTTCTTTTTGCTTTTATTTTCTTCGTCTGTCTTCTACAATGACCATCTATTACTTGAATAATAATCATAATAAAAATAAAAGGTCTTATGGTAGCTAGATTGCTCTTTGCAACCGACAGCACTTAGGGGGAGGTGAAAGTGCCCCATCGGTGTTTCAAGGCTTCGTCCTTGGCAGAGACCGATCCACTCTTCACTGGAAGCAGGCAGGGCCTCCTGGGCTTGGGGTGGGGTGTCACGTCCTTGCACTGTGCCCCCCATACGGACGGGGCCTGTGGGTCGGACGCGGCTGCTGAGGCCTGCTTCTCTCTTCAGAACTCCCCTGGAGCATTTTAATTATCGCGGATTTGTTGTTCCATTGATGCTGCTGATCTTGGGAGCCAAGGGATCTTGCCACTTGGACCAGTGGCTGCTCTTGCTTGAAATGGCTTGCTAAGAGCTTCATTGGGTTTTGCTTTGTTTACCCCTTTTGTTTTGCGCTGTTGTGGTGATGGTGGGGTGAGTTGTACTGAGGCCCCCGGAAAGTGGGGGGACCCCATGAGTCCCCTAAGATCGAATGAAGCAGACCTGTCCATCCTCTCTTTCTGAAATCCACTGGTCGGGCCAGGATGGGTGTCTCTCGGGACTGGCTCAGGTATTCGTTTGTGAATGAAGTGCCACCTGCGACCTCAGTCTCAGGCCATTGGTTCTAGGCTCTGAGCTTTGGCGTCCGGGCTGAGATGGGCATTTCTCCCGGCAGGCATCGGAATCGGGGGAAGCTGAGTGACCTGGTGGCTGAGCATCTGGACCACCTGCACTATCTCAATGACATCCTGATCATTAACTGCGAGTTCCTCAACGACGTGCTCACAGACCACCTGCTCAACAGGCTCTTCCTGCCGCTCTACGTGTACTCGCTGGAGAACCAGGACAAGGTGGGCCGGGCTGAGGGTCGTCTGTAGGAGGGGAAGAGCAGTCACCCCAACAGGACGGGGCTTTGCAAGGGACCAAGCCTTTGAGCCTGAGGGAGATTCTTTTCAAAGCACGCTGGCTTCCCTTTCCTTTCCTCTTATTTCCTGAGAGGGGGTGGAAGGAGAGGGAGAGAGAGACAGAGTATATGTGTGTGCGTGTGTGTGTGTGGACTGTAAATGAATGAGAAAAGATTACTGACATCAGAAGGAAACAGGAAACCTCTACAGATTCAGGCTTTTGGTTTCTATGCATCCTTCTCTTGAGGTGTTCTCATCCCTGGTAACTTTTTCGGATAGCTGCCAGAGGTAATTGATTTGGAGAAGATCCAGCCAGCCACAACACTTGCACAGAATGGACAGGAGGGGATGGAGCGCACCTAGGAAAAGATTCCGGGGCAGTGATTGTCCACAGTTACGGCTCGAAGCCCTTGTGGGGATAGAGCCTGTTCAAGTGCACATCCTCGGATGCCCTCTCACTCCTCTCAGGGATGCTGGCTCAGTGGGTCTGGAGTGGACCGGGAACCTGCCCCACAAGTGATTCTGAGCTGGTGGCTCTCGGTGCCCCCGTGAGAAATGCCACTTCAAGGAGGGGAGACCTTCGGCCAGTACCTCTAAGAGTTAAGGGACAGAGGCCTTGGCAGGAGGCGGGACAGAGCCAACTGGTTACTCTGCAGGGGCTTCGGCCTCTGCAGATGTGTCCCAAGGAGGTATAGCTTTCTTTTTGGAGATGGAACATGGTGCTTCTTGTTAAAAATAAGTGAATAAAAGAAAATTGCAACCCTAACGAGATCTGCCAGCTGCAGCTCTGGGAGGCAGAGAGAAAGCATGGGAATTGGAGTTTTCAGACGTGGGTTTAAACTCTGCCTCTTCCCTTTCCTCATTCTGCGACATTGGATGAGGCAGTCAACCTGCCTGAGCAAAACGGGGGTCTTGAAGATCCTCACCGGGTTGGTAGGAGATGGAGCTTGTTGAAGCCCAGTACAAATGAGGGGCTTCTCGGAGACCAGAGTGCCCCAACTTCTCCCTGCCCCTCTCCTGAGAACAGGCCCCCTGGGGCCTCTCCTGCCGGGCTTCCGGCTCTCGGTGCCCAAGCTGGGGGAAATTAACATTCTTGGTAATTTAAGGAGCTAGTTCTTCTCTCGGGTCCAGCCTCTAATCCATGACTCATGGTGAAAGATTTCTCAGGTGGAAGAATAGCGGCCTTGCAAATGGTATCGGATAGGATTAGGTTGTGAGCTTATTTTGCAGGGTGGACTTTGCCACCAGGAAAGAAGAATCTTAGGGTCTTGGAGGAAGTCGGGGTGCTGGGCGCTGCTCCTTCAGACAGATGGCTTCTGGCTTCATGGATTTTGTGCTGCTCACATGTGTAACCCAGGTTTCTCTTTCTCTTTCCCCCAACCTTCACCAGGGAGGAGAACGACCGAAAATCAGCCTGCCGGTTTCTCTCTACCTTCTGTCCCAGGTACGTCTGATCGTTCACCTGTGCCTCCAGCACACTGGGGGTCCTTGGAGTGCTGCTGCCTTTCAGAAATTTCCCAGGCCACATTGCCCCATCTTCCTTCTCTGTGTCCCCCATCTTGAAGTAAAGTAACGACACTGAGTAGAGGGGCTATGTATCTTTTTCGTGGTAGTACTTGGAAATTTAAGGAGAAATAAATCAGACCTGACAAATATGTAGCTGGTTTCTACTGTGGGGCCTGAGGTTTCCAAAACAAGCAAGGAGTCTTCTAAATACCCTGGAAATGTAGGCTGGGTGGCCCCTGTTCTCAGCCATGTTGAAATAAGCCCCAAACTGCAGAACCCAGTGTGTGTACACACACAGCAACCGGGGCTTAACAAGCTTCTACTAATGAGGCTGTTTTTAAAGGCTTTTGTCATGGTTCTAGTTCCCAGATTACCTTATGGAAAGTGTCTTGTAGCAGGCTTAGCACCCAGATTTGTGTCTTGAGCCAGTTTGTCTGCCTCCTCCTCTTAAACAAGTGTGTTTCCTTCTCGTAATTATATAATATTTACAAGAAGGGAAAAACTCCATGGTGACCCAGTTACATAACTTTAAAAATATTTTTATTACAAGCAGTCCAGACTCTCAGGCCATCTCATTAGACTGTCAAGTAGCCAGACGTTTGACCAGAGCTCTGTTCCCACTTTTGCAGTGGCCCAGGTATTTATTTGCTTTGCTGAGAGCATGTCCTTCTCACTTGGTCCCTGGGCCGTTTTGAGTTTGAGGCGGGTCTGTCTCCTGTTGGCCTCTTCTCAGTGGCCGGGCCAACCAGGATCCGCATGTGGCCAGCTCACGTTGCTCCCGGAGTCTTGTTCTGGGGGCTCTGTTTGCTCAGAGCTGCACGCCGACTCCTGAATGCCCCTCTGTGCGATGGAGCTCCGTGCAAGCCCCGCCCCTCCTGGCAGCAATTTCCGCCGCCTCATTACAAATCCGCCAGCTTCTCCTGCTTGGGATTCTGGGAGTCTGGCAGGACCCGAGCAGGCCAGATGCTGAGCCACAGGAATCCCATGGCAAGGCCCCCAGGACCCTTCAGCTGCTGGTGCACCCCGAGGAGCACGGGGGTCAGGACACACTTTTTCTCCGAGAACCCGTTTTCTCCTGCTTTCCTCGTGAAGGACCAGCAGCTCAGGCACCTAATTACTTGTTTCAGTCTCTCACAAAAAGCATTGTCATTGGCGTTCCTCAGCCTGAGTAAACGGCTCTCGCTCCCCTGCATTTCCATGGGGCTTTATCATCACGTTGCCCGAATGTGTGAAAACCTCGAATTGGGTATAAATCCCGGTCCTTAATTAAACTCTATATCAGAACATCCTTACAAATTATTTTACAAACATCGCTACTAAACCAAGAAAATTCACATTAACGATGTTAATTTGGTGTGACGAGGATGCTGTCCAGCCGAAACTAAACCACCACTGGGGACAAGAGCGTGACTCGGACAGGCTGGCCCAGCCTTTCGAGTCTGGCCCACACACGCTTCCACGTACCTTGCAGTGACCGGCCCTCCTCAGGCTTTTCTCCGTCCAGAGCCCAGGAGGGAACGAACACCATGTGTGTCCACACCGGCCTTAGCAGGTGCTCGCTGAATGTTTTTGGACTGAATTCCTTCGTCATCATCATAGTCACCCATGCTTGAATGCCTGCCACAGCCCTGGACATGGGCTAACCCATTTGGTCATATTGTCTATGGTAGCGTTTCTTTGGTGTTTTAAAAACAAGTGTGCTTTTTTTGTTGTTTTTAGGTAGGTATCACATTTGTCTATTCTGCCTGTACCTTTAATCTGAATTGTATTTATTTTTTTGAACAATATATTCACCCTACTCAAACAGTACAAAATAACATGTAGGGAAAAATCTCCCTCTTACCTCTGTCCCCCACACACCCAGTCCCGCTCCCCAGAGGCAGCCAGTGTTTTAGTTTACGCCTTTCCTTTTTTTTTTTTCACAATATTTTTTTTAATAATTTTTTTTTTAAGTTATAAAGTTCAAACAGGTGAAAACCAAGCTGCCTTTCTACTTTTGTTCAGTCTCCTGGTTTCTCTCCCCAGAGACAGCTATAGTTACAGGGTCTTCCCGGGTCCTTCCAGAGACGGGGAGAACTCTGCCAGGGATTCTCAACTGGTGGCGATTTCGCCCCACCCGGGGGGACGTCTGGCAGTGTCCGAAGATATTTCTGGTTGTCACGCCTGGGGGAGGGGCTGCGGCTGGCATCTAGTGGGTAGAGGCCAGAGATGCTGCCAAATATCCTCCAGTGCCCAGGACAGCCCCCCACAGCAAAGATGGATCGCCTGACAGTAGTGCCGAGGATTCGAGACCCTGTTCCCTGTATATATAAGCAAATACAAATGGGCGCACACACCCTCTGATATACAGATGGTCGGTACATCCCACACTGCACTGTGGTACCGTGTTGCCTTTACATTTTAAAAGAAACCAGCAGGTGTGTCTGAGCCAGCTTTGCAAGGCGGTTTTGGTACCCTGATTACTCAAGCCATTCCTCTGAACGCTGGGCAGCAGGGTGGGGTGGCCGGGCCATCCCCGACAGCCCAGCACCTTCTGATGTTGCCTCCTGGCACAACTCGGTCTGTCTCTGGCTTGTGCGGCTTTTCCTCCCCATGGCTTCCACACCTCCCAGTGCTGCCCTGGAATTCTGGTGCGCTCAAACCCACCGCAAGGGTCAGAGCTCATTCCAGGATGGGATCTCCGCATAGACATCCTCTGCCAAGTCCTCGATTGGAGCAGGGCTCGCCAGCCCCTTCTTCCATGTAACCGAAGTGCTGGGCCGGTGCCTCCTAGTCTTATCCTAATTGGACTTGACACTGAAATGCCTGTGGAGAGGAAGGAGGGTGTGGGTTTGGCACTCCCTTCTCACGTTGCTCCACTTCAGCCAGATTTGGCTGCAGCCGGCCTGAGGGACAGTCTCGCTTTGATGCACTTCCTTCCGCCGAAGAACAGCCAGCCAAATAGGTAACAGTCTGAAAGAAGGAGGGCCCAACCCTAGAAGGAGAAGAGTATACCTGGTTTCTCCCCAGTGTGACCCATTCTTTGGGTTTTGCACCACCAGGATTGCTGCTGAGACTCATGTAGCCCAGCCTTGTTGTTTCAGATCAAGGAAGGAAGAGGTTGAAAGTCTGCACACTTTAATGTGCATCCCATTTTTTTTCCCCCTCACCAGGTCTTCCTAATTATACATCACGCACCCCTGGTGAACTCATTAGCTGAAGTCATTCTGAACGGCGATCTGTCTGAGACGTACACTAAGCCCGAACAGGATGTTCAGAGAAGCTGTGTAAGTCATTAGTGGGGGACTGTTTTGAGACCCTGATAAAAAGCCATTGCTCATTTTGTTAATGTGTGTTTCTTTAAAACCAGAAACCAACATCCTGCTTATTACAGCACTGATGATGCATAAGCTGGTCTGGGATTCAGGGAACCTAATCAGTCTTGACATGCATACCCAGAGGAATCTGGGGTCGGGTACTAAGAGTGGATGTGACTGAGCGTGTGTTATTGAACATGGAATTGTCCTGTTCTGGGGCCTCGGTTGTGTATCTGTGAGACACTGTTACTGGGTCCGAATGAGAGAATACTTTGTCCGAGGCACCAGCATCTACAGAGGATGGGCAGGGAGCATCTGTGAATGACACGGGCCCCATGAGAGGGTAGTAGGGAGCAGTGGGGACTGTGACAAATTGGAGGGTGTATATGTCCTTTGTGAGCAGCTGTTGCTCACCCCAGCCTCCAGTTGTTCTGCAGGAACGTGGATGCTGTATTGCCAGGTTTTCTCATGTTTCTGGAGACACTGGAAAGCTTCATTTTTAGGCAGATACTCGCAAGTTTTAAATTATCACCAACTGTGGCCTAAACAGCATGTTTGTGGTTTGTGCATGTTTGTGCTCTGCTAAAGGGAAACCCTGATCACCAGGGTGATGACTTCTCCCAAGGCTTTCCCTGCTTGGCCCTGTGTCTTGCCTGCCTTCCCTCCTCCCATCCTGTTCACACACACACTGAGCTCTGGGCTACCTCAGTCCTGGCCCTGCTTGCTTCTTCCCCAGCGTGCTCTGTGCTTTCTTCCCTCCACACCTGTGCCCTTAACCCTACGCACTGCCTGGAAGGCCCTTGCTCCTGGTTCCTTCTCGTTAAAGGTCTTACCTGCTCTGAGCAGGCGTCTTGTCTGTCATTGGATCTGCTGCAGCGTAGGCTCCACATACACGTCTGAAATGAGAGGTGTTTACACAAAGGCCGTTTCATGAGAGCTCTGTCTCTGCAGCCCGGTTCTCAGTCGGCACGCAGGTGAAGGGGCTGGGCTTACCCTTGGGCAGTCGACTCTGGTCATATCTGAGCGAGTGGGTGGAGAGTGATCCTGGAGAGTGATCCCGGAGCGTGAAGGGCCAGCACTGCATGGAGTACAATTATAAGAGGTCCCTGCCCTTCTGGGTTTTCCCCTGTACAGTGTCTTGGCCGGGCCACTGTGCTTTTTAAGGCTCATTAGAGCCTCTGAAAAGGTTTCCAGAAACCTTCTGTCCTCATTGGTGGTGGCGTTAGTTCAGCTGAATTGAATAGGGCCTTGTCATGGTTCTTGTCTGGCCTATCCCTTCTTTGCTTCATTCAAGAAGTATTTATTAAGCCCCTTCTTTGGCTCAGGCATCATGCTATCTCTGGGGATATACAAAACCTAGATAGCCCTTGTCACGCTGGAGCTTTACAGTCCAGCAGGAGAGACAGATTTTGATTAAGCTTACAAGCAAGTGTACTATCTCAAGTCTTATATGTGCTCTAAAAGGAAGGAGTAGTGTTTGGTGAGAGGATTTAACCTGGAAGTGATGGGGTGACGAGTGATGAATAGGATAGGGCTCCCCTAGTGGTCCATGTTGTGACGACACATGGGCTAGAGAATGTGGAGTTGGCTTAGTGTTGATGCAGCTGGAGATAATTTGTTTGCAACTTTCCTAAACCCGCTTTTGCTGAATGAATGCAAGTAATGGAACGTTGAGTCAGAAGAATCAGCAGGGCCCCCAGGCAGGGCTGCTGAGGACCCCTCCAGCCAGTGGGTCACCCTGGGCAAGTCGTTTTACTCCATTTAGAAAACAGCGAGTGTAGGTCCCACTCGGGAGGGCCGTGGTGAGGATGGGGAGAATATAGATTTAAAGTGCCCATCAAGTGCTTGACAGGCTGCAGTCTAGCCCTCAGAGCTGCTTGGTTTGGTCTTTACAGTGTTTGAAAGAAAATTTTATGAATCGCCAACTTTAACATTTGGGAAGTTTCACATGAAAGTCCAGATTTCAGGATGGTCTTGAACAGTCAGAAGATCTGGTCCCGGTTGTGCATATGTTCCTGCAGGAAGCTTCTCAGAAGCCGCCCGCATCAGATGAGGCATGTGTCTGCCGTCAGATTTGCCCAGTCCGCCCCCACCCAGCCTGCTGCTAACTCATACTAAATTTATGTTAATAACAGACCGGAATGGAGTGGGTTCCTTTGGACTTTGTTTTGTCACATGATTTCCAGAGCCCAAGATAGCTGCTAATAGCTCATTGCAGAATGTCTATAAGACCCTATAAGACCCTCGCTGCCGAAGTTAGACTTGGTGTTCCAAGAGATGGACCCAGAGATTGTTGGGGTGCTTGGGTTTGCAGGGTTTTTTCATTGCAATTCATTGACGTGCAGTTGCAGGAAATAATACAGAGAGATCCCTTACCCTTTCCCTAGTTGTTCCCCAGTGGTGACATCTTGCAAAACACTAGTACAGTGTCACAAGCAGGATATTGACATTGATACATGGAGGATTTGCAATTAGAGCAAAAGCAAATTGCAGGAAGTTACTGGTGACCTCTCAGCTTAGGATACCCACTTTAGTTGAACCCTCTAATTGGCGGGATTGTCTAGGAGATCTGTTCTTTTTCCCAATGGCCTCCCCTTGGGATGAATTCCTGCCTCCGCTGTGATAGATGCATGGCGCTCGTGTGGTGGACACCTGAACTGAAAAGGAGATTCTTTTGAGTGTGGAAGGAATTGCCAGCCCAAGTGAAAGTGTCAGCTTTCTACTTCCGGTTATTGCCTTTCCCTGGGTGCGAATTCGAAGTTTGTGTATTCTGATGACTGCAGTTGAAATTCGGGAAGAGTTTATCTCATCTGTGACTTGTTTGACAATAGTCCTGGTAAGATTTACCTTCCTTCCCTCTGAGCAAGAACTGTCTCCTATTGTTTCCTGCCTAACTCGGATGTGGTTTGATAATGCTTGTTTTAAGTTTCTTGGTCTTTTTTAACCTACTTTCTCCTTCCCGTAATTTGTAGATAAGTTACTGGTATTGCTTCATTTTACCAGCAGACATTTCACAAAACCAAACCAAAATTGAAGAGAGAGAAGCAGAGGGGAGAGTAGAGTTATTTGAAAAGTCTGTAATTTAGGGTTAAATTGAAAACACATCAGCATGGTTAGATAAATGTCTAATTGAAATTCATCTGTGCATTCAAATCATATGGTTCCTGCTAAGGGATAATTCTTGCTATAATTTTAATGCAGAGCAGATAGTGTTTCTTGTCGGGGGAAGCAGAGTAAGAGAACACTCATTCTGAAACTGCTAACATCTCATTATTTTTGCAAAATGAACATACAGATTAGATTATGGGATATGCATCATTACCTGTAGGTACTTTTTTGTTTTTGAAGGGACTTTTTTCATCCTGGGTTTCTGCGGAATCGCTTCCTTGGTTTTTGCATTCATTCATCCATTCCCTGAGTGGAGATGCACTGGTGCCCAGGCAAGACACGACCCCTGCCCTCACTGGGCTTCCCAGCCCCCCTAGAGGACAGGAGACGGTGTCTTAGAGACGTCTGCGTCGCCTATGCTGTCCCGGGACTGGCCGGGGATGCTCGAGGGCTCACAGCAGGCACGAATGACTCAGTGGGTGAACTGGCGGTGGGGTCACAAGGGCTCTTGTGATGTCCTTCATGACTCTTAGAACCTGACCCTCACATGCCACCTTCTCTCTGCTCAGAGGCACAGTGGGGAGGGAGTGGCAGAGGGGTGCTTTTGGTGCTGTTTCACATTCTGTCTGGTGCAATGGACTCTGCAGCCAGGCTGCCTGGCTCCTCGTCTCACTAGGTGTGTCCCCGGGCAGGCTAGTCCACCTCTCCGGGCCTCAGCGTCCTCACCTCTCCAATTAGAATAAAAACAGTGGATTTTCGGAGAGGATTAAATGCAGCAGCGTAATGTGCTTATTCCGAAGTCTGGCAGACATCACGGCCTAAATAGCAGATGTTAGCTTCAGAAAGGTCTTAGAGTGAAGTAAGTCAGAAAGAGAAAGACAAATACCGTATGCTAACACATATATACGGAATTTAAGAAAAAAAAAAGTCATGAAGAACCTAGGGGTAAGACAGGAATAAAGACACAGACCTACTAGAGAACGGACTTGAGGATATGGGGAGGGGGAAGGGTGAGCTGTGACAAAGCGAGAGAGAGGCATGGACATATATACACTACTAAACGTAAGGTAGATAGCTAGTGGGAAGCAGCCGCATAGCACAGGGAGATCAGCTCGCATAGCACAGGGAGATCAGCTCAGTGTGCCAGGAGGGTGGGAGGGAGGGAGACGCGAGAGGGAAAAGATATGGGAACATATGTATATGTATAACTGATTCACTTTGTTATAAAGCAGAAACTAACACACCATTGTAAAGCAATTATACTCCAATAAAGATGTAAAAATAAAAAAAGAAAGAAAAAGCAAAGAAAGGTCTTAGTTTCTGAGGCTTTGGAACAACCCTGCATCCCCTACTTGGGACGTCCCTTCTTGGGATGGTTAACACAGAGGCACACTTAGTGTGCCCCAAAAGGAGGTGTCCTGTGACCAGACACAAGGGCGCAGAGGGTCAAGTGTAGCAGCCATGACGACTACTGTGACGACAGCGGTGACAGCACCAGTTGTGAACGTTGCCGTCTAGTGCCAGCAGCTGAGCCTCTGTGTGCAGCTGGGCCTCCACCTCAGCTGGCCCCAGATTCTACTCTGGAAAGTGCAAATTCTTAGCCAGCCAGCGTGCATTTACGTGGTTGGCTGGCTCTGAATTCAGAGTGGGGACAGAATTCTGGGGCAGAATAGGCTTGTTTGTCCCAAAATGAGAACATCTGCTGTCTCTCTATAGGCACCGGTTCAGCCAGTTGGGATGGTCTCCAGGTGATTCTTGGGGGATCCAGAAGGGTGAGCGCACACTCAAAATGTTAGCCACCGGTTCTCTACGTGACACCTGTCCTTCCTGGGAGCTGGACCCTCTGTTGGCAGAAGATTCTGCTGGGGCGTGGTGTGTGGAGCTGGCAGCTAAGGAAGTAGCAGCCTGGCTTCTCTGGCTTGTGTGTTTGCAGAAGCAGAGAGTTCATCATTGGCTTGGGTCCCCGGGTTGCCAGTGCATGGCAGGCTTTCCAAACCAGGCTTAAATCAGACGGCAGCAGAGGCCCCCAAGAATTGAATGCATCGGGCAGAATAGCCCTCTGCGGCTGGGATTAGAGTTCCCCCATATCTTTCGGTGCCCCTGACCTTACCTGCGACCCCCAGGGTAACCAATGCTGGTTCCAGAGCACACGTGTTCTTCTTCCTGAAAGTCGTAATCAGCTTCTGGGAGGGGGTTGGTCGGGAACACCAAAGGGAAAGAATAGACTTGTATAAATCAAGGGCCTTAGCTGGCACCATTTCAAGCATTCCCACAAAGAACTAGAATTTGTGTGTATTCTCCCTTTTTGCGGGGCCGTTGTGGTCTAGCCCATTATCCCTCAATGGGGTTATAGCTCCCAGGCGCCCCCGCTGCCTGCAGAGCCCTGTGTGTGGCAGCGCTGGCTCGTAGGCCATGGGGGTTTAACAGAATCAGAGAGAATCCAGGGTGCAGCACATTCCACGTAGGAACCGTCGCCTCTCCCTTCCTGCTGTGTGGAAGCAGGGGGCTGCACAGCTGATGGAAGCCCTGCGGCGTGGAGGCTCACAGAGGCATGACCTGTAGCCAGGGCCACCGGCGACTGACCTGCGGGGTTGAGGGGCAGGTCCTGGTCCAGGGAACAGAGGAGGGCCAGGGATTCTCTGGATGGCTACAGCCTGGAGGAGCTGACAGGGCAAAACACAGTGGGTAATGCGGGAGTGGGCACGGAGAAGGTTCTGTGACTCAGGCCTGAGCTGGCTTTTCTGTCTGCCCAGCAGCATGACACAGAACGGACTGGGGCAGCCACCAGGCTGGAGACCGCTCAGAGGTGGCTCGGAGGGGCGAGGCAGTGTCACTGAATGGAGACCTCCCCTAGTCTGCATTGAGCCATTGGTGGCTTCTTCCAGGTCTCGCCTGAAATCAGGAAAATCAAGGGTGGGGACAGGAAGAGGAGGCACCCACCACTTCTGCTGTCTGTGCCCTGGGGCTTTGTGAATTTTTATCAGTGGCCAGGCCCCTTTGGGCATTTGAGGTGGTTTTTTTTTTTTTTTTTTTTTTGCGTACCCGGGCCTCTCACTGTTGTGGCCTCTCCCGTTGCGGAGCACAGGCTCCGGATGTGCAGGCCCAGTGGCCATGGCTCCTGCGGCATGTGGGATCCTCCCAGACCGGGGCACGAACCCGTGTCCCCTGCATCGGCAGGCGGACTCTCAACCACCGCGCCACCAGGGAAGCCCGGCATTTGAGTTTTTTAACTAGACTTTGGGTTCCTTGAAGCTGGGACAGCATTATTTATTCATCTGTTCGATACATAATTACTGGGTGTGTACCAGGCAGTGTTCTAGGACTAGAGAGACACCATGAACAAAACAAAGACCCCCTGACTTCCGGGAGCTTCTCTCGTAGTGGGAAGAGAGACAGGAACCATAAAACTATTAATGAACAGCAGAGCATGTTCTGATGTGAGACGAGCTCTGGAAGAGCAGCTATAGTGAAGCAGAGGAGGGAGGGGGGCTGTGCTAGGAGGCTTGGGAGGGGTGCACTTCTCCATAGGGTGGCCTCACGGGGAAAGTGACATTAGAGCGTAGATTTTAAGGAATTGAGGGAGCAAGTCATGTAGAAATCTGGGGGGAAGAGCATTTGGGCCAGAAAGAACAGCCAGTGCAAAGGCCCTGAGGCGGGTGTGCCTGGTGTGTCAGGACCGGCAAAGAGCAGCATGGTGAGGCAGAGTGTGGTGGGGGATGAGGCGTGGTGGGGGATGAGACGGGGCGGGGCGGGGGGGGCGGTAATGAGAGTCCGAAGCAGGTGGCGCCTTTCAGGCCATCGGAGGACTCAGGAGTTTATGCTGGGGGAAGTGGGAACATCCTAACCTCAGGGTCCACGGTGTTTGTCATGCAAGACAACTTCAGTTGTCTTGAAATAATGAATCTCAACAGGGACAGCAAGCACCGTATCTCTAAGGAGCAAGGAAATCCCGTCCTGGTCAGGGCCAAAGTCCTCCATCCAGGAAACTGGGTTTTGCTCGGGGGTTGGGGGGGTGCTTCACCTGACAGGAGGCTGGGGGTCCGCACACGGGTAAGAATAGGGCCACTCCGGTCACTCACTGCCCAACCTAGGACAAGTCAGCATGGCGGGTGGGTGTAACTCTCATCCTGGAGGATGGATAGTGTGGTTGCCCCCGTGAGCTCTGAGTCCTGGCTGGCCTGAGATTGACTGCCCACTGACCACTTGCTGCGATGCTCATAACCTCAGGGGACCCCCCCCCCCCCCCGCCCCGGGAACCTCTAGCCAGGTATGGGGGCAGATTCTTGAAAGCTTCATGAGCAAAGAAAAGAAACTTGAAAGGGCTTTATTCGGGCCATCGGTATTGTTCTGGGTGAAACTTGGACTGTGGGTGGTCCGTCCCTAGCAGGAGCAGCGCCCCTCTGTCAGGCACTGACCGCATGCCAGACTGGTTGGCGTGCTTGCTCTCCCTCCTCCCCCACCTCCCGCCACGGTATTCCAGGAGCACCCACCCATTCCAGGCTGGCGTGGTGCTGCCCCCAGGGGCTTCAGGACAAGCAAGATGGACAGATGAGGTCCCTGTCCTGACATCCTGGTGGGGAAACAGACGGTAAACAAGCATGTCAACACAGATTTAAGGTTTGCGTCTGGGAAGACATGGAAAACAGCTTTGGGAGATGACGGCGAGGGAGGTGAGGTGACACCGGATCTGAGGACGAAGGATGAGGAGCTCACCTTGATGAGAGTGGGGTGGTGGTGAGGGTTGGGAGGTCAAGGCACGGAAAATGGTGGGCCAGAGACCTTGCTGGTTATGAACTGGCTGTCTGGGATCGGAAGAGGGGCCAGAAGGCAAGCAGCATGCTGGGTCAGCGGGGGAGGGGGACGTGTAAACTTTACAAACGAGGAGCGCGCTCATTCGCCTCCTTTACCAGCTCATTTTAGGCTCCTAATAACCCACGGAGTGAGGTAGTGTCATCATCACATTCTCTGCATGAGGAAGCCAACGCTAACTTAACAGGGGTTAAGGGGTCATTCTGTCATCCCCCAATTGTGCGGGACTGCACGCATCCAACCCCAAGTCCCCAGGCTGTTTCTACTTCGTGCTCTTCTGCCACCATCCCCAATGATGGTCTCCAGGTTAGCGTGAGATGTGGGGTTCTGGACCGAACATTTCAGGTCACTGAGAGTCACCACTACTTCATAGTTCATTATGTTTTCTTAGAGGACAAGATGTAAAATACTCCTTCTAAAGAAATACCAACTAAGTGCTTGGTTTGTCACTGTTTAATCAGAGTACAGGGTATTTTATTTTGCATGAGCGTTGAACATGCCTCTTCAATCATAAATATCTTGGGATTAATTCATCCTACAAGCATTCATTAGTTCTTGATGGAGTGCCAGATGCAGCGTCAGAGGGACAGACTAGGCAATGCTAGACGTTGAGAGGGACAGAGAAGATGACCAGGGGGAAGGACAGGGGATGAGGCTGGTCTCCTACAGACCCAGCAGCACCCCGAGGTTGCTTTCTAAGAAGTCCCAACACCATCTTGACGTGACCTGCGGGTCCCCACAGAGTCTGAGCACCGTCTGTGTGCAGCGCAAGGCGTCTGAGCTCCGAGAGGGCTCTGATTCCAGATAAATGCACACTGCTTTGGGTTATGCCTTGGCCGCCACAACACTCCCTGATAATTGGCCGATCGTGGGGAAGAAGCCACGCTCCTCTTGTTAATGGAAGTGGCCTGTTACCTCTTCATGTTTCCCCCGCCACGGGTTTTATTTTCGCCATTAAGCTCAGCTGTGTGGCCCAGTCGCCTCGCTGATGTGGCTGCAGTTGTGAATTCTGGACACGTGTGTGGGCTTTGGCTCAGCAGCCCCGTGTCACTCAGGGTTTGGCATGTAGCACACGCACCCATACATCACCCAGGAGTTTATTGCGTCTGATGTTTGCTTGCTGATCACCTCGTTCTGAAATGAGCATAGGCTCGCTTGGCGGCAATTAGCGGCCCTGCTTCCCTGCGAAGCCAGTTGCCAAGCTTGTGCTGCAGTGCCATTGGTTACGGTTGGCGTAAACCTGGGTCACTGTGACCCCTGTGCATGTGAGACAAAAATGGGAAATAATGACACACTGTGCTCGTCCCTGATGCCTGTCAGGTCAGAGGGCCACCCAGTAAGTGATGTGATGTGTGGACTGTCCCCAAGCAGGGCTACCTGCTCCTCCGAGCAGTGTGACCCCGGTATGGCAGGGCCTTTACATCCACCCTTCAGGGGACCGGGCTCACATGGGGAGGCTCGGCAGGTGCTTGTGGGAGGGAGTGAACGCTTGAGTGGGACAGCAGAATGGTTGAGCACGTGGGGAGCGCTGAAGCTACACTTCTCAGGTTCAAACCACTGCCTCTCATGAGCAGTGACCTAGGGCAAGTCCCTCGCCCTTGGCAGCTCCCTCCCGCTTCTGTTGTTTGCAGGATAAAGTGAGTCAGTATATGTCAAGTGCCCAGAGCAGCGCTGGGCACATTGCACATGCTCACTGGGTGTTAGCCATGGTTGTTATCATTACCTGAAAAAAATAACAAGAAAGCACGTTACTACCTCTGGGCACCTCACAGGAGCCCTACGGGGAAGTGCCAATGTGAGGCCCATTCGATACACATGGAAACTGAGGCCCGTGGAGGAGAAAGCAGCAAGCAGGGTGCATGGGACAGCGAGCCGGACTCCGACTGCTCCAGCGCCCCGTGGATCCCACCCTTCCTTTGTGCCGTACACCCTGCAGGGCCAGAGGCTGGAGGTCAGGGAGGGGGGCCGGGGCCCAGGAGCACTTTGGGGAGGTGAGTCTCACGCACTCACAAACCAGAAAGCCAGCGAATGGTAAGTTGCTAGTTTGATTGGATTTTAAAAGTTAGCCCCCCTCCCCTGCCATCTCTTCCAGCCTAGTGATCTATTTGCCGGGGCGGGGGTGGGAGGGCAATATTCGAAGGTGAATAAATATTTCTAGAGTGCCTCTTTGTGGCAGGCGTCATGCCAGCTGTTTTGTGTTCAGCATCTTACTTCAGCCCCATGGCAGCGTGTGATGGAGCTGCTATTGTCCCTGTTTTTCAGATGGGGGAACTGAGGCTCATTTGGTCAGGTTCGCTGCTCGCTTGGCCAGCAAGTGGGTCAGAGATCTGGGCTCAGGTCTGCCCTTATGCTGCACATGTTTTTGTTAGCATCATGACCTGCCTTCTTCCATAGAGGAAAACCTGTCTCCTAGTTCTCAAGTCCCTTAGAAAGCTGTTTGAGCAAAAGGATTCTAGTTGCTTCCTCTGAAGGTGAGCAGACTAGGGCCTGGGAAAGCCTGGAAGGTGAGCTCTCTTAGCTTGACCATTGTGACAGCTCCCACAAATCCAGACAGAATTCCGGGCCATGTCACCTGTCCTTTCCCTTACCTGCCCCTTCCAGCCACCAGTCTCTTTCTCCCTCCTTTTCTTCTCAGTCAGGATTCTGCCCTGGGTGGTCTGCCTCTTGTCCCCATGCTGCCTTCTCCCCTTCCCTCTGCAGCACTGAGTGGCACCAGGAAACCCACTCAACAGGTTGTATGTGCCAAGGCAGGGGCCACAGACCTCCTTTCCCAGGCTATGAGCATCACGAACTCCTTCTTGAACAACTGGCTGGAGAGGCCACCTGACTGGCTCAGCAGCACCCCCTGCTGCTACCTGGGAGCTGGCCAAGCACACTGTGTCCCAGGGCACCACCGCTGTCACCACGTGCACCAGCTCCAGGTGGTCCTGGCCTTGACAGAAATAAAGGTGACTGTCCAGAGCTCTGAGCTGGCCTTCAAACCATTCTCCTCTACTCCCATGTATTCCAGTGACCTGCTAACACTCAAGACTCAGACCAGTCATTTCCTTTGCCACAAAGGCTTCCAAAGCTCCCCACCCACCCACGCCTGTCCTAGCACAGTTCCCCACTCTTCCTCTGTGCCCGCAGTGTCCTCTGTCTCCTGGTGTCCATGTGGGATGCACAGCAGCACATTGCAGCTCCTGGCTGGTCTGTGAGCTCCTAGCCCAGCGCCTGGTGTTTAGTCGGGGCTCAGCCCCCTGGCTACTGCCGCGAAGCCAGCTTCTCGAGTTGTCTGATTTGCTCCTAGCTTATATTTAGGGCATAATGACGATCTGAATTTATTGGAAATCCTCTAGCAAACATTTTTTAAAATCGAGGGATAACATGAGTCAAGTGCATAAAAGTGCAGTAATCTTCGCTGTACTGCTTGATGGCTTTGTACCTATGATTACATTAATGTGTGCAGGCGTCTCCCACTTTTCAAAAGTTTGCTTGAGGCTGCTTCTCCGTTACCAAAGCCCACTTTGCAAAAGACTGAAAGAAATCTAAAGAGGATTTTCACTTTTACGAAAAAAGGTGAAAAGTGAAAATCAGGTACAGTGTTGGTTTTGCAGCAGCTGTTACAGAGGCAGTGCGCACCCCAAGCAGTGGGAGCTTCTTCCCGGGAACCACACTCAGCACCTCAGCGTCAAACCCCCGTAGCTTTGTACTGTGTCTGTGAGCATCTGCTTTATCACCGTTTATTTTGCATATCTGTTAGCAAGATGTGTCCTAAGGCAATTGCTTCTTGCTTTGCACCGTCCTGGCTTACAGAAGGTTTCATGGGAATGCTCTACTTTCAGATTGCGGGGAAAGCTTGTAATTCAGGTCAAGATAGAAAACATCTCTGGCATCCCATGCAGCTCCTTCTCAGTCTGTAACCAGCACCCCACCCCCCTCCCACCAGCTAATCACCACTCTGACTTTCAGAGGTGCCTTTTTTAAAGTTTTTTTTTAAATTGTGGTGAAATACCTATAACAAGTAATGTTTACAATGGATTAACCATTTTTAAGTATACAATTCAGTGGCGTTAGGTACATTCTTTAAAGGTATTCTTTACATTTTAATGGCACTGGTAATACTTTCTTGGGGTAAAACAACTGAATGGTACAGAAGTGACTAGAGTAGAAAGTGAAAGTTCCCCCAACCTCAGTATCTTCCTCAAAAGGAACCACTGTTTTCAGTTTGTGTATCCTTCCAGACCTTGCTCTGTGTACTGTCATGCAAATATCTATCAACACAGGAAAACATGGTGTACATGTACATGTTTTAAGTTGATAGTTTTGTTTTTTAACTGTGAACGGAATCCTCGACTGATTGATTGCAACTTGGTCCGGTCTGTGTCAGGGTCTTTCAAAGGGCTGCACCAAGAACTAGTGGAGGACATTCCGTTTGATGTCTGTGGCATTGGTGATACTGCCTCTCCGTTTCCACTCAGATGCCCGGGCCTTGCATGTTTCCGTCCTTCTTCCTGACCCCTTGCCCCTGACCCCTCTCACTGTCCTTGCAGAACCTGTTCTCAGATCCCACAGCCCCTGAAAGGCCTTAGTTATCGCTGCCCCCTGGGGAGTCACCTTTTCGATATTTAACTTTGAAACAAGGACCAAAGGTCGGAGGCATGAAGGCTGGCGGAAGGCGTTGCTGGCCTTCAGCTGCCTCTGACCCCAGAAGCCAGCCTGAATGTCCCAGCCACAGAGCCCAAGGCTCCCCTCCTGCATCCCCCACTCGGGTACCCGGCAGCATCTCTGGAGTCAGCAAGGAGCGCCCCGAGTCTCCATGCCTCCTGCAGCTCAGACTCCAGGGCCCTGGGAGGTGAGCCCTTGGTGAAACCCGAGCCTGCGGCCTTTGGGAAACCTAGACCTTATTTGCAGAAGGCTTTTCTCTGAGGCATGCGTGGTGTGCTTTCTTTATGAGAAGATAAACCCAAAGGCCTTCTGTTTTTTGACTCTGAAGTGAGCTTTCCCATTTCTTCTGGTTGATTCCACTGTGCTGGCTCTTCTACTAAGCACACCTCCTGAGATGTTAGGCTCCTTTCTTCATCGCCCCTCCCTTTTCTTCTTGTTCTCTCCATCACATTGGATGTGTTATGATACAGGCCACCATTCAGCAGCCTGTCAAGGCTTGCCCTGCTCCAGGCTCCTGGTTTAGTGGGCGAGCACAGTGGGGTGCGAGGTGGCCCTTCTCCTGGGGGCTTTTCGTCTGGAACATCTGAGGTTGTCCAGTGTAACACAGAGATTCCTGGGGGGCTAGCAGCCAGAAGGCTCTTGATGAGAAGCAGCAGAAATGATCAGGAATGCCTGCCCACATTTCCCAGCCACACCATATCAGCTTCTCCATGATAACTATGGGATCTTGATGTTGTTAGTATTAACAACAACAACAAAAATCAGGCTTTTTAAATATAGAAGAAAAGGGGGGAAAATAAAGTCTATAACTCCAGTGTCCAAAGGATCCCTGTTGAACTTTTTTAGAAGTTAGCATGCATACATGATTAGAAATTTCAAACCAAACAGAAAGGTATAGAAATGAAAAACTCTTAAGTGCACTTCTGTGGGTGTGCACACACAGTACCACCTGCCTTCTTTCTTTCCCCCAACATGAAATGCTAATATATTCTTATGCAGCTTTCCAGGAAAAGTTGTGTTTATACCATCATAAAGCTTTACCCAAAAGGGACTCTGCTTTGTTTCTTGTTCTTGCTTTTTTATCCTGATGCTGTTTCCGCATCAGCATTATGTAGATATAAAAAGTCCTCAGTCTTTTTAACATCTACGTGGATTCCCACTTTATGGACAGACCATAATTACCTAATCACTTCCCTGTTGATGGGCGTTTAGGTTATTTCCAGCTATTTACTGGGTAGGTTGCATTTTAAAGGTTTGAAATGTCCCTGTTAAGCATCCTTCCCCCCTCCCTCCCCAACACCTGATCATGGAGAAAAGCAGACCCCTTGGAAAGTTTTTGAATTCATTTTCACAGTTGACTTTTTTTTTTTTTTTTTTTTTTTTTAGTATAGTCAGGGAAAGGAAGGTAACTGTTGTTTGCTTAGTGCATTGCCAGGCTCTGAAGGAACTTTCTATCCCTGATTTCCTTTAGTTCTAGGAAGCCAGAATTGCTCCATGTTTTAGACAAGTAGCCAGAAGCTCAGAGAGGCCCCACCACTCATGTAGGATTCAGCTGGGGTTCACACCGCTCTGACCAGCCCTGGAACTCGTGCACTGCTCCGCTTCCCTTAGTGCTGCCGGTTTTTCTGTACATCTAAGTCTATACAGAGCTCAGGGAGAGGTTTCTGCATCTATCCATGTGAATTTCTGCTCTCAGCTTCTAACTGAGTGGTGTTTTGCTCTGCGTTTGGTCTCAGTTTTCTGTTTCTGAAAAGCTTTGAGTATGGTATGCTCTAAAATTCACTGGGAGTAAGTGGTAATCAGAGGAAACAGTCACTTCATCTTGGGGCCCTAACTTAGCGGGTTTGGGTCCTTTAGGAGAGGATGAGGGGGGCATCCGGGGCTGCGTTCAATCGCACAGCGTCCTAAGTGGGCTCTGATTGATGCTGTCTGTCAAGTGGTGCGCGCCCGGCACGCTCCCTTCTCTGGGCTCTTGGTTATTGGCATCTGTAATTCACTATCTGGGTTTCTTGGACAGTAGAATCATGTCTCAATTTATCTGTCATTTTTGTGGATGAATGATCCAAAGTAGGTAAATAAAAATTAATGTCTGGATTTAGATGCTAATTTAACTTTCAATTAGGTTTTGTTTTGAGTGTTATTGAAATTAATCTGTGTTCTTGGAGCACATTCCACTTATTGGCAAGGTACGGTGGCCCCCAGAACACAATTGGTGGTTGTTTGGGGTAAATTCATAAGATGGATAGACCATATCAAGATAATGGAAAAGTTTACTTTAAAACTTTTCTGTTTTTCAATGACAAAATGATGTCGGAATATCATCCAGACCCTGGAGAAAAACACTTCAATCAGAATCCTGCCCCAAACAAATCAGGGACAATTTTTGTGTGTGTGTGGTCTTTGCTACTTTCTAGACCTGGTTCATTTGCATGTAAATACTTTTTAAAGAGCACTAAACATGGAACTGAGTTTGAGCTCCTGGTGAAGCACTGTTATTTTAGAAAGAGCGTGGGCTTTGGGATTGGGCAAGCTTCAATTCAAATTCTGACTCTGCAGCTCAGTAGCTGTGTGACATTGGGCAAGTCACTTAACCCTTCTGAACCTCATTTCTCATCTGTAAAATGGGACTGATAATCCCTACATCTCATGGTTGCTATAAGGACTGAGATACAGCCATGTTTTCCACAACGCAGGATATGAACCATGGTGACACACAGGTCTTTTTCATTTCTCTTAGAAGCCTTCCGACTTTTCAGGGGAAAACGTCTTCCTCGGGGGCAGGCTTCCTTTGGGGATGAGCTTTAACTTATCACTCATACTTGCCAGGCTCCCCTTCTAAAGAGAGCCAGCATTTGGTTACATCCAATACACGTTGCTTTTTCTTTTCTATTTTTTATTGTTATATTAGCAAGGTACACTGGTGTTCCATTTCTGTTGTGATATACAGTTCCTTTTAAAATAAATATATTTAAATTAGAAGTTAATAGTGTGCTGTGGTTAAGACATAAATTGTGCAGATGGTAAGTGGTTTTGAATCCCAGCTTTGCCACCTCCTGGCTGTGTGGCCTTGGGCGGTCACGTAACATTTCTGAACCTCAGTTTTCTCATCTGAGCATAACATGGGCATAGCAACAGTACTATTTTGTGGGGTTTTTGTAAACTTTAAGTGAGATAATATAGTCAGAGCCCTTAGAACAGCATCGGGCACATAGAAAGTACCATAAAAGTACCACTTTCAAAGTGTGTTTCTGACCTTTGGGAAGCAGGGAGCTGGTGTGGGTTAAGTGCAGAGTGACTTAGGACTGTGGGCAATAAATGGTAGCTGGTGCTGTGGTTTGGATTATTTAATAGTGCTGATGTTAATAATAGTCATAATAATCAACGAGGAGGTAGAATTTGTTGTATTGAAAGGAATTTCTTGGGGCAGAAACTCTCAGGAAGCTTGAGAGGAGCCAGTGAGATTGCAACGTTCAAATCCGTCTGTTACCTTGGTTTGACTTTCCAGGCCAAGCCCAGCATTCGGTGCTTCATTAAACCCACCGAGACGCTAGAGCGGTCCCTTGAGATGAACAAGCACAAGGGCAAGAGGCGGGTGCAAAAGAGACCCAACTACAAAAACGTTGGGGAGGAAGAAGATGAGGAGAAAGGGCCCGCCGAGGATGCCCAAGAAGACGCCGAGAAGGCTAAAGGTACAGAGGGTGGTTCAAAAGGCACCAAGACGAGTGGGGAGAGTGAAGGTGAGTTGCGCCCGTGAACGCCGACCTGACAGCCAGGCTGTCCTCTGTGTCTGGTCCCCCTTGTGTGTCAGTGGGTGCAGCTGTCATTCCAGGCACCGGTGTACCTCATTCTACACAGCCAGCCACTGGGAAGCAGCTGTGGGCAGATCTGGTTCAAGGCCTGCCCTTGTCGGATGGGTGGCTTGGAGCAAGGCCCTTTCCTTTTAGCCCCGTGCCTCCGTTTCCCCATCTGTCAAGAGGCTAACAAATAGTAGCCTCTTGATAACAAAGTATACTTTGTTATTAAGAGAATTAAACAGATTAATACAAGTAACATGCTCAGAGCAGTGCCTGGCACATGTCATAAGTATCTCCCGCTACTGTTACTACTGTTATTATTGTCAATCTTTATCATTACTGCTGTTCTTATTACTCCCGATAACCCGGGATTATGATTTTTGACAGAAGTCATTATTTCCAGTTCACTGCAGGAAGAAAAATAGCCCATGTTTAATGAAATTAGGTGCTTTTAATAAGATTATGGTTTTTTGGCATCAAATGATCAAATATAATCCCCTAGATTCTTACATAAAGATTTTTTTCAAGCCCTCATCTGTTTAGAGTGAGGTACACTTGTGTTTGGTGCCTATGTGCTCAATAAACAGAATCGTTTTGTCCTCTTTTCTGCCGTTGTCAGGAATGATTCTGGTTTATTTTTCACCCCCCTGTCGTTTAGATGCTAACACCTCCTCCATCTGGAGAGCGTTGTCTGCTCTGGGATGAAGCAAGCTTGAACTGTCCAGCTGCTTGTGTCATGGGCCAGGCTCACAGCCACACAGATGGGGTCTCTGGCCGTGGCCCCAGGCACTCAGGGTGGAGGAGGTGATGGGATCAAGTGGGGTAGGGGCTCTGCTCGCCAGAGGGGAGCTCCCACCACACCTCTTGGGACAGACATGGGCTCTCCTCAGCTCCCAGCTGTGTTCTGCTGGGGGTGTGGGGAGCATTTCCTGCGAGCCATCCTCCTGAGTCCTGGGCTAGCAGTGGCTGCTCTGCAGTCAGCTCCCCAGCCCATCAGCCCGGACTGTGTGCGTCCAGGGCCTCTGAAGCTGGAAAACAGAGCAGCTCAGTAAATCAGTGACTGAGAACACATTTGTTCTGGGGAGTTTGCTGCAATTGGGCAGCCAAACCCCACCCCATCCCCACCCTGCTGGCCCCATTCTGATTTTCTTGGCAGTTCTCAGCGAATGCCACGATCACATTTCGATAAGTATAACCAGAGTGTCTCCCCAGTGCCACCAGCCCTCTTTTTAAGGCTGAGATCTCTAGTACGCTTTTATTTCTGTTCAAAGTGTGCAGTAAGCATCTTGGTTTAGGAATTCCTTTTTGGCTTGGGAAACCTTTGCCAACAAATGTCACTTTGGTGGGGAGGTGAGGGGCAGACACAAGGTAAGCCATACGTGTTTGCTTATTTGGATCGTTTTGACTTTTTTTCTAACTTGGGAGAAAACTGTCTGCTTAAACCCCTGGGTTTAGCTGTCCTGTAGCCATGCAGGGGGGAAAAATGGACGACTTCACCCCATTTTGCACCCTGTGTTCTCGTCAATTTTGTTTTGGAAAGATGCTACCTCTTTTGTTCCAGTCCTTTTAAGGGCTGCTGTCTAACCAGGCCGGGGCCGTGACTAACCGTGGTGTGGACAAGGGCAGGCTTGGCCTCAAACACACAATCAAATGACTCAGCCAGGCGGCCCAGTCCTGGCGCACAGGGGCTTCAGAGGTTCAGCAAGGCTGCCGTCCCAGCTCCCAGGTTGGGGTCGGGGGAAGGACTCCCTGCAGGCTGGGCCCACCTGCCCTGTGCAGGGGGCACGGGGAGAAATGTTCACCAGCCTCCAAAACACTGTTTTCTGGGCGGTTACTCAGCCAGGTTGTGCCAGGCAGGGCCCAGGAATTTCCCCAGAGGCTTTACTTGGACGGCTGATGCAGACTTCAGAGCCCGGTGGAGCGAGGCTGTCCGCGACTCCTTGGCTTTGTAGTGCCCTCCTGCTTTCTCGAATGCATGTTTGTCTTCCCACCCAGCTCACTGTAAATAAATACAACTTTCACAGGCCTGTCCAGCAAAGAGACACCTAACTGGGCAGCAGCAGCTGTATTCTGGGGCTTTTTGAATTGTTTATTTGATCTCTTAGTTAGTCTCCTGTTTGAAGGTGTTCTCTCCTTAGACTGTATCTGTGTTTGGGTGAAACCACACAGCTGTTAATTCCTGTGACTTGGAAGGGTGTCAGGCACATTTTCAAGCCAGAGGACAGTGTAGATGGGGGAGGTGCCTAGGAGATGGGAGATGTGACCTACGGTCCTGTCTCACCAGCTAGACCTATTGTGTGCCTTGGATGGCCTCCTCAAGCTCTGGACCTCATTTTCCCCATCTGGAAATTGTGACTGTAGGAAATGTAATGACTTTTATTTTTTTTAATGAGGCTATGTTAGGATTCTTGTAGTTGTAAGATTTAGACATTCAACTCAGACTAGCTCAAGCACAAAAGGCAGTTATCGTTCATGCGACTGGGAGGCCTGGGCGGGGCTGGACCGGGTGCACAGACAACCATTGGCCGTGAGAGGCTCGCATCCTGCCAGCCTACCACCGAGTGGAAAGGGAGCTGCTCCTTCCCACGGGCTGCAGCTGGAGTCTGGGAGCCGATGCTCGTTGGTGCTGACGGACCTGGCTTGCCCACCCTGTAGAGGGATGTTCTGTGCTGAGTGGCCAGGCCCTGTGTTTCTACCCTAAGGTGACTGCCTCAGAAAGAAATGAGGCGCATTTATCAGAAGGAGGGGGCGTGGGTGCCAGGCCAGCAGAAACAGCAGGTGTTCCCTTAGAAAGCCACACTATTTCTGTGTACTCCGCCATTTTCCTCAGGCCGTCTTCTCCCTTCCTGTATTTTATTTTTCTTTTCCATTCCCTTCCTGTTTTGAGGTGGACATGTGGCTGTTTTCTCCTCCAAGTCATTTCTTCTCTAGCGTGCTTTCTTGCATTGTCCCTGGATCTAGGGGCTTGATGACAGCCTCGACTCTGAGTAAAGAGGTGCTGGCGCCAGTTCCCCCCTGCATACCCTGCCATTTTCATCCATTTCAGTGGTGAAATCTTTACTTAGAAAGGGGGCGTAAAGCACAGGAGTCAAAAGACATGTCACGAGTCACAGTTCTGCCATGACCTGATTTGTATGTGGCATTGACTTGTTTTTTTCCTACCAATGCAGCACCCAGAATTCACACCTCCTCCACATTTAAGCCCTGACAAGAGTTGTGTGAAATGAATATGCACCCCTGGACCCTCCACTCTCACCCCCAGTTTGCAAAGAAATGTGCTCTGCCTCGGGTCCCAAGTGATGGGCAACTCATTCTGAAACCCAAAAAAATCACAGGGCCCCCTCACTTTTCAGAATTTGAGTGCTGAAAGGAAGACCAGGGTGCCCTGGTCCCTCTGGCCAGAGGCGAGTCCACCCAGATGCACTTCCATGTCAGTCTCCTCTTCAGTCTGGAAGGACCGTCATCTCTTTTTGGATTCAGTTAGAGCAGTAACTTAATAAATGGGCCTAGGACAAGAGACTGAATCGTTTGAACTTCTTGTTTGAAAAATAGGGTTTGGCCTATGGAAAAATAGGTTTTTTGCTTATGGAAAAAGTGTAGGCATCAGTTTCACAGCCTGACCTTCAAAGCTTACTCCTATCTTGAATCCCCACGTGGGCATGGAGGGAAGGGAATGGCACTGACTTTGAACCTGCCAAGTCAGCTGGGCGTTGGGGGTGCCTAGGAGTTTAGAGCCCCAGCTTGGCTTTTTTTTTTTTTTTCCTTTGAAGTTTCTACTGAAATGAAATGGATCCTGGCCTCATTTCTGCAAAGCCAGAGCCAGCCCCAGGCCCGGCAATTTTCTGATTGGGGCGAGCCAGGGACTAGCTATCAGGAGGTCGGGGTCTGCATCCCAGACACCTGTGGCTCAGCCCCCGAGGAGCTGTGTGACCCTGGGCAAGTCATCACCCTTTCTGTGCTTCTTGACCGATAGAGGGGGCTGCACGATGCCCAGCCCTCAGGTTGTCAGCGATGAGAACATCGGTGCCTCAGCATTTAGCCTGTGACACATGAGCACTGAATAGGAGCCCTGGCAAGATGAAGAACAGAGGAGCCTGGACGGGGGACTTGAGCTTGGCTCGGGGGACTCTGTGCTTGGTCACCCCGGCGAGTTTCTGCGGGGCCTCTTTCTCTGTTCATTTCTGTAACGAATAGTGAGGTGAGTTGTGGTGGGGCATGGGCCACTGGGGTAGAGAGGTGTGGGAGCACCAGCTTTTCCAATGGGCTTAACTAGTATAAGGAGAAGGATTGGAGGTCAGTTTAGACAAATCCTCTGAAAAGCAACTTCCCAGAAAAAACATTCTGAGTTCAATCTCGTGCTGTCCAGTAAACGGTAATAAAAGCAAAGGAAGGGGTACCCCCAGACACTCAGCACATACACACCCTGTCATTGCCAGGCTTTGTTGGCCTCTTGCAGTTCTGCTCCAAAGCCAGCCAGTAGCATGTGGTCCTTCCCATATTTCCTAGGTAACCAGCAAGGGCATCTTTCTCCTCTTTCCCTTAACCTTCTTCTGAAGGCTTTCTTATCATCCCCTTCCCCTCTTTTTATTGTCTGGCCTCACCGTGATTGCTGGAATGTTGACCACAGAGGACAACTGAGAAAATCCTTGAACTTGGAAAGTCAAAGACTGTTGGGAGGTCATGCCTGTCATTTCCCTGAAAAGCACTTTGTTTACCAAATACTAATCAGATTAGAATGCCCGTCATCCTGGGAAGTTGATGAATTATGGCTGTTATTTAAAAAAATCAAGTGTGTCAGAGTACTGGGGAAGCTCACAGGTTGGGCCAGAGTTGTCATATCAAGGGACGGAGGTTGACGTCCTTGGGTCCTGAGAGTCCTTGGGCCTCTCCTGCACATTTGCATCGTGGTGCAGCCATCACCACCTTCCAGCCCCAGAATGCTTCATTATCCCAAACTGTAACTGTACCCACAAAACATCTCCCCATTTTCCCTCCCTCCTGCCCCTGGCAGCCACTACTCTGCTTCCTGGCTCTATGAATTTGACTAGTCCGGGTGCCTCTTATAAGTGGAATCAATACAGTATTTGTCTTTTTATGACTGGCTTATTTCACTGAGCATCATGTCCACAAGATTCATCCATGTTGTAACATGTGGCAGGATTTTCTTCCTTTTTAAATCTGAACGATATTTCATTTTTTGGATATACTACATTTTGCTTATCCTTCCATGCATTGGTGGACACCTGGGTTGCTTCTGCCTTTTGGCTACTGTGAATAATGCTGCTGTGAATATGGATGTGCAGATCCTCTTTTGCTTTTGGAGGTTTTTGTGGAAACAGTAGAGGCCAAGGAGGGCCCAGTCAGGGCCTGCTGAAGCCAGAGGAGCTGGACATTTGGGTTCTTGCTCCCAGCCTGGCAGCTTCACAGGCATGTCCCTCCACTCCCAGAGGCTCAAAACTCAGTGGTGTGAGGGGCCCCCCCACCAGCAGGCTCGGGTGCTGGAGCCTTCACGATCATGGGCCACGGTGCCTGGCACAGGAGCTGATATCGCACAGATGCTCCTTTACACGACACAGCTGACGGGCAGAGCTGGAAGAGGCGCCTACAGCAGCCAGGGGCAGAGCCCACCTCCTGACCCCTCTGCGCCTCAGTTTCCCTTCCGTAAGCTGCCGAGATTCCGCTAGATCAGCATTGCCCCAACTGTGGACATGGAGATGGCTTTGGGTGGGACAGAGAGGGCCTTGAACACCATAGTGTGAGGATTTTTGCCGAGAGCTCAGCTTCAGGGGAGCCTCGTGGTGGGTGTATGTGTCTGACACCCCCTCACTTTCCCTCATCTCCCCTTTCCATGCGCACAACAGGCCTCAGCACTGTTTTGTTTATTCATCGTGTGTATATTTCCACAGTTGCTTTCTGTTTATACTGGTTTTATGCTGATTGTAGCAATTGCTAAAAATATTTTATTTGAAAATAATTTCAAATGTATAAAAAGTGAAAAAAAGCAAAAATAGTATAAAGAACACCTGTTTACATCTGGAGGCACATGATGCCCTTCTGTCTGTCCTTCGTAGGTGATGTTAATTTTGGCCACCTGGTTAAGGTAAGGCCTAGATTCTGCACTGTATTGTTACTTTCCCTTTTCTTAGCAACTAATTAGCAATCCATGGGGAAACACTTGGAGATAATGCAGATATCCTGTGCCTCATTAAAATTCTCCCTTAGAACCCTCCTGCACTGTTGGTGGGGATGTATTGGGTTGGCCAAAAAT
This sequence comes from Stenella coeruleoalba, assembly GCF_951394435.1. Lineage (NCBI taxonomy): Eukaryota > Metazoa > Chordata > Mammalia > Artiodactyla > Delphinidae > Stenella > Stenella coeruleoalba. Next base: position 58,114,716 of record NC_137161.1, read on the forward strand.
TTCATTTGGTTTTTTCCATAAGATGGCTCCAGTAGTGCTTAGTTGTCTTTAACTTCATTTGAAACAATTTTGTTAGATTGTATTGTGATAGCTGTCATATCAGTGTGCATTTAAAAAAAAAACTTACCAAAATTGGTGAATTTTTGTGTAGACATTTTAATATTGAAGATGGAAGAAAAAAGCAACATTTTCGGCATATTATGCTTTATTATTTCAAGAAAGGTAAAAACACAACTGAAACGCAAAAAAAAAAGATTTATGCAGTGTATGGAGAAGGTGCTGTGACTGATCGAACATATCAAAAGTGGTTTGTGAAGTTTAGTGCTGGAGATTTCTTGCTGGACGATGCTCCAGGGTTGGGTAGACCAGTTGAAGTTGATAGAGATCAAATCGAGACATTAATTGAGAACAGACAACGTTATACCACACGGGAGATAGCCGACCTACTCAAAATAACCAAATCAAGCGTTGAAAATCATTTGCACCAGCTTGGTTACGTTAATCGCTTTTGTGTTTGGGTTCCACGTAAGTTAAGCGGAAAAAAACCTTCTTGACCGTATTTCCTCATGCGATTCTCTACTTAAACGTAAGGAAAGCATTCTGTTTTTAAAGCAAATTGTGACAGGCAGTGAAAAGTGGATGCTGTACAATAATGTGGAACGGAAGAGACCGTGGGGCAAGCAAAATGAACCACCACCCGCCACACCAAAGGCTGGTCTTCATCCAAAGAAGGTGATGTTGTGTATATGGTGTGATTGGAAGGGAGTCCTCTATGACCTTTTTCCAGAAAACCAAACAATTAATTCCAACAAATACTACTCCCATTTAGGCCAACTGAAAGCAGCAAAAAAGCATCGAGAATTAGTCAACAGAAAACGCATAATCTTCCATCAGGATAATGCAAGACTGCATGTTTCTTCAATGACCAGGCAAAAACTGTTATATCTTGGCTGGTAAGTTCCAATTCATCTGCAATATTCACCAGACATTGCACCTTCAGATTTCCATTTATTTCGGTCTTTACAAAATTCTCCTCATGGAAAAATTTTCAATTCCCTGGAGACTGTAAAAGGCACCTGGAACAGTTCTTTGCTCAAAAAGATAAAAAGTTTTGGGAAGATGGAATTATGAAGCTGCCTGAAAAATGGCAGAAGGTGGGGAACAAAATGGTAAATATGTTGTTCAATAAAGTTCTTGGTGAAAATGAAAAATGTGTCTTTTAATTTTACTTTAAAAACCGAAGGAGCCTTTTGGCCAACCCAATAAACTGGGTGCAGCCACTGTGGAAAACAGTATGGATATTCCTTTAAAAACTAAAAATAGTTTTACCATATGAACCAGCAATCCCACTCCTGGGCATACATCCAGAAAGAACAAAAATCCTGATTGGAAAAGATACACATACCCCAATGTTCATAACAGCACTATTTACAATACCCAAGACATGGAAGCAACCTAAGTGTTCATTAGCAGATGAATGGATAAAGATGTGGTGTATATGTGCAATGGAATATTACTCAGCCATAAAAAAGAATGAAATAATGCCACTTGCAGCAACACAGATGGACCTAGAGATTATCATACTAAGTGAAGTAAGTCAGACAGAGAAAGACAAATATCATATATCCCTTATACATGGAATCTAAAAAATGCAAATGAACTTATTTACAAGACAGACTCACAGACATAGAAAACAAACTTATGGTTACAAAAGGGTAAGTGGTGGGGAGGGATAAATTAAGAGTATGAGATCAACAGATATACACAACGGGACCTACTGTATAGCATGGGGAACTATATATTCAATATCTTGTAATACCCTGTAATGAAAAAGAATCTGAAAAAGAATATATATATGTTCAAGAATATATATATGTGTGTGTACTTTGCTGTACACCTGAAACTAACATAATATTGTAAGTCAACCATACTTAAGTTAAAAAAAACTCCCCCTTAGATATGGCATTCATTGATGATTCTTGCTGACGCAGTCTTTACCAGGATGGTGGTACAATGTTGGTTTTCCAGTGTCAGCACTCGGTATTCCATTGTAAGCAAGATTCCTCCCTTCCTCCCACTCATTTATTTATTTATCTATCTCTTCTTGGCACAGACTCATGGATTCCAGTTTTTTAGTGGTTTATATTTCATTACTGTGTTTAACTAATTTGATACTCAAATCATCCCAGATTTGGCCCTTGAGAACCCTTTCAAGCTGGCTCCTATGTCTTTGTGATCTGCCCCCATCATTTTTTTTCAATCAGTCCTGACACTTTCTGTCATAACAAGGTATTCAAGGTTCATTTCCCACCTACTGTGCCCTTCCTCAGGGTTAATTTCTCTGAAAAGCCCTGGTTCCTTTCAATGGGTGATGGTGTTAGAGGCCAAGATCTGGGCACCAGATGTGCTCATGACTACATGGGGTGTCTTGCTTTTTGGCCCTTTCAGTGCACAGAGCTAGGAAATATATGCGTGTATGTATACAAAATACACATTACCGATTCCTCCAATTCCAGTCAATTCCCAGAGGGTCCTTTCTTGCCTTCTCCCCCTCCAGATTTGGATGTCTCTTCTTTTACAGCGAGAGCCCTGGCTCCCAGTGACATCAAAACATTTACGATTTGCTCAATCTATAATACATCTTTTAAAAGTTCCAGAACTGTTCATTGTTTGATAAATAAAGAGTTCAGGGTTGTTTGCAGTTTCCTGCTCCCCACCACCACCAAATACTTCATGTATCCCCAGTCCACAAATTGAGGGTATAGAGTCAAGTATTGTGTCATGAACTACTTGGATCTGTCTGCCTTGCCTTTCTTTTCCCCCTTCAGGATAGGTATGGTATTCATTTGAAATATATTTTGGTCTTTTTTTTTGTTGTTTGTTTGTTTGTTTTAGTTTAGGGGTCTCCCTTCTCATTCATATTGATTTAATATCTTTTTTTTAATAATTTGGAATGTTAACAAACTCAAAACTTTTGCAAAAGGGTTTGTACAAAGAAGTGTCCTTCCTCCCACATTCTCTCCATCCTGTTCCCCTCCCTCTTGTAGATAACTAACTTATTGTTCTCTGGAATATCCTTCCTGCACTTCTTTGTGTAAAAAGCAGCAGAGGTAGGTAATGCTTCCTTATTTTCCCTTCTTTCTTACATGCAGGGTGTAGCCCACGGTGTATGCTCTTTGGCACTTGGCTCTCTTCACTTAGCACTATCTCCGGAAATCACTCCGTATCAGTTCACCAGCGATCTTCCTCATTCCTTTCCCAGCTGCACTGTGCATACCATAGTTGATTCAACCAATCTTTATGCTCAGACATTTAGGTAGTTTCCAGTATTTTGCAATTACAAGTAATAGTGCACTGAATACCCTTGTAAGTGTGCATTTTTATATCGTTGGAGGTGTATCTTCCAGATAAATTCCTGTGAGTGGGCTTGCTCAATTGAAGGATATAGGAGTGATTTAAAGTTTTCGTTGAAAATGTATTTAAGTAAAAAAAAAAAAAAAAGTGGGAGTTCAAATAAAATGATTAATAACAAATAGTACAAGCAACACACAGACATGGCAGGAATTGTAAAGGCAGGCAAATGACTGAAGTTTGAGCAAAACTGGGCTAGAGTGTTGCTGCAGTCCCTTCAGACTCCAAAACAGAAACCTGGTGGGGTGGGAGCTCATGGTAAAGAACCTAATAACTGAGGGGCAGATGGAGCCCCCTGGGAATTCATCGTCAGCACCTGGGTCCTGGCCTCAGGGACCATCAGTGGAAATCTGTGTCCACGTGAGCCCACTGTTCTGCTTTCCCTGGTGGCGGCAGCGTGACGAATGCACCTTGGGAGGGGAGCTAGGCCTCTCTGAGGCGGGTGTAGTGTCAGCAGAGAGGTGTGGCAGTGGGGGCCCACAAGGCTGTGCAGAACCATGCCGGACCTCCTGGTGTGGCATAAAGAGGGGTGCCCTTTGACCCTCGATCACCAAGACAGGCCAGATGCTCTTGGGCAGCCACTTTTGAAGATGGCTGTAGAATCCATTTTGGAACGGTGAGAATCTGGCGAGACCCTCTCCTCAAAAACCTATTACCCACTCCTCTCATGCCCACATAGCATTTTGCATACAGTTGCAGGGAGCTGGCAGACCTAGGTAAGCATCACTACTTTTAAGAGTTGTTTGGATAAAATTGTTTAAAAGAAGGGGAAAAACCTGTTTGGCTTTGAAAGAAGCATTGTGTACTTTACCTAGAAAACTAAGTGGAGCAGCTCATCCCACAGCCATGCCAGCTGGAGGAGGAGTATGTCGGGGGGAACAGGGGCGCAGCTGTGAGAACCAGGGTGCCACAGCCGAGGTTCAGAAACCTCGTTGTGCATGGAGATTCCCTTGTGGGCCTGGTTCTGCACCAGGACATGACCTAGGAGGTGGGAGGGGGAGCAGGCTTGGCTTCTGCTGCTGCTTTTCTAGCTGTGTTGAGTCATACTTCTGGGTTTCTGTTTCTTCAGATTCAGTATTCAGGACCAAACTAGTGGTTTTCAGGCCATTGTGTGGGAAGCTCCAGAATTCCAGAAAGGAGCTTTAGGGGCCTCTGTGGAGGCCGTGAGGGAACCCGTGGTTGGAGATGTTCGGGCACCCGCCCACCCACTCTGTACTTGGAGCAGCTCTGCTCTCACCTCGTACCATGGTGGTGCCCTGGGAAGTTGTCATTCAGAATTAACATGCACCTGCTCAGCAAAGTTTGGTGAGCACTCGACTGGATTGTCTTTAACCTCTCCTCTATTCCAGAATTCTCAGAGTCCAGGGAGATTAAGAAGCCAAAAAGGGACAACCATGTCACAGCAGGTGGAGGCACTAGGGCTTGGCCCCGGAACCTTGGGGAGTCCTTGGAGCTGAGTTCCTGCTGTGTCAGCCAGGCAGTCGAGGAGGAAGGGGGCCTCGCAGCAGTATGGGAAGCAGGTCAAAGGTCACAGGGCAGAAGCCGGAGACTGGCACCATCATCTCACTTAGTAGTCTTCAGATGTCTTTGATGACACGCCCTAGTAGTAAACAGAAATAAATGCATAATTGAGCATGCATCTCCCCAATAGATATACATTTATTATAAACTGTACATATCTGTATTAATGTACAAATGTTATGTACATCATAACACAGAGTAGATTTTTAAAAGATGATAATTAAAAATAAAAGAGGTACTGCCTAGCGAATCATCTGGCATACCCACTGAAGTGTGTCTGCGCCCCACTTTGGAGAAGACGGGGGTAGTTGGGCGGCATCTGAAGGAGGCTGGTGGAGGGGAGGATGCGAGTACGAGAGAGAATGGTGCTTCTCAGACAGCAGTCTGCAGCGCCTCCCGCCCTTTGCCGTGGCCGCAGGCTGCGTGGACTGCTGTTTACTCCGTAGCTCTTGGTGAATTGATTCACTTGTTTTTTCTTAAATTTAGCTTCATCCTAAGCAGTAACATCCACAAAAGAACAGGTTTTATGTGCAGCTAGAATTTTCTTCTAATGCACATTAAAATAAATACAAAACTATGCAGGCACATTCCACTTAAAAATCATGTGTCAGCCCCCACCTGTGTGAGAGGGTCGGCCCTGTGGGAGACTCTGATCTGTGGTGTCTGACTCCAGACCACATTGGGAGGGAAGGGCCTGGTGCAGGCAAGCCCCCTCCTCCGGGTCCGGGCCCACATGGGCATGTGGGGATGCAGTCCTCAAGCCAGAGGATAGTTGCAAGCACGGTCACGCCTAACAGAGTCCCAGAAAGGTGGCGAGGATGCGACATCCCCCGGTGAAGCCACTGTGCACACACTGATCGCAGGCTGAGTGGGGCGCCCTGCACGCCACAGCTGCCGTGCATCATTGCCAGCCCTGCCTGCCGCCAAAACCACCCCCGGTGGCCTGTCATCCATTGCTCCACTCCAGAGATGTGTAGTGAGCACTTGCCGTGTGCCAGGCCCTGGACTAGACACTGGAGTTCTGGTGGAGAACAAGACAGATAAGGCAGCTACTCTCAGGAAGCCCACATCCTAGTTGGGGAAGGCAGACAAGAAACAAGCAAACCAGTAAATAGAAAATAGAAAATCCAGATGCAGGTTTCCCCCCCGGGATCCAAAAGTAGAGCGGTCCTATGAAACCTTTTGGAGGACAAGATGGCGTAAAGCCAAGACGCAATTACCTTAGGACACATCTTGGTAACAGATTCACAAAATAAATGGAGGTAAAGCACCTGTGCTTCCAGACACAGTTCAGAGCTACGGCAGCTTGACGCTGAGGTGCTGAGCGGGGTTCCCGGGAAGGAGCTTGGCGGGGCCGCTCCCGCTGCATGGGGTGCCTGACGCCTCTATAACGGTTGCTGCAACACCAACGCTCAATGCTATTTCTGCTTTTTGCCTATTTTTGTAAAAGGGAAAATCCTTTTCAGGTTTCTTTTGGTTAGAAAAAGAGGTACTAATGTAGGTCTTTCATAAAAGCGAAGTGGCCTAAAGCAAACTTTTCGAAAAGGTGGGGATACCTGTAGCTATACATGCTATAAAGTAAAATCAAGATGGGGGGAGGGGACAGATCTATGCAGGAGAATTCCCAGTAATTTATGTAGCTGTTCCTCCCTCAGGGAGACAGAACAGAACTCCTTAATCCTTAAGTGTGGGCTGTGCTTAATGACTTGCTTCCAAAGGGTGTGGGATGCAAGGAGGAGGAAAAGTCACTTTCCAGTGGAGAAACTTGACCAACATTCTCTTGGCCAAATGATTCAGATGAACATCCACAGCCATAAGTCATGTCAATAGCCTGTGCCCTTGATAGGATGTGATGAGAGGAGCACTTCCCCTCTGCGGTCTTCCTCCCAGAAACCCATAACCCCAGTCTAATTATCAGAAAAACGTCAGTCAGAATGCCCCAGATTGAGGGGCATGCTACAAAATGAGGACCAGTCTCCTCAAACTATAAGGAAGGAAGGTCTGAGAAACTGTCACAACTGAGAGGAGCCTAAGGAGATATGACAGCTGGGTATAACGTGATATCCAGGATGGGATCCTAGAATAGAAAAAGGATATTAGGGAGAAACTAAGGAAGTCTGAATGAAGTATGGAGTTTAGTTCATGATAACTAAAAGAGGTAAAGGAAAAACCAGTGGGGAGGGTGTCTGAGAAGACGTCTCTGAGATGGTGATGTTTGAACTGAGCCCCGAATAATGTGATTGAGTTGTGCCTGGGTAGGGAGGACTGGGGTGAGAGCGTTCCAGGCAGAGCAGACAGCTCTGTAAAGATACTGGGGCAGAAACAAACTCACTCCGGTCAAAGACAAGTGGGAAGGAAGCTCAGCACAGCTGGCAGGGCGGGGAGGGCCCCGAGGTGAGATCAGAGGTGGACGGGGGCCAGGCCGTGCGAGGCCTTCATACCATGAATGGCATTTGGATTCCATCCTGAGTGTGATGGGAAGGCAGAAGGGGACCTGGGCTAATTTCCACTTAAAATCACTTGGTTCGGTGTGGACCACAAACTAAGGGGGCGAGAAGAGAAGCAGAAGCCACGTGGGAGGCACGAGTCCAGGGGAAGACGATGACAAGGCCGTGGCAGAGCCCAGCTCCACGGCCCATCATTCCTGAACAGAGATGCAGATTCACATTTCATCCTCTGTTTCCCCTCATCATGTCTCCCGAAGATGGGGGGCATTACCTGAACCCTGGGTTCTAAGAACTAAGTATTTGAAGGTCCACACCTGTGCATCAAGGAACTCTATAACAGGACACCTCACGGCGCAACAACCGTCCACCTCTAACTCAGGATGTTTTCCTTTGTTGGTTCAGACCTTTTTCTCAAAATGAAAGTGTACACCGTGCTCAAGTCAGGTGCTACAAAAGTTGCCCCTACTTAATTGGGAAAAATAAAACGGGGTCCCTCCCCCTCTCTGCTTTCTGGAAGTTGTTAAGTGGGAAGGGAAAACAAACGCTTCAGTCATGTCAGAGCCTTTCTACAGTGTAAACAGTTTCAGAATATTTTCAGTGAATTTGGTTATGTTTTATTAACCACGTGTCATTTCTTCCACGCTCCTCAACTCCTCTGGGAAGGAAGCATGGTATCAATAAAGTAGAATAAATAACTGTTGAAGAAAAAAATCTTGAAATAAATCATTGCGATCTGTGCTTTCTTGTCAAAATCAGGGCCCCATTTCTCAACGCTACCAAGATGAAAGGAGAGAGAGGTTCAGGCCTCGGTCTTATTTCCCCCCAGCGTGCGTATTGCAGGGGCCCCACCACCGCCGTCGAGCGTTTGCTGGACACGTGCGGAGCAGTCTGCCAGGCTCCTTCTTGAGCACGAGAGTATCTGTAAAGCTCGGTCTGGGGCCGTGTGGGCTCATCCTGGTGTCTTGTGTTTGCTTCCAGAGATAGAGATGGTAATCATGGAGCGCAGCAAGCTCCCGGAGCTGGCGCCCAGCACCTCGGTGCAGGAGCAGAACACCACGGACGAGGAGAAGAGCGCCGCCACTGGCCTGGACAGCGTCCAGTGGAGCAGGTAGTCGCCGGGGCTGCGGGAGGGCTGCCCCCGAGCCAGCCATCGGGGGCTGGGGGTAGGGCACCGCTGCTCAGTCTCTGGGATGTTGTGGAAGGGGGTGCCTTGGCCGGGTGCCCACAGAGGATAAGCCAGGCCTCTTCCTGCCCCCGGCCCCTGCCGATGGCCTCTTCTGCCTCCCGGCCAAGCCGTTATGCTTCTCCACCAGAGACACGGCTCCTCTCGAGAGGCCACAGGGACAGAGCTGGCCCTCAAGGCCGTGGTATTCGCCCCTTGGAATGAATGACCGAGGCATGGCACTACCACCCCAAGCACTTCGGTGCTGGGCCGCGTCCTAACGAGTGTGGCCTTGTACCAGCCGCTCCTGGCCATACTCTGCTGTTCCCAGAAAGGATCCCCTTGGGGGAAGCGTTTGGATTTCATTCATTTGCTGCCGCCACGTGCACCACCGTCCGTAGGGCCTGACCTCGTGACTCAGCCGGCACGATTTAATGCTGGATTTAACGCTGCTGTCCACCTTCAACTTCTTGCCTGATTGTTCATTTCAGTGATGGCTGCCCAAACTACATCCTCTGAAAGCTTCCAGATGCCACATTGCCTGCAGCCTTGCTGTAGCACCACCCCTTCCAGAAGGAATTGGGTGGAGGGCTGCTCCTGAGGTTGCAGCAAACTGTTAGGAGGGCTTCTTCATCCTTATCAGATGGCCCTACTGCGCAGATGCCTGCAATAACCTCCTAATCCCATATTAGTGGTAATAAATGCACAGCAACGTGGTTTCTCTGTCAGCCTGCAAGGCATTCACTTCCTGAACTCTCACGGTGGGGTGGATGAAACACACACACGCGCGCGCGCGCACACACACACACACACACACACACACATCCTATTTATTAATGCAACTTAAAGACTCGAAGCAGGCTAATTTTTTCCTCTGCGTCTTGTTTACCTCTTTCCTGGCACGTGTTTCAATTGCCTAACAGACAGGATTAATTTTTATCAGTTGCACAGGGGAGCCACTTTTAGTTTTGGTTAAATAAAAGTCATTGCAGCACAATGTGGGCCGTCAGTTGTACTGACAAGGACCTTTCTGATTTTGTGTTGTGACCACAAAATGTGACACCTGAAGCTCTGAAAATTAAGAAAATCATTCTAAACACAGAAAGGGAGGGGGAAGCAAACTTTAGGTGCTTGCATGGCTTTAATTTGAATATGAATCATTGAAAAACCAAAACTGACATGTCGTGGGGGATGCTTAGGCTAATGTAGGCGCATCTACTTAATAGAATATTAGCGGCTGCCTTTCCATGAATACTGTCATGATGTGTTCAGCTTCTTAGGATCTAATAAATGGAAACAGCATGTATTTTGCATAGTATGGTAATACTGTAGCTTTCCTAAAGGAGGAAAAATACCCATGTATTGTCAAAAACAAAAAGTCAACCGACCAGAAAGTTACGTTGGAGTGTTGGAGTTGAGACTTCTTTTTTTCCTGAATTTTAATGAAGAGAGGGGTTTTCTTAGAGTTGATTGAGATTGTTTCTTAACTTTCGGTGACCTTGTCATCTTCTACCACGTGGTTCATAATGGAAGCTGATCCTGTGTCTTAAGTTGGGCCACATGCAGATTTGTGACCCCCAGGGACTCTGGGCAGGAGCTGCGCTCTGTTCTGAGACCAGGTGCTAGGGAGAGACTGTCCCTGGTGGAGAGTTGCCAATACCTTTGCAAAGGTATTGAGTTGTTGGCTGTCAGAGACACCGCCACGGACTTCTGTCCTCTCACCTGCACTGAGCCAGGAGGAGGGCACTGAGGGTGAGGGAGGGGACAGTTTGTCCTTGACATGAATTGGATCTTGACATTGGTCTATTTGTCCAAAGAAACAGCATAGTACAAAGTGGAACTGTCCTTATATTTGCCATACACTGTGGGCTGTATCTGCATTCATGGTTAAATACAGGCGTAAGAAACCAGAAACCATTCACAACATTCTCTCTTTTCTTTAAAAAAAAAAAAAATCCTTTTAAAATTTAAAAAGTAATATACATTCAGAAAATGTAAAAAAGCTTGAAAAGTATAAAGAAGGGAAAAAAGCTCTCCATAATTCAAAGGCAGCTGTTATTAGCATTTTGGTGATTTCCTGCTAGTCAGTTTTCAGTGCCAATATAGTGGGAATTCTGCCCTTCTTCTCCCCAATAGCTTATACCCCCAATAGCCATGTATATTACTTTTTATTCTTGGTTTTCTCTAATATCAAACCCCAAGCATCTTTTTCACTTTATTGTACTCTTAGTAAACAAAATTCTAATGGCTTCATAATACTTCGTCTCATGCAAGATGGTATATCCACTGAGCCCTCCCTCTGCTACTGGGCATTTGGTTATTCTTATTATTCCCAAAGGAAAATACAGTCCAAATTCCAAGCAGCTGGCTTACAAGAAAGTGTTTTATACTTTATCCTGCTCTTACGTTTGGAAGCGTTATTGCTAGGGGCTTAGAAAAAAACAGATCCACACATGGCAAAACTATTCGCGCATTTGAATGGTGATGACAGATCGGGGGCTCCGGAGAAATAGAGCCTGAACATAAATGTTCCTTAAAAGTTTCTTCCTTTAATTTCTGTGTGTCACGTGTTTGTTTGAAATGTTATGACAAGTGCGTTTCACTGCTTCTGCATTTTTCAATATAATATTTTGAATCGGTGATACATTTGTGGAGTATCAAAATTCAAAAAAGTATAAAATGTTTTGCAGTGAATAGTCTCCCTGTTTCTCTGCTGCACCATCTCGCCCCCCCACCTCCCCGCCCAGTCAGCAGTGTTGACAGTAGCTTGTGTCCTTCCAGGGGTAAAGTGTGCCCTTGGTCACTCATCGAGTTGCTGTGTTCTCTTGGCTTCAACCTGGCATCCGGGGGCAGCCGCAGACAGTCATGGGATCAGAGCCTCCTGCCTACAGGCCAGATCTGTGCATATTCTATTATCCTCGTGTTGAAGAGTCTTTCCAGGCCAGGCCCTTCACCTGGAAGGGCAGCATTTAGGGTGTGCGGTTTGTGATATTTGCAGCCGCTCTATAGATCTCACCCACAAAGCATCAGGCGAGAGACTTCCTATCGATCCCTTCCAGTCCGGGAAGGTCAGCCCAAGAAATCACTGGGCCAGGACCTGCCAAAGTGAGATCGTGGAGAAGTGCCCTTGGAATACTCAAAATAGAAATCCAACAGCAGCTCTCATGTAAGAGCACTTTCCACCCTGTGCCTGGGCCTGTGTTAAATGCCTCTCTGTTTTCATTTCACTTGAATCTTCACTGTAACCCCGAAGGGTTTAATCCCCACCTTGCAGATGGGGGAAAGCTTTAGGTAATGTACCCAAGGGTTTGCAGCTAAGTAGAGGCAGAATCAGAAGTCGAACCCAGGCAGTTCTTGCTCCAGGGTCCACATTCTAAAATTGTTCAGACTTGTTGGTACCTTGTCTGCTAGCGTGAGTCTATTACATTGCCCCGTTTTCTTCATTCTCTTGCCACTCTTTGAAGTGATGATGTGGCGTGTCCATTCTCTGTCTGCCCCCTGGCATGGAAGTGCCACAAGACCAGAGACTTGGTATCATTTATCCCCAGTGTCTGGGACAGCGGGTGAACGATGCCGAGTGATTAAGTGGTTGGTTCGTTCCTTAGTCGGTTTACCCTGGAGACGACAGCTTCGCACGGGCGGGGCCTGCCTCTCAGTCCCCTTTGTGTCCTCCAGGCCTGGTGCTGGACTGGGCACACAGCGGATGTGCTGCATGCTGGCGGTGGGGCTGTAAAGGGCTAAGGCAGCTGCTTCCCGTGTGCAGGTGAGGCTCGTGCGTGCCACGAGGCTCATGCGTGCCCCTCTTTTCCAGACCCTTCCTGGATATGGTGTACCATGCCCTAGACAGCCCAGATGACGATTACCACGCGCTCTTCGTGCTCTGCCTCTTGTACGCGATGTCTCATAACAAAGGTAAGCTGCTCAGCTTGTCCGCCTTCAGGGAAAAGGAAAGCTGCTTTCCTTGAAGAATTTCCTTTCTGGTTTTGGCAGACTCCCACAGGACTTCTCTTCAACCTCGTTAGAATTTCTCAGGTGCTTTTCTACAGACTAAAGCCGCGGGAATCGGTTACTCAGGCAGCACGGGGCTGGGGCAGGCAGAGGGGGAGTTTCAAGTGTTGACCGTCCAACCCAGCATGACTGTTCGCACTGTGCTTTGCTTTCCACCCCTTGGTTTACAACTGACCTAGGCTTCCTACCTCTTTCCTAACATCAGAACAGAAATCAGTCAAGTTGTAATCTTGGTTTTGCTATTTATAAAAGTTGATGTGCTGTTCTGGGTTCAGAGCTAAAATAGACTCTGAGTGGATTGTGTGGAAGCGTAGGTTTCCTTTCTGAAGAAAGGTGTGGTTCTCTGGCTTCCCTCGTTGAGGCCGAGTGGTCAGGATCAGACTCCCGCGGAGCTGACAGATTTGATTAGAATCCATTCATTTACTTCCTCTCTGAGAACAGTCGCTGGTGTGTGTGCCACCTGGCTTGACACGGGCAAGTTCTCAAAGCACCACATCAGAATCTCTTTGAAGAAGAAGTCAAGAATATTCCTCTGGCCCCTGCCAAGTGCTGGGCTTGGCATAGATGAGACTTTGCATCAAGTGTTGTTTTAGTAGGTTTTTCATGAGCTTATTGGGAGGTAGTTGGAGGTGGGTTTTACTAAGACAGCCTATGCCTGGAGTCATTTAGAAAGCACTCAACATAAAGTATGTACTTACTCTTAAATCATTAATCATGATAAGTTGATTAGTGGCAAAAGGAAATATAGTGAGAGGCCTCCTCTCTCATTTGTCCTCCAGTTCTCTTCTTCACCGGCAGTTCACGTTAACAGTTTCTTGTGTGTCTTTTTAAAGATATCCATGCAAACCCAAGTACAAGTGTATATTATTTTATTTATGTGGGTTCCCCACTCCCTGCCCAACATGGAGGTTCATTCTTTATTGTCTGTTTTGTGCCTTGCTTTTCTCACATCATCATGTATCAACACGTCACTTCCCATCCCTTTAGAGCTGCCTCGTGCTTTTTAATCCTGTGTCTGTGCCATCATTTATTGCGCCATCCCTTTACTGAATGACACTGAGTCCATTTCCAGGCTTTTCCCACTAGAGACAGGACCGGCCATGATGGCTCTTCTCCTGTATAAGTCATTGTGCTCGCGTGCAAGGGTGTAGATCTAGCCCGAGGCTTCTCTAAAAGATGCCTAGCGAGCTCCGAATCCTCCCTCCACAATCTCGTTCACTCCCATGGCTTCTGCGACTCCCTCCAGCTCCTGCCTTGGTGACTGGCACACGGGAGCCCTCAGTGAGTGGGAGTAAACAGAACTCCAAGCCTGACCGATGGGAGTCGGTCCCACCCATGGATTGCCTGCCGTTCCCCCGACCCTCCCCTTCCATGCCCGCCTCACTCCAGCCCTGCAGTCTGAACTCCTGACCCTTGCACGCTGGAGACTTCTACCTAGGTGATTGAGCAACACTTTGAAACAGTCTGTCTACACCACACTCATCCCCCCAAAATATACCCTGACCTCATCACGCTTCCTGCCATTTCTGGTTCAGTTGAAATTGCCAGCCAAGGTTGAAACTGCCACGACCTTTAGCTCTTTCCCTCCTTTGATCCCAGCATTTAGTCATCAGGTGTTGTCATTTCTCCCTCTTCAGCCTATCTGATCAGCAGAATTTAACTGAGCACAACTCAGTGCCTGGCTCTAAGTTAGGTGCTAGAGGCGAGAACCAAAGGCACGAGAGCAAGAGAGATATTGAGCACGTCATCCCGGTGGCCATTATCGCAGCCTCCCCGAGGGGTCAAACACACGGCCATTTTATAATCCATCCTCCACAGCACTGCCGGGTGATTCTCTGTAAGACTGTGTTGACCGTGTCCTTCCCCTGTTCAGAAACCTTTGGTGCTTTCTTCTCTCCCTTGAACTCCAGTCTCCTGTACCTGCCATTTTGAGTATCTGGATCGCACCCACCATTCTAACTTGACCAGATTCCACCAACTTCACTGTCATAGACCCTTGGCTCCGGCCCAGGGAGTCAAACTTTACTACGCAGTGATTGAACTCTTGCATGGAGATAAACTTGCAGTGGCTGTCATGGTACTCACTGAACTCTTTAATATTCCTTTGGTTGCAAGGCGCGGAAACCACCTCACATTAACTTAACGAAGAGAGAGAGTCTTATAGGAAGGCCCCTGGGGCAGCTCATGGGATCCAAGAAGTTGCCGAAAAGCCAAGGGAAGGGCAGGACCAGCTCTGGGGACTTCCCTTAAGGTAGATCGTGTTGTGGGCCCATCAAATCCCAGGCAGGGAGACTGTCTCCGTTCAGGTTTCAAACTGTTGGGCAAGAGATCTCATTGTTCCAGGTTGGTGATACGTCTAACTCCGGAACAGTCAGTTATGGCTGGGGGTGGGGTGGGTGAGAGTCAGGGTCACATAGCACAGAGCTGGCTCCAGGGGTTTCAGCTCTGTGTCTGGAACTGCTCCCAGAGAAGGGAGCTTCTTTGGAAGGCTGGCAGCCACCCCAGTCAGAGCCAACACGCCTACCTGTTCTTGGCTGATCTGCCACCTTCTTGTATCCATCTGTTTTTTCCTGTGGTTTTCTCTGCCGTAACATCACCACCTATTGAAATTCTGCTCAACTGTCAAGGGTCTGCTGAGAACTCACCTTCTCCTGGAATTTTCTCTGATCCCTTCAGGTGATACTCACTCTGGGTTAGTACCGCCTAGTGTGGCAGGCACATTTTATACTTTGCTGGATTTGATTTGCTAAAACTTTGTTAAGGATTTTTGCATCTGTGTTCCTGAGTGTTATTAGTCTGTGGTCTCCCTGTAATTCTCTTGTTTTGTTTGCTCTCAAGTTATGCTTACCTTATGAAATTAATTGGAAAGTATTCCCTCCTCCTGAATTTCTTGGAGGAGTTTTGGGAGAACTGGTATTATTTCTTCCTTTATTTTACTATTTGGTAGAATTCACCAGTGAAGCCATCTGGGCCTGGAGTTTTCTTTGAGAAAAGGTTTCAAAGTATTCAATTTCTATAGTAGGTATTGGGCTATTAAAGCTTATCTGTTTCTTCTGTTCAAGTTTTGGTAGCTTGTGTCTTTCAAGGAATTTGTCATTTCATCTAAACTGTTGAATTTATTGGCATAAACTTTTTTACTATATTCCTATATTATCCTCCTTTTTTTTTTTTTTTTCATTTTTCCTTTTTTTTCGGTCGTGCTGTGCAGCATGTGGGATCTAAGTTCCCCGATCAGGGATCGAACCTGTGCCCCCTGCAGTGAAAGCACAGAGTCCTAACCACTGGACTACCAGGGAATTCCCCTTTTATTAGCCTCTTAATGTCTGTAGGATCTATAGTAGTGCCCCCTTTCTAATTCATGGTATCGATAGTTGAGGTCTTCATTTTTTTTTTTCCTGATCAGTTTGGCTAGAAATTTATCAATTTTATATTAATTTTATTTGTCCTCTCAAAGAACTTTCTTTTGGTTTCATTTATTTTTTTTCTCTGTTTTATATTTCATTGATTTCTGTTCTTTATTTCTTACCTTTAGCTGCTTACTTCAATTTTAATTTACTCTTCTTTTTGTTAAGATGGAAGCTTAAATCATTGATTTTTTTTTTATGCCACTCAGTTTATTTTATTTTACTTTTGAAAATTAACATACAATAAAATTGACTCATTTTGTGTGTAGTTCCATTAATTTTAGCATATTTATGGATTTGTGTGAACACTGCTATAATCGGGTGTTACGTTGTAGTTCTATCAAGCAAAAAATTCCCTCATGCTATTCCTTTTCAGTCATAGCCTCTCAATACCAGTCATTGATTTTTAAACTTTTCTTCTTTTATAAAATATGACTTTAATGCTGTACATTTTCCTCTAAGCACTGCTTTAGCTGCCTGCAGTAAATTTTGATATATGTGGTTTAATTTTTATTCAGTTTAAAATATTTTATAATTTCCCTTCTGATTTCTTTTTGTCTATTCTATCATCTGTGTAATTTCTAGCTATATTTCTATTATTGATTTTTCTTCTGGTTTGATTTTAGGTTATATTTGTTATATTTTCCCTTTTTTTTTTGGCATGCCAGATTTTTTTTTTTTTTTTTTTTTTTTTTTTTGACGGTACGCAGGCCTCTCACTGTTGTGGCCTCTCCCGTTGCGGAGCACAGGCTCCGGACGCGCAGGCTCAGCGGCCATGGCTCACGGGCCTAGCCGCTCCGCGGCATGTGGGATCTTCCCAGACCGGGGCACGAACCCGTGTTCTCAGCATTGGCAGGCGGACTCTCAAGCACTGCGCCACCAGGGAAGCCCCCAGATATTTTTTGATTGGTTGACGTTACTATGAATTTTATGTTGTTGGATGCTGAATTCTTGCTTCCTTTCAAGATTTCTGGGCTTTGTCCTGGGACAAGGTGAAGTTACTAGGAGTCGTTTGGGTCTTCTTAGGCGCTTGCTTTTGAGCTTGGTTGGGGCTAGTCCAGAACACCCTTTAGTCTCTGGCTCACTTGACCCCAGTACAGAGGCCGTCCCCTTCCAAGGGCTCTACTGGACGAGCCATGATTAGGTAGTCCTTCCACGCTGGCCGCTGGGAATGTGAGCTCTTCTCAGCCCCGTGTGAGCTCCTGGGGTTGTTCCACCTGCCTCCTCCCAGCAGGCCTTTCCCTTTCCTCACCTGCATGCACAGGGCAGACCACAGCGGGAGCCTAAGAAGGAACCCTCTTGCCTATCTGTGCAGTTCCCCCGTCTCTGCTACTGTCTTATATCAATTCCAGCCACTTGGCCTCTCTGAACTGCAGACTCTGCCTTCTCACCTCAGAGAGACCGTGAGCTTTGTTTGGGTTTTCTCAGTCTGTGGTGAGTCCTGGAAACTTTCCAGACGGTGACCTGGAGCAATCACTGGGCACACGGCCTTAGTTTCTTCTCTCTCAGGATCACCCTCCTGTGATGCCTGTTGTCTTGTCCAGTGTCTCATAACCATTGTTTTAGATGGTTTGCCTTTCTTGGCTGGAAGCTGTAGCATTTAAAAAAGAAAGTTTTATCAAGGTATAATTGATAAACAGTGAGCTGCACATATTTAAAGTGTACAATTTGATAAGTTTTGACACATTTATACACCCATGAAACTATCACCACAGTCAAGTCAGTGTACGTATCCATCACTCCAAAAGTTTTCTCCTGCCCTTTGTCACCCCTCCGTCCCTCTCTTCTCCCACCCCTCTCCCTAGGCAACTCTGAACTGCTCCCTGCCACTATAGCTTGGTTTGCACTTTCTAGACTTTTATGTAAATAAAATCATGCGATAAATACTCTTCGTTTGTATGGCTTTTTTCAATCTGCATAATTATTTTGAGATTCGTCCATGTTGCTGTGTGTATCTGTGGTTCCTTTCTTCTTATGTTTGAGTAGTATTCCATGTGTAAATGTACCACAATTTGTTTACCCGTTCACCTGTGAACGGACGTTTGGGTTGTTTCCAGCTTTTGACCATTACAAACAAAGCTGCCGTGAACACTTGTATATAAGTCTTTGTATGGGCATGTATTTCCATTTTTCTTGGACAAATGCTGAGGAATGGGATGACTGAATCATGTGATAGGTGTGTGTGTGTTTGTTCTTAAGAAACTGTCAAACTATCTTCCAAAGCGAACGCGTGCTCTTACATCCCACCTCCAGTGCACGAGGGTTCTGGTGTTCTGACACCCTCACCAGTGGGTGGCACGACCACCTTTTTTATTTTAGTCATTTTAATGGGTACATAGTGGTGTCGTATTGTGATTTTAATTTGCGTTTCCCTAACGACTAATGACGTTGAACAGCTTTTTCAGTGCTTAGTCTGCCATCTTCTCATTTCCTTTGCCCGTGTTTTAATGGATTGTCCATTTTCTTATTGTTGAGTTTTGAGAGTTCTTTATATTCTATATACAAGTCCTTTATCAGATGTGTTTTGCAAAGATTTCCTCCCAGTCTGTGGCTGGCCTTTTCATTTTCTTAATAATACCTTTGGAAAAGCAGACGCTTTTAATTTCCATGAAGTTCCCATGGCACTTTTTTATACTTTTGCTCTGCATGTTTTCTCTCCCACTCTGGACCGCTGGGCCTCTGAAGGCAGAGACCGTGTTGCTCTCAACGGCCTCCTGCAGTACTCAGCTCGGTGCCCGACACCCGGTCAGCACTCAGCCAGAGCTTGCTGACTGATTGCCTCTCAGCCGAGTGGCAGCTCCCCAGCGCTGCTCTCTTCCTGGCAGCCGGTGCTCGGTGCTCAGGGCCTCCGCAGGGAGGGTGCTGTTGGGGGCGGTGGGGATGCCCAGCTCCAGAGGGTCAGGGGGCACGTGGGTGAACACTTCGTCTTACGGAGGGCTGGCTTTCTGAGCAGGCTTCCTTCCAGGAGCCCCGCCGTGTGCTGGGGAGTGGAGAAGTGGTGGCTGGCACGCCACGCTCCTTCGTCCATGATGTGGCCAGAGAGACGACCCTGCCGAGGTCCTGTTGGGGAGCCCACCTCTCTTCCTAAGAGTGGGACTGTGTATTCGAGGGAATTTAATTCCTTCTTCCACTTCCTGCTAATGCTTTTCATTTATTTATTCATTCACCCTTCTGACAAATATTTCTGAAGCCCTTCTTAGATGCCAGGCACTGTGGTTAATATTGAGAACACAGCGGTGAACCAAACAGAGATTCTTCTGGTGGTGAGTGTGGCTGCTGCGGAGGGAGCAAGGCGACAGTGGTGGAGGAGAAGACAGCGTGACGGGTGTGATCTGTGATTGTGGAGGAAGCCAGGGGTGGTGGTGCAGGGGTCACTAGCTTGGGTGGTCAGGGAAGGCTTCTCTGAGGAACAGACATCAGAGCTGAGGCCTGAAGAATGGGAAAGAATCGGCTCTGCAAAGATCTGAGGCAGGAGTGCTCCAGGCAAAGGGAACAGCCTGTGCAAAGGCCCTGAGGTGCAAAAGACCTTACAGGTTTGAGGAGCAGAAAGCCGGTCAAGGTGAGGCTGACCAGGTGGGCAGGGACCAGATCGTGAAGGGCCTTGAAGGCCACAAAAAGGAATTTAGATTTTATCCCAGGTGCAGTGGGAAACACCTAAAGAATTTTTAAGTAGAAGAGTGACATGGTCAGATGGAAATTTTTGGAAGATTACTCTGGCTGCTGGATGGAAAGTAAGTTAATGGGGGTGGGGGAGTGAGTTGCAAGGCAGAAAACTGGGAGGCTTGTGAGGAAGATGTTGCAGTAGTCCAGACAGGGGTAATGTAGACTGAATTATGGCATATTGGCCACGGAGATGGAGAAAAACTGGAAAGTTTTACGATACATTTTGGAGCTACAGCCAGGACGAGCTGATGGACTGGATGTGGGGGGTGAGTGAAAGGGACACTGGGGCAGCTGTGTGTGGCCATTTATGAAGACAGGGAGACAAGGGCAGGAGTGGGGCCGGGGGCAGAGATTTCTGCTTGATTTGGGTGGGAGTGGGCACCACGAGAGGAGTCTGTGTGATGCCCAGGGCCCTGCCTCCTGCCACTGTGTGACTGGTGGTGCCATTTCCAGAACCAGCAAGTGTGGGCTATGAAGCAGGTTTGGAGAGGAAGCTGGAGACTTCAAGTTCAGCACCCTGAAGCCCAGGTGCCTGGGGTACCCCCATGGGAAACTGCCTAGCAGGGGGAGCTGCCGCTTGGTTTATGCTCCAGTCTGGCCTGCAAGCACAGGTCTGCATTTGGGGGGGCCATTTGGTGGTGGTGGTGGCGGCGGCGGTGGGTGGGTGGGTGGTTGCTGTTTTGGTTAGGCAGCAGGCAGTTAGCTGCACTTAACCTTCAGCCTCTCTTTTCCAGATCCGTGCCCTCTAGGCAGGGCCCCTAATGAAATGGTCTCTTTCCGATAGATTTTCCATCATAAGACAATTTTAACATAAAAGCAATGTTAATAAAAACCAAATGTTAGCTCAGGCCTTCCAGTAAATCATAATAGATTAGATGCTGCACCGAAATGAATATCACAGTGGAAAGGGTTGACCGGTTGGAGGAAGGCTCTCGCTGTGATTCAGTCGGGCCCCGTGATGAAGACTGGTTCCTATCTGTAATAGCAGATGCAGCCCTCTCTCCTTTGTCAAGTCTGCAGGGCCCTGGCCCAGGGGAAGGGGAAGGGGGGTGAGTTTTGTAGCTTTGTCTTCCTAAAGGTTCCCCTGCTCCACCCACTAACCCTTCTACTCCCTGCCCCCTCCATTTATCATTGTTTACACAAGAGGAATCTTGGGCTTTTTGCTCTTTTTGTTTTGCTGAGAAGTTACTGGAACATGGATGAGAGGTATGGGAAAGGTTGAAAGGTAACAGGATAATAAAGGGAGGCTTTTGCTATGCGGAGAGTTGGGAAAATATCCTTTTGGATCTCGACTGACACATAATCAGAACTGGAAGTACATTGGAAATTGGCCCAACATCTGGTTAGCTTTCGAAATAGTTGGTCTATAGTCTTCCAAAGCTGGCAATGCTTGTGTGACTCCAGCAAAGGAGACCTAAAGAAAGAAAAAAAAAATTTTTTTTAATTAATTAATTTATTTTTGGCTGCATTGGATCTTCATTGCTGCGTGCAGGCTTTCTCTAGTTGCGGTGAGCAGGGTCCACTCTTCGTTGCAGTGTGCGGGCTTCTGGTTGTGGAGCATGGGCTCTAGGCACGCGGGCTTCAGTTCTTGTGGCACACGGGCTCACTAGTTGTGGCTCGCAGGCCCTAGAGCACAGACTCAGTAGTTGTGGCACACGGGCTTAGTTGCTCCGCGGCATGTGGGATCTTCCCGGACCAGGGTTCAAACCCATGTCCCCTGCATTGGCAGGAGGATTCTTAACCTGCGCCACCAGGGAAGTCCAAGAAAAAAATTTTTGACTATTATTTTTACCTGGCACTATTGTGGTCTCTTTATGCAGGTTTGTCTGTCTACTTCTTTTTATGTAGCTTTGGTCTGGGTCTGTTCTACCCTTGTCCTGAATGGGGGTTTCCACTAAGGAGGAAGAATCTAGAACCCAGAGGGGAAGCTTAGGAGCTGGTTACTGACATCACGGAGCCACACCCTTCCCTTCTATTTGGGATTCTTTGAATTAGTTAGTTGGGAGTTTGGCCCCCACCAGGCCGCAGCCCGCTGCTTGTAGGGTGGGAGTGATGACAAGGGAGACCCGTTCTGACTCACTGGGGCAGAGCGGGATCTGACCCCGGTGGGGAGGGAACGAGGAAGCGTGTGGTCTGCTGGAATCTGGACGTGCGAACGCAGCTTCCCGGGCCATGTGAAGTGCATCTGGGTTTCTCTGGAATTTGTCACTCGGCACTTAGGGGGTTGAAGCAAATAGGACAGTATATTATCTACAGTGTTTATTTTAGTCAGAGGGAAATGGCTGGCGAAGGAACTCGATCGGGTTTGCAACAAAACCTGCATCTCAGTGACTGGAAACCTGTGTGTGTGTGTGTGTGTGTGTGTCTGTGTCTGTGTCTGTCTGTCTGCCTGTCCATCCGTCCACCTGCACATGTGCCATTTCCCTTTCACATGCATATCATTGTCATATTGTCACACTGACCTTGTTCATTCACAGCTGTGAGCCACTGTTTTGTTTGGACCCAGAAGAATGTCTTAGAGACAGTGGTGGGAAAAAGAGAGAGACGGGGAGGGAATGAGGCACCTGGCCGAGCAGGAACTTTGGGGAAAGAGCGGAGATGCCCAGAGGGGTTCTTTACGAAGTTTTGCCATGTGTTGTGTGGAATGGACCCTGCTCTCTGCCTCCCCTTGGCTGGTGGTAAAATCTACTGCACATAGGATGCATTGCAACATGGAGTCTGTTTTGGGAAAGTGCTGGAAGCAGGGAGATCACCTTGAGTGGCCAGGGGGATGGAGGCTGCTCTAGAGTTGGCCGTGACAACCAGATCATGTCACCTGCTAGCTGCCCTCCAGGGGTCCTGGCATCCAAGCCATGTCTGTCCCTCCCCTAGCTTCTGCCTCATCACTTCCACCCAAAGCCCCGATCCCACTCTCCCCGAGCTCTCCCATACTCCCTGCCCTGCCCCTTGGCCTGGCAAGTCCTGGTCGTCCCTGAACAGCTCATCCTTCAGAATCCAACCTAGCTGCTCGTCCCCTGCACTCCCCACAGACAGTTCAGCATGCCTTCTTTGGGCCTTCTAGAATAGCTTGACGTTAGCTTTGGTTAGCTTGTTTTCCTTTCTGTCCTTTTGTTCTTTCATTCTTTCTTTCCTCTTATAACACAGCTGATATAGAACTACATTAAGCCACGTTCAAAGTAAAAATTCCCATCAGTGCAAGGTAACGACAGGTAACTATTGAACGTGACCGAGTGCTGCTTCTTACTGTGTCCTGACAGCAACCCTGGGACGGGCAGTTTCTGTAATTATTCCCATTGAACATGTAAGGAGGCTGAGAGTCCAAGAGGTAAGTATCAAAACAAAATTCTTCCAGCACCTGGCACCTGGCTCTTTCCCCTTCCATCCCGGCCACAGTGCAGCAAGAACCCTGGGAGAGAACGAGCCCAAGGGCACGAGGAGGCCTTGCGGGGCGGGCGGTTGCTTTTGTCAGACCAGAGGGCAGGCCCCTCTCAAACTGTTGCTGTGGTCAGCTCACCACACAGGGGGTGCCACCCCCTTCCCAGCTGGATCCTGTCCATCTCCAGAATCAACCTAGTTCTAACTGTGCCTCTAACGTGGTCTGTGACCTTGGGGACGTGACTTAACATCTCTGGGCCTTAATTTCCTCACTAAAGGAAGAGGTTGCATTGGAATCTGGTCCTGTGATGTCTTGAGGTTTTTCAGTCCCCCTGGTTCCCCCGCTTCACGGAGGGTGGAGCTACCAGCCGAGGAAGGTCAGGATAACCTTGGCAGATTTTTCTTCCTGTTGAGAGAAGATTTTGCCACAGATTTCCTCATTTTTGACAAATTCTAAGGGAGTCAGGGCAATAATAGGCAAGAGACAAAAAAAGGAACTCGCCATGGAAATTCAAGAGCTGCTCCTGAGTCTGCCTCCCAGGCCCTCACGGCTGCCGCTGCGTCCCCGGGGGAGCCAAAAGCTGGCTCCGTCTTCTTTGAAGTGGGGTGACGGGTTGGGGGTCATGGAAGTGGGTGATGTGCCGGGCAGGCCGGGGAGCCATTGTTTTCCCCAAAACTGCTGCTGACAGTTCCCAGAGGGCCAAGAACGAAAGGGTAGAGAGAGATTCACGCGGTGTTGACATTTCTGGAAAAAAGCAAATGGTAGAAAGATTCAGTTGATGTCCTTCTTGCCATTTAATAAACCAGAATGCTTCAGAGTTAGACATTTAGCATCAAAACGAGATACAGAATCCACAAATCAAATTTTCATCACAATCAAATTTTTGGATGAAGCCACATCGGTGCGGTGTGAGAGGGGGACCTGCTTACCTCCAGCCCTCGGGCTGCCTCCACCCGTGTCATCTCCTTGGCATGACTTAGCCTCCGGTTCGGAGTTGGAAGGAATTCAGTAGCGCAAGATATATTGTTATGCTTTATTACGTCAACGTGTGAGTGTGGGAGTTACTTAGAATCCAGACAATCAGCTCCTCGCTGCTGTCCTGCAGTATTTTGTCAGGGTTCTAAATGAAGCATCATCTAGTACTCAAGGGGCCGTATTTCAAGAGTTCCCAGAAGTGCCACCACCCCCCTTTTGCAGAATAACAGGAAAAGACGTGCTTCAGGCACAAACAATCCTTCCAGCTCCCCAGGCGTGGAGCAAGTGAAATGTTTGTTTCTGCGAGCTTTTCTGCAAGCCTAGTTTTCCAGAGCCGTGCTCGGCGAGAGGAGAGGGTTTTGGAGCACTGCCCGTCTCACACCTGGCCTGGCGAAGTGACCCCAGCGGGGTCGTCCTGTCGCCCTAGCCCCCAGGTCCTGCTTTAGGAAAAGTGATGCTCGGTTCACTTAGACCCTGAGTGGGCCCTCTCTCCTTTCCCAAGCCCCCCACCCCACCCTCCCCCTCCCCCACCCCACCCCCACCCCCGTCTCATCTTGGTCATTGAAATGCTGTTAGATTTCCCTGGAGGAAAAGTGATTCCTCTGCCCCTTAAACGTAGCCCCATAGATCCGCTCTCGCGCCTTTCTGTGAGCCCGGCATGGGGCTGCCGCCTCTGTGTTTCCCACGCGGGGGCCCAGCTCTCCAGTTTGGTGTTAAGAGCAGGAGATGCAATTGGTGGGCACGATTGTAGGTTCCTTTCTGTCTGGTCTGTTTCCCCCATTGTGGGACGGGTCTCACACAGGGGTGCCCTCGGGGGGTGCGCAGACCAGCCCCGAAACGGCAGCAAACCCCACAGTGCCAGAGTTTCTCCTTTTCCCACCCCCTTCCCGCTCCTCTGACTGTGCCCAGGAGCATGTCACAGTTGGGCTAGTGTAACCTCAGCACCTTTCACGCACCTGCCGATCGCCCTTTCTAATTCAGAGCAGGCCTCGGGCCACAGTGAGTAGCCAGTCAACAGTCTTTGGCTGAAACGTAAAAACCTTGTTGCTGTTGGTATTGCAGCCATGCTGATTTCCCATTTGCAAGTAGTATTAGAAAATGTATGTTTTAGGGAATTCCCTGGCGGTCCAGTGGTTAGGACTCGGCGCTTTCACTGCCGAGGGCCTGGGTTCAATCTCTGGTTGGGAACTAAGGTCCCTCAAGCTGAGCGGCATGGCCAAAAAAAAAAAGAAAAGAAAAGAAAAGATATGTTTTAATATATTTACTTAAGTTCCAGTTACAGAAAACTCTGAGGTGAGTCATAGTACAGGCAGCACCGGTCATGGCAGGAATCACAAAGACGGACCGTGGACGGCCGAGGTTGAGGAAGACCTGCTCGAAGGGGCCATTCAGGACACGGAGGGCACTCGGTATGGCAGCTGCGCCTACAGCCGGCCCCTTCCCTCCGTTTCAGGCATGGATCCTGAGAAACTCGAGCGGATCCAGCTGCCGGTGCCCACTGCGGCCGAGAAGACGACCTACAACCACCTACTGGCTGAAAGACTCATCAGGATCATGAACAACGCAGCCCAGCCAGGTGCCCGGGCGTGCAGGCGGTTCCCAGGGTTGGTAGAGTTACGGGGACCAGGCCCCACACTGGCACCAGGAGCCCTGGCTTCTAGATCTGGCCCTGCTGGGAATCCAGGCAGACCTCAGCCATTCCCCTGCCACATACCCCCGTGTCCTGGGCCACCCGGACCCCTCCCATCCAGCTGTGTCTTCGTCTCGAGGTCTCCTCCTCTTTCCTTCCCCCATGGTGTTTGTGCCAGACCCTCTGTTTCTTCTCCTTCCATACTCAACCCTGCTTTGGTCAGTTTTGCCTGTGTCTGCAGCCCTCCTCTTGGGGTGGCCCAAGGCCACATTTGAGCATGAACTAGGCTGAGAGTATGAGTACGAGATGTGCCCAGTGTCTGGCACGTGTCAGCCTAGTTCTGAGGTCTTGGCCAGCACCGACCTACAGCCACACTAGGGGCTAGAAAGAGCAAGTGGAATGAACTAGCACAGTGGGTCTCGGCTGGGGGCAGCTTTGCCTGGGACATTTTTGGTGGTCACAACTTGGGGAGGGGTTGCTACTGGCATCTGGTAAGCAGAGGCCAGGATGCTGCTAAACATCCTACAGTGCACAGGACAGGCCCCCACAGCAAAGGATCATCTGGCCCCAAATGTCAATGATGCCGAGGCTGAGAAACCCTAATTGCAAGGCAGGGAGAGAGGCCATCGGGGCGTGAGTGAGTGCGCGGGGAAGGGCCGGACGGAGATGCAGCCTGGTGGAGAGAGAACCGCTGGGCTGAGTGATCAGGAGCAGTCCAGGGGGTGGCCCCAGTCAGGCTCAGGAGAAGGGCAGGCGTCCAGGGTTGGGACTGCAGATGAGGACCTCAGAGTCAAGGGGGGAGGTGGCCAGAAGCACAGTGTGACTGCTGCGGAGTGAGTGCAGGGGCTTGGAGAACCGGGTCCAGGGCCTAAAGGGTATCAGTAAACTCAACAAATGTTTATTGAGTGCCTCCTGCATGCCAGCCTCTGTATGCGAGGGACGAGGGTATAGGAAGTAGGGGACAGACGTGGATCCTGCACTCCAGGAGCCACGGCTGGGGGTCTGTGGAATCTAGACCTCAGTGTGGGGTCAGGGCCAGAACTAACACTGTGGGGCTCACAGATGTTTTTTTTGTTTGTTTGTTTGTTTTTGCGGTATGCGGGCCTCTCACTGTTATGGCCTCTCACGTTGAGGAGCACAGGCTCCGGATGCACAGGCTCAGTGGCCATGGCTCACGGGCCTAGTCGCTCCTTGGCATGTGGGATCTTCCCGGACCGGGGTACGAACTCGTGTCCCCTGCATCGGCAGGCAGACTCTCAACCACTGCGCCACCAGGGAAGCCCTCACAGATGGTTTTTAAAGTCACAGGAGAGGAGAGAGGCGTGTCTAGGACTGAGCTCTGGGCCACTACCGATCTCTGAAGGTGATATAGAGGGGGAGCCAGCTCCAGAGCCTGGGCCAGGCCCCACGTGGGAGGGGGAGGGCCAGGAGGAAGGTGTCCTGGGTGGCAAGAAAGATGTGGGTGGCTCAGGACCAAGGGGCGCTCGGTGGAGTCAGTTTCCACGGGAGGTCTAGTTGGGGGAGGCGGAGCACGTTCCTGAGGATGGTGGCCCCAGACCGGTTGGCAGGAGCTGTGTAACTGGACGGGCCTCGGTGATGGGGAAGGTGGAGCATGGCCTGGGTGCTGGGGAGGAGCGTCCACGGTGGGGAGGATCGGCAGGCCCCCTGAGGACGGTGTATTTCTGAAGAGAAGAGGTTGGGGCAGCTCAGAGGGACAATCTGGAAGCTTCGATGAGGCCTCAGGAGTTTGCTGCTCCCTCTGTTCCCCTGGAGAGATGGACCAGCAGGAGGAATAGTCAGCAACTTGGCAGGAACTTGCAAAGGAAGAAGGGTCTTGGTGGAAAATCACCATCCGCTTGCCTGGAGGCAGCAGGAGGGGCGTTTCTGACCTGGCCCACAGCGCAGCTCTGTGGAGGGGCAGGCGGGAGTGAGACTGTGCTCCGGAGAACTCCTGAGCTTGCAGGAGGGCAGGGGGAGGGGGGGCACTGCTGGGCCTGGGCCGCGGTGCAGAAGTGGTGGTGGGGCTGGGACGGGGAGAACGGCCGAGCTGAGACTAACCAGCCTCTGCCCGGGTGGCCCCTGGGGTTGTGTCGTGCTTAGGAAGGCCTGGTTTTGCTCGTATGTAACCAGTTCATTTTTGGGCAAACAGATTCCCTCTTCTCACCTGTTTGCTGCCCTACCCCCACCACTGCCCTAACACACACACACACACACACACACACACACGCACGCACGCACGCGTGCGCGCAGCGTTAAAGGCCAGCCAGGGAGGTGTGCAGCGGTGTGTCTGCCTTGAGTTTTTCCCCAGTGGTCCATCCTGGTCCCTGTTGTTTCCAAGACCTCCGAGATGTGGCCTAGAAACTACCCCCTCTCCTGGCCCCTCCTTCCACATGGAGGCCTCTCCCCAGAAATGAGATTAAAGACTCAGGGGGAGTTTGCTAAGAGCAGAATGCCCTTCAGTCAGCGGTCACGGGTGCTTTCTAGGCACGATGCCAGATGTGGGTTTTGGCATTCAGCGCACCTGGAGTCCACCACAGCCCAGGGTGAGACTTGGGACAAGCCACTTCACTTTTCTAAACCTCAGCCTTTAGAGAACCCATTGCAGTGGGGTTTTAGAGAGACTCCTTGAGGGAGCGTCTCTAAAGCACCCAGACCATGCCTGGCTCACAGCAGGACAGCAGGTTGTGTTAGTCAGAACTTGGTTGCAGTTGACAGAAACCCAACTGAGACTCGCTGAGACAATACAAACAAACAAACAAGACTGTTGGCTTGCATGACTTCAAGTCTGTTGGGCGCTGGCTTGAGGCACAGCTGAATCCGGGGCTCAAACAGTGTTTTCAAGCCTGTCTTTGGGCTCTGTGGCCTTCTGCCTTGGCCAGATGACTGCCTGCAGCTCCCGCCACCTGTCTCTGTCGGGCTCTAGACTTGCTGTAGCAGAGACGCTGGGCAGCCTGGTGGAAGGGAGGACTCAGGGCTCAGTTTGTAGAACACGCTGGTGAGGTGACCACTGCGGACTATAGTGCTCGGGCCATCAGGGCCCCACCGCTGTCCCTGTCCTCTCCGCAGCCCAGCACGAGGAGAGGGTCTTGAGCCCGGTGGTTCCAGTAAGTTGTGGAACTGAGCCTTACTGACTGTGACTGGCTCCCTTGCTCGCCCCCTACCCAGTCACTGTGACCAGGGGGCTGGATGGCCCTGACCAGCCTGGGGGATGTGCCCACCCCTGGGACAGGGGAAGCAGGACCAGCTCCACCCAAATCACATGACCGAGAGCAGGGCTAGTGGATCTCCAAGGGAAACT
Organism: Stenella coeruleoalba; assembly: GCF_951394435.1. NCBI lineage: Eukaryota > Metazoa > Chordata > Mammalia > Artiodactyla > Delphinidae > Stenella > Stenella coeruleoalba. Next base: position 58,143,611 of record NC_137161.1, read on the forward strand.
GGGGGTGCTTGTCCCTGAAGAAAGGGAAGGAATGCTGGACAAGCAAAGTGACCGCAGATGGCCACTTTCTAGGCCTTCAATAATAAGTAGTTACCCATTTTTCCTGCCTCCTCTCCCCCCATAAGGGGACTTTGGGTAGCATTTGGTACAGGCGATTTTGATGAGAACATTCAATTGCAATTGATTGGGAAGGAGGTTGGCACATGGGGGCTCCCTCTGTACCCCCACTGGATGTCGGGGGACCTGTCAGCTGACCTCCAAGTCGGGAAGGCAAGAGACTGCCTGTGAGGGCATGCAGCCCGGGGTACGCGCGGCTGACCCCGGTGTGCTCCGCAGATGGCAAGATCCGGCTGGCGACGCTGGAGCTGAGCTGCCTGCTCCTAAAGCAGCAAGTCGTGAGCAGCACGGGCTGTGTCATAAAGGACGTACACCTGGCCTGCCTGGAGGTGAGGCCCCCTTCCTCCTGCACCCGTGCCCCGGGGGAGGGCAGGGGGAGGTCGAGGGAAGCTGCTGCATCCAGACCGCAGCCCGGTCCGCGGCGCCACTGCGAGGAAGCTGGGCCCCAGACCCCTGCCGCCCCCTCTGCCCACTTGCTCCCGCAGACCTACCCTTCCACTGAGATGGGCCCGAGAAGCCCACTTACTAGTGAGTTTTAGTAGTTCTCTTGTATTATTTGGCTCTGAATTTGTCTCCGGGATTTTTTTCTTTTTATATTATGAAAGTTTTATACGTGTACAGATACACATTTATTTATTTATGGTTTATCGTGCTACTATGTTCATTCATTGTTTTAAATAGCTCTCATTGTCTTCCCTCTTATTTTCCATGTTTATTTTAGAAAGTTTAGAAACTACAGAGAGGTAAAAGGTAATGATAGTTGACACTTCGGTGTGTGTCTTTCCAGATACCACATACACTCACACACACGTTTACAAGTGAATTTTTCTTTTTATAAAAACAGAGTTATCAAGGCCATGTTGTAGAACCCGTTTCTCTCATGTAACTGTGTATCAGCAGCTTTCCATGTCATCACATTGAATCGTCTGTCCTTTGCCCATTTTTATTTTGAGCTCCTTCTCCCCCACCCCCTTACGAAGAACCACTTTATAGATTAAGATTATTAGCCCAGCGTCTGTCTTATATAGACTCAGACTTTAGAATTTGTGATTTACCCAACTCACTCGCCTCCATGAGACCTGCCCCCTCACACCCTCCCTCTCTTTTAACAGGGAGCCCGAGAAGAAAGTGTCCACCTGGTGCGGCATTTCTATAAGGTAAACTGCCGGAACTCAGGGGTACAGCAGTGTGTGTGTGTGTCGTATAAACCAGACTGTAGTGTCTTCAGTTATTTCTTACACCCTATGGGTCCTGAGTAAAAATGTTCAATTTCATCCTCTCCGGAGCAGTGGTCTCTGCACTTTTCTGTCCATGCTCTTGTATCAGAACAACTTCTGAGGACTCACCCCTAGTATGGGACTGTTTATTTATCAATTATATATGAATTTGTTCATTGATGGATTTACATGTAAATGATGAATTATATACAGATAGTCATATGACTAAATAATACATATGAACTTACGTGTTCATGAATTACATATGCTTATACATATAAAATTACTGAATTACATATGAGTTTATAAATTATATGCATGTGTATTATTTATATACATGTACAGGCAGACCTCAGAGATCCTGTGGGTTTGGTTCCAGATCACCACAATAGAGCAAATGTCACAATAAAGAGAGTCACGCAAACGTTTTGGTTTCCCAGCGCTAATCAAAGTTATGCTTACATTGTACTGTGGTCTGCTAAGTGTGTGATAGCATGGTGTCTGAAAAAAGAGTACATACCTTAATTAAAAATACTTTACTGCTAAAACATGCTAACTATCATCTGACAACACAGGGTTGCCATGGACTTTCAATTTGTAAAAAACATTCAGTATCTGTGAAGCAGTAAAGCAAAGTGCAATAAAATGAAGTGTGCCTGTGTGCACATACGGGCTCTAAACATTTATCATGAATGTAGTGAGAGCTGGTAAAGGACCACCATAACTTTCAGTATTTGGAAAACTTGTAGATCTGTCTTCAGTTTCCAGATGATTCGTTTTAAGATACTGCATTGTGATGGTTTTGTTTACCTCTTTTCTTAAGGCATAATATAGCCTTAGGCAAGGCTCATCATTTGTCAGCAACAGTGGATTAATCCATATGCCAAGCAGTCTTAGTTTCTGACTCTTTGGCCTCCACATCAGATCTCTCCAGATCCAGTGAGTGGTGGTTTCCCCTTGTACTCTGGCTGATGAAGAGATCCTCCCTGGAGGAGGAAAGGCGTGGGCCCCACCCTTTTCTCATTCACTTGCGCTGTTATTCATTGTTTGTACTCACAGCAGTTTAGCTGTGAGCTAGATACACATATGAACGGGAATCTTTTTCTTCGTAAGAAGCTTTTTAAGCCACCGCCCATCATTGTCAGTGTTCGTTGAGATAAAACCAGGTTATGTAATCTGGAAGTGTACCTTGCCGCGATCAGATGACGCCACGCAGCTGCAGTACGGCGGACATGCCCAGACGAGGGTGGTACCACTGTGGGCCCCACGCACCTGGGCAGAAATCCCAGTCTCCCCTTAGACCGGCCCAAACCACACTTGGCCTTGAAGTGAGGATACGAGTCCTCGGCAGAGGCATCTTTGAACCTCTTTCCGGTATAACTGCTCTTAGTTTATTCCCCTGCCCCCCACCCCCACCCTGGCCCCCAAAAAGCTTCTGGATTGCAAAAACAGGAAGACATATAGGTAGGCATCTTCCCAGAGGATTTTTCTTTCTCACTGACAAAAGGAGAACTGTATTTGAATTGCAGCTCCCTTCTCCCAACCCAGATTTTTCTCTCTTGTATCCTAAAAGGTTTGCACCCTAAGTACAGTATCTCACAAGCTTATGGATATTCTCAAGGGTTGCTATTTCTGTGGTTATTGCATGGTTCTCACACCACACAAGAACTTCCAAGTTTACCTGTGGTTCTGATCACTGGAAAAACATATAGAGGACCTATTGCTTTTCCCACCCCCAACTGTGTGTGGGGTGGGGGGGCGGGGAGGGCGCTTAGGAGACAGGCCAGGTCTAGCAGCCCTGACACGCTCAGCCAAGTCTCCCCTGCCCTCCCCCGTTGCAGGCCTATCCAGGGTGGTCATAATGACTTGTGTGCATCAACTCATTTTGTCTTCCTATTGCACAGACGTGGGCTCTCATCCCAGTCTTGCAGTGAAACAAAGAGAGGCTCCAAGAGGTACGGCTGAGATTGGCCCCTGGTCTATGTGTCTCACAGCCAATTCCTCCCCGCCACCCTGTTCTGGGAGGGACCTCCGGGGCAGAGTCATCTGGGCTGCAGGAACTCCAAAACCCCAAAGGCGCACCTCAAAAACAAATGGAACAAGCCGTATAATTTTAGAGTTAAGCATATTTAATCATACTCTTCCTTTCAGAGGTGTGGAGCCTCATAGCTTTAACATGACAACTTAACCGAGATTCTTATTTTCTCCAACCATTCTCAGCAAGCAGATGGCCTTAAATACTTGAAACGTTAACCCTTTTTATATTTTAATTATATATGAAGTTATTTTTGTTGTTTTTACTTAATTGCCTTGACACTAGAAATCTAACTACACATGCTTGAAAAAAAGGAGAAAAGCGTTGAGGTTCCATTTGATATTTGGGCTTTCTTTTGGGTGTGTGTGTGTTCTTATTCACGTGTGTATTTCACTTCCTGGTGATTTACCAGAACTCGCTAATAAGAAACAGATGGTCCCCAAAACCTCAAACTGGAGTTTATAATACTTTGTTGTTTATGGGGAAAAAATGTGCATAATCTTCTCTTTCCTTCCTTTCTTTTTAGGGAGAAGAAATCTTTTTGGACATGTTTGAAGATGAGTACAGGAGCATGACGGTGAGTGAGGGGCCAGACGCGCTTGTGGGTATGCAAAGCTTGTCCTGCCGAACCAGGGGAGAACTCATCTCACTCGGAGCTTTCCATCTGAATGACAGAGACTGGTGGGGAAGTGCATTGAAAACAGTGCCTTTTGATCCCCACCAGTGAAACTTCAGATGACATTCACTCCCCCTAAGTTGGGCTGAGTCATAAGATGGTTCAGAAAGATTCACTTTGATATGAATAGTATTTGATTGAGGGCTTAGTCCGTGTCAGGTGAGTCCGTGTCAGGTGTGTGCAGCATGTCGTACATGTGAAATCTCTTAATCCCCATGTCAGCCTGATGGGAGTCACTGCTATCATTATCCTGCTTTTGCCGATAAGGAAATAAGAGTCAGGGAGCTTGAGGGAGGCGCCCACATGTGCCCAGGCATCGAGGAGCAGAGCCGTCACCTCCCAGTGCCCTGCCCTGCTCTGCATATTGTGCTGCCTCCTTCTTCTCTGTGCCACCAGAATGTTCCCGCACCTGGCTTTTCCTCGAACCTGCAGTGCCAGCCCGGGGTCTCCCCTGTCTTGCAGAAGATTGCAGGTTGCTCTGTTTTGTTCATTCGCCTCTGGATCCCCAGCACCTGCCCCTTAGTTGACACTCAGTAACTAGATGATAAATCGCCCTTTTCACGGACAAAAGAGTGAAGTGATTCGGGAACTTTACAATAAACCCAAGGGTTTAAAATGTCAAAAAGAAAAAGACAGCGTGTGCTGCGTGGCTCCCTGGCCCATCTCCGGGTGTCTGGATGGCTGGGCCCTCACCACATCCTCGCTCACAGCACATCTGAGGCCTCGCGGAACCTTTTCAAGGGAAAAGTGTAAATTGGTATAATTCACCTCCAGAAGTGCCCCAGCAGTGACCAGGCCTCCTCTCGGTGCTATGTGAGCCGCCCGTGTGCGCCTCACACCTTTGATGCCCACACCCCATTATCCCCTCGACCCCCCCAAAGAGTGTCTCAGTCTTCTACTCTTTGGACCATGAATTGGAGTGGAGTGGAGTCAGTGGTCAGCTGCCGCCTTATGTTATGCCCGTGACGTCCCCTTCCACAATGTAATTCTCCAGAAGTTTGGCTTCTTGTTTGGAAACGTAAGGCTCGTGTGTCACTTGACAACACAGTAAAGCTTGGGCTCCTAAACCCCTGCACAGTTTCTGCTTTTGCTACTTACTAACTGGAACCCTGAGCGGGTTGCTTACTTCTGAGCCTGGATTTTTCCATCTGTAAAATGGGGCCCAGACCACACAGCTTTCCAGGCTGGTTGTGAAATACCTAAGGGCTGCCTCCTATAGAGGTTCAGCACCACGGATATTCGGTTCCCCTCCCTCCTGCCCTAGGGAGCTTCCTGGGTTTTGTTTGTTTGTCTCAGTGACACATTTATTGCATGTTTTGCACAAAGCCTGGAACTCTAGGGAAGGAACAGCTGGCATATACCCAGCACCCCTATCTGAGTTGTTAGCTCAGACTTAAGGAAATCAGCACTAAGCTCAGCGAAGTTGGCACAGCCTCTCGGGTGCTGCCAAAGCCAGGCCTCCACTTCTGACCCTTCACTGTTTCTCCCGTCACCTCTTGCTTCATGCAGAGGCATAATGGGCAGGAGTCCTCGAGGGGGCTTGTCGGAGGTGGTTGGGAGCGGAGGGGTGGAGAGGAGGGAGCTGCGAGGGAGCCGAAGGCAGGCCGGGAAGGCCCTGCGGGAAGGCTGGAACCCCAGGTGCCCCGGAGACAGGGCTCTGCCACCCCCACTCTGGCGTAAAGGAATAGCGACGGTAGACCTCAGGCCTTTGGAGGAAGGCTTCACGGGTCCAAAATAAGAAGGTAGGCAGCACGTGCGAAGGGGCTCCCTGTTCACCGGGTCTCTGGACGGCCGGACCCTCTCCACAGCTCTGCCTTGTTTAGTCAGCTTTATGTTACAGGAGGGAAAAAAGTGTGATATGATTGAAGCCCACTTTCTAAAAGAGTCCAGAAAAAGCTCATGATGCTTAAAGGAGTAAAATTAATTCTATAGAATATTTACCTTTGTGAAATGTCATTCCTTTATGATGCCAGGTAAATGAAGTGTCAGTGTCCAACAACACGTGCAATTAAGGGGTCAGTACTGACGCAACAAAGTTCCAGGAGGGGAGGTGATGTTAGCATGTGTCTTGGTAATCGGAGAAGGCTTCCTGGAGGCGGTGTGGAAGGAGGCAGACAGCTCTGCCCCTCTGGCCCAGTGGCTGTGGGCACGCACCCTCCCTCCGAGCTCAGCGATCCCCTCTGTAGTATGGGACAGCCCCAGCACCCGCCCAGTAGGAGGTGAGCCCTGCAGGGGCCTGGCGAGAAGTAGGTGCTTAATAAGTGACTTGGTTCTGTTACCCCAGGTAAGAAGCCAGGGGGACAAGGAAGGAAGGGGAAATGCGGGTTGTGTTGTGGAAATCATAGTGGGTCTGGAGAAGGGCAGGCCTGGGTCCGTGCCATGGTTCTGCCGCCAGCCGGCTGAGTGCGCCCACATCCATTCTTCGGCTTCCCCAAGCCTCCGTTTTCTCGGTAAGTTCGGCAGCCTCCCTGCTGGGGTTGTTGGGAGGCTTGGACAGGGCCTACGCGCAAAGCCGCTAGTTCTCTGCCTGGCCCGCAGTCAGGTCCCCTTAAACGGGGGCCACGTCGCTACATCTGCTGTCATCGTATTGGAAGTGCCAGCGAAGGAGGCGGGCAGCAGTCAGGCTTCCGCACACAGGGCAGACCACCCTAAAGGGACCACCGTAAAGGGCTGGCCTCCTTACTGAGGCCCCTCTCCCTGCTGCGGCGAGGGGAACAAGAGGGTGAGAAAGAAGAGCTTTCCACAGCAGGGAGGCAGCTTCTCCAGAGTGTCTGAGCTGTCACTGCAGATGAGGGGACATCTGCAACTTCAAAAACAACAAGGCACGTCTCTCACATCTGGCTGCCTCGAGGCTTCACTCAGTCTGAATCTCAGTTGATGTGCTCTTTAATATGTGCCGATGGAGGTGAGAGGCCAGTGTCACCTGCCCCAGCGCCTTCCTCCCTTCAGTGAGCTTCCCTTCGATGTCTGTCTTCTAGATGAAGCCCATGAATGTGGAATATCTCATGATGGATGCCTCCATCCTGCTGCCCCCCACGGGCACGCCGCTGACGGGCATTGACTTTGTGAAGCGGCTGCCGTGTGGTGACGTGGAGAAGACCCGGCGGGTGAGTGGGCGCTCTACTCAGCCTCTCCTGGGCTGCTGCCCTCCAGGAGCACCTCCGGAGCGGGGGGCGGAGGGTTCCCGACCACATCCAGACCTGCCTTCCAACACGCCTTCAGGAGAGCCAGAGCTCCTCCCTCGCACCCCGCCACCAGGCCTAACTTCCCCAGGCGCGCTGCCCTTTGTTAAAGCAGAGATTGAAATTCCATCGTATCTGGCCACAGATGCCGGATGTCGGTGTTGGTGGCAGGCAGGCTGCCTTCGCTGGCGCGGAGCTGGCCCCAACCCCAGAGCTCTGAAAGAGGAAGCGGGGCCAGGCTTCTGCGAAGGAGCATGGGGGGTGAGCAGTCGACATAGTGCAGGTGAGGCTGCTATGAAAGCAGCCCCGTGAGGCCGGGTCCCCCAGAGATGGTGGTGTTAAGGTATCTGAGGGATCTTGGGGACGAGGCACATGCAAATGCAATTGTGATTCTTGCTGGCCTGCAGGAGAGGTGTGTGAAGAGATTAGTTCTCAGAACCCAGCTGCAGTGTGTGCTTCCGTTATCAGCACTTTTTTTCTGAAGCAATCTCCCAGGGCTGTTCAGGGTATTTTATCTCCCTGGTAAGATCAGTTTCTTTCTTAGAAAGCACCATAACCTTTTCCTAGAAAATCGTTCCCTGGAGATGTGGCGGTTAGTGGATAAATTAGAGGAATTCATTGCACTCGGCTCCCGTTATCAGGCCGCATCTTCCTCTGAGTTAATCCAAGTGTAACCAGAGTGGCAGAAGTGTTTTAACCTTTAGATTTTGAGGAGCGGGATTAACTTGCTGGATCTGCCTAAAGCAAGAGGATTCCATGGCCTTCCTGCTGGTGATTTTGCCTCAGATGCCTGGCCGGGTGGGGGTGGGTCACAGAGGAAGTTGGACCCGTGTCTGCAGTCAATCCACCTTCCCTGCTGTCTGACCAAACCCACAGCCCTCACCGCAGGACCCACCCTCTCTCCGGGCCAGTGACACCTTCCTTCCTTGTGCTCCCAGCCAGGGCTGTGGGCCCCATGGCCGGGCACGTGATTGTTTGCGGGCGGCAGTGTTTGCACTGGGCATCCTTGGCACCGGCCTTTACGGGGGGATTGGTTCTGACAAATGCATGTCATGTCTGCACTCCTTCATGGAGTGGACACGCTCACCCTTAACCTTTGGTTGGCCTAGGAGATGCTCCCAAGCAGGGTAATGGCAACACACCCAGTCAAGCTGTTGTATCCCCAGGCCAGAGAGGACCCCGTCCCCAGGTCCTCCTTGGACCCTGAGCCAGAAGGTCCAGAAGATTGTGAACGTTGAGAGCTGCTGCTCTGGGTTGCATCCTGCCTTCTTTTCAGTCCACAGTCCGTCAGGTTTCATTAACAGTCACGTGAGCTCATAGCCTGTGTGATAAAGCAGATCATTCATATCAGTTCTTTATATGAATTTCCTCACGTAATTCTACAACCACTCTAGAAGGTTGGCGCTAGTATTATCCCCATCTTGCAGAGGGATAAACTGAGGCACGAAGAGGTCAAGTGATTTGCTCAAGGTCCCCCAGCTAATAAGTAGCAGAGCCAGAATGCAACCTAGGCAGCGTGGCCATTCTGACCCGCTGCCTGCCACTGCCGCCTTCATTGTGTTTATTAGCCCCACTCCTCAAGGAATCAGAGTCTAGAGGGCGAGGTGGGAAGAGGCAGTGCCATTCCATGGGCCAAGGCCGTTTCTAAAGGAACATGGGGTCAGGTCCCTAATCCTACCCGGGGAAGGAGGTGGAGCAGCACAGAGGGCTGGTCCTTGAGCCGAGACTGTGGGGAAGGGCTGGGCAGCTGGGGGAGGCAAAGGCCCAGAAAGACGTGGCACATTCCAGCACCTCCGACAAAGAGGGGACTGTGGCCGGAGCCCACCGTGAGGGAGGCTACGTGGGAAGTGATGGGGCTGGGAGGAGCTGAAGGAGGCAGTTCCCAGAGGCCTTGGAGCCCAGCGAGGACCTTGGCCTTGTTGGCTGGTTCCTGGCATCATGTCCTGCTGGCTTGGGGCAAACGATTTTGATCCACAGGAGAAATTTAGGGGTGAGGCGTATGGCAGAGGGAAGGTTGCTTGGGCTTTGGGGTTCCTGCTCCCTTCTGAGCCACTGTCTCCTCACCCAGAAAGCAGCAGTGCCTGTCCTGCCAGCGTCCTCAGGAGGACTCAGCAGTAAGGCAAAAACACAAAGGCCAGTAGGTGCCTGAGGCTGGGGTTCTTCCTCCCTTGCCCTCACATCTCTCTTAGTTCAAGTTCCCAGGACTGTGCTGCACGCCTCCCTTGCCCCAGATGGGCTGCTAACTGAAGCACAGGCAGAGCCCCTGGGACGTCTGGGCTTCCCTGGGGTCGCTTGTGTCCGGTGAGTTTATAAAAGCAACTCTCAAGTCCCAGCATCCGTGGGTATAGAGCCAGGGAGAAGGTGGCAGGATGAGATAAAAGGGGGCTGGCCATCTCAAAGCAGAGCCATCCACCTGAGAGAAGCTTCCGTTTGTGACTTCCAGGATCCATTTCTGAAGGGGAATTTTGACCCTTCGCCCCAGTCCAGTTCCTGATGCAAGGCAGCTGTCTGGAATCCTCCAGAAGCTTAGCTCCTCGGCCCATTTCAAGCATCAGAACACAGCAGTGTGCTTTGAATTTGAGCTAAAGGAAGTGTATGGTTTAGCAAGCAATTGAGGGCTTATGTGGTTTGTTTCATGTTCTTTGCTTGTATCCAGAGAACATTCCATTTCGTCCTGTTGGATTCAAAGGTTTTCCTTCCCTTTCTTTTTTCCTTCTGCCGAGTATAGGCTTTTCTAACTTTTAGGAGGCTGACCCTTTTCAGAAATCCCACCCTTTATTTTCCTTAAGGACTTGTCAAAGTAGTTCAAACCACCCTTACTGGTAAATCATTCCTTCGTACGTTCGTCAAAGAGCCGCTGGACTCCTGAGGGTGCAGGAGTGAGTAGGGCATGCGGCCCTACTCGGGGCCTCTCATCGCATGGAGAGAGGCAAAGTTTATGAACAAGTGTGATACCAGGCTGCAGTGAGGGCTATGAAGGAAAGAGGGGACACCGCTTTGGAGAGAGTGATCAGGGGAAGCTGCTCGGCCAAGGTGACATCTGAGCAGAGACCTAGAGAGTGAGAAGGAGCCAGCCAGGCAAAGATGTAAAGGAGGCACTTTCCAGACAGAGGGAGCAGTAAGTGCAAAGGCTGCGAGATGCAGAAGAGTAAGGCATGTCCAGGGAGCAGGGTGACTGGAGCGGAGTGAGGGAAGGGGTTAGGAGAGGAGGGTCAGAGCCTTGCAGACCGCGGGGAGACATCTGGCAATAAAGTCATGTTTTGCCTCTTGCCTTTTGCAAGTTACACCATTTAGCCTATCATTCGACATATTTATCAAGCATTTTCTAGGCACTGTGCTAGATGCAAGAATAGAGAGAAAACAAATAATACAAAATAAGACCAAAATAGCAAGAGTGCCACTGAGCCATCCCAGCTAAGAAGGGAGATTCATGTTGAAATGAGGTCACAGGAACTACTGGCATCTGATGAGGACATGCATGCAGAACCTTGGACTTGAGCTGGACCCACCCCACATGGAAGGGCAGTTGAGAGAAGCAGTTAAGAAAGAACACAGGCTCACAGACCAACCAAGGTTCAATCCCAACTTTAGCTGTGTGACCTTGAGCAAGTTACTTAACCTCCCTGAGCCTCAGGTTCCTCATGTATCCTGCCTGTCAGGTCTTGCCCAGAGTAAATGGGAGAGAGCAGCTGTGAGGTGCCTGAAGAGTGGTAGAGCATTCTAGCATCTTGAGTGGGAAAGAAACAGAGTCTTTTAATGATCTAAACCTACTGAAGCTTAATGCTAGAGAAAAGAGAGTTAGGGAGAGGACTTTCTGGTAAATACCCAAAACTGAATTTAAGCCACTAGCCATCTTTTTTTTTTTTTTAACATCTTTATTGGAGTATATTTGCTTTGCAATGGTGTGTTAGTTTTTTCTGTATAACAAAGTGAATCAGCTATACATATACATATATCACCATATCTCCTCCCTCTTGCGCCTCCCTCCCACCCTCCCTATCCCACCCCTGTAGGTGGTCACAAAGCACCGAGCTGATCTCCCTGTGCTATGCAGCTGCTTCCCACTAGCTATCTCTTTTACACTAGGTAGCCATCTTTATGGAGTAACCATGGAAGCCATCATGAAATAAAGATACTTGCATGAAGTTTTATTTGTCCCTCCGTACGTTCTGTGTCCCTGTTCCCTCGTAAAACCACAAACAGTTTTTGTGTTTATCGCTATTGACATTGAGGAAATAGGCTATTTTTCTTTTACTCTTTGGATGTATATTACACATTAAAGAAAATACAATAACATCTCATGAAGTTTCAAAGGTAGGGGGAAAGAATTTCCTGTGATTTCATCACCCTAAACAAACAGTACATTTTGTGTGTCTTCTCCCATTTTTGTTTGCAAACACATCTTTTCATGGTTGCGTGGGTATGGACCCATGGACTTGCATTCATCCTTGCTGCTTTTCTCTCTCCATTGTAGAGCAAGAAGTTTTTCATACTGTGATACAGTTTTAATAAGCCTAATTTCTTACTGCTGCATAAAACGTTCATCTGGTGACTTTTGCCATAATTTACTCAGGCATTTTCCTGCTGGTGGACATTTTGGTTGCTCCCAGTATTACATTATTTTCAACTAAACTGTAATGAGCAGCTTCACAAATACAGTGTTTCCTTTCTTTTGGCTTATTTCTTTAGGATAAGTTCCCAGAAGTGGAATTTCTGGTTCAAAGGGTATGAATATTTTGTTGTGTGACGCTACATGTTGCCAAATTGCTTTCCCAAAGGGCTGTGCCCACTTTCAACTGCTTCAGCACTCTTTTAAGAATGACTGACTTCCACGGCCTCGGTGCGCTCCTAACTTGAGTGACTGTCGCCTGAACTCATCAGCTTGTGCACCCGGCAAGGGCAGCGGGAGAGAGGGCTCGGACCAAGCGTTGCTCCAGGGCTCAAGGTGTCCCCTCCACTGTCTCCCACCCTGTGATCGGGGTGGTGGACACTCCATTTGCAGAGCTCCAGCCCAGGCTCGGGGGATCCACGTGACTCGCCTGACTCCAGTATGAACCAAGCTCTGTCTGACTCGGAAGCCATCCCCCACCCCACTCATGGGGCTCTCCTTGCCAGGGCTTACTCCCAGCTGCATGGAAGCAAACCGGAAAAGTCTCTTCTTTATATTTGAGCTTGGTCAGCCGTCACGCCTTTCCAAATCTAATCTCTTCTTCCAGAATCAGTCTTTGTATCGTTCTATGATAGCATCTCACAGAAGAAGGATGCCTTTTTCCTTTTCAGTAATACTTTTAAACTTGCACATTTATTTAGCAAAGTCAAGAAAAACACTCAATAAAAGCCTGGGCCCTAATCCTTCAATCTTATGAAGGCAAAGGCATGTGGTTGGAAGAACACAGACTTTGGAGTCTGGTTATTAGTTGAATCACCTTGGGCAGGCTACCTAACGTCTGTAGGCTTTGGTTTCCTGTCTGTAAAGTGGGAACCATGCAGGGTTGTTAAAAGACTGGAACGAAGTGACACAGTACAATCCTCACCTGTACCTGGCAGGCCATGGGTAAACAGAGGGAGCGGTTATTGTTTTAGAGGGCAGTGGGATGACCTGATGACCCTTATCCTGGTATCTCACCTTTCTTTTGTGGATTCTCGGAGTTGTGGGGCTGGTCACCATGCCTGCCAAACCCCATAGACGCCCATGGGAGCCCCGCTTTCGCCCAAGTGGAGTACTTGGCCCTGTGGGAACATGCCCTCACATTCATGTGTGTGGGCTTCTCACATGCTCTTCCTTCTCTTAGGAGTTGGGGCAGGACACAGGAAAAGTATTATTGGGGGTGTTTATTTTGTTTTATATTTTTAATTATTTTATTATTGTTATTATTTTGTATTCCTGGAAATATCTTCCATTTTGTTACTTGAAGAGCAAAAGCAGATGTTTTATCAAAAAGGTCTACCTTAGGAGCCAAATTCCAGGCTCCTTTAATGTTGGAAGGTTTCTGGTTTTCAGAGTGATCGGGCTGTAGAAAGCCACACACGTTTCTCCTTTCTCATCCCCCAGCTTTGGTCCTGCTTGATTTCTTTGCCTTCAGAACTCTGAGAGGAATGGGTTTTTGACACAGAAAAACCCTTCTTCTGTTTTATTTCTGTTTTCTGTTTTATTTCCCCTCATCTCTGAGGTCAGGGCTCCTTACTTGAGAGCTCAAGCAGCCAAGTAGTTTAAGTGACCACCCACATCTTGGGCTTTCTGCACTTGGGCTGGGTTTGAATTCCCTTGTGTATATGCCTAAGTGACACAAGTATCAAACATTCCTGGTTTCAGTCCCCACCTCACTTCTCTCAAGTGTGAACTTGATCACCCTGCCCCTCTCAGCTCCATTCCTTCCTGCTTAAAATCTTTACATTGCAGTAAGGTGCCTATGGTGCCTGGCACGCAATTGGTGCTTAATATAGAAAACCTGTGTTGCTGGGTTTATAGTGAAACTACAACTCTTTTTCTTCTGATTATTACAGATGTCTTTATGAAGACTGCACTTTAAAACATTAAAAACAATCTGATCAATGCCACCACCACCACCATCATTATCATATAAAAGCTTATCTTTTCTCTAGTGCTTCTGGTTGACAGGGGATACCTGACCTCACAATAGGTCCAGGAGATAGGACTGTTCTTCCAGTTTTCTGCATTAGGAAATTAAGTAATTGGCCCAAGGTCTCCTGCCAGTTCTGGGCCAAGGCAGGATTAGGGTTTAGAGGTGCCCACGGGCACCCTGGTTGTCTGGGTCATCGGGAGCCAGTGCAAGCCTGGCTCTTTGCGAGCAGTCATCTGTCCCCCCGCCTCTTGCTTTGGGAGGCACCTTGTCTTATAAAGGGCAGCCTCCCGTCTCAGTGACCCAGGCCTACAGCCTCAGAACTTGGAAACAAGAGGACCCAAAAGCGGCTGCATGGCTCACCAGTGGCGACAGTGGTTTGTCCCCGTCGCCTCCCTGTGCCCAGATGTTGAGTGGCGGGAGTAAGGGGTGGCTGCCCCTTTATGGACCCCGTGCTGGCTGCTGCCCCGCCAGGGTCATCTCAGAATCTCCCAGCAGCCCCGTGCGGTAGAGACTCCCACCCCCATTTCACGCAGGAGGGAATGGAAGCTCGTGGGGGTCAGGGGCCTTGCCCAGCGTGGTGGAGCTGAGAGTCCAACGCGGACCTGTATGTCTGACTCAGGAGCCGTTTGCCTCGGGCAGGCCCACCAGCTACGAGTCAGGGAAAGTGGCCCAGAGACCACCTCCCCTGTGGCTGCCCCTCCCCCTCCTGGCCTCTTGTTGGTGGGCAAGTCAGCCCCAATCTAGGACTCAAGCGGAGGGTACCTCCAGAGCAGGCTAGCCCCAGGGTGAAGGCTGCTTTCTGCACAAACTTGTCTGGCTTCCAAGGCCTGGGATTCTGCTTTGTTTCTGCTCCCTGGAAATGCCTGCTCACACTGGAGTCTGCCAAGACTCCTCAATGGGCCAGGAATCCCTGTGCTGATGGGGGCCACCTCTGTCCCCAGAAAGCTGGCTGGGGAAGTCTGAGGGGCTCTCGGGGCACTGACATCACTGCACACTTGCCAGGTGGCAGATCCTCTGCCCTGTCAGTGGCACAGCCCCTGTTGTAAGGCCAAGGGGCCAAGGCTCCTGGGTGAAGGGCTGCCGGGTCTGGCCATCCCTGAACCCCACCAGCATCTCACCTTCTGTCTCCCTCACCCCCACATCCAGTAGGTGGGTCCTTGAAACACTCGTGATTTGGATTTCCAAATTCTGTGCTGGTTTAGTTGGAAGAGGCCTGGTTCTTGCCCTCCGTAGATGTGAGCAGGGGGCAGGTCACTTGGCCTCCTTGGGTCTCAGTGCCTCATCTGCGAAGCGGGGCTGCCTGCTGAGCAGGGGTGCCATGAAGGTCACATGACACTAGAGGAAAGGTCTTGGCAAGTGACAGGTGCTCAGTGAGGTGAAGTGGCCCAAACCTGAACCTGTGGATAATTGAAAACAGGGTGCATCCTTGATTGTTTTTTATCTTGGCTCTGAAAGCACCAGAACCATGATACTGAGAGGGGGGGCTTTATTTTGTTTGTTGTAAATCAAGAGTCACTGTGTGATTTCTCCATACGGAGCATCTCACTTCAGTTTCCATCTTCTCTGCTCTCCGAACTGTTGGTCCAGGCCATCCGGGTGTTCTTCATGCTCCGTTCCCTGTCACTGCAACTGCGAGGGCAGCCCGAGACCCAGCTGCCGCTGACGCGGGAGGAAGACCTGATCAAAACGGATGACGTCCTTGATCTGAGTGAGTTGGTCACCCCAAGTCACGGCGGGGGTGGGAGGGGGGGGCACCACCAAGCTGGCTCACGCGTCGCTCGGAGGGTCATGTGCGACCTGCATGTTGTACTGGGATTGATTCGTGACCATGAGCTAACAGAGTGTGCTTGTCACACGAAACTTTCGAAGAAAGGGCCCTAGATTCTGGGCACCTTGAAGTCAGTCTGTGGGCCCTGCTTTCTGGAGACCAGTGGGCGCTGTGCGGGGGTTTTGCTGAAAGATCTGTGCACAGTGATTGGGGTCTCAAGCGGGGGTGGGCACAGCTCCAGGGTCCCTACCCTCCGTATAGTCATAGCAGCACCAGTCTGATTGGTTTTGTGTATTAAAGGTTGTCTGTATGATTTTAATGAGGATTCTAAAGGATTCTGCTGCTAAAACAAAGAAAACTTTCAAAAATGCAAATCACCAGCATTTAGGTAAAGATGATGGCTTTGGAAGCCAGAGAACCATGTGCTTAGCCTGCAAGCCTGGGCTTCTTATTTAACCACGCAGTGCCTCAGTGCTCTACCCTGCAGTGTGAGGCTGAGATTTAAAGGAGACAGTGGGTACAAAGCCTGGTCATGTTCCCGTAACCCTTCTCATATTCATATAACTCTCTTTTTCCTCTGTTTGCTGTGGGGCACGTGCACACTGACGGGCAAGATAGTTTTTTGTTTCTTAAAGACATTATGATATTTTAGGACTCTTTGGTTATAAGAGATAGAAAACCCAACTTAGACTAGCTTAAGGAGAAAGAAAGGGGAATTCGCTGATAACCACTGTCAAACCAGAAGTAGTTCTGCCTTCAGGCATGGCTAGATCTAGGGACTCAAGCAGTGTCATCAGGAAGCTGCCACCCTCCATCTCTCAGCTCTGCTTTCCTTTGTTCTGGCTTCATCCTCCAGAGGGCTCTCACCGAGTAGTGACAAGATGGCCAAGATCTGCTGAACTGGCTAAGCAGCGCTGACAAAAACAGAGCTTCTCTTTCCCTATAACTTTTTAGAAGTTGGCTAGGCCAAGGTCACATGCTCAGCTGTGGTGCTGGGAGGTGGGACCTGTTCCTTTTGAACCCCATCACCTGGGGATGAGGAAGGAGGGGACCCTCAAAGGAAAATCACAAAGAAGAGATGGGAGCTGGAGAGGCAGGAGCAGCAGATGGCCACTCTGTAGTGTACAGTGATGAGAGGGCCCTTGTTTTAAATCAGCGTTATTGAAATATAGTTTACATCCTGTAAAATTCATCAAGTTTTAGTGTACAACTGAATGAGTTTTAACAAAACTCATTCAGTTGTGTGACCAGCGATTATGATATAGACCATCGAGGGCTGGCTTTTGAGCCAGGTACCCCTGCCCTGCTCTGTATTCCCTCGAGCAAATGATTGAAACCATCACAGCTTCTGTTTCCTCACCTGTAAAATCAGGATGATCTTCCTTACATTACGGGGCTGTTTTGAGACTTGAGTGAACTGTAATATGAAATAGAATATGACCGAGCATAGTGCCTCGCATATGCTCAGGAGACCGGAGTATTACCCAATAATCGAATGCGGTGGTGCCTGTGAAGAGCAGGGCACGCTGCCTGACACACGGAAGGTTCTCGGTAAATGATTATTATGGGTTTTACCTGATTGTCCGACTCCTTTTTCTTGCCTCCTCTTGGTTTCTGCTCTTTTTTCCTTCTCTCTCAGAAGAACAAGGAAGCTACGTCCCCTCTGTGCTCTATGCCCATCTTCTTTGGCCCTTTTCCCCCTTGAGAAATGGTCACAGGGGTTTCTGTAAAGGTTTAAATTGATGGAATTGGCTGGAGAGACCCATAAACCCATCTTTCTCTGATTGGATTCAAGGAAAGAGAGAGAAACAGTGTGCTTTAAAGGGGGCCACTCCATCAAGGCAGCAAGAATGTTTGCATCCCTGAAATGGAATTAAATTTTATGCTGGGAATTCATATTCCCTCCCTCCTCCCGCTAGGAATGGCCTGCTGAAACAAAGGTTAAAAGTATTTCACTTATCAATTTTAATTGATTAGATTGCTAGTTGAGATCACTTAACTGAGCCTTTTTGGGTAGTTGGCCATTAAGAAAGCAATGGCTGGGGCTTCCCTGGTGGCACAGTGGTTGAGAGTCTGCCTGCCGATGCAGGGGACACGGGTTCGTGCCCCGGTCCTGGAAGATCCCACATGCCGCGGAGCGGCTAGGCCCGTGAGCCATGACCGCTGAGCCTGCGCGTCTGGAGCCTGTGCTCCACAACAGGAGAGGCCACAACAGTGAGAGGCCCGCGTACCGCAAAAACAAATAAACAAACAAAAAAGAAAGTAATGGCTGTCTGTCTTTACCCAACCTGATTGCAAATTATGTCTTTGCTAAAGAGGGTGCCGTCCAGAAAATACTATGAATTATGGATTTTATGAGCATATGGTACTAGAGTAAGATACGCATGTGTTGACTTTTCTTTTCGGTGTTTATTCTTAAATGCTGGAGCTTCTCACCTTCCATTGGGGAAAAATTAACATGCTTTGCACTTCACAAAATGCCTTCCTGTGTATACTAAAGGTAGGAAACCTCCTAATGTAGGTGAAGGCATTCATAGTTGCTGAATGTTGGAGGCTGGGCTTGCTTCTTATGAGGCCGTGTTTTGTCTCCCTGAAGCTTGAGGAAGCTGACTCAGGGAGAAGTGTTTGGGGGTTGGTCAACTTTTATCTAAGGTGATAGGGTCTGCTTAAAGGAATGCCAGCTCTGCAGCAGGAAGAGACTTTAACTGTATTTGCTAAACTTGTCACACTTTGATAAGAAACCACAGCATAAGAGCACTCAGGAGCCATCCCACATGTCCAGCAGCCAGCTGGGGGGCCAGGTATGGCAGGTGAGCTCTGTCAAGGTGGCTTCCAAAGAAGAGCATCAAAGAGGCCATCACCCCTTCAGAAAAAATGTGAACTGTGCTGAAAGCCTGTTTCGTTTTCACTGGAAAAAAGTGTGGTGTGGGGAGGAGGTCAGGACTGGCAGCCATAAAGGAAGGAGGGGAAGGCGAGGGAGGGAGGGAGGGAAGGGGGAGGGGAAGGGAAGACTAGAGTAGACTTGACTAGGCGAAGTCGATTCGATTTTAGAGGGAACATAGAGTCTCTGTACACGCAGGCTTCAGCTTCAGAAGTTTGTGCCTTGTGCTGAGCCTCATTTCCTTGGCTCTTCCGTTTCTCTTTTAACCACCCCTGCTCCCCGCCGCCCCCAGCGTGTTAAAGCAAAGGGAAGACATCATGTTACTGCGTCTGTAAATACTTCTCTCTAACAGTTAAGGAGTTTGGGTTTCTCTCCTTGATTGAATTGGTTGCCACCGTTGCAGATGGTGAGCTTCCCCAGCCCCGACGCTCCTCTGGGTAGAGCCCGGAGACGGGGCGCGCTCTCCTGTGTTCCAACCACCTGGCCCCATTGACGTTTGGTTTTGCGGCCCCTGCTGTAGTGGGAAGCAAGCAGCTTTGTGACCTTCCTCAGGGTCTTAATGCTCGTGAGGCTCAGTGGCCTTGCCTTTAAAATGGTTCTAAAAGACCTTGTGAGGAGGGCTGTTGAAGATCAAAAGAGATCACGTTCGTGAAGCACAGGGCGCCCAGCTTGGCACGTAGCAGGTGCTCGGTGAATGAGAGCTGGCGTCCCCTCAGCAGCTGCTGAATCAACGAGATAGAACTCATGCTGCGGGATGCTGAGGGGTTGGCATTTTCTGCTTTGAGGAGCACATCTTGAAATATTTAAATCAGTTCATCACTTGTATGATGACGCCGTTTTGGGGGGTAAGAAAGATGGCTCTGGCTGCGTGGGCCCAGATGAAGGGCGCTGTACTGCATCCAGGCATCCAGGAGGGCGGGGCACTCCTGCACAGTCACCGCCGGGCCTACTGACCGACAGCCCAGTAGTGTTCTGAGGACAAGCAGAGGAGAAGCCAGGTTCCTGCCCGTCTGCCTGCGTCCAGACAACATGGGCAGTGACAGTATGGGAAAGTCCCCCCTTACCCAAACACCCAAAAAGAGATGCCAGGCAGCCACCAGGCATCCTCAGGAAGCATCCATGTGGGCACTTGACATTCACATAGTTGTAACCATGCCATTTGCGGCACGCACCTAACCTTGTATTCTGGTTCTTTAAATCCATTCAGTGAAACCCATCCATTAATTCAGCTTACTGAGCACCTGCTGCATGCCAGGCACAGTGCTGGGATCTAGGCTGTCATAGTGAACTGAAGTCAGACTTGCTCTGTGGTGCTTACAGTTGGGGGCAAGGGGAAGGGACCATAAACAGGTGAGGAAGTAAATACTAAAGGCACAATCACAGGTTGACTGAGGTGGCTCTGTGGAGGTGATGAACAGGGTCCAGGGCTAGAGAATAACTAGGAGAAGAGGGCTCACAGGCTGGCGAGGGAAGCCTCTCTGGAGAGGCACAGGCAAGGAGGGACCAGCAGATTGCATGAGAAAATGCAGAGATGAGGCCTGGGAGTTCGAGAAGATGTCAGAGTGGGAGGCGAAGGCGAGCGTGAGCTTGCTACGGCCTCCCAGAATCCTGGAGGAGGCCCATGCGGCTGGCAGGAAAGGAGCAGGGGAGAGAGCGGCTGCGATGAGCAGGATCTCAACTCCAGTGCAGTGGGAAGCCATCAAAGGGTGTCCACGGGGACAGCCATCCTGAATGTTCACTTCTAGAACCGGAACTGCTGGGTCAGACGGTGCCAGCAGAGGCCTATGAGCCATGTCGAGGGTCTGGAGAGGCCATGTAACCTAGTGGTTATGAGTGTGGGCTTGGGAGCTACGCTGTGCTGGGAGAAATCCCAGCTCGGCCCCTTGCCACCTGCCATCGTATGACCTTCAACGAGTAACTTAATCTCTTGGCACTTCAGTTTCGTCGCATGTAAATCAGAGCTGTTGGGAGGAGTCAGTGAGTCAGGGTATGTGGTGCGCCTGGCACAGTCATAGGGAGGCCAGTTAAGAGGTTGTGATAGGGCCAGTGGCAGTGGGGAATGAGGCGTGGGGACGCAGCCTTCCCCCCTGCCACGTGGGAGCAGGCCGCTCCATCCTGGGGGCAAACACCTGGGGCTCTTCCTTGTCTCCCCTCCTTCTCTCAAACTCAACTTCCTGTTGGTCAGCACACCTAGGTCGCGCTTCCCTCCAGATATATCCGGGATCTGACCGTCTCTCCCAGCTCGACCCCTTAGTGCCTGGCTTGCCATCATCTCTCACCTGCACTGTTGGCAGCAGCCTCTTAACCGGTCACTGGCTTCTGCCTGGTCCCCTACAGTTTATTCTTGACACTGTGTGCAGTGTCATCCTCTTAACACGTTAAGTCAGATCACGTCCTTCCTTTGCTCAAAGTGGCCTCTGACGAAGAGGAGAGATGTTTACAGGGGCCTATGAGGCTGGGCATCACCCGATACCACCTGGCTCTCTCTGCGTCTTTGCTGTTCTTCAGACACACCAGGCATGTTCCCACCATGGGCCTCTGCTCTGGCTGTGTCCACCCCCCACCCCCCCCGCCGCCTGCAGACCGCTCGTGCCCCAGAACAAGCACAGCTATGGGCACGTACAAGGCTCACGACGCCCACATGTGGCAATCGTACTCCAAATGCTCCATCTACGTTTGAATTCTGGACCAAGCCCCACTCTCTTTATTATCCTCTTGTTAACGAATGTGAATGTGAATGTTATATATTCCCTGTTTCCCCAGTTTCCAGCACTCTGTGTGCTTCGTCCTAACGCCCTTGCAGGCGAGAGCTTTTAGACAAAGTGGACATCTCTGGCTGTACTCATCTGAATGCCTAAAGAGTCGTTTCCAGCAGGAGTATTGTGAAGCTCCCTAAGCAAGTTATGTGGTTTGATTGTAAGTCCGTGAAAATGTGAGCTCGTTGATTTGCTTCTCTTGCAAGGCCAAGGCTAGTTTTGTGGTCCTGTCAGTTCTGCAAAATCCTCTATGTTGCCTTATTTTGCTGATGGCCCAGTCACTGTCATGTGCCTCATCTTGGCAAAAATGAGAAAAGAGCATAAATAATAAAGATTCTGAAGACAAACCCAGAATGCGGGACATTTAGACAACGTTTCACAAATGGGAGTGTCAGGGAAGAGCAAACGGAATGGAGAGGGCCAGGTACTGTTCTAGATTACTGAAATGGAAGAGACATGACAACTGTCGCCTGAGATTGGATCTTGGATTGAGGAATAAAAACAAAGTGGCTTTAGAGGGCTTTTTTTGTGAAATTGGAAAAATTTGCACATAGATTGCGATTGGATAACGTAATCGAGATCAGTATTACCTTTCTTGGGGATGTTGATGGCATTGTGGTTCTGTGGGAGAATGTCCTCGTTCTTAGGAAATACAGGCTGAAGAGTTTAGGAGTAAAGCGCCATGCTGCTTACAACTTTGGAATGATTCACAAGGTAGAAATGTGTGAGTGTGTGGGTATAGTGAGGGAGGAGGCAAGTGCCACTGAATATTAACCATTGATGAATCTAGGCTAAGAGCATATGTGTTTATTGTACTGTTCTTTAAATTTTTTTGAAAGTTTGAAATTTTTCAAAATAAAAGCTTAATGAAGTGGAAAGAGAGAAATCAAGTCCTTGAAAAGTCCGACATTTAATTAACAAGGAGTGTAACGTTTAGGATTCGGGGCTCTGGATTCAGAAGAACCTGGGTTTGAATCCCAGCTGTGTGGCCTTGAGCAAACTAGTTAATCTCCCTGAGCCTTCTCCTCATCTGTGAAAGTGGGGAGATGATACTGCCTGCTTCAGAACCGTTCTGTTGATAAAGGGTGAGTCCATCAAAAACTGCTCAGCACCGCACCGTCCTCAGCGTGCGAAGGCTTTCCCAGTGGAAACAGTCAGTAGCATTCTTCGTTTGGACGGCGCACTGGGCACGGAATGAGTCTTCTGAACTAGCAGGTGCTCTTTAGGAGTTCTGAGAAAGCAAAGCCTCGTGACTGTTTCCGTCCAGGGGATACACTGAGAAGTGGAGGAGGTCACACAAGCTTGTGAATTAGATAAATTTCCTGGAGAGATGACTTTCAGGAAAGTGGGTGCCCGCTAACTGGAGAAGAACTGAAACCTGTAGGGGAAGGCTTGATTCAGACCCAGATGGCTCCTCAGGGACAGCTTAGTTCAAGCATTCAGGCCTGGGGCTCCGGAGAACTGGTTTGTTTTGTGCTGACGCTGAAGAGGACTAATGTTAGCCTGAAACCCAAGAGGCAAGTCTGGATGTGGCATTTGAAGTCCCATCTCAGGCAAGTGTGGTTTTGTGGCTCTTCGGCCTGCACTCCCCCACCGTGTTTTGTCTTTAAAGGGAATACGGTCCAAGCTGGGTCTCTTCACATCCCCACCTGCTGACTTGGAACCACTCCTGACCCTGCTCCAACCCCAGGGCCAGGGGGTCAGCAGCCATCCCACCTCTGCAGCTCTGCCCCCTCCCCAGCCCAGACTCTCTGTGCCCAGTGTCTTCCATGTGGGATCCCAGCCCATGGCCTTGCTCCACATTGGTCCATCTACCCTACTGCTGTGTCTGAAAGGCGAATCTAGCCCACACTTGTAGATTTAACACATCACTTTCCTCACTTGTAGATTTCAGAGCCCCTGGCCTTCCACCTCTGCCTTATGTCTCCCTGCCTCTGAGCCCACCTGCCTGTGGTGCTGCTTGCAGGTTCCTAGACACAGCCTTCCTGCCTTTCCCCTCTGCTGGGCCTTTGCCCAGGTGGCCCCTCTGCCAGGCTTGCCCTCCCAGCCCCGCTCCCAGCCTCCCTCCTCCTCAGTGCTGGGTTGGGTAGCCCTCCTCCTCCACCCTCCCCAGGCACACCTCAAACATGCACTTAGCACTTTGTTTTTTCTATCCCTAGTACCTGGCACAGGGCCTGGCACATAGTAGGCACTCAAAGAAGGCTTGTTGGATTGAACTGATTAAAGCTTTAGCACTCTCTTAAATTATGCATAAACACATAAGGCACTTTCATTAACATGAAAGTGGCATTTCTAAAGGTTGTCTTGAGTAATTTGAGGCAGCTGGATTGTGAATTGAAAGCATGATGTTTGTTCATCGTTACCATAACATTTGAATAGTCAGGTTCCCAATGCAGGCTTTTCCCCCCCTTTTGAAATATACCAAGAATCTTAAACTCACCTTGGTATTTTCTAAAAATGTAGATTGTCCTAATTTCAACAGTTGAGCTATTCCAAATCATTTTACCTAAGGGATAACATGCTGCTCTTCTTTTCCCTATCCTTCTTTGAAACTAGAACCCTGAACTAGACTGATCAGAAAAAGTCACGTTTGAATTAAACCACCAATTCTCTAAGGAAACGGAAAACATGGAATTAACAGCGTTTCCCGCCCCCCCCCCCCCATGAATTAGGCTGCTTCTCCGTGTGCTTGATGAATAATGTTGCTGGCCCCTTTTCAGAAATGAAGTAGAAATATGGAGAAATGAAATTTGTATCTTATAAAGTGACTGGAAATGTGATTATAATACAGCTGTCAGTTTTGTTCAAGTGGAAAATTTTAAAGTAAATCCAGTTGCAGCATTATTTGGTTCTTTTAAAGCAGAGTGATGTAGCCATTTCCTACGTATTGATTATTTGATTGGTACCTGTCTGCTGGACCTTTTTTTTTTTCCTCAGTAGCACTCATTGATGTGGTTTAATGTATATTCCTGTAATCTTTCCCTGTTTTATAAACTTACAATCATAATTGAGCTACATTAGAGAGACATGTTCTGCTGAAATCACAAGGTCACCTAATGGCTGTGCCCTCCGTTGTTGGTTATGTATTAAAGTAGTCCTAGACAGTTCTGAAGAAGCCAAAAATTATTATTTTTTCCCTCTACAAAGCAGAATTTCTAGATTCCGTTCTGTGCATTGGGGAGATGAGGTGTGTGAGTGTAGAGACTGGGTTCTGAGCTTTCTCCTTCTTTGCCTGTTCAAATGATCGTTTCTGCTGAAGGCACTCTACAATTTAAGTATTTTTTTCCCAAACCCCAGTCCTTCCCAGGCATTTGAAAATGGGGCCACGGTTTTGATTTCTCTGATCACAGGGGACCTGTGGCTTAGATTTGCTAAAGGAGCATCTTCTGAGGCATGTCACACCCTTAGGAAGTGGTTGCGGCCGCATCTCAGGGCAGCCGGGAGAGTGGATGGGCGTCCGGGTAGTGGTGGGGTCCCAGCGTTAGCACTGTCACACTCTGTGTCAGACATGACCATGTCCCCCAACCTCAGATCTCTCTCTGTGCCTCACGGGAGAGATGCTGCCTGTCGGGCTGAGCACAGTGCTTGGCGACTTTATGGGGCCCAGCCAGCAGAGGCCAACAGAGTGGCCCCTCGTACTTGACCATCTTTCCCTGTCAGCAGACGGAAGTTTGGTCCTTGTAGTCACTCGGGCCAAAAGCCTTGGAGAATCCTACCTCCTCTCATCCCTTCAACCAAGCTCTGCCAATTCTGCCAGTTCAGGCATCAGATAGATCCGGAATCTCACTCCTGCTTAGAGCTTCAGCGCCTCCACCCTGATCTGAACTCTGGAAGCCGCCCTGTGGCTGACGTGCATCTTCCTCCACTGCCCATTCTCCCCTCTCCTCCGTACAGTGGCCCCTCCAGAGTCCTGCCTGGGCTCTTCAGAGCCTTCGTGAAGAGGCCCCCGCCCTCCTCCCCGTTCTCTCCCTCCTGTGCTCCTCCAGTCACAGGCTCGCAGGTGAGTCCCGCCCTGGGCACTGAAGCCAGCCTCTGTGATCACTTCTTTACTCTGGCTGATGGCACAGCGGTGGCAGTGAGCTGCCACAGGAAACAGAAATTCAGGGGGTAGTGGGGTTGAGGGTTAACATTGAGTTTCAAGACATCCCTCGCTCCAGCCCGCTCGGCGAGGCCGTCTGGGGCTCTGCCTACACAGGCCTCCCCACCCCGAAGCCGCCGGTTCCTGCTCACCTCCACCGCCCTGCCTTGCCGCCGGGGACCGCACGGGATCCAGTGACTGCTCAGGCCTTGGAGCGGAGTGTTGGCCTCTGGCCCTGCTCTCTGATTAACCACAGAACCCCCAAAACAAATCCCTGGGGAGACTGAAGCAGCGACAGACAGCGTGACCTTTACCAAAGGTCTGTGACAGGCGCAGGCGCCTGCCCTGAGCCTGCCATCTCCCTCGGTCCAGGACACCGGTGCCACCGTCTCCAGCACCTGTCTTGCTGCCAACCCTGCTCTGCTTTCAGCCAATCCTCAGCCTCCAGCCCACCCCCGTCCCCCATTAAAGACCAGGAATGGGGAGAAAGGGACCAGCACCTTCCTCCACCTCTTGCTGAGGAGAGAGACACGTTGCATTCAGATGAGGCAGAAGCACTAGGAAGGTTGACACCTAGAGTCCTGAGTATGTTTTGAAGTCGAGGCATGGGAAGCAACTGGAATAACATAGACTAGACCATTGAATCTGCCTTAAGAGAATGTCCTGATTAAAGACTGAAGGAGTCCCATGAGGAGGACCGCCCTCTTCCCAGCACAGCAAGCCGTCTGCACTGATTTTTCCAATGAATGTCAAATGTAGTTTGCTCTGCTGAGCTTTCGAGAAATGTATGGAGTACTGATCTTGGGATATTGAAATGCTTCAATTGTCATTTCCACTTTGACCTGCCTGGAAATAGAAGCGAAAATTGGTTTGCCACGCTGCCCTGCCTGTGGCTGCATACCAGAGGAGCTGCCCTGGGGGTGGCTCACTTGCCCCTAACTCTGCAGGCCAGGGTGGGGACGGAGCGGGCAGTCTCTGGTCCAGGGCTCCCTGTATCAGAACCTGCCATGTGCCTCAGAATCACTTTAGGAGTTTCAAAAACTATCTGTGCCCAGACCCCACTCCAGAAGGTTCTGATTCACTTGTTCTGGGGCTGGGCCCTGGCCTCTCTAGTTGTAAGTGCTCCCTAGAGGATTCCATCGTATAGCCAGTGTTGCAAAACTTTGGGTTAGACAGAGTGAGGAAGTTTCTGGAACTTAACACTTGGTCTCTGCTTTGCTGATCTTCATGAATTCCAGTTCCCTCTCGGAGCTCTCCTTGCCCACCTCCTGATCAACCAGATGTCACCAGGGAGGCTGGCTTTGTGGCATGATGCAGCGGCCACATCTCTCTCTAGGTTCTGAAGTCCACTTGTCAGGTGGAAAGCTTGTGCCGTGCAGGTTACCCTTACACATCCCTTGGGAAGGTGAAGCGTAGGAGAGTCACGTCCCTCAGTGAGCCAACACAGCTGGTCTTCGCTCCAGGGCTGAAATTGACCTGTCCTGAGCGCCAGAGAAGAGGAGGTTGGCTTCCTGTGTGAGCGTGCAAGTCTTTACCTGGGAGCGTCTTGCTGGGCACTGGGAGGGGCCCCTAGGGTAGAGGCAGGAGAGCCTGAGGACCCTCGAGGGAGGCACTGAGTCTCACCTGCCCCTCAGGCTGTGCTCCTTCAGTGGGGTGGCGGCCAGAGCAGCCACAACATCTAAACTTACATTTCTCTCCCCAGTCCCTTCCTGAATGCATGAGTTTGTGTAAGTTAACTGTGCATGCAGTGTGCTTCTGCCTTAGTTGAAGGCAGATCACGTCACCTCTCCAGCCTGGGGCACCTTTTTTGAGAAACGAAGCGCCTAGTGACCGGCTGGGCCTCCTAGACCGCCACCCCAGCCCAGCCCTGCTGCTCCATCCAGTGCATGCGGGCTGGGCGAGAACCACCCTTGCTGACCCAGCAGTCTCTGCAGCACTGAAGCCCCAGCCCATTCCTAACTCTCCAGGTGTCCTGGACCAGCGCCAGACCTGGAAACAGCCTGCTCTGCTTCAGGCACGGTTGTAAAAATGTCTTGGGAGCAGACAGCCAGACCAGGAGGCTCAGGAGCCATGGACTGAGCCTGCCTTTCCAGGTCTCCCCACTGTTTAAATTGTTTTGCTTATAATTGAGAGCTAAACGTCCTCATCCCATCTTCCCTTCCTTCCTCCCTTGGTCTGCTCAGGGCCGCCATTTTTTTATACCAGGTTCAAGGTGAAGTAGACCTTTCCTCTCCCTGCCAAATCCTTGTGCAGAAAAGCCCCGTGCAGCTTCCTGGTTTTCAGTTTGGCACATCCAGGTTATCTTTTGCGTTCATCTGTTTCATCACCCGTACCCAGGCCTTTGAATTTTATAATATGCTTTACATTTTTCTAAGTGCAGTTGGGGTTTTCCAGAGCTGTGCAAAGCCAGGAAATAGGCATGTCGTTTAAATAACTCCAGTTAACCTTTAGCCTGTAACTGGTGCCTCATAAAATGTGCCTCCCTCCCAGTGATGGCTTGCGTTCTCCAGAGCAGCAAAATTGATGAAAATCTACCGCTTTCTCTGTTCCCCGCTGGGCCCCCTTCCCTTTGCTCCCTTCAGCCCGATGAGCCCCAGCACCAGACTCATACAGAGGAAGCTGGAGGTAGAAACATGAGGGCCAGGCAGTGTCTCCTGAAGGTTCTAGACTAGATTTGTGCAGCCTGATGCCACTCCCTGAGGTCTCCTGGCCCCTGGCTTTAGCTCTTCCCTTCGTGCTCAGCATCCTCTGCTGGACCCCACAGGAATGATAATAGGTGCCACCTGTTGGTCCATTTCCTTGGGCCAGGCACTGTTGTAAGTATTTGACATGGGTTAACTAATTTAACCCTCACAACCTGGCCAAGTAGGTCGTGTTATTATCCCCATCTTATGGACGAGGAAGCCAAAGCACAGAGAGGTAAAATAACCTGCCCAGGGTCACACTCTGCCAGGAAGTGGGGGAGCCAGGACACACACACAGGATTCAGACCGCAGAACTTGAACACTTGACTCTGGGCTACAACCCCTCCATCCATTCACTTACCCACTAACGTGTCCATCGTTTACAGAGTGGTAAGCACTGCCAGGGCGCTAGAAATGTGAAGGAAGAAGAGTAAGACACAGCCCTCCCTGCAGGCAGCTGGCGGCGTTCTGGCAGGAATTACAGCAGCAGATGGACAATGGGTGCTTTGATGGGAACTGCAGGGTGCAGTGGGGAGAACAGGGGGGAGTTGGGCCTTGGCTGGGGGTGGGGGTGAATAGGGACAGGAATTGCTTCTGAGAGCCCCAGCCATTGAGCTAAGTGTTGTTCTGAGTGGGTGTTCAGAAGGCAGACAAGCTGGGCAAGAACGTTTCAAGCAGGGGGTGTCCTAAGTGAAGACAGCGTGGGTGGTGTGGCAGCCTGGTCATACCCTGTGTCTAGAATGTTGAGTGATGTGTTTGTTTCCTGTGGCTGCTATAACAAATTTCTACAAACTTAATGACTTAAAATGATACATACATTTATTATGTCACAGTTCTGTAGGTCAGAAGTCTCACTGGGCTAAACTCACTGGCCTGCTTTCCTTTCTGGAAGCTCCAGGGCAGAATCGTTTCCTTGCCTTTTCCAGCTTCTAGCTGCCTGCATTCTTGGCTCCTGGGCCCGTCCTTCATCTTCAAACCAGCTGCGGTGGGTTGGACCATTCTGATATCCCATCACTCTCACCTCCTTGTCTGCCTCCCTCTTCTACTTTTAAGGACCTCTTCTGATTAGAGAGGGCTCACCCAGATAATCCAGGATCATCTCCCCATCTCAGAGCCATTAATTCAATCACATCTGTGATATCCCTTTTGTAAGAAACCTTCACAAGTTCCAGGGACTCAAGTATGGACATCCTTGGAGGCCATTATGCTGCCTACCACGGGTGGGATGTGGAAACTGGCAGCAGATGGGGCGGAGGCCCTGCGTGACGCCCTGCAGTTAAGGAGTCCCTGAGAACCAACAGCAGATGCACCGGCTAGGGACAGCTACCCCTCGGGTGCTCCTGGGTTATGTGACCAGACCCCACCTCCCACCACATCTTCCAGAACCTTCAGCCCATGTAGGGCTGAGGCATGCCCGGCAGGGCCCCACTCTGGTGGTACAGATTAAAACTCTTCTCTCCATGCCTCCCCACTTCTTGCCACCATCCCCAGGTGGTCCCTGGTCTCTGCCCACTGACATTCCCCAGGTCGCCTCCCCCGGTTCCAGCACCCTGCCACTTCCTGTCTTTCCTGCCGGTCTTTCCGTCCTCTGGGTTCCTGGTGCCGAGGCTCTTCCTGTGGTTGGTGTTCTCCCAGGCAGCTCAGTCTCCCTTCTCACCAAAGCTCTCCTTTTGACCTAAAAGGCTCCAATGTCACCTTCCATGGCCATGTGACCCCCCCAGTCCTGGACCAGCGCACGCACACACACACACACACACACACACACACACACACACACACACACACACACACACACACACACACACACACACACACACCACTCCCTCGGGTCCTTAAACCACAGGGGTCCTTATGGTTTCTTCCCCCATGCCATTAGTCTAAGACAGCCGTGCTAAGAGTGCGGGTTCTCTCCAGCCAATTTTGGCCAGGAGGAATTTTAATCAAAAGCCCCTATTGGGTTTTGAGAAGGACCTTTTTCCAGGAAAGGATTAGAGGGTTCTGGTCATTAAATGGTCTGTGGCAGAATGTTAGTCCTTGACTAAACTAGCTGGATGTAAAAATGAAATAAAATAAATGTGTTTTGGGGTTGTTGTTTTTTTTGTTTTTCTCAAGAAATGAGAACATTGTTGACCATGATGGAAAAACATTCTGATTCAGGCCTTAAGTATACGTATGAGAATTGAGGTTTTGCAAAATTGTGCAGACACCTCCCTCGATTTTGATAGCTCTTGTTTAAAAAAACAGAACAAAACAACACAAAACCCACCATAACCTTAGATACTGCGTGTGTGCACGCGTGTGTGATTAGGTGTATGTGTGTGCGTTCGAGCACCTGTGTGTACGTAACAGGAAAGCACAGTGGCTTGCTTTATGGAATCCACATCCACTGATTTACAGTCACTCTCCCCTCAGGGCCAGGGACCTGTGCTCATGGGTGGTGCCACTTCCCCACCCAGGCCGCCCCACCCCTACACGCAGGTCCAGCTTTCACTTCCTCCTGCTGGGAAGACAGCGTTTCTCCTGAAAACAAGCGACAGCCCCCACCCCATGCCCTAAATGACACCGGGTGACACCAAGACAGGAACTCATTTGGGTGAAAAGTTGGGAATTAAAAGTGAGATCGGACAAGGCTTAAATCCTGATGGGTTTACGGGTGGGTTGGGAATGAGTTGTGTGTCCAGATGGCCAAAGGGATGCCTCTGCATTGGCTCCGCAGCCATTTACTGAGGCCCTGCTACGTGCCAGCTGGGCCCAGGCCAGTCACTGGGAATAGAGACAGGGGGGCCCTGCCTCTTCAGTTCCTTTCTACAGCCTTCCCTCTTCTCTTGAAAAGAAAGACACACACTCTTCCTAAGGCCAGACTCATGTGCAGCCGGGTCCAGGGTAGCAGGTCCTTCCCACCCGGAATCTAAAGTTTTAAAATATCCATGTTTGGTGAATCTGTATGCTGGTTTTGCTGTTTGGTTGTGTGTGGGTGTGAAATTGTATTTAACTCAGAAAATTGTGGGAGGTGGAGAGTCAGATGGATGGCTTCCCTGCCTCATCAGGGAGAGAGTGGGAGCTCCCCATCGGGGTCTAAGGGTGCAGCTCCTCCTCCAGCAAGTCCTCCGGCTTATCCTCCTGGCTGTGACCCCTGCAGAGCCTGGTCAAGGGCTCTGAGACATCCTGCAGACCCAAAGCCACTGAGCAGGTAGGGGTGGTAGGAGCTGCCCCTCATTGGCAGCTCATCAGACACCAGGCACTGTCTGAGGGTTTATTGCAGACGCCTCACCCCACAGCCTGGAGGGGCCCAGCTAGCACCTGACCCCAGGCCCGTTCTCCTCCAGTGCCCAGGCTCCCACCCACCAAACCCCACCACCACCTCCCCCATCCTGTGTCACCCAACTCTTTCAGCCCTAAAGCCTTATTCCTCCTCAGCACAGGTAATAACATTTCCAGTTTCTCCAGTGCTGGTTTTGGCCGATGGTGGAGCTTGGAGACCAGAATAAACACGAGGCCCTGGTCCAGGGTCCCAGCCCTCTCTCCTGACCTGGGGACCCTCTCCTGCCAATCTCCCCCTGCCTGTCGAGCTGCTCTGTCGGCTGGGAGGGCCAGGCAGGCCGTCTGAGGGGAACCTGTCGTAGAGGTTGCCTCGGGAGAGGGAAGGACGGCCCTGAGCTGCCTTTGCCTGTGATAACCTACCAGGATGGAAACCAGTGGTGGGCTTTTGGCCTGGTCAGGGAGAGAGTGCGGGGAACACAGGCCCCTGTCCTCTGTCAGCAGCACATCTAAGCTCAGCTCTCCCTTGCTGCTGTCGCTGTTGACCAGCAGAGTTCAAGGCCTGAGCCCTCCAGGGCCACCATGCCTGCACAGTCGGGCCCTTAGCCTCCTCTCCAGCTGCACCACCCACCCTGGGTCCTGGCTGCATCGCTGTCTTTAGTTTCCCTGACCATGCTTCTGACCCTCGCACAGGCCAGGCCCCTCTGCTTGGGACGCTCTCTCCTGCCACCAGGGCCTCTTTGCTTGGCTCACTCCCTGACATCCTTCAGATCTCTGCTGACAGCTCACTTCCCAGCAGAACCTTATCTGGCCACCAGATCTCTCTCTTCACTGCATTGGCCACTCACCCATAAACCCATCAGGATTTAAGCCTTGTCCAGTCTCACTTTTAATTCCCAACTTTCTATTTTCGTGCTGCTATTTGATTCATGTGGGCACCAAGCTGCTTGGGGCAGGAACCCTGACTCTTTTGTTCACGGTTGAATCCTAGGACTGACAGCGTAACGGGTCCTTGGGTGAAGATTTGCCGCAGGTGAATGAATGGAAACAGGAGAGTGGCTTAGGGTCCAGCCTGCAAATGGGGGCACTGACTTTGTTTTCAAAAAGCAGACAGTGATTCCAGGGGCCAGGGGCATACTTGGGGGCCTCTCCGTTCTGACAGCATCTGACATTCTCCCTGGCTTTGGGTTGGTCTCTTTGCTCACTGGGAGTTAGAATGAGATCAGGACTGGACTTGACGGTCCAGCATTCGTCCTCTGAGCGTGCCCAGCTGTGTGAGTCATCTCCACTGTGGAGGGGGGCAATCTGAGACTCTACAGGTCGATCGATGCGTCCGAATGCGTGGTAAATCACGCTGCTCTCCACCTGGTGCTGCTTCCAGCCCCTTGAAATGCCTGCCCTTGTGCAGCTGCTCTGGAAGACTCTGCTTAGGGAGAAGCAGCCCAGGCACAGATGGTGGCTACCTCGAGGAAAATTAATACTGTGCCATCAATTCCAGAGGCAGAAAGGGCCCGTGGCCAGATGGCTGTGCATTGGCTGGAATAACTCAGGGCGGTTGTGGGCCCTGGTTTGGGGAGGCCCCTCCTGGCCTCGCCTATAAATCAGTGGTTCTTCTGCCGATAGCAAACAGATGGCTTTGCAGGGGTGGGAGAAGGGAGCCAGCTCCAGAGCCCCTCTTCCTGGGAGCCTTTCGTCGTCGTTGTCTGAGGGGTTGAAAGGCACCTCTTCGACACCTGTTCCCAACTGGGGCCGAGCTCTGGACTCGTTCACAGACGGGGCTGAGAAGCCCATATCCTTGTCCCTGGTGGGATCGTGGGAAGGGGCTTTCAGCCTTGTTGTCAGAGAAGAACATGACAGGCCCATTTTCATGCCGCAAGCCGTAGTTGGATGGTCAGAGGGCACATCCGTGGCTTATAAAAGACAAACGGTGTGGCGATTTCACAGAAGGAGAGAGAACGATCACCTCAGATTGAGTCCCCAGGGAGGGAGCTGCTGGGAGGCAGCAGACTGGCGATCACAGCCGGGCTCAGGCCAAGTCCCAGCTCTGTCAGTCACCACGAGGCCTCGATCTCTCTCTTCATCTTTACTAGTGTCTGTTTTTCCATCTGCAAAATAAGGATAAGGAGGCCCAACAGCATAATATAGGACTGCAAAGAAGATTTGGTGAGAAAATGCATTTAAGACCATTTAGCACAGCGCCTGTGCGCTACAGGCAGTCACTGCGTGCTGTGGTCTTGGCTTGCCAGACCCAAGGCCAACCTCGCAGCTTACTCGTAAGCGGCTTCATCGCGTCTGTGGCCCCGAGTGCCGGGTGCCGCTTTCTCCAGGTCAGGCCGGGCTGCGCTGCGGGAACGAGGAACCTCCGTTCCCTAACATGGTGAAGATTTATTTCCTGCTCACGCTGCTTGTCCCACGTGGGTCAGCGGGGTGCCCTGCTCCTCACATCGCTCCAAGGCTGGGGTGACGGAGGCTCCACCGTCCCGTAGCTGCACCGCCTGGCACACCCCTTCTCACAGTGAAGGGCAGGGAAAAGCGACAGAGCTGCTTCAGCCAGAAGGGCGAGCTTTTTGCTCACTGTCTCTGTGGCCTCACCACTGTCAGAGGGTGGAGAGACAGTGGAGGGTGGGGAGATGGGAGGGTGTGCCTGTTCGGTGCAGTGAATGTCTCTGCCATGCTGGTGAATACACATCCTCTGCTTAATCCCTGGGAGCCTCTTAGTTCAACAACTGGCAGTTGCGGGACCAGTTGCAGGACCCAGGCCCACCCCCTACTCAGCCAGGAAGAAATCTGAGGGACTGACCATGAGGGAGAAGCAAAGACCGAAGCTGAAAAGCAAAGGGAAAATCTCAGCAAAAAGGCCTTGACTGATTTCAAGATGTTAGCAAGTTCTGGGCCGGGCTGAGATGGGGCAGGCCCACTCAGGGAGCAGCGTTCATTTGCAAATGGTCATGTCCCTAAACCATCACTCTTGCTGGCTGACCATCCGGCACCAGAGGAAGCTCCAGAACTGCCCTTGGGTCCCCCCCCCCCAGCACTGCCACCAGAGAAGAGGGAGGCCGGCAGAGCATGGACACCACTTGACCATCTTGGTCGGCTGCCCCTGCAGGGCTTCAGCAGTGTGTGGACTGAGGGAGATAATGACACGGGTGGCAAGGCTGAAGCCTGGGAGGTGGAAGGGCCGGAAGGGGCTGTGGACATGAGGTTTGGGGCCTGGCTGGCCCGGGCCCCACTTGCAGCTCTGCCAGTTGGTGGTTGTGTGCCATGGGAAGTGACCTCACCTCTCGAGCCCTCTGTTGCCTCCTCTGTGATGTAGGGAGAATAATAAATCATGGGTACTCAACCAGGATGTCATGAGGATGGAACAAGATAACGTGTGTAAAGCACAGAGCCACGGTTTGCTGGCAGTGCACTGTTACTATTATTGCCGCTGTTGGTGGTGTGCTTGTTTTTGAAGAAGATTTTGTCTGAGAAACTTCTTTGGTTTCTGGGGTATGCACACAAGCACCAGAGCCAAGGATGAGGCTCAGGTGGGGGTTCCTGGGCTCATGCCCTGGCCTGACAGGTGGCGGCCCTGGATGTCGTGGTTAGGAGCCTGGGCTGGGCCTGTCCCCCCAGCTCAGGTCCCCACTTGCTACCTCTGTGCCGTGGGCAGGTGACTTCATGTCACCCATGATATGGGGATAGTAACCATTTCCCCCTTCTAGGGGGTATAATGAGGATTCTGTGAGCACTGTTTTCACAGTGCTTTGCCATAATAAATACTTGGGACAGTAACTCAGGGGTAGCTACTTTCCCTGTTAAAGACTTAGCCGAGACGTGTGGCCCTCAGGTAGTGGCAGTTGCCGAGTCATTTTATACCACTGCCCCGGAGACGGCGTGAAGGCCTGAGTGCCTGGACACGGCCCCAGTGCTTGCCTCTCAGGAGCCTGGTGTCATCTTCTAAATCAGTGCTACCCTGTCTCTTCCGTTCAATTCACGTCCACTCCTCTCAGCAGAGGCACCCGGGTACCAGTGTTCCCCATGCGGGAAGTATTCAAATACCACCTCGGAGGTGTTTGCCACGTAAAAGAACCAAGTGTATTATCATTCATTTAATCTTTTTCTTTGACTGTGTTCACAATAACTCCCTCGCAGGGCCAGGTGGGCTAGGTTAAGCTAATCCTAACTTTTACCAGCAATCTTGGGATCCATAGTAATTAATAAGCGTATAGTTTTCTCACTACACATGAGCATAAATATAGAATGACTAAAGTAAAGTAACCATTCGCACGTGTGCCTTCTAAAGCCACCTCACGTTCCCCCGGGGTCTGCACGTAAGGTGTGCTTTTAGTCACCCCCAGGACCCCACCGGCCTGCAGAGCCCCGTCTGGTTCCCAGGGCGTCCAGGAAGTAGTGCCCCCTCCCTTGGGCTTGGCTGTGATTTTTATCTTACAGCGGTGGGGTGGTAAGGCAGTGGTACAGCCACATTTAATATTCAGTACTGTTATTTTTAATTTACGAAATAAACCCAAACTACTACTTATTTTTTTACGGCCACCTATAGATATTAAATGAGACAGATTTTGCTTGGTGGAGCGTGGGTTTAGAAGGCTGAGCTGGCGTAATACAGGGGGTTTCGATCCCAGATTTCTTTTCGCCCCAGGGAAGAAAGTTCTATTCCTGTCTCAACAATTCTTCCAGGGAATCAGGGAACATATACCAACAAATTATGTATCACAGTCACCAGGGATATATATTTAAAATGCTGATAAACTAGTCTGGAATCTGCATTTGTTACCAAGTTCCCCAGGGCGTTGGAGGCCACACCTGGTTTCAGTGGTCCCCTTACATGGGTTCACGGAGTGGGGAGGGGGTTCTTGTGGAATCTTTCTGCACCTCTGAAGAGGTAACATCTTCATTTTACATCTTTGAGGACTGAGGCTCCCAGAGGTCACGTGATTGGCCTGAGTTTACACAGCTAAGACACAGCAGAACCAGTCTGGGGACCCTGGCTGCCTGGCCCCCAAGACTCCTTGCTTTCTTCTTCACGGCCTAGGCAGAGTCAGGCTGTCCTTAGCCAGGAGG
This sequence comes from Stenella coeruleoalba, assembly GCF_951394435.1. Lineage (NCBI taxonomy): Eukaryota > Metazoa > Chordata > Mammalia > Artiodactyla > Delphinidae > Stenella > Stenella coeruleoalba. The sequence continues at coordinate 58,179,911 of NC_137161.1, forward strand.
GCTGATGTTCATGGGCTGTCCTCCGTGTACCACTTTTCGGCTGGGTGTGGGTAAGGGCCTTGATGGGGCCTAGAAAAGAGAGAGAGCTGCTGATAGAAGGCCCGCAGTGATCCCCGGCTGGGCAGCGCAGCGCTGTGAGCGCTGAGGCTGTCTGATGCACAGCCTCAGTCTTGAGAGTGTGCCCGTGACCCTAGTCATGGCCAAGACCATCTCCAAAGGAGATGATGGGCAGCTGGAGTCAGTGCTCTGCAAACCTTTTTTTCCCAAAGAGCCTGGAAATGATGCAGAATCACAACCTCAGCTCTGGTTGGAAAATGTCCTCATACTTAACGCCGTCTCTGCCCCTCACCCACCCCTAGAGTGGTCACCCATCCTGGGAACAGTCAGGTTGGGATCCTGCCATTGAGTCAGTAATTCCATGTTTTTCTTTGCTGTTTAAAGGTCACCAAATAATACAGAAACACATTCATGTTGTTTAAATTAGAAGATCAGATAATACAGTGTGTGGAGTAAAAAGTGAAAGTACCCTTTCACCCCTCCCAGCGTCCTGCGGCCGTTCCCTAACCCTCCAGCCTCTACAGCAGTGACTCTCAGCTCGGGCTGGGCATGTCTCCTCCCAGACCTTGTTCTCTGCACTAGTGCACATAAGTTCATACTCGTAGGCACAAACTCTGCCTCATTTATCACCGTCACCCCGGTCCAGGCACGGGCCTGGCACTTAGTAGGCACGTGATAAATGCTTGTTGAATGCATGACCATCGCTGTAGTTTTTACACAGATGGGATCACGCATATCTTGGTCTGCAGCTTGCTTTTTGCAATTAACAGTGGGGCTTTCCTTTGTCAGGACACACGGATGGAGCTTGTTTGCACATTATGCGTTGAATGGAGGGGCCCGAAGTGCTGTCCTCGGGCAGCCACTCCCGTTGATGGGCGTTTGGCCAGCTCCCCACTGTTCACTGTCCCAACAACCCAGGAGGGTTGGGCCTGGAGAGCAGCTCTGCTTCGCTGTGAAACCGCTGGGGTAGAGTTAGGTATCTCGCCATGTACGACAGCTTCTATCAAGTTGCCCTCCACGGAAGCTGCTGTACCCATCAGGCCTCTTGCTGACAGCATAGGGAAGGCCCATTTCCTCACCCCTCGCCCTCAGTGACCACTGTCAGCCTTCTTCATTTGTGCCAGTGTGATGGACGAGAGCACAGCCATCTGCTAGGTACCGTCAGCCTGGTTAAGTGGGCAGAGGGGCCTGCAGGAGCTCCGCCTTCCAGACCCCAGGCAGCCTGGGTGCTCGCTGAGGAGCCCGGGCTCAGCTCCCGGCTTGGGTTCAGCCCACCCAGCCCCTTGAGGCGCCACCCAGACCAGTCAACCCCGTGCTCTGCTCCGTGTTTCCCATCCCCCGCTTTGCTCCTCGGAGAGGCGCCAGAAGAGACTTCCAGCCCTTGGCAAGCCTGCCTCCTCCGTGTGCACTAGGGGGCGCGCAGCTGTGTCCTCTCAAACCTCCACCATCCTTCACACTCAAGTATATGTTTAGATGTTCCCAACCCCCTGCTTGGCAGTTGTTTATTTTAACACAGTACCAGAAATATGCTTGCTTAGTTATTTGATTCTCTGCCAAGCCTCCATCTCATAAAATAATACATCCCCTGTATGAATTCTGGTTCCTCAGAAGAACCACAGAAGGGGACCTGCCTCATAGGACTAAAGCTTCATCAGTCCCACGGGTGGCCCATCAACATTCATGTGGCTTGAAGAAGAGCCCTCAGAATGTTTCATCCTTTTCCCATGTTTGTGGATTCACTGAATGATTCTTAGGGGCTGGTCAGGAAAGGGACCATGGGGTCCTCGAACTGGAATTCTTATACCATGGGTAAGGGAGCACAGGGTGATGTCTGAGGGCATCTCAAATAGTGCCGTGGAGCCTCTGCAACCCCACAGCAGACCGTTTTATTTCTCCATCTCTTCCACTAACTCCCCAGCCACCTGCCCACCCTGGCCCCCCAGCATGGAATCGGCAGCCCCGTGTCTTCAGAGGCTCCCATAGACATCGCTTTTAAAAGCTACCAATCTCCTTTCTCAGTAAAGTCCTGAGGTAAACAGTTTTCCGTCCTATGTTTATATCTGCCCCGACTCACACCATGAACTGCTTCTATTAAAAGCCACAGGAGGGCTTCCCTGGTGGCGCAGTGGTTGGGGGTCCGCCTGCCGATGCAGGGGACGCGGGTTCGTGCCCCGGTCCGGGAGGATCCCACGTGCCACGGAGCGGCTGGGCCCGTGGGCCATGGCCGCTGAGCCTGCGCGTCCGGAGCCTGTGCTCCGCAGCGGGAGAGGCCGCAACGGTGAGAGGCCCGCGTACCACAAAAAAAAAAAAATAAAAGACACAGGAGATTGATAACCGGCATAGAGAAAGGTATCACTTATTCTGAAGGGTGAAAGGGAAGTTGTGTGTGGCTCAGTAAAAGCTCGCTGGCTTATTCAGCTTATTCAGTGTCAGCCACTCCATGAAGAAGGCTCGCTTTGTAGGGGTGCTCCGGGGTCTGAGAGAGTAGGGCCTTTGGAGGCTGGAATTCTGGCCCAGCCACTTGGGGTGGCAGAGCTGTGCGCCCTGGGCAGCTCCTGCCCCCCCCTCCCCCCACCCAACCCCGGGGCTCAGAGCTTCCCACCCACCTCTGCAGGGCTGTCAGGAGGTGCAGGCGCCACAGAGGGAGGGGCCCTGGCCCAGCGGCAGGGAGAGGTAGGGAGGGAGTGGTGCACCCCGAATGCCTACCCCCCAGCCCTCCAGCCTGCCCTGCCGCTGGTCAGCTGGGTGACTTTGCAGAGACACTGAACAGTAGCCTGAGCTTCCCTTCATCTGGAAAATGAGGAGAATTGTCAGGAAGGCCCTGAGCACAGTGCCTGAAACACAGCAGGCTTCTAAGAAATGTGAACCAGAGAGTTACCACTGAGGCTGCAAGGTGACCTGCTAGGCTTCTGGTAACTGAGCTCCAGCCCAGGCAGGGCCGGAGCTTTCCCTTCTAAAGCACCCCACTTCTCTTTGCAGGGAAGGCATGTCCTGAACAAGGGTGCTCTGAACCCCCGTGGGCAGTTCTGAGCAATGTTACCCACAACTGCCAGGGGTTTGCTTGGTCAGAATGGTTCCCCACCAGCCGGCCCATGCCCACTGCAGGGTCCACTTGGGCCTGATATGCAGGAGCCCTGCGTATGTGATTGGAAGGAAGCTCTTTAAGCTCTAAAAACACACAGAAACCAGTCCCTGGCTCACAGGCACTCCCAGCGTTTCCTTGAAAGTGGATTTGCAAATACAAATTCAAACGTAATTGATTCCAGTTCTCACCCCAAAAACTTTTGGTTTGCTTTCTCTCTTTTTTCTTCCCTTCTTTTGTTCTGGGCCCAGCGGTAAGAGTAGGGGCTCCCATGTCAGAATGTATCAGGGTTTGAGTACCAGCTCTGTTGTCTATTAACTACATGACCTTGGACAAGTTCATTAAACTCTGAGGACCCCAACTTCCTCATCTGGAAAACAGGGTTATTGTGAGAATTAAATTACTTAATATACCAGAAAGTGCCTGCCAGCACCTGGCCTGTAATATAATGCTCGGTGCATGTCAGCTGTCATTATTGTCCTCATTGTCACGACTGTCCCCAGCCCAGTGGGAGACAGGCCAGGAGGCAGGCAGCCTCCCTCCACAGAGTACTGAGCTTTGCGTGCAGCAGCGGGGAGCCAGAACCAGCGAGGACCGTCCTCGCCTGGACCATTCCCTCAGGGCCCATCCCTGGATTCTCGGTCTCCGGAGTCCCCACACCCTCCAACCCTGTGGAGCTTTGGGAGCAGTGCATAAAAGTGACCTTTATCTCACGTGAGCTCAACTAGACCTGCTCAGCAAAGCAAAGAGAGGGAAAGGCCGCATATAGTGGCTCATTCTTGTCATCCCTCACACAGAGCCTGGGCCCTGGAGCCAGGGCCTCTGGAGAAAAGAAGCAGCTGTCCCTTAGCCAGTATGAGGCCACATCTCAAAAACGTGTGTTTGGAGTGCATCGCGGTCTCCTAAAGACCAGCCGACACAGCCTGCGGTGCTCAGCCGAAGAAACAGCAGGCTCCCGGTGGCAGGGGCCGTAGAGCACGCCCTGGCGGGCACTTGGGTGGTTTTGCCCAGACTTGGTTTTCTCTTTCTGCTCTGCTCCCCTTGGTGGAAGGAGGGCAGCTTTCTCTCTGTGCTTCCTGGCAGTGGGTAGCCACCAAATACCTGCCTCTTGGAGCAAAGTAAACTCATTTTTGAAGAAGTAAGCATCAGCCAGGCCTTCAGGGGAGGGTGGAAACCCACCAGGCAGAGGGCACAGATGGGTGGAGAAGGGCAGGCTGTGCACAGGACTGACCGAAGAGCAGGGAGGGGAGAGGGGAGAGCAGAGCGCACAGAGGATATGGCGGGGTCGAGGGGGCCGCTCACAAGGAAGGAAAAGCTGTGCTTTGAGCACAGGTGTGACAAACTGGGATGTGCGCTCCAGAAAGGTCCTGCCACACCATGGTCATGGGCAGTGGTGAGGCAGCAAGACCTTAGGCGGGCAGCTGGTGGAAGGGGCCTCTTGCTGGATCTGGAGCTAGAGGATGATGGCACGAACCAAGGCGGCCCGTGGGGATGGGGCCAAGGGCCCAAGGGGTAGAGAGGGTCCTTTGGCCTCATGCCCTGTTGGAGAGGGTGGGCGTGGGGCGAGCGCCCTTGGTTAGTCGGGCAGGTCTCTCTGGCCACACCGCGCCACAGTGGTTTAGCTCTGCCTTCCTTTATAACGGTGCTGTTAGGAAGCAGGACTGACCCCAATCTTCTAAGTGATGCCCAGGTCTCAACCTCTTCTCCGGGGTACTTGCTGGCCCTGCAGGGCCCTTCCCAGCCGGTGTCCTAAGGAACTGCGTTGTAATAGGCCCTGCTGCTGTGTCACCTTTTGGTGACAGAAGATGTGGCCTCTGGGGGCTCAAAGGGAAACTGAAAGGTGATGTGAGTCAGGGGTTCCATAGGCTTGACCCAGAAGCTGCGAGCGCCAGTGCCAGTCAGGCCGTGCCGGAGAAGTTTCCAGCCCTAACGGGTGATTACAGTAAATGGTCTGGAGGCCCCTGCCCTCCACGAAGGCCAGCCTTCACCTACAGGTGCGAGGTTGGTGGGAGGAGGCAGACAGTGCTCACTTGTGGCTTAACGGGCCCTCTAGGCACAGCTGCTCAGGCCAGGGGCAGCTGAGCCCCGCAGGAGACCTGCCCTCTGAAGTTTGAGGCCTTTGCAGGCTCTGCCTCCCCCGCCCAACCCCCAGGCCCATTTATCACAGCTGCCTGGTTCACCCGGCATTTCCCTTCTTGAGAACTGACCTCACGTGTCCTGTGTGCATCTGAGTTCTTTAGAAAGAATCTTTCCCTTTTTTCCTTTGGGGCCCTGCATGCCTGCCTGGGCCCTCACCACTGCCCAAATATGCCTGCTCTCATTTCCCTATTGCCTCTGCCATGGAGTTTATAACATAACTCAAATGTGAAAAACCAGCTTTGCATGAATTTTACTTGAATCATATGTAAACCAATAAGTCTGTAGAATGAATGCAGTTATCCTTATTGTGAAGAAGGGGGGGCCCCTTTAAAAGGGCCGTGGACCTTTAAACATACCCCTCCTTGTCAGGGATGGAAAAAGTTGTCCCCCAGTGGATCAGCCACGAAAAAGCAAGTAACCTTTCTCAGCCGCTGGGCTTCCTCAGTACCCGGGATGCCTTTGAAGTTTCTACTTTCTTCTTGGGAGGTGTGATCAAGCAGAACCAGAATGAAAGTCAGATTTTCCGTGACTTGTTTCTTCTTTGAATAGTTGATAATCTTTTTTTTAAGTTGGTAATCTTTTATATGACATTCAGTTTCAAATGTGTGAGCTTGGGGTCTTTGATGTAAATAGCAGGAAAAAGTGGGCGGTAATGTTATGGAACGTGGCCTGCCTTTTCTAGGCTGTGCTTTAAGAGCGAAAACCAGAGAGAAGAGAGACAGGAAGGGGAACAGGTAGCCGAAAGGAGAGTGGAGAATGAACAAGAAAGGGTAAGAAAAAAACCCCGTGAGGGATGTAGGCTGTGTGAGCCCTGATCCCAGCCTGGCCACAGTGTGTTCTCACTCTGGGTCCGGGGCTCTCCCTGCCACCCATCTTCACCTTGCTGGCACCTGGCTTCTCCCCACAGCCAGCTCCGTCTCACGGGGAACGAGCCAGCCGCGTGGCCGGGCAATTGGCCGCACGCCTCTGGATGGTCAAGGTGTGGTAGCGGCGTAAGATTGCCACCAAACGGGGCCTTTGCTTTGGGAGTTAATGTTTTTCATTAACTTCTAATTACATAAATACCGTACAAATATGCTGTCCTCATAAGAAAACAAAACTAAGTAACTCCTGCCCCTCTCCCTCCCTGCCCCATCCCTCCGACTTCCCCAGGGGTAACAGATTATAAGTCGGGCCTTGTGTCCTTCCAGACCTACCTCCCAAGAAGTACATGGGGACCTATAGGAGAAATACAGGGCCACTGAAATTTTTATAAAAATTTTTATTATAAAAGTCTTGTCGGTTCATTGTGGAAAATTTAGAAAATACAGAGAAGCATTTTAAAAATCACTTATAACCGTACCGTAACCGTAACCCGAAGATAACCATGAGTTTGTTTTACAAAAAACGAGGTCTTTCTGTGCGTGCTGTTTGGTCACCTTCATTTTTCACATCAGGCCCCACGGGCACGCCTTTCCTCATATCAGCCACTCTTCTTAGTGTGCTTTTCAAGAGGGGGTGCCTGAGACGGTTTGGGGTGGTGCATGGATGAATATTTTGTGCATTTAAATAGTTGTCTTCTGTTGACAGATGATGCTAATTTTGCACTTCTGTAAATGATACAAAGTTTCCTTTTAAAATAAAGTTAAAAGGGAGGGACAGAACTTAAGGAAAATATCAGATAAATGGTACAGATGGTGGTACAACCATGGAAAAATCCCTAGGGTGGTAAAGAAATGACTGAGGTTTAGGAAACACTATTTTAACAGCATTTTTTAAGACTGCCTATATAACACCCCGTCGCGAGAGTCTGCCAAGGTTTAGTTTCCTTTTATCCATGAGTTTTTCCCTACTTAAGCCCTCTACACACACACACACACACACACACACACACACACACACACACACACACACACACACACACACACACACACACACACACACACACACACAGTGAGCCGTACCATACAGTTCTAGAAGTGGGCTTGCAGGTTCAAGCTCAATTGGAAGATTTCCTTCCTTATTGCCAAGTTTCCCTCCAGGAAGGCTGTACCAGTATGGGCAGCTGGGTAAGTAACCAAGCGCTGTTTTCCTCATTTAAATCACAGCTGTAAGTAAATGCCTCTCATCACTTACCAATTCCTTTATCTGAACGATTTAATCACTGCCCTCAGCCTTGACAGATTTCATTCTCTCTCCCTGTGTTCTGGGGGCCTGTGTAAGTGCCTTTTAATATTTCCATTGTGTGTGTTAATCTTTAATTAGAATTTGATGTATCAGAAATATTTTTAAAAGGCTTAGTTCAATTAACTTCATTCCCTGCCGTATTATTTTATGTCTTTCTTTACCTGAATCATTAATGGCAAAGAGTGCTGACATACAGGACTGAGTTCAGGGCTATTCTAATTAACTCCGGAAGATGCCGTAAGCAATCCATCAGACCCGGGATAGCGTTACAGCCCCATGTATTTACTGGTGTTTTTCAACATACCCTCCCCTGTGCGTGAGACCCCCACCAGCTTTCCGGCCCTGCTGAACATCTGTTTTGTGAATGGCCTGAAAACATCTTGCCCCAGTGTCTTAGAGTAAGATGAGGGAAAGGATTTTGTGATTTGTTTTGTTTTGGATTAATTGATGGGCGCAAGTTCCTTGCGTTTTAATAGCAGGATCGTAAGCCTCTTTCTTCATCAAGGCCTGGTTCACTGTTGGTCAGGGTGTGGTCTTGGCCAAGTCTGTCTCCTCAGCTGGACCAGGGGGACAAGGAGGGGGCATCTGCCTCCTCAGGCGATGCTGTAAGGCAGTGGTCTGCGGACTTTGCTGCAAACCAGAGTCGCCTGGAGACTCCCAGTGCCCAGGTCACACCCTGTACTCGTGAAATCAGATGTGCAGGGGTGGGAGCCGCATGAGTGATTTTAAAGATCCCCGAGTGATTCCACGTGCAACAGAGTTTGGGTGCCACTGCTGTAAGGTTTAATTAGGCCTCTGTGGCAGACTCTAGCCTGCTGACTAACAGAAGGGTGCTCCGTGCCCACCCCTCAAAAAAACTGGTTTGGGGAGAAGTTGGAGCACCAGAAGTCAGTCCTGCTCAGCCCCTCTCTGCGTGAGGGCCGGGTGAGCCTGCGTGCTGGAGAGGATGTCTGCGTGACGCAGACGGCAGGCCCGAGGAGCTCTCAGCCTCTTGTTCTAAATTGCCACCTGGTAGCTCTACGTCCCCTCCTGGGAGAACTGCCAGACTTCTCAGTAAGGAGAACCGGCCTGGCTGTGGCTTCTTCACTGTCATAAGCGCTGATCCTCCGTGTAACCACCGGTACAGCTCTTTGGGCCCTCACAGGTCTCCAGTCATGTGTCCAGAGACCCTCCCGGGCTCCACCCGCTAAGTCCAGAGTCCTGAGCTCTGCACTGACCACCGGTGCCCCGGCCATCAGTGGCCCTCACTGTGAGATGCCCTGGCCCACTCCCAAGGTGATGTGTCTGAGCTGCAGCCTCTTCAGGTGTTTGAACCTTCCCTTCCAAGTATTAGATGCGTAGCATAACTTTCCAGCCCATTCGTTCCACGAGGCTTTCCTGCCCCCTACACGTGGGGGCCAGGACGTCGAGAAAGCCTGGCAGTGGACGCCAGACCCTGCCTGCAGAGAAGCAGGAGGCCCATGAGGACTCCCCACCCAGTGCAAGATGGAGATGCAGAGCCTGTTGCCCTCGGTGAGTCCCCAGTGCTGCAGAGCACTGTGTGGGCGTGTCCGCTGTGGATCTGCAGGGACCTGAGGTGACTCATGGACACTAGGCTCCCACACTGAGTGAGCCGGGAGCCAAGAGTACAGGTGGCCGGGGCACCCCCCTCCTTCCAGGTCAGGGAGCTCCCAGGCCCTGGCTCACGCTGCCTGGTGTCACCAAGGTTTCCTGAGAAGTCATTCTCAGTCGGAGCTCCTGCCAGAAGTGAAGAAGGGCCACTTCCCACAGGCCATACATGGTCAGATCCCTGCTTTCTCTTTGGGTCCCTCTAGCCACGAGCCGCGCATGGCTATCTAAATTTCAATTAATGAAAATAACATTAAGTAAGGCTAAAGATTCTGTCCCTCAGTCACACAAGCCACGTTTCAGGTACTCAGTAGCCACATGTGGCTGGCACGACAGAGAATGAAAAATTTCACTTTATTTTCATTTAAATAGCCACACATGCGGGTGGCTCCCATCTTGACAGCACAGATGAAGGGCATTTCCATCAACGCAGAGAGTCCTGTTAGGCCAGTTGGGGGGATAAAGTCAGGAAACAGGGAAAGCACAGGTCTTGGGGTCTTTCAGAACCCCGGCTCTGTGTTCTGAGAACCCCTCAAGTGCCCTCATCTGTGGCCTGGAGGGCAGGTGCGGCAGTGATGATCACAGAAACAGTGGTTACTGGGCACTGATCCCCTGCTTGTTTAGTCTCCAGTGCCTGGGAGCTAAGTGCTCTCATCACCCCTCTTTACAGTTGGGAAAGTGGAGGCCCAGAGCCTGCCCTGCATGTAAGCCCCCAGCACATGGCAGGAAACAGAAACGGTGAGGCTTGCGAGCCTTGTCCAGCCAGAGCTGCACGTGGGGGTTAGAGGCACGGCTGCTGGAGGTGTCTCCGCCCACTACCCAGCGTCCAGGCAGACCTCCGCAGCCTGGCTGTCTCCTCTTTTCCTCGGCCCGTGCCTTATTATTTATCTCCTGGTGGACAGCCTGACTAGCTCCCACATAGAGAGCAGAAAAGGCACCTCCCGCCTTTTCTTTGCCTTCCTTTTGCTTGATAAATTTGAATCCATGGCATCCTAGCTCTGCAGACGTGCTCTGTGCATCAGGCTCAGGGAGGCAAGGGGTTTTCAGCGCCCACCATGCTGTCGCAAGGAGGTGGGTGTGCGGGGCTCTCAGCTCCCCGGATTCTGTGCTTCCTTGCCATCTGTTGCTCCCTTCTACCATCCCGCCCAAATCTCTGTCTCTCTTAACCTTTCCCTTTCTTTCCCTGTTGGTGGATTTCCTCTGCTAAGAAATCAGCAAAGCAGCCAAAGGCAGTGACGTTCACACAACCCAGCCAAAACGGAGCCACTCGGCTCTTGCTCTAAAAGCAGCCGTGTCTGAGCACAGGTGGTCAAACGTCGTTTCCCCGGCTGGTCCAGATTCATCCAACTTAGCATAGAGTGTGACCCACGGAGTCTTCTTACAGGATTGGGGTTTGGTTTTAAGTGGTTTCAAGTGTGTGGAGGCACTTGGGTCTGACTCACCGTGGGTATTTCCTGCCTGGGGTCCTGGGAATTGACCGTACTGAAAATCACAGCGGCACAGCCTCGGGCAAGTGGATAACTCTGGCGAGGTCTCAGTTTCCTCATCTGTGACCTGTAGATGATAGTACCTTCTTCGTTGGATTGTTTTGAAGCACAGAGCCAGGCACTTATTAAAATTCTCAATAAACTGCAACTGTTAACTTTTGAAATTAGCATAGATGTGCATTTGCAAGCGGCACTTTTTTTTTAATTGGAGTAGAGTTGATTTACCATGCTGGGTTAGTTTCTGGTGTACAGCAAAGTGATTCAGTTATACATATATATATTTTTTCAGATTCCTTTCTCTTATGGGTTATTATAAGACATTGAATATAGTTCCCTGTGCTATACAGTAGGACCTTGTTTATTTTATATGTAGTAGTGTGTTTCTGCTAATCCCAAACTCCTAATTTTTCCCTCCCCACCCCTTCCCCTTTGGTAACCATAAGTTTGTTTTCTATGTCTATGAGTCTGTCTCTGTTTTACAAATAAGTTCATCTGTGTCATTTTTTTAGATTACACATATAAGTTATATCATATGATATTTGTCTTTGTCTGATTTCACTTAGTATGATAATCTCTAGGTCCATCCGTGTTGCTGCAAAGGCATTATTTCATCTTTATGGCTGAGTAATATTCCATTTTGTGTGCGCGCGCGCGCGCGTGTGTGTGTGTGTGTGTGTGTGTGTGTGTGTATACCACATCGTTATCCATTCATCTGTCGATGGACACTTAGGTTGCTTCCATGTCTTGACTGTTGTAAATAGTGCTGCTGTGAACATTGGGGCCCATGTATCTTTTCAAATTAGAGTTTCCTCCAGATATATGCCCAGGAGTGGGATTGCTGGATCATGTGGTAACTCTGTTTTTAGTTTTTTAAGCCACCTCCATACTGTTTTCCATAGTGGCTGTACCAATTTACATCCCCACCAACAGTGTAGGAGGGTTCCCTTTTTTGCAAGTGAAACTTCTGAATAGTCTGTTTGCAGGATTTGCAAATTAACTTTTGAAGAGTCTCTTTATAAGCAGGGTAAGCGTTGCCTTCCCATTGTGTAAGCATACTTTATACTAATAGGTTTATTCAAGTTATTTGTTTATGGTCTGTCTGCATCCACCAGACTGTGAGCTGTGTGAAGACGGGGACATTCTTCTTCACTCCTGCATCCTTAGTACTTGGGGCTGTAGCAAATACACAGTAAATATTGGCTAAATTGATAAATAAAGGACCGATTGGGAAACCTTATTAATTTTTTTTCATATCCTTAGTAAGCCCTTTTTTCATGTATATTATAAGTTCCAGACTGGGTCTTAATTAGAAACTTCCAATTAAATTCCTGAATTAAGGTTCAGCAAATAACCACAGGCAAAACCTTTAGTTGCCACGGCAATCTTCCCTGAGTCCCCAGTTCTGAGCATCTGGTTACACTCCTTGGTATGGCTTTAATAAACAGCCGTTACTGACAGGTTCCCCAGGTCCTGAAGCCCCGCCCTCCACCAGCCCTTGCTGCCTTGTTCCACGTACTCCAGCCCCCGTGAAGGACAGCAGTCTCCCAGACTCCTCATGTTCTCATATGTCGCTGACCCACGGCTCACACACTTCCCCCTGCCAACTGCAACATATCCTTCAAAAGTCTGTGAGGACCCACCCGCCTTGAAAAGCTAAAGTAAAAGGAATGAATGAAGAATGAATTGCTTTCCTTATTTTGCTCTTCATGAATTTCATAGAGTGGTTCATGTTCAAGTTTACTTTCAAAAGAAGAAAAAGCTCAGAGGGGAAAAATAGTTGAGATTCTTGATTCTTATCTTGTTTGAAACGCAGTTTAGTAATTTAAAAGAAGGCCATCTGATTGGGTGCCTAGGATTATACAGAGTTAGCTGATAAGATTTAGTTTCATATTAACTGCATCACTTTATTTTTTTTCTTTATTTTTTATACAGCAGGTTCTTGTTAGTTATCTATTTTATACATATTAGTTTATATATGTTAATCCGAATCTCCCAATTCATCCCACCACCATCACCCCACCACCACCTTTCCCCCTTTGGTGTCCGTACGTTTGTTCTCTACATCTGTGTCTCTATCTCTGCCTAACTGCATCACTTCAAATCACGCTTTGGAAGTGTTGTTCCAATGCCCAAATGTCTATCGATACTCAATTTGAGCACTAGCGATTAAAAACAGAAAGCAGGCAGTTTGGTGTGTGAAGGATACAGCGTTTGTTTAAGCCCAAAGGTATGGCTTGTCTCCACCAGAGGTCTCCCATATTTTACTGTTAATGTTTGAAGTATACTGAATTCCCACCAGCTAATTAAAAATCAGGCTGCTGTGCCAGTAAGCATTCACTCTGTGAACTAATTTCTGCCAAACGGCCATAAATGTGTCCCCTGGTATGAAATTTAGATGTTCTTTCCCATCAGAAAAGAGGTGTGTGGCTTAGTCCCAACCTCTTCATTTCAGGGAGAAGGAAACTGAGGCCCGCCCGGAAAGGTCACTTGCCCTAACTGAGGCCACACAGCCTCGTACGTGCCCAGCTGGGATTCAGACCCAGGCCTCTTCTCGCTCTCAGCTCACTATTCTCACCAAACCCTTCATGCTCTCGCCGAGGAGTTTAGAATGCTAATTCTGTTATCCCTAGGTGACAGGCACTATTCTAGCACTTGACAAATATCACGGAGTCTCCACGGCAGCAATACTGTAGCGCTGTCATCACCCCATTTGATGGATGAGATACCTGAGGTCCAGAGGGTGGACAGCAGCGTGCTGAGGACCCGCACCAGGCAGTCTGGCCCCTTCCCCATGCTCTTCACCACCAGGCTATGCTGTCCCAGGAGGCTAAGACCCAGAGAAAGGACAGATATAGAGGCAGGACCCAAGTGATGGGCCAGGGAATGCGTGTGGATGCCCCTCCAGACATTCTGACCAAAATCAGGCAAAGAGCTTGAAACCCCAAGGGACAGGTGATAAGTGGGAGGCTAGTGCTAGGCCATGAAAGGTCAGATGCAAAACCGTATCAAAGAGGAACCCGCGAGCCCTCTGGAGAGGGATAATGGCTTGATTTGGCCTGAAGCACTGCTCTCTTCCCCTGCTTGGTCAATTTCTGGGCTTCTTTCAGGATTCAGTTAAAACTTCACCTCCTGCAGGAAGCCTTCCTTGACTCTGACCTGTGTCAGTGGGCTTCTTCTGGCCTTCTGCAGCTGCTGGCCTTTCCCTGCCACGGCCTTTGTCACGTTGTAATGTAATGGTCACTTGTTTGGTCTCCCCCATGGAACACAGGAGCCCCTGAGGGGTGAGTCTTGCCCATCTCTGTGGACGCCTTTGCCAAGCACAGGGTCCAGCCTGGAGGAAAGTGCTTCAGAAATGTTGGAATGAAAAGTGTGAGACAGTGAAGGGGAAAGAGGATATGAATGGTTCTATCTACAAAGCCATTTCCTTCTACCACCGTCCTGTCTAGAGAGAGGAGGGTCCTGGTTGGATATTAGGAAGACAGAACATTCCCCACCCAAGAAGGGCCTTGAAGGTCAAGCTCAGAGCCGTTGACCAGAAGAGCCCCCTGAAGTCCAGCCAGCATCTGTGGGTGCACAGATCCCCCACAGATGCCTGTGTGACGCCCAAATATGGCTTCTCTAGTGATGTTAATAGTATAAATCCTGGCAGTTTTAACACTTGGGGGAAACACTCTAGCCCATGCCCTCTGCCAGAAGGAACCCCCTTCCTCCCACCCCTGCCCAAGGAGGGAAAATCCCCTGGGCCAGATCTGCTCTCTAGAATACCCTGTGTACTTTTCTGATGAAGTATCATAAAGAGGAAATCTGAGGGAAAGAGAAGATTCGGCCCTATCCTCAAGAACCTTCTGTCAAGAGGGAAAAAGGAGATGTGCCCACATGACCCAAGCAGAGAAAATCACAGGCCTTCTCTGTACCTCATCTCATCTGCTCCTCACAGAATCCCTGTGAAGTAAGTGGTATATCCATTTTTCAGATAAGGAAACTGAGGCTCAGAAAGGTCACCCAGAGCAGGGACCTCCGTCATCCCTGTAGCCAAGTGTCTGGCACCCAGTGGCCGCCAGGCAAATGCCAGGTGGAAGAATAAAAGAAGGAAGGGAAAGACGGAGCCTTCATATCCTGGGGAGGGGCCCAGAGCAGAGAAATCTTGGGGGTGGGGGACACCTGGGCTTCTGAAGCCCAGGGTACCCTCCTTCATTGGCTGCTGGGCTTCTGAGTAGCAGGAAGGAGGGAGCCCCACCCAAAGTCCATTCTGTCTGTCTCAAGTCTGTCTTGCAATGCATGGGGAAGAGCTTAGGTATTCAAATCTTTTCTTGGAAATCTCAAGTATTCCATTCGGCTGCCTCAGAATTAGGTTAACTTTATTTACTCATGCTAAACAGGGCCATTTTCTGAGAGGAAATTATGCAATGTCCTATGCAGATGTGGCATCTGGAGAGTGAGCGTCAAGATAAGTGTGGTTGCCAATGTGTTATAAAGATCAGATCGCTGTGCCTCTGGTGGCAGGCTGTGTGTCACTTGATAAGGGGATATGCCATGCTCTACCTGGAATTGCCGCTCACTTGGATTCAGATTCTGGTAATTACATTTCCACCGAGTTGTCTGTCTGTGAACTTTGTTGAGTGCAAAGAAGGAACAGGGAATAAAGCACTTGCAAGTGGCGCATCCTCATGTAGGCTCAGAACAGTCAGAGGGAGCTGCCCCACACACATCTAGACATGTGGCACAAGAAAAGTCAAATTCTTGCCCTTTGTTCTCCCAAGAAGAGAGTCTCTTGAAATTTTCCAAGGGGAATGGTGAAGACAGAGAGGGGATGGGTTTTCTTGGCCACTTTGTGAAAATCAGTCACATTATTTTGCTAAACATGACATGTGCTTTCCAACCAAGAGTGAGGAAGCAGCCATGGCAAACCCATCCTCGGGAAGCAGGTAGAACTGAGCCCGAGCCCAGCTCTGTCCCCAGCCTGTGCGTCTGGCCTCCCCAGGCCTTCAGCTCCTTGTCTGAAAATGGCAGCAGGCCCTCCCTCCAGCTAGTTCTTGCTCCTGGGTCACTTAATAGTCACCAAGGCACCAACCCATCACACGGTAACTGCTTGAATAATTGCTGAATGAACAAATGGCAGACTTATCCACCCATATCAACAAAGTGAGTGTTGATGTAATATCCTCAGTGGCCCTGGAATCCACTGGGTGATGTTAAGATTCTACAAGGTTAAGAAATGCTACAAAGAACACTACAGGTACCCCTCAGGCCCCAACTCTTCCTGTTAAATTCAAACTCGGGAACCAAATAGATCTTCACGGCGAGAATTAATAATAACCTTTGATTGCCCAGCCTGAGTGTGTTACGCACGCTGCTGTGTACTTCTGCACCTTTCACAACAACCCTAGGTGGTCCGTTTTTCCCCCAACATTTTCTTTTAAAAAATTTCAAGCATGCAACCAAGATGACGGAATTGTATACGGAACACCCTGTACCCATCATCCACATTCTGCCACTAACAATGTACTGTACGGTTGACCCTTGAACAGCGGTGGGTCCACTTATACATAGATTTTTTTTCAATAAGTACTACCTCTATTTTCATTTTATAGATCTTTAAGTGTGGGGAAAAGTTTGTGTTGGATTAGAGATCACAGTATGTGGAATCAAAAGAACTAGGGTTTAAGTCCTGATTCTATCCAGTGTTCAGCTAGCTTCCTGCCCTTGGGTGCCATTTATCACTTCCTTTGTTTGGTTTTTTTTTCGTTTTTAATTTATTTTTATTTATCTTTGGCTGCATTGGGTCTTTGTTGCTGCGCACGGGCTTTAGTTGCAGCGAACGGGGGCTACTCTTCATTGCAGTGCACAGGCTTCTCATTGCGGTGGCTTCTCTTGTCGCAGAGCATGAGCTCTAGGGGCACAGGCTTCAGTAGTTGTGGTGCGTGGGCTCGGGAGTTGTGGCTCGCGGGCTCTAGAGCGCAGGCTCAGTAGTTGTGGTGCATGGGCTTAGTTGCTCTGCGGCATGTGGGATCTTCCCAGACCAGCACTCAATCCCGTGTCCCCTGCATTGACAGATGGATTCTTAACCACTGCGCCACCAGGGAAGCCCCACTTCCTTTGTTTTTGAGGCAGAAAAAGCACTAAGTGGATTTTCAACTGCACAAGTGGTCCGCACCCCTAACCCCCTTGTTGTTCAAGGATCATCTGTACTTCTTTTATCACATGTCTACTCTTGTATCCAGCCATCAGCCCATCTTTTCTTTCTTTTTCCTTGTTATTTTTTTCTTTTTTGCAAAGTCAGCTGCAGACACCAGTACCCTTCTCCCTAAAAACATCAGCATACATATGGTACAGTAGAGCAAACAGGCCTTTTATTACCCTGGCCTACAGATGAGGCAACCAAAGCAGTCAGGAGCTCGGGGTCAACACAGCTAGAAAGTGGCAGGGCCACATCTCAACCTCAGGCAGCCTGGCTCGTGACTGTTCGCTGCAGCCATCCCTGCCTTTCGAGCTGTAGTTATGGGGTGGGGAGCAGAGCTAGGTGCCTTGGGAGTGTTTCAGGCAATTGTCTCTTGGAGCTCTGGGGGAGGGGCCGGTGGCAAGGACACCGAAGGCCAGGTCATCAGTGTGGGTTTGGGGATAGCCTGGTGATCATGGCTAAAATATTGGAGCCGAGCACTAGGTGACAGTTTCCCTGGGTGGTTGGGTTTCAGTACATATCCTAAGACCTGCATCCCTGATTGCTACACCCCCTTGCAAACCCGAGGAACACCTGTACCTTTCCCCCTTTATTCTTGGAGGGACAAGACTCATATACCTGGCAGTAGAAATTGCCAAGACCTGCTCTCCATCCAGGAAATATCACACTTTACATCTGCCCTGTGCCGTGCTGGGAAGGAAGGCTTTAGGGAGCTTCAAAGAAGACACAGTAATTGATTGCTACTTGCAGCAAATAACCCATAAGCTGTTGCTGGGTTGATGGAGAAACAGTTACTTAATTTTCTTCAAAGGATTGATTGGACTGTCAGGAAACGCAGCCAACCTAATTGAGTGTGTGCTGGTTCACACCCTAAGTGGGAACCGTCACATCTCTTTCTCCTTTTGATTTCGGAATGTCATGGGCCGTGCGTGGAGTCTCCCCTTGGTGCTCAGAAGGCTCCAGAAGGTCTGGGTGTCACCCGTACAGGACCATTCTCCTCCTTTCTGGGTCTGTAGAATCACCAGGGCCCGGTTCCCTGTCACCCAGCTCTGCCGGGTTACATTTGAATCAGCACAAGACTTCCTTTTCTTGGCACTCAGAGTAGCTCCCAAGGAAATGCATGTGACTTTCTCATGCCCCGGAACGGCTATCGTTTTCAGTTTTGTAGCAGATGTTGATGGAGTGGTGACATCTGGGAGATGGATTGCAGTTTCCCAGAGGGCATCTGGTGGACTGCCTTGTACCGCCTGTGCCTCCCTCTCCTCCCAGACCTCCCCCAGAGAGCCTGATGGGGCCCGATGATTCATCAGCTGCTTCCCAGCCCTGCATTACTGGTTAAGGCCTCTCCCCTCAGCTGCATCCTGTCATCAGAGAGCCACGCCAGGCTGGTTTTCCGTGGAGTGGCTGTCAAAGCTGTATTCAGTGCCACAGGGTACCTTCTCTGTCTCAAAGGGCTGCCATCTGCCCACTAGTCTGAAGGCTTCATGAGGGCAGGGGCTCGGCCCATCCTGCTCGCACTGTATCCCTGCACCTGAATGGAGCCCCAGGGCGGCAGGTACCCAGCGTGCCAGAAAGAGGAGGTCCCAGGGCTGCCACTAGAAGGGGCCGCCAAGTGCCTGGTGAAGGGGGACCTTGCCCAGGAGCACACAGCCGGTTCACGCCATCAGCCACCATGAGATCAAACCCCTGGGACCTGCCTGCAGAGAGCTCTGGTCATTCGACTGTCCCCCTGCTGGACCCAACCAGTATCCTTCACCCTTCAGATCTAGCCGGGATCAGGGGTGCCCCCTTCTCTGAGGGAAACAGGGGTCGCTGCTCTCTCTGGCCCCATCCTGAAGACTAAAACCCCAGGTCACAATCAGCTTGTTCAGGATGCTGTGAAGGCTGCATGTTCCCTCTGGCTTCATAGCTCATCACATTGTGTCAGCCATGTGCCGTTGGGGATGTTACTTGACATCCTGCAGTTTGTGTCCTTGGGAATCAGTGAACCCGCCTCATAGGATCCCAGGAGCTTGTCAAGTCGGAGCTCAGTGCCTGGCCCACAGAAGCACTGGTTGTGGCGTCAGCACAGAACTGCTGGGGGCAGGGGAGGGGGCCCTGTCCAAAGACAGCCCTGACAGTCTTTCAGCATGTGGTTTTTGAGAACCACAGGCCCGAATGGCCCGGCGTCCCCCCTGGACGCGGCCACCAGCTCCCAGGGAAGTCAGGCATCTCCATGTCTTAGCTCTCCCTGCGAGGGCCCACGGTCCCCTGCAGTTTCTTCCTCACTAATCCCTGGCACACCTGCAGGTCTGGAAGAGAAACCCAGCCTGCTCTTGGATCCAGAGAGAGGCCAGGACCACACATTCCTTGCAAAAGGACTCAGATGCTTTTCTGCTCACAAAGGAAATCCTGGTCTCCTATTAGCTGTGAAAGGTCCCTGTGGGCCTGTTATCTTAGAATCCCAGGGTAAGCCTGCCTTTCTCAAGGAATCGGTACCTTGTTCCCAGCCCTTCCTGACCTCTGATTAACAGAAGGCACCTGAAAGACTTGGTAGTGTTTACAGAGTTGGTAATCTAAACTCCAGCTGTGGTGGTGTTCCAAGAATTGGACCTAAAGCCCAGGGTATTGGATTTCAAAGCGCTGGAATTCAGCTGGCCCAGAAATCCCACTGTAAGGATAAAGACCTCGATTCTAAATGTATCTGCAGCCACCAAGCCAAGAATTAAATTACGGTATTGGCATCCATACTTTATTATGAAGGGATCATTTAAATACAGCAAAAGTCAATCAGCCCCATTTATTGCTCAGTAATGAGCTATGGCCTGTCAGAGGGAGCTGTGGAGGAAGAAGGCTTCAGCCCGGGGGGGGCTAAGAGGACAGCCGTTGCAAAGTCCTTTGCCTTCAGTAGGGGAGGACCAGAAGATGTTAGCATCTCTGCATCCAGTGATAAATACTTCTTCATCGCCTGCCACTGCCCAGCCCCGCTCCTGTGGGTACAACAGTGAGTGAGACAGGTCAGGCCCTGCCTTCTTGGGGCTTCTGTCCAGATAGGGAGCAGGCCCCAACCAGGGAGGAAGGAGTAAACGGGACCCTTGGAGGCTGGCAGGCGTTAGGGATCAGCAGGGGGCTAAGGTGGGTAGATGTGGTGGAGAGTGAAGGGGTGGCTGGGTCCATCACCCCACAAGAGTTCTGAGAAACAGCCAAAAGCCATGATTTAGTTTCTCCCTCTGAAGAGCCTTAGTCTAGAGCCTGCATCCAGCAAGCGTGACTTTACCTCAGGCGGAGGGGTTCTGACCAGTGAGTCAGGGCTCCAGAAAAAGTCAGGGCACTTCCAGGCAACAACCACTGCTGTGCTGGGTGCGGCCCCAGGCCTCCCTCAGATCTCTTGATGGTCCTGCCAGGGTTATAAGTAACCTGAGATGCAGAGAGGGAGGTGGCTTGTCCAGGGTCACACAGCTTTTAATGGCAGAGCTGGGATTTAAACCCAGGTCTCTACAGCTCCAAAACCCAAGCCGTTCTTACCCAGACAAGTTGCCCTGATTCTGCACTTCATGGCAAGGTGGCTCTTTCAAGCTTTTTCCTCTTCTCCTCCTCTCTCCCAGCATCTTAAACTTCTGTTGGAAAATGGCTGCACTCCTTTCCCTTCATGCTGCTAAACACTGCAGGACCTTTCGTGCATCCACATCAGCCCTGGGCTGTTTCTCCAGGCTGGTGCTCCATGGTGTGGTGTACAGCCCCTTGGTGGTGCTGGAAGAATTTTAGAATTTTAAGTGTGCCTGGATACAGTACTAAATTACACTAAATCACAGTTGCAATTCTCTGTTGCTGAGTAACAAACCACCTTAAAATTCAGTGGCTTAAAACAACTACCGTCATTCACTTTGCTCACAGATCTATAATTTGCCCAGGGCTCAGTGGGAATAGCTTATCTCTGCTACACATGGTACCAGCTGGGGACTAGAGGATCAGCTGGGGGCTGTGGGTCCAGGGCCTTGGTTTCTCTCAGTCGGTGTCTCCATGGTTGCTTGGGCTTCCTCACAGCATGGCGGATAGGTTCCAAGAGCATTTTCATGACCTTGCTTAGAAATCATACAGGATCGCCTCCACTGTACTCTGTTGGTCTAGGCAATCACAGAGGCCCACCCAGGTTCAAGGAGAAGGGACACAGACACTACAACCTGATGGGAGGAGGGTCAAGGTCACACTGTAAGAAGAGCACATAGTGGGGGAGCTATTGCTGTGGCCAACCATAGAAAGTATAGTCCACAAGAAAATACGTTTCAGTGCCCCTCGGGTCCTTTCTGTTACATCAAGGAGAAGGTCTCAGATTGGTACTCGTTTGTCTTAGAACTTCTCTAACTCCTGGGACTCCCTTTTTATCAAAAGAGCAGGCTTTAGGCTATAATTTAATAAAAAGATCTTTTCAATCTATTTTCATGGTCACCTTGTTTATTATAAGTAATTCAGCTTTTCCATTCATTGTAATGATAGGAAGTTAACTTTTAAAATAAATTTATTTTGGTAAAACATGAGTGCTTTCAAGAGGAAAATTAAGGACAAGTTCTACTTTGC
This sequence comes from Stenella coeruleoalba, assembly GCF_951394435.1. Taxonomy (NCBI): domain Eukaryota; kingdom Metazoa; phylum Chordata; class Mammalia; order Artiodactyla; family Delphinidae; genus Stenella; species Stenella coeruleoalba. The sequence goes on from NC_137161.1 coordinate 58,201,182, forward strand.
TGCTCTAGATTTACTCTCACCTGAGCATATGAATAGGAGGTTCCTTTGTCTGTTGTAGCAAAAGTTTATAAACAACCTGAATGGCCATCAGCTGGGGAGCTGTGACATCATTAAGAGTCACGACTGCAGTGGGAGAGAATGCAGCTATGAAAAATAGTGAGGCACGTCCCTGCGTGCTGATGTATCACCAAAACGCAGGCTTCATTGGTAAAAGCAAAGGGTGTATGTGGCATCTGTGAAAGGCAAGGCAGGGGGTGGGGGGTACAGCTACATGTCCACTTGGAAATGCAGAGTGGACAGATAACAAGACATCAGTAGTGGTTGCCTCTGCAGAAGAGGACTGGGGAGATTTACCATCCACTATAAAAAATTCCACATCTTTTTTTTGTTTTTGAAAATTGACCCGTTTCAATCTCTTGAAAACAAAAACACGACACAACATCAGTTTTGTTTTTTTGTTTCGTTTTCTTTTGTGTTGCCATCTACAATTCAGTTATATCTAAATTCTAAGACCAGAGTCCCCTGCCCAGAAGCAAAGAAAAAATTCCACACCTTTTAAAATAGGAACATGCTAATGTATTATTTATTCAAAGAGATTGATAAGCTTAATGTCTTCAAATAGAATAAAGTGACAAATCTTTCCCCCTTTCAAATAAATGAACCGAAAGGCAGTGCCTAAGGGTAGGAGGAACACATCACCCCTCCCTGGAGGGAGGTTCCTTCTGGTCCTGGGGTGCAGTGGAGACGTCTGTCATCCCACCTGCTCTGCCCCTAGGGCCCGGTCCCTCCCCACATGGAGACTTGGTCTCCATTATGGTTTGTGGTCCCGAGCCCCAGCATCCCTGCCGGCCCCCAAGCCCCTTGCGGCAGTGCCAAGCCTCATTCTTCACGGTCTGGTTCCCTAATACAGGATCTAACACCCACACGTTTGTTGAGCTGGATGCCAGAGCTCTTCAGCTCACACATCTGGCCAGTTTGGAAACGTGCACACCTGTGTGCCCAGAGGCGCTGCCGGTTTCTTGCCGTTGCCCTGGTCTCAATGATGGTCACTGCACTTAGGGACCAGGGAGAGCCGGCCGGCCGACAGCTGGGCCTGGTGCTGCTTCCCAACCCTGGCTGGGCCCCGGAAGGACCTGAGGCCCTTTGTGTAGGAGAGTCACTTTTTTTTAAATTTAAGTACACAAACAACATACCTCTTGGAAAAATCAGAACACTGCATATAAATTAAAACGACTTGACCCCTCACCCACAGTCCCACCTCCTCCCCTCCAAAGAGATAATCACTCTGCACCCTGCCAGACATTTTCTTAAACTTTTCTTTTACACACACATACTTGAGTCCATAGAAAATATGCAGTGTGATTTTGTGTGGTTTGATTTTATACAGATTGTGTCATGCTGCATGTGTCATGCTGCAACATTTTCCACTCAGCAGCACGTTCTTGAGACTAAACCTTGTTGAAACATCTAGAGATCTCATTCCTTCCTTGTTATTGCCATATGTTTTTACACCGAATAAACATACATTTTTTAAAAAAGCTTTCCCTTCTCACTGGACATCTGGGTCATTACAGACCGAAATCCAGCTGTCAACATCCTTGTTCCTGTCTCTCAGCCCACGCGTGTGTCTTCCTGGGAACATACCAATTGCCGGGTCATAGAGTGTGAAACTTTCAGTTTTAATAAATAATGCTGATTTGCCCTTCAAAATGGCTACGTTAATTAATTCTACAAGCAGCGTTTGAGAATGTCAGTTTTTCTGTGGCCTCCCCAGTACCTGATGTTATCAGCCATTTTTATTTTTGCCAGTGCGGTGGGATCCAGTTCTCATTTGTCTCCTGATTTAGCACAAGGGGGAGCACCTGTGTGTGTGTTCATTCTCTTGTCTGTGAATGGCCTGTGGAGTTCTTCATATTTTCTCCTTTATTCATCTTTTGCCTTTTAAAGGTATTTTGCAAATATTTCCCCTCGTCTGTTTGTGGGCTCGTCTGTTATCCGTGAGGTAAATTTTAATTTTGAGGTAGTTTATCAGCCTTACACTTATTTATTCATATGTGTGGATCCTCGTTTCTTTTTTAGAGAAATCCTTCCCTAAGGTCATATGGATAGTCTGATAAATTTCTGTCAGTTTAAAAACTAAAGCCCTCGGCCCCACCCCTTTTGAAGTGAAGTTGGTGGGGGAAGGACGCAGGAGACCCAGGTGGGCCGAGAGATTTGAGCAGTGCCAGTGTAGGGGTCGCCCGTCACCTGCACGGGCCTCCCCCGACCACAAGCCAATCCTGAGAGGCCGCCACGCACCCCGACATAGCCGCCCGCTTCTGAGTCCTCCCCACAAGCCTGCATCCCTCGCTCCCGCTACCTGGGTACCCGGCACGCCTCCGCCCGGCTCAGAGTGAAATCCACGGGCGCCCGCTCGCAGGCAGCAGGTGAAGGACTTGGACCGTGGGCAGAGCTGGGCCCCGTTCCACAGCTCTCTCTCCTGGGTCCTCCTCCGACGGGAATGCTCACAGCCAGCATGTGGAGCAGCTGAGGGGAGAGCCCAGGGGGTGAAGGCGTTTCCTAAGATGCCGCCCCAGGGGCCCGCAGATGTCACCCCAGCCAGACTCCCTTGATCTCTCTGCAGGGTACCCATATGCCCTTCTGTTAGTCCACGGAAGCCGCTTCATTTCTCCTTAACTGCCCCCACAGCTGCTGAAAAGCCAAGGGCTCCCTCCCTCTTGGAGCCATCCTGTCTCACTGGTGACGGTTGCCTCTTAGTTTTCTTACAAAATCTCTCACGGGGCTTTGATGTCTCAATTGCATTTCTGAAAGTTGTTCCACTTTGGGGTTTTGTCCTTCCTTTTTTGTTCTTTGTGGCAGAGGTGGTAGGTCTATTTTTGCCCCTGAAGTCCCTAAGGCCCCTGGGCTTTGTAAAGGGGGTTGCCTGCCGACAGACCCCACTGACACCAACGCCCTGGCTGTGCCCGCTTTCCCGGCTCTCACCCGCACATGAACCTCTTCTGTGAATGTGGGGAAAGAAGAGCCAGGTTGTCCTGTTGAGGGGGGAAGGGAAGGGGGAGAGAAAGAGAAAGGAAAAAGGAAAGAAAAGGCATCCTTTATGAGTTTAGTTTTCTCTTTTTAAAAAGTAAAAGATTCTAATTGGGGAACATGTTTTAAGTATTGAGTAAAGAAAATAAACTCTACCTACCACAAAGAAAATGTTTGTAAGAAAGAGTGTGAGGACTTCCATTTCTGATAATACAGGAGACTAGTGTCTTCCATGTGGAACTAGAAATTCTGGATACAGTCATTTTTAGAACTCTTCTTAAATACTTGGCTGGACCCTTGGGAAAGGGAGGACGTTTCTTGCCCTCAATAAGGGAATGTGCAATCCAGACCGCTGAGCCTGTCTGGTGCTGGTGTTTGCCACAGGGTATCTGGCTGTGCCAGGTGGTCATATGCTGGGGAGGAAAGACAGAAACACAAGGTCTTTCAAAGCTGAGACGATAGACCGGAAGGCATCCCATGAAGCCAGGATCTCAGACGGATTATGCTCTCAGAGGGTTAAACTGAGGTAGTGTGGGAGGTGGGGGGAGGGGGAAGAGGAGGGAGGGGAAAAGAAGATGGCAGAGGAGAAATGTACCTATCATCCCTTAGACCTAAATGAAAAGTAAAAATGGAGAGGGGGTGTGTGGCGAAACCTTGGCAGAATACCTGAGCCCAAGGGTTTTTTGTTGTTCTTTTGTTTGTTTATAAATTTATTTATTTTATTCATTTATTTTTGGCTGCGTTGGGCCTTCGTTTCCGCATGCAGGCTTTTTCTAGTTGCGGCGAGCAGTGACTACTCTTCATTGTGGTGTGCGGGCTTCTCATTGCAGTGGCTTCTCTTGTTGCCGAGCACGGGCTCCAGGCATGCAGGCTTCAGTAGTTGCGGCACGCAGGCTCAGTAGTTGTGGCTCGTGGGCTCCAGAGCACAGGCTCAGTAGCTGTGGCGCACGGGCTCAGTTGCTCCGCGGCATGTGGAGTCTTCCCGGACCAGGGCTCAAACCCGTGTCCCCTGCATTGACAGGTGGATTCTTAACCACTGCGCCACCAGGGAAGCCCCTGAGCCCAACTTTGTCACATGTGCTTGGGGCCAGAATTGTTACTATCTGTGTTAACTTTCCCCCCAACCGGCCACCAATAAAATGAAGCCAAATATTAGGTCACAGAACGTATTGGGGTGATGAAAGTGCTCTACAACTGGAGTGTCACCGTCAGTGCACAGCTGTAAATTTACTAAAACTCAAACTGTACACTTAAAATGGGACAATTTTATGGTATATAAATTATCCCTCAATAAAGCTGTTTACGAAAAAAAACCCCACCTACCATTCTTCTAATCAGGACTGTCGTTTTGTTTTTTTTTTGTTTTTTTTTTTTTTGCGGAACGTGAACCTCTCGCTGTTGTGGCCTCTCCCGTTGCGGAGCACAGGCTCCGGACGCGCAGGCTCAACAGCCATGGCTCACGGGCCCAGCCGCTCTGTGGCATGTGGGATCTTCCCGGACCGGGGCACGAACCCGTGTCCCCTGCATCGGCAGGCGGACTCTCAACCACTGCGCCACCAGGGAAGCCCTCAGGACTGTCTTTTAATGTTTCAGTATATTTCTCTGTGCTTGTATTTCTTTGTAGGGATACTTTTTTTTTTAACATATCAACATCATAGTTATAAAGTTTTTATCACCTTGTTCATTTAAAATTGTAATGTCTTTTCCAATGCCATTGCAGTTATTTGTAAATAGGATTTTTTACTTGGGTCTGTAATACGTATTTCAAAAGTACATGTTGAATACTTTCTCATTTTAAAATAATTTCAAGTAATACAGTGGTATAGAGGGCAAAAATTAAAGTTCTCCTGTTGATACCACAGACACACACACACACACACACACACACACACACACACACACTCTCCCACCCACCCCAGTTCTCACTTCCCTCCCCATAGGTAACCACAGTTCACAGTTTAGTTAAACATAATTTTTAAATGGGTATATAATTTTCCATATGATGGGAAAAAAATCATACTCAAGTGGTTCCCCTATTTGGGGGCATTTAGGTTGTTTCCTAGTTCAGCTGTTTCTTTTAAAACATGTTACAGAGGGGCTTCCCTGGTGGCACAGTGGTTGAGAGTCCGCCTGCCGATGCAGGGGACACGGGTTCGTGCCCCGGTCCGGGAAGATCCCACATGCCACAGAGCGGCTGGGCCCGTGAGCCATGGCCGTTGAGCCTGCGCGTCCGGAGCCTGTGCTCCACAACGGGAGAGGCCACAACAGTGAGAGGCCCACATACCACCAAAAAAAAAAAAAAAAACATGTTACAGAGGGTTTCACTGGAGGGAACTCAAAGCAGACTGTATACTTAATGGCCCTGCGTTACTCTGGTGATTTCAAAGCCATCAAGGACAAGCAGTAAATTAGACCTCAAATCTGGGAGTAACTTCCAGCTAAGAGAAGGGACCGAGCATAAGCTGAGGACCCCCTGCTAAATGCTTTACCTACCTGTTCTCATTTTAAGGCATCAGACATCTCAAGATAGGGGACATTATTCCCATTTTACAGATGGGAAACCGTGGTTTAGAGAGGCCAAGAGCCTTGCCCCAGATGGCGCATCATCTAGTGTAGAGCTCGGCTCTAAGTTGTCAGACACCAAACTGAGGTCTTGGTGATTCTATAACCGAGCGAGGGGCTCTTCCTTTCCCGTCTTCACTTAATCTAGGTGAACGCCGTCACAGGTGTAAACCACCAGCGCCTGCAGGGAAGCACTGAAATGTTACTGGGATTCCGGATTTGTTGGTTATTTTTTTAGCTACAGGTGCAGTGCCTAATCCACAGCTAACATTGTACTGATGCTTTATGTACTTTATCTGAGTTAGTCCTCACAAACAGTGCTTTGAGTGGGAGGGGCATGATCCCCATTTTTCAGATGAGGAATCTGAAGCCCAGAGAGGTACAGTAAGTTGCCTACCATGACTTGGAGGAGGGACTCAGACCCAGGTGTGTGTGACTTCCAGCCCAGGCTCCGGTGCCAAGCTGCATTGCCCGGCAGAACACAAGTCAGCTGGAGTGTGTCCGTCAAGCTGGGCAGCGGACTGCACCTCACTATGCTCTCTGTCCCCCTCTACCACAGACAACAGCGACCTGATCGCGTGCACGGTGATCACCAAGGATGGCAGCATGCTCCAGCGGTTCCTGGCTGTCGACATTTACCAGATGAGTTTGGTGGAGCCTGACGTGTCCAGGCTGGGCTGGGGAGTGGTCAAGTTCGCAGGCCTTCTGCAGGTACGATGGCCGAGAGCTCCGGAAGCTCTTCTCGGTCGGCTGTACAAACACCCACAAAAGTGTCATCTTTACGGTCAAGTTCTAATGACATAAGGGCCACATGAACAGATTATCATTGACAAAAGTTAGAATACCTCACAGATAAGAGCCTAGTCCCCTTTGACCAAAACCCAATTCTGACTCCTCTCATCCATTATCAGATACGGTGCTTTGCCGAATATGTGTATGACTATAACTACATGTACTGTTTTTAAAAATTGTACAACATATAGTTGGAATGGGGTGTGTGTGTGTGTGTATTTTTTATCCTGTCACATTGAATGTATTGTAAACTTTGCTTTTTTCACTCAACTAATGTTTCACTCAACTAATGTTCTGGAGAACTGACTGTGTTAGTCTCTGCAGGCTTACTGGTGTTCTTTTAACTGCTTCCTGACCACACACCAAGGCAGAGTTAGCCAGCACCCTGTGGCTGCTTCCAGCTTTTTACCCTTACAGACAGTGCTGCCGTGAACAGAATTGCCCTGACTTCCTCGTGCACTTGGGCCAACGTTTCCCTAGGGAAGATACCAGGAAGTTGGGCTGTGTCTATTTCCTCTCTAGAATGATTGTTGCCGCTGGTGATTTATAGACGTTCCTGTGTCCTCCACCTCTCCAGCAGGCCTGGGCTCTAAACTGTCAAACGTCAAGCTGGAGCGTGGGTTTTCTTAATGTTTGTCTAAATGATGGGTGACTAATGCCAGCTAGTTGGTCGAATGAAGCGTGGAACCAGATGAGTTGAAAACAGCCTCCAGCTCACGCCCTCCCCAACCATCACCCCCGCCAGACCCCTGGGCCCTGAGTTGCCCTGCGCTGAGTCCGTTTCCTTGCTGGGCAGTCCTGGTTGCTGGCAAGGCCTTGCTGGGGCGACCCACATCCACCTCTCCAGGGCAACCCACTCCCCAAGAGGACCACCCACGTGTTTGAGGATGCTGTTGCAACCATTTCCCAGCCTCCTCTTTTTCAAGATCTTTCCATTTAAAAAAGGTCTTTTACAGAAGGTGGTGTGAGAAGCAGCTATCTGAAGAACCTCTCATTTAGAAAAAGACTTCCACGTACGAGACTGTCCATTAGGTGACTTTGTGCTTCTTATTTATCTAGGTTTATGATCAATTTCCTTTAGAATTTAGTGTCAGGAAAGTGTTTTTATCCCTCAAAGGATTAACACATGTCGTCCCTCAGACAATGAAAGGCACATAAACCTTTTCTTTTGGTTGTCTTCCAGTAGCTTCCATTTGTCAGGCCATTATTACATGCCAGCCTCTCTCTCCGTCTTAAAAGCATAATATCTCATCTAATTCCCACTGCAACATTTTGTGCCAGATTGAATGCCTGTGAACAGTATCTGTCTTGCTTCATGAGCCTTTTCAACATTTTCCCCACCTTTCTGACTTTCATGTCTGTCTCCTGTCTCCTGCTTTTATCTCAAACCTTACTTAGTGGGAAGCAAATTCTTTGCACAGAATCCAATCTGAGGTTTTAGATTGGATTTGTCCTGAGGATACTTGCTGTACGTGAGTTCTCCTCTACCTTTCAAGTGTAACTTTCTTCAAATGTCTGCTAAGTGGTCCTCCCCTGTTCCTTTCTCGGAGTTAGCTATTTCCTTTAGGGACCAGGAATTTGTCAGAGACATACAAATGGGAGCTAAGGATGCCCCCTTCTTAAGAGAAGCAAGGAAGGAATTGTTACGCTGGAGGAGATCACACTGGAAAGGACTAGGAACTTGGGTTTGTTATCTCTAGTTCTCCGAAGCAAGAATTGTTGGAGTCTGTTGGGCTCCCTGAGGCCCCATGTAGAGGCTGGTGTCCCGTGTGTTTACTAGCTGCCTCAAGTTCTCGCGGGGATGGAACCGGCCGCCACGGCCAGCATCAGCCACTTGAGCTGTCTGTGCTTCCCACCGCTCACTTCCCGCCAGGCCTGGCCTGGCCTGGTTTGTGCCCATCCTTGACTCTCTCAGACTTGGGGGGCTGATGGTCTCCTCCAGAGCAAAAGCAAAGTTCAATCTGGGGGACCTCATTCTAGATGAGACGTGAATCCACAGCTTCCGAGCAGCTACCTTCCCCCTGAACCTAACAGACACCCTTTCTTTGGCCTCCTCCCCCCGCAGGACATGCAGGTGACTGGCGTGGAGGACGACAGCCGCGCCCTGAATATCACCATCCACAAGCCTGCATCCAGCCCCCATTCCAAGCCCTTCCCCATCCTGCAGGCCACCTTCGTCTTCTCGGACCACATCCGCTGCATCATCGCCAAGCAGCGCCTGGCCAAGGGCCGCATCCAGGCGAGACGCATGAAGATGCAGAGAATAGCTGGTGAGTGCAGCCCCGGCGGGTGTCCTCTCGGCAGTGGGGCAGCAGCTGCCGCAGGCCATTAGCATGACTCTCGCGTTGACCTTGAGAACCCTTGTGACTCCTCTAGAAGAGGAAACGTATGGTTCAGGAATAAGTTGTGTTTTGGTGAGAGAATGGAGAACCTTGAGTGTTTGGTTTCTACAAGTCTAGGGCTGCTTGGAAGAGGCAAGCCCTCCCTCCCAGGCAAGAGGCAGCTGTCAGTGTGGGACGACGGTTCTCCCTCCCGCACACGGACGTTCTCTAGCGTATGCCTGCAAAGCGCTTCGACGTTCCTCTGCCACCTCTGACCCTTAAAACAACCCTTGAGATGAGTAGGGCCTGTTCTGCCCATTTTACAGAAGAGTAAACTGAGGCTCAGTGACTTGCCCACAGCCACGCAGGCAGTTAGTTGGCAGAACCCAAACACAGAACTTCCTACACTAAAGCCCATCCCTTCCTCCTCTCCGTTCCCAGCTCTCATGAGAGGCAGCCCTGCCTGGTGAGGGGCCGTAACCCAGCACTGGATTCGGAAGTGTTATTTCACATTGCACCGGGACTGTGGTGAATCTGTGAGGTGGCCCTACACCGCCCAGTGTCAGGAAGACCCCAGCTTTCTTAGAAGTGAGGGCACTGAAATGAGGGCATTCCCTTCATCAGGGTGGAAGGCACAGCGTCCTCCTCGGGGAAAAGGCGTTCTGTCAACTCCTAAAATCACGAACAGCCTTTCACAAGAAACCAGTGCCTTTCAGCTCAAGCACCAGTGGTCGTTCTGGTGTGGTCACTGGGAGGCTTTCCAGTCCACTGGGAGAGAAGGGGAGCGTTCTCGAGGGGTCACCTAAAAAGAAACACTTGGAGGGCAGGGTTTCTGGATATCGCGAACTCAGTCATTTCCTGCACGTGCCCCGTTGATTTGCGCAGGCTTGCATCCCATATAGTCCTCATCTTATTTCTCACTTAGCTGAAACTTGGCCTCCAAAATCATTACAGAAGCATTTTGTAATGTGCAAAGTGACTTAAATCATTCAGTCCTTTCTCTTAAGATTTATTTCCAGAGGGTTGTTTGTTTTTTTTTAATGTAAAGCAATTTCTCACAGCTGGCATCAAGGCTAAATATTTCATTTGAAAATTGAGAATTATGCCGTAAAGTGGCTGTTAGAACTAACGCCTTGGGTGTTTCTCACATTGATTTTAAAGCCCCTCCAAATTGCTGTATCGTGAGATTTCTGCGTGGAAGAGAGGACAGCAGCAGAGACACACACACTCATAAATACACAGGCACACGTGCGTGTAAGTTCTGTCTCACACACTCTTCCCCACACGCATAGATTTATGAACTTTCACAGCAGAATTGGCCCCGTTTGCTTTGGGGTCTGAAACTGTACCCAGGGCTAAGCCTTGGTAGGGTCTTTAGTGTATGGAAGCCAAGAATCCGAGGTGAAGATGGGCCTGGCGTTCATCTCTGAACCACTCTGTAGGCACTGCTTGTGTTATGAGCCTCAGGCGGGACCCTTGGTGTCACGCTGGTCTCCCCAGCTCGAGGCTGCTGGCTGCCTGCTTGGCATTGTCCGAGGGATGTGCCTGGCAGGGATGTGGCCACACCTGCTACAGCCGTGCCACCCAAAATCTTGTCACCTACATTCCCATCCCACGCACGTGCTGAGCTTGAACCACGGGTTTGTTTGAACGTAGCCCTCCTGGACCTCCCGATCCAGCCGACAACTGAAGTCCTGGGGTTTGGTCTCAGCTCGTCCTCTACCCAGCACCTGCCTTTCCGCTTCTACGACCAGTGCCGCCGGGGCAGCAGCGACCCCACAGTACAGCGCTCTGTGTTTGCGTCGGTGGACAAGGTGCCAGGTAAGCCGGCCCCCACCCTGTGCCACCTCCTGTCCCCTCCGGGGAGCGGGAGAGGGGTGGTTCCAGGACCTTCTCTGTCTTGAGCCTGTGTAGGCTTTCCTTCCCCTCTCAGAAACCCCGTTTCTTAGAACTTATCAAAGTGCTACACAAGATTAAACACAAGCCCCAGAAAGAAATCTTGGCTTTCTCTTTGGTGTTCTGCCGCCGGGGTTTGGTTTTCCAGAGATTTGTTTGAGGGTGTGGAAGAACTTCTCAGAATTAAGGCTAAAAATTTCTTGGAAATTTCTTGGAACTACTTTAGATTATTAGTAACGAGGTTGTGGGAGAGTCAGTTCCTCCATGTAGGATGACTAGAAAGAACTAGTGTGTGCAGTTCCTGTTTAAGCCCCTGAAGAAGTGAGACTTCAGAAGAAGGTCCCGCTGCCCCTGGGGCGGCTGCCACTCTCTTCTTTCTGGGAGCCTCTCTTCCCACTTTCCCCGAAGCGCATCTCTAACTTTCCTCCCTGCCTCTCCAAAAGAGAAGCATGAATAGAAAGTTCAAGGTCGCCTGGTGGAGCTGAAAGTACTGGTTCTCCAGAAGGGCCGGCAGGCTCCCCCTTCCTGTTCTGACATGTCTGCTTTAAGTAAATCCATATGCATCCCAACCCCTCGAAAGACAACCTTGCCCTTGGTTACAAAGCTTCAGAAAACTGGCCGAGCTGTCCCCTGCAACTTCACTTCTCCGCAGTTAGGGCTTCGAACCTCAATTGCAAATGTGGCAAAATGTTTTCAAAAGCAGTTATACATTTAAGAACAAAATCTAGTGAAAAGAACCTGACCCAAACAAGGATCCCTGTTTCCCCTCCACCCCGTGATTCATTCTGATTTCATTCTTTGATTTGATTAATTCATTTCAGAAATATAGTATCTACTATAAGCATATGATTTCTTTAAACCCAAACAGGACATGATAAAATGAAAAATAAGACTACTTGGCCCCAGAAGTGACCATGGTTAACAGTTTCTTGCATTTCCTTCCAGAAATGTTTTGCTTGTCTGTCTTTACGCCCGGGGTTATACCATATGTGTGATGCTACATCTTGCTGTTTTCACGTATTGACAAGTCAGTGTTACGTGTAAGCACATGTCAGTCGACCTAACGCTCATGCACTGTTGTGTGGTATTTTATCATATGGACGGAACAAAAAAGTCTTTTATAACGTTTTGTATTGATGGACATTTGAGTCATTTCCAGTGTCTTGCTCTTCCATTGTCAAAGTGAACCTCCTCGGGGTATCTTTGTGTAAGTGTGCAAATCTCACGTGTCTATGGGATAAATTCCCAGCGGTGGATCTGCTGAGTCAAAGGGGAGGTTTTTTCATCTTAATATATGTAGTCCCAACATGCACTCTGGAAAAAGTGCCCCAGTTCACGCTGCCACCCACTGCCTGCGACTGCTTTCATTCTTTTTTTTTTTTTTTTAACATCTTTATTGGGGTATAATTGCTTTACAAAGGTGTGTTAGTTTCTGCTTTATAACAAAGTGAATCAGTTATACATATACATATGTTCCCATATCTCTTCCCTCTTGCATCTCCCTCCCTCCCACCCTCCCTATTCCACCCCTCCAGGCGGTCACAAAGCGCTGAGCTGATCTCCCTGTGCTATACGGCTGCTTCCCACTAGCTATCTACCTTACGTTTGGTAGTGTATATATGTCCATGCCTCTCTCGCGCTTTGTCACAGCTCACCCTTCCCGCTCCCCATATCCTCAAGTCCGTTCTCCAGTAGGTCTGTGTCTTTATTCCTGTCTTACCCCTAGGTTCTTCGTGACATTTTTTTTTCTTAAATTCCATATATATGTGTTAGCATACGGTATTTGTCTTTTTCTTTCTGACTTGCTTCACTCTGTATGACAGACTCTAGGTCTATCCACCTCATTACAAATAGCTCAATTTCGTTACTTTTTATGGCTGAGTAATATTCCATTGTATATATGTGCCACATCTTCTTTATCCATTCATCTGATGATGGGCACTTAGGTTGTTTCCATCCCTGGGCTATTGTAAATAGAGCTGCAATGAACATTTTGGTACATGACTCTTTTTGAATTATGGTTTTCTCAGGGTATATGCCCAGGAGTGGGATTGCTGGGTCATATGGTAGTTCTATTTGTAGTTTTTTAAGGAACCTCCATACTGTTCTCCATAGTGGCTGTACCAATTCACATTCCCACAAGCAGTGCAGGAGTGTTCCCTTTTCTCCACACCCTCTCCAGCATTTATTGTTTCTAGATTTTTTGATGATGGTCATTCTGACTGGTGTGAGATGATATCTCATTGTAGTTTTGATTTGCATTTCTCTAATGATTAATGACGTTGAGCATTCTTTCATGCGTTTGTTGGCAGTCTGTATATCTTCTTTGGAGAAATGTCTATTTAGGTCTTCTGCCCATTTTTGGATTGGGTTGTTTGTTTTTTTGTTATTGAGCTGCACGAGCTGCTTATAAATTTTGGAGATTAATCCTTTGTCAGTTGCTTCATTTGCAAATATTTCCTCCCATTCTGAGGGTTGTGTTTTGGTCTTGTTTATGGTTTCCTTTGCTGTGCAAAAGCTTTGAAGTTTCATTAGGTCCCATTTGTTTATTTTTGTTTTTATTTCCATTTCTCTAGGAGGTGGGTCAAAAAGGATCTTGCTGTGATTTATGTCATAGAGTGTTCTGCCTATGTTTTCCTCTAACAGTTTGATAGATTCTGGCCTTACATTTAGGTCTTTAATCCATTTTGAGCTTATTTTTGTGTATGGTGTTAGGGAGTGATTTAATCTCATACTTTTACATGTACCTGTCCAGTTTTCCCAGCACCACTTATTGAAGAGGCTGTCCTTTCTCCACTGTACATTCCTGCCTCCTTTATCAAAGATAAGGTGACCATATGTGCATGGGTTTACCTCTGGGCTTTCTATCCTGTTCCATTGATCTATCTTTCTGTTTTTGTGCCAGTATCATAATGTCTTGATTACTATAGCTTTGTAGTATAGTCTGAAGTCAGGGAGCCTGATTCCTCCAGCTCCGTTTGCCCACTCTTATTCAACATAGTTTTGGAAGTTTTAGCCACAGCAATCAGAGAAGAAAAGGAAATAAAAGGAATCCAAATCGGAAAAGAAGAAGTAAAGCTGTCACTGTTTGCAGATGACATGATACTATACATAGAGAATCCTAAAGATGCTACCAGAAAACTACTAGAGCTAATCAATGAATTTGGTAAAGCTGCAGGATACAAAATTAATGCACAGAAATCTCTTGCATTCCTATACACTAATGATGAAAAATCTGAAAGTGAAATCAAGGAAACACTCCCATTTACCATTGCAACAAAAAGAATAAAATATCTAGGAATAAACCTACCTAAGGAGACAAAAGACCTGTATGCAGAAAATGATAAGACACTGATGAAAAAATTAAAGATGATACAAATAGATGGAGAGATATACCATGTTCTTGGATTGGAAGAATCAACATTGTGAAAATGACTCTACTACCCAAAGCAATCTACAGATTCAATGCAATCCCTATCAAACTACCACTGGCATTTTTCACAGAACTAGAACAAAAAATTTCACAATTTGTATGGAAACACAGAAGACCCTAAATAGCCAAAGCAATCTTGCTTTCATTCTTAAATCCAGTCTTAGGCTACAAGACTGATTGTAGCCCTGCCTCTGTTTTCAGCCATGCAATATGAGATGATTCTGCCTGCTCAGGGGTCTGGAGGCTTCTTTGTTAAAAATTCTCCAGGTTGCTTTCTGCCCTGTAGAGATGGTTGCTAAGTAAATATAAATGATGACCATGAGTCTAGGTTAACTAAATACACACTGGCCTGGTAAGAAATCATCTCTTTCTTCCTTTTTTTTTTTTTTTAAACACACAGTTGTGGGCTTCCCTGGTGGCGCAGTGGTTGGGAGTCCGCCTGCCGATGCAGGGGATATGGGTTCGTGCCCCAGTCCGGGAAGATCTCACATGCCGCGGAGCGGCTAGGTCGGTGAGCCATGGCCGCTGAACCTGCGTGTCCGGAGCCTGTGCTCCGCGACGGGAGAGGCCACAACAGTGAGAGGCCCGTGTACTGCAAAAAAAAAAAAAAAATCAATAAACACACAGTTGTAATTTTATTATAACATTTGTATAAGGACCGCTTTGTAATTTTTTAAATTGAAATATAATTGACATTTAAGATGATATTACTTAAGAAATCAGTTCTTTAGGGTCATCAGGGCTTCTCTGAGCTCAGGAACTAATGGGTTAAGGAGAAAAGCTTGGTCCTTATTTCCGCTCCCCCATCTTTGGAACAAGGCAAGTGTAAATATAAACAGAGCCGGATGTCACGGGGTCTTCGGCCTCTGCATAGCCACCCCTCTGTTTGCAGAAGGCTTTGCAATTACTTACTTCTCCCATCCTGCCTGGGCTCCAGGGGTAGAGTGAGGTTATCCAGTGCTGGGGGTGTCACCCTGCCGACAGTGGCCCAGGCCTGCTGCCTCACGGGTTGGGGAGTGGGCAGGGGGGCACAGCTGGAATGCCCAGTGTCTTCTTGCTGGTCCCAGGGTCGGGATACGTGACGCTGGGCCAGTTGGGACTGTGGAAGTCAAAGGCGGCACCTGAACGCAGCCATCCACCCCTTGGCAGTGTCTCCCCCTCGACAGCCCCTGGTGGTGGGGACATTCTCTCAGCTGTGCCCCGGAGGGCAGCTGCTCTGGGGCCTTGGGTGAAGAGGGCTCGCTGCCCCCCTGTCCTCGCCTGGGCCAGAGATGTGACCTGAAGAGTGAGCCTTAGCGTGACTCGAGAGAGGGAAAGGAACCCGCCCGCCCCGCTCCTCACCACCTGCTAGCTCAGATTTGGCCCCGCAGATGCCCAGCATCTTGAGGTCATCCTTCGTTTTCCCTTTGCTCTCCCACACCCACAGGGCTGCTCTGCCTCCAGAACACACCCCACCATCTTCCCCCGCCACCAGCATCTCTTCCTAGATTGTGGCAGCAGCATCAGCGGCGTTCCCTGGCTTCCAGCCTCGTTCCCTCCCTTCCATGCAGCCAGAGGCATCTTTCTAGAACATAAGTCAGGTCATATCTTGCCCCTGCCTGTAGCCCTCCAGTACGCTTCCCGTTGCGCCCGAAACAAAATCCAGATCTCTCGCTCTGACCTTGTGTGATCGTTGTGGGATGGGCCCCAGCCGGCCTCTCAGACGCAGCCACCCCCGCCTTCGTGCTGTCCCTGCCCTGGCTGTACCACCCCTGCTGCTCCTCCAAGTCAGCGCTTCTCAAGGTTTTGGCCTCAGGATTCCTTCTTCTTCTTTTTTTTTTTTTTTTTGGCCGCATGGCATGTGGGATCTTAAGTCCCCCACCAGGGATCGAACCCACGCCCCCTGCAATGGAAGCTCGGAGTCCTAACCACTGGACCGCCAGGGAAGTCCCAGGACCCTTCATACTCTTTGAAAGGTATTGAGGAACTCACAGAGCTTCAGTTTGTATGGATCATGTTGATTGATATTTCAGGTATTGGAAATTAAAACTGAGAAATACTTTAAATATTTACTTATTCGTTTAAAAAATAATAATAAGCCATCCTATGTAAAAATAAATAACATAGTTCTTTATGAACAATCACTGTTTTCCAAAACAAAAAAAGTTTATATTTTTGCAAGTCTCTTTAATATCTGGCTTAATAGAAGACAGCAGAATTCTCGTATCTGCTTCTGCTTTCAACCTGTTGTGAGAGCCTGGGCTCTAGAAAACTCCTCTGTGTACTCCTGGGAGAATGAGTGTAAAAGGAAAATGCCAACATTATTTTTATGAAAGTTCTGACCCTGGGACGCCCCCCAGGAGTCCCCAGACCATGCTTTGAGAACCACTACCCTAACTCACTGTGCTCTCTCCTGCCCCAGGGCCTTTGCATTGAATGTTCTTCCCTACATCTGTGTGTGGCTACTTCCTGCCAATCACTCAGGCTTCAGTCTGCGTGCCACCTGCTCAGAGAGGCCTTTCCTGATCCCCACCCCCACCCCCAGCCCCCCCGCATCATTAGCCTGGTTTATGTTCTCCGTGGCCCTGGGGCTCCGTACCTAATTGACGTATTTGTGTACCTTCCTCCCCCATGGAGAGGGTCACTTCCACGGGGACCTGGAGTGTCCCCTTCACCGCTGTACCGCAGCGCCTAGCACGGTACCTTCATTCAGTCTTCACTGCGTAAGGAGTGAGGCTTTGTTCTTATTCTCCGCACAGCCTCAGAGCAGATCCCGCCAGATGCCTTCTCCCTGTGCGGACACCACGGAGACGAGCAATTCCCACAGGGGCCCCAGACGTTGGGTGGTTTAGGCTGAGGCACTTTGACAAGGGAACACGAGGGAACGGCAGCCCCCAGATCTTCAGCAGCATTCCTCGGCTTAACTTCTGTCACAAAGAGAGTGAGATGTGCGTCCCGGGCACCCGGGTGATAAGACTTGGGTTGGTTGCACGTCAGTTTCATCGCGCTCACCTTGCTCAGAGTTTGCTGGAGGGGTCATCGGAAGCCCGGCCCAGCTTGGCCTCCAATGCTGTGGCACCCATAGCCGCCATCCGGGTATTGCTCTGTGTCCCTTGCCATAGGCCACACTGTTGCAACATCCCAGGCCGGGTGGGATCCTTGCTCCTGCCTGGGAACAGTTCACAGGGGAAGAAACAGTGCTGGCCACCGGCCTCTGGGAGATTGCGGGAAGAGGCAGCTCTACTGTGACACATCTTCCAATTTTATCTGCAGGTCCAAGTAATTGTCACAGAGCCATTTGTCTCCCCCTTTCCAAGCTATACATGATTATATTTGATGAAAATATACCTTTCATTTCCTTGGAAGAGATATTAAAGTAGAATATAAATCAGGACTAATAGGCGAGTAGCCACTTTGGTATATTTTTCTTCCTCCATTTGGCTTGGAAAGAAACCACAAATTCTGTTTATTGGCCGGCTTTATGTTTATGGCTCTCGCCCCCATAGAATGTTCAGCTCCACGAGGGCAGAGGCCGGTGTGCGCATGGCCGGGGAGGGAGGGGTCAGCAGTGACGGGCGTGCCTGGCGGGCAGGCGCGGCCGGCTCTAGGGTCCGGCTCTGAGGTGCGGTGCTCCATGGCTGGTGGCCTCGAGGGTTTGTTCCACTGACGCACGGTGACGGCTGATTGCCAGAATCTGCCAAGGCAGGGCGGGGTGTTGAAAACTAGCCCACAGTGCAGTCTTCCCATGAACACCCGTGGACCAGCAGACCCCAGAGCAGAGGCTATTCCCGGAAGTAAGCCTGGGCATCAGGGGGCAGTGGGCTGCAGTCCACGGGCCGGGGCTCTGGCCTTCCTGACCCCTTCTGGGCTCCTTCTGGCCCAGAGGCTGCTCACAGGCGTTCACCTGGGGGTGGGAGGGCTGGTGACAGAACACCACCGTCCCTCTGGCTCGGGTCCTACCCAGGCCCTTCCTAATTCTTACCCAAACAGAAGGGCTCTTAGAACCCAGCGTGTTACGGGGATTGGAGTGGGACAGCCAAGCAGGTTGACACCCACTGGCCCTTACTGACGAGGGCTCAGTGACATGTTTAAAAAAGTGACCCTTCCCCAGCTGAGGACAGTCAGCTGCCTCCCACCAGCCTTTTAGCTCCAGGGAAAGGACGGTCTGCCTCTTTCACTGCCCTCTACCCTGTTCAGGATAGTCCTGTTGCAGTCTGGCCCCTGCCCCCTTTCCACAATCAGCTCCTCTCTCTTCTCTGTCCTGGGCTCTCTTTGCAGATAATAAAACAACCCAGCATTTCAGCCCCATTGGCTTTCTGTCTGCACCTCGCGAGGGCCAGGCGCGTCCTATTCAGGACCTCTGTCCTCGCGCTGCCCTGTGGCTGGAGCCTGAAACCCTCTGTGAGGCTGGTGCCTTCTCAGCGTTCAGCGCTCTGCTCACGTTCCTCTTCGGAGGCCTCCCCAGGGGCCCCACCCACCCCAGTCCCCCTCTGTGCAGCAGCTGGGTTTTAGTTTTTCAATTGAGGTGAAATTAACCATTTGACAGTATACAACTCAGTGGCATTTAGTACCTTAACAGTCTTGTGCCACCATCCCCTCTACTAGTTCCAAAACATTCTCCTCAGCCCCAGTCAACGCTGTACCCACTAAGCCGTCACTCCCCATCCCCGCTCCCCCCAGGCTTCTGGCACTCACTCATCCACTCTGTCTCTGGATTTATCTCTTCTGGATATCTCATACAAACCCTACAATGTGTGACCTTTTGTTTCTGGCTTCTTTAACTTAGCATGATGTTTTGGAGGTTCATCCACATTGTGGCGTATGTCAGAGCTTCATCCCTTTTCGTGGCCGAATAACAGCCCATTGTGTGGATAGACCTCCTTTGATTTATCCATTCTTACACCTGTTGGTGGCCATGGGGGTTGTCTCCACCTTTTAGCCAATGTGAATAGTGCTGCTACGAGTGTGTGTGTATGAGTTCTTGTTTGAACACCAGTGTTCAGCCTTTTGGGCCATCTACCTAGGAGTGGAATTGCTGGGTCGAATAGGAATTTAACTTTTTGAGGAGCTGCTTTCCCACAGTCTTCAGAGCCCTCACCTTTCACTGAAGTTGCCCACTTGTCTTCTTGTCTGCATCACTGCCCTGCGCTAGGATAGAAGGTTCTGGGGCCCTGTTCGTCCTGCCCTCGATGGCTGACACTTCATGAGCGAGCAGGTGCTCAGTGACTGTCGAAGGCGAAGGCGGGTGGGGACGTGGATTGGTAGCTGGAGGCTCGGACGGGTGAATTGTTCCCAGCAGACTGTGACTTACTTGCCTCGCTCGCACCTGGGTCTGGCTCCGGCCCCAGTCGGTAGGGGCTCGGGGTGCCAGTGGGAGAGTCAGCTTCCCTCACTTCTTATCCCACTGGATTCAGGGTGCCATCTCTCTCTGGGCAAACATCGGAATCACTGAGCACGAGGGCGAGCGCTGTGCTTTCCATAGGTGTGATCTTTGTCAAAGGCAAACAGAGCGGCCTTATCAGTCACTGACCCAGAATACTAAATAGTTCCGTGGAAAGGCAGTGCGGTTCCAGAGCCAGCCTTTGGCAGCTGAGGAACTGAGGAAGGATGCAAGATTACAGTGCCAGCCCAGCTGACCACAAAGCCTCGACTGACATCCGGAAGAAAAAAAAAGAAAAAGAAAGGGAGAAAAATATCAATGTTTAATTCATAGACCTCAGTTCTGACTTCTCCCCTGGGGAGAACATACTAGGTGCTAATGTCATCTCATGGCAGTGTTCTCCAGAAACTAATTATTTAGGCCTGTTATTTTTCTTGTTTCTAATTATAAAACTGGAGCCAGCTCTCTCCTACCAGCTCGCCCCTTTCTGGAGCCACATGGGGAGGAGAGCCCTCCCCTCCCCGCTCCAGTCTCCCTAGTCCCATGTCAACCCCTCCCAGCCACCAGCTCCCTGGTCAGAGCCTCGGGCCACTGGGTTGGTGAGTTACAGAAACTTGAATCTGACCCCAAGAGGCCTTTGTTTTTTTTATTTAAAGCAAAATATATAGAGCTGCTAAGCACTTTATGCAGGGTTCTCATTTGATCTGCCTCAGAAGGAAGTTTTACCATTTTCCTCTTCTACATACGAGGAAGCCACCCACCCAAGGTCACACACACCCGATACCCATCCACAGCAAGGCTTTGAACACAGGCCTGCCCAGGTCACACCCTGAGCCCCCACTGCCACCACCGCCAGTCCCTTGCATTCCTGACTCAGTTTTGATGCTCCCGAAGTGACTTCTCCCCACCTGAGGCCTCAGTGGTATTGGGCAGAATCACATTGCTGGCTCCAACCCTCAGCATGTTTCAGACAGAAAAGTCCTCTGTTTCTGGAAGTGTGGGGTACAGTTTGACTGGAAGAATTAACTGTGCCAGGCACTTTGTATACATTAATTCTATCCTCCGCACAGCTCTGGAAGCAAGTAGCACTTGCTCTGCTGTACAGATAGGAAACAGGCTCAGACCAAGCCCACAGAGCTCCCACGCGTGGCCGAGATCCCTACCTCCACTTCCTGCCTCTGAAGACCACTTGCTTCAAGGCTGGCTTGGTGATGGCTGAGCAGCTCCACCTGACGGCTCTGCCATGTGAGAGGTTGGCAGGACAGAGCCTCAGGAGAGAGGGGACTCTTGGGTGGCCCTGGCCCAGGCAGATCACTCCGCATCCCTGTCTTCTGTGTGACACACCTGCTCCCGAGTCCTCCCACTCCAAGCCTGCCTCCACTGGATCAGGGACAAACCTGCAAGGCTGTGATGCAGAAAGACACTCTTCTCCCAGAGCCACCGCTTCCAAACCAGGCTAGGGGTCAGGGTCACTCAAAGGCCATCCTCGTAGAAATTTGTTCCTGATCTTTCACGAACAAAAAGCAGAAACGAGATTTCAGAATCCTGCCTGAGCAAAAGTAGCAGGATTTGTGCTTCTTTCAAAGCTGTCTGGCAATTGTGTCTAAGAGATCAGTCTTCAAGTGGCTGAGCTGAGTCCATGAGGTTCCTGCTTGCCAGACTGCTTCTCGGTGTCCCCAGGGCAGCTGTGAAGAGAGAGCCTGAGGATACTGCCAGGCTGGGAGCACACAGGCCTCGGAAGGAACCACGTTTCCAAACCAGGGCCCACAGTGTTTCCCCCTGGAATGTGCACCCCCCGACAGACACTTTCCCAGTAGACACACCAGCACTTGTCTGAGGAGCCCTCTTGTGAGATGAGCACTCAGTAGGCAGAGCCAGCCATCGTGCTCCAGACAGGCTTTTCCGGGGGGCGCGGAGGCTGGAAGGAGAACAGAGTTCCGAGGAACTGAGTGTTGCTTCACTTCTTGAGGTCATTACCCACCTCAGATGATGAAGCAGCTGGGTGCCCTGGAGCCTTCTGGCAATGACAGTGCATCAGGGAGTGTGTTGCCGGCAGAGAAAAGCTTGGGAGCCCAGGCAGTGGGGTGTGGGAAGAGACCGAAACCCCAGCTTCACGCTGCCATTTGACCTTGGCTACACCTTGGATCGTTCTGTGGGCTCAGGCAGGCGCACACGGGGCAGCCTCGCTGGTAGCACAGGACAGGCAGGCGTGTTCCAGAGCAAGCAGCACAGCTACTCGTGTGCATGCCTGTCCCCGCGCCCAGAACGCAGCTCCTGTCACTTCTCGACTCCGGACTTCTTAGTATAAGTGAAGTACGTTTATTGCAGAACAATTGGAAGGATGGGAAAGTACCAAGAAAAGATAGAAAGGATAGACTGTCCGGTGTCCTGCCCCATTGTTCTTTCTGTTCATCCTTTGTGGGGTTTCTTTTCTCAGCAGCAGTGCTTGCCCAGGTGAGAGTCAGCGAAGGAGGCGGCTTAGCACAGCCCTGGAACAGACAGTCAGGTTCAAGTCCTGGCTCCACCTCATCCTCGTTACGTGGCCTTGGGACAGTTAGTCACCCCTCTGGGCCTGTTTATCCACATAAAAAATGGGGATGATACACAGCAGTGTGAATGTACTTAACACGACTGAACTGTGTGCTAAATAATATTTAAGGTGGTACATTTTATGTTATGTGTATTTTACCACAATTAAAAAGGAAAAAAAAGAGGATGGAAATGTCACCTACCTCATTAAGCTCCCGTGAGCATAAAGTGAGTTAATTCACATAAGTACCTGGAACGATTGCCTCCCCATGTGCAGGGTGCTTTAAAGGTTATCTCAGTACTTTTTATGGTCGTTGTTATTAGTCAAGGCTGACCCTTGGGACCCCAAATAAGTTCCCTTTCTACACGTTAAATCAGTTTGCACAAAGTTAATAATCCAGGGGCCCCTCCTGCTGTAAATAACCAAAAAAAACCCCGCAGTTGTACAGATTTGCTCATTTCAGAAAGGCTTTTATCAAGTGCTGATAAAACACCAGGGCAGAGTTTCCTTTCCCCTGCAGAAGGGCCATGAGATTTCTGGTCACATGATTTGCCTGAGGTCCCACAGCTCTAGAGGCAGAGCCAGAGCCAGAGACAAACAGAGACACGTCCCCTGCAGCCCCGGCCCCAGCACATACCCTGCACCAGATACTGGCTGCCATCATCGACTCCACGCCTGCCTGAGCCGGGCAGTTCCCGCTGAGCCTCGCAACAGCCCTGTGGGGCTGGCGCCTTTCCTCAGTGTGCTGACCAGGAAACCGGAGCTTGGAGAAGGGGAGCACCTGGCCCGTCGGCTTCCCACTCCACAAACCCCTGTGTCTTCAGTCCTGAAGATTATCCGGTGGCAGAACCCCTGAGGATCAGGTGTGCTTCAGGAACCCTGGGAACCATCGCTGTCTCCCGTTCCAGGAGCACAGAAACCAGCAGAGAATGTGACAGTGCTCTGTGGATGCAAGTCTCCACGTCTAAAGGGAAAGTCCATAAAGTTATTTGAAGAAACTTTCCAAGCTTTTTCCCATTGATGTTTTTTTCTGCTGAGTCATTTGTTTTATTAACTGCAAGTTATCATTAGCAGATAAGTGATTACAAATGCTAAGGATCGAAGGCTCGTTTGTGGGATAAAACTCAGAAACTGAGAAAATTCTAGCCCTTTGAATTCTAGACCACTTTGATTTGATTTTTTTTTTTTTGCCTTAAAATGTCTCCCAACTAGCTTGAGGAACCCCAGGGTTCCCCCTGGAACCGGGTTTGAGAACCACTTTACCACTTCCCAAGAATCAGTCATAGTGCCCACCTTGAGATCTAAGAGGATGAGATGCCAAGTAAGCGGCATTGCTTAGTGTGCAGACGGCTGGAAGGAGAGTTGTTAATTCACGAGGACCTGCAAAGCAGGAGAAGAACCAGAACAGAAGGCGGGGACGGGACACAATAATAGCACTCACAGGTTCACAGAGGCCTAAGTCATTGGGTCTTCCACATGTCCTCTCCTCTGTGCCCTATACGGCCCCCTCAAAGCACGGCAGCTCCTAGGGGCCAGGGTAGGAGACCACCAGGAGAGAAGGAATTGGGGGCGGGGGGCAGGTGAGGGAAGAACTGGCATTTTTTTTTTTTTAAGGACTTTAAACATTCCAAGGAAGTTACATGATGCATACACTAACTAGGGTCAGGAAAGGGAGGATCTTTCTGAGGTCTCTCGTGAAGTAAATAAATGCTGTGCAGAGCTACATATAAAGAGGACCAGATCAGGGAGAAGGACCTATTAACAGGTCGTGCAGAGCAGAGAGGCGGGCATGGTGAGGCTAACACGTGCAAAGGCTTGAGGGAGCGGGTAACATTTGATGTCACAGCCATGAGACGTGACTAGGCACAGCCTGGAAAGCTAGGCAGGGTCAGAGGGTGAAGGGCTTCCGGGCCTGCCGAAGGGTTGTACTTTTACCCTGGAAGCAATAGGGAAGGGACTAAGGAAGAGGAGTTATGAGTCGGGGGGCTTGGGGTTTGATTGACTGGAGTCAGAAGGGCAGGGGAGACGGGGGTGCCAGAAAGGAGCGAAGCGCACTCAGCCCCTCCCTTGGCGCTCACCACCGGTGCAGTTTGAGGCTGTGCCCGTCTTATGGACGAGAACAAGTCTCCACAGAGGTGCCCTCTTCCTCAGCTTGGTATATATCCTTCGATACCTTTTCAGGGCATTTACATACTATACTTGTACTATAGTATTATATTGTCTTTTTATTTTTTAACCTGAATGAATGCTGTTTTCATCAGCAGTATGTCTTGCCTTTGTTTTGTGTGAGTTCATAAGAGTGCCCTCATTCATTTTTGACTGCTGCGGAGCAGTCTGTCATGTGGGCAAACTGTTGTTTATTTAGCCAGTCTCCCATTGCTGGATGTTTAGGTTGTGGCCAATTTTTTGTCTTTAACAAATAGGAGCGCCTCCCTGGCCCTTTGCACAAGGATTTCCCTGGGGCAAGAAACATGAAGCAAGTCCAGAAATAGCTAGGCCGTGGAACTGGCAGGATTTGGTGACCAGTGAAGTGGGTGGGTGGACGGCCACAGGGCTAGTTTCAGGCAGAATATCAAGGAGCCTCAGTTTCTCTCGGAATGTTCTCTGTGTATTTAACAAGGGCATTTTGATGATCCCAACTTCTGACCCAGGAAAATCCTCATTACTTGTGGATGTTTTTCTGTCCAGGAGGCCTTCAGGAGCTGTGATGATTGGGAAAGTTCCCAGGGGCTGGCAGGGGTCTCCAAGGGCCGGCGCACCCATGGCTTGTTGTCACAGACAGAGTGTGGTGGCAGGACAGAGCCACCAGTGGGGTCTGCCCCTACCTCCTGGCACCCCTGCTGAGGGTCCGGCTCTCTGGGATACTTTTCTGTCTGTAGCCAGCATCCCATGACTGAAATACAGCTTCCTTTATTTGTGGCTGTCCAGCCATGGCATTTTGTATAAGTGTGCTTTTCTCCAAAAACACACACACACAGTATTTTTTTTTTTAACATCTCAAATCCCCAAAGGGCCAGAAGTCAATATTATCCCAGCATAACGGGAATGGCTGCTTTGTGACATCTTTCACACTTAAGGAGCCTGCTTCCTTTACGCCCCAGGGTAATCACAAAAACATTCCAAAGCCCATCAAATTGCGGCTGATGAATTGTTTTACTCTGTCCCTGTCTCTGCCTGCTGTGAACTCAAGTCCTTGAAAGCTGCATCCTTACAACATGATTTGAGAGTAGACACTTTAACTGTGTGAAATACTAAGTTCAGACTGCGCTTTGCAGTGACTCCCCCCGAAGTATTTGTGAGTTGATAAAAATTCAGGTGCGTGGTGCGTGTGGTACGTACTTCTAGCGTCACAGGTTTTTTTTAAGGCCCCAGGATAAAAGTCCCTTTTATTGAATGCCAGCTATGTGCTAGGCGCTAGGCCAGTTGCTTTACAGAAAATCAGGAGGTAAATATGTGAAAACTGTCTTGTGACTAATCCCACTTTTGCAGATGGGCAAGCAGAAGTCAAAAGCAGAGTCACTTGCCCCATATCCCAGAGAGACTGAGCCTGGCTTCAGACTCCTGCTCTTTCTAATGCTTCTACCTGCTTCCTGAGAAAGAGATTATCTCCTGCTCAGTGTTCTTTCCTTTCCTGCTATGTTGACTTGAAGCCTCCGTGGTGCTTCTGGGGTAAAGCTGCCCTTTGTTGTGGCTTTCTGAGCGTGTCGACTTCATCAGCTACGGTTGGGCCTCAGATGCTGGGTCCCATGCACCCTCCAGCTTCTTGAATCTAGCAGGTCCCTGTCAATGCGATGGAGCCTCCCCTAAACCTCCCCCTGCCCCCTCACTCTTAGTAAACTGGAGAATGTTCTGAAATAGTTGACATTTATAAAATCTTAGGTGTTTTGGAAAAACGTTTTGTGTGTGTGTGTGCCAGATTTCCTGCCCGATGCCCAAGGGAGATGTCCACCCACTCAGAGCAGCATCCCAGCGCCCTGTAATAGTGCCCGGGCCTGGGGGAGGCTGTGGCCCACTCATCGTCCCCTCTCTGATCTCTTCACTCCACCCTGAGCAGAGAGCAAATGCGGAAACCACCCTGTACTGACTCCTGGCCCCACTGTCAGCAGAGGGGCCCTCCATGCCAGCTGGGACACCCACAGGAAGCTCCTGGCCTCAAGCCACTTAAAGGATACCAGCATTTGGGCACCAGTGTGTGCCACCATGCTGTTCAAACCTGCCACGTCCCTGCCAGGGAGCCCTTGCCACAAGGAAGTCAGGGGCACATGTCCTGGAGTCGGCCCATCTGGGTTTAACTCGGTACCTGCCCATCAACAGCTGTGTGATGTCAGGAAGTTCCGTAAGGCCTCTGAGCCTCAGTCTCCTCTTCTGTCAAATGGGGCTGATGATAGAACCTGCCTCACTGGGGCAGCTCAGCCCTGTGGGTGCTTCACGCTGTCCCAGTATCTGAACAGCTGCTTGTTGAGGGGCTGGGGGGAGCCAGAGGGCTCGAGCAGCCCGCCCCCCCACCCCTCGCAGGGCAGCTGGCCCAGCTCCTCCAGGCCACTCCACAGGGAGCTTGCATGTAATCTCCCCAATGCCCTCAGGCTCTGCCAGGCAAGGGCACCTCTGGGCAGCTTCCCTGATAGAGCCACCAAAGAAGGAGCCCCCGTAGGCGGCGTGCACTCTTACAGCACCTCCTGCGGCTGACGGCCACGTGGGGAGGCACACATAGAAATGGGGTGACCATTGTGCTAGAGATCCTGGGGGCAGTCACTACAGGGGTGTTGCCTACAAGACCCATGCACTGGAATGCAGGAAGTAAGGTGCGGGGGTCGGGGAGCAGGTGGCCGAGGTGGGAGGGGGCCGGCCTGGGGAGGGCGTGTGGATTTCATACTGAGCGCTCAGGGGAGGGCTGCGCCTGATTCATGTCTGTCTGAGCTGTGTGGCAGCTGGGGGGGGGAGTGGATTGGAGACGGCGGTGCGGGGGCCATTGGGGTCCACCCAGGAGCCGGGAGCCAGGCGGGCGGGGGTACGCCCTTAGCTGGCATGGTCGGTGATGGGTTCGGGTACAGCTTGCCAGGTTGTGGCAGATCTGCCCCTGAGGATGGTGCTCTCCCCGCACGTCGATAGCACCTCAGGGTTGGCAGAGCATTTCCCACTCGTGATCTCAGCAACACCACGAGGAGGGGGAGATGGAGAAACTGAGGCTGGAGAGGCGAGGTGACCAGCCAGCTCGCACCTCCAAGAAGCAGTAATGTGCTTGGATCTCTGCCCCGCTGAGCCGTTCTGAGGTTGAAATGTCTCAGCGGCTCGGGCAGCACTGAAGAGGGTTTCTTGAGGCTCGCCACGTTGCTAGCCTCAGGCTAGGTGTCTCCATACTCAGGGGTCACAGCAGCCTGCAGGGGAAGGCCCTGTACCATCCCCACCTAACAGGTGAGGCAGCTGAGGCCCAGAGGTTAAGTCACACAGTGACTACGTGGTGTTGTCGGTCACTCCAAGGCCATCTCACCCCACAGTCTGCTCAGGGCTTGGGGACCTGAAGAAATTCTTGGCCTCACCCTGGAGGAGTCACAGGTGGAAGCTGAGACACCGTGATCTCAACTCACACGTGATGTCCCCTCACACGTGGTTCCTGAGCTCCAGTTCCCACTACTAGGCCGAGAAGGGTTTTCTGAGCACACCTGTGAGAGCGTGCTGATAAATCAGGCCTGAGGCGCCTGTGCTTGGCTGGCCGCACTAAGTGGTTGTCTAGGTCTCCTCGAGCCAATTGACATTTGCCCAATAGGCGTGATGTATCAACAGCTTTTTCTCCTACCTTTTGTAGCCCAGGCTGGCTGTCAGCCAGAACTCTTTAAAAATATATAGTAAGGTGCCGACCTGCAATGGAAAATGCTGGTGCACCAGCCAAGCAGAAGCCTCTGCAGTAGAAATTTAAGGTCTGCTGGTCAAGGATACATTTAGAAACCTTCTGGAAAGTTCTGGGGCTGGCAGAATATAGTCAAGGCCTGCAGCGATGTGAGTCTGGGGACTTCTTTAGCTCTTTGCCTTTGTGAAGCCACAAAGATGGATGGGTTTTGGGGAAAGCAGTGGAGTTCACCTTTTCATTCATTCTTTTGTTCCGTAAACATTTATCGAGCATCCACTGTGTGCCAGGCGCTGTGCTTGGGTTTGAGGTGACAGCCATGAGCAAACAAGACATGTATGGCCCTGCCACATGGAGCTTGCAATCTTATAAGAATAGTAGGCATTTTTCATAGAATCCTACCAGTAAATAACTGGTTGATGATGGGGAACCTGGCCTTCTCTAATGGGGATCGGGGAAGCCTTCCCTGAGTAGGTGGTGCGTGTTGACAGTGGAAGGTTTCATTGGATAAACTGGATGGGGAGGTAAGAGGGTGTTCCAGGTAGGAACAGCATGTGCGGGGGCCCCGAGTCAGGAAGGGACTGAGCCACAGAGTGAGGGGGGCAGGCTCCACTGGCTCCCCATCAATGGTCCACCTTCTGTGCTTCAAGGTCTGTTCCACGCATGTTCACGGATTCATTATCTCACCTTCAGAACCTCCTGGGGAGAGGTAGGCACGTGTTCAGTTTGCATTTGAGGTTTTCTGAGGCTCAGGGTGGGTAAGTAACTTACCTGGACCTGCACAGCAAGTCAGCCGCACGGGTGTCCATCCTACCTCTGCCTGACTCTGACTCCAGCTCATAGCCTCACTTTCTATGTTCTCGTTTTTACTCTTATTCCCTATCTTTGTTATTACTGACATGGCTCAGGGGCCTGCCAGAAGGCTCAGAGCCCCATAACTAACAAGCCCGCTGGAGGAGAATTCCTTCTAAGTTATTGGCCTCAAATCTGCAAACAGCCAGAAGCTCAAATCTGTGCCTTGAAAGTGTCTCCTGTCCCCAGCATGTGGCACTTGCTCAGCAAACCACTCAGTTGATTGACTCTCCACCTCACTTCATCCACCTTAGAGTAAGCACGTCCCTGAATCTCCGTCAGGAAGCACATCCAAATGAGGGGCAGTGGTGCCGTGCCTGAGGAGCCAAGGGGGCCGAGTGCACTGTCCAGCATCCCAGGGCGTCCCTCCAGCCTCAGGCTAGAGAGTGGCCTCATTCTCCCACCAGCACTGGGGTCATGGGGCCTCCTCAGCTCAGCACAGCCTTCGGCTCAGCTCCTTGGTCCTCCAGGCACGTGGGCTTGTCCTTCCACGGTCCTGTACCTCCGCATCTTCCGTGGGGTGGCCAACTAGGTGATCAGGAAGTCAGTCGACTAGAACCCCTACACTCAGCTGGAGAGGCACACAGGCACTGCCCCCACGGTGCCCGGGGAAGAGGCATAGCCCTTGTGGAAGCATGGAGTCCCAGCCCAGGCAAGATCTTCTCCCGCCTGAGGCCCTGGCCCAAGCCAGCCTACCCCTGTGCCCTCCATCTTGGCTACGTGTTTCTAGAATCGCCTTGGAGAGCATTTGAGAAGCCCCAGTGTCCATGCCCAGTGCAGCCCAGTTAAAAGAGTGAGGCGAGGGTCACTGTGTTCGGTGACTCGCCCTGGCTCGTTCAAATGTCCACCCAGTCTTGAGAACACAATCGGAGACGAAGTCCTTTTAGGTGGCTTTACAAGAGGGTTCTCGGTGACCACTGGGATCAAATGCTGTGTCCTGATTGTCATTCCTTTAACCCTCAAATGCTCACCGAGCATCTACCATGGGTTTGCACGACACGGGGCCCAGCATGACCGAGGTCCCTTCTCCATGGGCCAGCAGCCTCGGTGGCCGCCTAGAGATGGATTGACAGCTTGGCAGGCTGCGGGGTGCTTAGTCAGGAGCTCTCCTCCATCAGAGCAGCTTCTGCTTAGCGAGTTTGGGGGAACCAGGGGGTCTGGTATAGGAGCAGGATGTATTCAATACCCTGGGCCCAGTTTCAGGAGAGGCCAATTCTTCAAACTTGTCCCACTTTCGGGAAACCTTATGAGCACTGCCCTGCGCCACGCTCTGCCAAGTCTGGGGAGTGGAAGGTTCTAGACAGACCCTGCCCTCAGGGAGTTCACAGTGTCCTGAGGAAGATGACGCCTTACCCACTCTTGCTGTGTAGTCTGGTCATGCATGATGGTGTGGGAGTCCAGGACAGGGGCACCGGCCCTCCCAGAACTGGAGGGCAAGGAGGGCTCCTGAGGGAGGTCTTGACAGATGGGCTAGGTTAAATGTGGGGCGTCCCGGGCAGGCGGCAGTACCCAGGCCGTAAAAACCATGGTGTGCATGTGCGTCCTGCAAGCAGCCTGAGCCATGCAGGCAGGAGGCAGCAGGAGATGAGGCCCGCGCAGGCATGACCCCCGTGCCTGTTGACTGTCCTGGACTTCCTCGGAGGACCCAGGGAAGCACTGATGGGCTTCAAGCAGGGGGAGCTAAAGGCTGCCCACTAAATGACCACAAATAGCCGGCCCCAGGGGCCGGCCCCAGGCTGGGCTGCCCACGGGAGCCCATGACCCACACTTAGCTGGAAGGAATATGCGGCCGAAAACATGTCTTCACGTAGAGCAGCTGGAGACAAACCACTTCTCCATTCCAGGGCCAGAGCTCACCCAGCCCCAGGCACTGTCCGGGAAGTGCAGCCCCGATCCAGTCCCCTCTCACCACTGCGCCCCGTATCCTAGGCCAGGGGTTCACTGACTTTTCCTACAGGGGCGTGTGATGTCTGTCAGAAGGAGGCTCCACCTGCAGCCTCGCAGGACAATATGCAAATGAGCAGGCGGGGCCTTCACTTATAAAACCAGGCCCATTGCCTGATTTGGGGATTTGGCCTTCCGGAGGTTGTTTGCTGCCTCCTGACCTTGGCCTTCAAAATCCGTCGTGCTGCTTCTCTCCATGGCCAATTTGGTATTCTCAGCACCGTAGCTAGAGAGATCCTTTTCAGGTGTAAGTCAGATCATGTGTGTCCTCTGCTTAAATCCGTCACTGTCTCCCATTTTACTCAGGACGAAAGCCAAATTCCTTACAGTGGCTCCGGAGGTCCCACACAGTCTGCTCCCTCTGCTGCTCCTAAGACTGACCTTGCCTCTTCCCACTGTCCCCTGGCCACTCCAAGGCAGCCTCAGGGGCCTCAGCTGAGCCTCCACTGTGCCAGATGCCCCTACCTTGCAGCACCTGCACTGGGTTGGCCTCTGCTTAGAACACTGTCTTCCCAGGTACCTGCCTGGCTCTGTCCTCTGTCTCATTCCTCAGACCTCGCTATCTCCGAGGGGTCTTCCCTGACCATCCTGTGCCCCACTCCCAGCCCTCCAGACGCCCCCTGCCCTGCTTAACTCTCTTCGTCGCATTCATTCCCTCCCAACACTTTCTGTTTCTTCATTATCTGCCCACCCCACCCCCCCAATCCTGTCCCATCCCATTATTGAACTGTAAGCTCCAAGACAGCAGACACTGTTTTGTTTACTGCTAAATGCCCAGCTCTCCTGGAGATGTACCGGGAGGTATATAGGTGTTGCTTAGAAAGCATTGGGTGGATGGATGGACGCATGGATGGGTGCATGGATCGATGGATGGATCGATGGATGGATGGAGCCAACAAGTCTTCAGTACCCCTTTACATGCTAGACATTGTTCGTTGTGGACTCAGGGGTGAGCAAAACAGATCCGTCCTTTTGGAGCTCCCAGGCCATGTGGATGCCATAGATAGTCCAGAACACTGACCGTGATCGGGGCCCTGAAGGGACCGGCCAAGAGCTGGGACAGTGTGCAACAGAGGGATCTGACCTGGACAGGATTCCTGAGGGTAGGAATCCATCCCAGACAGGAGCCCACACAGATGGGAGAGCCGTTGATGCCTGGTCCCACAGGCTGCCCAGATCCTCAAGGAATAAAAACATTACTGTCCATGTGACACCTGCTGCCAGTTTGGCTGGACACACAATTCCCCTTTGTGATCAGTTTCCGCCGTGGCCACATAAGTGGGGCCCAAGACCTTGGTCCTGCTTCCCAGGAAGGTGTTTAGCCCCAGGCCCCCAGCAACAGCTCCTCCCCTCGTTAGTGAAGAGGAAGGAGAAACTGGACCTAGGACATTTTTCTGATGAATTCTGTTGGAAGGGATAGTTCTTGGCGCAGAACCTGATGTGAAGAATGAAACATTTTATAATACTCACAGAACAGATGGCAGAATCTGGAGTGGGAGTTTCTTGAAAAGGTCAGGTGGTGGGCTCATTCAGCATAGTCGGGGATACATGTGTTTGTAACCCCCAAGTTAATTCACAACTAGTTACACAGGGGATGAAAATGTTCTAAAATTGATTGTAGTGATGGCTGCATAACTCTGAATGGACTAAAAATCATTGGATTATACCTTTAAATGTATAGATTATACAGTTAGGTGAGTTACACCTCAATAAAGGTGTTGTATTTTTAAAACGAGTTCTAAACTAGTAGGACTCACAAAATTGTCATCTTTTTCTGACGACCAGGTTATCTCATTTGTGTCCCATTTAATTATAAAACAGTCCGATTTATGCAACATTTTCCTTCAAGCAATCCAACTGTGAAAAAAGAAATTGGAACCCGCAAAACATTCTGGAATAATTTGGAAACCTTCATGCAATCCAGTCTCACCTGGCACCCTTCCTCTTCCCTAAAATTTGCCTTTTTTCCATTTCTTTTTGACTTTGAAGAAATGACTCTGTTCTTGCTGGTAAAATAGCCTCCTGTTCCCTTTCCTGTAAATTATGAGATAAGTTTGCATTTCATACCTTTCCAGAAATCTCTGTTGATTGTGGTCTGACCTCAGAATCATGACTTCTGGGAAAGAAAGTAGGTATTAGAATCACTGCTGCAAGCATTTGTTGAAAACCTCTGAAGTAGCAAGGGTTCATTTGCGTTGTAGATCTGAGACAGAAAACAGGTGAATACTACCTGCTGGTCGCTCTGCAGGTCACTTCCTGCTGTTGGTAGATGACACATCAGCCACTCTTTCCAGCTCACTCCAGTGACTTTTAAAATTTGATCCTAAATGCCCCACGTTATTTCTTGGAGATGCTTAGGGCTAGTTGTGCTCCTCTTTTTGTGTGGTTGAAACTGGCGAGGGGGTCTGGAGCCCTGGCTCAGAGCCATGCCTAGTGCTATGACTTAATAATGCCAGCTCCTATTAATTGAGCAGTTACTATATATCAGCCCCTATGCCAAGCATGGTTGTATGTATTCTTCTCATTTAATCCTCACAACAATGCAGGAGGTAGGGATTATTTTCCTCCATATTGTACTCAGGGAATCCAAGGCTCAAGGCTCCACAGGAGGTCAGCATCCCAGGGCTGGGACTTGAACATGTCTGTTTCCAAAGCCCACACTCGCACTCGCCTTACCTCTATTTCCCTGTCCATACCCTGGCACTTAGACCGGCCAGCCCGGTACTCCATCCTCCCGTCCCTTCTCTGAGGATAGCTGTGAAAGCGCAGCAGTCTTGTAGGATGGAGAGCAGCTCAGATACTGAAAACACTGTTGGCACCCTCCCCCCACGCATGGCAGTGATGGACTAGTGACGGGTGATGTGCCCTTCACAGGCCTGGAGGGTCCCCAAAAGAGACGCTCCAGCAGTTCTGTTTAGGAGGCAGGATGTGCTTCTGTCCAAAGAAGTGCTCTTACGATTATTTATTAATTGTGAAAGGGAAGAAGAAAAGAACAGGGTTTCCTGGAAAGGGATAAAAGTTCAATATGATAAACTCCCAAAAAGCAGTCAAAGGCCAAAGAAAAATAAAGGACGGAGAGAGTAAGAGAGATGATGAATCAAAGTGGCAAGTATGTGAGTAGCGCCCCAGGAAGGGGCCGTATTTCATGGTGATGGAGGTGTGGCAGCCGAGCGGAGCACGAGCGAAAGGGGGTGGTGGTGGCAGTGAGTCAGGGAGAGTGGGACTCAGCCCTGTAATGTCACCAGGGCCCTGGGGATGAGCTGGCAATGACAGGAATGGATGGAAGCAGTCCTGTGTCTGCTGTTGCTGCAGGCCCCTTGTATGCATCTGTGGCGTTAACGCATGCACGTAGAAAATTGTCAGTGGAAACTGTAAGGCTACAAGAAGAAGAGAGCACCATGGTCCCTCCACCCCAGAGAAAAACCATCACTAATATTTCACTTTACTTCTTATCTGTGCTTTCTCTGTTTTTTATTCTCTTTCTCTTTTTTCCCTAATCTTTAATTACCCAAGAAATGCATGCGTTGACTCTTTATTAAAAAAATAAATAAAATGTTACAAACGGGACCTAAGTCCCCTTTGACCACTCCTCCGCATTCCCCCCACTCCCTGGACGTCCACGGTTTGGCTCATCTCCTTCCAGAACCTTCTCTGTGCAGCTGCATCCATATGTGCACCATAGCCAGTGGGCAGCGCAGGGCCTCAGCCCTTCCCTGCAGTTCTGAAATCCACACAGCCCTGAGCACCAAAGGAGTCTATATAACCCACTTGGTGGCAAAACCTGCCCTGAACTATTTATAGGCTATGTATAAGACTTGCAGGGACTTCCCTGGTAGTCCAAGTGGTTAAGAATCAGTCTTGCAATGCAGGGGATGCCGGTTCGATCCCTGCTTAGGGAACTAAGATCCCAATGCTGTGGGGCAACTAAGCCTGCAAACCACGGCTAGAGAGAAGCCCGAGTGCCGCAGTGAAAGATCCCCCGTGCCGCAACTAAGACCCGAAGCAGCCGAAAAATAAATAAATACTAAGAAAAAAAAAAAGACTTGCAGATACCATTTATTGTGAATAGACTTGGTTTTTTCCTGCAGAAATTTAATAGGTTTGGTTTTTAGCTGCCTAAGACCCAGCTGAGGGTCTAAAGTCTAGAACACATCCAGCCTCAAAGGTTTAGGATAAGGGCTTATGGATCTGTGGTTGTCTTATGATTTGGGCTGCTCTTTTTTTTTTTTTTTAACCTAAACAGAATCATCATTCTGCATACCCTTCTGCAGCCTGCTTTTCAGACACCACTGTGAATCACAGATCTTCCTGTGTTAAAGCGTATAGATTTCGCGCATTCCTTTTCAGGGTTGTGTAATATTCCATAGTGTGGATCCACGTATTCCTTTGGCTGGGCGTTTTAGGTGTTTCCTGGTTTTTGCCACCCCAGACAGTGTTGCTGTGGGCACCCTTGGACGCGTGTGCAGCCTAAGATCAGAACTGCTGGGTCATGGGGTGTTTTTTGTTTTGTTTGTTTGTTTTTCCCTTCTCCCTGTCCCCACACACCTGCTATTCCCTATACAACAGAGGGTTCCTTTTTTAAAATTTAACTATAGTTAATTTATAATATTGTGTTAGTTTCAGGCATACAGCTTCAGATCCTTTTCCATGATAGGTTATTATGAGATATTGAATGTAGTTCCCTGTGCTCTACAGTAACTCCTTGTTGTGTAGGGGTTTTGTTTTTAACAACGTTGCTATCATGCCAGAAGCATTTCCCTGTGCTGTCAAACACCTCTTCCTAATACTTCATTTTTCATGGCTACATATAGTCTGGGTCTGGGTATTCATTTCTTACAGCTGCTATAATACAGTACCACAAACTGGGTGGCTTAAAACAACAGAAATGTATTGTGTCGCAGTTCTGAAGGGTGGAAGTCTGAGATCAAAGCATCAGCAGGGTTGGTTCCTTTTGAAGGCGATGAGGAGGAATCAGGCCTCTCTTCTGGCTTCTGGTGGTTTGCTGGCGATCTTGTTGTTCCTCGGTTGCTACACACATCAGCCCGATCTCTGCTTTCACGTGGTGTTCTCCCTGCATATGCCTGTGTCCAAATGTCCCCCATTTCATTAGGACACCACTCACATTGGATTAGGGCTCACTCTAATCTCAACTAATTACATCTGTGGAATGACCTTCTTTCCAAATAAGGTCACATTTTGAGGTAGTTGGGGTTAGGACATCAACATAAGAATATGGAGGAGACATAATTCAACTTGAGAAGTCTGGAGTTTAGCAGATATTTACTTAGCCAGGCCCCGTATTTGGCTACTTACGTTGTTTCTGTTGCGTCATGAACCACCCTGTGATGAACCTCCTTACACGGAAATCCTTGTCCGGGTTTCCAGTGATTTCTTTAGAAAGCATTCCGTAGGATCATGTTTAAGGCTCTTGATAGCCCCTTGCTAGGTTGCTTTCCAGAAAGCAGAGTGGGGGATGCCCATCTGGCCACACCTGGACCCCGTATGTTCATCCCCCGGGCTCTCCAGAGCCGCCAGCCTGCTCAGCACTTCAGGTCAGAATCCTCTCCACAGCATGTGTGTACGTGCTTCCAGCATGGGCCCGTGCGTCCTTTCTAGCAAGGATTTTATTTTATTTCTTATTCCTGCCAAAAAGAGAGAGTCCACAGGTTAACAGCAAACTGGAAACCATGGCTCCAAATGTCTGTTTAGGGCACATTCTCTTGCAACCACGTATACGAATAAAGGTTTCGGAAATACTGGGCTCTCTGGGCATCAGGCATGAAATCAGTCAGTGAGATTTCACTCACAGGACAGCTTGCCAAGAGAGACCAGGAGAGAGAAGTAAGTTCTCTGGTCAGTTCAGTCCATAAGGCCCTTGGCGGTCTACATCACCTCACTCCCTCTAACAGCAGTCAGATAACAAGCACTCAGCCACTTTGGGGTGCAGGACTGGGCGGGGAGGGGGTGCTCATGAGCCGTTCGAAGCCAGCCAACCTGAAGGCTTTTTGGGGTAGATTTTTGAGAGCTGGAGCCAGGTGAAGACCTCGGGTAGTTGAGGTTTAATACGCAGGGACTTGAGGGAACGAGGCAGCAGAGGACTCTTGGAGGAAATTGGGGGCCAGGGGGGTTGTATGCCTGATGCACAGCAGGACAGGGCCAGGTGCTTGAGTACCACCAGCGAGGTGGGAGTCTGAAGACAGACGCTTCACTTAGCAAGACGAGGGCCAGCTGCGTGCAGAGACCAGAGAGCAGGATGCAGGGAAGGATAAATTTAGCCGGCGTTTCAGGGGAAAACATCGATCTCAAATGTAGTACTGTCTTTTAAAAGAAAGTGGAAGCTGCAGGCCGGTCATTTGGGACAAGTTCTCTTGAACAGATAAAAGCCCAGGAAAAAGGAACACTTGTAGCTGGCTTATTCCTACCGGCAGATCCAGAGGATCTTCTTTTGACAGGAAGGCGGCTGGTTTCTGCAGGGGCATGATGGATGGTCCACCCCCAACCCCCCTTGCTCGTTCCCAAGAAAAGGTGCTGCTTTGCTTTCTGGCAAGATTTGAGGTTTCTGTTTCCAGTCCCAAATGTTCATCCTCACAGTGAGTGACGCAAGGCCCAGGCGCCGAGTTTGCTCTGCCGCTGGCCAGGCTGCTGACATCCGACGTGGCTCATGTGTCAGAGCAGGGCCACCGCCAGCCCCCGTCCCGGTTGTCCCGTCACTGAGCAAAGGACTTCTGGTGGCCATAGACAGGTGTTTTTTTTTTTTAAACTGGACACCTCTGACATTCACGTGGCATCTCAGGCATCGCTTCTACCTGGGCCAAACTGAGGGAACCGCGATTCGTCCCAAGCAATAGAGCACCTGTCTGAATGACATTTCCGCGACCTCACTCGCCCGGTGGCAATGACATCTCTCATGCAGCCTCACTCTGACACTGCTCCCTTGTTTGGAAGGGGAAGAGAGTCCAGTCTGTCAATATTTGGGGCACTAATCGTCTGCATTCCGGCACCAGGGGTCACTGAGAGGCTGAGACATTTCCAGGAATTCGTGGCTCTAAAGACGTGGGGCTGACCGTAAAGAATATCCAGGGAGGATGTGAAAGAAAGAAACCCAAATCTCAGCCCCACCCCGACTCATTGTCCATTGTGTCTCGGATTCTTGGGAAGAAATGAAGTCAATGTACACAGTGATGTGGGTCCAAGTTAATAATAAATGTGGAGGGAGGAAAAAGGCTGCTCAATTTTTTTTTTTTTTTTTTTTTTTTTTTGCGGTACGCGGGCCTCTCACTGTTGTGGCCTCTCCCGTTGCGGAGCACAGGCTCCGGACGCGCAGGCTCAGCGGCCACGGCTCACGGGCCCAGCCGCTCCGCGGCACGTGGGATCCTCCTGGGCCGGGGCACGAACCCGCGTCCCCTGCATCGGCAGGCGGACTCTCAAGCACCGCGCCACCAGGGAAGCCCAATGCTCAATATTTAAACATTGCGGAGCGCCTCGCTTGGTTTGCCAGTCACTGCCCTCCACACACTTCCTGGACGGGTCTGTAAAGCCGAGCATCCTTTCCCTAACTCTACAACTGGCATCTGATGCTGGTGATTTAGAGAGAGAGGGAAACGGAGCCTTCTCTAGGCAACCCCAAACCGGCAGTATTTCTGCCTGTTTTCTGCAGGCTTTCTGAAGGGCGGGAAGAGAGATGAAAGTGTGGAGACTGAGGTTTTTATGACTCTTCAGGTGCTCGAAAGGAGTTTTTAAGCTTTGGGGTCATGTCTCAAGTTGTCTTTAATTTTCCCATACTAGCTTCTCTTGGAGCTGTCTTGTATTTTAACGTAAATTTTGTGCTTTGGTTCTTATTTCTGGCTTAACAGTGAGACACTCTGGTCATGTTTAGGAAATGTCTGTCCAAGTACCCCCTTCTGGATACGTTCCTTCAAAGTTGCCTATGATGGCAGAATTCTGTGAATCAATTCCTTTTTTCTGCTTGACACACATTACATAAAAGGAAAAGCATTCCTTTGGGGGGAGGCAAAAAACATTTGGCCCCAAGACATAATAAAATCATGCTTAAGGATGCAGCAAACTTTAAAGTCTCTTGGTTAAAGGAAATCAATACTTTTATGATGAAATATTAATAATATTAAAAAAAATAAGTCAGAACTACAAATGAAGAACAGCCGCGATGATTGTAACGAACGCGTTAGCTTAGCATTTGCAAGGAAGCACAAAGTGAAAGCACAAGGGGAAGACAGGAACCCACCTGAGAAGCCTCTCCAAGCCCCTGTAAGCCCCCTTTTCAGCCGTCTTCCATCAAGAAGACACACACCTCTCCTTAAGTCCCAACATCATTGCCGAACATTTTGTTAAAGCCACTGCCTTTTGGAAATGAAAAGATGAATCTGAGCTGGAGAAAGGGCCACACACATGTGAGCACAGACACACACACACACACACACAGCTGTAATGG
The DNA here is from genome assembly GCF_951394435.1 of Stenella coeruleoalba. Taxonomy (NCBI): domain Eukaryota; kingdom Metazoa; phylum Chordata; class Mammalia; order Artiodactyla; family Delphinidae; genus Stenella; species Stenella coeruleoalba. The sequence goes on from NC_137161.1 coordinate 58,240,189, forward strand.
CAACTGAGAAGGGAGAGCTGGGGAAAGCCACTTGTTTGACTACACAGTACCCAGCCGACTGTGTTCCCCTCCACTTCCTCCAGGAATCACTCCAGTGGAGGTCTTTAAGAGGAACGAATTCATATTAGGTTGAACCATAGGAAATTTCTGATTTTATTGGTCATGTTGGTTGAAATAGGGGCAATTTCATATGGTTCCACAACGCACTCAACTCTCCAGTGAAGAAATACTAACAAACAGAACACAGTCTTGTGTGTCTTGAACCCAAACATAACAGATGAGATTTTAAGAATCTAGGTGAAAGTAACAAGAACCCCATTTTCTTATATACTGTTTTCATATAAATCCTTTAAACTCAGATATTTAAAGTTCCTTTAGAAAAGTCCTGTCTTGGGACTTCCCTGGTGGCGCAGTGGTTAAGAATCCGCCTGCCAACGCAGGGGACACGGGTTTGAGCCCTGGTCCGGGAAGATCCCACATGCCGCGGAGCAACTAAGACTGTGTGCCACAACTACTGAGCCTGAGCTCTAGAGCCTGCGAGCCACAACTACTGAAGCCCACGTGCCTAGAGCCCGTGCTCTGCAACAAGAGAAGCCACCGCAATGAGAAGCCCGCGCACCGCAAGTTAGAGGAAGCCCGCGTGCAGCAGCGAAGACCCAACGCAGCCAAAAATAAATAAAAGAAAGAAAGCCCTGTCTCTATTAACTCCTAAAACCTTCATTCCTAATAGCTAACACAAGGAACGATTCTGCTCTGTGTTGTGTTGTTTTCTCTAGCGAGCTGAGCCGTTTCTTCTGTCCCATACCCCATGTGTAGAGACCCTCATAAAAATGAAAATCCCCAGTTCTTGCCTGACTGGGCCCAAATTCCAGGTACCATACATGCCAGCTAAGTAGTCAGAAGAGCTAACGCCAACTGAACACTTAGACCATAGCAACTTGTTCAGTCCTCGTGGGCCCTGTGAGGTGAGCTGTTGTCACCCCCGCTTTACATGTGAGAGCCACGGGCTTGTCCTAGCAGGGAGTGAGGGGACTGCAGGGGGTCCCCAGGGTCCCGCCAGGCTGCAGGGTCTCTGCCATTCTGAACCCTGACCCATGTTGGTGAATTCCTTTATTTTTGTGCGAATTCCTCAGAGGAGGCCTGCGTGAGCACCTGGCCTCGCCTGGCCCAGTGGGTGCGCCGCTGTCGGACTTGACTCTGAACCCTGCTTCCACGCCCCCCGTGTTCTTTGAACATTTGCGGGTACTTTGGCTTTTCTGGTGTGGCCCCCAACTCCATGGCTTCCAGCCCCCATCGCTGGGCATCGCTGTCATCTTGCCGGGGGGGTGGGGGGGTGGGGGGGAGGGGGATGGGCTCTAGAGCCAGCCTCTCGAGTCAGAAACATGGACGAGAAAGCTCTGTGTCGCCTGTAGACCCTGTGGGCTGCAGGCTGAGTCCCACACTCAGTCCCAGCCCAGCGCCTCCTCTCTGGCCCCAGGGCCCAGGCAGGCTGTGCTGGGAGGTGAAAGGGCAGAGCCGAGGAAGGAGCCAGCGAGGGGAGAAATAAGACCGCGGCTGCGCTTGCCGTCTTCGGCTTTGTGCGCGAGGTCACGAGGCCAATTGATTTTTTTACTGTTTCCCAGCATTGAGGAGTGGTGAGAAAAATACGAACACTGCATCCTCACAACCTGAACCACAGCCACGGGATGAATTTTCTAATGAAAGGCTGACCCGGGGTACACCCCCACCCCACGGTCCTCATTCCAGCCGAGACTGTTGAAACGCAGGGCCCGAGTTTTGTCAGGGTGGACAGCCCTCCCCTCCAAATCTTAGATCTTTTTCCTAAAAGATGTCTCTTGAAAAGTGGACTTCTTTGAAGCACATCCATGTGAGCCTTAAATGGCTTGGGGTCATGTCCTTCAGACTCAGAAGGCACACACTTCAGGAGCTGGGCAGGGTGGCCTCGGCTGTGATGGCCCCGGTCTCAGCCTGGAGCAGAGGCTCCTGGACAGGAGACATGCCTGGTTTGACTTGCCTGGGGCTGCCTGCTTCTTTTTTTAAAAAAGGGAGGTGAGGCGAGTTGTCGGCAATTTAAAAAATCAGGACGTTTTACACCAAAATCCAGATATCCAGCTTCTCTTGAAGAACAGGGAGCCATGGCCACGTTCTCAGGTAGCAGCAGTCAGGAGAGGCTGCGGAGCTGCAGTTTCCAGTTTTCTCCAGTCTCCACCAGTCCCTATCATCTCCCTGACACAGGCCGAATGTCCCATGTATCATGTTTATTTTCCTGATAGAAGAGAACGGTTTGTCAGTGCCCATGTCGCAATCCAACAAGAGGAAACAGATGGCGAGTGGGGGGACTGTCTGCCTTTCACCCCTGGCCTCTCCTCTTTCACCAGTGTTAGCCGTCCAGCCCTTGGTGCTCGAGTTTGCAGCCTGTAGGCTCGAGGCTTTGAGGTTCCCCCCTGACATGTCTGTGATTTTCAAAGGTAGCTTCTGCAGAGGTTCTAGAAAAGACAGGGGATGGGAAGCCCACCCTTGATCAGGCACCGTGCAGCCAGGGCAGTTCTGTTTTCATCTTGCATATAAACTAGAATTTCACCGTCGAGAAAAAAAGTTTGCAAAGTGCTGTGATGTGCTGTTATCTTTCCAGAACGAGGCCCCATCTCCAGCCAGGCAGCTGGATCTTCCGAGAAGCTGCCCTCAGGGACCTTGCCCAGGAGGGTGTAATGGGACAGGAATCTTGCACATGAACTGGGATGTCACAAGAGCTCGGTCACTTGGGACAGTGTTCCTAGAGGTCTTGGCTCCCGGGAAGCGAGAGCCAGGTGGTAACCTCAGCTTCCCCTCCCTGGAAGTTGTTCTGGTACAACTTTTCACTTTCCACCCACCTTTATTGTTGGACTCTCACCGTTTAGTTTGTGTTTTCGTGGCTTTCCGCATTTAGTATTTTCATTATTTAATAGCCAGGCATTTGGGTTTGGGTTTTAAAATACCAGTCACCTCAAATCCTTCCTGGAAGCGGGAGGTCTGTAGGAGCGTCTATAGGGGCAAGGCTGTGGGGTGAGGTTGGTGCCGTTCAGTGGTCACAGTCCCCGAGATGAAGTCTAAGCCCGTGGGGTTCCTTCCCCTTCAGCTCTCTAAAAGGTCCCTGTGGAATCTCCTATCTGCTCAGGTAGTTTTCACACTTTCCAGTTTTTAACCTGAAATAGTTGCACTTCAGTCACGTAACCAGTATCTGTTATATATAGTTATAGTGTGCAAAGCAGCACAAGCTCTGGACAGACCGAAGAGGTCAGCTGAGGCCTCCCTGCTCCTCGGAGGTTTAGGAAACCTTTGGCTCAGACCCCCAGTTCCCTTGCCTGCACACGTGCAAGCCTTCCCACCCTTTACTCTCACATGGTTCCGGCTGTTTCCAGGTCTTGGCCTTCACGTGTAGTCTCTGTGTGGCCTGGTGTGAACCCAGATGGAAACACAGTTCCTTCACTGTATCCACCAAAAAAAGTCCACTTGCACCACACAAGGAAAGAGTTGAAGGAGCATTTCCTAAAGATGTGGGGGGTCGTGGGGGTCACCTCCCCTATCTCAATTACCCCTTCTCCTCTTTCTCCTCACTTCACCTCTCCCAGCTTGCCCCCAGGAAGTGCAGGGCAGCTTTCCCTACACTGGAAGCTCTGGGGGCCGGCGAGTCCCTGTCCCTACAGAGCTCAGCTCACATCCCTGCCTTAACAAAGCTTTTTCCCAATTGTCAGCTAAGATTAGGTTCAACTACATAATAGAGAAAAACCCCAAAGAGTTTTATTTCCCTCTCAGAGAGAGGAAGCCCGTATGAAGGTGGTCAGGGGCTCCACAGAGGCATCAGGGACCCAAGATCCTTCCTGCTCAGTGCTCTGCTGTCCCTAATATGTGATTCATCCTTGTGGGCCATGACAGCTGCTGGAGTTCCAGCCATCACATTAACGTTTCAGGAAGCAGAATGGAGGAAAGCATACCTCCTTCCTTTTAAGAAGCCTTCCTAGAAATCAAACATATCACTTCTATCTCATTGGCCACAGCTTCGCCACAGGGTCGTGCCTAGCTGTCAGATTCTGTAATTGCAGATGGAGGGGAGAATGGGTATTGGGAGACAGCTCACAATATCAGAAACACTTTCTAAAACCCTCTGAACCCCAGAGGATTCCAGGTGCTGGCTGTTAAAATAATGACAGTTGTTTCCCAAAATAGCAAAGCGTCTTTGCAGTCAAGTTTCTTATGCCCTTTTGGCCTGTGCCTTACGTGGGCTGACGGGGCCCCCAGGCTGGACAGGGCAGGCTTCGGGAGCACAGGGGAAAGAACCCGTTAACCCCACTGGCTGCAGAAACTCTTGCCCAAGCTGGCGCTGAGCTGTGTGAGCCTTAAAAGATAGGGAAGGGATCTGTGAAGACAGGAAAGAGGCAAGAGGGAATTCCAGACCAAGGGAACTGCCCAGCTGAGGCCAAGAGCAAGTGGTTCTTGTCACACAGTCTGAGATGAGACCTGTCTGAGCTGCTAGAGGCAGGCAGCCCCATCTCCACCGGCCCTCCCCTCACCCCCACTGATTGGGGCGGGGTGAGGGTAGGGTTTGAGGAGGGAGCTGACAAAATGTTGCTGGAGGTTGGAACCCTAAGTCCTGTGGATCTGACCAAGAATCCAAGGATACAGAGCAAGAGATTAATGACTGAAATGCTGACGAGCACCCGGCGCGCCAGGTTGGGGAGGGGAAGGAGCCAGCTCACCCCCTCCCTCCGGTTGCTGCCACACGCGAATGGGGCCCAGCGATGCCAGATCTTTCTTAAAGAAGCCAGAAATCCAGACTTGTATGTACAGTCTCCCAGTGTGTGAATGGCGGCGCCTAAAACAAGCAGACAAGCACAAACACGATGTGAGCAAAGCCAGACGCATCTGCGGGCTTCTGGGCTGCGGTTGGCCGGCACTGGGCCCTGCCTGCCATGGCATCCTGCTTCTCCTGGGGAAAGCTTCGTGGGTGTTCCACCCAAAGACAGTGGTGTGCCCAGTGTATATTTGGGGTGCACTTTTCAGCGTCTTCTCCTTTGCCTATGTCCCAAAAAGGCTGTGGGGTTCAAGTCAAATTCAGATTTATAGGTGAAAAGAAAACTACTGGCCATTTAAGCCAGGAGACCCTCACTCACTGTACTGTGTTTCGCATAAAGACGTGAAGACTCGTGGAGAAGAGGGGGCTTGTCCAAGGTCACAAGGCCGTTTGGGCAGAGCTTCAGTTCGAACTTGGGGTTCTGACTCCCAGCTGGGTGCTCCCTCTACCAGTGGACCTAAAATAGAAGGCTGACCTTTTTGTGGTATTTTTGTACTTGACAAAGAACGGGGAGTTACTCACGAGTTCGCCTTCCCAGAATAACTGTCAGAATGGGGCCAGAGGGCAGCAGGAAGACCCCAGCCTGACCCTGTGAAGCCCAGGGCTCCTGGAAAGCGAGGGGTGCATTTCACCGTTGGCCCGCCTGCTGTGGAGCTTGGCATCTGGCCCCAGCTGTGGGGAGGTTCTTAGTGGGTCCAGGGGAGAGAGCTTTGGAGGCCAGAACAGATCCCAGGGCTGTGTTAGGGACCCAGCAGCTTCAGCCTGCCCAGCTCCCAGACGTCTCGTGTGCCTTCCTTCATCCTCCATTCTTTTTTTGGTTCAAGATACTATTTGTGGTAGGAGTCCTGGAAAACTCAGACAAGCATGAAAAAATTAAACAAACTCACCACAGCAAACCACCTGGTTCTCCCACGACTTCTGCTTCAATCCCTCCAATCTGTTTGCTCTGCTCCCCGCACAAGGAGGGAGGCAGAGCCTAGATTTTTTTTTTCATATATCTTTTTTTCTTTTACAACAGTGGGAGCAGGTGGGACGTGCTCTTTCTAACCTTTTTTTATTTACTATGTCTTGAGCGTTTCCCTCAGCACTTCATCTGCTTTTTTTTTTTTTTTTTTGCGGCTCGCGGGCCTCTCACTGTTGTGGCCTCTCCCGTTGCGGAGCACAGGCTCCGGACACGCAGACTCAGTGGCCATGGCTCACGGGCCCAGCCGCTCCGCGGCACGTGGGACCATCCCGGACCGGGGCACAAACCCGTGTCCCCTGCATCGGCAGGCGGACTCTCAACCACTGCGCCACCAGGGAAGCCCCACTTCATCTGCTTTTACGCCAGCATGTCTAACAGCGGCTGAGGATTTGGTCAACCCGGCGTAGGAGACTCGATTTGGCTTTTCCCTGATTGGTGGATGTTCCGAGTGCCTCCACCTCCCTGTCACACACACCAGTGCTTTGAACATCTGTGGACCCACCCACGGTGCCTTCCGCAGCATCAGTCAGGTTCTAGATGGGGAATCAGCCGGCTGGTGTGAAAACCCATACGGCCTTTGATACGCATCTCACAGGCTGTTCTTGAGACATACTCGGGGACGGCCAAGAATTTTATCTGCTGGAGGAGCTCTCAGGGAGACCTGTCTGTCTGTGCCCTTGTCCCATGATCTCTGGCGCATCTGTGCGTTTGCAAGTACTTGGCAGCCTGTGTGTGTTTGACTCGCGCCCAGAAAACCTCTCGGCTCCCCCGCCAAAGCTACTTCATCGAGAACTGCCTCCCCGGGAGAGGAGCACGGGGCCAGGTGCTTGTCTTGAGTTCTCTGCAGAGCCCTCCTGACCCCTGACATGTCAAACTGGCTCCCAAAGTGTTGCCACCTCGATTTGGGGAGGAGCCCCATGAAATTGCAAGGGGAGTCTGGGCACCGAGCTAAAAAACAAACAAACAAAAACCTTCGCTGAGCCTTTCTGAGTCCCCAAGCCATGGAAAGAAGGGAGGTGGATTTTTAGTAGCAGCAGACAAGGGAAAGATGCATTCAGTTGCCTCTGCTCAGCTAGACCCGCAAATGGGTGGTATCAGCGGTTGGTGATTTTTTTTTTTTTTTCTCTCTAACTCTTAGCACCTACAGAAGGTGCACCATATTTTTTGTCAACCTATGGCTTGACCCCTAATACGTTCTCCAAATGAAGGAAGTTGAGTATCCTGACCTCAGTCTTAGCATCTCGTCTGCTACCCCACGCACTCCCCCCCACATGTCTTACAGTAATAAACCAGGGCGTTAAAGTGCATGAGAGAGAAGATGTGTGTCTTTTTTTGGGGGGGGGGGGCTGCATTGGGTCTTCGTTGCTGCGTGTGGGCTTTTCTCTAGTTGCAGCGAGTGGGGGCTACTGTTCGTTGCGGTGCGCAGGCTTCTCATTGTAGTGGCTTCTCTTTGTTTCGGAGCACAGGCTCTAGGCACACGGGCTCAGTAGTTGTGGCACACGGGCTCAATAGTTGTGGCTCGCAGGCTCTAGAGCGCGGGCTCAGTAGTTGTGGCACACGGGCTTAGTTGCTCCGTGGCACGTGGGGTCTTCCTGGACCAGGGATCGAACCCATGTGCCCTGCATTGGCAGGCAGATTCTTAACCGCTGCACCACGAGGGAAGTCCCAAGATGTGTATCTTAAGAGAAGGGGTGGGTGACCACCTTGGTGACTGCCACGTCATTCCTTCGTTCTGGCTGGGCTGGGGCGTTTGTCGGGAATGTAACAGGGTCGGCTTGGTCTCAGCTCTCTTACCACACTCTCCGGCCCCTCTGTTCATGGTTCTGATAAATAAGCAGCTCAGGGAAAACTGTCCTGACATTTTGATTTGTTAAGGAGTGATTCATTTTCAAGGCAAGTAAACGGCTTGTAAACTTGGGGGTTTACCACTTGAAGTGATTAAGAAGTAAGCAGCTATTAAGCTGGTTCTGTGGGGCTGTGGCTGCCTGCCCCCTGGGAATCTTCCTGACTGGTGTTTGGATTCGCCTTGATGTTTGCCGTGCTTAATCAGAGGCCCTGCCACCACACACACAGTATATCACAGGATGCCTCTTCCTGAGAACTCCAGCACGGTGATCCTACTGTTCTCCACCGTAGGTGGCTGCGGGGAATTTACCCACCGTGCTCCCTCCAGGCCTCGCATCTGCATGCAGTCACATCGCCTGAAACCTGGGATGGCCTGGCTGGGGGTATAAATAGACCCAGCTTTTGATCCTTAGACAAAAATAATCTTACACAAACATTAGTACAAAAGAGCTTCTCCACGGTGGCTGGGTGTGGGTTCCCCTAAGTCCTGAGGTGGGGACAGAGCATCGGGTCCCCTTGCATGCGCCACCCCCCAGGCCTGCCCGCCAGTGGGTGGAGGGAAGGAGGCTCAGGGAAGTGGGGAGACTTGCCCAGGACCCCGCGGCTGGTAAGCAAATGGATCAGTATGGAGCCCAGGCTTTCCTGGTGCCAGAGCCAGTGCCCCCATCCTCTTCCAGGCTGTGCACACTGTTTCCATCGAGGGCCAATATTTCAGGCTTTGTGGGCCGCGCAGCCTCTCTTGCAACGGCTCAGTGCCGCCACTGTAGCTTGAAAGCATCTGCAGGCAGAATGTAAGCAAAGGGCACGGCTGTGTTCCAGTAAAACTTTATTTAACAAACAGTCAGAGGGCCATAGTTCTCCAACCCCTGCTCGACACCCCGCTGCCTTCCTGAGTTCTGAGAAAGGCGCGGTCAGGCCTGGAGAACCTGCTGGAAGAAGTGTCAGTGGCTCTGGGCCGAGGGAGGTGCAGGCGGCGCAGATGGAGAGCATGAGGTTTGGGGCCGGGGTGAGTGTGCTTGGGGTGGCAAGGCTTGATGTGACTGGCCAGGAGGGTTGGGGTCCCCACTCTCAGGTGGGAGGAGGACTTGCCCCCATCCCTGCCCTGACTCGGTGCAGAAACAGGCTGGGGCACAGAGCACAGAGCTCCTGGGGAACCAGCACAGTCTGCACAGGCTCCTGGGAGCATCGACGAGTTTATTCCTTGGGAGCTGTCCCGTGTTCTGTGGATGGAATCAGAAGCCGCGGCCCTTTAGAAAAGCAGGCTGTACCAGGGCAGGAGTCACGGTCTGGGAAGGCACATGCCTACCGGAGGAGGGGCTCCGGCGGCTCGGTCAGAAGGGCCCCCTCCCATCTTAGAGAACAGCCTGCTTCCACCGAGTGCCAAGCGCCGAGCAGGCTGGATGGGCCTGCTTGTACCCCCCTTGTTCTCCCCTTGTACCCCCGCTGCAGCGGGGTGGGGAGAGGCCGGTGACACACGGCCCACCGGCAGCTGGGAAACGACACTGGGCACGCGTCCTAGTGCTTCTGCTGGTGAAGCAGGGTTTGCCCAGGTCTGCAGGTCTCCAAATTGTGAAGCTCCTCCACTCCCCCCGGGCTCTTCCCGGGCTGGAAAGGCCGCAGGCCCCAGAAATGTGCAGTCCCCGTCTCCAAACCTGGAGTTGCTCTGAGGGCCAAGTGAATCTCTGTGATTGCTAGCTTTTCACCAGAGCTTTCCTTCTTCCCACCAGACTCGCCACCAGACCCGCCAGGGCAGAGCAGATTCTCTGGCAGGGAGCGTTTTCAGGGTCTCCCCTCCCGTCCAGTGCGGCGTTAAGAGCCCCTGGCAGAACTTGAGTGTGTTGCAAAGGTCCCGAGGTTCGGCCGTGAGGATGTCCCAAGTCCCTCTGTGAACTTCACCAGGACGCCTCTGAGCCCCGAGGCTGTGTGTCCCCTTCAAGGGCGCAGCCGGCGCGGTGCAGAGCCAGCGTCAGCACCGATTTACGGCTCAGCCCCACCCCAAGCCCCCCGCACCCCGGCTATGGCGGTTGCACCCTTTCCCTTGAAACAGCTTCGCAGCGTGTCCAGGTCAGTCCCAGGCCCGGCGAGCTCAGCTGATAACGGGGAGCAGAGCCAGACTCCAAAGGAGCCCGCTTTGTGTCGCTTACCGCCACCCTCACGCGGAGGCCGCCAGCCCAGCCTTCGCGGTGGGAGCTTTCCCAGGGGGCCACACACGCCGTCCCCGGGGAGGTGGCACCCCTCCCGCCAGGCCGCCTGTCCCTCCCGCCGGGTCACGTCCCCGCCTTGTCTTGCAGGCTTCGCCGTGGCCCAGTGCATGAACCAGCACAGCTCATCCTCCCTGTCCTCGCCGTCGCCGTCTGCCAGCGGGAGCCCCAGCGGCAGTGGGAGCGCCAGTCACTGCGACTCGGGGGGCGCCCGCTCGTCGTCCAGCCCCTCGGCCGCCCAGAGCCCTGCAGGTATTGGCCATGGACACGGTGCCGTGGGGGGACTTGAGGGAACCCTGCGACCCCTCCACCTGAGAGCCCTGACCCCCGGCTGCTCCTCACCACCGTGTCTGGGGACACTGCCACTCGGGGTTCCGCATCTGCTGGGACGTGGCTGTTGGCGGCGGGCGGCTGGCTCGGCTCCCCGCAGGGGAGGAATCACTCCCTTTGCAGGCTGGCCCACTGGAAGGCCTCCCCGGCGGCAGGTAGCTGAGCCTAAATTCTCCCCATTGTCACCTCCGGAGTCTTAGGTGTCACAAGGAGGGGTCTCCCAGACGTGATTGTTTGAACTCTGGCGAAAGAATCGTGTCTCTGCTAATTTTTTTTTTCTCCTCCGTAACACACCAGTTTCTTCTTTAAATGTTTGGTGCAGTCCACTTGTCTGTGACGAGGGGGTGCATCTTGCCGCCCTTTTGAGAGTCTGTCAGCGTGGGCTAGAGTCACATCCTGCCCTCCTGTAACTGTCACAAGTGTAGATGTGGCACGGAGAGAGCCCATGAGCAGGGAGCCTGGAGTGAGACGTGTACGTGGTCACCCTGTGCTCTGAGCTGCCGTGAGCCCCTCGCACGTGAGCACCTCGCCGCAGTGCCTAAGATCCCGGGAGTGCAGATGCCGGCTTATTTCCTGAGCAGCACAGCCCCAAAATGCAGCCAGAGGAGCAGGGCCTTGAGAGCGCATGACGCTTTGCACCCCGGCGGGGGACCCGTGGTTCTGGAGGGCCCCGGACATCTCTGATGTGAGAGATCACCCCATAATTCTGGTCTGCGCCCCCATTTGGGAACCCTCAGTGTCCTTTGCTGTTCCTGCAGGGTCCCATCCAGAGCCCTCACCCATCATATTTCAGGGGTACCTGTGCAAACTCTTGTTAAGTGATGGATCGATGGGTCTTGACAAAAGCGGTGCTTCAGGGCGGCAGCCACCACGGCGCCAGGAAATTGGGGGCCCCTGGCCACCATCCACTCGGCACCAGAGACAGAGATCCCCTTGGGCTCCCGCACCTCTCTGCGGAGTTTTCAGCTTCCACTTTTCTCAGCAAAGCGTTAACCCCGCCTGGTCTCTGTGCCTGTGGCTCAGGGCACCTCTTGCCTGCAGCCCCTCCCTCCTCCTCCCACAAGCATCCATTACCTCCATCTCCGACTGACATTCATGGGGCCCCGGCAGCAAGGTGACCCTCAAGCCACCTCCCATAGACCCCCGTCCACTCGGCACCTGCTCCGCTCCCTGCCCCAGCCCAGGGAAGATGGCTGCCCTGTCTGAGCTATTTCTGAGCCCGACTTAAGGTTGGCTGTGTATCCGAGCAGTCGCTGCTGCTGTTCCCAGGCCCGTAGCTGGGAAATTCAGACAGAGCTTTCTCAGAAGCCGAGATCAGCCCTCTGCCTCCCCCTGAAGCCTGGTCTCACGCTGGCTCTGGGAACCAGAGTGCAGGGTTGTGTGTTTATGTGCTCACGTGTGTACCCGCGTCCTGCCTGCATGTGCACGGAGTTCTTTGTCTCTGTTGTGTGGACCCAAACACACACACATACTTACAGTTGCATTTTGGGTGAAAGGTCCTTCCTGGTGCCGCTGTGTATGGCTTTTTTCATTTTTAAGGCGGCACAGCCAACAGCTAAGCGGACCGATGAGCCACACACTTCTTTGCCTAAAACCGAAGCCAGCAAAGACCCACATTATGAAAATCGTGCCTGGGTGTGCAGCTGTCCACCTGACCGTGGGCCCTGGGGCTCCGCACCTCGCCCACCTTGCACCTTACACTACTTTCTTTGTTCTTGGCCTCCCTCAGCCCCTCTATCTCTACCCCCACCATCCCCTGCTCGGTGCCAACGACATGTCTTCTCAACTCAGAAATGCAGGGGCTGTTAGCCTGGCTGTCAGGTCGATAAGTGATGGTCAGGCCCCCGGGTGTCTGCTCCCGATCGGTGTGTCCCTGGCAGGCCTGCGGAGGCAAGCGTGCAAGGCCCCATTTTTTATGCTGCCTGACAGTAAAAGCCTGGGGCCCAGCCTGCCTGTCCAAATCTCCGTAGACGCTGAAATAACTCACCTTCTGATGCAGGGCCGTCCTGTTGGGCGGCTGGCGCTTCCCTCTCCACTGAGGAGCCAGCTGTTGACCCCTGGAAGGAGAGAGCACTGGTGCCCACGGACTGGGGTGGCAGATCTCAGGAGGACCACCAGTCCCTTCCTCTCAATGCCGAACTTGCAGGCCGGCCCTCAGCCACCGGGTGCACCCAGAGGACACCACGCGGGGTTTCCGTGTTCCCTGTAGGGCAGGTCTACCCAGACGGTGCCAGCGTCTGCCTGTCCTACCGACCCATGCTGGGTGGAAGAAGAGAGGCAGGTTTTTGTCGGGACAGGTGCCTGGTTGACGTCAGCCCAGGGTGGTGGCCCAGTGTTCAGGCGTCTGATTTGGAAGCCACCAGACTTTCCACCGCATGGCCTGGCCACCACCTGCCAGAGGCAGCATCCTTGGAGGGCCAGCCGGGGCCGCAGGATGGGCCAGGGCCTCTCCTCCACAGCCCACCCAGCCTGGATGGCAAACAGCTGCAGCCCAGCCACGGAGCCACTTGTCCTCAACGTGGTTTTGGAGGACACGGTGCAGAATCAGAAGCATTCCTGACCCTGTGTTTCCAGAGCTTCCCGGAATCCAGGAAGTTCTTAGAGTGGAGAGCAGCCACCAGGCCCTTTGCAGCCGGGATTAGCAAACTCCAGGGGCTTTTTTGCTCTTGAAGCCACACTTTGCACGTCAGGGTTTGGTCAGGAAAGCACCTGAGAGATACCGTCTACCAGGGCATGAGACAGGCCCGGTTTTCCATGTCTCTGCTCCATTGGGTCGAAACCTGGAATCGCACAGGGATACCCGTAAAAGCCAGAGGCAACCCTCTCACTCTCAGCCATTGATGTGGCCTGCCCCCTGCCACCCCGCCCAGCCCTGGGTGTGCACCCACCACGGGGCGTCCCAGTAGGCACTGCTCCCAAAACCCACGTGTCAGGCACGGTGCTCACAAATACGTTACAGACACCCCCTTGTTGCGTCCTACCACCCTCCCGCCTCACACTGTGCTGTTGAAAACACGGGGGCTTGGAGAGGTCACACAGCTTGGCCATGCGCTGCAGCTGGTAGCAGGGGGGCCCAGATAGGGACCCAGCCTTGGCAACCCAGAGCCCTACTCCGCCTCCTGAGACAGCCCAGCGGAGCATCGCTTCGGTTCCTAAGTCTGTCCCAGGTGCCTCCATGGGGCGTCCTTGAGACCTGGGCCCCGGGTTCCGATCGCGGTTGGGGGCCGCCTATGAAGGGCGCGCATCTCTCCTCCCCACACGACGGTTGCTCTAGAGCCAGATGAAGAGCCTCAGCCCATTCACAGAGGCCCAGGTGGCTGTGCAGCCCCAGCCGGCGAAAGCAGGGCTATGCAGCTCCGGGTGGGGGGAAGCCCAGTGGTCCCCAAATCGGCAGCAAAATGGACCCCAGATGGCCGCCTCTGCCAGTCCAGATGGGTTCACCCCCAGATAAGGGTGTGAAACTGTTCTGATGCTCGGTTGTGTTTTCCGCCCCCGCCCTCTGTCCAGCCCAGGGGACCTTAGCGTTCCCTGCCTGGGGTTGAAAGAGGCCCACGCTTATCCCTAATACAGATTTCCTCAGCTTCCCATGGGGCCTCCAGTCTGAGCGCCTCAGGCCTTGTGGACACCAGGCCTGATCTCAGAAGGGTCCCTCTGAGCGTGGCCCTCCACCTGCCAGCCCCGACACCCCACCTAAGAGGCTGTTCTCTCTGCCTCTTACTACCTCGGCCTTGGTACCCCACGCCACCCGCTACTATGCACATGTCCTGGGCCCAGAGGGTAGCAAAGCATGGAAGGCACAGGCTGGCAGGGGAGGACCACACAGATAAGTGTCCAGTTATAAGCTGTGAACTATAGGCTGCGGGCGGGGCCAGAGACTCCCAGAGAAGGTGTCACTGGAGGTGAAAACCCGAGGATGAGTGGGTGACTGGGCCAGGGCTCCCTGAAGAAGGTGGCCTTTGGGTGTCGCACAATCCACCGAGGCCCAGCCCGGAAACTGCCTGGTGACGAGTTGATTCCTTTTCCCTATCGTTCTGGGATCTACCTATCAATTCCACTCTTCCACATACAGACCCAGGGGGCGGTCTGTGTCTGAGAAACAGCCCCTATGCCCATCAGGGCCGAGGCCCAAGTGCCGGCTGCAGGCGCAGCGCAGGCAGAGGGACCGTCACCAGAAGGGGGAAGCGACACCGCCTAGAGGTGCCACCGCGTTGCCAGTCGCCCAGAGACACCCTCTGCGCTGCTTCTGAGTCTCCTTCACACACCAGAGGCACGTGGTAGACCCTTGTGAGTGGCTTCTCAGCAAGTACAGGCCCTCAAATCGGGGCCAAGAGACACCCCAGACAGAAAGGTCAAAACTGAATTCTGTGGTAACCAAAGGAACCAACCAGAAGGAGTTGGGGGCAAGGGTATTTTATTTTCATTGTTGATTATTTACCTGTTAAAGCTGTGCCCAACAGGGTTTACCGTCTGGTTTTAACACCTGATGCACGAGTCCACCTGTTCCCATTGTCCTTTAAAGACAGTGCCCCGAAATCCTCTAGTCTTTCCCGGGAGGGCTGGGCACCCCACACTGTGGAAAAGTCCAGGAACCTCTTGCCTGCTCATCCGGCATAGCCAGCCTCGTGGGCCTCGGCTTGTTCCCCAGGGAGAAAATTACGGGGTTGGAATCGGCATTTTTCTTTCCTTAAACATTTTATGGTTTTGAGAAGCTGAAATTGCAGAAAACATATGGCGGGAAAGAGAAAATAGATCCAATTTTAGAACCAAATGTAGGATCAGTAGGAATACTTTAGAAACATCTTCTGGGTTATGCCTGTACACGCGCGCACACACACACACGCACACACGCACACACACACACACACAGCGTGGGATTCTAGTAAGAAAGCCGTCTCCTCAGCTAAGAGCTCCGTGACCTACACCAAGTTCCTCAAACAGCCACTCTGCCTCCAATCTCCAATCTGTTGCGTTTCACAGGTGTTCTGGGTGAGCCACTTTGAGGAGGATGACAGAAAATCGTTTGTTAAAAAATGAAGTCAGAGGCTTCCCTGGTGGCGCAGTGGTTGAGAGTCTGCCTGCCGATGCAGGGGACACGGGTTTGTGCCCCGGTCTGGGAAGATCCCACGTGCCGCGGAGCAGCTAGGCCCATGAGCCATGGCCGCTGAGCCTGCGCGTCCGGAGCCTGTGCTCCGCAACGGGAGAGGCCACAGCAGTGAGAGGCCCGCGTACCACAAAAAAAAAAAAAAAAAAATGAAGTCAGACTGAAGGCCAGGCTGCTCTTTCCAGCATCCATTTTCAGACCCAGGGAGTTCTGAGCTGGGGCCACTCTGACTCTCCCCTAAGGGTTTATAGAAAGAAGGAAGAGCTTGGTTCCTGGTGGCCCCTGTGCTGGGAGCCTGACACGGGCCTTCCCTCCCCCATCCTCACCTGCTCCCTGAGACGGTTGTCTGAAAGTACGACCTTCACCCCAGAGCACCATCCCATTTGGGCCAACTGAGCACCAGACAGCCCAGGACCGACCTGCGTGTTACTGAACCCGGGCACCGTGGTCAGGTGGGACTTTTAAGGACAAAACCCCAAGCCAAACGTGTTCTCTTTTCTCACCAGTTTTATCCATGACGTTAATTTTTTTTATTGCGGTAAAATACACGTAACATCAAATGTGCCATTTTAACCATTTTTCAGCCTACAGTTCAGTCCATTCGCCTTGCTGTGCTCCGTGGCACTCATCTTAAGCTCTGCCGTAATCCCTATTGTGTCTCAGAGGTGGCGGTTCCTCCCCAGGGAGATGCTCCTAACGTTTTTGTTGCAGCTGCTTGGCATCTGCCCTCAGATCTTGCTGCTGTGGTTCAGTCTTGGTTTCAAAGGTGCGGATCACCAGAGTGTGGTCGGGAGAGCGTCACCTCGTGGCTGGGGAGGGGGTGACTAGGGAGGGGGTCACGGGAGGCTCTCCCAGAGCCGCACTGGTGGCTTCGGTGGCTGCCACTGAGAGCCCTCGGTGTCATCAGTTGGGGTCAGAAATCTACTTGTTTCCCTAACTGCTTTGGCTCCGATCCCCCAACCACACACCCTTCCCTCCTCAGACTGGCCCATGGATGCAGGGTTTTCATCTTCACCGACAGGCAGTTCTGTTCCTCCGCCCCCGAGGGTGCTCACCGAGACCAAGTGTCGCCGCTGACCCCAAGAATTTCCTTCCCGACAGGACTGACCTCCGCCGTCTTTACCCGTCTTTGAGTCCCACAAGCGGATGATCTGGTTCTTAGCTGTCCCAACACTGCCTCATCGTGGGGGGCAGAATGGGGGTGTCCCACCTGCATGGGGGCAGCGTCACCAGCACCCGCTGGGTCAGGCCCCCCTGCCTCACGCTCTCGTCGATGCTTCGCGTCCATCGCTGCTCTGTGTCCCCTCTCCGTGTCACCTTCTCCGTCCCGTTGTTAAAGGCTTTCTATGATCTGTCGCTGTGTTTCCCTCTAGTCAGGAGTGGCAGGAAAGGACGCCGGCGAGTGTTCAGCCTGTCGGAGGCCGACAGTCACGGCGGCCACTGGGTTTAGTGCTTCGATCGGCAGCTGTCACGGCACCTCTGGCACGGTCACTGCAGGCAGGTCTCCTCCGGTAGCCTCCTCGGCCCGCGACGCCCCTGCACGCTGCATTTCCACACCAGCAGGCTCCCAGGACGCCAGGCGAGGGCACGGGGAGCCCGGGCCACCAACCCGAGCCATTTCCTCAGCTCCAGTCCCTTTCTGGCCTCATCCCGCCTGAGGACCGAACCCCCGGCCCTTCACCCCTGTGTCAGCTCCTCCGAGGCAGCCTTGGGCAGCCTGGAAACGCTGTCCTCCGCACCAGGCTCGGTGCAGGCCCTGAGCTAGGGGGGTTCTCCAGCCCCATCCCCACAGGGCCCCCCCAGTTTAGGCCACAGGGTTGGGCATTAGAATTTGCAAAAAGCCACAAAGAAGTCAACTAGTTGCTTTTTTTCTTTTCCTTTTCCCTTTATCCCCCAGCCTTGCTCGAAGCTAAGTGGTAGATTCCATCACGTTCCAGCCAGAGGCCAAGTCATTTCACTTGTAAGCGCACTGGCAGATGTGACTCCATCAGCTCCCCTTCTTGCGTTTAGAGCTCCAAATAGTGGCCGCGGGTGGGCCGTGGTCACTGCTACCCTCCCGCGATGCTTCTCGTAAGGTTTCCCACCTGTGCCCTCCCGCTGGGCAGCTGCACTTGCCAGGCAGGAGCCTTTGCCTTCTCTTGTGTTTAAAAGCTGCTTCCTCTGAGCTTTACCCTCCAACTTGCTGTGCTGCACTGTCCTTTTCTTCCCCATGTCTCTCAGTCCCACCTCCCCTGGCCTGAGTACATCCAATCCTCATTTTTATTGGAAACTGTCACTCACTCGCCAGGGGTCAGCTGAGCCCCTGCCCTAGAGCCACAGATCAGCTTCCGAGGGTGCCGGCCAGGGACTCGGGGGACCCGCTGCCTTGGTGTCAACTTGAGGCAGCACCATGGGGAGGCCGAGCACCCCTCACGGGAACCTGGACGTTGGGCTTTCCCGCTCCAGCCTCCACTCGTTTCCTGGGTCAGGCCCCAACCTGTGCCCTCAGAGCTCGGAAACACCAGCAGGTGAGCGAGGCCAGAGGGTCGGCGGTGGCCGCTGTGGGTTGACCATACACTGACCATAAACTGTGTCCTCGCTAGGTAATTTCCCCCCCGTGAGAACTCGGCAGAGTTCTTGGTTTTTTTCTGCCTCTTGAATGCACAAATTTGTAGCTAACATTCAGGAAGCAGTTCTTGGTTTAAAAATAGGTAGGTAGGGGGCTTCCCTGGTGGCGCAGTGGTTAAGAATCCACCTGCAGGGGACACGGGTTCCAGCCCTGGTCCGGGAAGATCCCACATGCCGCAGAGCAGCTAAGCCCGCGCACCACAACTACTGAGCCTGCGCTCTAGAGCCCGTGCTCCGCAATAGGAGACAACACCATAATGAGAAGTCTGCACACTGCAACAAAGAGTAGACCCTGCTCGCCACAACTAGGGAAAGCCCCCGCGCAGTAACGATGACCCAACACAGCCAAAAATAAAAAAATTTTAATAGGTAGGTAGGTAGATAGATAGATAGGTAGAAAGAACAGTGTTGTAGGTGATGGGTAAGAGGAGGTTATTTTTCCTATTTAAAAAAAAAAATAGGAAGAGTCTGTTTTTCAGGGGAAAAACCAACCCTTTTAATAAAATTGTTGGTTCTCTTCCTAAAGAAGGAACCAGTTTTGTGTGTGTGGCACCGTTCGCTGGTTTATTTGTTTTCTAATATATTTGATAGCAACTTTCCCACACACTTGATCATTCTTATCACCAGAAACCCCATTAGGGATCAGGGGAAGAGGTTTGTCAGCCCTTTTGAGTATCTGCGTGCAAATGCAGACCTGAGCAAAGAGGGAATTCTCACAGAGAAGTCTGGAGAAAACGTGAAAGAAATGCTCTGAAGCTCTGTCTCCAGGTGGCACAAAAGTGCCCTTGGAGAATCAGTCATTTCTAAACTGCCTCGTCAGCAGCTAAGTTGACACGTGGGTCCTTATGTACGTAAGTTCCTGGACACGCTTGTTTGAAGCAAGGTGAGCCTGTACTCAGAGCCCCACGTTCAGATTGCGATGGGTCACAACCTGAGCCCAGGCCTTGAAACCAGCCCGTCACCACAAGGCGTCCTGAGTGGAGCAAATTCATTGAAATTCAGAGAAACCAGAAAGTGTGTGGGGTGTTTACTCAGCATTTGTGGGCTGAGATCACACCTCAAATCATTTTTTCCACTAGTGCTCATCCATGTCCCACTGCCACCCTCTCAGAGCGAGGACAGACCCAAAGCCCCATGCAGTGGTTTTCTCTGGGCCTTATTTCTCTTTTAAAGAAAAGAAAGAAAGAAGAAAAAAGGCCTTGTGAAGAAGTGACCTGGGGCCTTTCTGAGCTCACCGTGCCCGGGAGTCCTGTGGGAAGCTACGACATGTCCTTTGGGAGACTTGATCTGTTGCTTGAGTTTCCTCTCCACGCTGGGGATCCTCTTCCTCTCCTTCCTCCCATTCTGTATGCCCTTCGGTTTTATTTTGCTCTTGGTTTTTCCATTCTTTTGCTCTGTGTTCAATTTGCGGTTCTGTTTTGTTTTGGCTTAACTTAAGAAAAAACAAAAAAAATACAACTGACTTAAGTGGAATCACATTGAAGCAAAAAATGTCTGCCATCATCCCAGGGCCCAGAGTGCTTTCAGATTCATTGTCCACACAGTGTCCTCAGTGCCTTTTTGGCCCGAAGATCTGTAACAGAGGAGATGTGCTTTCCAAGCGAGATGCCCACGGGCTTCGTACCCATGTTTTCAAATCACTGGCACATAAAGTCGTGGAAGATGTTTCCCACGAGGAACCCCAGTGGCAGCTGGTATCTCTGTCCAAGCCAGCTCGTCTTTGGAAAGCAAAGAGGCCACTTGTCTGTAATCTAATCACGGATTTCGAAAAGCACCAAAAAATGAAATTGCCGCTCCTAAAATAACTGCATTGGGCCACTCCTCCCTTGTGACGTGGTTTCTCTCCGTGGCCCCTGGGGGAGACCCTCGGGATAAGAATGGCCTGAGCGATCACAGCCCCTTTCTGGGTGCTAACTCAGCACTTAGAGGAGGACCAGGTGACAAAACCACAGTCAGAGGTTTTGTTTTAGCTTTGCAAAGCTGAAAAATTGTATAGAATTCCTTTTTTTTTTTTTTTTTAATACTGCAGTGAGTTCCCTCTTGGGGAAATGTTACCAAATATAGACTCTGGGCATGGCCTGAGGTGATAAGCACACCCAAGCCTGTTCTCTACCTAAATGCATGTTTATCATCAGGGAGGTGGTTCACACACAGGGCCTGTCTGGGCTGTTTCCTGGCACCAGGAACTGGGCTTCTGGCACCCACTCATTGGTTCTGCACAAGCCCCTAATGTGTCCCTTGCATCACAAGTCAGAGTAACCATGGGCCCTGACAGGTTTCCCCCAGGCCTAGGTAGGGCTGGATTTGCCAGCTTCTGTGTCCCCAGGAGGAAGTGGAGACAAGCTATTCCCCCAGCACATCATCCCCCAACCAGACCTCCCTGGGCCTTTGTTCAACAGGGGAACGGGGTGCCAGCGTGAGCAGAGCATCTCAGAGCTGAGCATACCTTTGTTTTTTCTCCCGCCCCCACCCCCCACCCAGATGACCCCATGACTATGGAGCAGCCTCAGCCTAACCTTCCCGACCAGTTGGTGATCATCAGTGAAACAGAAGCAGAGGCCAGGCCCAGCAAGAGCCTGGCGAGGAGCGCGGATGTGGAGACAGTCAACCTGTGCCCCAGCCTCATCCCCGCCCAGCAGCCCACCATCTCCCTGCTTTGCGAGGACACTGCCGACACGCTGAGCGTGGAGTCACTGACTCTCGTCCCGCCCGTCGACCCCCATAGCCTCCGCACCCTCACCGGCATCCCCCCGCCACCCACACCAGCCGCGGTGGGCACAGGGACCCCGGGCGAGGGGGCTGCGCAGCCAGAGCCAGTGGGCCCCGCTGAGCACTGAGTTGACCTCCCTTCGTGCGTGCGGCCCCGCTGGCAGGGACCCGGAGCAGCTGACACGACAGACACCTCGGGAGCGTCTGAAGTTCTCCTCGGCCCGGTAACCGCCTCGAACCATCCTTGCAGTCCTTTGCTCCGTTTGAATTCCCCTTTTACTTCACACCTCTTTGAGAGCAGGCTGGGACCAGTGGCGACACCCCAGCGAACCCAGATGACTGAGGCAGAGGAGGTTGGGCTGGTGTCAGAGCCCACGGCCCCAGGGCAGCAGGACCCACCGACAACACTCCCTTCATCAGCCAGCCCCTCCCCAGTCTCGAAGGTCCTCTGCCAGCGTCCCCAGTGAGCACAGAAGAAGCGGACGTGGTCACTTTGTGTAGAAATTTGTAGAAAAGCAAACTTCGATAAACATCTCCTTTGGATATTTATTCCTGCTTCTGGCAGCAGATGAAAAACATCTATTTTAAAAGTTCAAAAAAAAATCCTCCACCCTGAGGTTTGATGTCATGTTAGAAGTGTAATATTACTGTCGAGATTTCATTTTCATTTTGCCTTGAACTTCCCAGCGTTTTGGGTTTAGAGTTCTCAGTCTGGCTTTCTCCATTGTCTTAAGGGATTCCATTTCTTTATTACTCACTAACTCTGCAAGCCTATGGAATGATAAAAGTCCCTTCCTGGAAAGGTTAGAGTATTTTTTAAGCAAAAATAAGGGAGAGACTCATATTCTCAGGTACACACAGAGCTGGGAGGGCCGAAAGTTTCTCTGCCGTGGCAGCCCAGGGGCCTTGCGTTACCCAGAAGATCTTTCCATGAAAGGGGGATAGTGCAGTCAGCTCCCCGCTCAGGACCATTCCTCGTCTCTCCGGACTGAAACCAAACAGGACGGTTTTCCGGCATCACCTTCGGTTGTCCCCATCTCTCTATTTGTCTAAGAGAGAACGATTTGGGACTGCAGACACTCCAGCCCCCGTGGCCGTGATGGAAAGGAAAGGCCATGGAAACCGTCCTCTGAGTCCGTCGCCTGCAGCTCAGTGGTGTGGGTGCCTGCATGCAGGGACATCCCGAGAGCCAGCCCCCGCCCAGCTGCAAGGACATGACGTCCGAGCTCACAGGGCCATCCTAGGAGCTCGGGGTTTGTCCCTCTTCCTCTCAGCTGCTGCTGTAAAGATGCAAGCTCGTTTTTAAAATGGAAACCCCCAGTTCCTTCTCCATTTGGGCTGGGTGTGTGCAGGCCAGGTCTCCGCTATATCCGATAAAGCTCCCAAAATGTTCTTTCTACTCAGCCAGGCAAGGCCAATCGACCCTCACCTCTCTGGTTGATGCTCAGACCTTCCAAAACTTGCCTCCACGTGTCCCCCAGGAGTGCCAGCACCGTGGTGTCAGTGTCAGCCGGTCCGGGTTATCAGGTGGCCTCAGGAAATGCTCCGCACGCTTACCTCTTAGAGGACCCGCTCCCCGGTACCTCCCCCAATCTGCTGTCAGGCAGGGCCTGCCCGGGCCAGACTTCAGCCTCCTGAAGGAAACACACTGGTCCCCTGAGGAAGGGGAGTGGCGCCTGCAGGACAGATCTCTCCAGCCTTAAGAAGCCCTCCGGGCAGGTGAGCCCAGCCAGCACCAACAGGGGAAAGACCCAGCTCAGAAACGCAGCCATTTAGGCAGAAATTCCAGGGGCCCTGGCAAGGAGGGACAAGCCATGACCTTCAGGAGAGTCCCCTGGAAAGGACAGGCAGGGGGAACGGAAAGAGGGAGAAAGTCCATGTTGTCAGGGACAGGGGCCCCCTGGTTATTCTGCCAGGATGCAGCGGCAGGCCAGCCCCAGAGCCACTCACTGCCGGTTTTGAAACAATTCTGGAGCAGCAGAAATGAGAGGCCAGTGACCTCCCAGCCGGTGGCATTATCGTGAGGAACAAGCCGAGGCACGTGGACCCTGCCCTGGGACCACCAGCCTGCTGTCTGAAATCCAGTGGCTCCAGGTGGCTTCAAGCTCTACGGGAGGAAAGTCTCGGCCGGGGGACAGCATGCCCAGGAGGACCCGCAGCAGTATCACCCAGGCAGGAGAGCTGAACGCAGCCCAGCCTCCATGGGCTCTTGAATAGCAGGTGCGATCAGACCAAGCTTCCGCCCCACGTCTGGCCCAAGGGCAGGCCTCTCCCCGGGTGGGCTCGAGGGGTTGGTTGTGGGCAGCCCACAGCCGGCTGGCAGCCAGGTCTCCACTGTCTTGGCAGCAGTGGCACAGCTATGTCTTCAGGAGCCCCCAGAAAATCTAACAGTGGGGGCACCTCCAGAGGGGCCCGTCCAGACAGCAGGTGCTGGGACTCTGGGGCAGAGAGGTAGAGCCAGGAATCCTTGGCGAGCCCGGGGCAGGGGCCATGGCCTGTGACACGTGAGTACCAGACTCGGCCTCAGCAGGCCCGTCCAGCCCGCTATCTCCATGTCCCCGCAGAGACCCTCCCCAAGTCCACATCGGGCCCACTGAGTTTGCCAAGTCAGGGGCAGGGCTGGCCACATGAACCCCCAAACGTCAGCTTTGAAAGTTGCTGGGGAGAAGCACATGTCCTTTCCAGTTTGGGACCTTGAGCCAGCGAGGACGCCTCTCAGAGTCAGACAGGTACGTGCCCCGCCCCGGGAGGCGGGGTGTGGGGGGGAGGGATTGTCCTCCTGCCACCAGCAGGCCCTCTGTGCTGCCCCTCCCCCCATCACGCCTGCCCTGCTTGCTGCTCTCTGCAGAAGGCAGCTCCCACCCAAGCACCGGCACTGCGACCTGGGGGTGGGCGAGGAAACGCACGTCTTAACAGGCATACACCAAGATTTCTCTAAGGTCTCAAGATGCACTGTTCAAAAAGGCACAGGGTGAACCAATTCTCATCTTCTTTTCTAGACGCAATAAATAAGAAATATTTAATGTAGTCATGATGATATTGGGCATAAACTGTAAGGGTTCCTTAAGTTCCTCTGAGTTGAAAATATGTAAATAATTCTTGTCCCAAGGAGGAGCGGGGCTGGGAAACCTCATGCTTCTGGGCTACGGGACCGTTCCAGGGAAGTACCTGCTCTCGCCAGCATGACTCATGTTTCGTGGGTACTGAACACGAGGGTGGAAATGAAAACTGGAACTTCCTTGTAAATCTGAACTTGGCAATAAAAGAAAAAAAGTTACCAAGAGTGTGGCTGCTGCTCCATGGCTCTGTAGCGGGAAGGTCACGGCCAGGCGAAGGGGAAGGTCCTTGGCCGTCTGCAGCTGCTTGGCGAGGGACAGCAGCTGGGCCCCGGGATCCCCACTTCCTTAAAGGGAGGTGGCGTAGCTCCTACCCAGGGCTGGGAGAACGCCTCAGGTGCTCCCTTCAGAAAGGGCCCCAGCTTCAGGCAGGTGCCGTGAGCCTGGTCCATGTCTCCATCCCTCAGCTGTTGGGCTCCATTGAGCCTCAGGTTCCACGCCCGGAGGGCGGGCTCCTCACATTCCTGTCTCGAGGACAGTCAGGTGAAGTCGTGCTGAGGCGGGCAACTTTCCTGAGCACACCGACGTGCACCAGCATGAGCTCTGGAAATCCCTGGAGATGGGATCACGGTTCTTCCAGAAACTTCTGACTCTCCACCTCAAGCCTGGCCCAGAAACAGCCGGACCTTCTGGGCCTTGAGGTAAAACCCGAGTTGAGTGCAAGGCATGAATGGGGCACCCCACTCGTGCCGAGGGTTGAGGTGATGTTGGTGGAAAGTGTGGGCCGCTGCTCCGCGTCCAGGCTCGCACTGGCTGCCAGCAGGGGTTCAGCCCCAGTAGGTTCCTCCGAAATCTGCCCATGAGGCCTGCAGCTGAGGTTGGACCCCGCTCTGCACCGGGGGCCTGCTGGGTGCCCGGTGCTGGGCCGGGACCGGCCTGCAGCCTCGCAGGCACATGGACACTCGTGTCATGACGACTTTGGTCTAGAAAAAGGCACTCGCTGGAAGGATGCCCAGGGAAAAGGTGGAAGACCGGCCTCAGGACGGGTAGAACCAGGGACAGCAGCTGTTGGGGGTTCGGCTCCCTCCTGCCCCAGGGCTCCCTCCAGAGTGCCTCAGAGCCTCGCTGGGTCAGCTGGGTCAGCTGAGGGCCAGGCCTCGGGGTTGGTGGGAGGAGGGGGCAACAGGTCAGGGGAGCGGGGCGAGGAGCCGGGCAGGCGCTCTCCTGCAGCACAGCCCTGCCCTCGCACAGGTGAGGAAACAGGCCCAGCAGGGCTCTGCAACCTTCCCACGCACCAGCCCTGGAGCACAGCCGGCCTGCGCTTTGTGCTACCCCCAGGCTGCTGGGCCGAGCATCCCAGGCTGTTTACAGGAAGGAGGCAAGCAGCAGTTCTGGGACGTGAATGGCTGTCAGAATCATCTGGAACACTTGTCCACCATCTTGAACCACGTGCCGCCCCAGACGGGGTAAGTGAGAGCCGAGATGGTGTCCGGCAGGAGACCCTTGCACAGCGTGGCACAGAGGGCCTCCCGGCTCTTAGGGAAATGCCGGCCTCTCTTCAGGAGGCAGAGTCTGGAGCCAGGTCACCCCCGCATGCTTGGGTTTCCTGTCAGCAAAGCAGGGACAGAAACAGGCTGACCCGTGGGTGGCTCGGATGGGGAGAGCCTCACAGGCGTAGTGCTCGACTCAGGGCAGGCGGCCTGGGGGCCCCGGGCTCTTGGTGTGAGACCCTCAGTGGCAGCTTCCACCACCCTTTTCCCGGGAACGGCACATGGCCTGTTTGGTGGCCTTGGGCCGGTCACTGCCTCTCCTAGTCTCCAGTTCTTTGTCTGTAAGGCAGGCTGAGGAGCCCCCAGGCCACGTGTGCCCTCCAACTGGAAGTGGCCCCGTGTTCCCCTGGGGCTCTGCCCTGGGGGAGGTGCCCGGCAGGCCTAGCCGAGCCTCCTCTGACGGTACCTAGAAAGTGGAAAGGCAGGTGAGGGCGGGCGGGCAGTATTCTGCCTGTGAGTGACCTTGCATCCCGCACAGGATGACCACTTCCCAGCTGGCCGCCGGCTGGAAACCCCTCCCCCTGCTGTCCTGCCTCCTCACAGCCCTTAAGGGCAGTGGGGAAAAAACCCTCAACATCTGAAGTGCTTTTCTCTGAAGGAAGATAGGCTTGAATCACCAAACCGGGAACAGGCGGGGGCTTCCTGGGAACTTACTAGAGTACAGATGGGGCCGTGCAAGGCCTCCCCGCAAACCCCCCACCAGAACCTCTGCTCCACACCCCCCCAGCTCAGCCTCCTCTGGCCCTGCCAGTCCTCCTCCTGGGCCACAGCCATCCAACCCAGCCTGGTTTCCCCCCAGAACAGTACCAGGTGCCCACCTGGACACACCAGGCTCAACACCTGAATGTCACTGCCACCTGAAACCACCTCCCTAGTTCATTCAATCTGTGTATCCGTGCCGAGGCCCCTGATTTGCAATGGCTTCTGTGCCGGGCTGGGCTCCGCATAGATAAATGATGGTGAATAAGATGGAAAGAAAGGCAGGAGGGCATGCTGAATGTGAGCCTCGGCCCAAGGCACCTGCCTGGGCGGCCACTCGAGGCCCCTGAAGCTGTTCCAGGAGCTTTAGCCTCCGTGCCGAGAGCAGTGGATGCAGTGGGGGTTTAAAAGCCAAAAAGTGATGTAATCTGATGCGTGTTGCAAGAGATCACTGGGCCTGCAGGTGAAGGACAGTCAGGAGAGGCCCATCGCAGTGCGGAGGGGTCGCTAGGGAAGTGGGTGGCCCGAGGCATATTTAGGAGGTAAGACCGACAGGTTTGCTGGACTGGCCACAGGGGAGAGAGCTCAGTGTCCTCCAAACAGCCAGCTGTCACCTCCTCTCTCCACTCCTTTCTTCTTTGATGTGTTTGCTTCTCTTTTACTCTGTTGCTTCCACGGATCGCCAAAGGATTGCAGAACGCTGGTGACAATTTGGCAAAGCATAGAAAAATAGTATTTTCCACAGTTCCACCATGAAGGGACAGCTCCTGTCGGCACACTGGCAGATTTCCTTCCAGTCTTTTTTCTATGCATTTTAGCGATTGACATAATACAGTGGGTGGGATTTCATGTCCTGCTTTTGACACTTAGCCCCCTGGTGTCAGCATTTCCCGTGTTACTGGAAGCTCCATTTCCAAAGAGTATAAAATGTGGGGGGACGTGTCCCTCGGGTTAGCTGTTGCCCAGGGGTGGACCTTAAAGTTGCTTCCGCTTTCATTATTTTAAATTACCCTGCAATGAACACCTTTACACATAAACCTTTGTCCATGTTTTATATTATCAGTCCCTAGAAGAGGTTCCGAGCATAGGTCATAGAAACATAAATCACTTTAAGGCTCTGGCTGTAAACTGCCAAGTGGCTTTCAGGTCGGCCCATCGACACTCCCACCAGCCATGTGCCATTTCACCACAGCTTCCTCTGCCTGAGTGTTGCCAATTTTTAAATCCTCCCCATTCTTACAGCCCAGCTCAAAGCTCACCTCCTCTGCAAAGCCTCCTGGGATTTCTCCTCTCCATCCTCCACTTTCCGAGGCCAGTCGCTCCCCTCCCTCCACTTGCCCCGAGTCCATCCCAGCTGTGGTTGACTTTGGTCTGATATTCCCAGGCATCAGGCAGATGAGTCCCCCACCCACCCAGCTTCCTGGCCCCAACTAGCCAGCACATTTTGAGCCGCTGTAAGATGCCAAGAAGCTTCCCCAACAGCCTATGAGGTCAGCATTATGCTCTTTTACAGAGGAGGAACTGAGACACAGCCCAGAGAGGCCAAGTGATTTACCCAAGGTTGCACAGCTGCTAAGTGGTATTGCAGGGGCTCGAATAGCAACAACTCCTGCTTAACGGAGACTTTCTTCAGGCCAAGCCCAGCTAAGCGAGGTACATGCCTGATCTCATGTACCTCAACAACCCTACCCGACCGGCACAATTATTATCCCCATTTTACAAATGAGGAACCCGAGACCCAAGGTCACCCAGCTCAGGAGTGGTGGAGCCTCAAGCCGGAGTCTGTTAGGCTTCCAGTCACATCTCTCGCCTCTCAGAGAGCAAAGCCAGGAACCACCACCCCACGTGCGAGGGGCCAGGCCAAGCAGGCCCCTCACCAACTCCAGCGAGCTCCCAGGAACTGCTTGGATCCTGCCCTATCTCCGCATCTTCTCTTGAACCTGCTTATCTCCTGCACTTTATTGACTTGGCCTTCCTGCCAATCCACCTGGGCAGGAACAGCCCTTTTGGGGCACCCACTGCCAAATACCTTGGAGACTGCACCATCTGCCTGGCCTTGGTGGCATCTGTCACTGAGAAGAGGTGACTCAAAGCCCCACCTCCCTCTGGCCCCTCCCTGGGAGGCCCCGGTGGGCAAGGAGGAAAGGTTTCACTTCCCCCATCGTTTGAACATTTATTCAACAAACATTGATTGAGCACCTACTGTGTACCAGGCACTGGGGAGGCAGCAGTGAACAAGTCAGACAGAACTCCGTGCCCCTGGAGCAGACCTCCCAGGAGGGGGAGGCCAGCAATAAAAAAAAAAAAGTATAGAAATTCCGTAGTGACTAGAAAAAGTACTGAGTGCATGAGAAGATACAAATAGAGCTGAGGTAGGGGTCTCAGGCCAACTGGTGAGAAGAAGAAGGGGCTGCTGCAACTTAATCAGGGAGATCAGGGAAGGTTGTGCTGAGAAAGGACATGTGAACAAAGATGGAAGGAAGTGAGGGAGGGACAGACATCTGGGGTTAAAGTATCCCAGCCAGCGGGAACAGCCAGTGCAAAGGCCCTGGGGCACATTGGAGGAACTGTGAGTGCTGGTGTGGCTGGGGAGGACTCAAGGAGGGTGAGACCTGAGATGAGTAGCAATAATGGAATGGACTGGGAGGCCATGGGGGCCCTTGGACTTTTCTCTGAGGCAGATGGGGAGCCCTGGGAGGACTGTGAGGAGAGGAGGACGATGTCATGACCTAGATTTTAACAGGGTCACCCAGACTGCTTCTTGGAGAAAATTCTGGATCAGGGTAAGAATGGAGGCAATTGCCAAAAATCCAGCTCACCAATCTGACGAGGCCCTGTAGCTTTGCCCCTAGGGCTACGTGTACACACGCTGACGTGTAAATGTGCACACGTCCACACACGTGCACGTGCATACACACACCCGTAGACCTTGGGACCAGAGAGACCCAGGCTCCACCCCTGACCCCACAACCAACTTTCTTTGTGACCAAGAGTCAGCATCTTCCCATCTCTGAGCCTCAGTTTCCCCTCCTGGAAGATGGAAGTTCAGACACCTTCTTCCCAAAGTACCAATGGGCAAATTTGCAATTTGCCGAGAGGAGGGATGGTGAGTGGGTGGCCCCCAGCGGCACCCACACAATGACCCTTTCTCCTTGACGTGCTGTGGATGGTGAATGAACCGGTTACCCTGGCTTCTGACTCCAGGGAGTGGCTGCCGGAAGGTGCCTCTGGTCAGGATTGTCCCAGGCTGGGCAGGGAGCTGCAAGGGACCACCTCTGCCCTTAGGGAGTGCCCAGCCTCTGGGGAGGCATCCCCATAAACAGCCCACCACAGGGTCCAGCCGAGGGTCTGGGACCCTCCAGCCTCACAGATCCACCTTGGATGCTTCTAAATTGTGAGACGGTAACCGTGAGAAACACACGTGGAAGCACGTTCCGAAGGTCGAACCCACACTTTCCTGCCCTGCGTTACTCCACAAACACGTATCATCATCCTCGTCACCTTTACCTTCACCTTCACCACCTTCATCCTCATCCTCATCCTCAGCATCATCTTCATTCTCATCTTTTTTATCTTCTTTATCCTCATCCTCACCTTCTTCATCTTCATCCTCACCTTCATCCTCATCATCTTCATCATGTTCTTCATCTTCATCTTCATCACCATCATCCCCTTCATCCTCATCCTCAGCATCCTCTTCATCATTGTCTTCATTATAATCTTCATCACCATCTTCTTCATCCTCATCTTCTTCTTCGTCAAAATCCTCATCCTCGTTATCGTCTTCACTAGCCTTTACAAAGCGTCACCTCGGTATCAGGCCCTGTGCCAAGCATATTGTTACGCTCCATCTCATTTAATCCTCTCAATAACCTTGTGAGGTGGGTACTATGATCTCCCCATTTTCCAAACTGAGGCACAGACAGATTACAAGACTTGCCCAAAGTCACAGGTCTGGGGGACAGAGCTGGGATTGATTTCCACGCTGATAGGCCTGCTTGAGTGCCCTGACCTTGACCCCAGCCCAGTGGGGAAGCCCCAGTCATGGCCCGGGCCCTGTTGGCAGGCTTTGTACGCAGGCCCTGCCCTTGCTGGGGTCACTGTACCTCGTCCACGTCTGCACTGATGCCCTGCCTCTCCCTCAGGGCTTTCCCTTTCCCTGGGTCAGGGAGGATCGGCCCTGCTTCCCAGAGGGGGCAACTGAGGTGGGGAGAGGCAGACTTACTCAGGTAGTAAGCGCAGGATTCAAACCCAAGTCCTCTCCCCACACTGCGTCCGTGGGGGGCTGGTGAGAGGGGGGCAGCCTGTGAGGCTGGGGACAGTGTTACCAACCACGGAGTATACCCCCCTCCACCGCAGCCTCCAGGCTCTAAAACCACCCTCCACCCCCCTCAAGTTCCCCCAGTGGCTCTTGATGTCCCCACTGGGTCCCCCCAAGTGAGAGAGATGCCTTGGGGTCTCAAATAACCTCAGATCACAGGAGAGAAAGTGATTCCTCTTTTCTTATTCCCTTCTGGTCCTTCAGGTGGAGACAAAGAGAAAACCTCCATTGGGTGCTTGTCTATCTTTAACAGCCTTTTGAACATTTCCTGATTTCCCCTTTTTGCAAAAGAAAGAACCCCCCTCCTGCCGCCCCCAATCTTCAACTGGCAACCTCTGGAGCCAGAACTGTTTTATTTTCATTGTGCTTGTTTACAGTTACACGCTACTTACGGCAAGTGGGACTGGTGTTTCTCTTGTGGTGATATTGTGAAATGTCCTTTTTGATTAAAATTAGCTTTTAAAATAAATTTATTAACCATAGTGAGATATCACCTCACACCTGTTAGAATGGCCGTCATCAAAAAGATAACAAACGCTGGAGAGGGTGTGGAGAAAAGGGAACCCTTGTGCACTGTTGGTGGGAATGTAAATTTGTGCAGCCACTGTGGAGAACAGTGTGGAGGTTCCTCAAAAAAAATTAAAACTAGGACTACCATACGATCCAGCAGTTCCACTCCTGGGTATATATCTGAAGGAAATGAAGGCGCCGTGTCAAAGGGATTTCTGCACACCTGCGGCCCCTTGCAGCATCAGTCACAATAGTCAAGACACGGAAACAACCTAAGTGTCTTGTCAATGGATGAATGGATAAAGAAGATGTGTATATGTTCACAATAGAATGTTATTCAGCCACAAAAAAGGAAGGAAATCCTGCCACAACCTGAGACAGCATGGATGGACCCTGAGAGCATTATGCTAAATAAAATAAGTCAGAGAAAGACAAATACCGGCCTATCACATTTATATGTGGAATCTAAACAAACAAATGAACTCATAGAAACAGAGATCGGATTTGTTGTTACCAGGTGAAAAAAGGGAGACCAGCTCTGGCTCAGCCCAGGAGGATGGGTGTGGGGCTGTGTAAACCCCGAGAGGACGGAGGGGGCACAGCTGAATGTGGGTGGCGTCTAGGTTGACGTGGCTGCGACACACACACAAGCCGAGGGAGGGCCTGAGACTGTGCCCACCCCGGTGTCCTCAACCTGTGAAGGGACTGCAGAAACTCCAGAAGTTCCCACGCGCCCAGGTCCTAAGGATTCCGGAATCCAGCTAGAGGCTCGAGGGTTTGTGTGTCCACCTGGCTCAGGTCTCGGCCTGGGTCTGCCGAGAAACATGTGGCTGAATGCAGCCAGGGTGAGGTCTCGCTCGGCCACACGTCCAGCTTCAGCCCAGGCTCTCGCCCCCTGACCGAGCGCATGGTCACCAGCAAGACGAGGATGGCCAGTGCTCTCTGCCCGTACAGCCCCGGCACAGAATGGCTCAGCATGGGGACGGCCATGATGGGCAGGACACCTTTGAAGGAAACCTTCAGGCAGCCTGTTCCTAGAAGGAAGGGCCTCACCCAGCGTTTACCTGCTGGCACCAGGTGCCCGTGGCCGGCGGGCTCTGTCACATGTCCCCTTCCAGGGGAGACAGCGAGCAGTCAGGGCGCCTCGGGCAGGGCTCCTGTGAATCCGCCCTCCCGTTGGCACCCAGGAGGTGGGAAAAGCAGGAGGCTCCGACTCTGAGGTCCCCTTCCCCCTCCACCCCTGCCCCAGGCAGGCCTCCTTCTCCCCTCCCTGTGCCTCGGTTTTCTCATCTGATTCACGGAGACAGTAATACTTTCTTCCTGGGATTGTGCAAATTAAATGAAATCATGTGTAGGCTGGCGGGGCTGCTTCAAGGAGCCTGGACTTCGTCATGAGCCCATGAGCCCGGTGGAGTTTTCAGGGGGATCAAATGTAATAAATAGAACAAATTTTAAAATACATATTGATGGGCTGAGAAGAAAGAAAAGCAAATCCCAGGGGCCAGCAATAAAGAGGGAATTCAAGGTAGGCTGGACATGACCTAAGGTGGACGCTGGAACTTCCTGCCCACCTGGGGCCGGCAGACGGGATCTTGGAACGGAGCCTGGAGGGGGCCAGGGGTGCAGAACCAGCATGACGCAGGACCGTGTGAGGCCGCCCCTCCAAGAAAGGGGGCTGCACTCTGCCCACCCACCCAGGGATGCAGCTGAAGACAAGGGGGCTGAAGCATCTGGTGAGAACTTCAAAGTCTGAGACTGGGAGGGTGGGAGTGGGGCAGGTGGATCTGGGATCCGGACTGATGCTGCCCTGGGTCACTACAGTCTCAAACCAGAGCATCCTATGAAGACCTGTCTCCCGCTGGCAAGCCCCCTGCAGTATCAGCAGAGCAGCCTCAACAGGCCTCTGGGGAAGCCTCCCATCTTGAGGCAAGTGGGACTCCCGTTCGCACAGGCACAAGCAGGCTCGAGATCCTCCCACTGAAGATGAGCTCACAGTGAACCTTAGAAACCACCAGAGGAATCCCACCTGGCGGGAGGAGCCTCACCTGGGCGGTCTTTACCCGCCGAGCAGTCAGCAGCTCTGCCATCCCCTGCCCCAACCCCCTTGCCTGTCTACACTCCCAAACCTGGGAAACCACGCTTCTCACCAGCTCCTCGTGGGAGCCTGGGGTTCATGTTGAGGAATTCCGGGGTGCGGGAGGAGCTGTCTCCCCTGGGTACACGAAGTGAAGACAGAGAGAGCCCAGGTGCAGTGTGCAGTGGGGAGACCACAGGCACTGAAGCCTCTAGAAGTCCTCAGAGAACTGGAGACAGCTGCGGGGCCTCCCGCAGGGGCTGAATGCAGGATGGGAGAGCTGTGAATCTCCAAGAGCTGAGTGTGAAGATGCCGTGATCGGAGCAGAAATCCAAGGGGTCAACCAGGTCCCTGCCATCACAGTCCCAGAGCGAGGCAGATGACTCGAGCGGTGTGGGGTGCCCCGGGGCTGGTACAGGAGAACAGAGGAGGGGTCCCCGACCCAGTGGCAGAGGCACGGCTTGAGAGGTACAGTGACATTTTTTTTCTAGAGACGGTGGCAGGCCTGGATTCAAATCTGACTCCACACAATGGTGCTGAGTTTTCATGTGCCTCAGTTTTCCCCTCTGTGCAATGGGGGTAATAACAGCCCTCCTCCGGGGCCCCGGGAGGATTGTAAAAGATAAGGCACTTGGCCGGGCAGCTGCTGGGAGCCCAGGCCTGCAGAAGGATGGCTGGGCTTATTATTAATGAATGAAGATGAGTCACCCAAATGAGCCACCCTGATCGATCTGATGCAATGAATGGGCAGATGAGAGAAATGAATCAATGAATGAAAAGTTAGGTACTTGCCTGCCGAGAGGGGATCTTAGCCCCGGGGAGGGGAGGAGATGCCCGCCCTGAGTCAGAACCTGGCCAGAGGTCAGATGATGGCTCCCCATGGCGCAGGGCACACACCCATGACACCCCACTTAATCACTCCCCCGTGGTAACATGCCAAGGGCCTTAGCGGGATCCCCCTGGATCACCTTTCCTGCAGGCCAGGCCTCCAGGCCTGCAACTCAACTAACCCCCACGCCCCCAACCCCAGGCCAGGCAGACACTGAATCGGGGCTTTCGAGGGGTGAGGAGGGGTGAAAATCCAGACTCAGCAAAGAGCGTCCCAGCAAGTCAGAGGCTGGCCCCTCCCTGGAGTAGGGGCCACCCTCCCATGGCTGCAGAGCTTGGAGGTCCCTGGGGTGGGACCGCGTGGCCCGCCTGCGCCCCTCTGCTCTGGGATGAGCCTCTGGGCGCTGAGGTCACACGTCTCAGTCAGCCCTGCCCGCCACAAGGAATAATAGTAATGGCAACGAAAGGTTTACGGAGCCAGGCACGGGGCCAAGGGCTGCTGCTCATTTCTTCATCCAGTTCTCTTACCTATGGGGTGGCGGGGACGGGTGGAAATGATGGAGCCCCAGGGCACAACCGACAGGCCACTGATTTTAGAAACGACAGTCCCGGGTGTCCTTCATCTAGTTGTTTCGATAGCCCCATTTTGCAGAAAACTGAGGCTCAGGGTAGCCTAGCAGCCTGGAGAGGGGGATGGGAGGGGGGAGACTGTCGGGAGCGCTTGGGGAGGAGGGGCAGGAATAAGGAGGCCTGGGTGTTGACTCAGGGGATGGAAGGCTGCCCCTGGCGATCCCCGCAGGGGAATTTGGTGCTGGGGATTTGAGCAGTTGGAGTCTTAGGCTGGGGCTTTCTGGCCCTTCCTCTGGGGCCCCTTGGGGAGTGGGGGTGCTTGTGCCTCCATCCCCACCCCAGGGGTGACCCTCACTGAAGCAGTCTACGGAGCCTCCCTGGGGCATTAATTTGCCTAAGAAAAGGGGACCAAGGCAGAGGGGAATGCCAACTCAAAGGAAGGGGTTGGTGATGATGGTGCTTCAGGCAGACTTGAGCCCGGCTTCCTCTGTGGGCAGGGAGGGTGGGGAGGCCTTTCTAGAACTCGGCAACCCTCTGGGCAGATGGGCACCCATGTAATTGGTCTGTGGGCCAACCAGCCCCAGATGGTTCTGGGAATTGGAATCTGGCCAACCTCGAGGAGATGCAGATGCTTTCTGTGAAAGGGGGTGGGGAGGGGAGGAAGCAGCCCTGAAGCAGTTTCTCCTTCTGCTTCGAAATGTGGTCACAAGGGAACCCTTCACCCCCCAGATTGTGAACTCAGGCCTGGCTCAGGTACCACCACCAACAACAACACCAACACCCCTTACCCCGTGGATGGGGCATCCTCTGTCTACAGGGCACTGTGCTTAATTAAGTACCCCCTACACAGGGTCTCCAGAAGTCCCACCATAAAGCATAAGCAGAGGCTGCTCTTTCCCCATCTTCCAAGAAGCCAAGAACAGCCAGAGAGGCTGAGTAACTTGTCCAGAGTCGCACAGCTCTGGAAGGTGGAGCCAGGATCAAAACACAGAACCAAAGGATTCTGGGCCCTTGTTCTTTTGGCCCACACACCTCAGCTGCCTCCAGAAATGTTTGCTGAAATTACAGACCTGGTTAAGTTTATTACAGTCTGTCCATACCATGGACTCTCCACATTAAAATGATGATTTGGAAAATTTGTTTCCTCTGAGAAAATGCCCATGGTCTTTCATTAAGGGAAAAAGCAAGTTGCAAGAGTTTGAAAACGACAACTCTGTTTTCGTTCATTTAGCAAGTGTTTGCATAGAAAAACAAGCAGAAAACAGTTGTATGTTACAATGCTGGCAGCAGTGACCCTGAAGGAGGGAGAGAGCGGTCCCATGGGGAAGGGTGGGGCGCAGCCCACCAGGCATGGTGCCACAAAGCTGTTCTGCCTTATCTGTGACAAGAGCTCCCATGTCTTGGGAAAGGGGACATCCCCTTTAATGGGTGTCTGAGGACCCCAGAGCAAGGGAGAGAGTGGCAGTGTCCAGGTGGGGAGGCTCAGGGGCCCTGTGGGTGGGGTGGGAGGGGCTCGGGGGAGGCACATTGGTGCCCAGGCTGACTCCTGTGCCTGGGCTATCTCCTCTTCCATCCTCATTGTCAAACCTGTCAGTCTTTGAGGCCAGCTCAGCTATCCCCTCCTCCAGGAAGCCTCCCTGGATATCCCCACTTAGCCCTTCTCTGGACTTCTCATATGAGACTTGGTGCTTCCAGCCTCCTCCCCTCAACCCTGACCTCTCTGAGAGCCATGGACGCAGCCATGTAGGGTTCATTTCTGTAATCTCAGCCCCTCCCATGGGGGCTTCTGCAGAGTGGAGCTTGGTGGGCTCATGGCCACCTGGAATTGCACTTCTCCTCCCACCAGGCCCTTTTCATGCCTCATCTCATGCAGTTCTCACCACCATCCTAAGGGGCGGGTACCGCTGTTCATTCCCATTTTATAGATGCAGAAGCCGAGCCTCAAGGAAACTAAGCAACTCTCCCTGGGTCACACAACCAGCAAGTGGCAGAGCCAGGACCCAAACCTGGGTCGGGCTGTGTCTGCAGGGTGTCTCGGGGGTTAACCTTCCTTCGCCATGCTACATCTTCAGAAAATGCTAGAATCTGGTTTCTCGTTCTATAACTGCCGTAAAGAGGCCCAAAGCATAGCAGCCTAGGTCAGATGTGAGCCCTAGACTTGCAGTAACTCACATGTCTGTGGTGCCCTCCCTCAGTTCTCCTCTTTGCCAATCATGAGAGGTAGGCACGTATATCCCCATTGTACAGATGGGGAGATTAAGGCCCTGGGGTGGGGGCCATCCAGGGCTCCGAGGCTACCGGGCTCCGATGCGGATAAGCCCTGGCATGGTCCCTGAACTCCTGGCTTCTGAGTCTGGCTCGGTACGTGGAGTCACTGAGCCCCGTCCAGCGCCGGCTGAGAGGCATCTGAGAAATCGGCTTCCAGCTCAAAGTCCAGTTTGCTTTTGGGAAAGGCGCTGGGGGAATTGGGAAGGGATGTGGAGTGGGTCAGGTAGCAGGCAGGCGTACTTCCTGCTGGAATAAAGTCTACCCGTCACTTCTGGGAAACAGAGTGGCTCAACAATAGCATGGTGCACTTTGACCCCAGAGGAGCACCGAGCTGTCACTGTTGACGGCACAGCTGGCCTGCTTGGAGTCTGTATGTCTGAAATCCAGGTGTGCCTATCAGGCCACATGTCTGGCCACTTGTCTGACTGCTGGACAGGGCACTCAGCTCGGGCTTCTGCCAGCTGTCTGGGGAGCGGGGAGCTGGGGTGGGCAGCCCAAGCTAGGTCATCCCAGCTGAGCCCTGAGCTGGCTTTGCCGGGGCCCAGCCCCTGCTGATGAGGCAATGTGAGTCCTGTTTCCTGTTACTGTGGCTATGCAAATGGGGGGTAATCAGGGCCTCTCCTGGAGCAGGCTTCCCGGAATGATGGCATTGATTGTCCCGAGAAACCTGGCCCCAGTGGGGCCCCCACGGGAGGGGGAGGGTGTAAATGGCTAAGATCCCTTTGTCTCCTGGTGCAGCACTTGATGCAGGAGCCGGAGCTGTGTGCTGGGCTGCTGCCCTGCTGGGAAAGCATCTTCAGCTCAGACCTGGGCGGATTAATCACGTGGCCAACCCACCTGGCCCAGCCTTCCGGGAGAGCCGGGTGGCAGCTTCCACATCTCCTCACTGTGTCCTCAGCTCGTGGGACGTGGGGGAGCAGGAAGCAGAGGTGGCCTCATTGGCTGTTGGTCCCTGTCCCAGAGACGGCCACAGCCAATCCCCTCTTTACAAATGAGGAAACTGAGGACCCCAGGGTGGTCTGGGAACTTGCCCAGATCTCTTCCCCTCCCACTCACCTGGACACATCCCAGCACCGTGGCAAACCTCTGGTTGCCACCAGAAGCCTACTGGGCCTCTGAATCCGTCTTCTGGTTTCTGCTGCCTCACCAGCCTAGTGGGCCAGCCCAAACCTGGCTAGCTGGGATTCTCGCCATACCCCTGGCTGCCCCCCGACCCCGCACCAGTCAGGCTGTCTAAGGGGTCCTTCTCAAGCTCACATCTGACCATTTCACTCCTCCACCCTGGCATCAAGTCCTCGTTCGAAGCCGGGCCCCACAGATGGCCCATCATCAGGCCCCTCCGCTCTGTGTGGCCTCATCTCTCAGCACCCCTGCCTCATGCATACCCTGGAGGCTTCCAGAACTCCTCCAAGGTCCCTCTTGAGCCTCCGTAGCTTTGCTCAATCTGTCGTCTTTTCCTGGGATGGCATTTCCTCCACCATTGCTTCTCTAACTCCTATACATCCTTTAAGACAGCACTGCCACCTCCAGGTAGCCTTCCAGATACCCCCAGCAGGACCAGGTGCCTCCTCTGGGCTCCCCCAACCCTGCATGTCCTTCCATCACCGCATGTGTCATGCTGGGCTGTCATGGCCCCTTTAGCTCCCGTCTCCTCCCCTGACCTGGGGGCTCCTTGAGGAGCTGGCATAGAGAAGGCAGGGAGATAGCCTACAGGTTTGATGAAGGATTGGACATGGTGGGAGGTAGAGGGAGGTGTCAAGGAAGGAGTGACAGGATATTGCACTGTTCCTTTGCCAGAATGCTGGGGGTCAGGAAGACACTGAAACTTTGGTCACCTTAGAGCCTCCCACCGCCCGATCCCCCTTCCCACATTAGGAATCTCGCTGTCCTGCCTACCATGGGCCTTGGGGCAGGACAGAGCCGCCTCCCATTGGAGGAGCACAAATAGGCCACACCTACTTTCCCATCGTCCCTTGCTGTGACCATGTGACCTGGGCTCAGCCAATCAGAGGCACCTGCTCTGGAGTTAGCACTAGGAGCTGGCCATGCAAAGGAAGGATCTGGAAAGTCTTTTTGGAGGGAGCCTGGGCAGCATGGAGTTCCTGGGGCAGCTGTGAAGGAATGTGGGCATCGCCAGGCTGGCTCTGTGGCAGCATTGGAGTTGGGCTTCTTCATGTGGGCTGCCTG
Organism: Stenella coeruleoalba; assembly: GCF_951394435.1. Lineage (NCBI taxonomy): Eukaryota > Metazoa > Chordata > Mammalia > Artiodactyla > Delphinidae > Stenella > Stenella coeruleoalba. The sequence continues at coordinate 58,278,837 of NC_137161.1, forward strand.
CCCTCCTAGGCCTTCGGTGAGCTCCCCAATATCTGTTCAGTATGTTCTTCTGTTTAAATGAGCCACGGTTGGATTCTGTTGTTTGTCACTAAGAACCGTGGAGTCCCCTGGGGAGACAGGGCACCACTGGAGTCAACTTGAAGGAGGAGTCAGTGTTTCTGGAAGGACAGGAAGTGCATTCGCGTGCAGGAACAGCTGACCAGGGTCAAGGTCAGGCTTCAGGGACATATAGGGAGTGTTAGGCGTGACGGCTCATCTGGGTTTGGAATGTGGGGTTCAAGGTGGAGGATGAGGTAGGAGATGTCAGGGGTCAGATCCAAGACAGCCCCGAATGCCAGGACAAGAGGAAGCGTGGATGCTGTCTTGCAGGCAGTACGGACCAAATGACTGCTTTAACTGGAGGTGTGCTGATCAGATCTGTGTTTTAGAAAACTCACTCTGCTGCTCGGGGGAAGCTAGACCAGGGGTGGTCTTGGGCATGCCCCCCCCGCTTTCTCTGAACCTTACCTGGACAATGGGGGACCCCCTCTCCACCTTGCACCACCTTGCAGGGGAATGAGCAAACCCAGGGTAGGACCTGGATGCGGACACTGGGAGCTGTTAGGGACTCCATCCCTTCTTGGATATTGAAGGGCTTTCTGGACCTTTTACCTCTTCCTCTTCCCCGCCTGCTGCACCGCAGAACCTGTGTGGGACGTGCCTGACCTCAGACTGGACCAAGCCTGACTCCCTCCCACCCACCCCAGGGAGCTTTGGGACTCTGGAACGCCTCTTAGATCCACCAGGAGTCCTCCTTGCCTGAGCGCCCTGGGGGTTCCTGGAAGCAATGGGAAGGGGCATTCTGGGATGGGCGGTCTTGACTCTAAGCCTCCTACCCGAGATTTAGCGGTGGCTATTCCCCATCGCACACCCAGCCCTTCAGCAAGGGCTCCTGGCCATGTGTGTACACCCCTCTCCATCCCTGTGGCCACCACCCTGGTCCAGGCGCCCCCTCTCTCACCTGGACTGCTCGTGGCAACAGCCTGGTCTCCTGAACCCCACTCTTCCACTGTTCCACTTGCCATCCTGCTTTGCCTGCTGTCAGGACGAGGTCCAGGCCTGGGCCTGCAAGGCCAGGTGGAGGACCCCTGCGTGGGGCTCCCCGCCCACCCCTCTCCATGCTCCTACCCCACCTGCCTTCCCTGTCTGCACCTCTGAATCCTTGTGACCCCCCTGCCTCCTTCACACATGCTGGTCCCTCGGCCCTGTGGGACCGGTTAGTTGAAGTCAAGCAGGGGCTCCCCCCTTGGGCAGCCTGGGCCCTCTGCTCCCCATGGCTCCACCCCCCGATCTATCATGGCACTTGTTTTATCGTCTTCTTAGACGTGAGGTGCATTTCTCATCCTTGGTCTCCATCAAACGGGGTGTCTGGGGAGGGCGGTGGGCTGGTACAGGCCACTCTTGGTTCATTCATTTATGTCACTTCCCTGCACCTAGAGGCAGCTGAGTTTGCGACCTCCGAGGGCTGGGGGCCACCTGAGAGGAGGGTGTTATCCACGAGCTCTGTGTGGACAGCGGGGCCGGAGGGAGGCCACAACTCCCGTCAGGAGGCCCCTGGGCATCCCCACGAGACATGAAGGTAGCTGTGGGGATGGAGAGAAGCAAACATTTTCCAGAAACAGGAGTCAAATCAGGAGTATTCAGCAGCGGCCGCAGATGCTGTGGGTGCCCCGTCCACGTCCCCCAGCCCTTCACAGCCTCCTGCCTCCTCTCAAGGAACTTCCTCTGCAGCAGTCAGCACCTGCCCTTCTGTCAGACCACCATTCACTGGCAGCACCAGCTTTGCCTGCACCCAAGAGAGCCGAACAGCCTGGGCATCCACTCCCGCAAGGGGTGTGCCCCTACCAGTCCCGGGACATGGGGGTAAAAAGTCTCCACCTCACTGGCCTGATCAGGTCCCCCGCGGGGTGGCCCTCACTGCTCCGGCGTGAGGCCCCCACGGGGTCCGCCCCCTTGCCGAGCTTCCCCCCACCCATATCTTTCCTGGGAACACAGCTGGACCCTCACCTTGGGTCTGCTTCCAGGGAACCCACACTGAGGACAGTCGCTGATCAGATCTGGGGGCTGAGAGGAGGGGAGACGTTGAGTCCAGGCTACGAGGGCGGCCGTCCTGAGACAGGGCGCATTGGACTGGGAGCCCCGGCTGGAGGCAGGGCAGGGGTGCAGGTTTCCTGGTGGACAAGTTGCTATATTGGTCACGTTGCCAGAAGTGCACTGGGCAGTTCACCATCCAGAAAAAAAGGTGCCCCAACCCGGTGAGGCTCCCCTCCCAGCGGGGGGCTGATGAGCCTTTTCCTGGCCTGGATGGGCGGGCACAGCTGAACCCCGGACATCTGCACAGGACAGAGGGAACCAAAGGGAGCCTTCCTGGAAAGTGCCTCCCCGGGGACAGGGCTGGTCCCAGAAAGCGTGAGTCATGAGCAAAGCAACTCAGTCGGGCCCCTGCCCTCCCCCTCCCCAGGGCCAGGGCAGGCAGTGCCTCCCAGGCGCTTGCCCCAAAGGGACTCAGCCTCCCTGTCATCCTCAGATCAGGACGGATATGGGGACCCCTCCTCCTATCTCTGCCTTGATCCCAGGCAGCCCACAGACCCCCCTGGGCCCAGAAGACGTGCCCATCAGCAGGTGGGGTGGCTGGGCCTCAGGACTCACCAGGCTCACACGGTGGCACAGAGCCTCAGCCAGCTTCCTGACACCTTTCTGCTCGACCAAGCTGATGCTCCGGTTTCCCACATACGAATTCCCCAGGGCCCCGCCCCGCCCCCTGCGCCGGCCCCCTGTAGAGTCATGTGGCATGTGGGTACCAGTCATCCGAACGCCCTTCCCAGCACAGGACAGGGAGAGAGCCCAGCTCTGGGTGGACTGAAGCCCAGGGCACCCTGACCTCAGGACCCCTCAGCCCCTCCCTGCACCCCTAGACCCTCCAACTCCTCCAAGTGATGCCTCGTGGTTGGTGGGCCTCCGCCCTGCCGCTCCCAGCTGTGAGTCCTGGGGCAAGGCCAGAACGTGCACAGGGAGGATGGGGGGCTGGGTGGGCAGGTGATCCTGGAGCGGGGTCTCTCTCTCCCTCTGGTCTCTCCTGGCCTTCATAACCCTCTCGCCCAGCTCCTACCCTGGAAGGCTGGCTCGGCTGTCCCCTGTAGGCCACCTACCCTAGCCTGCCTCCAGAGCTGGGGGCAAGGGACTCGGTGGGGTCTCCAGTCTCCTGGCCCAGGTCAGGATCCTGGAAGCTTATTATCAATAACAACCAAGTCTATTAAGTGTTTACCCCATGCCTGGTCTTTGGCTGAACATTAGGCCCCTTGTCGTTGTACTGATGATCCCCATTTTTAAGATAAGGAAACTGAAGCTCAGAGAGGTTAAGCAACCTACCCCAAGGCACACAGCTAGTACAAGGTGGGACCCCTATGCGACTCTCAATCCCCGGCCTTTGTATTCTTCATAAACCCATGTTGTAGATTCAGCCATGCATACTCAAGGGGGGGCTTCTGGCAGCTTGAGAAATATCCATGGAATGAACAATCACAGCTGCTACTCTCTGAGGGCTGCCTACGTTTTTATTTACTTATTTGCCATTCAGGTGATCTTTTTGAAAAGATGGTTCAAGATGCCAAAGGGACAAAGAGGTTCCCATCGCCACCCCTCTGTCCCTCAGCCACCCTCTCTGATGCAAGTTTCTTAAGTTTCCTTGGTGAGATAGTTAATGCATTCACCCCAATCCTAGTATACTGTACATACTGTATTAGTTATCTATTGCTGCATAACAAGTTACTCCCCTACTTAGCAGCTTAAAATATCAATAAATCTTTATTACCTCACAGTTTCTGAGGGTCAGGAATTTGGGAGCAACTCAGCTGGGAAGTTCTGGCTCAGAGTCTCACATGAGGTTGCAGTCAAGTTGTCGGCTGGAGCTGTAATTATCTGAGGGCTCAACGGGGACTGAAGGACCCACTTCCAAGATGGATCACTCATGTGGCTGTTGGCAGGAGGCCTCAGTTCCCACCACACGGATACTTGAGTGTCCTCACAACATGGCAACTGGCTTCCCCCGGGCGAGTGGTCCAAAGGGGACAAGGTGGAGGCTGCATTCTCTTTTATGACCTAGGCTCGAAAGACACACATTTCTGCCATAGCCTATTAATTACACAGGTCAGCCCTGGTTAATGTGGGAGAGGACCACACAAGGGCGTGAATAATAGGAGGCAAGAATTATTGTGGTTCACCTGGAGGCTGCCTGCCACACGTATTGTCCTGCACCTTCCTTTTTTTCACTGAGCAGTGGTCTTCAGAATAGTTCCATATCAGTACACATAGAGTGACCTCATCTTTTTAAATGTGTGGTATTGCACGTGGGTGCCCCATGATTGATTGATTGATTTATTCAGGTTTTCCAGAACGAGCTTTTTGGCCAACCCAATATTTACCCAGTCCTGTATTGAGGTCTCTGTTGCGGTTGTTCCTGATGTTTTGCTGTTACAGTCAGGGCTGCAATGACTGTCGTTGTACAGGAATTATTTCCAGTATATCTGGAGGAATAATACTCAGGGATGGAATGGCTAAGTCAAAGGGTGTGGTGCTTTGAAAATGTAGTCATAAAATTTCTGATGAAGAAAAAAGAAAAAAGCCCACCAAGTGGACTTTTGATGAACTTAACCAAGGGAGTATTGCAGAAGCGATGATGCTATGTGACATCCAAGGCTGGTTCATGAAAGGCCATGCAGTTCCCACCTTGTTTGCTGGAATGCTTGCCTTTGGAGTCCTGAACCACCGTGTGAGGCTGCCAAGCTGTAAGAAGGCCCAAGATACATGAAGAGGCCACATGTTGGCACATGAATCAACAGTCCCAGTGATACCCAGCCTTTGAGTCATGCCAGCGAAGATGCCACTCATGAGAGTGAAGAAGAAGCCTCCAGACATTGAGTCACCCCCAGCTGAGGCCTTAGACTTCATGGAGCAGAAATAAACCGTAGAAAACTGGAATAAAGGGTATGGGTATTTTTTTTGTGTGCCAAGCACTTAACACACACCTTAGCTCATTCCATCTTCCTAACAATCCTTCAGGGCAGGTATTATCATCCTCATTTTACAGATTGGGAGACTGAAGCTCAGAGAGGTTTGGCAACTTGCTTAAAACCTCACAGCAGATGACTCAAAGAGCTGAGATGCTAACCTGGGTCTTTCTGACTCCAGACCCACCCTCTCATGTGGTCACAGGGTTGTCTGCTGAAGGAGAGAAGCAAGTCACTGTACCAAACTTTCAGTCTTAACCGTATGGAATTCCTAGACCTGAAGAACACACTGGGTTAGATTAGAAGTTCCAAGCCTGGGACCTTTGGGAGCTATTTTTGGCAATAACCCCATGGAAATTGTGTGTTTATTCTCTCTGCCAGTGTGGTTTAGTCAGGGAAGACTGTGTAAGCTCTCTATTATTGCCAGGAATTCAGTTCATTGAGAACCTTGGCGGGTCAGAGGTTTTTTCTAGCAGTTAGTAACCCCTTTGATTAACAAACAAATGAAGATATTACTTCCTTTAGGGGGAAGAAAGCTCTCCAAACGTGGGATTCTGTCTAAGCACTCTGCTGGGGAGTAGGTGGAGTCCCCATCCCTGGGTGATTTCTCCCCTACTGGTGGTGGGTGGTATTGCAGCTCAGCTCAGACCACAGGGAGGTGAGAGCAGCTTACACAGGAGACCCACTTCCAAGGAAGGCTCCACTAAGAAGCAGTGCTGCCTGACGGTGAAACCGGCCGTCTCAGGAGTCAGGTGTTCAGGGTTTAAATCCCCGCCCTGACATATGTCAGGAAAACAGAAACCACACCAGGTGTTTCTAGCAAAGGAAAATGGTTACCTGAATGATGGGTCAAATCAGGGTATGATGAGCACCAATAGGACGGCACCCTGAGCACTCGCGAGATGGGAGGGAGACGGGGGGACGGTTTTCCAGAGCCCAAGAGCCGGGCCACCCGTGGGCGGAGGAATGGCCGTGGAACTGCTCAGGGGGAGGACTTTCCCACGGGAGCTGGTGCCACAGAGAAGTCCCCGCTGCTGCCAAAGATGCCACCTGATGCAGAGGGAGACCCCCACCCCCCGCTTCTCCCCTCCTCCACCCTCCAGTCTCCTGCTGGCGGAACCCAGCTGAAACCAGGGCCAAGGCAGCCTGGGAGTGTCAGTTCTCGCCACACAGAGGTGAGCGGGAATGGCTCGAGAGCAAGCAGGCCAGTGCCTGACACCTGTCTCTAAATGCCACCCCGGGCAGGAGACAGCCGCCCAGGTGGCTTCCTGCTCTGGGCCTTGGCTTTCTCCTCTGAAAAGGGGGATAACATCCCACCTCACAGACTCACGTGAGGGTCAAGAGAAACAACCCAGGGAAATCTCCTGGCCCAGAGCCTGGCCTGGGGTCAGTGAGCCCTGCAGGCCTGGGGGCTGTCAGGAAGTTGCCTGTGCTACCCCAGCGGATTGTTCCCAGAGGACCCAGGTCAGAGTTGAGGACAGGAGGGTCTGGGAAGGGGGGGTCAGCTTTGCTTTGCAACAATGTGTCACCTGTCACCCGCCTTTTGTATGCAGGTGTCCCAGACAAGGCTCTGCTCTCTAAAGCCTGTGTGTGTGTGTGTGTGTGTGTGTGTGTGTGTGTGTGTGTATATGTGTGCGTGCAAGTGAGGGTATATGTGGTGTGTATGGGTAAGTGACATGTGTGATGGTGTGTGAGTATGTGTGTCAGGGTGTGTGGTGTGTGTGAGCGTATTCGTGTGTGTGTATAAGAGTGTGTGAGCATGTATGGTGTGTGGCGTTTGTGTAAGAGTGTATAGTGTGTGTCTTTTGTGAATGTGGAGTGTGTGGTGTCAGATGTGTATGTGTGTGGTGTGTGGGTGGGTGTGAATGTACTTGTGCCAGGGTGTGTGTGTGAGTGTGTGTGGTGTGTGGGGCCGTGTGGAGGGTGTGAGTGGGGCTGTGAGGTGAGGGTTGGGCACTCCACCCTTCTGAAATCAAGCTCCAGAGGAGCTCTTTGAGACACCCCCAAACCACACGTGCCATGCCCTAGTCTCAGGGCAGAGTCGGGGGGCCTGGGGACTGGGGTTCTTCGACTTGAGACTAAGCTGCCTCTTGCTGACTGTGTAACCTCGGTGGCCCACGTAACCCCTCCTGTGCTTCGGTTTGCACATCAGTGAGATGGGGATAATACCCGGGCCTCATAGGATGGTTGCGAGGATTCCAGGGGTTGCTACTTAGAAAGTGCTGGGCCCAGGCCCCGGGGTGTGGGAACCATGGAAGGCGTTAACTGCTGTTATTGCCAGCGCCTCGGTTTCAAATCTCACTCTGGAAACAATTGTCTATTTGCTTCAGTATAGGTGCAGAATTTTATCCTGTCGTTTTCTCTCATCATTGTATTTATTTAATCTAAAGGAGTGATGACAACCCCTAACCGAAGGACTAAAATCAGCAAGGCTGACCACACCGAGGGCTGCAGGGGATGCAGACCCCCAGGCACTCTCAGGCCCACTGCGGGGGAATGGTAGTCACTAACCCCCCCCCACCTCAGAAAACCTACACAGCCCCCGGGCCCCAGCAATCCCACTCCTGGGGGTTAACCCCGAGACCCCAGGGGCCCTCCCCCACAGGCAGATGCACAGATGTTCACAGCAGCAGCAGCACTCAGGGAACGTCCCAGCAGGACAGTGGATAAACAGTGTGATGCAGCCATCGGACGGAACACTGCTTGGTGAAGAAAAAGAACAAACTCCCACCTTATTAACAGCATGGATGGAGGTCACGGACACAGTGTTGAGTGAAAGAAGTCCGACATAAAACCTCACACACCGTATAATTCCACTTATCTGAAGGTAAAATTCATCAACGGTGGCAGAGACCAGAACCAGTGACTACGTCTGCGGGGAGGAGGGTCAGGGTGGTCTGAGGAAATCTTCTTGGGTACCGGAAATGTCCTGTATCTTAAGCCAGGTGGTAGTTCCACAGGCATCCACCTATGTCAAAATATATCAAGTTGGACACTTTGTATGAGCACACACTATGATTGTGTGTTTTACCCAATAAACACTTTTGAAAATCATTTTTAAAAAATAATTGATGGATTCTAGGAAAGAAGTACGGACACCTGCTACAACATGGATGAACCTGGGAATCACCATGCTAAGTGAAAGAAGCCAGACATGAAAGGCCACAGACTGTATGATTCTATTCGTATGAAACGTCCAGAATAGGCAAGTCCACAGAGGAAAGTAGGTTAGTGGTTGCCAGGGGCTGGGAGCAGGGGGGTGTGTTGAATGAATGCTAATGGGTACAGGGTTCTATTTGGGGCTGATGAAAATGTTCTGGAACTAAATGGAGGTGATGGTCGTATAGCTTTGGGAATGTACTAAATGCCACTGAACTGCACACTTTAAAATGATGACTTTTCTGTTATGTGTATTTATTACAATTTTTGATAAAATAATTTAACTGATGGTAAAGCAAAACAATTGAACCTCCCTCTTGATCCTCACCATGCTGCTGAATGGTGCCCTATTTTCTCCATTCGGCAGGTGAGGAAGTGAAGGCCCAGAGAGGTGAGTGATCCGTCCGGGGTCACACAGCCTCCCAGACCTTGGCTGTGAGCCATCACCCATTGTTGCAGGAAGGGTTCCTGGAAAGCAAGCTGCCCCGCATTCCTCGTAGAGATCAGAGGAGCCACAAGAACCCCAGGCCAGGGCAGAGATCCCCACCCTGGACATTGGTGACACTTCCCCTGGGGCGGGGGTAGTGGGGGATGGCAGGGGGGACGTACAGATCTCAACCCTGAACAGCGTGTTCTCTCGCCTGCGGTTCTCGGTAGGCTGGGAACAGCCTGTCCTGATGAGTTTCCTGTTGCCTCTCTCACTGCCTGCTGGCCCCACGGCTGCCACCCCTGCTGGGCCCTGGAGAGGCTAGTCTCTGGGGCTCCCAGCAGGGAGGGAGCTATCTTGAGCTGAAAGCCATCACAGCTTGCAAGCCACCTCTCCTCTTGGATCTCCCTGAAAATTTTTTTTTTTCAATCCAAGTGGTGCATGGCAACATGATAAAAGATAAAATACAGCGAAACAGAATGGAAGCCCCACCCCTGGAAATACCTCCCTCCTTCCTTCTTTCCACAAACATTTTTTGAGCACCTGCTGTATGCCAGGTACTGCTCCAGGCACTGGAGACACAGTGGTGAACAAAACCAAATCCCTGCTATTGCACCATTTACATTCTGGAGGGACTGTGTGTGTGTGTGTGTGTGTGTGTGTGTGTGTGTGTGTGTGTGTTGTTAACTATAGATATAGATGATGGAGAATACAAGCTGAGATGTCTGTTGAGCACTTTCTCTGACCTGTTCCGTGTGCTTTATACATACCCACTCAACTAATCCTCAGGACACCCCCACGAAGTAGGCGATGTCAGCAGAGGCCCAGAGAGGTGAAGTGACTTGCCCAAGGTCACACAGCCATCCAGTGGCAGAGCTAGGATTGAACCCAGGTGCTTAACCACTGCACTGAACTGCCGCTGGAGACAGTGGTAGCCGATGGTGGAGACATTGATAAACCGGTTTCTCTTTGCAGCAAAGGCTGGCGGTTCACAGGCTGTTTTGTCTTGATGGGTTTTATTGGTCCCCAAAACCTCGAAGCTCATTGAAATAAGTGGAGGTCTGCGTAAAGCCAGCTATGAAATCCTCTCCTCCTCCAGACAGCCCCTTCACCCCCAATTCCTTTCCCACCTTTTGGGGCATCCTCCCAGGCCTGCCAGTCAGGTGGGGGCTGGGGAGTGGGCGCCACCCCCTCCCTGGGGCCCAGCCTGGTTTCTCTTTCTGGCGGCATCTGTAGTCCCCTGCTTCTGTCACCCGCAACTATTCTTGGCCTCTAGCCCCTTTCACTTTCTGCTCTGCCTCTTCCTGCCTCGGTGGTTCCCCGACATCCCCTGCTCCCCCCTGCCCGCCCCAGCCTTCTCTCCATACCCCTCTCCCACCATGAGTGGCCTCAGCTCAGCCTGAAAGCCCTAGAGGAGGCCAGATGCAGAGTGTGGTGAGGTCTGGGTTCGAGTCCCTGCTTTGTCCCTTCCCGGCCGTGTGACCTGGGCAAGCCTCTTCCCTCTGAGCCCCCTGTCCCCACCTGAGAGGGGGATGCTGCTTATGCTATGCCTACCTTGCAGCGCCGTTGGGAGGATGGAGGCTGCCAGGAGAACTTCCCAGGAATCTCACCCGAGCACAGGTAGTCCCCCCAGCCCCCTGCTGCCATGTCCCGCCCCCCATGGGGCTTGAGGAAAGGAAAGCAGCAAAACTGCAGGTGGGGCAGCCAAGACAGCCCCGGGTGGGGCTTAGCTTGGCTCTGCCTTGGGCGAGCCATTTCTCCTTTCTGGACCTCAGTTTCCATATCTGTGAAGTGGGGCAGCTGGACTGAAGGACAAAGAGTCACAACGCAGAGAGATGAAGGCAGAGCTAGAGGGAGCCCAGGGGACTGTGAGAGCCCCAAGGGCACTCTTGACTTGGGTGGAAAGTGGTTCTGGGAAGGCTCCTGGGAGATGGGACACCTGAGCTGAGTCACAGAGGAGAGTAGTGTTCATAGATCATAGAAGGTGGGCCAGAGCAGTCCAGAGGGAGAAATCAGTGTGTGCAAAGGTGCAGGGGAAGAGGGTGTGGGGCTTGGGGACAGGTGAGGTGGGGGGTGGGGGTAGGGGGGAAGGAATGAGGCTGGCCTGCAGGAACAGCTCACACAGCCTGTCAGATCCTGCTCCCCAGGCAGTGGGGAACCATGGGATGTCTATACACTTCAGTTGACAAATTCATTTCCCATCCAGACTGGGGACTTCCTGAGGCAGGGACCAGGCCTTATCAGTCTTTGAGTTGCCTGCCTCAGAGTGGGCAGGAAGATGTAGTCAATCAATGAATGACATTTCCTGCACCTCTAAAAGGACTAGCCTCCAGTGAGTGGCTAACTGCATAAGGTGGTCAGTTCCCTGGATCAGTTATCTATTGCTGCATAACCGCCACCACCCCCGGAACGAGTGGTTTAAAATGATCAGCACTTACTATTGCTCGTAGTCTGTGGGTTGGCTGGGTGGTTCTTCTGGTCTGGGCGGGGCTCGGTTGATCTTGGCTGGTGCACTCTTGCGTCCACAGTCAGCTGGTGGGTCAGCTGGGGCTAGCTGGTCTCGAGTGGCCTCAGCTAGGTTGGTTCTTCTCTGCTCTGTGTGGCCTCTCGTCACCCAGCAGGCCAGCTTGGGCTTGTTCTCGTGGTGGATGCAGAATCCCAAGAGAACAAGTAGAAGCCGGAAGGCATCTTGAGGCCCAGGCTAGGAAGCAGGACGTGCTTTCATCACCCTAATCACTTCCTGTTGGCTAAAGCGGCCCAGGTTCTAGGATAGAGACCTAGATTTCTTCATGAGAGGAGCAGCAAAGTCATATTGTCAAGGGCATGGATACAGGGAGGGAGGGAAGATGGGGGCTTTATTTTCAAAGCTCAATTTGACCCACGCTCCAACCTCATTCCGTATCAGTTAAGGAAGTTCTAGTCCCTGGTCAGTGATTGCTTCAACAACGGGCAGGTAACCCAATTCTGGGCAATGAGACAGGAGGAAAGCCGGCTGGGGTTTTCTGGGAAAGGTTTCCTTGCTCCTAAGGGGGAGCCCTGGAGAGAGATGGCCTCTATTTTCCTTCTGGTTATGGCGCCTGTATTTGTATCTGCCATCCAAGGTCCAGCCGCAGGTGAAACCAAGGCCGAGACGCCAGAGCAGAGAAATGAAGGAACCTGGGTCAGCGGAGGCTGGGTGGGGCTGCTGAATCCACCAGGCCAGAAACCTACCCTACCTCTGGACTTCCTGTTGAACAAGATATTACATTTCCAGCTTCTTTAAGCCACTTTACATCAGGCTTCCTGTTCCTTGGACCAAAGGCATCCTCAGTGATGCCCTGGGGACTCTTTTGGTCTCTGGGAACTTGCTCTGCCTGATGCGCCAGGTCAGAACTGGAGGCTCTAGGCTTTTCCCTTTGATGATGCTGGATGGTCCCAAATGCAGCCCCCAAGCTTCTACTTGCGTTTTGCACAGGGACCACCACCTGCCCACTGCACCGAGGACCCTCAGCCGCAACGGCCGAACCAGCGGGCATCAGCTGGATTCAGAAGTCCTGGGTTCTGGTGAGTTGGGCTCTGCCCTTTTTCACTGTGCAGTCAGGCAAGTCTCCTCACCTCTCTGAGCCTTACGTCGCTCTTCCAGAAAATGAACCGAAACCTACCTTTTGTATGGTTGTTGCTTAATGATAGCATTTGAAAACATCTTAGAAGTTCTGTCGGGCAATGAAGATTTGCATCCCTATAGCTTTTTATAGTTTCCAATTTGCTTCCTAGTACCTAAACAGTAATAACAACAGTCATAACAGCCTGCAATTATGGAGCCCTACTATGTGCCGGGCACACTGCTGAGGGCTTTACATACATGTCTCATTGAATCCTCCTAGCAGCTCCTAGGCTCAGAACACTTCTATGCTCCCATCTCACTCTGAGTAAAAGCCAAAACCCTTTCAAGAACCCACAAGTCCCTACCTGATCAGATACCACCCCCCACCTCTCTGACCTCATCTACTCTTCACCCCCTCACTCATGCTGTACCAGCTACGCTTACCCCTTTCCTTGAAAATGCTGCCTCAGGGCCTTTGCACCTGCTCTCGCTTCTGCCTAGAATGCTCTTTCCACATCCAAATGGGTAGCTGACTTACCTCTTTTAGTTTTCTGCTTCTCAGAGAGGCTTCCCTGACCATACAAATAGACTAGCAACCCATCCCTGGCATCTCCTAGCGCCCACCTGCTTTATTTACTCCAGAGCACTTATCTCCCTCTGACATACTCCTTAGTGTGCTTCATGGTTATGGTCTGTCTCTCCACCTGCTAGGCTGTGAAGTCCTGGAGGGCAGGGAACTTGGTCTGTTTTTGTCACTGCTGAGAACCCAGAGCCAGGGAGAATGCCTGGCACATAGTAGGTGCTCAATACATATTTGTTGAGTGAATGAACAAATGCATGCCCCTAAGAGATAAATACCAGTGTTACTCTGATTTTCTAGCTGGGATACATGAGCTCAGGGAAGAAAACGTGCTCTGGTCATACAACAGAAGGAGCCGTGGCAGGACTCTAACCCGGAGCTGGCAGAACCCAGGCCTTGAACTTCAGGGCCAGGACTCACTCCCAGCACCTATCTCAGGTCACTCTCGTCCTCATTCCTGCCTCTGCTCCTGAATCTGTCAGATGGAGCCTGATACAGGGCGGGACTCCAACAGTGCTGTTCTTGTTGGTACCTGTGCAAAATCTTGTGTGTCCTCTAATGGTGGCATGTGACAGGCAGAGCCATGGAGGCTTGGAGCAGAATCAGGAGTCACCAGGGGCCACCCAAGTGGACAAAGACGTTTCTGAGCAGCAAGCAGATGACAGGAGGGAGCCCCAAGGGGCTGGACCAGCTCCAGAGAGGACAGTGTCCCTCACAGCTCAGGAGTCAGAGTCGGGACTGTTCCGTGATCAATTCAGGCCCCAAACCTTCCCTGAGCCGTGGGTCTCAGCCTCTCTCGCTTGGGCCTAAGATCCCAGGGATGATTTGGACTTGGATAGAAGAGTGGGAGATGGAGACAAAGTAAGATTCCTCAGACCCAACAGTTGCATGCTGGGTCCTTCAAGGGGTATTATTTTTATTTCATCTCAGCTCTGTTCTTATCCTTCTGGTGGAGAGTATCTCCCCATTTCACAGATGGAGAAACTGAGGCTCGAAGTGGTTAAGGAACCTTCCCTGGGTCACTTGGCTAGGAAGGAATAGATCTGGGTTGATGACAATGATAATAATAATGTGACTCCCAAAGCCAGCTCATAAAAGGCATGTGGCTTCTATGTTACCCCCTCTTGGCTCACTTGCTCTGGGGGAAGCCAGCTTCCATGTTGTGAGGGCACTCAAGCAGCCCCACAGAGAGGCCTTTGCATTGAGGAACTGAGGCCTCCTGCCTACAGCTGTGTGAGTGAGCCCCCATTGAAGCGGGTCCTCCAGCCCCAGCTGACACCTTGACTGCAACCTCATGGGAGACCCTGTGCTACAACCATCCAGCTGAATCTCTCCCTGATTCCTGACCCACAGAAACAGTGCCGTGAGATAAATACCTGTTCCTTTAAGCAGGTCTATGGGCTTTCCCTTTTTTTCTTTTCTTTTTCTCTTTCTTTCTTTTTTTCTTCCTTCCTTCCTTCTTTCTTTCTTTCTTTCTTTCTTTCTTTCTTTCTTTCTTTCTTTCTTTCTTTCTTTCTTTCTTTCTCTTTCTTTCTTTCTTCCTTCCTTCCTTCCTTCCTTCCTTCCTTCCTTTCCTTCCTTCCTTTCCTTCCTTCCTCCTTCCTTCCTTCCTTTCTTTCTCTCTCTTTCTCTCTCTCTCTCTCTCTCCCCCCCTCCCTCCCTCTCTCTCCCTCTCCCTCCCGCCCTCCCTCCCTCCCTCTCTCTCTCTCTCTCCCTCTCTCTTTCTTTCTTTCTTTTCTGTATAACAAATTATCACAAACTTAGTGGCTTCAAAAACCACAAATGTATTATCTCACAGTTTTCTCAGGTCAGAAGTTTGGCACAGCACGGTGCAGTTTGCTGCTCAGGGTCTTACTGGGCCAAAATCAAGGGGTCAGCTGGGGTTCCAGTTCCCATCTGGAGGCTCCAGGGAAAAAATTTGCTTCCAAGCTCATTCTTGATTTTTGGCAAAATTCAGTTCCTGTGGTTGTAGGTCTGAGGTCCCTGTTTCCTTGCTGAGTATCAGCCGAGGGCTGCTCTTAACTCGAGGTGACCCACATTTCATCCACACGCGGCCCCTCCTCCTCCACTCCAGCGACACTGCATCACATCTTTCCTGTGCTTCAAATCTCTGACTTCCTTTTCTGGCACCAGCCAGAGAAAATGCTCCGATTTTCAAGGGCTTTTGTAAAACCAACCTTATACTATAACCTAATCACAGGAGCAAAATCCATTATATACACGTCCTGGGGATTAGACTGGGTGGCGGGAAACGATGGGGACTATCTTAGAATTTTTCCTACCGTAGCGCCGAGAGCTGGGGTGATTTGTACATGGAAATAGAAAACTAATGCAGTTATTGATAAGCTTTTCCAATGTGGAAGCTCAAGTCCTTCAGTTTTAGAAAATTTTTTCCCTCCATTTTCTCTGTTCTCTCTTCAACACCTATGAGTCAGATGCTGTATCTTGTGGGATGATCCCCTCATTTCTTTATCTTTTATGTCATATTTTCAATCTCTTTGTCTTTCTGGGAGATTTTCCAATCTCCTCTTGCAATGCTAATTTTGAAGTTTTTCTTTCTGTTCTCACCTCTCTAGTTCTTTCTTGGTCACTGAATGTTCCTTTACGCAGCCTCTTGTTCTTGTTTTATAGATGCAACATATTTTATTTCTACGGGGGCTTTTGTTGTCTTGATTTTTCCTCCTCCCTGCCTTGGCCCTGTTTTCCAGGAGTTCTTTTCTTCTGCTGGTTTTGATCTCTGTCTTTCATTGTACAAGCCGGCCTCCCGTGTCCAGTGATCCTTGGCTGTGAGTTCATATTGAAGAGCAGGAAACTGAAAACAGATCATCAGAAGCTCCCTGCCTGTGGGCAGGGCATGTGGACGGGTGAGTCTTATCCAGGCGACTGGGCAGGATCTGGCTGTCACAGTAGAATCCCAGAGTCAGCATCTGAAGTGTCCTCTCCTAGGCATGTCAGTTTCTCCAAAGAGCATCCCCCAATCTCCTGCCTCGGGGAAAGCAGGGAGGCCAGCTTCCAGAGACCATACAGGGGGATGGGGAAAAAGGGCGTCTCACTGACGGGCACATGGCCTTTCCCTTTACCCCTCGTGTCAGGCCTGACCCCACCCTCAATTCAGCCTCCTGTCCTCAAGTTCAAGGCCCTCAGCACAATTTTTATTTAGATGGTATGTTTATTAGTGGCTGATAGAGATTGGAGGGCTAACAGCCTCCCAAATTATCACTTTGCACCTCCATGATGCCAGATGTTGGGGTATAAAAATGAACCAGGGACTTCCCTGGTGACACAGTGGTTAAGACTCCGTGCTCCCAATTTAGGGGGCCCGGGTTCAATCCCTGGTCAGGGAACTAGATCCCACATGAATGCTGCAACTAAGAGTTCACACGCCACAACTAAGGAGCCCGTGTGCCACACCTAAGGAGCCAGAGAGCCACAATCAAGGAGCCTGCAAGCTGCAACTAAGGAGCCCACCTGCCACAACTAAGACCCAGCGCAACCAAATAAATAAATAAATATATTTTTTAAAAATGAACCAGACATGCTCTGCCATCAGGGATGAGGACCTACTAATTTCCGAGCACCTACTATGTGCCAGACGCTGAATCTGGATCAGGGTTTTGTCCCTCAGGGAACAGTTGGCTATGTCTGGAGACATTTTTGTTGTCACC
Organism: Stenella coeruleoalba; assembly: GCF_951394435.1. Classification (NCBI taxonomy): domain Eukaryota; kingdom Metazoa; phylum Chordata; class Mammalia; order Artiodactyla; family Delphinidae; genus Stenella; species Stenella coeruleoalba. The sequence goes on from NC_137161.1 coordinate 58,295,296, forward strand.
ACTGGGGAGTGGGTGTGGGTACTACTGGTGTCTAGTGGGTAGAGGCCAGGGATGCTGCTACAATACAAAGGACCATCCCCACAACAGAAAAGTCAGTAGTGCCAAGGTGGAGAGCCCTGCTCTGGAATGAAGAAAAACGCGTTCCCTGGCTTCATGGGAAAGGAACAAAGAATTTCTATCTCCTCAGCACCTACTACACACTTTCACGAACCCCTTTGGCCCAGGGGTCGTTTGCTTTCAGCCTGGGACAGGTGCGTGGAGATGGGAGCCACACACGCCTGCCTTCCTGCCCAACCCCCCCTCCCCCTTCAGCCTCTGGGGAAGAGCACAGGGTGGCAGCAGCTGCCAGGGTGCGAGCTGGCCCAGACCTGTGGCCCTGCTTGACGTTGGTCCCCACCAAGCCATGTGACGAGACCAGGCCACAAGAAAGAGGTTTCAACAAGCATTATCGCTTCCTGGAACTCCGACTCCGCGACTTCCCCGAAGACCGGCTGTGCCTGGCGGGCGGGCTGTGCACGGAGGGGACCGGGCTGCTGCCTTCCTCCTCCGCTGCCCCCACAGCTGCCACTCTCTATCTCAGTCTGACTACCTGGAAATACTCCACCCCTCCGGGCCCAGCACCCCTATGGTTTGGCTGTCAGGTCAGCACCGGCCCCAGGAGTGGCGGGGTAAGGCTGGTCCAGAAAGTCCTTCCAATGACCTCTGGGATGCTCGGGCTGAGCTGGACCGGGCTGGGACCCCGGATGTCCAGAAACCCACCCTGTCTCCTCTCTGCCCCTGACGGGGGCAGTTGACGACCAGGTTGGGCACAGATTTTCCTCGGTGTTACTGGTAGGAAAATGGACACAGATATTCTGCTCCATTTCATCTGCCCACCAGATGGGGGACACTTGGTAGACAGACATACAATTTCTGTTTCTGTCTGGCTGGTTTGGGCCTTGGAAATCCAGAGGGGGCGGGGGGGGAAGTCCCATATTGGCGGGGGAGGGGGGACAGTCAAACTGAAGGTTCTTGGATGTCGTTATCTCTGGGTGGCTGTGATGACTCTGGAATAAGTCACTTCCTCGAGTCCCCACTTCACAGAAACCCAGGCTGTAAATATAGACCTGGCCGCAACAGGGCGGGGGGCGGGGGCACGCGTCGCCAGAATGAGAGGGGGGGTGAAGAGGAGGAAGCAAGGACAAAACCAGAGTCCTCCGAGCAGGCAGGCGCCTCCGGGCCCTGCCAGTGGGGTTTACTCAGTCTGTAGAAATGAAGATGCTGTGAGGTTGAACCGTATTGCCAATACTCTTGTGTTTTTGACCTACAAAAACAGCAATTTCATGTGATTCAGCTTAACACGATCCACCGCAAGACTGTTTCAAGAATTAAATGAGATAATGTGAAGTGCTTAGCACCATGCCTGTATGTAATTAGTGCTAACTCAAGAATAGCCCTTATGTCATATGATAATACTTGTTATCTCCTATCTAATGACATAACACCCATGATATTACTGACGCTAAATGTTATCCATTCTCTCCCCCATCCTCCCCTTGTCAAATCCATGTTTATTGATCATGCAGCGTGTGCCCAGGAGGGGTGTAAGCATTCTTCATTGTCACCGACGCTTGATGTCACCCCTGATTCCTGAGCATGTGCCCTGTGCAGGCATGAGGCGAGGGCTCAACATTTGTGTACACAGGTGCCTAAGCCAACGCTGTCACTGTCACTGCGTGTCGCTTGTCATCCCAAGCATCCTTACTGGAAGGTCCCACTGCCAACCTGTGCACACTGCAGCTGGCTCACAGGTCGTCTTGAGCTACATTCAACCATGGTATTAGGGACAGAAGTCAACCAGTATTGGAGTGATTGCTTTTTCTAATCCCAGGGTAGGACTTTATATCAATGTCTTAAATGTCACCCTGGTGTCCACTCAATGTCTTAATGCAGGGCTCGTTTGGGATCCTGACTCTGTTGCCCAGGGGGTTCACCGTCTTTGCAATAAGCAGGTTGTTTGGATTCTCATGAAGGAAACTGGGAAGATGGAAGGAAGGATGTAGCTGCGGCCAGAGCTCTGGGGCACACCACTCAAGACCTCTTGGCCAGTTGGGGGGTGTGTGCACGTGTGTGTGTGTGTGGTTAACAATTTACAAAGTCAGAGGCCCGACCAGGATGTTGATGCTTCTGTCTGGATTCAGACCTCACTGAGGTCCAATTTTGGTTTTACCACATGTTAGCTGTGTGGCCTTTGGCAAGTCATTTCACTTCTCTGGGCCTCAGTTTCCTCATCTGAGACATGGGGATGCTAACAGTCCTACCCTGCAGGGTGGTAAGAAGGACTAACCGAGACCGTGTGCATGGTGCCCCCAGCGGTGTCCGGTAGGTACTCAGTACCAGCCTGAATATGAGAATTAGCCAGAGGCACAAATCTTTTCTGCGCCGGATGCATCCTGGAAAGTTTAGTAGCAGCATGGCTGAGGCAGGCGTGAAGCAAGGCTGTCCCTCAGGGACACATCAGAGGGCTCCTCAGAGGACCAGCCTCCCTCCCCTCAGGACAGAGCGCCTAGAGCCCCTGCTGGTGTAGCCCTGTTGACCAGCAGCCCCTCCCCCTCACCCCGCCCAGGGATTTGGGGGCTCCCCTCCCCCCAAAAAAGAGTGACTTTCCCTCTCTGCACAGCAGTTTTCCCATCCCTGAAGAAGAAACAAAACCTCAGTGGGCAGTTGAGAGCATCCAATGAAATGTGCCTCACAAGGTCAACATGTGTCCCTTCCCGGTTCCCGCTGGGCCTCGGCTTCCTTACTGATGAAACGGGTACCATCATCCCTACCTTCTCAACCAATGACCTGGAAGGCTGCTCACGAAATGCTCAGTGGAAAAAGTGGGTTACCATATGAGTCATAAAGAATGGTGTCTTTTTTAAAAAAAAGAAAAAATATATGTATCTGTGGAAATCAGGAAAATATAGAATGTATTTCATACTAACATTATTGGTAGATGCTTTTACAAATTTAAAATAAATGTGGAGATTAAAACATAATGTGGGGGCTTCCCTGGTGGCGCAGTGGTTGAGAATCTGCCTGCCAATGCAGGGGACACGGGTTCGAGCCCTGGTCCGGGAAGATCCCACATGCCACGGAGCAACTAAGCCCGTGCACCACAACTACTGAGCCTGCGCTCTAGAGCCCGCGAGCCACAAATATTGAGTCTGCGTGCCACAACTATTGAAGCCCGTGCGCCTAGAGCCTGTGCTCCGCAACAAGAGAAGCCGCCGCAATGAGAAGCCCACACACTGCAACGAAGAGTAGCCCCCGCTCGCTGCAACTAGAGAAAGCCCACACACAGCAACGAAGACCCAACGCAGCCAAAAATAAATAAATTTATAAAACAAAAAAAACATAATGTGAACTGATGGGGGATGTTGATAGTGGTGGGGGGAGGCCAGGGGGGCAGTAAGGATATGGAAACTGTGATTTCCACTCAATTTTGATGTGAATCTAAAACTGTTCTAAAAATAAAGTCTGTTTTTTAAAGGGAAGGAAAATTTTTTTAATGTGGAATTTTTTTTTCCAGCACAAAAAGAAGTTATTAAGAGCAACCATGAATCAGGAGGTGTGAAAGTCTGCATTCCAGCTTTCTTTGAGGGCAGATATCAGCGAGAGAGGGGAGCATTGTGGGCCCCAGCCCCTGGCAAAAGTAGTCTCGCTTCTCTCAGTAGGAGAGTTGTTTGGCCTCTTCTTAGGATGAGTGGTTCCATTTTACTCGCCTACCCTTCGTTCTAGCCAAACCTGACCCCTTGCTGCTCTTCAAACTCTGATTACCCAAGACTCTTTGGGTTGCAAATGGCAGAAACATAACTCAGACAAACATAAGCAAAAAAGGAAACGTGTGTAACAGGTAAGTCCAGAGGTGGATTTCAGGCATGGCTGGATGTAGGAGCTCCCACAATGCATCAGGGCTCTGTCTTGTGCTCCTTCTCTTCCACTCTTTGACCCAACGGGCACAATGGCTGCCAGCAGGCCTCAGTATAGAGGAATGAGTTCCTGTTCCAGCAAAAAAGTCCCAGGAGGGCCTCTGACTGGTCAAGCTTAGGTCACGTGCCTTCCCTGAACTGGGGCATGGGGAACTCTGGCCGGGTCTGGTCCACATCCACCTGTGGCCAGAGCACTGTGACCGACAGCCCCTTCAGGACCTTACAGAATGATGTGGGGCAGTTCCCTGAGAGCAAAGCTCTAGCTCGCAGTACACCCTATGTGTATGCTGCTCTCCAGCCACTGAGCCTTTGTACTTGCTGTCCCCTCCACCTCTTTCGAATGTGGGGAAAGAGACTGTCAGGTCAGGTCTGTGTTCTGTGAGGACACAGATGCCTCATGTAGAGGAAGGAGGGGGCACTTTGGAATCCCACAAACCTGGATGTGAATCCCTGCTCTGCCCCAGCAGGCTGTGTGGCCTAGGCAAGTCACTTTACCTCTCTGAGCCTTATTTTTTCTCCTAACCATGTCTCTCTACAGAGTGGTGCTGAGGATTTAAGTGAGGTGTGCAGGAGTCCAGGGCCTGGGGCAGAGGGCATGCTCCAGTGAGACAGCCATGGTAAGGATCTGGGATGCTACCTGGGGCTCAGTTAAGAGAGGCTAGGCACATGGGCTGCATTCAGATCTCCACTCTAGCCGTGAGGTCTTGGGCAAATAAATCACCACACTTCTCTGAGCCTCAGATTCTTTGCCTGCAAAAGCCAGAGAAACATGCCTACTTCAGTGGCAGCTATACGGATTATGGGAGATAACATAGGTCACTTTGCATATGCTGTTCCCTCTGCCTGAGATGCCCTTCCCCACCTTGGCTGCCCAGGTGAATTGGAGCCTCACCTGACTCCGCATCTCCCACCCTCCTCCTCATGAGTCTTAAGCTAATTAGCTATTCTTTTCTTGGTGCCCCACCCACCCACCCTCCAGCCACCTGGGGCCTGGATCAGGTGATACGGCGACCCTATGTAAGTCCTTTTTCTCCTAACTCTCTGAATGGCTCAGGTTCATCTGTTCCCTTGTACCCGGCACACAGAAAGCATGAATAAACATTTGTGGGATGAATGCATGACTCCCAAGCTTTCTGGAGGGGTCCCCCCAACTCCAGCACAGGCCTTTGGTCCCATCTCTTCTGGGAGCATGACACCCACCAGGGGAGGGGGCCCTTGGGTGAGGGAGGAAGTCCAGGCTGCAGCTGGTCGCCCAGGCAGCTGATTTCTAAGAAACCACTGAGGGACACGAAGGCTGGGCAAAGCTCAGCATGGCTTTTACTTTCAGTTTTCTGGAGCTGGAGCAGAGTAGGTGCCCAAGGTTCTTGGTTGGGAGGGGAGGGTGTTGCAGGCAAGGCTTTGTCAAATGTCAAGGACACAGCCACCACTTCAGGACATGGACCAGGCCTGGAGCCCAGAGAGGTCCTGCCCGGCCCCATCCAGAGCCATGAGGGTAGGAGAAGGGGCCACTGGGGGTAACAGCCTGCCACCCGGCCCGGCCGCCAATGCTTCCTCTTTATTCACTTGCCCTTTATTTTGTACGTGATTTGGATTATTTATTCCTTCACCCACTCATTCATTTATTCATTCATTCATGCACTCATTCATTTACTCACCCATCCATCCACAAGTCCTTTCTCTCATTCCTAGGCCCTCTCTCTATTTGCTCTTTCCTTCCTATTTTCCCTTCTCATCTTTCCTCTTCTCTCCCCTCCTCTCCTCTCACCCCTCCCGCCTCCCCATCTCTGCCTCTTGCTCCCTCTCTCTGCCTGTCTCCATCTCTTTCTTCCCCCCTTTCTCTGACTCACTTGCCCTTTTATTCCTGGGGGAGGAGATGGCTGAGCTGGGCTTTGAAGGTTGAGTAGGAGTTTGCCAAGTGACAAGCAAGCATGAGAAACATTAAAGACTTTCCCTGGGTTGCTCAAAAGGCCAAAGGAATGATGAGAAAATGGGGATGATTGAAGCAGATGAGGAACGTGAAGGGAACGGTGAGGGACTAGACATGTACGGTGGGACCAGGCAGTGAAGGCCCACAGATCCCATGGGAAAGTGGTCATATTTCAGTATCTAGCAGTTGGGAACCGCTAGAATGCTCTGGGGTCATCTAGCTTGGTTCAAATACTGCTTCTACTACTTTTATCAGCTGTGAGATCATAGACAAGGAACTCAACCTCTCCTGGGCTAGGGTGCCTTGTCTGTGAAATGAGACAATAATGGTACCTCTTTAGAAAGGGCTAGATAAAAGGGAGCCAACAGCAATACTCATTTGCAGTGGGAGTGAGGGGGTGTATGTGACCAGGGGTGTGAGGTGATCAAATTGGTAATTTAGATGATCACACCCAACTGCCTCCAGTGCCTGCAAAGGAGCCTGAGCCCACATCTCTGGTCCTCAGTTTCACCATCTCCAATCCAGTGAAGGGGAGGCCACTTTAAGGCTCAAGCCTGCATTCCTTGCCCCACTCCCACGCCCTGCCCACTTGGCTGGGGGAGCCCGCCAGGACCCCTCCTGCCTGGACCTGAAGTAGTTTCACTTTGACCCACCTTCCAGAAACTGTGGCCCTTCCTGTCACCAGGTTAGTGCAGAGGGCACTTGGCAAAAGATCAGATAAACAGCACAGAAGAGCCCCAGGCTGGCCACACTGGGCTTTCATTTTCAGTGCCCCAAGCTGGAGACGGGGTGGGGGTGGGGGCCAGGGCCCCTGATATAGGGCCCACCCTGCCCTGCCAACATCATGACTCTTATTGAGCACGTACTCTGTGCTTATAATCACTTCCTTTTAATCCCTCGTACCCTGTGAGATCCAGATGCTTACCCCATTTCACAGGTGAGGAAACTGAGGCTCAGAGTCAGTGCCCACGACACACAGCTGGCAGCCACGTTGGGCAGTGTTTCCAGGTATGGGATGGGTGCCCTGAAGGGTCCCTGGATGGTGGTTTTTGGTGGGACCCAGGGACATTTTGATAAAACATTGAGCTGCTGTGAAACAGAGATTTCAGATTTTCCCCTTAAGACAAGGAGACAGTCTCATATGGCTGCTACTGTGTGTTAAACACCTGACACTTGACACGTGCCTCCCTGTCTCTCTCTCTCTCTCTCTCCCTCCCTCCCTCTCAACCAAACACAAAGCAGACCTTCTCTCAGAGCAGAGCAAGACACCAATCTCTAGCTGGAACTTAATAACATTGTTTAAATTTCACTGCATTTTTTTAAGGGTTACCTCTGTGGCAGGTGATTCTGGCTTTCCATGTATAGTAATTCTGTTTCCCTTTGAATAAAACTTAAGGAAACCAAGTAACTTGATTTGGAGAATATAATTGAATAACATCACAGCTGGAACTTGAATAGAACTGGCAAAAATCATAAAAGTGTATCTCCAGCGTCTGACGGTTTGGAAACCTCAGTTTAAAGCTTAAAATGAGGGAATGGCTGTAAAATCGGGCTGCCTGTGTTGGAACCCTCTAGGTTCTGCCACCTAGCTGCTGTGTGACCCTGGGCACTTTATTTAACCTCTCTGTGCCTCAGTTTCCTCATCTGCAAAATGAGTATAATAACCATAATAGTACCTGTTTCATATGGTTCTTGTGAGGGTTAAATGAGATACAATGCATGAATTATCAATACAAAGAACAATGCCTACTGTCTAGTGAGCATTTGACATGGACGAGCTGGTAGCCACTGCTGTTCGTAGCAAATGGCAAGTTGGGAATGGAACCAGGTCTGTCTGGCTTCATGGCTGTGCTGATTCAAATACATCTGTGCAGCCCGTGTGATGCAAGATAGTAATAATTATTACAGTTCCTATATTTGGGTGGTGATCCATTTTATTTCCACTTATGGTAAATCATTTGATCCTCATGACCCTTCTGAAGCAAGGCAGAGTGGGTCTAATTGAGTCTAATTATTGTTTTATAGATAAGGCCACTACAGTCACACTGTTAACAGTCAGGACTCAAACCCAGGGCCTGGGTCCCAGCTCTTCCTGCTCCTCTGTGCTGCCTCCCACAGTGAAATGTTGGTGGGGAGGGGCCTTCCAAGGTGGACTTACCCAGGCCTTGCCCCCGCCTCTCCATCCTGCCTCTGGATACCCCTCCCGGCTGCACCCAGGTGTGAGAGGTACGGAGGGGAGTATGTCATCACACAGGCCCCTGCAGGTCCCCAGGTGGGGCCAGCCCTGAACGTCACCCTCCCGGCTCTGTTCTTGCCCATCCTCATTTGCATTCATGGCTCCCCCCACCAGCTATCAGGGCTGACCCAGAGCCACTCCCCCAGGGTCCTTTCTGATCAAGCAGCCCTGGCCATTCTCCTAGGCTGAACTCTGATGCAGCCTTGCAGGTAAGTTACCAGCCCACTGTCTCGCCTGGCTTCCCAGGCTGTGCTGGGGGAAAAGGACAGGCGAGTGAGGTGCTCTGAGCCCTGGCTGGTTCTATGGCTCTGAACATCTTCCAGGGTGGTCCTAAGTGTCAGAAACACATTAACCCATGAACCCTTGAGCATTGTAGTGGGTAAGCGACGGGAGTCAAACTCTGGCTTTGCCATTTACACATTAGGGGGGCAATTCCTTCACCTTTCTGAGGCCAACTCCTATGATGCAAACTAGGTGAAGTATTAGCACCCGTTAGGTGCTCAGTAATTGGCATTATTTTAAAACAGCAGCAGTACAAGAATCAAGAAGCAGAGAGGGCAGTCCCAATTATTGGATACCTATCACGTGTTAAGCACCTTACAGGCACCCTCTTACTTAATTTCGTCCATGGGGTGGGTACAGTGATTAATCTCATTTCCAGGTAAGGAAAATGGGGTTCGGGATCTAAGGGCTGTGTGAGTTGGGGCAGCAGGGTTCGGTGCGGACTGGGATGCGGTGGAAGCGCTTTTTGGTTTCTTAAGACTAGAGGGGGCGGGGAGGGCCCGCTATTACGGCCTTGACCCGACCGTCCTCTGGGTGGGTGGCGGGGTGGGGGTTGTGGGGGCGTGGGGTCTTCCAAGTGGGCAGCACGCACAGGGCGGCGTTAGGACCACGCGGAGCCCAGAGGGGCCAGGTATCCTGCGGCTGCTCGGAGAGGCCTCGGGGAGCCGAGTGCGGCCGAACAGAGCCGAGCATCGCCGGGGCCCGCCGCCGACAGATACGAGTTCGCGTCCGGTGGGATCCGAGACAGCGGCAGGTGAGGGCGGCGTGGTGACGTCATCAGCGCGCGGCACGTGGCGGCCTGGGAGCTCCGGAGCCGTGCGGAGCCCTTGGGTCACGGCACTTGTACCTGTATGAGCCCTTCACCTTAAAACTGCTGGAGGCGCGGAACAGCATGTGCAAAGGCCCGGTAGCGGGAGGGAGTGAGGTGAGTGCTGAGGCCAGACGCGTGGGCAGGGACACCCTGCCGCCTCATGGGTCCTCGTGGGAGGTGGGCCTTCTGAGCGCGGCGGGGAGCCACTGGAGGACTGGGGCTTGGAGATGCCCGACCTCACATGGAGTGTGTGGTTTTGGTGGGGGTGGGAGGGAGGGTAGGGGGTTGTATTGGGGCCAAACAACCCGTGTAGATCGTGGAACCTGTTTCTCCTGTGGGCTGTCTGAGGGCCAGGACCAGGTGGGAGGGGCAGTTGAGCGCCCACCTTGGGCACTGTTGTCCCTCTGTGAATTTGCTTTGTTGAAGACTGCACTCCTCTCTGTAAGGGACCTTGAGAGCCCCTAGAATCAGGCCAGGCCCATGTTATTCCCCAGAAGCCTCACCCTGGGGAGTCTCTGGATGATGGTAGTAGACACCAGGTGAGGGGGATGCAAAGCAAAGCCTCCAGGTGGCCGCACCCACCCTGTGTCAGCCTAATCCACCTACTTTCAGGTCCTGTGTGTCCTTCCCCAAAGTTGAGGCCAGCTCCGCCCTGCACAGGTGAGCACTGCTCCAAGAAGCCCCTCACTGGACTCTGGGGGGCTATGCCCTGGGGCTGTGTTCAGACCTAGGCTTGCGGTCTGATAATAAATGGGGTTTCTGACTGATGCCGGCCCCAGGGCTGGCCACACCAGGCCTGGCCCATACTTGGTCTCAGCATTGGTCCTGTGGCTTTCCCTGCCTCTTTGTGGCCTGATTGGCTTAAGCTGAGGGATTGAGGGGTCTGACCAAGAATGACACCCCCCACCCCAATCCCCAAATACACACATAACAAGGCAAGAAGCCTAAGACCTTCTCCCCAAGCCTCCCTGCCTTGGTGCACCTCTACCTAGGAGTCAGAGGATCTAACAGATTAGATCAGCTCATGCCCAGGCTCCCCATCACACTTCAGATCCACACTCCTCACTAGTGGCTCTGCCCACTGTCCACCCATTCCACCTCATCTCCTGCCGCTGGCCTTCACTCCATCATCTCCCTTCCAGCTCAGCCAGCGACTGGAATGGGCTGAACTTGTTCCCAGCCGACGGCCTTTGCACTTGCTGTTCCCTCTGCCCAGAACGCCTGCCTCCCAGGCTGGCGCTGACCTGTCATTCCAGGCACAATTTCCGCGTCACCTTAGAGGAGCCTTCCTGACCTTTCTTTCTAAAATAGCCCCACCCACTGCCCAACCACCTTGTTGAGTTTCCATCTGAGTACTGTCACTCCTTGGTTGTTCTCGTGCCTTTAGTTTCATATTTAGTTATTGTCTGAGGCCCTGAATGTGAACTCCATGAGAGCAGGGACTGGACTCCCTCAGTTTTGTCCATTCATGTATCCTTTGGGCTTAGAGTAATGCCTGGAACATAGTTGGTGTTCAGTGAATCTTTGTTATATGAACCTCATTATCATTTACTGAATACCACATCATGCAGAGACATACTGCCAGGCTCTGGGCTAAATGCCTTACGTGCCTCACCTCAGGAAGAGGCTCACCTCTCCACTTCCTGACTGGGGGACAGTAACAGTTCCACTCATAAAGTTGGGAGGATCAGGCAGGCTGAGGTGAGGCCTGGGAATATGCATCTTCACAGGGTTCCTCCCTCTTGCCTCCTCCACTCTTGAGGAAACCAATTGCCTTGAGAGTGGGGTGGATCTGGTGCAAGTCTTGGCTATCACTGTTGAGCTGTGTGACCCTGAGTGACTATACTTCTCTGAGCCCCCGTTTCCTCATCTCTAAAATGGGGAGCAGCGTCCCCAGCTCTGGAATGGCTTTGATGCAGGTCAGAGGTTGTTCCCACACCCACAGGCAGTCCCCACCTTCTAAAGAGCTGCCCCTTTTCCATCCTGTTTGCCCTCCACTGCCCAGCTCAGACGCTCCTGGGCCCCCAGACCAGTTCCACCCACACACACCAACCCTCCTCTCACTTTTTATTCTTGTAAATTGACGTCAGCACTGCTGAATCATGAAGCTGAGGTTTGAGAGAACCTATACCACGGGGAAGCCACACAGCGTGCACTGCCCCCCTCCCTGCCCTCCTGCTCTGCAGTGTGTCTGCACTGGTGTATGCCGGAGATCTGTCCCTCAGGGCCTGGAGTGCAGCTCCTGGGGGGCTTCTAGGTCACAGTATGTGTGTTAATATAGCTTTTCTTTCTTTTTTTTTTTTTGGCTGCATTGGGTCTTCGTTGCTGCACGCAGGCTTTCTCTAGTTGCAGCGAGTGGGGGCTACTCTTCGTTGCAGTGTGCGGGCTTCTCATTGTGGTGGCTTCTCTTGTTGGGGAGCACAGGCTCTAGGCGCACGGGCTTCAGTAGTTGTGGCTTGCGGGCTGTAGAGCGCAGGCTCAGTAGTTGTGGCACATGGGCTTAGTTGCTCTGTGGCATGTGGAGTCTTCCTGGACCAGGGCTCGAACCCGTGTCCCCTGCATTGGCAGGCGGATTCTTAACCACAGCACCACCAGGGAAGTCCGGTATAGCTTTTTTAAAAATGACTCACAAAGAGAAGGGGCCAACTCTGGGAAGTGTGATTAGAGGAGCTTTAGTCTTAGCTGTTTTGCTAAGGGGAATGGGTTTGTGTATGAGTTTGTATAATGAAGATGTGATATTTAAGCTTTTTTTGAAAGGAGGAAAAAAACCCTGGAAATATTGTAAACTAACTGCGATTCGTCCCTCTTTAGATGAGGAGCTGTTTCCTCGTCTGCAAAATGAGGATGTTAATAGTACCTAAATCCTAAGGCTCGGGTGAAGGTTGAATGCTTAACATAGGTAACTAGGTGCTCGGAATGGTACCTGCCCAATGATGCTATATATAAATGTTAGCAGCTGCTACTGTTATTATTACTGCAACCATTAGGCCCTTGTGGGAGACTGTGTTGCCTAGTGGTACCCAGCCTCTGAAGCAGTACTAAGTTTGAAAATCTGACTCCACCACTTGCTGTATGCCCTACTTTGCCTCTCTGAGCCTCAGTTTTCCCATCTGTAAAATGGGGGAGAGGTTGCTAACTCACAGGCTGGTTGTGCGGCTTAAACAAGGTAGCACAGGGCCCAGCATACAGTAAGCGCTCATTAAGTGTTTGCCATATGCGCAAGCACTGCTTTCCTGGGTTTCTCCCGGCACTGCCCAAGCTGGGTAGGAGACAGGAGAGTCAGAACAAGGACAGGAGTTGGTCCACACAGTAGAGAACAAAGGGCAGGGAGATGGTCCGAAGAAGAAAAAGCAGTGGCTCCTTGGAGGCACACAGACATCACCTCCTTTCCTCCCACCCCACTTCATTGAAGGATGATATTGCCAAAGCTCTCTGAGATACTAAACCTCTCCTGGTCATTCTTAACCTTGAGGTCTGGAACCTATTTAATCCCTAAGACAAGTCTGGGCCGCTGCAGCTCTCCAACTATCAAGTTAATTTTATGCTGCACTTTCAAGTCTGAAAGGTATTGTTAAATATTAGGACACTCCATTGTAAGCATGTCCAAGGCTGCAGAGGGCCATTCTGACTTCTAAAAATGTGTCTGTAAAGCCGTTTAACCCTAAACCTGAAAATGACTCGATTCACTGGGTGCAGCAACACAGCCCTGAGTGGCCAGCAGACCGGCCACAGATACAAGGAGTAGCCATAAAACCCGTTTCCTGGGCACTCTCTGGTGATGCTGGCAGGCCCAAGCTCCAGAAAACATCACCTCCTCCATCCCCTTTGCATCAGTGCCTGCTGCTGAGGGTTACAGCAAAGCACCTCTTCCAGCAAGCCCATTTTAGAGGTAGTCACTGAGGCCCCGAGAGGTAAAGGGAATTGCCCAAAGCTGCCAACAGGGCCCTTCTGACACCACAGACCACAGAGCATCTTTCTGGCTCCAAGTTGTGTGTTCACCAAAAAGTACACAGGACAGAACAGGGTGGGCAGAAGGAAGTTCAGACCCAACCCTGTATCCCCATCCCATCTAAAATATGCCTTCCTATATGCTGAGTTTCAGAATGTGCCACGCCTCCTTCCAAAAACTCAACAAGCCCCCACCCCCACCCTCTTCCTGGAAAAAGTTGTGGTCATAGAATGAAAGAAGTTTCCTCTCTGTCATCCATTCAAACAGATTTCTGGGAGGACAGCCAAAAAAGGCCCCAGTATCTTCTCTGACACAAGAATGGCCACAGGCAAATTTACCCCACCTCAGTTTTCTCTTCTGTAAAATGGGGATAAGTGCCTTGCTTCATAGGGTTGTCTTTAAAGTAAAGTTAAGCATGTAAAGCACAGAACAGGGCCGGGCACACATTAAGAGCTCAAACGTGAGCTGCCATTTTACACACAATACCAAAACTAGACCAACGGTTCGTCTACCCCTGAGAGCTGAGGGAGGAGCCATGCAGGGTTCCCAGCCACAGAACACAGGCCACACACCATCTTCGGCCACACGGGTCAGTCTTAGGAACCTGGACCCACTCAGAACCATGGAAAACCTTTGCCCAAAGCACACGCTCTAGAAACCTTTTTTCTTAAAAAAAAAAACTTTCATAATAAAGTTTATTACCTAAACTGGTGGTAAAAAATATAAAATAGGATTCTGCACAGCAGAAAAATAAAGCCAGAGACCCTCCCCCAACCCCTGGTTTGTGCAAAGATACTGGGTATATGTAAACATGAAGAGGTAGGAGGTATGAGTTCAGGTCCTGGCCCCAGATACAATTAAGTTAAGCTGCTACGACAACCAGGGGGACCCAGAGGGAGCACCGGGAGGGGGCATCCCCACAAGAGGTGGGGAGGGGTCTGCGGCCTTGTCTCCAACCCAGGGTAGAAGGCGCCTCGCCCCCTACACCCTCTCCCTCCAACCCAGGCGGGGAGGGCACCCACGTGGTTCCAGGGAGATAATAATAATAGAAAATAATAAGACGTCCCAGTTAATGCTGCGTGCGCGGCCGGTCAGATCTGGAAGGGGAAGGAGCTCAAGTAGTCCCGGAGGACGGGGTTGAGGGGGATGCGCGCCAGGTTCTCGCGGCCCACGGTGGCCACAATGCGCTGGCGGCACAGCTCCTGAAGCGGCCGCACACGGCGCTGGCGCAGCGGGGCCCCCAGCATGCGGGGCGGCGCCGCCACGTAGTGCTCCAGCAGCTCGAAGAGGCAGTCGAAGCTCTCGCGGCTGCCGTCCAGGTGGAAGCGGCCGGCCTGGAAGTGCACGCGGATGCTCGTGGGGCCCGAGGCCATCTTCACGCTGAGGGCAAAGAAGCAGTTCCGCTGGCGGCTGTCGCGCACCAGAAAGGTGCCCACGGGCTCGGCGCGCAGCCGCTCGTGCGCCCCGTGCACGCTCAGGGGTCCCCAGTAGAAGCCGCAGGCGTCCAGGAGAGCGCTGGCCCGGGTGATGCGCCGGTAGTCGGCGTGCGAGCGGAACGTGCGGAAGTGCGTCTCGCCCGGGGTCGGAGCCGGAGCAGCCGGGCAGGGCCGCGGGCGCGCAGGGGCCGCGGGCGAGGAGGAGGAAGAAGAGGAGGAGGAGGAAGGCTCTGGCCGCCGTCGGGTCTCTGCTGCCGTGGAGATTGCATTGTCGGCTGCCACCTGGTTGTGTGCTACCATCCTACACGCGGGGCCGGCCGGAGGGGTGGGCCATAGCGTCCGGGGGTGCGCTGATGGGAGAGACAGGCTGTCAGCAGGGAGTCTGGGTGGGGCTGGGCAGGTGAGGGCCCGCGAGGCAACTTGGGAGGGGTGGGGCTCTGGGGTGAGCCGCTCCTAAAGGGCCGAGGGCTCAAGACCAAGTCCGCGCAGCCCTTTGAGCCTCAGTGGGCTCATCTAGAAAATGGGCTTCCCCGCTTGCGGAGCACTTCAAGGCGGGTGGGAGCTCGGTGGAGCGGAGTGCAGCCCCCGAGTCGCTCCGAGTTTGGGTACAAGAAGGGGGCGTGGAGAGGTGCCGGGGAGAAGCCTGCCCCGATTCCGGCCAACCGGCCCTCGGCTCACCGCCCCGTGACCGCCGCCTCCTGGCCAGGCCTGGAATTGGCGCCTTGTCCGGGCGAATTGGGCAAAGGCAGGAGAAAAGCTGCGCTGCGGGAACTCCACGCGCGGGGTCTGCCAGGGTGGGGCCAGAGGGGGCCAGGAGCGTGGTGGCCGCGACCCCACCACGCAGCCCCCGAGGCCGCCAGACACCCGGCTGTCCTGTGCTTTCCTTCCCTCTCCCTCCCGCTTCCTAGCCCAGTGCCCCGCTCACCTGGCGGCGGGGCGCGGGGCGCCGCAAGCGGGGCGGCTGGGGTCTCCGGGGCGGCTCTCGCGCATGCTCCAGGGCCAGGAGCCGTGCAGCTGCCACGGCCGCAGCTCTGTCTGCTGCGCGCCTGCCCCTGCACCAGTCTTTTAAACTGGCTTGGGGGCGTGGTCGGCAGAAGGCTCCTCCCCCTACAGACCCCACCCCCTTACAGGCCCACCCTTCCGCGCCACTTTCGGTTTCTTTTTCTGCGCGCCGTGGAAGCCAAGCCGGCTCGACCTTTTCCACAAATCAGGGAGCCCTACCCGGGGAAGCCCCCCGCCCTGACCTAGCCTCGCATCTGTCCTAGGACCCCCCTCTGTCAAGGTCTCTAGCACCACCTCTGAACCTCCTGGGCACTTCTCAGAAGCCCCCTTCGGAACTGGCGGCCCTACTTTGCCCCCACGTACCTTCGGTCGCAGATTTCTGCAGGCAAGCCCTTTAGGATACTCTGGACTAACCGTGACACACCCCTCTTACCCTCCAGGTGTCTCAGCACCCATCTCTGGTAGAGCTGTGTCCTCTACTCCACCCGACCCTGGGGTCCCACTTCGGACCCCTCGGGACTGCTCCCTCCACTGCCCTGCCCACATAGTCTCGGAGCCTCTAGATGGCCGCCTCCGCACCCCTCCCTGCCTGTCGCTGTCCCTGGTCTTGGTGTGGGCTTCCGAGGAAGCGGCGGCCTGACCACAGGCTTCGGAGGAACCCTTTGGCGGTACGGGAGGGGTGCCTCGGCTGCGAGCCCAGTTCCTCGGAAACCGGGTGAGGCCCGGCAAGGTACCGGCGGCCTTGGCCAGCCCTCCCTACTGCACGACTGCTGGAGAAACCGAGGCCCAGTGGTTGGCAGAGGGGGAGCTCCAAACGAGGCACGCCCTCCTCGCTTTTATTTTGGGGAGAGGAAGTCGCATCTGGACACCCCTAAATGCACTTGGGAGCCCAGTGAAAAGATAGTTCGTTTTCAGATGTGATAATTCGACTGCACGACTGCTGGAGAAACCGAGGCCCAGTGGTTGGCAGAGGGGGAGCTCCAAACGAGGCACGCCCTCCTCGCTTTTATTTTGGGGAGAGGAAGTCGCATCTGGACACCCCTAAATGCACTTGGGAGCCCAGTGAAAAGATAGTTCGTTTTCAGATGTGATAATTCCAAAAACCTACTTTGAGTTTTCCTGGCCAGCCCCTCCTCTCCTCCGACTTCTGCTTTACAGATTCCCCCCCACTGCTCGCATCTGTCCCCTCCCCACACTCACACCTCCGCCTTGGAATGATGGGGTACCAGCTACGATTTGTACATTTGTGTGTGATCCTCTCTGTCGTGGGAAGGCACGGAGAAGGTGCCTGGCTGGTACATGTATTTTTGAATGAAAGAAAGAACAAATGAGCTTGGGGGCTGGTGGGTAGCCTGTCTCACAGTCTGGGAGGGGTCCCGGGGAAGACGCCAGGCTTGGCAGGGACTGGCCTCACGCTGGCACACACTGCCCTCTACAGGCAGCTCTCAGGCTGCAGCCCAGCTAGCTCCTCTGCTCCGAGCCCTGGCTGGAGCCAGGTCCTCCTGCCCGCCTCCCTGGTGATTTCCTTCCCTGGCCCTAGGTAGATCCCAGGACCCCCATGTTTCCTCGTAAACACAAAGGGGTGGCCCAGAACCAGCCTTGCTTAGGGCCCCATCGTCTCCATTAATTCGTGTTGGCAGCAGCTGGTGTTGGTCATTAATGTGGTTGTCTTGGGGTGTGTGTGTGTGTGTTAGAGAGAGAGTGCTCATGCACTTGTGTGCAAGGGAGTGAGAAGATGCAGAGCCATGCATGTGTCAGTGGTCAGGTGCTGTGGTCATTCTGGAGCACCTATGGGGGGCTGCCCTGTGGTAGGTGACAATATAAAGTATTGGACTTTGGACCCAATCTATCTGGTTTCCAGTTCCAATTTTGCAACTCTCTATCCTTGTGACCTTGAACATGTAGTTAACTCCCTTGCCTGGTTTCTTCATCTGTGAAGGAGGTAATAATATCTCCTCGTAGCGTGGGGATTAAATGAGTGGTTATGGGTCAAATGCCTAGACCAGTCCCTGGTATATAATAAGCATTCAGTAGGTGTTTGCTGTTGCTGCTGTTGTTTATCAGCGGCTGTCCGTGGCTGTGACAGCAAAATGGAGCCTGCAGACACGTGGCTTCATTTCAGAAGTTCTAGCCCAGGGAAAGCAGGCCATAGAAGGCATGGGTGGAGTAGAAGAAGGTAAACCAGGCCCCTGGGTGCTGGCAGTGGGGAGGCATAGCACCTCCTTCTCACTTGAGCTGGAGGCGGGTGGTCCAGGCTCAGAGAAGGTGGCCAGGCTGGGCTGGCTCCTGCACGACTTGTCTTCCTGCCAGCATGTCTCCTTGGCAGGCCTCTGGGCAGAGGGAGATTTATAAATAGCTGATGGCCCATATGCCCCCCCACCTTCCATTGACAGACCGGATGACTACTTGGGAGAGCCACCTCTTTTTCCCGGGCACCGGGGCCTCCTCCTCTCGGCCCCCTACTTGCTGCCACATGCCCACCCATCCCCCTGGAGCCCCCGCCTTCATTTCATTTACTGATACCTATGGTGTATTGGCCTAAACTGACTGGGTGATAAATGCTTTACAGTCCTCAGACCATTGGATTGACACAACAATCCAATCTGCTCATTTTACAGATAGGGAAACTGAGGTGGGGGGGAGTCACCTGCCCAGGGGCACACAACTCAGAAGGGGCAGGGCGGAGCTTCATACCCAGGGTGTCAGACCCCAAAGCTTTAGCGCTTGTCTACTGTGCTGTAAACTCCCTCCCCACCTCCTCCCCCCCCAACCCTAACCAGATTCCTGGTGATCTCGAATCCCAGTCTGTCTTCTGGTAAAACAGTAGATGCCAAAGAAATCAGATTCATTTGCAACCTGAGCCTGCTTGGGGAGGAGCGAGGACCGTTCTGCCGACTTTCCTATTTATAAGCTTGTGGAGGCCCCAGGTCTTGCCAGCCAAGCCTCTGTCTCCCACTTTGTGGCTTTGGGCCGTTCTGAGTCTTGGTTTCCTTGCCTGTACAGTGGGCCTCATCGCCTACCCTGAGCAGATCCTGGTTGTGCAAGCCATCGTGAGGTAGGCACAAGCTGCCGAGCACACATGGGCTCTCCTCACCACCAGTAGTGACAGTTACTACAGCTTTGGTTTCATTTTCTGAAGTCCTGAGTTCAAAACGAAACCGAATCCAGATACAAAAGGGAAAAAGAAATACACTGATTGACAATCCTTTGTCTCCTGGGCTGTTCTCCCTGGAGGACTGGCAGTAGACTCGCAGGAGGCTAGGCCACGTGGGAGCCCTGAGGAGCTCAGGCTCCACAGCTGTGGAGACCATAGGCCAGCAACTTGCCCTCTCTGGGCCTCATTTGCCCCAGCTGCAAAATGAGCTGTGGAGGTTTTGTGCCTCACAGAGCAGCATGGAAGCAAAGGGCCAGGTACCGAGAAGTGCTTAGCACAGTGACTTCTTGTCACAGGGCAGTTGGGTCAGCCCCATGTCCACAGCTTGCTGGGTCACAGCCAGACCTGTCGGCTGGTTCTCCTCCCCCCACCCCCACCCTCAGCAGCCCTGGCTGCCCCAGAAGTGAGGAGCCCAGCCAGCAGCTGGGGAGAGTCAAGATCTTGGCCCTCGGAGCTCAGTTTTTCAGTTTCTCTTTCTAGCTTTGGCAAAGTCCTGCCGGGAAAAACAGTCCCTGATCAGGTCGTGTAATCTTGAAACTGCCCTCTGCCCCAGCGCTCATCAGCCTTTCTTTACAGCCATGATTCCCATGGGAGTCTGTGCCTCTGGGGAGCCTCGAGCTGTGGGGCTTAGAGCAGGGGTCCCCAACCCCCGGGCCACGGACGGCCTGTTAGGAACCAGGCTGCACAGCAGGAGGTGAGCGGCGGCAAGAGAGCGAAGCTTCGTGGCTTCATCTGCCGCTCCCCATCGCTCGCATTACTGTCTGATCCGTCACCACCCCTACCCCCGTCTGTGGAAGAATTGTCTTCCATGAAACTGGTCCCTGGTGCCAAAAAGGTTGGGGACTGCTGGCTTAGAGCATGGATTCTGGTTTCAATCTATCACTTAATGAACACATGGCCTGGGGCCAGCTTCTTAGCTTCTCTGTGGCTCGATTTCCTCATATGCAAGATAGGGGTAATGACATTTATTTCACTCTTTCAGTATTTATTCAGTAGGTATTTATCTGCCAGGCACTGGGAACTCAGGGGTCTTCAAGCAGACATAGGGGAGACAGTGAATTCACATGATCATCTCAGATCATGGTAAGTGCTATGGGAAAATAAAGAGGGAAAAAGGGAACAACAAGGTGTTTCTGGACTGAGATAAGGCAGTCAGGGAAAGCCTCTTGGAGGCTGGAGTTGAGGCCTTTCTCAAAGTGGGGTGATGAGGATTCCAGGTAGCGAGAACAGCCAGTGCAAAGGCCCTGTGGTGGGAGCGATTGGCATAGTTGAGGATCAGAAAGGAGACGTGTATAGTTGGTGTAGAGAGCCAGAGGGTGAGTGCAGGGGTGAGTTATAGAGGTTGACAGGGGTCCAGTTGATGGGGCAGGGCTTTGTTGGAACGTGGGAGGGGTTTGGATTTCACCCTGACTGCAGGAGACATTCCTTCAGGCCCAGGAGACACTACAGGATTGGGTGTAGAAAAAACCCTCTGGCTGCTGAAATTCTGGACAGCTTGGGTATTAGCCACAGAGACCTACAGTGGGGGCCTTGGGACACACCTCACAACTGTCCCTGACCTCCCTCTCCCAGGATGTTACCACACTAGCCCCCCAAATGGGTACAAAGACAGTCCTAAGGGAAAGCCAGGACATTCAAGCTTTGTAGTAGAGAACACTGCTTGAGGAGTCCAAGACCTGAGTTCTGGGGTCACCCGTCACTCCCTGGAAGAGGAGTCACCATTTGCTGAGCCTGCTGTGGGCCAGGTGACAGTGTCTTGGTATGTTGTCTTATTTACTCTCCCCCATGGTTCTGTGAGGTAGAAATTATGTCGCCATTTACCAGATGAGAAAAGCGCTACTCGGGGAGCTGATGGAACTTGGTGAAAGTGTTTTGGAGAGACCTGGAGCTTGGCCTCTGTGCAGAGAGGTTGCTGCATTACATGGGGTAGAACCTAGTCCCAGCTGGAACCTAGTCCCGGCAGGAAAGGTGGTGTGTTTCCGTGGAGGGGAGGGGATGCTCGAGCCCAAGGAGAAGGCTCTCGTCCGGCGGAGGAGGAGTGATGGACTGAGCTGGTGGCTGGTCTTCCAAGGTCCTGGGGAGACTTGGTGGGAACATTCCAGCAGGCCTATTATCCCCGGGTAACAGGTGAAAAAGGAGAGATTAGGTCAGAGATTACGTGAAGTATCCAGTATTAACCGGCTTTCATTAAGCAGTTGCTGGTACTGTGTTAATAACTCAAAAAAAGGAGGGGCGGGAAGGAGGATTTCTGAGAGCCCCGGTTGTGGCACACCAGGTCCTGGTCCCAGCTCCCCACCCCACCCCCACCCCCCTCCCTCCCACCCTCCCTGTGGCTTCAGGCAAGTTCCCTTAATGCAGTGGCCGATAGAGCTGTCAGAAAGCCCAAGCCTGGCAGGCCCAGTGCCTTTTCATCAGTAAATCTCCCAGGATCTTGCTTGGAGCCTCTTTTTGGGCATTATTGTAATAGGCCGATCTGGTTCCCACCCTACCCCATCCCATAAGTGGCAAAGTAGGTGTTAGCAGCTGATGAAAAGAGCAATGGTGGTTACCTTTGGCAGTTGACACAGAGGGGAAACAAGAATTTGCAGAAGCTGTGCAACTAGACACGAGGGCTGACCATCACAGTCTGGGGACACTGGGGGCGGGGGCAGGAGGGCTTCTCAGCTCTGCGGCCGCCACACCATGGGAAAGCCGTTTGGAGGGGCTGATCGCGCCCCAGTTCTTTCGCTTAAGGCCCGTTGCTTCAGGGCACACTGACCAGCAGGAGACTTGACGGTGGCCCGTGCCGCATGGGCCCCTGGCCGAGCCAGCAGGGATGAGCAGCCTCTGGGAGGAGAAGGGAGAGCACTCCTGGCAGAGCATGGCGTCAGCAAGGGCCTGGAGGCCAAAATTTGAGGACCCGAATGGCAGGTGGCAGGAGATGAGGCTCCAGGGAGCAGGAGAGGCCCTGGTGCCACCCTGCTGGTTTATAGGCAGAGGCTTGGCTGGGGGAAGGCAGTGGGTGGCTAGCCGTGGCCTTTCCCTGCCCTGGGGTGGTGAGTCCCACCAAGGAGAGCCTTCTGGGTCACCTTGCCTGGACCAGTTCCAGAGGCAGAGTTTACATTCAGCATTCCTGTGCTATCTTTTTCCAGAGTCAACAGAGCTTTGCTGAGCGCTTATTAGATACTTCACTGATGCTCATGCCTTTTCTCCCTGATTTTCATTTCCTAGTGGAAAATAAAGTATTTCTCCTCCCCAGACATATCCCCAGGCACCAGCTTAGTCTATGTCCTTCCAGATCTTTTTCTAAGCACTTACATACCTGCATTTTCCCCCATAAAAGTACAGTGTAGAATTCTTTGTGTAGAATTTTTCCCCTCCATCAATGGTATATCTTTCTCCATCTAGCCCTTTTCACCCAACAGCATGTCCTGGCAATCTGACTAGATAGCATAGAGATCAACCCCATTCTTCTAAAAACTGCACGATAGTCCTCAGTGAACCTGCGTGTTCATTTAGCCATCCTATGGGTTGTTTGCAGTTTTTTGCTCTTGCAAGCCATGTGGCCCTGGCGCACATGAGAGAAATGCTTTGCACACTGTAAATGTTCAGAGACACTGCCCCATTCGCCTGCCAACATGTGCACGCACATTGACCCCTTGGCAACTGCATTCAACTGTATCTGCTTCACTGGGTTCTCCCAGTGCTTGTTATTATCAAAACTTTTCTGGTTTTGCCCATTCACTGGGTTCAAAAGTGGCATCTCACTGTTGCTTTTTTTTTTTTAATAAATTTATTTATTTTTGGCTGCGTTGGGTCTTCCTTACTGCGTGCGGGCTTTCTCTAGTTGTGGCGAGTGAGGGCTGCTCTTTGTTGTGGTGCGCGAGCTTCTCATTGCAGTGGCTTCTCTTGTTGTGGAGCACGGGCTCTAGGCACATGGGCTTAAGTAGTTGTGACACGTGGGCTCAGTAGTTGTGGCGCCAGGGCTTAGTTGCTCCGCGGCATGTGGGATCTTCCTGGACCAGGGCTCGAACCCATGTCCCCTGCACTGGCAGGCGGATTCTTAACCATGCGCCACCGGGGAAGCCCCTCACTATTGCTTTAATGCCTGCACATTCTTTCATTTATTCAGCAAATATTTGCTGAGCTTCTAATATGTGCTAGGTACAGGGGATGTAGCGATCAAGAACAGCATGGCGCCTTGGACCTCTTGACAAAGCCTGAGGTGCAAATAAGGCTCAGAGAGGTTAAGAGACAGCCCCAGGGTCACCCAGCGAGGGAATAGGGGAGCTGAATCTACAGAGTTTGAGGTCTTTTTCCTCCTGAATCATACCTCAAATGGGCATCTCAACGCAGGCTCTGTACCCTCTTCCCTGGCTGCTCCCCCCGCCACCCCCAGGACTGTTGGGTCCCCTTAGTGGTGCCCGGGCAGCTGAGTGAGCAGTCCCACCACAGGCGGGGCTGTGTCTATTTCTCAGACCTCACTTCAACCCAACATCCCAACACGGGGGTGGGGGTGGGGGGAATGTGCAGGACCTCTAGGTGGCTGAGTTTAGCATCTGTTTCTCTCTGTTTCCTGAATTTGGGTTTTCCGCAGGCCTGCCCCCAAACTACTACCGCCCCACCCCAAACCAAGCAAGTGAAAGAATGAATCTGTGGTTTGATTTTTGTCCTCTTGTCGTCGTGTGTCTGCCTGCGGGAGGGCAGCTGTGTGCCCACATGTGCTTGCTTGTGTGTGTTTCGGTGTGTGGGAGGGGAGGCGGGTGAGAGCCTGCGTGTGTGTATGGGGGGGTGTGGAGCTGGGAGTCCGCACGTGAACCTCGGGCTCTGCGTCTGAGTGGGTTTGAATGGCAATTTCTTTGTATATGTGACTGGATGTCTGTGTATTTGTACCACTTTTTTCTGAGTGTTGGTTTCAGGGAAATGTGGGGTTAAGATGGGGCCATAAACCACACACGCGACCCGGTTTGTCTGCTTCCCAGTTCACTTCCTCTATTACAGAGTTGATGTCTCTACAGTAGAGCTCCTGCCTTCAGTGACTGTATCATAAAAGGACACTGTCCAGGGAATAGGGAAGTCCTTTGGTGAGTGGGGCTCAAAGTCCCTGACCTTATCCTCTGACCCTCTGTCTCCACCTCCTCCCTTAAAACTGCTCTCTAGAAGCACTTCCCAAACTCTTCAGCACTGAGGTGTCAATGACTATCATGACGTTATGTGGCTTTTGTTCTTAAACAGGGAACCAGGAGGTTTGGGGGGAAGGAAGCATGAATCTCAGATCTCAGACCTGCCCTCCAAGAGGAAGGTCTCCTGTGCCGCCCTTGGTCCAGGCCCTGCTCCCTCCCTCCTGGCCATGACCTCCCACAGCTCTTCCTCTTGTCCCTTCTTTCCCCTACCATTCAGTCTCCACCCAGCAAAGACACTAGACCCTGTCTCTTGCCTGATTAAGACCCCCTAGTGACTTATCACACCAAATAAAATGTCCAAGCTCCCCAAGGCCCTGCAGATCCTGCGTGGCCTGGCCCCACCTGGTGCTGCCACCCCCTGGCGGCCACCTGCACATCTGTGCCAGCCCGCCAGTCTTTGGAACACCTCAAGCTCTTTCCTTCCTTGGGGCTTTGTACATACTGTCCCCTTGACCTGGAATGTGCTTCCCTCAGGTCTCCTCCACTGGGCCTTCCTTGACCTCTGTCCCCAGCCCTGCTGCACCAGAGTTGCTCTGCGTTACATCCAGACCTTGCTCCTTTGATACTGCTTATTGTGACCGGCAAGTCTTGTGCTTACACGTTTGTGTTCTTTCTGTGGACAGGGCTTTGTGTGTCCTCTGTGTTCCCAGAACCTAGCCCAGCCCCTGAAAACACTTGGTCCCTTGGTAAAGTTTGTTGAAACAAGTGAGGCTCAGAGGTTGATCACCAGCCCAAGGCCACGCAGCAGGGAAACAGGATGAGCCAGGATTCAAACTCTGGACTGCAAAATGCACATACCTAACCCCTCTTCCTGCTACGGTTCTGGACTGCCTACTGCATGTGGATCACACGAACAGTGTGTGGGCCCGTGGGCATCCCGTGTGTGAGTGTGTGTGTGTGCACCTGTGTGCATGAACATGGGAGCATATAGGACAAAGGAGGGCTCTGCCCAAGTAAAGTGTCGCCCATCTACTCCAAAGTCTTCTTGATGTCTCCACCTCCCATTCATTTGTGACCCTGTGTGAGGATTTGTTCCTTATACTTTCGTGAGGTCCCATCACAAGGCATGTCCCTCCTCCCTACCCAACCTCTTCCCTGCTTTGTGCTTCCAAACCAGGCCCCCAAACACGTGACACGTTTAATGAACTCAAAATGCCGACTCAAGGATAAGTCATCCAGTGTACAAGCTTTAATCGGTGTTGCATAGAAATCACTGTAGTAACACGTTCCTGCGGAGAGTTTGACTTCCTCCTTCTAGCGTTCCATGCATGATGGCATTTCTCATCTGGGCGAACCTGACACAGGAACAGAGCCATGGGGTGCCATCTTAGCTGTACTTTCAACCTAAGAGATGAGAATGGGGAAGGGAGCCTTTAATAGCTGAGTGCTTCCTAAAGTCGCTTAACTGTCTCCGCTGGGTTTTGGATGCTCATGTGTATTTGAATATGGGGCATGGATAGACCTGAGACAATCATTAAGGTCCTCTTGACTTGCAAATCCATCTGTTTATCCCATCCATTTATCATACATCCATGAATGAATTGGATGGGTGAATGACTGGATGACTTACTGGATAAGATGATAAGAATAACCACATGGACTGACGGTGGTCCTGGGGCCTGACTGGCAAGCCCACCTCCCCAGCAAGATTTAAAGCTGGGAGATTTAGAGTCAGGTTCAAAGCCCACTTTGTTCTGATGTCCAGTCTCGGGTAGTTCGTTTTGGTTTTCAAGGCCTGGTTTCCTTATCTGACAAAGGAATGTCATCCCTTCCTTCCTGGTATTCTTGTGAGCCTGAGATGTCTGTCAAACCACAGGAGGCCCTTGAAAACTGTTTTCCTCCCTCGATTCCTGCCTGCCAACTCAGCTCCCTTCCCTGCTAATGAGGGCCCTGCATCCCTGCTCAGACCTCCTGTGGAAGAAAGCCCACCTGTGTGTGCACACGGGGCCCAGTGGGAGCTCCCTAGTCTCGGGTGTTCTCTCCACAGCCACCCACCCCTCCCCACGCCTTGGCCGAAGCCCTTGGTCTTAGCTTTTGGCCACTCTCAGCCTGCTCCTCCCCTCAGGAAACTCCCTCCATCTCCATCTCCCCTCCCACTGGCAGGCCCCCCAGCCCATGTCTACTTACCCCTGTCTATAGCTCGTGCACAACTTTGCTATCGTCTGCTCTTATTGTAGTTTATTTCTTAATAAACATGTCATAGCACTCATGGTGAAAACCACCCTCGTTCACAGAGCACTTCCTACATGGCTGGGCTCCGTCCGGGCCCCACTCCTTCTAGGCGGCTTTAGTGACCCTTCATAGTGGGCTGAACAGTGGCCCCTCCAAAAGATGTGTCCACATCCTAACCCCTGAAACCTGTCAGTGTGACCATACTTGGAAAAAGCCTCTTTGCAGATGTAAAGATATTTAGAGCATCCTGGATTATCCAGGTGGGCCCTAAATCTAATGGCTAGTGTCCTTATAAGAGACAGAAGAGAAGGCTCAGGGAGAAGAGACCACGGGAAGTCAGAGGCCAAGATTAGAGCTGTGCAGCCACAGCCACGGTGAGCTCAACGAGGGAGGGAGGATTCTCCCTTGGGGCCTCCGGGGGAATGTGGCCCAGAGAACTCCGTGACTCGAGACTTCTGGCCTCTAGAAGTGAAAGGATACGATTCTTTGTTTTAAGCCACCAGGTTTGTGATCATTTGTTACAGCAGCCCTGAGAAACTAATGTGCCCCGTGAGGTAGGTACGATTGTTACATTTTACAAAGGGAGAGCAGGCTCAGAGAGGCTGAGTAACCAGCCCAGAGTCCCACAGCTAGTCAGTGGTGGAGCCTGGATTCAGAGTCGGGCCTGGTCCCCTCTAGTCCAGCCTCGTGGTCACTAAGGCCTCCGAGGGGATTAAGGAGGCACGTGCGGCTCTGTTCTAACGGCCCTGCCTGGTGTGGTCTCAGTAGGGCTGGTTGGGGGCCACGCGGTGAAGACTGTGTCTGGGTCTCTGGACCCTCTCCACCACTCCCCGCACCCCTCCAATCCGACTGCCGACTTCCCCAGCCTCGAGTATGTAGTGGGACAGAGACTGTGTTTATTGATCCCAGGGCCCATACTGTATGACTGGCACAGTGCCTGGCATACAGTAGGGGCCCAACAAATGTTTGCTGGGCAGATGAATGCGCGGGTGGATCTGTAGGCCTTGGACAGAAGGACAAAGCTGCTGACCGACTTGCTTGGTCAGGACGGGGGTGGGTGGTCACAGACAGCAGGGCCACCTCCTTCAAGCCTCAGGTGCCGTGGGCCATCTGCAGGCCTCAGTGGTGGCCTCCTCTTTGAGTAGCCCAAGGCCTCTCCTTACCCCTCACCCAGCCCCCAAAGAAATAGAGACGTCCCTGGAAATACTGCCTCCCCACCCCTCCCAGCAGCCCTGATCAGGATCCTTCTCGGGCTCAGATAGCTGGTGCTTGGGGGCTATTGAGGGAAGAGGGTGGAGATCACATTTGTTATTTCTATTGGAAAGAAAAAGGTTAAGGGAGCCAGGGACAGGAGGGGCAGCAGACACATTACGATGCTTCTTGAGGAAGGCCAGAGTGAGTGGACCCAGGGTCTGGGTCTTAGGTCTGTGTCTGGCCCCTTCTCTGGGCTTCCTCTGCCCATTGTTCTAATGAGGGCATTGGCTCTGCCCCCACAGCTGGAACCCTTGAACAAGGCAGAAGTGAGCCTCTCATGAGGGTACAGATGGTCACCTTGAGTGTAGGGATGGCAGAAGAATCAGTGGCTTGAGAAGGACTCAGACCCCTCCAACCTGCTCAGCCCCCAAAACTGGGGCCTGCGAGTCGGATGGAACCACCGTGGCTCCAACAACAGTGCCCGTCTTGGTGAAACACTCACTGCGTGCCAGGCCCGGTCCCACCCAGCGTTTCAGTCATTTCTCCCGACCCGCTGACCTGTGGGTAGCTATTAACGTCACCCTTAGGCAGGAAGGGCAGGCTGAGGTTCAGAGACAGACAGCGACTTGCTCAGTGTCACACAGCGAGCGCAAAGAAATTGCAAGCAGGTCTGCTGACCTCCCAAGTCTGTGCTCTTTAAGACCGTTTATGGTTAGAGCAGCAAAATGGGGGTTTGCAGAGGGAGATGGTACTGTCCCATCGGGTGCTCTCAGCCTGCATCTGCTCAGACTCGGGGAGGAATCTTCCCTGGAGACGGGACTGGCTGAGGTGACTTTCTAGCCCAGGCTACCACATTCTCCACCCCCTGCAGCACGGGACGGCGGCTGAGAAGTCACAGGGAGTGGGCCTTGTGAGGGCTTCTGGCTGGAGTTCAGGGACGGGGCTCAGTGACTCCTGCTCTTCAACCTCCCTGCATACACGCACACGTGTGCGCGCGGTGCCACGGGCCCGGGGTCGGGGTGTGGCGGCGGGGGGAGAGCAGCGGGAGGAGGATTCCTTGGAGACTCTTTATTTACTCTCTTCTGAAGTTCTTCTCTCTGGAACAGCGACCGGCACCTCTGCCCGGGCCACGTCATGGGTCAGGACTGCGTCTGCTTGGGCTTGGGGTTCTTCTGGGCCACAGAGTCGTCTTTGGCACCTTCCTCCTGCCACTCAGGCTCCAGCAGCAGCAGCTTGCCCTGCACCGGGAGCTCCTCCGCCTCTCCCTCTGCCTCTCCCTCCTCCTCACCCGCCGACGACAAGGAGAAGTTATCCTGACTCACGCAGGCCACGAACTTCTTCATGGAGGATTCATGGCCCCGGCCGTGGCCCGTGCCGAGCTTGGCACAGTGGGAACCCATTGCCCACTTTGGCTGCCTCTCTGGACTGGGAGGAAAGGCCACTGGTGGGGTATGGAGGGGCCGGCGAGGGTGGTAAGCAGAGCGCTGACATCACAAAGGGGATGTCACCCTGGGATACCTGAGTCTGAGCCGACACCTGAACTCAAACCTAGGCTACCAGCTGTCCCACTGAGCCCCTGCCACATACGGGGCAGGATCGAGGCCAAATGCCGGGCCCACACCCGTGCAGCCTCGCCCTGCTGTGTTGCCTCCTCCGTCTGGCCTTGTTTGCCCTGGCAAAAGTCCCCCTTTTAGCTGGGATGAGAGTTGGGGATAGAATTTCCAGAAGCAGGAGAGCACACAGACTCCTCCCCACATCCCAGAAGTATCCAGCCCAAGAGAGCTGCTGACAGTATGTGATGAAAAGTAGCCACGAGGGAGCCTTCCAGGGGGCACTGGCAATGTCTGGCTTCTTGACCTGCATACTTAAAACTTGTGCACTATACTTTTATAAAACTAAAGAAAACCCTACTCACTCTCTCCTGTTCTCCAAAATCACCCTTTAAAGGCAGCGGCTTGTAAGCTTTTGGGGCCACCAGCCTCTAGCTACACATGCCCACCCAGCACAGTTTCAGCCCGGGAGGGGGTTAAGTCTCCTTGGTCATTGCTGAGCACTAGGAATCTGTTTTCTGACGTATAATACAGATATTGTCCCAGATCCTCGGTGGCTGTGGTAGGCTGAGAGGAAAGAAGCTAATGTACCCCGTGAGGTAGGTACGATTGTTACATTTTACAAAGGGAGAGCAGGCTCAGAGAGGCTGAGTAACCAGCCCAGAGTCCCACAGCTAGTCAGTGGTGGAGCCTGGATTCAGAGTCGGGCCTGATCCCCTCTAGTCCAGCCTCGTGGTCACTAAGGCCTCCGAGGGGATTAAGGAGGCACGTGCGGCTCTGTTCTAACGGCCCTGCCTGGTGTGGTCCCAGTAGGGCTGGTTGGGGCCACGTGGTGAAGACTGTGTCTGGGTCTCTGGACCCTCTCCACCACTCCCCGCACCCCTCCACTCTGACTGCCAACTTCCCCTGCCTCGAGTGAGACGGGGAGATGACAGGGAGATGATCCTGGGTTATCTGGGTGGACGCTGAGTGCAACCACAAGCGTCCCTCTAAGAGGGAGGCAGAGAGATTTCACACAGGAAGCAGAGACTGGAGATGCGGCCACAGCAGAGGAACGCCAAGGATTACGAGGAGCCCCCAGAAGCTCGGAAGAGGCAGGAATGGATTCTGCCCGTGAGCCTCCATGGCCCTGTTGTGATAATGAGGGTCCCATCTCAGAATCCCAGCGGCCCACAAGGCCTCACCCAGTTCTGCCCCTTGCCTTTTGTTCCCTCTACGCTGGCCTTGTTCTTGCTGGAGCACGCTAGACCTGCTTCCCATCTCATAACGGGTCACATTTTCACACTTTTGTCATCATGTTTCCATGACAAGGAAATGGAAAGGTCAAGGGGGGAGTAGTGTGGCCTTGGGCATCATGATGGCTCCGGGTGAGAGGACACGCACAGTGTCACAGGGTAACACACCAGCACAGCACTCAGGGATGAGGCCCCTGCCCTGACCCTCTCCTCCTCCCCTGACCCCATGGTGAATAGAAGCCTTGTTTGTGCCGTTTGCATAATGGAGACCCTGACAGGCCAGCAAGTTTCTTATCTCAAGCTTTATCTGGCAAATGACTTTTGCTCATTTTACTCAAAATCTTGTGGGCTCCTTGCAAACTTGGGGCTTGGGCATTCGAGGGGGACTTGCTATGGTCTCGCGAGGTGCTTCCTGGCAGGCGACTCTTCCTGGTGGGCCCAGGGAGGCTGGGAGCTGCCTTATGCATCTTCTCCTCCTCCCGATCCTTCTGCAGCCTTTTGGAAAAAGTTCTAGTTACGGGGCCATCTGGGGAATCTGGGTGGGGATGGGCTTGGGGGGCTTTCAGACAGGGTGGGGTCCCAGCACTGCACAAGCCCCCCACCTGTGGCTCCTGTCTGTCACGATAGGGCCTCTGTGGGTCCTCCCGTAGATCGGGACATCCTCCAGCCTCAGCTCCTGCACCTGATGCAGGTGCTCGCTTTTGCCCTGCTGCCCAGAGCCCTGCTGCGGACGGAGACCTTCGTTCGGGCTCCTCAGGCAGCATCCGACCATCATGCTCATGGGTGGGGCAGCTGGGGCTGAGGCTGCAGCTGGCCTTGGGGGTAGGGGGAGGAGGCTGAGGCCTGCCCTCCTGCTCTTACTGTTAACAGTGTTGGTCGGGTCTGTCGGCAGCTCTCTGGGGCCTTGTGTATAAGGTGTGTATAAGTCCCCCCACCTTCTGTGAAAGCAGCACAGAGCACAGCAGCCGCCCCTCGCCCCGCCCATAAAACGTGTCCCTGTGCCTCGTAACGGGGGGACTCTCACAAGAAGAGCGCCAGCCTTCTTGTCCAAATCCAAGCCCTCATTCCCCAACCCCTCCAGCTGGTGCGAATCCACACGTAGTCCTTCCGGAAGCTTCCTCACCGCCTTTGCAGCTGTGCCGGGGTCTCTCAGGGGTCGGGGTGGGGCTTATCTGTCCACAGAGTTATCTTGTGCTTACTCTATGCCAGAAATTCCGGAAATTCCATACATTTACTCATTAACTGAGGCACGAAGAGGTTAAGTGACTTGCTCATGGTCCCTGCAAGTAAGAGGCAAGGCTGGGCTTCAGACTCCATGCCCTTGGCCCTCCGCCCCCTCCCCAGCCCCGGGGACAAATGTGTCCTCTTCCCTCCACCTCTGGCCTCCTCCTGCACCTCTCACTGTACTTTGATGACCCATTAAAATCTAGAATCGGAGTCATAGCAACTGCAGGGAGGATGTGATAGACACATTAATGCCTCCTCCCAAAGATGTCTGTGCCCTAAGCCCTGAACCTGTGACTGTCACCTGACGTGCAGAAGGGACTTTCTGGATGTGAGTGACTTAAGGAGATGGAAGATTCACTGTGGGTTCAGTGTAATCACATGGGTCCTTATAAGATGGGAGAGGGAGACAGGAGGGTCACAGGAAGAGATCTGAAGATGCTACACCACTGGCTGTGAAGGCGGAGGGAGGGGCCCCGAGCCCAGGAAAGCCAGAGGCCTCTAGGAGCTGAAAGACTAGGAGAAAGGTTATGCTTCCCGAGAGCCTTCAGAACCTGCTTGCACCTTGCTTTTAGCGCCATAAGGCCCATGTGAGAAAATAAATTTGTGTTTTAAGCTATGAAGTTCGTGGTAATTTATTACAATGGTGATAGGAAACTAATACAGAGGCCTCTTATATTAGTGCCCTCAGGCTCCCCCAGGGCACTTGCTCAAAATACGAATGCCCAGGCCTTACCCCCAGACCCTGCTAAGTCAGAACCTCCATAGCTGGAGCCTGCCCGGGGGCCCATGTTCAGCCGTCCTGCCAGCATCTTCTGACTGGCTGTGGAACCAATCTAGTAGTTGGGTCGTGGAAGCAAGTTCATCTCCCAGCTCAGTGACCTCACCTGCAAAGACGAGGCAGTCAATACCTGCCTCGCAGGTTGGGTGTGAGGCCCGGAAGTGGCGAATGCCCAGTACCTGTGCTCTATAAATGGAAGGCGTGGCCCTGTCAAGGCAACTGGGTCAGGGTTCTGGTCACTGCTGAAATGCCCTGGGCTTTGGTCTGCAATGAGATCGTGACCCAGGCTCTTGTGTTAAAAGATCTGACAGCTCTCTCTGAGGCCAGGCGACGGAAGTGTTTTGTGAACCACCTTCGCATATCTCAGTGTATCCTATGGTTAGTGGACCAAGTTATCTTGTTTCCTCAGCCAGGGGTGATGTCGTACCCGAGGATTAAATGAAAGCTTAGCTCAACCACTGTCTGGACAGGTTACTCTCACTGTACCCAAACGGAGCCATCTTTTAAAAAACGGGAATTTCGGCATCTGGCACCTTGGGGAATTGGTGGGATGTAGTGACGGCTGGTGAATCGAGCTTGAGCTGGGAAATGTTTACTGGCTCTCGGGGGTGGGGAGTAGGGGTGGCAAGCCAGTCTTGATTGGTAGCACTTGCCAGTTTGTGGCCCATTTCAGGCTGCCAGCGGAAAGCCACTGAGCACAGAGCTGGGGAGCGTGTGTTCAGAAACCAGCACGGCCGTGGGGCCTGTAAAGGGGTGGCTGGGGAGGCAGATTTGGGTTGTGACTTGGGAGTAGTCAAGAGTTGGAAACACGATCCCGTGCGACAACCATCCCTCGCGTCCCCTCTTCCCGGTGTCCCCAAGCCCTCCTCGCCACTGAGTCCCTGAAAGTAAAGAGACGAGAGTGACATTTTTCCTTCAGCGTTTATTGACAGGCGGCATTGTTCGCTGGCAGGCTGCTGTTCATTTCATCGGAATGGTGGCATGTTCGAGATGTGGCAAGAGGGTCTTGAAGGCTGGTAGCGTTTCAGGCAGGAGTGTGGTGGTCTTGCTACTGGGCGCTTACTGTCTTGCACACCTTGTGGTGGTGTAGCGGCGGCAGCACACTGCGGAGAACGAGGGGGCGAGAGCAGACTTCAGCATGGGCTGAACCCCCACTCCACCCCAGCTCCCCGGCCCCCACCCGCGGAGCGGACCCCCTCACCTCTCCTCCGCCTCCGGCAGCACAGTCTCCTCCTGCGACATCTGCGCCTCGGGCGGCGGCATCTGCTCTGGCTCGGGCTGCGGCATCTGTTTCTGGCCATGGTGACGGATGGAATCGGCCTGGATGCTCAGAGCAGGGGATGCCGCCTTGGTTGAGCCAGCCAACCTGTGAGCAGGTGGAACTCTGTGGGCTGTGAGCCAGGGGCTGACCCCTGGGCCTCTTATAGGTGTGGCAGGGGCCCTGCTCACTGTAAGGTCACAGAGGCCTGGACGTCACAGAAGAGGGCCAGAGCCGGCCTGCATCATGTCCATATATGGGCATGTGGGAGGCCCTCGCTGAAGGAGGGCGGGGACGTGATGCGTGTGGGCCTCCGGGTCATCAGCGGAGGGGAGACGAGGTGACTTCCCTGTAAGGACACTCACTCGCTCCTTCACTTAGTCAGTCAGTTTGCAAAGCATCACTGAACACCTGCTATATGCCAGGTTCTGGCGAGACCCCAGCACACAGTGATAAACAAGGCAGACGTGTTCCTGCCTAATAAACTTTACAGTCTAACTACAGGAAACGTGAATGAAATTACCACGCAGAGTAACTATAATTGTGAAAAGTGCCGAGGAGAGGAACTTCAGGTTTTTATGAGAATGCGTGTTGGGGGGGGTGGTGCTTGACCTCAGGAGAGGCCCTAGGAAAGCCTCCTAAGGAGGATGAGTCAGAATGGGAGGTGGGAAAAGCATCTGGGAAGAGGGAACAGCTGTTGTGAAGATCAGAGGCAGCACGTGTGTGTGATTTCACTCACGTGAAATGTCCAGAGAGGGAGAGTCAGAGACACAGAGATGGGTGGGTGGGTGCCTAGAAGCGGCTGGAATGGGAACGGCTGCTCAGCGGGGGCAGGGTCTCCTTTTGGGGTGATGAACATGCTTGGGACCCAGAGAGTAGCGATGGTTACCCAACGTTGTGATTGTACTCAATGCCACTGAATTTTCACTTTAGAAGGCTGGATTTTACATGATGTGAATTTTACCTCAATTGAAAGAAAAAAAGGTTCTGGGGCTGAAAGGTGCTTGAAAGGTGTAAGGAATCAAAAGGAGGCCCAGGCGGAGGAGCAGAGACTGTGGCGGAGGGGGGCGAGACAGGGCCAGACCACTCTCAGCTTCGTCTAACCTTTCCCACATCCCCATGAACTTTAGGGATAAAGAGGGCAGCGGTTAGAATTCGATTTCATTAACTATAACAGGAAACCAAAAGAAGTGACTTTGGCATAGAAGTTTTGTTTCATTGAAGAAGTCAGAGGTGATTTCGATGATCATTAGAGTGTCTTGTTTGGGGGATCCACACGCTGGAGTATTTGGGGATAATGGGTATCATGTTTGCCAACTGCTCTCAGGTGATTCAGAAAAAGAACAGTAACAAGGGGTGCGTATCTACATAGAGAAAGAGGGAGAGGGAGGGAGGGAGGGAGGAAGGGAGGGGGAGTGGAGTAAATGGAATAGAATGTTAACAATTGACCAGTCTGGATGAAGGGAAGTTCTTTGTATGGTTCTTGCAACTTTTCTCTAATTCGAAGTTATTTCAAAATAAATTATGGAGATTAAAAAAAAAGGGGGGGGGGTGCCGGGGAAAGTCAGGAGGAAGGCCTTCCAGGGCTGGTATAGGGACTCCACCCTTAACAAGGGCCCAGACTTCTTTTATCTTTCGCCTCTGCCCTAGGCAAGTACTTTCCATCCTCAAGGTTGCCTCGCAGTCCAAAATCAGGGCTGCCATGGACGGTTGTGCAGTTCGTGTACTGCTCAAAGCTCTCAGCCAGGGGATTGAATGGTGCAGGCCAGGCCCAGCACCCATAAGCATGCTTCTGCCCATGGGAGCTATCTTTTTCTAATTAGACTGCTCACAGTGGAAGTCTTTCCTAATTTGAACAAAGGCACATTAAGGGCTAGGCTCGGCCCTGCTGGAAATTCAGCTCTATCCACTGTGCAAGAATAAATGAAGAAGAAGAAAGGGGGCGGGGGGCAAAGGAGTTATAACTCTATAAAGAGCTTTCCCAGACACC
This sequence comes from Stenella coeruleoalba, assembly GCF_951394435.1. Classification (NCBI taxonomy): domain Eukaryota; kingdom Metazoa; phylum Chordata; class Mammalia; order Artiodactyla; family Delphinidae; genus Stenella; species Stenella coeruleoalba. The sequence continues at coordinate 58,330,612 of NC_137161.1, forward strand.
CCCACCCAGCAACTTCTTCTGATCACTTTCCTTACCATGAGAGCACCCTGCCTCTGAGGATAAAGCTGTGGTTCTTAGGAAGGAGAACGGGGCCAGTGGATAGTTAATACCCAGAGGGGGTGCACCCAGAAACTTCCAGGACCCCACCCTGCAACCCACAGCAAGGTGGGAAAACCATGAATTTGAAGCTGAAGTCCAGTAAGTTACAAGCATGTTGCACTTGGCACATAGGAGGTCAGCAGTAAATTCTCGATTATTGACTCATGTCTAGACTGACTTAAAATTATCACCCCCAATCTTGTAACACTTAGTACTTTTTGAAGATAACCTACATGATCCCGGAGGAACCCCATGAGATGACAGAGATGGGAATTTACCCTATTTTGCTGATGAGGAATTTGAGACACCCAGGCCAGATCCCTCCCTCACTCAGGTTTTTATTGAGCATCTACTCTGTGCCAGGCACTCTTCTAGGCGGTGGGATTACAGCATGAGCAAGAGAGGTCAAAGTTCTTGCCCCCAAGAAGCTTACATTCTAGTTGGGACAGACGGCATTATTCAAGTGAACAAACAACTGAACAAAAGGCTTTGAATTTTATTACAAGTGTGCGTAGAACCAGTTGATATGACAGCAGCTGACTGGAGGTTTAGTTTAGGATGCTGGGGACAGGCCTTCTTGAGGAGGCAGTATTTGAGCTGAGAGCTGAGTGAGAAGAAGGAGCCAGGTGTGCCAACATCTGTCCCATGTGGGTCTCCCAGCTGGGGAGGGAGCGGTCACTCAGGGACTCCGCTCGGTGGAAGGGACATGTGAGCCGAGACTTGGCTGGCGGGAGCAGCCCATTGGTTTGAGGACTCGGCAGGGGGACAGGAAAAAGTTTGGAACTGAAAGGAGGCCCCTGTGGCTGCAGAGGAGAAAGCAGTTCTCGGCCTTACGGTTTAGTGGAGGAGATGGGTATGAGTCAAATCATCACAGAAACAGGTGAGGCGTCCTGCAAAGAGGAGGCCCTCGGAGTTCTGGGATGGGACGTTTGGTCTGCTCTGGAGTCGGAGGACTGCGGGGGCCACCAGAAATGTTGGGATTTTGGGTTCTAGCAGCCACCTGTTACCCTAAATAATGCAGCACTTGCTACTAACTCATACTTATTGAGTTTATTGTTTGTCTCCAAGGAGAATATAAGTTCTGTGTGATCAGGAACTTAATTTTGTTCACTGAGGCCATCCTAGCACTGAATAATCAGTACATAAAAGAAATCCAAATATTTGTTGAAGAACTGAACAATAAATGGATGCTTTGTGTGGTAAAATTCTTTTATTGTCATTTTCAAATATAAAATCATGGTTTCAGATTACGACTTTTGAAATGTCACACACCCTCTCCCTGCCCACTGCCCTAGCTCTGCTGAGAAATCCCCAAGACTCCTGTCATCTCAAACACAACCTGAATCTCAGAAGGATGTCCAATTCTGTCCTCTGAGGTCCCAGTTGGTCAATCGCATGGTGTGTCCTGTGTCCCCCCCCTTCCCAGCCACATCCGTGAGGTCACAATGGCCACCGCGGCTGCCTGGATCCAGGGAAGATGTCACCAAAGAGATGAAGGGAGGGGTAGGGGCTATATGCTCCCCTCTGCCTTTGAGAAGGACAGAGCCAGGCAGTTCATTCTCAGGGTAACGAGAGGATGATCAGCAGTAGGAAGACAATGTTTTAAATGTGCCACTGTGCCCACCATTCTGCAGCCAGGGGTCTGTCCTGCAGGAATTCCCACATGTGGGCATGAAGGTGTGTGTAGGAGGGTGCCCACTAGAGCACTGTTTGTGGGAAGAAAATTGGCAATGCCTTACTATTGACCTTAAGGAAATGGTCCATTGTTACATCCATATTGCAGCTGTTCAGGAGAACACTATATTTCATTCTTTTTAATGGCTGAGTAATATTCCATTGTATCTATGAAACAATGCCATTTGCAGCAACATGGATGGACCTGGAGATTATCATACTAAGCAAAGTAAGTCAGGCAGAGAAAGACAAGTATCACATATCACTCACTTATATGTGGAATCTAAAAAAAAAAAAGCTACAGATGAATTTATTTAAAAAACAGAAACAGACGCACAGACTTAGAGAATGAATTTATGGTTACCAAGGGGAAGGGAGGAGGGATAGATTGGGAGTCTGGGATTGACATGTACACACTGCTATATTTAAAATAGACAATCAACAAGGACCTACTGTATAGCACAGGGAACTGCTCAATATTCTGTAATAACCTAAATGGGAAAAGAACTTGAAAAAGAATAGATACATGTATATGTATAACTGAACCACTTTGCTGTACACCTGAAACTAACACAACATTGTTACTCAACTCTACTCCAATATAAAATAAAAATTAAAAAAGATAAAAAGAACAGTAGAGTTATGTGCCCTGATACGAAAGGAAGTCCACAGTGTTATCAGCTCTAAGCAAACTGAGATGTAGGGTGTCACCCCACGTTTGTAAAAATTTTTAAATAAATGTTTACATAAGCATAGGGAAAAGTCCAGAATATAATATATTGACTTAGCAGTGGGGAAGGTTTCACTTTCTACTTTATTCATTTTTTTATTGTTTGGAATTTTTTACCTAAGGGCCATGGCATTGCTGAATACTGGATGAGTTATTTCCATCATGTGGAAAAAAATAATGGAAACTCATAATACACGTTACCTTGTTACCTGAGCAACTGCCACGTGCCGTGATCCCATTTAGTTGTCAGGTTATTTATTTTTCCTTTAATACGGGTTATTTTTTTTTCCTTTAATACACTTTTCTTTGGGGAAAAGTTGAAAAGTTAGTTACAGAGAGTTCCCATTTACTTCTCACCCAGTTTCCCCCACTGTTAACATCTTATATCACCATGGCACATTTGTCACAACTGAGAAACCAACGCCGGAACGTTACTGTTAACCAACTCCAGACTCTCTTTGGATTTCACCAATTTTTCCACTAATGCCCATTTTTGTTCCAGGATCTAGTTCAGGGTATCACATCCAGTTTTCCTTATTATTAACATCTTATTAGGGATAGTGTGTTTGTCACAATAAACCGATTTTGATGCATTATTATTAACTAAACTCTATGCCTTATTCATATTCCCTTAGTTTTTCCTTAATATCCTTTTTCTGTTCCAGGATCCCGTTTAATCATCATGTCTCCTTCGGTTCCTCTGGACTGTGCTGGTTTCTCAGACTTGTCTTTGATGATTGTGACAGTTTTGAGGAGCACTATTCAGGTATTTTGCAGAATGTCAATTAGGATTTGTCTGATGTTTTCTCATGATTAGACTGGGGATTATGTGTTTGGAGGAGGAAGATCACAGAGGGAAAGGGTCATTCTCCCCACCTCCTAACAAGGGCACATGGTCTTGAGCTGCCTTATAACGGTTGAAGTTGACCCTTATCACCTGACTGAGGCACTGTGTGTCAGGTTTCTCTACTTCATTTAATACAGTATTTGGAGGTGAGTCACTGTGCATCCCACATGTAAGGGCTGGGAAGTTATGCCCCACCTCCCTGAGGGCAGAGTATATACATAAATTATTTGAAATTCTTCTGCACTGGAAATGTGCCTGTGCTCCCTCATTTATTTATTCAGTCATATATTTACATCAGTATAGGCTCATGGATATTTCATACTGTGGGTTATAATCCAGTACTACTTTATTGTATTGCTCAAATTGTTCCCACTTCGGCCTATAGGAGCTCTTCAGTTGGCCCCTGTGTCCCTTTGACATGGCCCATCATTGTGAGTTTTTCATGCCTCCTTACTTTCTGGCCCTGTTAGATACCCCAGGCCCATATTGTGTATTTCCTGCTTTAAACCTAGAATCAACCATTTCTCCAAGGAGCCCTAGTTCCTTTTATTGGAGAATGGTGTTAGAAACCAAAGTCTGGATACTAGGTGTGCTCGTTGCTGTGGGGTGTTGTTTCTTCTAGGCTCTCTGGGGAATATAATGTGTATACTAACCTGTGTATGTATACAAATCTGTAAATATCTGTATGTGTAGCCATCTGTATCACTTTTAAACATAAGTTCATCCTGATGTCTCTAACCCTAATCCACCACCACATGGATCACTCTAGCCTCCAGCCTCCTCCCCTTGCTTAGCTGTTAACTTCTTACCCCAACAGTGGGAGACCTGGCTCCTACCATCCACCGTCCATTTTCTTATGTTCAACTCCAGCATGCATGTATAGTGGTTTTAGAATTGTTAACCTTTACCCCAATACCTTTCCTTTTATAAGTTTATTCAGCCGATATTTATTGAATGCCTTTTGTGCTGAGCACTGTCCTAAGCACAATAAACAAAACAAAGATGCCTGCCCGCATGGAGTTTATATTCTAGTGCAGGCAACAGAGCAATAAGTATAATAAATAATCATATAGTATGTTGAGAGGAAAACAGAGAAAGTAGAACAGGATGAGGATGGCTGGGCTTGCTGCGGGTGGTTGGGATGAGTGGCAATTCAGGGTGATCAGGGCAGGCCTTGTTTTTTGTTTCTTTTTTTTTAATATAAATTTGTTTATTTATTTATATTTATTTTTGGCTGCGTTGGGTCTTCATTGCTGCACGCAGGCTATCTCTAGTTGCAACGAGCTACTCTTCGCTGCAGTGCGTGGGCTCCTCATTGCGGTGGCTTCTTTTGTTGCGGAGCACAGGCTCTAGGCACGCGGGCTCAATAGTTGTGGCATGCAAACTCAGTAGTTGTGGCCCACGGGCTCTAGAGTGCAGGCTCGGTAGTTGTGGCACACGGGCTTAGTTGCTGTGTGGCACGTGGGATCTTCCCGGACCAGGGCTCAAACCCAGGTCCCCTGTGTTGACAGGTGGATTCTTACCTACTGCGCCACCAGGGAAGCCCTAGGCCTTGTTGGTAAGGTGACATTTGAGCAAATCCTGAAGGCAGTGAGGGAGTCGGTGATGTGGATATCTGGGGAATATACTCAGGCAGAGGGAACAGCCAGTGCAAAGGCTCCTGGTTGGGAATGTATCTGCCGTGTTCAAGGAACAGTAAGGAGGCCGGTGTGGCTGCAGCAGAGAGAGGCGAGGGTTGGGGGAGACAAGGTCATAGAGGTGGGGGGTGGGTAGCACAGTATGGATGGCTTTGTCGGCCATGCTAAAGATTTGGCCTTTACTCTGAAGGAGATGGGGACCACAGGTATGACGTTCTCTGCCTCAAGGGCCCCCCTGCTGCTACTGTGTTGGAAGGACGTGGGGGACAGGGGTGGAGGCAGAGGGTCCAGTTCGGAGGCTGTGTCCATCCTGCAGAGGAGAGGCGATCGTGGCTCAGAGCAGGGTGTTAGTGGCGGGCTTGGCGAGGAGTGGTCAGATTCTGGCTCAGTTTTGTAGATGGAGCCAACAGGGCTTACTAGCAGCCTGAATGAGGGGAGCAAGAGAGAAAGAAGAGTCAAGGACTCTCCAAAGCTGAGGCTTTTGGCATGAGCACCTGGAAGGATGGAGTTGCCATCAGCTGAGATGTAGGAGGCAAGGAGTAGAGAAGGCTTGTGGGAAAAGGTCCAGAATTCAGACATCTAAGCGGAGGTGCTCTGAACCTGACGTCAGGGCTGGAGGTGATACATTTGGGCATTGTCAGCATTTAAATTATGAGACTGGATCATATCACTGTCTCGGTTTCCTATTGCTGCTGTGACATAGTATTGATACTACAAACTTGCAGCGTAAAGCAACACAAATTTATTACCTTACTGTTCTGCAAGTCAGAATTCCAAAATTGGTCTTATGGGGCTAAAATCAAGGTGTCCACAGGGCTGCAGTCCTTTCTGGAGGCTCCAGGGGAGAATCCGTTCCCTTGCCTCTCTCAGCCTCTGGCCGCCCATGTTCTTTGGCTCATGGTGTTTTCTCCCCTCCATCTTCAGACATTTCCGACTCTGGCTCTCCTCCTCCCTCCTTCTTTCCCTTTTTCTGGTTGCTTGTGATTGCATTAGTCTCACCAGGACAATCCAGGATAATCGCCCCATCTCAAGATGCTTAATTTAATCATACTTGGAAAATCCTTTTGCCATGTAAGGTAACATGTTCATGGGTTCGGGGATTAGAATGGGGACATCTCTGGGGGCCCACTACGAGCATCAAGGGGGTGAGTGGAGATGGAGACAAAGACAGTCCCAAGCACTAGGCCTGGGGCCCCCCAGTGTTAGGAAGCTGGGGAGCTGGGGAGCAGCCGGGTCTGAGGGAGCTGGGAGAGTGTACAGAGTCCTGGGAGCCACGTGGAGAAGGGCTGCCGGGCGGAGTTTAAGGGCGGCTGTGTCAGTGCTGGCGGGAGGAGGGACGGCTGCCGTCAATATAGAAATGACGACATGCTTTACCTTCTCTTTGTGCCGAGTCCGGGAGGTCTGGGTAGGTTCCCCCTCACGGCACTTCTCAGTTCAGACAAGCCACGTTTCAGGTGTTCATCTGCCACGCAGGGCTCGAGGCTCCTGCGTTGGAAAGTGCGGCCCACGGTGATGAGCCATGAGCTGTCAAGGATGAGCAGAGACTAGGTCACAGTTCGTTGCAGCCCTGCTGGCCAGCGTTGGAGCCAATCTCAGTGCCCCTCACCGGAGGCTGGCCAGAAACTTACAGCAGGTCCGTGGCAAGGCTACCTGCTCGGAGAATACGCACCTGGAGGGTGAGGTCCACGTGTTACTGAGAGCTGCTGTGCATTTTACAAAACATTACAACATCCATCATCAAAGAAAACATTCATTTGGGGGGTTGATTTATTTCTCTAAATGAATTGCTTTTTTTTTTTAAGAGCGGTTTTAGGTTTACAGATAATTGAGCAGCAAGTACAGGGAGTTCTCATATACCCCCTCTCCAACCCCTCCCGGCAGCCCCTCCCCACTTTCCCCGTTATTATTAACATCTTGCATTGCTGTGGTGCATTTGTTATAACTGATGAACCAATATTGATACGTTATTAGTAGCTAAAGTTTATGGCTTTATATTAGGGTTTTGACAGATGTATAATGACATGTGTCCCCAGTGATGGTATCGTACAGAATAGTTTCACGGGCCTAAAAATTCTCTGTGCGCCAACTGTTCATCCCTCCCTCCTCTCCCCTACCCCGGCAACCGCTGATCTCTTTACTGTCTCCATAGTTTTGTCTTTTCCAGCATATTACACTCATCGTTCTTTAAAGAATGCAGAGACTCAATTTTGCAGGTATATTCACCAAATATTCAGAGTAGTTGTGGGGTTGAAATGAGGGGCCCTCACTTTTAACTTTGTGTGGGTCTCGATGAATCACTTTTTTTTTTTTTTCGATGAATCACTTTTAAAGAGCATGTACTCATAAAAATTATGTTAACGAAGCTTCTCAGACATGCAGAGTATCTTCTCCCCAGTCCCTGGCTTAAGACTTAAAACGCTTTAGGCCGATCTGAATCCCCCCTTCCACTCCTTCCTTCCCCACCTCATTCCCTTTCCCTCTCTCTCCTAGAAGATTGGTGTGTATCATTCCTGGGCCCATCTTTATATCCATACGTGTATGTTCCCAATCAGAACACTTTTGGGCGACGAAACCTTTGCATGTATCTTGTGACCTGCTTTGTTTGCGGGGTTTTGTGTGTGAGACTCACCCCTGTGGACACGCAAGGAAGAGGTCAGTGGGGCTGAGCCTCATCTGCACTGTTGCACTCCGCCTTTTCCCTAATATCTTCATTTCCTCGTGATGGACACTTAGGCTGATTCCAGTTCTCTCTGTGACCATGCTCAAGGATTACTCTAGAATACATTGGTAGACTAGTAGTTCTCAAATTTCAGCACGCATCAGAGTCACCTGGAGGGCTTGTGAAAACACCCATTGCTGCCACCCAGCCCAGGGCTTTGACTTGTTTTGGGTTTTGTTTTCCTTTTTTTCAGTTTGTCTGGGGTGGAGCCTGTGGATGTGTATTTCTTTCTTTCTTTTTTTTTTTTTAACTTATTTTATTATAGTTTGGTTGATTTACAGTGTTGTGTGAATTTCTGCTGTATAGCAAAGTGATTCAGTTATACATATATATGCGTTCTTTCTCATATTCTTTTCCATTATGGTTTATTACAGGATAGAATATAGTTCCCTGTGCTCTACAGTAGGACCTTATTGTTTATCCATCCTATATATAAGAGTTTGCATCTATTAATCCCAAACTCCCAATCATCCCTCCCCCAACCCTCCCCCTTAGCAGCCACCAGTCTGTTCTCCGTGTCTCTGAGTCTGTTTCTGTTTCGTAGATAGGTTCATTTGTGTCATATTTTAGATTCCACATATAAGTGATATCATATGGTATTAGTCTTTCTCTTTCTGACTTACTTCACTTAGTATGATAATCTCTAGTGGGCCTGCATTTCTAATAAGTTTCCAGGTGATGCTGACACTGCTGGTCTGAGTACCACACTCTGAGAGCCCCTGCAGTAGAAGATTGTGAGGCTGCAGGATAGACCCGTTTTGAACTTGACCCCAGGTGCTACCTGGCTTTGCAGAGTGCTTGTTCCACTTCACACACACACACACACACACACACACACACACACACACACCCCTGTTCTTTATCCAAGTCCTTACGGACGTTTGGCATTGTCTGACTTTACCTTTTTTACCAATCTGATGGGTGGCTTGCTTTTCTTTCTTTTTCCTTTAATTTATTTTTTGAAACCAAACCTCTTCTGTTTGAATAATTGTAGATTTACCGAAAACTCGCGAGGTTAGTACAGAGAGTTCCCATAAACCACCTCACCCAGTTTCCCCCACTGTTCACATCTTACGTTGTCACATTACATTGGTGAAAACTAGAAACACAGCACATTAAGAGGCTACTGGGGCTTCCCTGGTGGCGCAGGGGTTGAGAGTCCGCCTGCCGATGCAGAGGACATGGGTTTGTGCCCCGATCCGGGAAGATCCCACATGCCGCGGAGTGGCTAGGCCCGTGAGCCATGGCCGCTGAGCCTGCGCTCCGCAACGGGAGAGGCCACAACAGTGAGAGGCCCACGTACTGCAAAAAAAAAAAAAAAAAAAAGATGCTACCGACTTTATTCAGATTTCAAGTTTTCCCACTAATGTCCTCTTTCTGTTCGAGGATCTAAATCAGAATTCCATGTTGCATTTGGTGTATTCCTTTTAAAATTAATTTAGTAATGAGCAAACCTGGAGAAAACCCTACAAGTGCAGATGTGTTCCATGAGGAGTCGGGGAAGGGGCAGTGCTAGAGGGCCAGGGGCTTGGCTCCCTTGGTGGGTCCCTCTCCCCTCTGGCCAAGGGACCTGCTCCTCTGGCCGGCTGGGGCTGGGGGGAGGCTTTGTCATCTTCAGGCCCTGGGGTGGGTGGGCTTCCAGGGCGGCACTGTAATTAGAGGGATCGGGGATAACCTGGGCTTTTACATCCTGGGGACATGGGAGAGGTTGGGGAAGGGGACTCGGGTCCCCTGTGTAGAGGAAGCTGGAGAGGGGGAAGAGGCTCGGAGGGGGCTGGACTTAGAATCCAGGCCTTTCCCTCCTGTAGTAAGCGTGGGCCAGCACTGTGCTGTGGGGCAAGATGGCAGAGAGCATGAGCCTCCCAGGGCCTCTCAGGTGGGGAGACCCTCGGTAAACAAAGACTTACACAAATACACACGTAAAATAAATTGCCAATTGTGTTAAACGCCACAAAGGAAAAGGTCAAGCTTGTAAGAGGGAGATTGAAGGGAGGACCTAGTTTAATTTGGGGGTGCAGTCTGGGTGGCGTCTCTGATAAATGTTCTTTAAGCTGAGAGCCGACAGGGCAGGTAGGAGTTGGCTGGGAGGAGCACAGGGAAGGGTGTTCTGGGCAGTGGAACAGCCCTGAGAAGGGAGAGAGTTTGGGGAGTCAGGACATGCTAGAGGACCAGCAGGCTGGGGTACAGTGAGGGAGCATGCACAGGGTGCCAAGGGACCTTGGACAAGTCACTTGTCCCTTGTCTAATCTGCCACCCACCCAGAGGTGTACTTGGGTTGTCCTGGTTGTACTTAGAGGCGCCAGGCTGTCACTATGCCTGGAATCCCCTCAGCCCCAAGTCCCATGGGCCCCCAGAGCTGGCCTGAGACAAACCCACTCCCCTCCCCTGCACACACCCATCTTCACCTCCGCCACTCTGCATGCTGCAGACACCTGGGATGCCGAGGGCCACCTGGCTAGCCTTCCAGCACAGCAAGGTGTTCCAGCCTTAGGACCGTTGCACTGGCTGTTCCCCAGTGTGGAGCACGCTGGCCTGTAGCCTTGCCTGGCTGGCTGCTTCTTGCCATACAGGGCTTTGGCTCTTCAGAGGGGCCCTCCCTGAGCTCGCTTCTGCTCTCGCTCCTCCTCTTTATCGCATCTTTCACATCTAAAGTCATCTTTCTTTGCTTACTGTCTACCCCTAGACCTTGTCTGTCTTGTTCCTGCCACATCCCCAGGGCCCAGTGCAGGGGCGGTGGTGTGTTCTAAATGCTCATTGAATGAACCCCCTCTGTCCCCTCCTTTGTTCCCCATGCTTACAAGTCACCAGTGCCCTCTCCCAGGGAACACTCTTTCCAGGGCCATCAAAGATTCTCCCCCTCAGTCCTTTGGGGGTCACAGACAGCTTCTCAGAGAATTGGAAGAAAACATGGTCTTTGCCCCCCCAGCACTTAGTATCTTACATCCATGTTCAAGGTGGTATGAGCTCCTCTGCCACCGGACCCTGCATTTCTAGGTTAGGGCACCTGACATACAGAGAACTCTGGAAAATCAGATCAACAAACATGTGCCAGGCATCCAGCCTGGGCCAAGCATCCGGGAAGGCGTGCAGCACTCCCTGTACTCCAGATACACGCTCCTCGGTGCACTAACTGTGATAGTGCCCAGTGCTCTCCTCCAAGGGAGTGTGCCATCAGGCTTTGCGCTGGGGGTGGGGTGGGGGAGGAGAGGCTGCCATTGTCTATAACCAGAAGCCTTCATGGATGTGTGGACCTTTGAGTGGGGTTTTGAGGGGTGCAAAGGAGTTCACAAATCCATTGAGAAAGGGAAGGACATTCATGGGTTCTAAATGTATTATTCATAAAAACCTTACTCTAAATGAAAAACAATTTGGGTGTTCAGTTATCTCCCTTGTCAGACTGCCCAAACGTGATTGCTGAGAAACTCCAGCAGACCCACCTGAGCAAATGAGTTACTCGGGCCAAATTATTTAAAAAAGCAAAATTAGCAAAGCCCCTGAAAAAAACTATTTTTACTCCAAAACAACAAAGATGTTTAATGTGGCTCACGGGTCGTTTTATAGGTTTGCTGTGATGTGGAGCGGAGCCTCTGAGGTCTAGAAACAGCTGTGAGCAGCCAGCGAGGAAAGCCATTTGGCAATCTCTTATAAAGTAAACATAGCTGATGACCCAGCAGCCCCATTCCTAGGTATTTACCCAAGAGGAAAGAAAGCCTGTGTCCACGCAAAGACTCGCACACAAATGCTCACAGCAACTTTGTTCCTAACAGCCCCAAACTGGAAACATCCCGAATATCCATCAACAGGAGATTGGATACACAAACTGAGGCATATCTGCACAGTAGGACACGTCTCAGCAATAAAACGGAGCAGCTGCCCATCATGCAACGTCATACACGACCCTCACCCACGTCACTCTGGGTGAAAGAAACCAGAAAAGAGAGACTCATACCGTGTGACTGCTTGCTTTGTACACAGTTCACGAACAGGCACAGCTAACTGATATTTCTAGACGGCAGAGCAGTGGTTACCTCTGCTAGGGGGTGGGTGGGAAAGGGTGTAAAGAAACCCTCTGGGAGGCTGGGCATGACCTTGATTTTGATTTGAGTGGCGAATGTATAAAATTGTCGAGCTGGGCATTGACAATTTTTTGATATGGTTCCTACACTCGTTATGTAAATGTTATTCCTTAAGAAAATCAAAAGCAGCCCAGGTGACCCCACTGCACACACGGCCCAGGGGACGATAAGGCATTTGTGTGACAGGAAACAGAAACTCGGATGCCAGCCAGCGTTTATTTTCACTTTCCCGCCTGGTCTGCGGTTGGCCGGGCTGTGCAGCTAGTCGTGGGCCCTCACGCACCCGGGCAGGGGAGGCGGCACGTGAGCAGCTCCCTGGGGAGGACTGCAGGAAGCCCAGGTACCCCTGCTGGGCCGCCCGGTCCCCAGATCACCTCCGAGGCTTCAGTGCCTCCGCTGGGACTCCCTCCAGGCGGGCCTCCGTTTCCCCAAAGCCCCCTCCTCCATGCTCTGTGTGTCGACACTAGGGGCTGTCAAAACAAGAATGCAGAAAACATGAATTTTTTTTTAAATAAAATTTTTAAAATATCAGCCATAAAAAAGAATGAAATATTTCAATTTACAGCAACAAGGATGGACTTGGAGCGCATTATGCTAAGTGAAATAAGTCAGACAGAGAAAGACAAATACTCTATGATATCACTTACATGTGGAATCTAAAATATACAACAAACTAGTGAATATGACAAAAAAGAAGCAGATGCACAGATGTAGATAACAAACTAGTGGTTACCAGTGGGGAGAGGAAAGGGGGGAGGGGCAACATCGGGGTAGGGGAGTAAGAGGTACAAACTATTATGTATAAAATAAGCTACAAGGAAATGCTGTACACCACGGGGAATATAGCCGATAATCTATAATAACTATAAATAGAGCATACCTTTTAAAAGTTGTGAATCACTATGTTGTACATCTGTAACGTATAATACGGTACATCAACTATACCTCAATTTAAAAAAAAACTAGGGAATTCCTTGGCGGTCCAGCAGTTAGGGCTCTGTGTGATCACTGCTGAGGGCCCAGGTTTGATTTCTGGTAGGGGAACTAAAATCCCACAAGCGTGGCCAAAAAAAAAAAAAACCTAGAAGAAGGGAACCCAAATTATGTCCAAATAGGTTTGTCTGAGAAGAGAGAAAAGTGTGAAACTTGTATAACACCGAACTGTTACCCCTGTTTTTCCCCAAAGGTTGGATTAAAGGAAGAGAGATGATGGGGCTTCCCTGGTGGCGCAGTGGTTGAGAGTCCGCCTGCCGATGCAGGGGACACGGGTTCGTGCCCCGGTCCGGGAAGATCCCACATGCCGCGGAGTGGCTGGGCCCGTGAGCCATGGCCGCTGAGCCTGCGTGTCCGGAGCCTGTGCTCCGCAACGGGAGAGGCCACAACAGTGAGAGGCCTGCGTACCGCAAAAAAAAAAAAAAAAAAGTAAGGGAGATGATGGGCCCTTCAGCACAGCTGCCTTGTCCTGAGTGACATGATCCAGCACACATAGTGGTAGTTTTGTGGTTTAAAAAACAACAACAAAAAGCTAATAAGACCAGAGAAAAAGGTGCTTTGAGAACTATTTATAGCTGTCCCCAGATCCTTTGGGTCAGAACCTCCATGACATCTGTTAAAAAGCAGGAGTCTGGGCTTCCCTGGTGGCTCAGTGGTTAAGAATCTGCCTGCCAATGCAGGGGACACGGGTTCGAGCCCTGGTCCAGGAAGATCCCACATGCCGCGGAGCAACTAAGCCCGTGCGCCACAACTACTGAGCCTGTGCTCTGAAGCCCGCGAGCCACAACTTCTGAGCCCACGTGCCACAACTACTGAGCCCGTGCACCTAGAGCCTGTGCTCCGCAACAAGAGAAGCCACCACAATGAGAAGCCCGCACACCGTAAAGAAGAGTAGCCCCCGCTCGCCACAACTAGAGAAAGCCTGCTCGCAGCAACGAAGACCCAACGCAGCCATTAAAAAATTAATCAATTAATTTTTTTTAAAAAAATGCAGGAGCCTACATGCATCATGTGATGAGGGCGGCTGTGCTGGGCACCTCCCACATCTGCGCTCCAGGAGAAGCCCTCAGGGTCGGTGTCCTTATCCCCAGTTTAAAGGTGAGGAAGCCGAGGCTGGCCCACACTGGCTGTCTCATCCCTGAAGCCCCTCTTGGAAGGCCCCATTTCACAGGTGGATCAGAGGGACGAACTGATTTATCCAAGGTGAGAGCCAACTGGGGGAACTTGGGTCTGAAGTTCTTTTCATTCCCCTGGGGGAGCCTCCCCTGCCCAGACCCTTCTCTCTTGCCCCACAGCCCGGGAAGGCCTGTCCCTGAAATTCAGATGGTGGCCCTTTGGCTATCAAGACAACAGGGGTGGGCAGCAGCCAGCCCTGCCCCTGCCCCCAGGGCTGGCAGGAACCCCTCCCTTGTTTTCCTGCTGGGATAATGGGCAAGGGTCAGCCTGCTGTGGTCGGGTAGGGCGTCAGATAAACACCAACGCTCTGCAGCCTGGATAGGCACTGCCGCTTGCCCCTCCCCGGCTTTTGGATCAAAGGACACTGCAGAGGGAGGGAAAGGAAGCCACTTACAGAGTCAAGTGGAAATTGGACAGGCGTGTTCAGCCCTCTGAACCTCTGTTTCCTCACCTGGAAACAGGGCTGGTAAGGTCAACCGTACAGGATTAGAAATACCACCAGAGCAGGGCTGGCATGTGTACCGCAAGGCCGTAGAAGGTGGTGGTTATAGCTGAGGGTCTGGAGCAGGGATGCTTGGTTTCAAATCCCAGCTCTACCCTTACCAGTGGTGATAGTTTGGGCGCAGGACCTTCTATGCATCCAGTTCACACTCAGCAGACATTTATTGAGGCCCTGCGTTATGTGCAGGGACTCTCTTGGCCTCAGTTTCTCCATCTGCCCAATGGGAATAACAGTCCTCCCGCACAGGGTCATGGGAAGGATTAAATATTATTTTCCCCATGTAGCCTGGGCACAGCACCTGGTCAGCGAGCACTTGGTTTGCTGTTCCAGGAGCAGCGGCCCTCCCGCAATGGTGGCCTGATGACCAGTAGGGCAGGGAGTATGGGCATGGCCGGCACCGCTTTCCAGATCAGGGCTCTCTGCTCCCTTGCTGGTCTGGGTTCTGAAACTCCTTACTTGGGCCGGCCAAGCCCTCTTGTCCCTCAGCTTCAATCCCTCTCCGGGGTCGTTGGTCCAGGGATGCTTCCATGAATACCTCCTCCATAAAAAAAAGGAAAAATAAAGCTGTATTTTATGGCCACATTGTATGAAGTGACTATAATCTAGGCTGGAGTCATTATTACATATTCATTATTACCACATCTGTTTTTCCCTCCTATGTTAAAAGCACTCAGAACATTTCAGTGGGCCCCCAGAAGTATCCTGGCCACAGGGACTGTTCCTTCTGAGCCCAGCAGAGAGGTCACCCTGCTTGGGCTTTCTCAGTTCATAAATCACCCCCCTGACCTCTTCTTGGGAGGCCTCCATTGCTGGACTGAAAACCTGGCCCAGAATTTTCCAGGGAACAGTGTTCCCTCTGCGGAATCCCACCTGGAGGCTTTACCCCATGACCCGGAAACCTACTCCTGCCCCTTTCCTGAAGGGAGGGGGATCGTGGGGCCAGACAGGGCTTGCCGAAGCGGAAGCCACCACTGACTCTAAGGCAGCAGCCCTGACAACAGAACTCCCAGCAGCTGGTGATGGAGATCCACTACATGTCCACACCACATGAGCCTCATATCGGAATTTCATTTAACCCATTGGTTAATCTCTTTGGACAGATGAGGCAACTGAAGCCAGATAAACCAAAGAACTTGTCCAAGGTTACAGCGTGAGGGGGAGGTTCGAAATCAGGCAGGCTAAGCGAGGGGTCCCCTGAAGTTGTTGTTTTTTTTTTAATTTTTATTTATTTATTTATTTTTGGCTGTGTTGGGGCTTTGTTTCTGTGTGAGGGCTTTCTCTAGTTGCAGCGAGCGGGGACCACTCTTCATGGCGGTGCGCGGGCCTCTCACTGTTGTGGCCCCTCTTGTTGCAGAGCACGAGCTCCAGACGCGCAGGCTCAGTAGTTGTGGCTCATGGGCCTAGTTGCTCTGCGGCATGTGGGATCTTCCCAGACCAGGGCTCAAACCCGTGTCCCCTACATTGGCAGGCAGATTCTCAACCACTGCACCACCAGGGAAGCCCTCCCCCAAAGTTTTTGAGCTCCGTTCCCATATCAGTGTAAAAGGTCAGCACAAACCCCTGTGTATGTGAACCCTGTAATAAATTATATATGTTGTGTTAGTTTCCTTGGGCTGCTGTAACAAGTGACCACAGACTGGGTGGCTTCAAACTACAGAAATGTCTTCTGCCACAGTTCTGGAGGCCAGAAGTCTGAAAAAAGGTGTCCACAGGGCTGGTTTCTCCTGGAGGCTCTGGGGGAGAATCCCCAGGCCTCTTTCCCTGCTTCTGGAGGCCACCAGAAGGCTTTGGTGTTCCTCGGATTGTAGATATGTCACTCCAAGCTCTGCCTGCATCTTCACATGGCCTTCTTGTCTCTGGAGTTAGGGCTCACCCTAGTCCAGGATTAGCTCATCTTGAGAGCCTTATTTTATGTGTTTTTTAAAACTGTTTAGTTTATATTGGAGTATAGCCAATTAACAATGTTGTGAGGGCTTCCCTGGTGGCGCAGTGGTTGAGAGTCCGCCTGCTGATGCAGGGGACATGGGTTCGTGCCCCGGTCCGGGAAAATCCCACGTGCCGCGGAGCGGCTGGGCCCGTGAGCCATGGCCGCTGAGCCTGCGCGTCCGGAGCCTGTGCTCCGCAACGGGAGAGGCCATAACAGTGAGAGGCCCGCGTACCACAAAAAAGTAAAAAATAAAAACAATGTTGTGATAGTTTCAGGTGCACAGCAAAGGGACTCAGCCATACATATACATGTATCCATTCTCCCCCAAACTCCCCTCCCATCCAGGCTGCCACATAACATTGAGCAGAGTTCCCTGTGCTATACTTGCTGGTTATCCTTTTTAAATATAGCAGTCAATCCCAAACTTGAGAGCCTTATTTTAATTACATCTGCGAAGAACCTATTTCCAAATTAGGTCGTCTTCACAGGTTTTGGGGGTTAGGACAGGGACATATCTTTTTAGAGGCACTGTTCAACCCACTCCATGGGAGATGCAGGTAAATATGCTGAAAGGACTCAGGAAGCTGTCTGAAAATAACAACCAGGATATGAATAGTAGCTATATCAGCCTACAGCCCAGGGCCAGGCACATTGTGGGTGCTCAAAAGAATGTCTACATTTATTTCCATATATAAAATGTTCCGGCTCAGAGAAAACATTTGGGCGCTCCGGTTTTGCCCAGTTTAGAAGTTTTAGCAAATGCCAGTGGGTTTGACTGCAGCTGGGACCCCTTCTCTCGGGACTTTGTTGAAACCACCTTTAGTCTCATTCTCCGCTTGGGAAACAACCACTATTCCAGCTTCAGGTCTGTGCAAGTCCCTCCTGTGACACTTTGCCTGCAAATGGGCCTTTGTTTGCCCAACCTCAGGCCTCCGCGTCTCCCTGCCTAGACACCATGCCCCGGCCCTCACCCTCCCGGCTGTTGAGATGTGTTTTGTGAAAGCGCTGGCTCTGTCCACCCCCAGCTCCAAGAGGACTTGGCCAAGTCTGGCCTGTTCCCTGCCCCGTCCTCTTGCCTAGAAAAGAGCCAGACCCTGGCCCCTACCCACCTTCTTACGCATTATGTATGGCCCTCTTTCAGTTCCCAGAATTCCAATCCTGTTCCCACCTCAGGGCCTTTGCCGGGCTGTTCCCTCTGCCTGGAATGCCCTTCTTATCATCAGATCTCAGCAAAATGTCACAGGTCTGCCCTGCCCTCCCAGGCACAGGGAGCCTTTCCCAGCCCGCTTGCATTCTCTGTCCTCCACACAGCTGGACGGTCCTGCCTCCTTATTTGTTTGCCGCCCTGTACCAGATCTCAGTCCCCTTGAGAGCAAGGACGTGGACCAGCTCATGGCTGCAGCCCCAGCGCCTGGCAAATCACAGATGCTCAGAGAAGAAGGTATTCAGTGTATGGTTGGGTTCTTACCAGTGGGCTTCAAAGGATGGAGAATCCCCTATAATTATAGGCAAAAATGTGGTCACCATAAAAGCATTTCCCATTGTGTCCATTAGATTCTCTGTGGGGTGGGCACTCCCCAAAGACTGAGAAGCACCACTTGATTTAAAACACTGATGAACCCATCACCTGCCCTTGCAGTCGCTCGGCCTTCCCATCCTCATTCCATTCATTCTACTCGTGGTTAAACAGAGGCCAGGCTAAATAACTAAATAACATGAAGGAATGTCTCAGTCATTGGATCATTTGAATCTCATGGTGCCAGGCATACAGTTGGCACCTTGTTGATGTTGAACAAGTGGAGGGAGGAAGTCAGATCCACTTCAGCAGTTCTGTCTGCAGGACCCTGGGCTGGTGACACAATCCCCTCTCTGAGCCCCAATTTCCTAGTCTGTGAAATGGTGCTCATAAGACCTGCCCTGGAATCTTGTTTTTTTTAATTTATTTTTTATTGCGGTAACATTGGTTTATAACATATGTTTCATGTGTACAACATTATATTTCTACTTTTGTATACACTGTAGCGTGCTCAACACCAAAAATTTAGTTTCTATCCATCACAGTTGATTCTCTTTACCCATTTCGATCCCCTGCCCACCCCCCTGGTAACCACCACTCTGATCTCTGAATCAAATTGTTTGTTCTTGTTCGATGTGTTCATTAATTTTGTGTGTGCGTTTCTGTTGTTGTTTTTTCCATTCCACATATGAGTGAAATCATGCGGTCGGTATATGTCTCTCTCCATCTGACTTATTTCACTTAGCATAATACCCTCAAGGTCCATCCACCTCATCACAGACGGCAAGATTTTATCTTTTTTTTATGGCTTGGAGTTTTGAAGGAGTGACAGCAGGGATTCTCCTAGTCTGTCCAGGGAGCTTTACAAATCCTGTCCTGTCCCCTCCCCTCCAACTAATTGGATCAGTCTGGGGTGGGGCGGCCACATCAGTATGTTTTAAAAGCTCCTGGGTGGGGACTTCCCTGGCGGTCCAGTGGTTAAGCCTTTGCCTTCCAATGCAGGGGGCATGGGTTCGATCCCTGGTCAGGGAGCTAAGATCCCATATGCCTCGAGGCCAAAAAACAAAACAACAACAACAAAAAACATTAAAAAAATAAATAAATAAAAGCTCCTGGGTGGGACTTCCCTGGTGGTGCAGTGGTTAAGAATCCGCCTGCCAATGAAGGGGACAGATGTTCGATCCCTGGTCCAAGAAGATCCCACATGCCACGGAGCAACGAAGCCCGTATGCCACAAATACTGAGCCTGCGCTCTAGAGCCCGTGAGCCACAACTACTGAGCCCACGTGCTGCAACTACTGAAGCCTGCACACCTAGAGCCCGAGCTCTGCAACAAGAGAAGCCACAGCAATAAGAAGCCCACGCACCACAACGAAGTGTAGCCCCTGCTCGCCGCAACTAAAGAAAGCCCGCACACAGCAAGGAAGAACCACCCCCCACCCCCCGCAAAATAATCAATCATCGATCAAAAAAAAAAAAAAAGCTCCTGGGTGTATGACAGAATATCATTTGGCGATAAAAATGAATGAAGTCTCTTTATCTGTGCCTCTATTTCTGCCCTGCAAACCGGTTCATCAGTACCTTGTTTCTAGGTTCCACATATATACGTTAATATACGATATTTGTTTTTCTCTTTCTGACTTCCTTCATTCTGTATGACAGACTCTAATTCTGGATGTGGTGGGGGGTAGGGGGTGGAATGAATTGGGAGATTGGGATTGACATCTATACACTAATATGTATAAAATGGATAACTAATAGGAACCTGCTATATAAAAAATAAATAAAATAACATAAAAGATGAGTGAAGTCCAACACGGCATTGTAAAGCAATTATATACCAATAAAGATGTAAAAAAAATAATAATGAAGTGCTGACACATGCTATACCGCGGATCAAACTTGAGAACATGCTATTTGAAGGAAGCCAGACACAAAAGACCACATTTTGTATGATTCCATTTATAAGAAATGTTTAAATATGAATCCATAGAGGCAGAAAGTAGACTAGTGGTTGCCTAGGACTGGGGGGAGGTGATGTGGGGAGGGGCCGTAAATGGGTACAGGGTGTCTTTTGGGATGATGAGAACGTTCTGAAATTGATTGTGGGGATGGTTGCACAACTCTGTGAATGCGCTAAAAACCACTTTAAATGGGCGAAGTGTATGGTTTGTGGGTTGTATCTCAATAGAGCTGTTATTTTAAAACTTTCTAGGAGAGAAAATCTTCTCGCCCTGGCCCAGAACCATAGTGCTGGGGCAGGTGAGCACAGAGGACCTGGTACCCACGGGCCCCCAGAGGCAGAGGAGGCAGGGACGAGGTGGGAGCCGGGTAGTTCCAAGCGTGGACTGTGGCCTCTCCTGCAGTTTTATTAAAATGCAGGTTCTGGGGGTCCACCCCAGCCCCTCATCCGATGCTGTAGAGAAATGGGGCTGGGAATGTGGATCTTAAAACACCTCCACATGCGAGGACTAAACCCTCTGGTTTAAGACAGCTGTGTGCGTGAGGGGGCCCAGCTGCCGAGCGCGAGGACCCTCTGCCCAGAAACTGCACGATGCCGAGATCTCAGGGGCTTGAGGACCCCTGGGCCCTTGGGACACAGGACACAACCGCGAGCAGCTTGTAACTGAAGAGAAATCAGCTTGGTGGTAACAAAGGATTGGAGGGCAATAAAGTAAAGTTAAAACTGTCTTTTTTTTTTTTTTTTTTTTGCGGTACGCGGGCCTCTCACTGTTGTGGCCTCTCCCGTTGCGGAGCACAGGCTCCGGACGTGCAGGCTCAGCGGCCATGGCTCACGGGCCCAGCCGCTCCGCGGCACGTGGGATCTTCCCAGACCGGGGCACGAACCCGTGTCCCCTGCATCGACAGGAGGACTCTCAACCACTGCGCCACCAGGGAAGCCCAAAACTGTCCCATTTTTAATGACCCTCAATAACTCACTCCGTTCTTTGTAAGAAGCCTCCCTCCACATCTCCATGGCCCCCCGCCCCCCACCCCTACTGAAAAACAGGTAGATCCTGGCCTTCAGGAAAAGAAGGCAGCCTTTGGATTTTCAGTGGTTTTGGTGCTCCTCGAGGGGGTTCTCCTGGCCCCTGCCCCACTCTGTGAGAATGACTGATCTAGGGAGATCAAAACCCTTTCTAGGGTCTGGGAGCTGAGTACAGAGGCTGTGTGTGTGTGTGTGTGTGTGTGTGTGTGTTGTGGGGGTGACGATAGTGAGAATAGTAACAGTAGCTGATACGCTAAGTGCTCTCCATTATTCACCCCGTAGAGATGAGGACATAAGGATGGAAGGTCAGAGAGGGAAAGTGTCTGACCCAAGGTCACACAGTTTGACAGTGCCTGGGCTGGGTCTCCAACCCAGTCTGACTCCAGAACTCTGCCTTAGAACCTCTGTCCTGCCAGCCTCCGTGCCTCGTCATTTGTGGGTGTGAAATCGTAAAACAAAATTGGGCCTTTGCACAGTCACGTTCATAGCAGCATTCTTCACAATGGCCAAAAGGTGGAAACAACCCAAGTGTCCATCACGGGGGAATGGATAAACAAAATGTGGGGTATCCATACAACGGAATATTACTCAGCTTTAAAAAGGAAGGAAATTCTGACATCTTACAGCATGGGTGAACCTTACGGTCACTAGGTCACTACGCTCAGTGAAAGAAGCCAGTCACAAAAGGACAGCTATTGTATGATGCCACTTACATGTGTCCCTAGAGTAGTTACAGTCACAGAGACACAGTGGAATGGTGGTTGCCAGGGACTGCAGGGAGTGGAGAGATGGGGCGTGGTTTCTTCCTAGGTGTAGAGTTTCCGTTTCGTGAGGGGGAAAGAGATCTGGAGATTGGCTATCAACAATATGAACCTACTTACCACTACTGGATGCTTAAAAATGGTTACGATGGTAAGTTTTATGTGTATTTTGCTACAATTAAAATAAATTTTATTGTATTGTAAAATAAATTATTGTGGGAAAACGTAAATAGCAGAGTTCCCAGAACTTTGATGGAATGTTACATGTGCGCACGCCTGTGTGCACGCTTGTGTGGTGGCCACCAGACTGAGACAGAGGACAGGCAGCTCCCGGCAGCTCCCACCCGCGCTGCACAGCCGATGCCCCTCCCCCAACAGGTCCCTGGCCATCAGACTGTGTCACCAGAGTCCCTGCCCTGTTCCTCGTAAATGCAGTCCTGCAGGCGTCCTCTTTTGTGTCTGGCTTCTTTGTCTGAACGCTAGGTCTGTTTTCCTCACTCTGTTGATGTGTGTGGTTACATTAGTTCATCCTCATTGCTGTATAATATTCTGTTGTACGAACAGACCACAGTTTATTTATCTGCTCTATTATCGATGAGTTCTACGTCCCCAACTGGGCTGTTATGAATAGCGCCGATCCGAGCACTCTTGTCTGTCTTTTGGTGAACATGCAGCTGCATTTCTCTGAGTCTCGCAGAGACTCAGAGGTGGGATTGCGGGGTTGCGTCCAGCCTCGGTCAGTGCTGCCAAGCAGATGTCCGCAGCGTTGTACCACCTTCACCCCAGCAACAAGCAGCAGCTCCGCCCTCCCTCGCCACGTCCGGTCTCTTTTTCATTTTGCAACTTCTGGTGGGTGTGTCCTGAGTGGCTCCTTATTTGGGGTTGGGGACACTGGTGAAGCCAAGGCCACAGGCCGTGGTGTGGGGGTGGGCACACATGAGACCTTTCGTGAGGAATCCCTGGTCTGAGGGCCTTGATGACCAACTCATACCTATGGAGTCAAGAACTTGGGGGGTGTGGACAGCACAACATGTTTTAACAAGTCCCCCAGGGGCTGCTGGAGCTCACTCACCCGTGAGAGCCACTGCCTGCAGCTTAATGGTGAGGACATGGGCTCTGCTCCTCATTAGCTGTGTCACCTTGATGTGGTTCTTAACCTGTCAGGCCTCTGTTTCCTCATCTGTAAGATGGGCATAATAACCATACCTACCTCACGGTATATTTTCAAGGATTAAGTGAACTAATGTCTACACAGTCACTGGAACTTGAAATAAACACTGGCGCCTAGCTAGCACCCAACAAATAGCTGTGAAAGTAAAAGAGGGGCTCTGCCTGGCCCAGGGAGGTTGGCACCAACGCGTCCTCGCACGTCGCTGCCGTATGACCGTCGATGAAGTGAACACACAGAAAATCTTCCGCTGCCTTCCAGGCCCTGGTCCAAGGCAAAGCTCAGGTCTGAGAGGCCTCGAAGGATGTGAGTGGGGTGGGTGTGCGGCAAGGCTGTCCCCCAAGATGTTCAGGGAAAGGGAAGCTCCAGACCCTTATCTCTGGAGAAGTAGCTGCACAGCCAGGTCCCTCTCTCCCAAGGAGCTGCTAGCACCTTTCTCTGGTTCCATTTTTAGTTTCTTGGAAAGCACTGACGTTCCCTACCCTGGGCCCCTCCCGTCAGCCCCCACCCAGGATCTGGGCACCAGAGGCTTCAGGCAACTTGAGCCCGGTCCAAGGCTGGCAGATAAGAAATGCCCCTTGTATCTGCCAAGCCTGAAACCACACACACCCAGGGCTGGGCGTTCCACCTCTGGGTGGCATCTTACAGAAAGGTTCATCGGAGCTCGAAAGAATGGGAGTGCAAGGGGCCTGGGCACAGCAATGCTGTGGTCATAAAAGACTGGAGACGACCCATGTGCTGGGCAATCTGGAGGCAGCGAGGTGAATTACAGCACAGCCAAACCATAACCCGGGTTTTATGGGCTGATAGGAAGACAAAGTGCAGGGCAGTAAAAGCAAGGAGCAGGTCTGGATATAGAGCATGCCCCCATTTGTACAATATAAGTGAGAAAACACAGTATGTATTTCCACGTACTGTCCACGCAGAGCATGTTTGAAAAGGGGCACAAGAAATTGATCACAGGGATTGTCTCCAGGGAGGGCCATGGGAGGCTGGGGATGGCGTGGGAGGGAAGCCTACTTTCTCCAGCAAAGCCTTTGGATGCTTTGAATATTTGTTTACATCATGTGCATGCATTATTCTTGTGGTTGGGTTTTCCGGTTTGTTTTTGTTTTTTCCCAAAGGAAGAAAGAGAAGAAAGAAGCTTTCTTTCTCAAACTAGCTTGCTGGAGGGACGTCCCATGTTGCTTACTGTGTGAGAGACTCAGGTTAAAATCAGTCAGGGCTCTGGATTCAGACAGAATGGGTTCAAAGCTTGGCTGCCCTGCTTTGTAGTGATCTCGGGAAAGTTGTCTAACCTCCCCAAGCCTTGGTTTTCTGCCCTGTAAAATGGCCCGTTATTGAGATGATATATTTGTATCGATATGGTGTTGGTATTAATAATAGTTCCTGTCTTCTAAGCTTGTTGGCTTAAGTGAGGCGGTGCACAGACATGCCTGAGAAAGTGCCCGGTGGGGCACAGGCCCCGTGTTACAAGGGCTCCCACGGCTGTGGGAGGCGGTTGGGAAGAGATATTTATGCCTATTTGCAGATGGGTAAGTAGAGACCCAAAGTAGCAATGTCCAGGGCAAGAGGCCTGGTTGCGGCAACTGGTGCCCTGGACCCGTTAGTCACCCGCTGTGTGACTCCCTTCCCTCCGTTGGAAAGGCTCTCTGAGCAGTCGTGAGAGAGTGAGGCCTGGTGAGAGTGAGGTCCAGGCACGGCTGAGCCTGCTTCCAGACCCAGGACCTGACGGATCCCCTGGGGTCTTGTTCAGTGGAAGCAGATTCTGACCCACGCGAGATACTGGTGGGGCCTGCAGTTCTGCATTTCCAAGAGCTCCCTGGAGAGGTGGATGCTGCTGGTCTAAGGACCACGCTTGGAGTAGCCAGGGCTCGAATCTTGATCTGGGTCTCGGTTTACATATGTGTACGTAGGTGTAAAAATTCCCAAAGCTGTACACTTTACTGTATGTAGGTTGTATATACCTCGATGAAAAAAACCACACACACACACACACACACACACACACACACACACACACACACACACACACGATCGATTTTGGGTGCCACATGGACAGGGAATTAAACAGCATTAAATAACATTCAGAAAAAAATTCAGCCCAAAAATGGTCTCAAGAGGAACTCAGAAAGGTTAATGAACCCCGGCCTGGCCTTGGCCACCCACAGGGCCCCTCAGCCTCCGCCTTCCATACCCCACCACATTACCCTTCCCATCCACCCTTCCCACCAGGTGCTGGGGGGAGGGGAGCGCCTTACACCCAGCAGCCTCGCCTTTCTCAGGAAATGTGTGTGGTCCCCGGGCTGAGAGACAAAGCCACCCTCTTAGTAGCTTAGCCCCAGGAGGAGGAAGGGGGGAATTTCCTTAGGAGGGTTTCCAAGAAGTGGGATTACTGCTGTGAAGGGAGTGCACGGCTCAAGGCGGCTGATAACTGATAACTGCCTTCCAGAAGGGCCCAGACAAGCCCTGCTTTGCTTAGTGAGGTCCAGGCAGGGATGATTCTGCAGCAGGGCCCGCTCTCCCGCTGTCCCCCCAACCCCTTGCTGTCAGAGACCCCCAGGGCTTTCTGCCCAGCCCACCTGCCCCCACCCTTGGCCGCTCTCGCTGTGTCCTGCCCATCTCCTCCAGACCCCACTGCCTCTCTCTATTCCTTCATTTCCCCACTGAGTCTCTGGTCCCCCAGGGCCACAGAGCTGAGGGGTGCCAAGTGTGGGATCTGGAACCGGTGTGTGAGGTCAGAATCGCTCCACACTGACCTGCTGTATGACCGTGGGCCGCTACCTAACTTCTCTGTGCCCTGATTTTCTTGCCTGTTAAAAGCGACCTCGTGGGGACGTTTGTGAGAATGAAATGTGCAAATATTTTAATATTAAAATTCTAAGACTTCCCTGGTGGCACAGCGGTTAAGAATCCACCTGCCAATGCAGGGGACATGGGTTTGAGCCCTGGTCCAGGAAGATCCCACACGCCACGGAGCAACTAAGCCCGTGAGCCACAACTACTGGGCCCATGTGCCACAACTACTGAAGCCCATGCACCTAGAGCCCGTGCTCTGCAACAAGAGAAGCCACTGCAATAAGAAAGCCGTGCACTGCAATGAAGAGTAGCCCCTGCTCACCGCAACTAGAGAAAGCCTGCGCACAGCAATGAAGACCCAACGCAGCCAAAAATAAATTAATTAAAATTTTTAAAAATGTACAAAGTATGGAGTTTTGAAGAAACCAACTAATATCTACTGTTTTCATCCCTTCCTAAAAGGAAAAATGTTCACTGTGCATGTGTGCATACACACACACACACACACACACACACGTGCACACACGCACGCACACAAGGAAGCTCATAATGTCAAATGCAAGCTAGTCCTAGGCAATAATTACAGTGATCAGCGGTGCCAGGTCTGAACTCACTGAGGTGCAGCCCCAGGAGCCAGACACGTCGTTTCCATCTGGGAGGAGGATGCTGCGGGACATGAAGGGACGTGCCTGAGGCCACAGAGCTCTTAGGTGGCAGATACGTAACTCTAGCCCACGGGGGCCAGCTCTCCACCTGTGCTTTGCAGCCCTAGGCCAGTGGTCCCCAACTTCAGGCATCAGTGAGAACGTGCATTCCTAACAAGTCCCCAGGTGACGTTGGCCCGGGGATCACCCTCTGGGAACCACTAGTCTTTGTGATACTGTCCCTGTGGTTAGCTTTAACTCTAGGAAACACCTGCTAACTTGTTCTGCTTTTCTCGTTTTGCTTTGAAGATGTTGTCAGGGGTCAGACCTCGTCTGGGAGCCAGCACATGGTACCCTCAGTGGGGCCAGGATGCCAGATTTGGGCTGCCCCCCTACCACCAGGGCTCAGTGGTCCCATCTGACAAATGGGACTATTGTGCCCCTCTCTGTCTCTCTCCAGGGGGCAGGGGAGTAAGGAGGGGAACCAGGAGATGATTGGTAAGGAATCCTTTTTACCAGGCGCCCTCAGATGATAATTGGCATTTACTGAGCATCCACAGTGTGCCAGACACCGTTTTACGTATTTAGTTATCAAACATTTATTGAGAGCTCTCTAGGTTCCAGGCAGGCACTGCTCTGAGGTTCTATGTTTATCAACTCACTTCATTTCCATTATGAGAAGGATAATGGACTCGCTTATCCTCATTTTACAGGTGAAGAAACGGAGGGACAGAGAGGGTAAGTTACTTGCCTGAGGTCTCACAGCAAATAAGAGGTAAGGTCAGGATTCCAAGCCAGGCTCGAAGGCTCCAGAATCTGTCCCTTGTCCCACCTGTGGTCTTGGTAATGACAGCCCAGATCAGGGCTGGGGTGTGGGGAGAGCTCTGCCTGGTACTAACCCTGGCTTACTGGGTGTAGTGGGTTAAACAGTGTCCCCCAAAGAGATAGGTCTCTGTCCTACACCCCCGAACCTGTGAATGTGACCTTATTTGGGGAGGGAGGAAGGTCTTTGCAAATGTAATTAAGGATCTGGAGATGAGACCCTCCTGGATGTAGGGTGGGCCCTAAATCCATCACCAGGTGTCCTTATAAGAGAAGGGCAGAGGGAGGTTTGAGACACATAGACATGGGGGTGGGGAGCGGGGAATGGGGTGGGCGGGGGCCATAATAAGATGGTGGCAGAGACTAGAATCATGCAGCCACCTTGATTTGAGACTTCTGGCCTCCAGAACTGTGAGCGAATAAATTTCTATTGTTTTAAGCCGTCAAGTTCATTTGTTACCACAGCCCTGGAAACTGATATGCTGGGTAACACTGGGCAAGTCCCCTTCCCTCTCTGGGCCTCTCTATCCTCGCCTCAGCTCCCACCGTGCAGCTGCCAGGTCCCCTGCTCACTGGCCCTTGATGCCAGCTGCCCGGGGACCCCTTCAGGACCTGTGGGGAGTGTGGCGGGCCGGGGAGCCTCCCCTGGGACAGCACTGGATGGGCCGCGGTGGGTTTGTGCCTAGACCTGTCTCCCATGCAGACAGGTGAGGCTGGGGTCAGTAGATTGGGCTCCGCTGCTGACCTTGGTGACTTGGACAAGACACCACGACCCGCAGGGTCTCAGTTTCCTCTTCTGGGAGATGAGAGCCCTCTGGCCTCCTGCAGTCACTGGAGCATTCACAGGGCTCCTCCTGTAAACATGGCCAGCCTTCGTCTGCCACAAATGTCGTTCTTATTCCTTTAATGAGCTTTTACTGAGTACCTACTGCCTGCTTGGCTGGCCATGCAACCCCTCTCAAGGACAAAGGTTCTTGTTATGATTATAATTATCTCAACTCTAGTAACAAGGGAGACTGAGGTCCAGAGAGGGTAAATCCTTTGTGGCAGGCACCAAGCCAGCTGAGAGGGCGAGCCAGGACCCCAGCCCATGTGTCCCCCACTTCTGAGCAGCAGTGATTGCTGGAGGGGGCTTCCTGGTGGGTGGGGCTGGTGGGAGCCGACCACTTGGATGGGTGGTGGTTTGTAGGGACAGGAGTGTGTGTGCCTTGCACGTGCCTGCCTTATGATCGTCTCTGCATGTACCTGTATGAGAGGTGTGTGTGTGTGTGCACATATGCATGTGCACACACATGTATGTGCCTGTGTGTGTGTGTGTGAGAGAGTTTTGCTTTCGCATTCATTGCTGCTCAGAGGCCCCGATTCCTGTAAACCTCTTGGTCTGGTTTCCAGCAGACTGTGCGGCAGTGGCGATGGGCACCAAGACCTCGGCTGGGTCTGATTCGTGGCTTCCTATTCTCACTCCTCTGGCTGCAGTGGGTGGAGGGGATGTTAATGAGGGCAGGACACCTGTCCCCACTGCCAGCTGCAAGCTCGCAGGCTGTGGCATCTGTGGCATGAAGCCAACTGTAAGAGCCCGAGGAAAGTCACACACTACCTAGGCTGGCCAGGGCACAGCTGCCTCAGGAAATGTGGGTGCATCTTGGGACCCCTTCTCAGGGGTCACCCGGGTCCAACTGGCCGGAGTGAATGACTGGTGTAGAAATCCACTATCGGCATATCCAGCCATATGGCCCTGGGCTTCAGTTTCCCCTCCTGTAAAAGAGGGGTAGTAAGTCCTCAGTGCAGGGGACCATGCAGTCATTCATGCATCCATCGGTGAGGCTTTGGAGACTCAGCCATGAATGGGACAGTCCTCGTGGGCGCCAGCCTCTTCATACACCCATATGTGCTTCCCTGAGTGAGCACAGAGGCCTGAGCACGGACGTATCAAAGAGCAGTTGCTTCCCCACACCACTTCTGTTCCACCTGGAAATAACACTGACTAACCGTCTTTATGTTGGAGTGGCCAGATGAGTGAGTGGTCCTTTGTTAATCCTGCACCTACCCACATGTGGTGGGTACTTTTATTTTCAACCCATTTTGCAGATGAAGAAACTGAATCCCATTAGGGAACTTGCTCAGGATCCGCTGCTGGGAGGTGGTGAAGCGGGAATTCTAGTCAAGTAGGGACTGGCTTTAGAGCTGCTGCCCCAGATAGCCCTTCAGAGGCCTCCGTAGAAGGGGGTGGGGCTTCCACTCTGTCCCAGGAGGAGGGAGAGCCCTCAGACAAGAGGAACAGGCTGGAGGAAGGGAGAAAGCAAAGGTGAGGAGGTGGGACCGAGCGTGAGCGTGGCGTGTCAGGGGAGAGAGTGGGAAGAACCCCTTGTGGAGCAGCGTGAGGTGGGGATGAGGATGGAGAAGCCAGAAGGTCGGAGCACAGCGGTGCTTGAACGCAGCCGTGAGCACTCTAGGCTTTTCGGGCGGGGGGCGGGAGCAGGCGATGGGAGTCACAGGGGGAAGGGCAGAGTCAGTTCCTGGCTGGGTGACTTGCTCATATCGTCCTTGTCTCAGTCACCCAGTTGCTCAAGCTCCAAACCAGGCCATCATCCTTGACTCCTCTGTCACCCCTTATCGGACCACAGGGGTTGGGCTGAAACCAGCCACTTCCCCTCATCTCGTACCTCCTGCCCAAGCCTTGGCATCTCCGGTTACTGCAGGCCTCCTGGCTGATCTCCCTGCGCCTCTGCCCGGACAGCATCTGCTAACAATGGAAATCAGAGCACACCTCTCTTTCCCTGTCTCTCTCAACCCTCCAGAGAATCCCTGTTGCATTTAGAACAAAACGTGAGTCTCTGCCTGATCAGGCCCCCGCCGACCTCTTGACCTCACCACACACTACCCGCCACTCAGGTCACCCACCCATGCTGGCCTCTCTGCTCCTCTCACAAGGGTCATTCCCACCTCAGGGCCTTTGCCTGTGTTGGTCCCTCTGCCAGGAGTGCCCTTCCTCGAATCACTGGTTCCTTCTCATCCTTCAGGTCTCAGACTAAACATCGCCAGCTGACAGAGCCTTTCCAGATAAAGACCCGCTCCCTGGCCCCCTGCATACACATCACCCGTACACATACACGGCCTCTATCTCCTCACCCTTCACGAAGCTATAAATTTCCTAAACTCAGAGTCCTCGTCTCTTTTGTTTACTGCTGCATCCCACTGCCTGGCATATAGCAGGCACTTGGTGAATACTTGTTTTTTCTTTGTTTGTTTGTTTTTGTTTGGCTGCGGCCAGCGGCATGTGGGATCTTAGTTCCCTGACCAGGGATCGAACCCATGCCCCCGGCAGTGGAAGCTCAGAGTCTTAACCACCGGACCGCCAGGAAAGTCCCAGGTGAATACCTGAAGTGGAGAAATGAGTAGAGAGATCAGACTCAGTCTTTCTGTCTGTAAAGTGGGGCCTCATCAGAGCTCCCTGACAGGGAGGTGTGGCTCAGAGGTAATGCTTGCGCATAGCCGGAGTTCTTCTCCCCTCGTCCAAGTGCTCCCTGGAAGGAAGGACTGTCCTGCGAGCTCCTGGACTGGCACTGCCCAGTCCAGCCGGCTCTCTGCAGCTGGCTCTCTGCCCACAGGTCTCTGAGGATGGCTGAGGGCCTGGCCCCCAGAGCCCCAGCCCCAGGCTCATGCAAACTCTGTCTCCCGGCCCAGCAGCTGTGGCACCCTAATACAGCCTTTTTAAAAGAACTTTTGGGGTTGACTCATACTTCCTTTGTTCCCAGCTGGGTTCACTCAAGAGTGTTGCTGTTTTACAAGGCTGAGGTTTGACTCTGCTGTCTGCCTCAGTGACCCTGTAATGAGGATCATGCCCCTCCTCGAAAACCTCAATCTCAAGACAGTTGGGAAACAACTCTTTCTGGCGCTTGGGGCATTCCGGTTTGGAGAAACTGCTTTGAGGCTTCTGCGGGCAGTCATCATGTCTACCCCTTTGCCTCCCAGCCTAAGACTGCCTGAAACCCAGCAGAAAAAGGCACCTGCTGCCCTTGGGGGGCCATTTCAACATCACATGTCCCGTACTTTCCCTTCCTACCCCACAAAATAAGGCATTCCTATTCCCTGTCTTGCTCAGAAGGGTTTTTTTCTGTGCAGATGTGCACAGTGGTGCCCAGCCTTGATTTTCTAGAATAGTTCTACTTTCACAGAATTGTGATCCTTTTGGGAAAGCGGTTCATTACAGTACAATATATTGGCCCAGGTGTCTTTT
Source organism: Stenella coeruleoalba (assembly GCF_951394435.1). NCBI lineage: Eukaryota > Metazoa > Chordata > Mammalia > Artiodactyla > Delphinidae > Stenella > Stenella coeruleoalba. The sequence continues at coordinate 58,361,928 of NC_137161.1, forward strand.
ACAGCCCTGGAAGACTTTTCATGTAAATCAGGTCACACCATTCAGGGAGGAAGGAAACCTGGACTAGGCTTTGTGTCCCTGGTTTTGGTTTGAAAAATATGTTCTGTGAAGCCACACGTATACTGATCAGAGGTTGTCCTTGGCAAAGGAGAAAAGGTCGGCTAGAGCTTCCTGGTAATAACCACTCACTTTTGGGGGTAATATTTAACCCATTCTATCACATCTGCCCATGGAAAGGACTCAAGCTTTGGAGGCAGACTGACTTAGGGTCAGCCTCCTACTGGCTGTGTGGCCTTGGGCAAGTTACCTCACCTCTCTGAGGCCTGGCTTCCTTGGGGTAGATTTAGGGCACAGTTATCCCTGGATACTTCTTTTTTTTCTTGTTTGAAACTTCTTAAAAAAATAAAGATGAAATTCACGTAGCATAAAATTAACCATTTTAAAGTGAACAATTCAATGGTATTTAGCACATCCACAATGGTGTACAACCACCACCTTTATCTAGTTCCAAAACATTTTCAGCAGCCCAAAATGAGACACTGTACCCATGAGCAATCACTCTCCCCACTCCTTCAGTACTTTTAAGCATTAATTTGCATAATGCCGGACTTCCCTGGGTCTCCTAGGCTGAGTCCCTTGAAGAAGAGATGGTGTTTTCCAGCTGGGCCACAGCCAGTGACAACAGGCAACCTGCTGTCCATTTCATGGAGTTGCCTATCCTGGGGCTAGGATTCTGCTTTGGGTGTGTATGTGTGTGTGTACAGTTCTTTGAACTTTAACACAGGTAGACACTGTGTGATGTAACTACCACCACAGCCAGCTCACAAAATAATTCTAGCACCCCAAAAGTTCCCTCCTCATGCCCCTTTCTAGTCAGCCCCCTCCACCTCCCCCAGCCCCTGTCAACCACTCATCTGTTTTCTGTCCCTATAGTTTTAGCCATTCAAGAATGTCGTATAAATGGAATCCTACAGTATGTGAACTTTTAAGTCTGGCTTCCTTTGCCCACTGTAATGGATTTGAGATTCGTCCAAGTTGCTGTGTGTCTTAGTTGTCCATTCCTGGTTAAGGCTGAGTAGTATTTTGTGGTGTGGATGTACCGCAGTTTGCTTCTCCATTCACCTGTTGAATGACATCTGGGTTGTCTGCAGTTTGGGGCAATCATGAATAGACTGCCATAAACATCCGTGTTTTTGTGCGAACCTAAGTTTTCATTTCTCTAGGCTAGATTCCCAGGAGTGGGAACGCTGGGTTGTAACGTGAGTGTGTGTGATTCTTCTACGTTTGACCCTGGGTAAGTTAAACCACACCGGGCCTCAGTCTCTCACATCTGTAAAATGGGCGTAATAACACTGCTGCCTCATCAGGTTATTGTGAGGATGAAATGCAATGACGTTCATAAGGCATAGAGTAAATGTTCTAGCTCTTTTAGGGGTGTGTGGTCATCCATGTTTTGGGCCAACTTTTCACCTTCAGTGGGGGGGGTTACCAGCCAATGTTGGCATGAGAGCTGAGATGTGAGGATTTCCTTGGGACCAGAGGATTTCCCTTCTGGGGCCAGATGTTGAATTCCTGGGGAATTCATTTTCAAGTCTGGCTGCAGACAGAGGTCCTATCTGCAGGAGAGCTGTGAGTTAGGATGACCTCGCTCCTTAAATCCACAGAAGGGGAAACTGAAGCTCAGAGAGGGATGGAGTCTTGCCCAAGGCCACCCAGCCAGCCTGTGGCAGAGAAGGACCTGGCCCCAGGGCTCCTGATGTGCCAGCCCAGTGTAACCCCACCTTGGTTCCAGGGCCCAGTGTTTGATAAATGAGTGAATGAGTGAGTGAGAGCAGTGTAACAGGTGTGAGCACAGGCTCTGCAGCCAGCCTTCCAGGTTTTCACATCTAGCTCTTCCTCACATAGAACTGTGTGACTTGAGCATGTGTCTTGACCTCGCTGAAGCTCAATTTCTTTTTTTTTTAATTTATTTTTTAAAATATATTTATTTAATTTATTTATTTTTGGCTGTGTTGGGTCTTTGTTGCTGTGCGGGCTTTCTCTAGTTGCAGAGAGCAGAGGCTACTCTTCGTTGCGGTGCATGGGCTTCTCATAGCGGTGGCTTCTCTTGTTGTGGAGCACAGGCTCTAGGCGCACGGGCTTCAGTAGTTGTGGCACGTGGGCTCTAGAGCACAGGCTCAGTAGTTGTGGCGCAGGGCTTAGTTGGTCCACGGCAAGTGGGATCTTCCTGCACCAGGGCTTGAACCCATGTCCCCTGCGTTGGCAGGCGGATTCTTAACCACTGCACCACCAGGGAAGCCCCTAATTTATGTTTTTGAAGTACAGTTAATTCACAATGTGTGTTAGTTTCTGGTGTACAGCAAAGTGATTCCGTTTTTTATATATATATATATTCTTTTTAATATTCTTTTCTATTAGGTTTATCACAGGATATTGAATATAGTTCCCTGTGCTGTACAGTAGAACCTTGCTGTTGATCCATTCCCTGTATCATAGTTTGCATCTGCTAGTCCCCAACTCCTAATCCACCCCTCCCCCCTGCCCCTTGGCAACCACAAGTCTGTTCTCTATGTCTATGAGTCTGTTTCTGTTTCTGAGATAAGTTCATTTGTGTCATTTTTTAAGATTCCACATGTAAGTGATATCATATGGTATTTGTCTTTTTCTTACTTTACTTAGTATGGTAATCTGTAGGTCCATCCATTGTTGCTACAAATGGCATTATTTCATTTTTTATGGCTGAGTAATATTCCATTACACACACACACACACACACACACACACACACACACACACACACACATATGACATCTTCTTTATCCATTCATCTGTCGATGGACATTTAAGTTGCTTCCATGTCTTGGCTATTGTAAATAGTACTGCATTGAACATAGGGGTGCATGTATCTTTTTGAATTATAGTTTCGTTCAGATATATGTCCATGAGTGGGATTGCTGGATCATATGGAAACTCTATTTTTAGTTTTCTGAGGAACCTCCATATTGTTTTCCATAGTGGCTGCACCAATTTACATTCCCACCAACAATGTAGGAGGCAAACCTCAATTTCTTTATCTATAAAATGGGCATAATGATTGTGTGTACCAAATACAGTCATCAAGAGGCTTAAATGAGTTAAGTGTGCAAAAGCTCGTATCAGTGCCAGGCACACAGTAAGTGTCAATAAAAGCAACTTTCTTAATGAAGGAATTAATGACAGGAACATGGCAGGGTTGCAAATAGACTTCAGGGCATTGATGGATCTGCCAGAGACAGAACAGATCTGCTTCTCAGTGGTTTGTGATTTATTGAAAAGTCAAGGAAAACGTGGGTCAAGTCACGCCCAGGGCCCTGTTGCCAGCAGCTGAGAGTGCCCTGCCTTCTACTCAGAGCTGCACTGTCTAGCACGGCAGCCACTAGCCACATGAGATGACTGAGCACTTGAACTGTGGCTAATGTGAGTTGAGATGGGCTGTCAGTGTCAATACACTATGGATTTCAAAGACTCAGTATGTGCAAAGGTCCTGAGGCAGGAGGGTGCCTGGTGTATTTGAGGCACAGCAGGGAGGCAAGTGGGGTGGGAGTGGAGGAAACGGAGAGAAAGAGAGAGGAGATGAAGGCAGAGAGGTGACCTTGTGGTGTCTGTTCCTGTGTCTGTCCCCCCACTTGAGTGTTGCTCCTTTGGGGCAGGGGCTGGGTCTGCCCTGTAGGTCTTTATAACTCCAGAGGTCAGCACAGTGCCTGCCATATAGTAAGTGCCTGTTATATGCCTGGTGAATGAATGAATGCATGTCAGTGGGAACTGAGTGTAGCTGAGCCGAACTGAGCAGCCAGGAGGGAGAGGACAAATTTGTTGCCTGTTGCAGTGGCGACTGTGGTGTTGCCTGGATCCACCTTCTGGACTGAGGTGCTCACTCCACGGCTGCTGAGGAAGTTGGTGGCTGACTGACGGCACCCACCTGAGTCCCTCTCTGGAAATGACCCAAAGTCGTACATACCACTCCAATGACTGGCCTACGTGGAATACAAAGGTCCAGCCCTCTTTCCCCAGGTAGGACACCCCTGTGGGGCTGTTCCAGCTGGACCAGCATTCATTCATTCAACAAATATGTATTGAACAACTACAATGTCCCAGACATCGTTTTGGGGCCCAGCAGCAACTCCAGACAGACCAGGACTGTTTGTTTGAGGGATGTTGGCAATCAGGTTTTCAGACTTCACCAAGACCAACTCATCTCCCAGCCCCACCATTGCCAGCCCCACCCCCTGCCGCCGTGGCCAGGTGATCTGACTGTGCTTCAGCTCCCTGGGCTGGCCCGTAGAGGCCCTTAGAGGGTGTGGGCTCATGTTGGGGGGCGGTAAGAGAGCAGACCCAGGAAGCTCAGGGCTCTGGAGTCAGACAGATCCAGGCTCAAACTCTAGCTTAGTGCTTTTGCATCTCCCTGATGACTAATGACACTGAGCATCTATTCATGTGCCTATTGGCCATTTGTATATCTTCTTTGGAGAAAATTCAAGTCCCATTTGTAACTCGCGTTGTCTTTTTGTTACTGAGTTGCAGGTGTTCTTGAATATATTCTGGATACTGGACTTTCATCAGATATACGATTTGTAAATGTTTTCTCCCATTCTGTAGATTGTCTTGTCTTTCTTTATAATGTCCTTTGATGTGCAAACATTTTTAATTTTGATGAAGTCCAGTTTGTGTTTTTTCTTTTGTTGCTTGTGCTTTTGGTACCATTTCCAAGAATCTATCACCATATCCAAAGTCGTGAAAATCTATCCCTATGTTTTCTTCTAAGAGTCTTATCGTTTTCGCTCTTGTATGTAGGTCTTTGATCCGTGTTGTGTGTGGTATGAGGTAGGGGTCTAACTTCCATCTTTTGCATGTTGTTCCAGCACATTTACTGAACCGACTGTTTTTTCCTCACTGAATGACCTTGTCGACCCTTGTCAAAAAGCAGCTGGTCCTAGGTACATGAGTTTATGCCTGGACCCTCAATTCCACTCCCTTGATCTATTTGTCTCTCCTATGTCAGTACCACGTGGGTTTGATTGTTCTAGGCTTAGTGCCTTTTTGAGCCTCAGTTTCCTCCTCTGTAAAGTAGGGGTGGAGGTAGGTCCCCAGCAGGGGTTTGTGGATGAAATGAGCTGATTTAGATATAGCAGCTGGTACCATGCCTGGCCTGTAGTGGTCGTGGCAGAAGCAGTTGCTTTTATTATTATTATTAGCCTAGAAGGATGGTTCTTACTTTCAAAATGTAGGTTGTGCTTTGGGGCTCCTCCAGGAAGCTGGAAAGCGGCTGGCCACCTCGAGTATGCAGTGGAGAGCAGACATCACCATTGCTTCACAGGGCCCAGGAGTGCCGGTCATCATGCACTAAGGCATGAAACTCCACCTCTTCCTCCTGATCTCCTCTGAGCCCAGCCCAGAGCTAGCCTGCACTGCGGCTTCTATGGCTGGGGCCTGTGGAAAGGAGGACATCGTGCTCTGGCGTGGAGTCATGAAAAAGGGGTGCCAGAGACCAAGAAGCGACCAGAGACGGTCCTGAGATGGTCTGGTGATATTCTGTGATGAAGGAATAGGAAGCATGCTGGTCACTGGGTGGGGGCTGGGTGTTGGCTGGGCCTCAGAATCATTCTAGGTTCTCACTGCCTGAGATTCTGATGTAGGAAGGCTGTGGTGAGGCCCTGGAACCTAGAATTATCCCCCATCACTGTATTATTGAAAGAATTGTGCAGCGGACCCCCATTGCATCCACCACTTAGATTCTACAATGAAATTTACTCGCCATATGACGTATCTAGTCTCCTATCCTCCCCTCTGTCCACCCCTCAATCTACCTTACTTTTTGCTGACCTTCAAAGCAAGTTGCAGACATCTGTACACCCACTTATCCCTGTGTATTTTGTTAACTAAAGTTCAAGATATGTCTCTATTATTTTTTCTTTTTCTTTCTTTATTTTTTGCCTGAGTCAGGTCTGTAGTTTGCGGCACGCGGGCTCTCTAGTTGAGGCACCCAAGCTCAGTAGTTGTGGCACGCAGGCTTAGTTGCCCCAAGGCATATGGGAGTCTTAGTTCCCCGACCAGGGATCGAACCTGCGTCACCTGCATTGGAAGGCAGATTCTTTACCACTGGACCACCAGGGAAGTCCCCAAGATATGTCTTTTTGATAGAACCTGTACTTAAAAATGTTTCCCCAGGGAATTCACCCTGGTGAAGACCCAGGATAGTGGGTAAGACCCCACCTTATCTGGGGTCCTGATTATTGAAAGACACGGGAGAGGGATGCTTTGTTCCAGATGAGGATTGGAATCCCTGGCCCTACCTCTTACCAGCTGTGTGGTTTTGGGCAGGTCACATCACCTGTCCAAGCCTCAGTTTCCCCATCTATAAAATGGGCTTAAGAAAAGCACTTACTAAAGAAGATGTGGCACATATATACAATGGAATATCACTCAGCCATTAAAAAGAATGAAATAATGCCGTTTGTAGCCACATGGGCGGACCTAGAGATTGTCACACTGAGTGAAGTAAGTCAGAGAGAGTAAGGGAAATATTGTATGATATCGCTCATAAGCAGGATCTAAAAAGAAATGGTACAAATGAACTTACAAAACAGAAACAGACTCACCGACTTAGAGAACAAACTCATGATTACCGGGGGGAAGGGTGGGGGGAAGGGATAGTTAGGGAGTTTGAGATTGACATGTACACGCTGTTATATTTAAGCCTGCGAGCCACAACTACTGAGCCCGCGCGCCACAACTATTGAAGGCTGTGCGCCCTAGAGCCCGTGTGCCACAACTGAAGGCCACACACTCTAGGGCCTGTGTGCCACAATTACTGAGTCCGTGTGCTGCAGCTGCTGAAGCCCACACGCCTAGAGCCTGTGCTCAGCAACAAGAGAAGCCACCGCAATGAGAAGCCCTCTCACCGCAACGAAGAGTAGCCCCTGCTCGCTGCAACTAGAGAAAGCCCGCTCACAGCAACAAAGACCCAACGCAGCCAAAATAAATAAATAATAAAATAAAATAAAATGGATAACCAACAAGGACCTACTGTACAGCACAGGGAACTCTGCTCAATATTATGTAACAACCTAAATGGGAAAAGAATTTGAGAAAGAATAGATACATGGGATGGCTAGTGGGAAGCTGCTGCGTAGCACAGGGAAATCAGCTGGGTGTTTTGTGACGACCTAGAGGGGTGGGATAGGAAGGGTGGGAGGGAGGCTCAAGAGGGAGCAGAAACTAACACACCATTGTAAAGCAATTATACTCCAATAAAGATGTAAAAAAAAAAAAAAAGAATAGATATATGTATACCTGAATCACTTTGCTGTACACCTGAAACTATAACATTGTTAATCACCTATATTCCAATATAAAATAAAAAGTTTAAAGAAAAAGAAAAGCAAAGCACTTACATCTTAGGGTTTTCCTGAAGAGTCACAGACTCTGCACGTGAAGCGTCTGGCATGGTGTTTAGTACATAGTAAGCACTTGGCTAATGACAGTTTTGCCATTTTGTAGATGTTACTGCGTGGATAATCTTCCAGAACAAACTCTTTTCCTTGGGCACTAGGGTTTGGTTTTGTTCCTGGCAATCAGAAGCGTTTGGGGCCTGATCTGCCCAGGAACTGGTGAATGTGTAGGTTGAGTGTGAGGCCAAGGCCCAAAATTCCCCTTGCCTTACCTTTGTCCTCAAGGTGGCAGGAAACCCCCTTGCAGGAGTCTTTGATCTCACTGGGAAGCTGGGGCCCAGGAAGGCCCTACATAAGTGTGATTGGCCCCTTTATTGGGGCCTGTGAAGGCCAGTGTGTCACTGCTCCACCAGGGTTACCTGCCTGGCTGCTGTTGGCATCAGAGTTTAGACCCCTGATCTGCTGGTGAGGCGGACTCAGACTCAAGTATTTATGGTTCAAGACAGAATGCAGTGAGTCTGTAGATGCCAGCAGTGGCTCTCAGCAGGCGGTGATTTCACGCTCCAGGGGACATTGGCAATGTCTGAAGGCACTTTTTTGTTTGTTTTGCGGTACGCGGGCCTCTCACTGTTGTGGCCTCTCCCGTTGCGGAGCACAGGCTCCGGATGCGCAGGCTCAGCGGCCATGGCTCACGGGCCCAGCCGCTCCGCGGCATGTGGGATCCTCCCGGACCGGGGCACAAACCCGTGTCCCCTGCATCGGCAGGCGGACTCTCAACCAGTGCGCCACCAGGGAAGCCCTGAAGCCACTTCTGATTGCCACCTTGAGGAGAGTACTACTGGCATCTAGTGGGTGGAGGCCGCGGATGCTGCTCAACATCCCACAGGGCACACAGGACAGCTCCCTCAACACAGGATTACCCCGCCCCAAAAGTCAGTGGGGCTGAGGCTGAGAAACCCTGGATTAGGGGTGTCAGCAGCCTGGTCTGGAAGGGAGGGGTTGACTCCAGTTGTGGGCTCAAGAATGGCTCCCTGAAGAGAAGTGGTCTTGGTGGTGGCAGGCATGTGGTGACTGAGTTAGCTGGGAGAGACTGGGGGAAGGCATGTCAGGCAGAGAACAGCATAAGCAAAGGTACTGAGACATCTTTTTTTTTTTTGGCGGTACGCGGGCCTCTCACTGTTGTGGCCTCTCCCGTTGCGGAGCACAGGCTCAGCGGCCATGGCTCACGGGCCCAGCCGCTCCGCGGCATGTGGGATCTTCCCGGACCAGGGCACGAACCCGTGTCCCCTGCATCGGCAGGCGGACTCTCAACCACTGCGCCACCAGGGAAGCCCCTGAGACATCTTTGATGGGGAGATGGGCGATAGTGTGGAGAGTGAGATGGCAGATGTGGTTCAAGGAGCATGAAGTTTGGGGTCAGATGGACTTGGGTTGAGTCCTGGCTCCACCCCTCGCTAGCCGTGTGGCCTCAGCCTTGTCATTAGCCTGAACCTCAGTTTCATCATCTGTAAAATGGGGGTAAGAAGTGAGGTTATGTAGGTACAGCCTCCTATATCCCCACTCCTCTGTTTGCACTCTGTGTCCCAGCTGTTCTGATATCCTGGCAGTTTGCTCAATGCTTCCTGCTCGCTCTCCTTTCTGGGCCCTCCTTGTACATTTTGCTCTACCTGGAGGGATGCTCATATTCCAGGTGGAGGAATGACACCATAGGAGGTTATAAACTGGGACACCCCTCAAGCTCCATGCGTGTTGCTGGCAGAGTGATCTTTCCAAAACACTAGTCTGAACATATCAGTGCCCAGTGTGTGTGTGTGTGTGTGTGTGTGTGTGTGTGTGTGTGTGTGTGTGTGTGTCCGTGTGTCCGTGCACACACACACACAAATTTGAAGGCCAAGAGAATGGTGGGAAATTCCCAGGCCTTTACTTCAACTCCCTTCCCCATCACTTTTCTGGCCTTCAGGTGCCTTGGGGAAGGCCAGTGGGGACTCACCAGGCTTGAAGGGGGTGGGATTCTCTCTTGGTTAAAATCTCTGCTTCCTTCTGAAGTTAGAAGCCTGGTTACTCTACAACTTAGGGTTGAGGTATAGAGGCCAGGATCCCACGGAGGCTACTGCCAGAGAGGCTGTGGGCAAGCCACCTAGCTTCTGTGAGCCTTCGTTTCCCCCTTTGTAGAACAGTATTTACAGGGTGTGGGTACATGGGATACTCCCTTTAAAGCTCTTAGGTCAGAACCTGGCTGAGTATTTCTTAGCTGCTTTATAAAAATCGACCTCTTGGTGAATACCCTCTGTGAGCCAGGTATTGCGGGAGGCCCTGGGAGGACAAAGTCTTCTGACAACTGGTCTTGATTTACAGGATTGCTTGGTTTAGGATTTGTGGATTTGACTGATTGGGGACATGCAATTTTTAGGGAGCAATTCCATTTCTAGAAAGTTATCTGAAACATGCACAAAGATTTAGCTCTAGATAGGTTCACAGTAGCGACTTATAAAGTGAAAAACTGGAAATAGCCTAATGTCCACCTCTAGGATATTGGTTAGGTAGGTGATGAGACAAATAGAATCTTAACGCAGTCATTCAAGAGGACGCAGAGGGATATTTGTTGATATGGAAAGATGTTTATTATTAAGTGAAAGTAATATACAAAACAATATTTGTGTATAAAAATATATATACACATGTATATAGTTTAAAACCTGAATGCTAATACACCAATAGTGGGTAGATATCTCTGAGTGATTTTTACAATTCTTTTCTTATTCTAGATTTCCTTTTCTAAATTTTCTACAATGAACGTGCATTCCTTTTGTGAAAAATATAGTAATATATCTTATTAACTTTTAAAGTATTTTGTTATTAAAATATAATAAATAAAAATAGTAATAAAAGAAAGGGCAATTTTACTAGCTGTTCCTGTCCCTCTTTACAGCCTTATCTCTCGACTCGATTCTTGATAACTCCCAATAAACATAGGCTCACCATTGCTACAATCCATTTCAGTATTTGCAGGTTATTTGTTAGCCTCAGAGAACCGTACTAGGCAAGGCGATATAAAGATGAATACTCACATTCTCCAGATGATTTGCGTGCACGCCAAATTTTGAGGTGCCTGGAAACAGGGAGTTCTGTACCTCCCTCCATTTATTTTTTCTCTTTTAATTCATTTCATCCATTCCTAGCTTGCGGGTCGGTTATTTACTTTACGTACGCCTGCGCACTCCTGGGGTGGGAGTGGGGCCGCTCTGTCCGGCGGCCCCGCCTCCCAACGCCGACCACTGGCCGGCTCCGCCAGCGCGCCCTGATTGGTGGCTGCGGACCGGGTCTCGCCGCTCATCAAGGTTGGCGGGAAAGAGGAGGCGGGGCAGAATGGCGGCGGCGCCCACTGCCTCCTCGCCCGGCGGGTGCCCCACGTCTGTGAGGCTGCCGCGGTCGCCGCCGCTCAAGGTTCTGGCGGAGCAGCTGCGGCGCGACGCGGAGGGCTGCCCGGGCGCGTGGCGGCTGTCGCGGGAGGCGGCGGGCCGCGGGCCGCTGGAGCTGACGGCCGTATGGATGCAGGGCACGGTGCTGGCGGCGGGCGGCGGCGAGGCGCGGCTGCGGGACCCGAGCGGGGCCTTCTCGGTTTGCGGCCTGGAGCGGGTGCCGCGCGGGCGGCCCTGCCTCGTCCCAGGTAACAGCCGGAGTCGACATCGCGCGGCTGACCCTGGGTTTGTACCGCCCGAGGGCGGGGCCTGGCCGTCCCACCTCCCGGTGTTTGCGGTGCCGGTCCCCCGCCTCGATACCCTTTCTTCCCTCCCCTCCCCAGCCAAGCGCCACCCAAGCAGTTCTGATGATACGCATCACCTGCAGCCCATTCAAAAAATAGTTTCCGAGGACTCCACCAGCCCTCCCAGCTGGAGTCTCCGGGGGAGGGACCCCCAGCATGTGTATTTGTTAACAGAGTCCCTTCCCCACGGGTGATTTTTTTTCTCCCTATCAAGTTTTGGAAAATATCATAGTGGGGAACTTGGTACATCCCTAACGACTCTACTCAAATGTACCTTCCTTTGGGAAGCTCTCCCCAGTTCCCAGGAATGAGGAGCCCTGCTGTACCCCTTCTTCGTGGGACTGTCTTAGGCTGTAGTTCACTACTGTTTCCTTTTAAACCAGTGGTGTGCAAATTTGAACATGCATCAGACTCACCCTGAGGGCTTGTTAAAACTGAAGGCTGGGCACCACCCTCAGAGTTTGAGTCTGTTGGTCTGGGCGGGGCTGAGAATTTGCATTTCTAACCAGCTTCCAGGTGCTGCTGGTGCCGGTGGCCTGGGGGCCACACTTTGAGAACCACTGGGCCAGACTACGGCAGGGCGGGCTCTGTGTCTTTCTGACAACTATTCTCAGTGTTAGGTTGAACTTTTTCTGGCCCTGGCCCTTTCTGGCTGAGCTCCCAGGAGCACTTTTCTTAACCTTTCTGGACCTCTTACCAAAGGGACCAATAATTCCTGCCCGTTGTGTGGATTCAATACATTTAAAAAATGTCCTTACCACAGCTCCTAGGCCATAGTGACCAATGTTCTTTTACTAGGCAGTGCTCCTGCACGCTTGTCACCCCACCCTGGCGCCATCCTTCAGCCTCCCTCTCTGTCTGCCCTCCATTGCAATGTTAGTCTAGCACAAGATCGGCAAACTACAGGCTGCCACCTGTTTTTGCACGGCCCGTGAGCTAAAAATGTTTTCAAATGGTTAAAAAAAAACAGAAGATTTCATGACATGGGAAAAGTATCAATATATGAAATTCAAATATCCGTGTCCATAAGTAAAGTTTTATTGGGGCACCGTCATTTAGGTATTGTCTAGGGCTGTTTTCCCATTACAGCTACAGATCTGAATAGTTGCAACAGAGACGCGATGGCCTCAAAGCCTGAAATATTTAGTATCTGGCCCTTTACAGAAAAAGTTTGCCACCCTTGGCGTAGCATGTAGCACGAGCTGTTTGGTGTGCTGGTCCCCAGGCAGTGCTCTTTGAAGGCAAGCTGGGGCTGTCTCCCATGTCTGGCCCCAGCCCTGGCATAAGGTTGGCACCAGTAGGTACCTGAGTGGGCATTGCACGTTGGTGAACCCATCTGACTTACCTACTGGCCTGTGTGCCTGGGCCGTACCATTTCCTCTTGCTAATTAATACCAGGGCTTGATTGACAAGTCTGACGCTGGCTTCAGGTAGGGAGCCTGAAGAGTAAGCAGGCCACTGAAACACAAAGTGATGTCGTGGGCGCAGAAGAGGGACAACTGATCCAGGCCTGTATGGTCGGGGTGAAGGCCTGATAGAAGGGAGCGGCGTGATGGGGAAGGAGAAGGAGAGACAGTGGAGAGACACTCTGGCTGGGGGAGAGAGTGTGGGTAGAATGAACCAGACTAGTAACCAGGTGGTCTGTTCTCTGGAGGAAAGAGCTCAGGCCTTTGAGTTCACCCGTATAGTTGTGTTATACGCCTTGGTGTATGTAGGTTTTGAGTACGTGGATTCTGTGTTTACCTCGCCTGTTGGGCCTGTCTGTGGGCTTGTTCTTCCTTTCCAGGGTCTTCAGTCATTTTCTGAGGGCTCCATCTCCACCAGCTTTTTAGGCCCATTCAGAGGGTATGACAAGTGTATTTTCAGAATGAGCCTCTGTCGCTGAGGAACCCCACGTTACTTGCTCAGGTAGAATGTAGGGATGGGCTCAGGGAAACCTTAGTACGCCGTGCCAGGAGCTGATAGACCAGAGGGTAAGGTGTCAGCCTGCCTGGCTTCCTTCAGTCAGAGCCCCAGGCCCGAGTACCAACCCAGTCCTGATGTTGGAAGCAGTGTGATTAAAGCAGCCTCGCAGGGGCACTCAGTGGGGGCTGGCGACGTGCCTGCTCTTCCTGCTGTGTTTGGGGTTTTTTACACAGTTGAGTTTTGTGTGGTTAAGACTGGCCATTTTTGCTTTCAAGGAGAGCCACTTCCCCAAGGGAATGGGAATAGCGTCGTGGTTAATATGTCACTAGATCCTTGTGATGGCAGCCAGCCCTCTTGTTGATTTGCTTGTGTATGCCCAGCTGGCGGCAGGAGGTGGCAGGCATTGGTCCCAGGCAGTTGCAATAACGGTGGCATGGGGGTGCTACCACCTGCCCAGCTCTTTTGGCAACATAAAGGGAAAATTGGATTTGCTTTGGGGCTGTCAGGGGTTGTCTTTGCAGAAGGGGGACCAGTCCTGTGCACAGAGACCAGTCACAGGCTCTGGCATGGAGCAAGGAACAGGGAGAAGAGAAAAGCTCGGGTTTTCAGGCCCCGCCTTAGAGCAGTCTGTCTAATTACAACTCTTTCTCTGATGTGAGAGACTCTTCCACTCTTTGGGCGTGATAGCTTTATGCAGTGTGCTGTGATTTTGTTTTAGCATTTTATTTTAATATTTGTTTATTTGGTTGTGTGGGGTCTTAGTTGCGGCTCACTGGCTCCTTAGTTGGGGCACGTGAACTCTTAGTTGTGTTATGCATGTGGGATCTAGTTCCCTGACCAGGGATCGAACCCGGGTCCCCTGCACTGGAAGTGCGGAGTCCTGTCCACTGCGCCACCAGGGAAGTCCCTGTTTTAGCATTTTAAAACCAGAAACCAAAGAAGATACAAATGTCATTCTCCAGGTTAAATGCGGAATTTGTTGGCAATATATGTATTTTGACCACTAGCTGCCTTGGCACTTTGGTATCTACTCTCTGCTTTTTTTTTGTCTCCAGTTTGCCTCCCTGATAAATTTAAGCCCTCTCAAGGACTTCAGGTGTCTGTTTTGTTTTTATCTTCTCTATCAATGTGAACTTTACCACTGAGCTTTTCTTCTTCTAGGAAAGTATGTGATGGTGATGGGAGTGGTTCAGGCCTGCAAACCGGAGCCATGCCTGCAGGCTGTGAAGATGACAGATCTTTCTGATAATCCCCTCCATGAAAGCATGTGGGAGCTGGAAGTGGAAGATTTACACAGGAATATTCCTTAGAGGATGTTGGAAACGTCGATAAAAACAACCGAAATTCAGAAACAACTTAGGTTCTTATACCGTATGGATTTCATGGACATCACTCAATATGTATTTCTCAAAAGTTTATCAGAGAGCTTTGCTTCGAGGAGTCTGGATGTAGGATTTCTAAATGCTGGGACACTCCAGTGAACTCAGCCCCTGCTGCCCCTTGCTATGACTGTTTGCTGATGAAAAGCAGATGTTTTGTTCTCTTTTTCCTCTCCTTTTTTTTTTTTTTTTTTTTTTTGCTTTATGTGTGTTAATTCTCTCTCTCTAAAGCACACAGAAATCTCATGTTGCATTTTCCAAGTTTTACAAGTGATGATACTTTTTCCATTACCACTGCAACCCTACTTTACGAGGCAGAATTTGAACCTCAGTCATTGTCAGAAGAGAGTAAAGTGTGTGGTTATGGGCAGGAAAAGAGGCTGCATAAAAAAGGAATGACCTCATGGCTCGGCAGTCTTCTCCATCAACAGCTCCGTATCCAGTTTGCAAGTCAAACGGCATTTTCTAACTGCAGGCACTGGGGCCTCTCAAAGACACAGCCCTCTTTCTGCTTCAGACACCACTCAGCCCTAAATGTGTAAGGTCCATTCCCTGCAGATGCGGACGACGATGTCTGCCCTTCTTCCTTCACTTAGGGCTGTTGAAACACTCTCAGAATTTCTTGTTGAAACTAAAAATCAAGACTAAGAACAACTTCCAGGCATGAACTCAACTTCTGCCTCATAACTTTTGGTGAGATGCTGTGAGGAGGCAGCCTCCTGGTTAGAGTCTTTATGTTGTTTTTGGTAGGGAATGTCCTTCTGTTGTGATTGTGTTCAGTGTTGGGTGGCAGCTCTTCACTCCTTGCACAACCTTCACTTTGCTGTAAATATCAAGGGGGTCGGGTTATGCTCCTCATTGCTGTGGAGTTTTGCTGGATTATTTATCTCTACCACTAGTAAATTGTTTTCTATGCCGTATTTTTTAAAATAGATTTTATTTTTTAGGCGGCTTAGATTTCTAGAAAAACAAAAAAGATCAGAACCTATAGAGATGACCTTTACATGCCCTCCCTCAGTTTCCCCTGTTATTAACATCTTGCACTGGTGTGGTACCTTTGTTAAAATCGATGAGCCAGCATTGATACGTTATTATTAATTAAAGTCCATTGTTTACTTAGGGGTCATGCTTTGTGACGCACAATAGGCATAATATCGCGTATCCACTGTTACAGTATCATACAGAATAGTTTTGTTGCCCTAAAAGTCCTCTGTGCTCCACCTAATCATCCTTCCCTCCACCGTAACCCCTGGCAACCACTGATTTTTCTACTGTCTCCATAGTTTGCCTTTTCCAGGATGTTATATAGTTGGAATCACACAGTCTATAGCCTTTTCAGACCAGCTTCTTTCAGTTAGCAATATGCATTTAAGGTCCCTCCATGTAGTTTTGTAGCTTGATAGCTCATTTCTTTTTATCCTAATCCTCCACTGGATGGATGTACCCTAGTTTGTTTATCCATTCACTTATTGAAGGACATCTGCTTGATTCCAGTTTGTGGCAATTATTAATAGGGCTGTTGTAAACACTCGTGTGCAGATTTTGTGTGGACATAGGTTTTCAACATACCAGGGTAAATGCCTGGGAGCGTGATTGTTGGTTACACGGTCAGCCTGTGTCTAGCCTTGTGAGAAACGGCCAGACTGTCTCAGACTGCCATAACTAAACACCATAGAGCTGGGGCTTAAAAACATCCGACATTTACTTTTCAAAGTTCTGGAGGCCAAAGTCAAGGTGCTGCTTCCTGTTTCACAGGTGGCTGTCCTCTCACTGTGTCCTCACATGGTACCAGGGGGCAAGGTTGCTCCCTGGGGTCTCCTGTAAGGGCACTGATCCCGTTCACCTCCCAAAGGCCCCACCTCTATACCATTACACTGGGGGCTAGGTTTCAACGTATGAACTTGGGTTAGGGAGAATACATATTCAGTCTATAGCACTTTGGAGGGGACATATTCAATCTATAGCACTACCTTCCAACGTGGCTGCACCATTTTGCTTTCCCATCAGCAGTGTACGGAGTTCTTGTTCTGCAGCCTCACCAACATTTGATGTTGTCAGTGTTTTGGATGTGCCATAGTTTTAAACTCTAGCATTTTCTTTTAAAGGTGGGAAAATTGGAAAGTGTGCACTGTTTTTTTGTTTTTATAATAAACTTATTTTTGGCTGCGTTGGGTCTTTGTTGCTGCATGTGGGCTTTCTCTAGTTGCAGCGAGCGGGGTCTACTCTTCGTTGCAGTGCACAGACTTCTCATTGCAGTGGCTTATCATTGTGGAACACAGGCTCTAGGCGCATGGACTCAGTAGTTGTGGCTCGTGGGCGTAGAGAGCAGGCTCAGTAGTTGTGGCACACGAGCTTAGTTGCTCCGCGGCATGTGGGATCTTCCCAGACCAGGGCTCGAACCTATGTCCCCTGCATTGGCAGGTGGATTCTTAACCACTGCGCCACCAGGGAAGCCCCCAAGCCCTTCATTTGTCATTAAACTTGCTGTGTGACTGAGAGCAAGTTACCTACCTTCTCTGTGCTTTAGTTTCCTTATCTATAAAATGTAGATTATACCGAGCTCACAGCACTGTTGTGAAGGTGTGTGTAAATCACTTTTACATGTGTCTGGCACATGGTAGGCCCCAAATGATTGTTGCTGGGAAGAGCAGTAAGTTCCTACTCACATCCATTAGTTGCCTCTTTAAAATTTTATATATTTTTATTATTTTTACTTTTTTCTTGTTTTTGGCCACACCACACGGCTTGTGGGATCTTAGTTCCCCGACCAGGAATTGAACCTAGGCCCTCGGCAGTGAAAGTGCAGAGTCCTAACCACTGGACTGCCAGGGAATTCCCTATATACTTTTAGAATAGCTTTAGATCCACAGAAAAATTGCAAAGACAATACAAAGAGTTCCCATACACCTGCACCCTGTTTCCTTTATTAACATCTTACATGAATATGACACATTGGTTACAATTAGTGAACCAACACTGAGATGTTATTAACCAAACTCTATCCTTTATTCAGATTCCCTTAGTGTTTTTCCTAATGTCCTTTTTCTGTTCCAGGATCCCATCCAGGACACCCTGTGACATGGAGTCATCTTGTCTCCTTAGGCTCCTTCTGGCTGGGACGGTTGACCAGTTGCTTTTGATTACATTGACATTTAATTTTGATGTAGTCCATGGCATCTCTATTATAGGATTCTTAGGTCAACACTATTCCAAAACTAGTGTGGGTTTCCCAATAGTAGCCCCTGAGCTGGGTGTGTGGTAGCCTCCCGAAGACCTTGAAACCGAAGTCGACCCTACTGAGGTTCCCTTATGTGATGCCTGCTCTTCTGCTAGAAGACTGACCCAGGCTGCTGAGAACCATATCCTGCCCACTTCGTCCTCACCTAACTTCTGGTAACAAATGCCTGATTGAAAATCGCTGATTGGGCCGGTATCGTCGCCTGGGCAGCGAACAACCTCAGGAGTGTGGGAGGTGGGAAAACGAGGGTGCCCCATGTTTTTCCGACAGTCCGCGCAGACTGCCGACGGCTCCCGGTGGCTCCGAGCTGGCGGTGTGCCATCAGCATGTTAGCTGTTAGCTGAGCTGTTGCGGTTTCCCTGAATATTAAGAACTCTCACTGTTTCGGCTAGCGTTTCCTCCTTGACATCACCAATGAAAATGCATCTCGGGCGGGGGTTTTAGTTTCCTGATGCCAAATCAAAGCTGGTTTATCAGCAAGCTCCCCTCACCAGACAAGGGCAGGCTGTGTGCTCTGGCTGCAAAGCTTCCCTTTTGAAATTGGCTCTTTTCTAAGAACTGAAAATAAGCACCCTGGGCTGTGACTTCACTTTTCTTGGAACTGCTTTACATTATAAGAAAAAAAAAAACAAAAAACCCTCATTTAGCTAGTTTTGGATCACTGAGTTCCCTAATTCTTTCTGTTGCCTATTCTTGTAAAGCTGAAGTTTTACCGCAAAATTCTTATGCATCAGGTGAAGCAGGAAGGAGAAGGAATGACCACATGAAAAAGTCGAGTGTTTTGTCTCCTGGCCTGTTGTGTGTGATTTAATGGTGAGAAGGCAAAGAACCTGGGGAACACACCGCGGACAGAATCATCTTCGAACCCCAGGGATCCAGCTGCGACTGCGCGGCCCTGAAATCCGCTGGGTCACCAGATGGGCTAGGCTGGTGTTACTAAACCTCAGGTCATGGTCCAGATTCACTGAGCAGCTGCCTGTGTGTCAGGATGAGGGGAAAACACACATCCTCGGCCATAGTGACCTACATTTAGCAGACATCGTGGAGCCTGTGCAAAGGATGACTTTCAGGGGCCCCTGCCTGCTGAGGATGAGGGAGAGAGAGGCTTAGCCACACCTGAGCAGTCCTGGTCCTGCTCTTGCCTATCTGACCTTGGGCTTTTTTTTTTTTTTTTTTTTTTTGCGGTCCGCGGGCCTCTCACTGTTGCGGCCTCTCGCGTTGCGGAGCACAGGCTCCGGACACGCAGGCTCAGCGGCCATGGCTTCACGGGCCCAGCCGCTCCGCGGCATGTGGGATCTTCCCGGACCGGGGCACGAACCCGTGTCCCCTGCATCGGCAGGCGGACTCTCAACAACTGCGCCACCAGGGAAGCCCTGACCTTGGGCTTGGAGGTCAGTCTGTGAAGTGGATGGTACGTGGTAGGGTCATGGAAACTGGATTAGATGCCCCTTCCTAGTGCGGTTTGTAGACAGACACATAAATTGTTCTGAAATGTCTGTTAGTATCTCTGTCCCTGTCGGAGGGGCCTCCGGTGATGTGACTGTATCTTATTTATCTGTCTCCGTACATGCATAGCACACACGGCAGTCAGTAAATGTTCCGTGAATGGCTGGTTTTTAGGTAGGAAGGCAGAGGAAACACACGTGGAAAGGCACCATGTTCTTGAATTTACACTCAGCACTCCAGAGTTTCCAAATGCCAGGAGCCCCGTGACAGGCCGTCTAAGAGGGCCTTTTGAATCAAGCTTCTTTGGTAGTTTATAATCGGCCTGAGGGTGCATGCCAGAATGTTTGAGAGCCCTCTGAAGTACAAATAGGGAAGACTTGGTAAAAAACATAAAAGGAAAAGGAGAGAGACAGCTGAGTCAAAATAAAAGATTCATGTGGTTTGGGCAGAATCTGAAATTATAGTCCTATGAGAATCATGGAACATCTCTTGATAAAGAATGCAAATTCAAGCAAGGGTTGCACGCCAGGGACTGGGCTAGGAGCTTTCCCTTGTGTTACTTCATTCTGTGTCAGTGCCCCTGGGAGGTGCTTTCCCCCTCCTCTGGGAAAAGTGCCACCAAGGAATGGAGCCCTTTGCCCCAGGACATCTGGCCAGTAGGCTATGGCAGAGACGGGTCTCAGGCCAGTTGGTGTCCCTCGCCGTGGGAGAGGTGGCCAGGGCCTTCATTCTGAGAAACTCGTCAGATCCTCTGGGAACGTTAGGTCTTTACTCCTCGGTGCTAGCACCCTCTGCTGGTGTGTCCCGGGCAGAGCTGCCCCGTTCCATCAGAAACGGGCTGACAGCCAGTGACCTGAATGAAAAGCCACAGAAGGAAGCAAAGGAACAAATGGGGCCACGAGCAGTTTCGAGGCTGTCCACCCCGGCAGTTTCGCCCATTATCGCCGAGCCCTAATGGGGTGGGTAGAGTTTGGCAACCAGATGGCTTCTGATGGTCCCACTTTTGAATCTCAGCCCTGCTGTTTATTAACTGGGTGACCTTGGGTGAGTCACTTCACCTCTCTGAGCCTTATTTCTGTTATCTGTAGAAAAGGGATGGTTTGGGGTCAGAGAGGTGAAGTAACTTGTCTACGTGGCTGTTATAGAATCCAGTCTTAGCAGGTGCTCAAAACATTTTCACTTCACTGTTCTTTCTGTCACCAAGCACTTCCTGAGAAGTTCCAGGCTCGGTGACACGAAAAGTCACATGAACAAAAGACATGTGGTTGTCTCTCTGCCCTCCCACTCTGCCTCATCTCTCCTTCTTACCGCCCAAGAAATTTCCCTACTTTTAAGGACTCCTGTGATTAGATTAGGCTCACCAGGGCAATCTCCCCATCTCCAATCACATCTGCAAAGTCCCCTTTGCTTTGAAAGGTAATGTATTTTTACAGGTTCCAGGGGTTAGAACATGGACACCTTTGGGGCAGGGCATTCAGCCTACCCAGCCTGCCCTCTGCCCCACAAAGATGCACGTCCATCCCAAATGCAAAATACATTCACCTGGTCCCAAGGTCCCCGAAGATCTCATCCCATTTACAGCACAACTCAGTCCCACATCTCAGCCAAATCTCATTATCTAAATTATCTGTGTCTGGTGGGGGGAGGGTCTGGACGTAATTCATCCTGAGAGCAGTTCCTTTCCATCTGTGAACGTGTGGATCCCAAGAAACAAGTTAATCTCCCAAAATACAATGGGTGGCAACCCAGAGGGGATGCAGTCTAGCTCTGTCCCTGATCCAAGGGGACCAGAGATGTGTTATGGGCCAGAAAAAGAAGAAGAAAGAAGAAACAATGAGGCTCTAGCACCTGAAAATAACAAAATACTAAGTAAGCTTCTCTTCCACCTGGGCAAGAAGGACGAGGAGAGGAGTTTCTCTGAAGGTCTGTTAGCACCTAATTCTGTGTCCACTGAGGAAGAAGCAGAAGCAGAACTTCTCATCAAACAGGTAGTGCTTGTTTTAAAACGTCAGTCAGACTCAGGCCCTGCCCTGGGGTCTTCAGGGTACAACTGCGCTGCCTCTGGTTGCAGACTTTCCCAGAGAACCGCCCAGCCTGGGCCTCCCGCACGGCAGCCTCAGGGCTGATTACCAGCCCCACTGGGCTGCTTTTAGCCTCTTCTCTACCCGCATCTTTATTTATCTATTTAATTGAAGTATAGTTGATTTACAATGTCGTGTTAATTTCTACAGTTATACATATATATTCTTTTTCATATTCTTTTCCGTTTCGTTTATCACAGGATATTGAATATAGTTCCCTGTAGGACCTTGTTGTTTATCCATCCTATATATAATAGTTTGCACCTGCTAATCCCAAACTCCCAATCCATCCCTCCCCCACCCCGCCCTCCCCTTGGTAACCACAAGTTTGTCCTCTGTGTCTGTGAGTCTATTTCCATTTTGTGGATAAGTTCATTTGTGTCATATTTTAGATTCCACATATAAGTGATATCATATGGTATTTGTCTTTCTCTTTCTGACTTCATTTAGTATGATAATCTCTAGGTCCATCCATGTTGCTGCAAATGGAATTATTTCATTCTTTTTTTAAAAATTTTTATTTATTTTTGGCCGCGTTGGGTCTTTCTTGCTGCACACAGGCTTTCTCTAGTTGCGACGAGTGGGGCCTACTCTTTGTTGCAGTGCATGGGCTTCTCATTGCAGTGGCTTCTGTTGTTGCAGAGCATGGGCTCTAGGCGTGAGGGCTTCAGTAGTTGTGGCTCGTGGGCTCTAGAGCCAGGCTTAGTAGTGGTGGCGCACGGGCTTAGTTGCTCCGCAGCATGTGGGATCTTCCCGGACCAGGGCTCGAACCCATGTCCCCTGCATTGGCAGGCGGCTTCTTAACCACTGCGCCACCAGGGAGGTCCTTTCATTCCTTTTTATGGTTGAGTATTATTCCATTGTATATATATACACCACATCTTCTTTCTCCATTCATCTGTGTATGAATATTTAGGTTGCTTCCATGTCTTGGCTACTGTATTGTAAATAGTGCTGCTATGAATACTGGTCTGCCAACGTCTTTAATTTGAATCCGCATGGGTGGGGCTCAGGAAAATATAAGCATTAGAAAGCTCTCCAGGCAAGTCTTATAATCAACCAGGTGTAGCAGCTGCAGATCTACAGCTTCTTAGCTTGGAGGCACCTGGCGGAAGTCAGAGCTGCCCCCGCACTTGTTGACTGCTGAGCGCTTTGCCTCCTCGGTTGGGGATCCTGCGTCCAGGGGAAATGGGCCTTGGCCAGAGGAAGGACAAATGAAGAACTCAGGAGCCCATAGGACCAGGACCAAGGGGGCCACTCACCCCCCAGCTTCCCTGAAGAGGAGGAGAAACAGAGGATGGAAAAAGCCAACAGGGAGGAACTGGGCCGGACCACCTACAAGCACTCTTGGACGTCCTGAGGCATCCTCGGTGCTGCGCTGCTGCTAATGATGTCGTAAGGTAGTGATATTCCGTTTCCTTTTTTTAAAAAGTGAGCGCATTTACAGGAAAATGTTAAGTGAACGGTAGTGGGGGGCGGTACGTGAACAACCCATGTTTGGACAGCCCGTGTGCTTTGACTTGATGCTGTCCACTATGGTAGCCACTGGCCTCAGGTAGCTACTGAGCACTTGACATGTGGCGGGTACCACTGATAGGGTTGCCAAATTTAGTAAATAAAAATACAGGATGGGCTTCCCTGGTGGCGCAGTGGTTGAGAGTCTGCCTGCCGATGCAGGGGACACGGGTTCGTGCCCCGGGCTGGGAAGATCCCACATGCCGCGGAGCGGCTGGGCCCGTGAGCCATGGCCGCTGAGCCTGCGCGTCCGGAGCCTGTGCTCCGCAACGGGAGAGGCCACAGCAGTGAGAGGCCCGCGTACCGCAAAAAAAAACCCAAAAAACAGGATGCCTCCCACTCCTTAAGCACGGGCGGTGTGTGGTAACTCCATTCCAGAGAGGACACCGTCGGGGTGGGGGGAGGAGGATAAGAGTAAACACAGTGGAGGAAACCTGACAAACACACCTCAACCAGGTGATCAAGGTCAACATCAGCTGTGGTAAGTCATGTTGAAAGCATGTGCCCTTTGGGAATTCCCTGGTGCTCCAGTGGCTAGGACTCTATGCTTCCACTGCAAGAGGCATGGGTTCAATCCCTGGTGGAGGAACTAAGATCCCGCATGCTGTGCTGCGTGGCCAAAAAAAAAAGGAAAGAAAGAAGGCATGTGCCCTTGGTCTGATGTGATGAGAACAGCACTTAACCTCTGTGATCTTCCTCCCTCAAACCCATAACCCCTGGTCTCCTCATGAGAAAACCATCAGACAAATCCCAGTTGAGGGACATTCTACTAAACATTCTGCAGAACTGTCAAGGTCATCAAAATAAGGAAAGCTTGAGAAATTGTCATGGCCAGGGCAAGCTGGCGTGATGACTCAAAGTAACATGGGATCATGGAACAGAAAAAGGACACTAGGAAAAAACTAAGATCTGAATAGAGTATGCACTTTCATTAATAATAACATAGTAACATTGGTCCATTAATTGCAACAAATGTACCATATGAATGTAAGACAGTAGTAATGGGTACTGGGTGTGAGGTATTTGGGAACTCTACTGTTGTCATGATTTTTCTGTAGATCTAAAACTGTTCTGAAAAATGAATTAGTAAAAAAAAATAAGGCTGGCCAATTACATTTGAATTTGAGAAACGAAAACTTCTTTTAGTATAAGTATGTCCCATGCAATATTTGGGACTTGGTTATACTAAAAAATGATCTATTTACCTAAAATTCAAATTTAACTGGGAGCCCTGTATTTTATCTGGCAAGCCAACTCACCAAACTGAATTTTTTTTTTTTTTTTTTTTTTTGCGGTACGCGGGCCTCTCACTGCTGTGGCCTCTCCTGTTGCGGAGCACAGGCTCCGGACACACAGGCTCAGCGGCCATGGCTCACGGGCCCAGCCGCTCCGCGGCACGTGGGATCTTCCCGAACCGGGGCACGAACTCGTGTCCCCCGCATCGGCAGGCAGACTCTCAACCGCTGCGCCACCAGGGAAGCCCCTGAATTTTTAATTCTAGTTAATTTTCATGAATTTGAATTTAAACAGCCATTTGTGGCTAATGGCTACAGGTAGTCTTGGGTGGCACAGGTGTAGAGCTGTCTGGCTCACCCTGAGGTCAGCAGTTAAAGCAGGTGAGGCCCTGAGAGGCTCAAGACTTGCTCAGAATTTTCTAATTCCAAGGGCAGTCCTCTTCTCACTGCACTTACCTGGTTCCTGCAGAAAAGAATGGTGCTCTAAGGGCCTGTGGGAGCCCGAAGGGGCAGCGTGAGGCCTCGGGGGCCTGGAGAGGCATTGAGCGTGCAGTCTTTGGAAGGTGTGACAGCCGGGACTGGTGCTCCAGACCATTGGTCAGGGACTGTAGTGCCTCCTAACAAATCGGCCCAAATTCAGCAGCTTCTCTGATGCGGCACTGTTGCATTTGCAGGACTGAGGTCCCCTTCCCTTGCTGGCTGTAAGTTGGGGACTGCTCTTAGCTCCTGGGCCATCCTCATTCCTTGCCATGTATCCCTCCCCATCTTCAAGCCCCAAACAGTGTCAAATTCTTCTCGTGCTTCCAATCTGATTTCATTTGTCCTCTCAGCCCCAGTTTAAGGGGCTCATATGATAAGGTCAGGCCCATCTGTCTCAAGGTCAGCTGATTTGGGACTTTCATTACATCTCTAAATTCCCTTCACAGCCACACCTAGATTAGTGTTGGATTGAATGACTGGGGAGAAGATGTGTACACACCAAGGGTGGGACTCTAGGGAGGGGACATCTTAGAATTCTGTCCATCACAAGGACCCACTGGGTGCAGCAGCATAAGGGGTCAAGCAGGTTCTAGAGACAGAAAACATGGTTTCAGCACCCAGCTCCACCACCACTCAAAGTGTGTGTGGCCTGGGACACACAGCCTCTTCGAGCCTGTTTCCTCATCTGCAAAAGGGGAATCAGAATGACCTTGTTAGCTCACCAGGCGGCCTGTATCTGGCACTGATGCTCTGGCATTCCTGCTGTTCTCTTTCTGCTGCCAGAGCCGCCCTATCCATTGTCAGACCTACTTTGTAGACGTGAGAATGGCGTTTCCCCTGCTTTCCCCACATTCCCTGCCTTTCTTACACGGCTCTTTAAGGAGAATGAGCTCATGGCTTGGGACCTTGGTCTCCCCTTCTTGGCAGGCTGGACCGGACTTGACAGGGGGTAGAAATGTCAGCAGGGAAAATCTTTTTAAAAACGTATGCGCATAGTAAAATGTATATCCAAATCCAAAATAAAGGTAATTGCACGCATTGGACTGTGTTAATAGCCCGAGGTGGGGAACATTTGGTAGGTAGAGGTTAATTTCCATCTCCTCCCTCGTTGCACGGCTCACGGAAGATGGGACTTTTGGTGTTGGGATTCTGGTGTAGGCATTTTGCCATGGTTTATTCCATGTTTAGTCCATGGTTATGGGCCTTTAGTACCAAGTCTGCCTGAAAACCTTGTGAACTTATTAATGCAGAAAGAAAGAATGAGGAATCGTGGATAATGCATAAGCGAGTGGCCAGTTTTTGCAAAAGTTCCAACATGGGTGGTTTATAACTAATTGGAAAAACATGCCTCTTCTCGGTTGCCTTAATCCTTTTTGCAGTGCTCAGGCCTTAAGTGTTCCCAGAAGGTTTAAGGGGGCCTAATAGGCTCCCAGGGTGGTCATTACGGTGAAAAAGGGGGCAAAGAGCTCATGCCTGCGTCTGAGAGTCCTGCAGCTGTTGCCAGCTCGGTCTAGGGGAGCAAAGACCTGGTGGGTCACCAGCCTTCCTGGCGAGGGCCAAGGGGTAGGTGTCAGGCATAGTAGAGAGTAGGGGTTGATTCTGGCTTTAAAGTTAGCCTTTGGAACTGAGAAATCTGGAGGCAGAATTTGGGACCCAGACAGGAAAAGGAAACTGCCGACAGTCCTCTCTGAGCTGAGAAACCCCTGAGCCTTTGATCGTAAGCACAGTGCTTGCGTCCTTCCATTCTTTTACGAAGTTCTTTTCAGAGATGCAGAAGTTGATGGTCCCACGGTCACTTCCTTGCTGGATTTCTCTGTAAGAGAATGTTCCCAGGGACAGATGGTCTGGCTGGGCCCTGCCCCACCAGTGTCCTTAAGAGGGAAGCCTCTGTCAGCAGAGTGAAACTCAGCCCTGGCTAACACCACCGCTCCTCTGGTCCAGGTGGTGTAGAAACAAATGGCCCACCTCAGGCCCCCAGGTCAGAGAGACTCAGCATGTCCCTGTCCCGGCTTTGCTGGCCTCTCTCAGTGCCTGGGCTTCATCTCTCACAGCCACTATGGCGTTGCTTATAAGATGGGAGAATGGGGCTTCCCTGGTGGCGCAGTGGTTGAGAGTCTGCCTGCCAATGCAGGGGACACAGGCTCATGCCCCGGTCCGGGAAGATCCCACATGACGCGGAGCAGCTAGGCCCGTGAGCCATGGCCGCTGAGCCTGCGCGTCCGGAGCCTGTGCTCCGCAACGGGAGAGGCCACAACAGTGAGAGGCCCGCGTACCGCAAAAAAAAAAAAAAAAGATGGGAGAATGACACCCTCCCCTCCCCAGGGTGGTTTCAGGATGAAATGCAGCACATGCAGCTCCCTCCCCCATCCCTCCACCCCACCCCCACCTAGCGTGTCTCTAGGAGGGGGCCGTGGGCCAAAAGGTGACTCTGCTATTAGAGTTATAAGGGTTTGTGGTTTCCTCTCTGTCTTCACTTCCTTCCAGAAGAGGCTTCTCGGGAAAGGAAGGGCCTTTCAGATCCCGGCACGCAGCTGGGAATGGCTTGGAGCCCAGGGTGACTAGGCTGGGTTGTGGGTTTGATCCACCAGGGCCACTGAGGCACAGCTGGCCAACCGCTGGGTGCTACCAGCCATCCTGCAAACATCGCCTTTGTACACCCCTGAGAGGTGCTCCAACACAGATGAAGAGGATGGTCAGGTCTTGTGCTCAGGACATGCCACTTAGAGTAACACCATAAGGACAGACTTGGTCCTGTGCCTCCCAGGAATTTTTAGCATAGAACGCGTACAACAGGTCCTAGTCCTTTGGCACTAGCCCCTCTTGTTACTATTAATGCCACAGCTATGTGAAACAGACCTGCTCTTGCAGCGGTGAGCTGCCAATCTGAAAATAGTCTCGGGGTCGGTTACCAAGCTGTTTAAGGCTCCATTAGGAAGTGGCTCCGAGACAGTGATTCTAGAGCCAGGGATGGGTCTCCCTGTTGGGAGGGGTCCCATGGCTGGCCAGCCCCTTGTTTTATGGACACTCTGACCTGTTCCAGTCACCTGAGGACCTGCGTTAAACAGCTCTGAAGCAGGACCTGCCACCAGATTTGGTGGGCCCAGTATAAAATGAAAATGCAGGGCCCCTCATTCAAAAATTAAGATTCAAGGGACTTCCCTGGCGGTCCAGTGGTTAAGACTCCACACTTCCACTGCAGAGGGCATGGGTTCAATCCCTGGTTGGGGAACTAGGATCCTGCATGCCACGCAGTGCAGCCAAAAAAAAAAAAAAAATTAAGAATCAAGATGGTGACACAGAGCATGCAGGAAAGTGTGCGCGTCCTTCTGAGCGCAGGGCCCTGGCTGTACACTTTGCTCACCTGTGAAGCCAGCCCTGGTCTGGAGAGAGAGCACAAGGCAGGCAGCTGGTCCACAGTACTCGGGTGACCACCCTACCCTTTGGGTGAGTGGACACGTCTCTTTTCTAGACTGTTGGTTGGGGAAGGCTGGTGAGATGAGCAGAGCTGAGAGTTGGGCTGAGTGTGACATGCAGTGACAAAGGGGGGGCAGGGTTCCAGGCAGCGTCTTTTCTCTAGAACAGAAGGTCCCTGAGCGTGGACACCTGGTCTGATCATCTTTCCCAGGGTTCAAAGTAAAACCAGACAATGATGTGTTACAATTGTCACTCCCCAAGTCAACATTTTCCAAAACCACTTTTTTTTTCCTAATTTGTCCTATCTGTGATTTTGGATTATGCATCTTTTTTTTTTTTTTTTTTTTTTTTTTTACTGCTACTGGAGAAAACAGACCAAATTGATGAACTTCAAAAGCAAATCCATTACTGCCAGACCTTACTAACCATGGGCATGGAAGGATAAACTAAAACATGGTAAAAGCACTTACTCCTTGTTTCCTTGGCCTTTGGCCCTCAGCCCTGGGCATTCCTGCTAATGCTTTGCCCATGGCCAACCTTTGTGAAAACCTCAACTTTTCTGTCTTAAGTGAGATTTCGAAATAAACTTAGATTGGCTGGAAAAGGACAGTTCACCTGGAGAGCAATTTGTATCTGAAGAGACTGGGTCAGAGGTTGCTAAGGAAACCATTGTTTGCAAAGTTTGGCATATATAAATTATTGGCGAAAAAGGAAAAACGAGTGCCACTTTATTCTTTCTTGCAGATGGTAAACAGGAAGGGAAGGCTGTTACTGAGTAAAGTGAGTCATGGAGTATGGGAGGCTCAGATCTAAGTGGGGCTGCGGGACTCCCCTCTCTTTACTTGGGACCCATTTCTATTTTACCTGCTGGGCTCCAAATTCAAAGGCAAACAAAGGCCTTTTATCTGATTGGGTGGGAGCACACAATAGATTCTCTGGGTGGGTGGATGGGGGGATGAAAGAAGTCTGCAGAGACTGAAAGAGATTTCTTTTTCTTTTCCTTCCTTCCTTTCTTATTTTTTTTTGAAAATCCCTTGTTTTATTATGAAACCAAAATACCATTTGCAGCACTTTCCTTCTCCTACTAGTCTTTCTTAAACAATCGAGGTATAATTCACATAATATACAATTCACCCCTTTAAAGTGTACAGTTCAGTGTTTTTAGTGTATTCATAAGGTTGTGCGACCCTCACCACTAATTCCAGAACATTTCCATCACCCCTGAAGGAAACTCTATACCCATCATCTCCCCACAGTCCTCCCATCCCCCTCATGCCCTGACAACCATGAATCTACTTTCTGTCCCTTTGGGTTTATCTGTTCTGGACATATCCTGTACACGGAATCATATAACGTGGCATTTTGTGTCTGGCTTCTGTTGACCTAAAACAATAAAACAGCCAATTATTTTACCAGTAAAATAGGTTTAGTAGGGAACAGCAAAGAATTGCAATTCAGGACATGCAATCCATGGCGAACCACAGGCAAGTATAGAGAACAAAAGAGAGGCAGGTTCTTGTATAGAGGAGAAAGGAGAGTTGGGAGGGGCTGTTATAAACAAAGAGTCCATTGGAGGAAACTGGGAGTTTGAAGTGTAGTGGCTTTTCACTCGCTGAATTGTGACAGTCTCTCATTGGCTGGGCAGTTGCTGGGTGAGGAGAAAATCTTCCTTCTGCTGGGGTAGTAAAGTAGTACTGTGGAGATGCAAGGTACATCCCCTCCTATTGGGGTCTGGGATTGACATCCAGTAGTGGGGCATGAGAACTCCCCCTTCAGGCCTCCTGACTCCATTTTAAATGAGGTTTCTGGTTTAATTTTCACACTTCTTTCACTTAGCATAATGTTTTCATGGCCCATCAATGTGATAGCATGTCAGTGCTTCATTCCTTTTTATGATTGAATTATATTCCATTGCATGGAGAGACCATATTTTGTTTATCTATTCATCAGTCAATGGGCAGTTGGTTGTTTCTAGTTTTTGGGAAAAGGGACTCCTAACACCTAATGAAACAGGAATCTCAGAGCTGTGCCTGGCTCCTAGGAAACAGAAACATTTACTTGGAAGTTAGGGAACAGATAGTGTAGTATTTGGTATTCCTCATTAAAAAAGCCCATTTCTCAGTTTTTAACCATTCCATCCAAAAGTACTGAAGGGTAACAGAATATGCCACCCCAAAATACGTTTCTTTGACATAGGATTATTTTGAGCTGATTATTTTGAGAAATAGCAGATACATGAGAAACCTTCAAAACAGAGCAGAAGTTACCCTTTTGTAGGGAAATTTACATTTTTAAAGGAAATCTCTATTTGTAAGGGTGCCTCCCTCTCTTACCCTTGTTAACTATGCTTTTCCTGGTAACCTCCCCACAACTGACTTCTCCACATCTTTCGTCTTTAGCTGAGGATAGCATTTAAGCTGGTGGCTTAGGTCACCTGGGGTGTTAACTCATTTTTCCCCCCAAGTATCTCCCATGTTTACATGAGGTAGACGTATTAATAAACTTCTATTCATTTTTCTGTTGTTAATCTGTCTTTTATTACAAAAGTCTCAGCTAAGAACTAGGAAGGATAGAGGGAAAATTATGTTTCCTCCCCTTCAGTTTCTGGTGACCCAGATGAGACCCACTGGGATGCCCTACTTGCTCTGGATCCTGAAGATGGGATTCTGAGTAAACTGGCAGAAGCCAGTGGACAATAAAAATTCTTACCAAAGTCAGCTCTTCCAGATCTCTCTGTAGTGCCCAGTCGAGAGAAGAGGGTAAAATTTCTTATCCTTTCCTTCCCAGTTCAGATTAGCAGGAGTAAAACACTTGTAAAAATCAGTTCTTTGGATTGTTTCTCATCCTGTTCTGCAGATTTGGGCTTCCACATAGGATCATTTCTCTTAGGTGTGAACGACTTCTTTGTGTGTGTGTGCGGTACGCGGGCCTCTCACTGTTGTGGCCTCTCTCGTTGCGGAGCACAGGCTCTGGACGCGAAGGCTCAGCGGCCACGGCTCACGGGCCCAGCCACTCCGCAGCATGTGGGATCTTCCCGGACCGGGGCACGAACCCGCGTCCCCTGCATCGGCAGGCGGACTCTCAACCACTGCGCCACCAGGGAAGCCCTTTAACATACTTTAAAGTCCTTGTCTGCTAGTTCCAACATCTGGGTCATGCACGGATCTGCTTTTATGAACAGTGTGTTCCTGTTTCACACAGCTAGTAATTTGGATTGTATGCTGAGCATTGTGGATAACATGTAAAGATTCCAGATATGTTATCTTGCTCTAAAAAATGTTGAGTTTTGTTCTTGCAGAGAGTTAAATTAGTGACTGATCACCTTTGAACATATCAAGGCTTGGTTTTCAACTTTGTTAGAATGGGTTTTCCACTGCACCTCATAGAGTCTCACTGTATACAAGCATGGTTTAGAATTTGGCCAACGATCTGAGGATCCCCTGTGCAGATTTCTGTGCCTCCTTCTGTGCGGCTCCTTCCCGCTCTGTGCCTCGTCCTGGAAGTCCCAGATTCCCTAGCATCCTTGAACTCTGATCTCTGTTTCCTCCAGTTAACAAGACTGCTGCTTTCTATTTCAACTGTACATCCTCACTCAGCAGTTTGGAAAGTGCTCCTTTCCAAAGAAAGCCTTGGTGAGATTTTATCTCATGTACTTCCCTTCTCTCAAGGATTGCAGTTCTGTGCTGCACTGCCCAATTCCTGCAAACAACTGGTATATATATACTGTTTACTTTTAGAGTTGTTTATGATGAGGGAGGGATAATCCTTTGGGGCTGGCCATGCAAACTTCTACAACTTTTTATTTTATATATGTATATATATATATATATGATTTCTGGGTTTTGAGTCATGCTTAGAAAGGACTTCCCTAACAAGAGATGGTTTAAAAAGTTTCTTCTAGTACTTTTACTGTTTAATTTTTTATGTTTAAATCATCTACTCATTCAGAATTTATTTTGGTGGAAGGAATAAGGTAGAGGGACCTAACAAGTTTTACCCCAGACGCTACCCAGTTGTTCTAGTACCAGTAACTAGAGAGTGCCCCCTCTCCACTGATTTGAAATAAAGTCTTATTTATATACTAAATTTTTGAATGTATTATGTGTATCTGACTTTTTCTTCTGTGCCATTGATTTGTTATACGTATGTATACATGCATGGATACTTGTTGGTATGAAATTGCTTTAATTACTGTAGTATAATCTGATTTAGTATCTAGTAGGGTTAGTTTTACTTCATTATTCTTCTTTTCAGAAACTTTCTGGTTGTTTAAAATTTCATAAACTTTATTTTTTTATAAATGTATTTATTTTTGGCTGCGTTGGGTCTTCGTTGTTGCGCACGGGCTTTCTCTAGTTGTGGAGAGTGGGGGCTACTCTTTGTTGTGGTGCGTGGGCTTCTCATTGCTGTGACTTCTCTCGTTGCGGAGCACAGGCTCTAGGTTCGCGGGCTTCAGTAGCTGCAGCACGAAGCCTCAGTAGTTGTGGCTCATGGGCTCTAGAGCACAGGCTCAGTAGCTGTGGTGCACGGGCTTAGTTGCTCCGCAGCATGTGGGATCTTCCCGGACCAGGGCTCGTACCCGTGTCCCCTGCATTGGCAGGTGGATTCTCAACCACTGTGCCACCAGGGAAGCCCAAAAGTTTCATAAACTTTAGAATCAGTTTGTCTAGTTTAAAAAATATGCATGAACATATACACATACATGCATGTATATCCCTGTGGGGTATTTTTATTGAGATCATGTTATTTGTATGTTAAATTTATGAAGTTAATTTTTTTCTTAATTCTTTTTTTTTTTTTTTTTTTTTTTTGCGGTACAAGGGCCTCTCACTGTTGTGGCCTTTCCCGTTGCGGAGCACAGGCTCCGGACGCGCAGGCTCAGCGGCCCTGGCTCACGGGCCCAGCCGCTCCGCCAGCATGTGGGATCTTCCCGGACCGGGGCACGAACCCATGTCCGCTGCATCGGTAGGCGGACTGTCAACCACTGCGCCACCAGGGAAGCCCCGAGAAGTTACCTTTTTAATGGCTTTATTTTTATACTATAAAAATCACTCATTTTAAGTGTACGTTTCAATGATGTTTAGTGAATTTAGAGTTGTGCTGCCATCTTTACATATTTTAGAACGTTTCCATCACCCAAGAAAATTCCCTGTGCCCATTTGCAGCCACTTTCTCTATCCACATCCTTAGGCAACAACAACCTGTTTTCTCTTTCTGTCTAATTTCCTTTTCTGGACATTTCATATAAATGGAATCATACAACATGTGGTCTTTGCATCTGTCTTTCACTTAGCACCATGTTTTTAAGATTCATCTCTGTTCCTTTTTATTGCTGAGTGGCATCCTGTAGTGTGGACATGCTGCCTTTTGTTTATTCATTTAACAGCTGATGGGCGTTTGTGCACAAGTCTTTGTGTGAGTGTACATTTTCATTTCTCTCGAGTAGATACCTGGGAGTGGAATCATTGAGCCATATGGTAAATTTATGTTTAACTTTTAAGAAATTGCTAGTTTCCCAGGGTGGCCACACCATCTTACATTCCCACAAGCATGCGTGAGAGCTCCAGTCCCACACACTCCCTAACGCTTGGTATTGATAGTTATATCTTTGTAGTGTTGAACCTTTCTAGATCAGAACATACGCAGTATGGCTTTCTTTGCATTTGTAGTGTTTTACATCCCTCGCAGCTTTTAATAGATTTCTTCACATAGATCGTACACATCTTTGTGCATTTATTTCTGGGAGGTTTACTGAGGAGGGGTGCTGTTGTAAGCGGGATATATTCTTCTGTTAACTTTTCCAGCTGCTTGCCGTTTGTACATAGGAAAGCTAGTTGTTTTGGTCGGTTACTTCTCTAGCTGACCCCTTAGAGAAATCTCTCACTGCCTGCCACATTTTTGGTTGCTTCTCTTGGAGTTTCCAGAGTAAACATAATTATTTCACCTCTTTCTTTCTCCTTAAATTGCTTATTTTTTCTCTTGCCTACTTTCATCAGTTAGAAACTTCCAAACAAAGTAGTGGTGTAGGGCATTCTTTTGTTCCAGAGTCTCATGGGAACTTGTTGCTTCCAGCCATCACAAATGATGCTGAATTTCGGCTGGATGTGTGTGCGTTCGTTTGTGTGTGTAATTTTATCATGTTAATGAAGTATCCCTTTTCTGATTCTGTGAAAGATTTTCTAACAAATGGGTAAATATTGTCAAATGCCATTTAACATCTGTTACAATCATGATTTTTCTTCTCTAATATATTAATATAAAGTGAATTAAAAGATGTCCTAATATCAAACCGTCCTTGTCGTACTGTACAAGTCTCACTCGGTTCTGGTGATTTTTCCCTTTTGATGTTCCTGTGGATTTTATTTGCTAATGTTTTATTTTGGACCTTTGCACTGATATTTACATAAATGAAATTGGCCTGTGGTTTTCCTTTGTTGTGCTATAGTTGTTGGCTTTTGGCATCAGTGTTCTACAGGTTCCTGATCAAGAATTTGGAAGTGTTTCTTCTTCTTCTAGGCCCTGGAGCAGTTTAAATAGCATTGGAGTTAGCATTTAAACTGGCTGACATCACCTGGGAAACCATCCCTGCCTGAGATCAGGCTCTGTTCCTCACCGCCACCACCACGGGGGCTTGGGGGATGGATGTAGTTTCTTGTAGTCTAGTTAGATACTTTCTGTTTTGGTATTTGTGGGTACTTTTTTTCCCCCTAGAAAATATCCATTTCCTCTAAGTTTTCAAATTTTTTTTGCATAGACAGTCAGCCTTGGTTGTCCCCTTCTCATCTTGATTAGCTCAACACCCCCCACCCCCAATAAAACAACTTTTGGATTGACTTAAGGTCAGCATTTTTCTGTTCATTTATTAATTTGTGAAAACTTTTACATTCAGGAAATGGACACATGCTTCCAAGGAGAAATACACTAAGACACACATCACATCCCAGACCCCCCGGGGCAACAGGAACTCACTGGAAAGCATCTTTGTTAGACAGTCAAGCGTATTGCTCCTCTCCGGGCAGCTCAATTCCAAGTTTACTGGCCAGAGTGCTTCAGCGTGACCTCATTTCCACCCACTCCTTCCCTGTCTTTGAAAAGAATTGAAAAGCGAGGTTAGGTAATAAAAGCTGACTAAGTTTTTCATAAGATGTGGGTTGACTGGGTCACTTTCCTCCTCACTTGACAAGGGTCAACATGAACTGTTTTTCCTCTTCCACTTCTGTTGTAAAACTCAGGCTCACACTTAAACAATAGCCACCCTTTAATTTGGTCGTAACCCCAACACATGGCAAGAGTGAGACTGATGGTGGTGAAGGGGAGCAGAACATGGCACCCCAAAATATGCTACTTCGGTGTAAATTAGGTTATTTTGAGCTGAAGGCAGTTGAGAAGAAGCAGATATAAGAAAAGCTCTGCCCTCCCCTTATTCGCCTGAAAGCAGGACGTAATATGTGAATGTGTCTCCCCTCCTCTCTCTACCAGAGGGACAGAGGTTAATTACTGGAGACAACACTAGGCCCTTGTCTGCACAGAGTAATCTACATAACAAATCCTGCCAAAAACTAGCCTTTCTCTACCCCTAGCTCCCCATATATTTACCCTCCCACCACAATTTACTGCCCGTAGACGCTCCAAGTCCTTTTCCTTTATCTGGTCACTTTTCTAAAAATGTATTGTTCTTTTGTTACGATGCTACATAAGCCCAAGTGCTAACCACTCCTTTGAGCTACTCATCTCTGAGTGCTCCCATGTGCATGCCTGATGCAGGTGCTAGCAAACTTCTGTTTCTGTCTGTCTTTGCTCAGTCTCACTTACAGGGCCCCAGCCAATGAACCTAAGATGGGAAGAGAGAAAAGCAATTTTTCCCTTCCTTACACAAGTTTCTGCCAGCAAATGGCTTGCATGTTATTTTCCCTGAAACTAGAACTCCACCTTCAAGTAGGAAAGGGTATTTGCTTCCTCACCAAGCTGCCTCTACCTCCTTCCTCCTCCTCCTCACTCACTGCTGTGTCTACCTTCGCACACCCTCTAGGCTTCTGTCCCTATAAACAAGCACTGGTCGTTGCTCCCCAGCCCCTCAATTTCAGAAAAAAAATCCTTTGAGCCTCTTCCTTCCTTTCTTTTTTCTGTTAAAAAAAATTGTAGTAAAATACATATAACATTTACCATTTTAAACATTTTTAAGTGGATAATTCAGTGGCATTAAATACATTGACGGTGTTGTGCAACCTTCGCCGCCATCCATCTCCAGAACATTTTGGTCTTCCCCAGCTGACACTCTATACTCCTTAAACCCTAAGTACCCTTCGCTCTCTCTCCTGCCCTGGCAACCCTCACCTACCTTCTGTCTCTAAGGGTTTAACTACTCTAGGAACCTCAGATAAGTGGAATTCTATGACGTTTGTCCTTTTATGTCTGGCTTACTTCACTTAGCATAATGTCCTCAAAGTTCATCCATGTTGTAAGATGCATCAGAATTTTCTTCCTTTTTAAGGCTGAATAGTATTCCATTGCATGGAGAGACCACTTTTTTATTTTTAAAATTTTTATTTTATATTGGAGTATAGTTGATGTACAATGCTGTGTTAGTTTCAGGTGTACAGCAACGTGATTTAGTTATACATATATCCATTCTTTTTCAGATTCTTTTCCCATATAGATTATTACAGAGTATTGGGTAGAGTTCCCTATGCTATACAATAGATCCTTTTTGATTATCTATTTTATATATACTAGTACGTATATGTTAATCCCAACCTTCTAATTTATCCCTCTGCCCCACCTTTCCCCTTTGGTAACCAAAAGTTGTCTTTTTGGGTTTTTTTCCCCTAAGTCTGTGAGTCTGTTTCTGTTTTGTAAATAAGTTCATTTGTATCATTTTTTAGATTCTGCATATAAGTGTTATCATATGATATTTGTCTTTCTCTGCCTGACTTACTTCACTTAGTGTGATAATCTCTAGGTCCATCCATGTTGCTGCAAATGGCATTATTTTGTTCTTTTTATAGCTCAATAATATTCCATTGTGTGTGTGTGTGCGTGTGTGTGTGTGTATACCACATCTTCTTTATCCATTCATCTGTCGATGGACACTTAGGTTGCTTCCATGTCTTGGCTATGTAAATAGTGCTGCAATGAACATTGGGGTGCATGTATCTTGGTTTTCTCCAGATATATGCCCAGGAGTAGGATTGCTGGATCATATGGCAACTCTATTTTTAGTTTTTTGAGGCACCTCCATACAGTTCTCCATAGTGGCTGTACCAATTCACATTCCTACCAACAGTGTAGGAGGGTTCCCTTTTCTCCAAACCCTCTCCAGCATTTATTGTTGGTAGACTTTTTGATGATGGCCATTCTGACCAGTGTGAGGTGGTACTTCATTGTAGTTTTGATTTGCATTTCTCTAATAATTAGCATTGTTGAGCACCTTTTCATGTGCTTTTAGGCCATCTGTATGTCTCTTTGGAGAAATGTCCATTTGGATCTTCTGCCCATTTTTTGATTGGGTTGTTTGGTTTTTTTTTATATTGAGCTGCACAAGACGTTTGTATATTTTGGAGATTAATTCCTTGTTGGTCGCTTCGTCTGCAAATATCTTCTCCCATTCTGTGGGTTGTCTTTTCGTTTTGTTTATGGTTTCCTTTGCTATGCAAAAGCTTTGAAGTTTAATTAGGTCCCATTTGTTTATTTTTGCTTTTATTTTCATTACTCTAGGAGGTGGATCCCAAAAGATATCGCTATGATTTATGTCAGAGTGTTCTGCCTATGTTTTCCTCTAAGAGTTTTATAGTATCCGATCTTACATGTAGGTCTTTAATCCATTTTGAGTTTATTTTTATGTATGGTGTTATAGAATGTTCTAATTTCATTCTTTTACATGTAGCTGTCCAGTTTTCCCAGCACCACTTATTGAAGAGACTGTCTTTTCTCCACTGTATATTCTTGCCTCCTTTGTCATAGATAAATTGACCATAGGTGCGTGGGTCTATTTCTGGGCTTTCTATCCTGTTCCATTGATCTATATTTCGGTTTTTGTACCAGTACCATACTGTTTTGATTACTGTAGCTTTGTAGTATAGTCTGAGGTCAGGGAGCCTTATTCCTCTAGTTCCATTTTTATTTCTCAAGATTGCCTTTGCTATTCTGGGTCTTTTGTGTTTCCATACAAATTTTTAAGATTTTTTTGTTCTAGATCTGTTAAAAAAAAAATGCCATTGGTAATTTGATAGGGGTCGCATCAAATCTGTAGATTACCTTGGGTAGTATAGTCATTTTGACAATATTCATTCTTCCAATCCAAGAACATGGTGTATCTTTCCATCTGTTTGTGTCATCTTCAATTTCTTCGTCAGTGTCTTATAATTTTCTGAGTACTGGTCTTTTTGCCTCCTTAGGTAGGTTTATTCCTAGGTTTGTTTTTTTTTTATGCAATGGTAAATGGGATTGTTTCCTTAATTTCTCTTTCTGATCTTTTGTTGTTAGTGTATAGAAATGCAATAGATATCTGTG
Organism: Stenella coeruleoalba; assembly: GCF_951394435.1. Classification (NCBI taxonomy): domain Eukaryota; kingdom Metazoa; phylum Chordata; class Mammalia; order Artiodactyla; family Delphinidae; genus Stenella; species Stenella coeruleoalba. Next base: position 58,400,320 of record NC_137161.1, read on the forward strand.
TATTAATTTTGTATCCTGCAACTTTACCGAGTTCATTGATGAGCTCTAGTAGTTTTCTGGTAGCTTCTTTAGGATTTTCTATGTATAGTATCATGTCCTCTGCAAACAGTGACAGTTTTATTTCTTTTCCAATTCCGATTCCTTTTATTTCTTTTTCTTTTCTGATTGCTGTGGCTAGGACTTGCAAAACTATGTTGAATAAAAGTGGTGAGAGTGGCCGTCCTTGTCTTGTTCCTCATCTTAGACAAAATGCTTTCAGCTTTTCACTGTTGAATATGATGTTAGCTGTGGGTTTGTCATATAAGGCCTTTATTATGTTGAGGTATGTTCCCTCTATGCCCACTTTCTGGAGAGTTTTTATTATAAATGAGTATTGAATGTTGTCAAAAGCTTTTTCTGCATCTATTGAGATGATTATATGGTTTTCACTTCTAAATTTGTTAAGTGGTGTATCACACTGACTGACTTGTGGATATTGAAAAATCCTTGTATCCCTGGGATAAATCCCACTTGATTATGGTGTATGATCCTTTCAATGTATTGTTGGATTTGATTTGCTAGTAGTTTGCTGAGGATTTTTGCGACTATGTTCATCAGTGATATTGGCCTATAATTTCTTTTTTTGTGGTGGTATCCTTGTCTGGTTTTGGTATCAGGGTGGCTTCACAGAATGAGTTTGGGAGTGTTACTTCCTCTGCAATTTTTTGAAATAGTTTTAGAAGGATAAATGTTAACTCTTCTCTAAATGTTTGATAGAGTTCACCTGTGAAGCTATCTGGTCCTGGACTTTTTGTTCGTTGAGAGTTTTAAAATTACAGTTTCAATTTCAGTGCTTCTGATTGGTCTGTTCATATTTTCTATTTCTTCATTGTTCAGTTTTGGGAGATTGTACCTTTCTAAGAATTTGTCCATTTATTCTACATTGTCCATTTTATTGGCATATAGTTGCTCATGATCCTTTGTATTTCTGTGACGTCCATTGTTAACTTCTTTTTCATTTCCAATTTTATTGATTTGAGCCCTCTTCCTTTGTTCTTGATGAGCCTGGCTAAAGGTTTATCAATTTTGTTTATCTTTTCAAAGAACCAGCTTTTAGTTTCATTGATCTTTTCTATTGCTTTCTTTGTCTCTATTTCCTTTATTTCTACTCTGAACTTTATGATTTCTTTCATTCTGATAACTTTTGGGTTTTGTTCTTTCTCTAGTTGCTTTGGGTTTAAGTTTAGGTTGTTTGGGATTTTTCTTGTTTCCTGAGGTAAGACTGTAGTGCTATAAACTTCCCTCTTAGAACTGATTTTCCTGTGTCCCATAGGTTTTGGATCATTGTGTTTTCATTTTCATTTGTCTCTAAGTATTTTTTGGTTTTCCTTTTGATTTTTTTCAGTGATCCATTGATTGTTTGGTTGTTTAGTAGCATACTGTTTAGCCTCCACGTGGTTGTGTTTTTTACAGCTTTTTTTCTTGTAGTTGATTTCTAATCTCATAATGTTATGGGAGAGACCAATTTTTTTTTTTTTTTTTGCGGTACGCAGGCCTCTCACTGTTGTGGCCTCTCCCGTTGCGGAGCACAGGCTCCAGACGTGCAGGCTCAGTGGCCATGGCTCACGGGCCCAGCCGCTCCGCGGCATGTGGGATCTTCCCATGACCGGGGCATGAACCCGTGTCCCCTGCATCGGCAGGCAGACTCTCAACCACTGCGCCACCAGGGAAGCCCAAGACCACTTTTTTCATCCATTCATTCATTGATGGACACTTGGGTTGCTTTCTTCCTTCTTCCCTCCTTCCCTCCTTTTTTTTTTTAAATTAATTATTTTATCCATTCATTTTTGGCTGCACTGGGTCTTCCTTGCGCACGTGCTTTCTCTAGTTGTGGTGAGCAGAGGCTACTCTTCATTGCGGTGCGCGGGCTTCTCCTTGCGGTGGCTTCTCTTGTTGCGGAGCACAGGCTGTAGTCACGCGGGCTTCAGTAGTTGTGGCTCGCGGGCTGTAGAGCGCAGGCTCAGTAGTTGTGGCACACTGGTTTAGTTGCTCCGTGGCATGTGGGATCTTCCCGGACCAGGGCTTGAACCCACGTCCCCTGCATTGGCAGGCGGATTCTTAACCACTGAGCCACGAGAGAAGCCCCCTCCTTACTTTTTAATTTTTAAAAACTCTCTGGGACAAGAAGCATCATAATATTTATAAAGGAAATTTTAAAAGAAAAATAATCAGCTACAGTGTCCTGCCCTTCTTATATGAACTGTTTTCATTTTCCTCTATTCCCTACCAGCTTTTGTCCATATGCAGTCACTATTAGTGCAGATTTTTATGCTGTCTTGTCTTCTGCTTTACTTGGAGGCTAATCTTTTTTTCATGTTGATACATTGCCTCATGCTGAACTTTTTGACAGATGAGTTCAAGATAATGTTTGCAACTAATACAACTTTAAAAAATCATTTCCCTGTTGGCTGTTTTTAATTTTCCATTATTTTGAATAATGAAATTATTTTGAAATCTTTTGGAATCATTTATGTCTTCCTTCCCTCCCTCGCTTTGGATAAAGGCCCAGGAGTGGGTTTATTAGGTCAAAGGAACGAATGGTTTTAAGACTTTCAAAACATGCTACTGAGGTTGTACTAATTGAAACTGCCCTTTACAGAATTTGAGGGGATGGGTTTTGCTGACAGCCTTACCAGTTCTGGGTGTCATTATTTATGTATCTATTTTGCAGTAGATTAAGTTATAATCACTATTTTCATTCACATTTGATTACCAGTAAAATTAAATTTTCTGCCTAATGTTTACTCCTCAGTTGTATTTTTCTACTTTTGAATTGCCTTCTCGCACACTTTACCAAGTTATCTCATGGCGAGTCAATTTCAAAGAAATTTATCTGTACCTGCTCTTTGTTTGCTGTAGGTATGAATACTTATAGGTATTTTTTTAACATCTTTATTGGAGTATAATTGCTTTACAATGGTGTGTTAGTTTCTGCTTTATAACAAAATGAATCAGTTATACATATACATATGTTCCCATATCTTTTCCCTCTTGCATCTCCCTCCCTCCCACCCTCCCTATCCCACCCCTCTAGGTGGTCACAAAGCACTGAGCTGATCTCCCTGTGCTATGCGGCTGCTTCCCACTAGCTATCTATTTTATGTTTGGTAGTGTATATAAGTCCATGCCACTCTCTCACGTTGTCACAGCTTACCCTTCCCTCTCCCCACATCCTCAAGTCCATTCTCTAGTAGGTCTGTGTCTTTATTCCTGTCTTACCCCTAGGTTCTTCGTGACATTTTTTTTCTTAGATTCCATATATATGTGTTAGCATACGGTATTTGTCTTTCTCTTTCTGACTTACTTCCCTCTGTATGACAAACTCTAGGTCCATCCACCTCACTACAAATAACTCAATTTCATTTCTTTTTATGGCTGAGTAATATTCCATTGTATATATGTGCCACATCTTCTTTGTCCATTTATCTGATGATGGACACTTAGGTTGCTTCCATCTCCTGGCCATTGTAAATAGAGCTGCAATGAACATTTTGGTACATGACTCTTTTTGAATTATGGTTTTCTCAGGGTATATGCCCAGTAGTGGGATTGCTGGGTCATATGGTAGTTCTATTTGTAGTTTTTTAAGGAACCTCCATACTGTTCTCCATAGTGGCTGTGCCAATTCACATTCCCACCAGCAGTGCAGGAGTGTTCCCTTTTCTCCACACCCTCTCCAGCATTTATTGTTTCTAGATTTTTTGATGATGGCCATTCTGACTGGTGTGAGATATCTCATTGTAGTTTTGATTTGCATTTCTCTAATGATTAATGATGTTGAGCATTCTTTCATGTGTTTGTTGCCAATCTGTATATCTTCTTTGGAGAAATGTCTATTTAGGTCTTCTGCCCATTTTTGGATTGGGTTGTTTTTTTTTTTGTTATTGAGCTGCATGAGCTGCTTGTAAATTTTGGAGATTAATCCTTTGTCAGTTGCTTCATTTGCAAATATTTTCTCCCATTCTGAGGGTTGAATATTTATAGGTATTTTTAATGGAATCCTTCCCTCTCTGTTTTTCTTTAAATGCCGTACATGTGCATGCACACCCACCCACACGCCCCAAATTGCCAAGTGTTGATCTTAAATCAGCCTCGAGAAGGGAGGACTGCTCTCCCTCCTGGGGCACCCACTGTGCCCAGCCCACTGCTGGGTTCCTGGTAAGCATGTGAGGGACAGAGCTGGGAGGCAGGCTGGGAAGTCTGCAGTTTCCTTTCTGGACCAGAAATCGCTGAGCCATTGCACAGCTTTAGAAATCTACAGGTGGTTTCAGATTGTAGGCGCATCTATCTCCGGCCTGCTCAGGCCCCTGCATTCCAGTTTTCTCTTCCGTTGTCTCCTTCCCTCCTCCAGAGCCAAGTTCCCAGCAACAAGGCCTAGCACAGCACTTCAGACAGTTGTGGGTGCATTTCTGCTTGGGCGTCACACGGCTTATGGGCTGTTTTGATGCATATTAGGAAAGGATGAACAAGCACTACACATTATGGCTTGGGACAAGGCTAAAGTTAATTCGACTCTTTCTTAAAGTAAATGGCAGACTACAGGCACACCGCAGAGATACCGGGGTTCAGTTCCAGACCGCTGCAATAAAGCAAGTCACGTGAATTTTTTGGTTTCCCACTGCGTCTGTTATGTTTATACTACACTGTAGTCTATTACGTGTGCAATAGCATTGCTTCTAAAAAAACAATGTACATACCTTAATTAAACCATAACACATATAATAATAATGAAAACGTCTGAAATACTGTGAGAATTACCAAAATGTGACACAGACACGACGTGAGCAATGCTCTGTGAAAAATGGCACTGATAGATTTCCTCGATGCAGCGTTGCCACAAACGTTCAATTTGTAAAAACAAAAACAAAAACACAACATCTGCAAAGTGCAATAAAACAAGGTGTGCCTGTAGACGGCACAATGCTGTTGAGAATGTAGAAGGCAGATGGTTGTTGTTGGGCAGCCTTGGGGATCAGCGCCAGCCTGGCCATCTGCTAGTTGTGTGACCTTGGGTACATCCCCTGGGCTCTCTGAGCCTGCTGTTTCTATTACATGGGGATCGTGCACTCCTCATTGGGTTATTATAAAGTCTGAGAGAAGAGCAAATGTCTTTCAAAGAGCAGTGCCTGTACTCTGGGATCTTCTAGTTGTAACCATGGCAACATGGCATCTGCTCAATCAATCACGACAGCCATCACCTCCCACTTCCCTCCAGAGTGTGGGAATGAGCAGGACCGGCTCCCTGATTCCCATTCACTCCTAAAAGCTCTAAAACTCTCTAGAGCTCCTTCTTCTAAACTTCACTGAGCATCTGCTGTGTGCCAGGCATTTACGTGTGGGGAGGCCAGGGACAGTCTGGCGTCTGGCCCTCTGGTGGCCCCATGCCTCATTGCTGACACTTCACCCTTTGCCCTGGACTCTGGACTTGGTGTAGAGAGGGCCCTGGGAACCCCCTACTGGTGGGCAGGTTTCACAGCCACCCAACACCCCCCACCCCACCCCCTGCCAGTCTCTCCAGTGGATGGCTAACCCCAGCAATCTAATGGACATGTTCTTGGAATCTGCCAGCTTTATTTTTTCAGTTGAAAACTCAAGGGAAAAGCCTCCCCCCAAAGAAAGTGAACAACTTTTAGGGCTGTAACTCTTGGGGTCTGAGTGCCCAGGTGCAGAGCACACGTCTGTGGAAACCGGCCCCCTGGAGCATTCAGTCTTAGAGTCAGGCTCTACCCCAAAGAGGGAGGCACCCAACCAGGCTTGTGGTTAAGGGATTTGGGACCATCAGTTCCCCCTCAAGGATCCTCATGCCTCAGGGGAGACCCTGAAGAGGGCAGGGGAAGCCAATCCCAGGCTAGGAGACCCGGGGCAGCCTGGCTCATACAGCTGAGGCTTCCGAAACAGCAGCCAGCGAGTGACTAAATATCTCAGGCAGAACAGTTGCTGGAGTGGCTTCCGCTCTCCAGAGCTGGGCCCGGCAGGCCAGGCTGCCTCCTGGAATTACAGGGCAGGTGTTGAGGGAGGTGGAGCATTACCCAGACCAGTGTGGGCTTTACCGCCCCCAGAAGCATTCTGAAATCAATGCCTAACAGCCCTTCTTTCCTGGATCTGTGTCTTTCCTGGTCTTCTCTGAGTTTCTTGGCATTTCGTGCTGCTTGTCCTGCCCCAGACAGGAATCTTGAGCTTGCTGACGAGATGGGATTGTGGTAGGAGGAGAGGGAGTCTGAAATCTTTGGCAGCCTGGTGCTGGCTCAGGCAAAATCTCAAACTGCAAAGAAAAAAGAAGAGAAGTAAGGCTTTGCTGTGGGCCCAGAGGACAGGGAGCTCCCGCCGTTTCCTGGAAGCGAGCTGAGGGCCCCTGTTATAGCCCCTGGCGTGCTGTAGGCCCAGCAGGGTCAGGCCTCGAGTGGCCCTCATTAAAAGGACATCTCCCCCTTTGGAAGAGCAGTGGGTATGGTTAGATGGTTCCCTGCACTTGTGAGACATGCCCTCACCCCCACCCCAGGAGTTCCTGGCCTGGGAGAGGGCTGAACCCCAGCACGTGATGCTTTGGGAGCATGGAGGGTGCACCCAAATTGGGGGGTAGAGGGGAGTTCAGGGGCTGAGTCCTGATGAAGAGAGGGTATCCAGGTCATGAAAGCAGCAGGGACATTCAGATGTTTCCAGAACATTTGGTGACATCTGAATTACTTCTCTTTACTTTCAGAAGGAGCCAGCCTTACCCCTTGGATATCCAGCTCACACTGAAGCAGGGACCTCTTTAACTTAGGGGTCACAGACCCAGGAAGACCCTCGGCACCTCTCTGGGCAAGGCACACCATCAGCAGGTAAGGCTTTGTTTGTTTTTTTTTAATTTATTAATTTTTGGCTGTGTTGGGTCTTTGTTGTTACATGCAGGCTTTCTCTAGTTGCAGCGAGCGGGGCCTACTCTTTGTTGTGGTGAGAGGGCTTCTCATTGCAGTGGCTTCTCTTTGTTGCGGAGCATGGGCTCTAGGCGCAGGCGCTTCAGTAGTTGTGGCACACAGGCTTCAGTAGTTGTGGCTCGCGGGCTTAGTTGCTCCGCGGCATGTGAGATCTTCCCAGACCAGGGCTCGAACCCATGTCCCCTGCATTGGCAGGCAGATACTTAACCACTGTGCCACCAGGGGAGTCCCAGCAGGTGAGTTTTAATCTCTGTACTTCATTTCTTTTTCTGGTCTTACTGAGTGTGATGGGGTCATCAATACAATATGTAATAGAAACAGAGAGAAAGAGTGTCTATCTCCTTGCTTCTGATGTTTCTCCATCAACTGTGATGTTAAAGGCTGGATACCAAATACCTCAAGTTACCAGGTTAAGGAAGGTCCCTCCTAGCCCTCATTTGCTTAGAGAATGTTTTGAAAAGAAAATATGAGCATTAGACAATCTTATTAAATTCCTTTTCTGTCATCTGTTGATACGATATCTTTGGTTCTTTCCAGATATGATATTTTTAAAATTTTCTAGTTCCCTGCCAAAATTTTTTTTAACATCTTTATTGGAGTATAATTGCTTTACAATGGTGTGTTAGTTTCTGCTTTATCACAAAGTGAATCAGCTATACATATACATATATCCCCATATCTCTTCCCTCTTGCGTCTCCCTCCCACCCTCCCTATCCCACCCCTCTAGGTGGTCACAAAGCACGGAGCTGATCTCCCTGTGCTATGCAGCTGCTTCCCACTAGCTCTCTGTTTTACATTTGGTAGTGTATATATGTCCATGCCACTCTCTCACTTTGTCACAGCTTACCCTTCCCCCTCCCCGTGTCCTCAAGTCCATTCTCTAGTAGGTCTACATCTTTATTCCCGTCCTGCCCCTAGGTTCTTTATGACCGTTTTTTTTAGATTCCATATATATGTGTTAGCATACGGTATTTGTTTTTCTCTTTCTGACTTACTTCGCCCTGTATGACAGACTCTAGGTCCATCCACCTCACTACAAATAACTCAATTTCGTTTCCTTTTATGGTTCCTTTTGGTTTCCTTTTATATTCCATATATACGATGGAATATTAAATATTCCTTTAATATTCCATTGTATATACGTGCCACATCTTCTTTATCCATTCATCTGTCGATGGACACGTAGGTTGCTTCCATGTCCTGGCTATTGTAAATAGAGCTGCAATGAACATTGTGGTACATGACTCCTTTTGAATTATGGTTTTCTCAGGGTATATGCGCAGGAGTGGGATTGCTGGGTCATATGGTAGTTCTATTTTTAGTTTTTTAAGGAACCTCTATACTGTTCTCCATAGTGGCTGTAACAATTTACATTCCCACCAACAGTGCAAGAGGGTTCCCTTTTCTTCACACCCTCTTCAGCATTTGTTGTTTGTAGATTTTCTGATGATGCCCATTCTAACTGGTGTGAGGTGATACCTCACTGTAGTTTTGATTTGCATTTCTCTAATGATTAGTGATGTTGAGCATCCTTTCATGTGGTTTGTTGGCCATCTGTATATCTTCTTTGGAGAAATGTCTGTTTAGGTCTTCTTCCCAATTTTGGATTGGGTTGTTTGTTTTTTTGATATTGAGCTGCATGAGTTGCTTGTAATCCCTGCCGAAATTTATGGTCTGTGTTGGACAAACCCATTTCTGAATTCCTGTGGGTTTGTGTCTATTGTCTGACTCTGCTGGTTCTTGCTCTTAGAATTTTGTCTCCTTAAGTGTGTTCGTTTTTTATAATTACAGTGGTAATAAGTTCAGTGTTTAGAGTTGTATCACCATGCCTAGCATATGAAGTAGGTGCTCAGTAAAAATTTTTTAATTAAAAGATTCTTAGTTGTGGCAAAATATACATCACAAAAAAATTGACCATCTTAATAAGTGCACAGGTCAGTAGTGTTAAGTACTTTCACTTTGTTGTGCAACTATCACCACCACCCATTCTCCAGAACGCTTTTCATCTTGCAAAACTGAAACTCTGTCCCCATTAAACAACTGCTATTATCCTCTTAGACCAGCCCATGGCAACCATCATTCTGTGTTCTGTCTCTATGAATTTGACAACTCTAGGTACCTCATAGAAGGGGAATCATACAGTATCGGTCTTTTTGTGACTGGCTTGTTTCATTTAGCATAATGTTCTCAAAGTTCATTCATGTTGTAACTTTTGTCAGAATTTCCTTCCTTTTTAAGGTTGAATGATATTCCATTGTATGTATATATATATATTTGCTTATCCATTCAATTGCTGATGGACACTTGGGTTGCTTATAACTTTTGGCTATTGTGAATAATGATGGTATGATGGGTGTATAAATATCTTTGAGATCCTGCTTTAAATTCTTTTGGGGTATATACCCAGAAGTGGAATGACTGGATCATATGGTAATTTTATTTTTAATTTTTTTGAGGAACTGCCATGCTGTTTTCCATATTAGCTACACCATTTTACATTGCCACCAACAGTGCATGATGGTTCCAATTTCTTCACATCCTTGCTAACACTATTTTCTAATTTTTTGATAGTAGCCACTCTAATGGGTGTGAGTTTATATACCATTGTGGATTTGATTCACATTTCCCTAATGATTGGTGATATCGAGCATCTTCTCATGTACTTGTTGGTTATTTGTATATCTTCTTTGGAGGAAAGTCTATTCAAGTCCTTTGACCAATTTTATTTTTTTTATCAGAGTATAGTTGCTTTACAATATTGTGTTTGTTTATACTTTACAGCACAATGAATCAGCTATATGTATACATATATCCCCTCTTTTTTGTATTTCCTTCTCATTTAGGTCACCACAGAGTACTGAGTAGAGTTCCCTGTGCTATACAGTAGGTTCTCATTAGTTATCTATTTTATACATAGTATCAATAGTGCATATATGTCAATCCCAATCTCCCAATTCATCCCCCCACTTCTCCCTTGGTATCCATACGTTTGTTCTCTACATCTGTGCCTCTGTTTCTGCTTTGTAAATAAGATTGTCTGTACCAATTTTTTCAGATTCCACATATATGCGTTAATATATGATATTTGCTTTTCTCTCTCTGACTTACTTCATTCTGTATGAAAGTCTTTAGGTCCATCCATGTCTCTACAAATAACCCAATTTCGTTCCTTTTTATGGCTGAGTAATATTCCATGGTATATATGTACCACATCTTTATCCTTTCCTGTTGATGGATATTTAGGTTGCTTCCATGTCCTGGCTATTGTAAACAGTGCTGCAATGAACATTGGGGTGCATGCGTCTTTTTGAATTATTGCTTTCTCTGGGTATATGGCCAGTAGTGGGATTGCTGGGTCATATGGGAGTTCTATTTTTAGTTTTTTGAGGCACCTCCATACTGTTCTCCATAGTGGCTGTAACAATTTACATTCCTACCAACAGTGTAGGAGGGTTCCCTTTTCTCCACACCCTCTCTCCAGCATTTATTGTTTGTAGAGTTTTTGATGGTGGCCATTCTGACTGGTGTGAGGTGATACCTCATTGTAGTTTTGATTAGCATTTCTCTAATAATTAGTGATGTTGAGCATCTTTTCATGTGTTTGTTGGCCATCTGTATGTCTTCTTTGGAGAAATGTCTATTTAGGTCTTCTGTCCATTTTTTGACCTACACTCTTTTTTTGGCTGTACGTGGCCTCTCACTGTTGTGGTCTTTCCCGTCGCGGAGCACAGGCTCCGGATGCACAGGCTCAGCGGCCATGGGTCACGGGCCCAGCCACTCCACGGCATGTGGGATCTTCCCGGACCGGGGCACGAACCCGTGTCCCCTGCATCGGCAAGTGGACTCTCAACCACTGTGTCACCAGGGAAGCCCCTCTTCTGCCCACTTTTTGACTGGGTTGTTTGGGTTTTTTTGATATTGAGCTGCATGAGCTGTTTGTATATTTTGGAGATTAATCCTTTGTCAGTTACTTCATTTGCAAATATTTTCTCCCATTCCATAGGTTGCCTTTATACTCTGTTGATTGTGTCATTTCATGCACAGAAGTTTTTAATTTTGATGAAGTCCAGTTCGTCTATTTATTCTTTTATTGCTTGTGCCTTTGGTGTCATATCCAAGAAATCAATGGCAAATCCAATGTCATGAAGCTTTCCCCCTGTTTTTTTGTAAGAGTTTTATAGTTTTAGTTCTTATATTTATGTATTTGATTTATTTTGAGCTAATGTTTTTATAGGGTGTAAGGTAAGCGTCCAACTTCATTCTTTTCATGTAGATATTCAATTTTCCCAGCATTGTTTGATGAAAAGATTGTACGTTCTCCATTGAATGGTCTTGACATACTTGTCAAAAATTATTTGACCATATATGCAAGGGTTTATTTCTGGGCTATTTTATTCCTTTGGTCTATATGTCTGTCTTTATGCCAGTACCACAGTGTTTTGATTACTGTAGTTTATGTTAAAAGTTTTGAAACCAGGAAGTGTGAGACCTCTAACTGTTCTTTTTCAAGATTGCTTTGGCTACTTGGGGCCCCCTTGAGATTCTGTATGAATTTTAGGGTAGGTTTTTATATTTCTGCAAAAAAAGCCATTGGGATTTTGACAGAGATTGCGTTAAATCTGTAGATCAGTGAGTAGTATTAATATCTTAATGATATTAAGTCTTTCAATCCATGAACATGGGATATCTTTCCATTTATTTGTATCTTCTTTAATTTCTTTCAGCAGTGCTTTGTAGTTTTCAGTGTATACGTTTTTCACCTCTTTGGTTAAGTTTATTCCTAAGTATTTTATTCTTTTTGATGTTATTGTAAATGGAATTATTTTCTTAATTTCCTTTTTGGAATGCTCATTAGTGTATAGAAACACAATTGATTCTTGTGTGTTGACTTACATTCTGCAACTTTGCCAAATTTGTTTACTAATTCTCATAGGTTTTTAAATTTTTTTAAGCTTTAGTATTTTCTACATACACATGGTTTTTTAGATATATATGATTGTGTCATTTGAGAACAGAGATAACGTCTTTCTTTCCAATTTGGATGCTTTCTGTTTCTTTTTCTTGACTAATGGTTCTGGCTGGGACTTCTGATACTACTTTAAATTGAAGTGGCAAAAGTAGGCATCCTTGTCTTGCTCCTGATCTTAGAGGAAAAGCTTTCAGTCTTTTACCATGGAATATGGTGTTATCTATGGGCTTGTCAAATATGGCCTTTATTATGTTGAGGTAGTTTCCTTCTATTCTTAGTTTGTTGAGTGTTTTTATCATGAAAGGTGTTGAATTTTGTCAAATGCTTTCTCTACATCAGTTGAGATGGTCATGGTTTTTTTTTTCCTTCATTCTTTTAATGTGGTGTATTACATTGATTTTCCTATGTTGAACCATCCTTGCATTTCAGGAATAAACCCACTTAGTTATGGTATATAATCCTTTTAATGTGCTCTTGAATTCTGTTTGCCAGTACAGTTGTTCCTCAGTATCCACGGGGATTGGTTCCATGGATACGAAAATCTGTGGATGCTAAAGTCCCTTATATAAAGTCCGTTATATAAAGTGACATAATATTTGCATACAGCCTATGTACATTCTCCTGTATAGTTTAAATCATCTCTAGATTACTTATAGTACCTAATACAATATAAATGCTATGTAAATAGTTGCCAGCATGTAGCAAATTCAAGTTTTGCTTTTGGAACTTTCTGGATTTTTTTTCAAATATTTTCAATCCGTGGTTGATTGAATCTGTGGATGTGGAAATCATAGATATGGAGGGCCAACTGTATTTTTTTTTTGATGATTTTTGCATCTATATGCATCAGGGATATTGTTCTGTAGTCTTCTTGAAGTGTCTTTGTCTGGCTTTGGTATCAAGATAATTCTGGCCTCATAAAATAGGTTTGAAGATGTTCCCTCTTCAGTTTTTTTTTTAAAAATATAATTTAAATTTATTTATTTATTTTTGGCTGTGTTGGGTCTTCATTTCTGTGTGAGGGCTTTCTCTAGTTGTGGCAAGTGGGGGCCACTCTTCATCACGGTGCACGGGCCTCTCACTATCGCAGCCTCTCTTGTTGCAGAGCACAGGCTCCAGATGCGCAGGCTCAGTAGTTGTGGCTCACGGGCCTAGTTGCTCCGCAGCATGTGGGATCTTCCCAGACCAGGGCTCGAACCCATGTCCCCTGCATTGGCAGGCAGATTCTCAACAACTGCACCACCAGGGAACCCCCCCCCTTCAGTTTTTTGTACGAGTTTGAGGAGCCTTGGTTTCAATTCTCTAAATGCTTGGTAGAATTTACTAGTGAAGCCATCTGGTCCTGGGCTTTCCTTTGTTGGGAGGTTTTTGATTACTGATTCAATTTGCTTGCTAGTTATAGGTCTTTTCAGATTTCTGTTTCTTCATGGTTCAGTTTTGGTAGGTAATATGTTTCTGGGAATTTATCCATTTCATCTAGATTGTCCAATTTGTTGTCACACAAGTGTTCATAGTACTCTCTTATAATCCTTTTTGGTTCTGTAAAAATCAGTTGTCATGTTCCCTATTTCACTTCTGATTTTACTTACTTGAGTCTTCTTTTTTCTTATTAGTCAGTCTAGCTAAAGATTTGTCAATTCTGTTGATCTTTTCAAAACACCAACTTTTGGTTTTGTTGACTTTCTCTCTTGTTTTTCTACTCTCTACTTCATTTATCTCTGCACTAATCTTTATGATTTCCTTCCTTCTGCTAGTTTTGGGTTTGATCTGTTCTTTTCCAGGATCCTTAAGGAGTAAAGTTAGGGTGTTAATTTGAGCTCTTTTTTAATGTGAGGATTTACAGCTGTACATTTCCTTAGTAGCACTGCTTTCTCTAAATTCCATAGTTTTGTGGTGTGTTGTGTTTTTGTTTTCATTTGTCTCAAGATATTTTCTAATTTATTTTGTGATTTCTTTGACCCATTGAGTGTTTAAGAGTGTGCTGTTTAATTTTGTACAATTTGTGATTTTTCCAGTTTTCTGTCTGCTATTTCTAGTTTCTTTCCATTGTAATTGGAAAATAGTTTGTATGATTTCAGGTTTTAGAGGTTTATTAAGACTTGTTCTATGGCCTAATATCTATCTAATGTCTATCATGGAGAATGTTCAATGTACACTTGAGAAAAATGGATACCCTGTTGCTGTTGGGCGGAGTGTTCTGTATATATCTGCTAGGTCTGGTTGATCTTCAATGTTGTTCAAATTCTCTATTTCCTTATTGATCTTCTCTTTGGTTGTTCTATCCATTATTGAAAGTGTGCTCTCTTTTGGTTACTATTTGTATGGAATATTTTTTTCCATCCTTTCACTTTCAACCTGTGTGTGTCCTTAGATCTAAAGTGAGTCTCTTGAAGACAGCACAAATTGCATTTTTCAGCTCCAGAATTTGTTTACTGTAATTTCTACATCTTCATTGATATTCTCATTTTTCTCATATATTGTTTTCCTGATTTCACTTAGTTGTCTGCCATCTTTCTTCTCCTTCATCTGATTGAGCATATTTAAGACAGTTGTTTTAAAGCCTGTCAATAAGGGGCCTATGTTTCTTGAGAGTTAGTTTCTGGAGATTTACTGTGTTCCTCTGAATGGGCCCTATCTCACGGTTTCTTTGTATGTCTTGTCATCTTTTGTTGGAACTGAGCATTTGAAAAGACATCCACCTCTCCCATTCTTTGCAGACTGTCCCTGTGCAGGGGAAGGCCTTCACTAATCAACCTGCTATGAAAGCTCAGGGTTCTCTCAAATACTTTCTATGGGCGCATCTTCCCTGGGCCTGAGTGTGTGCTTTAACTCCACATCCTCAGTAGACACAGCTGCTTTTAAATGTCCTAATTTCCCCAGCTTTCACCCCTGCTTCTTCTCAGGGGCTTAGATATAGTATTGTATTCCTCTGTCCAAAGTATGCCACCATTCTCCTCATCACTAAGTCAAGAGAAACCTGTTCCTCTGGCAGGTCCCAGACAAGTCAGAACATTGCAAGCAAGTTCCACTCCTTTCCTTCCCTCCCAAGGGATGAGCCAGGAGCTAGCTGGCTTCTTCAAAACTGTATTGTGGAAGGCAAGCACAAATGCCATGAAATTTCCTGCATTTAGAGTGAGACGTTTTCTCAATCAGGCAGTCACTTGGTTGTTGCTGCTGCTTAACTGGTTTCTAGGGTTCTCACAAAGCTACTTTGGTCCATGTATTGTTCTATATTCAGTGTTTCCATGGAGGACTGAGGATTTGTAGATTTGTAGATTCCTAGCCTGCCACCTGTTGATGTCACTCTCCTGTCTTCCCCTGGATTTTGATCCAGATATTTCCAATACCCCATTTTCTCTATCTTGTTTAACATTATTAGATATCCCACCAGAAGGACTGTTTTGAATTACCTAGTTTAAATTGCCTACTTTAGTACACTGTTCTTAAATACCATCCTTGGGTTCCAGAGATTGCTTCCAATTGGTTAAGATGTTTTCTTACGTCTCAACATATTTTTGAATTTCACTAACATATTAGTAACATCTACGTTCAAGTTTGCAGTTGGGCTTCTAACTTTCCTCTTGTATTGTCCTTGGGTTTTTGTCTCCCATAAGATAACACTAACTTCATTAAAATGAGGTAGGAAGAGGAAGGTTTCCTTTTTATACTCTGGAACAGTTATAGTAAATTATTACAACTTGCCTATAAAACTGTGACTCTGATGTTTTATATTTAATTTTAAAGCCTTTTTATTTTAAAATAATTATAGAATTGCAGGTAGTTCAAAGATAGTACAGAGTGTCCTGTATATATTTCATCCCATTTCCCCCAATGGTTAAATCTTCCATAATTATAGTACAATATCAAAACCCAGACATTGACATTGGTAGAATGTGTGTGTGTATAGTTCTATGACATTTTGTCACAGGTGTGGATTCATGTAACCACTACCACCATCAAAATACAGAACTGTTCCATCACCACAAACATCTCCCTTTTCCACCCTGTTGTAGTCACACCCACTCCTCCTCCCAGTAGCTGCTACTACTAGCTGTTCTTCTGCGAGGTTCATGAATAATTGCTCTGTTATCAGGGGGTCCACTGCCGTTGTTTGTTGCAGTCGCCAACTTCTGTGTCTATGTAGTGGGACTTCAGTGTCTATGTAGTGGGACTTCAGCTGTGGGAATCATGCACGACCTTGGTTTCAGGTGTGCCCAGGGGTTCCCAGACCTTGTAGGGCGTGTACATTCACACCCCTTAACAGCAAGTCTGTGGTTCTGAGTTTTCAGCAGCTGACTTCATAGCTGCCTGACCTCCCCGAGCTCTCGTCTCCTGTGCTGTATGTCACAGGGCTCACTGGACCTGGGGTGGAAGGTGGAGGTTGTGGCCCTCTTTTTCTCTTTCTTAATAAGTACTCCTTCACACATACTTTGCTTTGACTCTTAGCTCACTGTACAACAACTGAGTACCTGTCCTCTCGGCGGAAGCTAAGAGAAAAGAATTGGTTTTCCCTCTGGGATGGAAGGCAGAGGTCAACCTTCCGCCCCCAGGCAGGGGTCAGACTGCTTACCGCACTGTGGAGGAGGGTCCAGGGGCACGAAGCCCCGGGCACACAGGTGGATGTAGGCGGCCGCCAGGTTGCAGGCAGGTTGGCGCTCCTGGGTGCCACAGGTGTCCTGGACACATAGGCTGAGGAAGGGTGTGGGGTCCACCTGAAATCCAGCACCCATAGTCAGTGTCCTTGCCCACCACACCCTGGGGAGCAGCACAGAGGAGGGCTATAGGCTAGATCAGGGCAAGGGCCTTCTCTGTCCTGCAGTCCACCTGCTGAGTGGCCTCTGCAGCTGCACACTCACCACCCCGAAGCAGTTCCCCAGGCTGGAGCGGGGGTCCTGGAAGAAGGCCCGGCAGGTGAGGCTCTGTACCGGGCATGCCAGCCGAGTCTTCTCCATGGCCCTGCAGTCACCACCCACCTGGGGAGACGAACCCAAGACTCAGGCTCCTGCCTGGACCTCCTTTCTCCAGGCAGCTCCACTGGGGGCTGCAGCCCCAGGAGGGAACCACCACCCCCTCAGGTCCACGGCCAATCCACACAGAGGCTTCCCTCTCCGGGGCGCGCCCGGGTCACACCTGTTCCCCTCTCCATCCACAGCCACAGCGTCCTAGTGATGACGCCCGGCCCTGAGGGAGGGAGGGCTGGCTAGCCAGCTCACCTGCCAGGCGGAGGTGACCTCCTCCAGGCTGCTGGCCACCGTGCCGTCCGGCAGCATCAGCTCATTGCTTGCCTCGTTGTCGTTGGTGCCCAGAAGGCCAGCGGACAGGCCTGTGGGGCAGGAAAGGCTGTGAGAGCCTGCTGGCCAGGGTTGCCGGGGGGCATGGCCAGACCCTGCACCCTCCACGCCTGACCCCCCAACACCGGTCCTGGCTCTGAAACTTCACCAGAGGGAGAGGAGAAAAAGGACTGAGAAAAGCGTTTGTTCCCTCCCCCATCCACCAGCCCCATCCCGAGTGGTCGGGATGCAAGCTCTTTACAAGTGTTCCTGGGGCTGCCCAACCAGACCAAGGGGAGCGGCACGCCCCAGAGAAGGGGGCAGAACGTGGGCTCAGAGCTCTGGGCTCCAAGCCTGGCCCTGATGTTCGTGGCTGGAGGAGTGGGGGGGCCCGTAAATTAGCCTGGGTCATGTCACGTGTCCCAGGGGACAGCAGCGGGAGGATCACGTGAGAAGGAGCAGGCCGTGCGCACTACAGAGCCTGAAACGGGGCAGCGGCCAACCAGCGGGGCTGCAGCCAGAGTTGCGCTGCCGCTGGAGTAGGGGCTGTCCCAGTGCTGGACGTGATCAAAGCCGGGAGAGATGGCCTTTGACCCTCTTCCAGTTCTGAGCTGTTTGGGCTGTTCTGATACCCGCTCGGGTTGTCAGCCCCGAGGAGCAGCAGAGGCCCAAGAGTGTCCCCGGGCCTCCTGCCCACAGCCTCCCAAGGACTCGGAGTGCTGCCCACTGGGATCGGTCAATCTCAGCCCTGGAAGCTGGCCGCACTGGCTCAGAGGCCGCCAGTGGGGGCCCAGACCCACCATGCTGCCAGACGCTGAGAGTCAGGCTGCAGAGGCTGGCGTGGAGGTCACAGAGCACAGAGACACCGTCCTCACTGGTCAGCTCGATCCTGGGGACGTTGCTCCTCCTGGTCTTGGCGGGAGGCAGATCCAGGTCCAGACAGCTCTCCCCAGGCAGGGAAGAGTTGTACAGCCTGTAGGTCTGTGGGCCAGACAGGGGCTGAGCAGGACAGGTGACAGTCTCCACAGGGCACAGGTGTGTGGACGTGACAGGAGGCAGGAAAGTGTCTGGGCGATGTGCCCACCCCCCCCCCCCCACTCTTGCAGGCTCACCTTCAGGCTGGGGTAGAGGATGAGGGTGGTGTGGTTCAACTCCACAGTCAGGGACGTGAGCCCCGAGCCCGCCCGGTTTAGCGTCAGCGAGAATGTGTCGTGAGCGAAGTCCTTGGCCAGCAGCAGGCTGCTGCAGCGGGCACTGATGCCCCACACCTGGCCGTCGAAGGTCACCACATGCCTGGTGCCGGCCACCACAGCGTGGTCTGCAGAGAAGAGGCCGGATGCAGGGGCAGTGGGGCCCGCTGTGCCCGGGACCTGAGCCCACGGGGCAGCCCAGCCTGTCCAGAGCTGCTCCCTGGCCCATGTTCTCATGGGCAGCCCACGTGGGAAGTGGGGTCTGTCCCCAAGAACCTCTGGCTTCAAGATGACTTGAGCTCTAGGGGTCCCCTCAGGTGAATGAGGTGTGATGCACGCTCCAACACTGACGAACCTCAGAAACTTTACGCTGAGTGAAAAGCCCGTTATAAAAGGGCACGTGTTACGTGACTCCATTCATACGCGGTGTCCAGAACAGGCAAATCCACAGAGACAGAAAGGAGACTGGGGGTATAGCTGAGGGACGGGGACACAGAGCTAAGGGATGCAGGGTGTCTTTTTGGGGTGATGAAGGTTCTGTGATGGACGCGCACTAGCCACTGAATCAGACACTTTAAATGGGCAACCTGCAGCCTCCCAAGGCACCAGAAATAAAACCAAAAATAAACAGATGGGACCGAACCAAGCTTACAAGCTTTTGCACAACAAAGGAAATCACAAACGAAAAGACAAGCTACAGAATGGGAGAAAATATTTGCAAACGATGAGACCAACTAGGGCTTAATTTCCAAAATATGCAAACAATTCATACAGCTCAATATTAAAAAAACAACCCAATCGAAAAATGGGCAGAAGACATAAATAAACATTTCTCTAAAGAAGACGTACAAATAGCCAATAGGCATGTGAAAAGATGCTCAACATCGCTAATTATTAGAGAAATGCAAATCAAAACTGCAGTGAGGTACCACTTCACACTGGTCAGAATGGCCATCATTAAATGTCTACAAATAACAAATGCTGGAGAGGATGTGGAGAAAAGGGAACCCTCCTACGCTGTTGGTGGGAATGTGAATTGGTACAGCCACTACAGAGAACAGTATGGAGCTTCCTTAAAAAACTAATAACAGAACTACCATATGACCCAGCAATCCCACTCCTGGGCATATATCCAGACAAAACTCTAAATCAAAAAGATACATGCACCGCTATGTTCACAGCAGCATTATTCGCAATAGCTAAGACATGGAAACAACCTAAATTGACTGATGAATGGATAAAGATGTGGTACATATATACAATGGGATACTACTCAGCCATAAAAAAGAATGAAACGATGCCAGGTGCAGCAACATGGATGCAACTAGAGATTATCATATCACTTGTATGTGGAATCTAAAATATGACACAGGGACTTCCCTGGCAGTTCAGTGGTTAAGACTCTGCACTTCCAATGCAGGGGATGTGGGTTTGATCCCTGGTCAGGGAACTAAGATCGTACATGCCATGGGGCAACTAAGCCCATGCCCTGCAACTACTGAGCCCTTGCACCACAACTAGACAGCCTGTGTGCCGCAACTACTGAGCCCGTGTGCTCCGGAGCCCACGTGCCACAACTAGAGAGAAGCCTGTGCGCTGCAAGGAAAGATCCTGCATGCCACAACTAAGACCCAATGAAGCCAAATAAATATTTTTGTAAAAAAGAAACAACAGAATGCCCCCACAGAAGTCAAATGTCTTCATTAAAAAAAAAAAAAAGTACGGCCAAAGGCTCCATCCAACAGGAGGGAGGTGCCGCGTGGGCCCAGCCCTCTTCACGGTGGGCAGGAGGGGGCCCGAGAGAGGGTAGTTCGGACCCCCTGAGCCAGCGCTGCTGCGAAGCAGAGGCTTGCGTGGGGGTCGGGTAAGAGAAGCCCCACCCGTCAAACACACGCCCAGGCCAGGTGCCCGGCAGCTGCTGGCCCGTGCCAGCCCACGATGGCCTCACGAGGAGGGCACTAGGAGCCCCTTGTCAGGTGTCAGAGCTGAAGGTCACAGGCCAGTCCCAGGTCGCACACATGGAACCCAAAGACCAGGCTGTTTCCAGTCGCCACGCTGCCTAGCAGACAAGTACCCCCAGACTCTGGGGGGGCTCCCACCTGCCCAAGCCTCCGTGTTCCCACCTGTGAGATCACAAGACCCGATGCTACACACCAGTCCTTGCCAAGCTTTCCCACTGACTTGAGACCCTGCTGGGCACCAAAGGCACACACGTTACCACACCGGTGAGCCACGTTGCCCCCTCCAGGTGACAGAGAGGTGAGGAGACTCACCAGATCGCACTCAGGGCAGCGGATGCAAACTCCAGGGGCTCCAAGCCCCCAGGGCCCCCAGAGCTGCGTCTGGTCCCAGCACTGCCTGTGGCTCCGGGCCTTGCCTGACGGACAGTCTGGACTCAATTAGTGGCCTTGCGGCTGCAACTGGAGGTCTGCCTGGTGCTTCTCCTGCAGAGTCTGCCTGGAGGGAGTTGGCCCTGGCCCTCAGTCCCTCGCCACGCCTCCGCGCTGGGTTCCAGGCTCAGGCTTTTACTTTCTGGACAAAAGCCTGGATCTGCAGCCCAACCCTCATCCTGTTTGACGTTGGGAAGCCCAGTAACCTCTGGAATCAGCCTGGGATCAGATGGGCCCAGCACTACAATGCTAAGGCTTCCCTGTACTACTAGGGGATGGTCCCACTGTCTATCTGGCCCTGCCAGGTCCTGCTGCCACGTTCCAAAGGGTAGAGGGGTCCCGGGGAGGAGGGCGGCGTAGAACTCACATCCAGAGGGGGCCCCCAGCAGACGGTGTTTGAGCCGGTGGTACTCGGCCAGCACGCTGGTCCCATACAGCTCTCGGAGTGGCCGCAGCAGCTTCTCCTCCACCAGGTGGCTGGTCACCCGGGCCACGTCCAGGGGCTCGTCCCCTGCAGGCAGCATCGGCAGTGTCACCACCACTGAGTGGTCCCTGGAGGGAGCACAGAGGAGCTGGGAGACCCCAGCACAAGTCGTGCCTGTCGGAGCCTCACTTTCCGCGGCCGCAGGATGGCCATGTAAGGGTCCGGCGCAAGCTGACCTCCACGGAACGTCAGCCTCTTAGGGAGGGCACAGGCTTTGTTTGTGAGGTGGAGGCTGGGGGTAGAAATGACTGTCCTATTTTAAGGACGCAGGCATCTGATCTCCTGCCAGGGGCCTGAACGTATGTGCCTTGGCGGGGCCTCCGGCCTGTGTGGGGAAGGGGCTCCTCAGGCCTGTCCCTGAAGCTGGCTCTGCTGCTCCTTCAGGGCCAGTGACGCCTCCAAACCTCCAAATCGCTCTACGGCCCAGGCCTCAGAAAGCTGCCTCAGTGGGGTGTCCTGATGGCGTCTCAAACTCAGCAGGTCGGAAAGAGCTCCGGACACCCACTCCCACCACAGCAGGCTGAGCAACGGCCCCAAAGACGCCCAGGTTCCTGGAACCTATGACTGTGTTACCTTAGGAGGCCAAAGGGACGCTGCAGGTGTGACTACACTAAAGATTTTGAGACAGATTTCCAGGTGGCCAATGGAATCACAATGGACCTTATAAGAGAGGCAGGAGGGTCAGAGAGAAGACATAAGGACAACAGTCAGAGGGGAGAAGATGCTGCCCTGTTGGCTTTGAAGATGGAGGTGGGGGCCACGAGCCGAGGCAAGCAGGCAGCCTGCAGGGGCTGGGAAGGGAAGGGCTATGCCCTGAGCCTCTCGGAGGAACCTGACATTCATTTTGAATTTCTGACCTCCAGAACTACACGAGAACACGGCTGTGTCGCTTAAGCCACTGAACTTGTGGTCATTTGCTGTGGTAGCCACAGGAAACCAACAGAGCTCCAAGCTGCTCCCTGCACACCAGTCATCCCCATCACTCCGTAGATAGACCCTCCATCCTTCCAGTCATCAAAGCCAAGACCCTGGGGGTCATCCCTGGCTCTTCTCTTTCACCACCTACATCCGATCTGTCAACCAATCCTACAGGCTTGTCCTTACAACACCCGGAACCTGACTGCCTCGCACCCCCTCCGCGGCTGCCACTGCTTGGCGCAGCTACTCTCCCATCTCGCCTGGACCATCCTAAACTGGGCTCCCTGCTTCTATCCCCCTCCCTGCCCCCAGTCTTTATTCTCAACACTGGGGCCAGAGGAATCTTTTTAGATGAAAGGTAGCTCATGTCCTTCCTCAGCTCAAAATCTCCTGTGTGTTCCCATTTCAGAGTAAGAGACAAAGGCCCCAGGCTGCCCGGAACCCGTTACCCGCCCCCCTGCCACCCCCCGCGACTCCTCCACTCTCCACTCCAGCCCCCTGGCTTCCTTCAGATTCCTCAAGCAGGAAGTGCACTCCCACCCCTGGGCCTTTGCACCAGCTGTGCCCTCCGCCTGGAACGCGCTTCCCATGATGTGCACCCGGCTCACTCCCTCACCCTTCAAGCCCTTGCGCAAATGCTACCTTCTCACTGAAACCAACCACAGCCTCACTCTTTATAATGCCCCCATCGGGGACTTCTCTGGCGGTCCAGTGGTTAAGACTCTGCGCTTCCACTGCAGGGGGCACGGGTTGGATTCCTAGTTGGGGAACTAAGATCCCACGTGCCCCCCAGCCAAAATAAACAAAAAGATTTAAAAAATAAAAATAAAATGCCCCCATCAACCCACATGTCCTGCCTTTTTTTTTCTGTAGCACTTGGTACCTAACATTCTAGCTCAGAGGTCGGTAGACTGTGGTCCGTGGCCGAATCCAACCTGTGCCCTTTGGAATGGCCGGCAAGCTAAGAATGGCTTTTACTGTTTAAAGGATCCTTAACAAAAACAAAAAACGAAGGCTACGTGAGAGACCATCGGGCTACAAATCCTGAACACATCACTCTCTGGCCCTTTATAGGAAGGCCTGCCGCCCCTGAGGGTAGATAACCTGGTCATTGTGTTCAGGGACCGTCTCCCTGCTCAGCCATGGCCCTCGTGAGGGCCAGGATCTATCCCACTCGCCGCTGTGTCTGCAAACCTAAAACAGCGCCTGCTCAAAGACAGTGCTCATAAAATATCCGCGGAATGAAGAATAAGCCTCAGTTTCCTTATCTGTAAAATGGGCTGAAAATGTCTCTATGGAAGGGCTGTCGGGAGCAGATGAGACGGAGGGTGTGCCTGGCGTGGGGCAGGACCGCAGAGGGGACAAGTTACCTGGCTGAGAAGCTGTACAGGTCCAGCAAGGGTTTGCAGAGCCGCCTCAGTGCCTGTGAGAACACAGCTTCAGCCCAAGACAGCATCTGGTGGGTGGCCTGGAGCAGGTGGGGGCAGTGAGAGCCGTCAGGGCCATCCCTGCCCGCAGGGCCGCCTCCCTCCCCCTCGCCCCACCTCACCAGCTCCAGGGCGCCCCTCGTGGCCTCCAGCACCGCCGCGATGGGCCCGGACCCCCAGGTTCCCGGCGTCCCGGACACCCAGGCCTGCAGCCGCTGCACGGCCTCCTCGGCCCGCTCCTGCCACACCTTGTCCAGGGGCTGCACTGTCACCTCCAAGTAGGCATCCTTCAGCGTGGCCAGGGGCCCTGCAAAGGCAGCCACCACCCACCGTGAGGCCTCCCGGTCCTGGTGGCAGGTGAGATGCCGCTACCCGCATCCCAGGCCCACAAAGGAAAACCAGCCCCCCGACAACCCGGGCCTCCAGGAAGGAAATAGGACCTGTGACCTGGAATGAGGTGGTGGCACTAGAGACTGGAAAAGAGTTAGCCCGGCAGGCCTGAGACTGCCCAACTGCAAGGCCTGTTCACAGGGTCAGCCCTGGCTGGATTCTGGGGGGTGCCCACCATTCCCAGACCTGATAAGAGGGCCTCACTGTGCCTGGATTGCACGAACAATGTGGTTTACATTGAACACCCCCTTTCCTTCTGCGAGTCTGGAATGTTGGTCTGTGCCAGGCAGAGGCTCCTACGTGACCAGCCCCCAGTGAGAAACCTGGGCGCAGGGTCTCTGACGAGCTCCCCTGGCAGACAGCGTTTGACACGTGTTGTCACAATTCAAAGCTGGGGGAGTGGAGGGCGTCCTGTGTGCCCCCACTGGGAGAGGAGTCTGGAAGCTCGTGCTTGGTCTCCCTAGAACCTCCCCTGCACCTGTCCCTCTGCCACCTGGCTCTGTATCCTGTCCTTGTAGCAAATCATAGCCGTGGGTGCAACTAGGTCCTGAGAGCTGTGAGTCCTAGTGAATCACGAGGCTGGGGGTGGCCCTGGGATTCTGACAAAGGGACACAAGCAGGGGTGAGAGTACATTTAATAGCCTGTCTGGCCCGAGCATTGGCCAGTCAGAGGGACGGCCGCCCTGGTGCTGGGCAGGGTCCTGGGGCTCCCTGCTGGGCCAGCTGTCAGCCCTGGTGCTCCTGGGAGAGGCTGGGGGGGGGGTCCCAGCACCGCCAGGAGGGCGCTCGGGACAGCAGCCTTCACGACCCGCACGGTCTCACTGGTGCGTATCACAGAACCGGAAATAGGCCCTAGAATCTACGGCAGTGGGCCTAATAGAAGTAAGGCTCTATACCCAAGAGAAATCAGGCGGCGACCGAAGAAACTTGGGCAGCAGTCCCAGAAGAGATAAGGCAGCAGGCATGAGGGCTATGAGCTTGGAGACTGACAAGAATGGACACTGTTCCAAAAGTCTGAAGGCTCTAGATCCATGAGAAATAAGGCAGAGGGTCTAAAGGAAGTTGGGCTGCAGGCCTGCCAGAAATCAGGCGGCCTTTCTGGTTGAACCAGTAGCCCAGGCCGAGCGTGAGGGGCCTGGGGTCGGGGGCCCTGGGATCAGGTGTGGATCTGGGTGCACGGTCACGCCCTGACTCCTGCACTCACGTTCCAGCTCATCCCGCAGCTGCTCCAGCCCTGCCTGCAGCCTCTCCAGGTAGAGCGGCACGCGGTGTGTCAGCCCCTGCCTGGCCCGGCTCTGGTCCCACAGCGCGGCCACCGCCCGGCCGCTCTCCCGCACGGCCCCCAGCCCCGCCTGGCACAGCTGCAGAAGGGGGCCTGCCACGCCATCCAGGGCACCCGCCGGCTGCACCTGGGCAGGGGAACGGGGGCACAGAAAGCTCCAGAAGACCCTCATGTCCATGAGGGAGGCCCGGGACGAGCCAGAGGGGTGACCTCCCACAGCCTCACGCTCCCTCCCGTTCTCCAAGGGTGCCCCCGACATCACAGTGCACTCTACCCACCAGGCGCTGGAACCTTCTCACGTAGGCGTCCAAGCCATGGATCTTCTCCTCCAGCCGGGCTTGCACCTGGGACCCAAGAGCAGCCACCCTGGACTGCAGACACAGAGGGACAGGCTGGGCCTCACGGGAACGAAGTGGACAGAATGCTCTCGGTGCCGGCAGCAACGCCCAAGGACGTGCTGGCCACACTACGGGCTGTCTGCCTCTGGTTTCCTTGGTACTCCTGGACTTAGGGATCCTGGTCCTGTGGCCTCTGCCCGGGCAGGGTGGGGGTGGGGGGTAGGAATAACACCCCTCCCCCCAGCCCTTGGCCCTCTCACCTCCACGTGGCCCAGCAGGGTCCCCTGGCAGCCGTGTGCAGCCAAGCAGAGGCTCTGGTTGGCGGCCTGCAGGGTCAGGCGTCCCAGGGGCTGGATGGGCTGCCCGCTGTCCTGGAGCAGGGCCTCCACCTCTGCAGTCCGCCTGTGGGCACATGCCCGCAGCACCACACTCTCCTCTTGGCTCCCTGGGGCCAGGAAGGGACCCGCCGTTGTACCCAGGACTCGTCCATCTGCCTCCCAGCTGCCCACTCCTCCCGCTCTCCACAGCCTTCTGTAGCTCCCCACTGCCCACAGGCAGAGTCTCAAAGGCCCAAGGATTTGAGGGCCTTGAACTGAACTGCCTAAATCAACCTCCAAACCCCTGAAGCCTGGTTTCTGCCCCATCCCCCAGCCCACACCCACCTCTGGTCCAGACTTACCCAGCCTCTCCTGGCACCACAGGTGACCACAGGAAGCTCATCATCACCTCCAAGCTGGGGGTACCACCAAGTCCTACCAGGGTTTCCTCTGACTTCGAGCTCTCAGCACCCCAATCTCTGTCCACTCTTGGGCCAAGCTGGGGCCTTGGCCAGGCCGCTGAGCCACACCAGTACCTCCACTCACCTTCCTTGTGGGCCACCGAGGCCTGGAAGCAGTTCGGGGCCCGGGACACCAACAGCCTCACTTTCTCGTCCCCGTCGTCCACATTTCCCTCCAGCTGGACCAAGCTTCGAGAAGCTGAGGTGGAGACCCGACCCAGCAGGCCAAACTGCTGAGCCTTGGGGCCGCGGAGCTGGGAGGCGAAGGGCAGAGGCCTGAGTGCAGCCTGGCCTCTGGCCTCTGGCCCCTGTTGGCCCCAGGCCCAGGGAGAGGTGGCTGAGGAGGGTGAGGTTGAACCTGCAGGGAAAAGGCAATGCCCGCCCGCCTCCACATCTTCAGGGGCACTGGGTCCCCCCACCTTACACCCCTGCCACAGGGCTCAGAATCCTACCAACTGCAGAAAATGCTTATTAAAATCCATATCCAGGGACCTAACCGAACACAGCGCACAGCATCCAAGTAGCTTAAAAATTCCTGCTGCCGAGGCCTCACCCCGGAGATTCGGACTTAACTGATTGGGGGAGGGGCTGGGCACTGGCATTTTTACGTTCCCAGTGCCCAGGTGTCTCCACCTGCAGGCCAGGTTTTCCATGTTTGCATGAGAACCACTGCAAATGTCTCCGCAAGTTCAAGGAAGACATCGTGGGTGGCACCTGCCATAAAGGCCGGCACTGAGCATTCATCCCAGCCCTTGCAGCCACCAGCCTTGAGGGAAGGGGACACAAGACAGGAGGGTTTCGAATGGGGTGGGGCAAAGGCAGGAAAAGCCTCAGAGGCCTTAAGAGAAGGAACCCTAGGGAGACCTTGCAGGGGGGAGGCCAATGGGCTGATTAAGAAGCCGTTGTAGGGGAGGGGAGCCACCTCTGGCCTGAATTCAGCTGCTCTGTATTCTAGTCCAGATATTGCAGCTAACAAGCTGTGCAGCCTTGAGTAAGTGTGTTACCCTCTCTGGGCCTCAGGTTCAAAATCTATAAGATCAGATATAGAATGGTGGTTCTCAAAATTTATCAGGAATCAGTGTGTGTGTGTGTGTGTGTGTGTGTGTGTGTGTGTGTGTGTGTGTGTGTGTGTGTGTGTGTGTGTGTGTGTGTGTGTGTGTGTGTGTGTGTGTGTGTGTGTGTGTGTGTGTAGGAGGTGTGTTATGGGCTTATATTCCTCAAAAAGATCTGTTCAAGTTCTAACCCTTGGTACCTGTAAATGTGATGTTATTTGGAAATAGGTTCTTTGTAGATGAAATAAAATTATGACGACGTCATACTGGGTTAGGGTAAGCTCTAAATCCAATAACTGGTGTCCTTATAAGAAGGCCATGTGAAGACAGAGACAGACTGGAATAATGCAGTCACAGCCAAGGAACGCCTGGGTTGCTGGCAGCCCCCAGAAGCTGGAAGAGGTGAGGAAGGATTCTTTCCTGGAGCTTCTGGAGGGAGCGTAACCCTGCTGACACCTTGATTTTAGATTTCTAACCTCCAGAACTGTGAAAGAAGAAATTTCTGTCGTGCTAAACCACTGAGTTGGGGCTAATTTGTTACAGCAGCCCTAGGAATCCAATTCAGGGTGCTCACTGAACATGCAGCTTCCTAAGTGGGTGGGAGGGGTGGAGCCCAGGAATCCTTAGGGGATTTCACAGTGCATGAGGTGAGCCTGAGGCAGGGTGTCCTGCAGACCACAGCTGAGGTGTCCGTCCTAGTCACTGTCACTGAGTGGCGAGCGCCCCAGCAGCCGGGGTGAGCGCCTGACCTCCCGAATCTGTCCCTCTTCTCCACCGGGTTGGTGTAGAGACCAAACAAGGCTGTGAAAGGCCTCTCTCCACACCACGGACCCCAAAATGGGGCAAGCAGAGAGGGGGTGGGCAAGGGAGAAGCGGTTAGAACCAGCTGCGCACATGCTCGGGATGGAAGCAGGAGGACCAGCCACTCCCTGGCCGCCCCCCGCGGGCTGGGCCCCACGGGGCTCACTCCCAGTCCTCCGATTCTGGGGAAGTGAGCCTTGGGGCACCCGGATTACAGGTGCGGGAGTGGCTGGGGGCCTGGCTGGCAAACGGGGAAACGAGAGCCAGCCTTGGCGAAACTCAGAAAGGAAAACTCTTTTGAAACTGCCACTGCCCCTGGGCTCGGAAACAGGAGCTGAGTGAGCTCCTGACACAGAAATGCCTCATCCTGTATTGGATGTGGAAGGAAAATCCCATCTCATGAGCACCTACTGTGTGCCCGTGCTGTGCAAACTCTGTTTCTTTTCCTCCCAATTCTGCAAAGGACATGGGATTTGTTCCCATTTGACAGAGAAGACTGAGGCTTGAAGAGGGAAAGTCACAAGGTCAAGGTCACCCAGCCAGGGAGACACAGAGATGGGTGGATGACAGCACTTGTGGAGCACCTCCTGTATGCCCGTGCTGTGTGGGGGGAGGGGAGGGGTGCCCAGAACCCCACTGACCACCCTGTGAAATATACCTGATCCCCACTTACAGATGAGGAAATGGGGCTCAAAGAGGTCCCTTCCCAATAGCCCTTGGCCAGGTGGGAGCAGAGCAGGTGTTGAACCTGGCTCTGCCCCCTTCTACCTCCCTGGGCTGCTGGGAGGTGGAAGGGGTAGGAGAAGACTCGGCCAATAATAGCTAATAATAATAGCAGCTAATACTTACTTAGTGGCTGCTTTGTATCAGGCACTATTCTAAGCAATCTATACATAGTAACATACTTAATCCCTGCAATGTTAATGCCATGGGAGATAGTGTAGGTGCAATGATTATCCGCCACTTTACAGGCGAAGGAACTGAGGCACAGAGGGGCGAAGTACGTTGCTAGCCAGGAAGAGGTTGGGCTGGGATTCAAACCCTGGGAGTCCAGCCACTGCCTCTCGGTTATAGGAAGGGCTGATGTTGGGGCAGCAGAGGAGCTGCTCAGGGCGGGGGGCCAGCCACAGGGGGTCCCACCTACAGTTAAGCTCAGGTCCCCACTAGGGTGCCAGTCTGCAGTTCTAATACTGGCCACTAGATGGCAGGGCCACCCAGGCAGTGGTGGTCCACTGGGCAGAGAGAGACAGAGGGACATCAGAGTATCCTGCCCATGGGGTGGGCAGCCCCGACCCAGCCACCTTACCTCTAGCTCCCCGGAGAAGTCAGGCATCCGGGGCCTGCTGTGGTTGCGGAGGGTCAGGCTGAGGTGCAGGCTGTGGTCTGGGTCTGGGGCGAGGCCCAGCTGGCATTTGGAGTGTAGCAGAAGCCCACCGCTGCCCAAGGTGTGCTCCCCGGAGACCGAGAGGGCCTGGAACGAAAGGGTGGGGTGTCAGTGGTCAGGGAGGTGCAGGAGCACAGCTTCCTCTCCCTATGCCCTGGTCCAGGCTACTAGCCCTCATGCCAGGACTGTCACAATAGCCTATCAGGTCTCCCAGCCTCCATTCCTGCCCCAGCCCACAGCCCCTCCTCCACTTGGCAGCCAGGCTAAGTTTTAAAAAAATGCAAATCAGACACTGCCCCCCGGCTCAAAGCCTCTGCCTTCCCATTGCGCTTAGAGGAGAAGCCGGTCTCCTTGGCGGGTCCTATGGGTCTGCGTTATCTTCCTAACCTCGCCCTCTCGCTCTCTCTATAAGGGCCACCCTGTGTTCCTCGAACACTCTAAGCATGCTCCTGCCACAGGGCCTTTGCACTGGCTGTTCCCGCTGCAGTTTGCATTCGTCAGCAAGGCCCCCTGCAGTCCCCTGTCCACTCTCCCTGCTTCATTCCTTCACAGCATTCACCACACCTGACTGCATATCGTGCACCTTGTCTGTGTTTTCTTCTTCTACCCACTGGACTGTGAGCTTCAGGAGGGCAGGCACCTCGTCTGTCCCTTTCACCGTCCTTGCCCCTGCACCTAGAACAGAGCCTGGCAGAGGTAAGACTTACAAATGCTTTCTGAATGGATGAACAGATTGGGGGTTGGCAAACTGTGGCTCATGGGCCAAAGCTGGCTCACTGCCTCTCCTTGTAGATAGATTTTTATTGGGAATGGCCACACTCATTCATTTACATGTCATCTGTGGTGGCTTTCATGACACAATGCCAGAGTTGCAACAGAGACCATATGGTCTGCAAGACTTAAAATACTTACCATCTGGCTCTTTACAGAAAACGTTTGACCCCTGGGATGTGGGGAATGGGAGGATGGAGGGATGAATGGATGGAGGGATGGGAGGGAGGATGGGAGGGTGGGTAGATGGATGGATGGATGTTTGGATGGTTGAGAAGATGGGTGGGTGGGTGGGTGGAAGGAAGGGTGGAAAGAATGCAGGAAAGACCAATCAACCAGCTAACAAACTCGGGGGAATGTTGGGGGCATAGGGGCCCCAACACCTCCCCCTAACAATAATCACGAAAGCAGCAGCTTTTGTTTATGCGTTGAGCACTCTCCCAGTGTCACATCTTAAATTTCACAATCACCCTACATGCTGGAACCAACTGCATCTTCCATCCTTCAGATGAAGCACTGGATGTTCAGAGAGGAGAGAGCCCTGCCCAGGGTCGCCCAGTGGCATGTTCAGAGCTGTGATGATGGCATCCAGCTCCCTCACTCACACCCCTGACCTGGGCGGGCACCCTCCTCTCTCCTCACCACCAGGGTCCCTGGGCCTTTCCCTGGGACAGACTCACCCTGGGCAGGTGGCAGAGCCCCAGATGCAGGGAATGGCGCAGCCAGTGGGCATAGTCAGTCTCCATGACTCCCTGGAAACTCTGCGTGGCGCAGGAGGCCGTGAGGACACGCTCCAGTGTGGCCTCTGCACGGATTTTGTCCGGGCGGGATGGCTGGTGCCTCTGGAAGGAGAAGGCACCGTGGGATGGGGGTTCGTCCCAGAAGAGAGAGTGCCCATGGCCAGCGGCAGTCAGGAGACCCTCACAAGAGGAGGGAGATGCCAGAAATGCCACCATCAGAGCCCTGGTCAGCCCCCACAGCAGCCGTTTACACTCTGAGCAGGACTTCTGTTGGGAGACTGAGGGGGACTGGGCCTAAGGAGACCCAGAAGGGGCAAGGGGACTTCCAGGGCTAGCTGTCCCTGTCTCTCCAAAGCCCATCAGGAGCCCCAGGCAGGCGGTGCTGCTGGAGAGACCTTGACCCTGACACCTCTGGAAACCTGACCTCCCGACCTCCCCCCACCCCTCCCCAGAAGCCCACTGGCGTCACCAGCTACTTCCCTGTCTGCTCCCCAAGTGCTTGCCTCATGCTGGGCGCCTTGCTTTCCTTACCTCCCAGAGCTCTCACTACACTCCAGTCAGGGAAGGATTACTGCACCCATTTCACAGATGAGAAAACCAAGGTTCACAGTGGAGAAATGAGTTGCCCGGATCCACAGCACAACTAGCACTTACACCCAGGACCCTAGGGCCCCAGAGCCAGGTACTTCCTGAAGCAGGTGGGGACCCCCAACCCCCCAGGCCTCACCTCATATGTCAGGTTCTGCTGCACCCGGCGTCCGTCCCAGGACAGATCGAGCCACTCGCTGAACACGGCTGGGGTCTGTGTTAAGGCCCCACAGGCCCTGAGGGCGCCCAGGCCCCAGGTGTCCTGGAGCTGAAGAGGATGGAGGACGTGACTGGGGGGAGGGAGGGCAACACAGGGCTCAGAGTTAGCGAAAGGCCTGTGCCTGATGAGCAGGGCAGCCAGTGCCTACCTGCCCCGGGGAGGTGGCCACGCAACCATCCCAGGAGGTGCTGTGCGCCAAGGACCTGTCGGCCCAGGTGAGCTGCAAAGTCGCAGGCTGCCCTCCATTCCAGGCAAGCTGTACCTGCAAGGGGATGGGGCCAGTGGCGGGCGGAGGAGAGAGGTGGGGAGTGGAGACGGTGCCTCCTCTTGCGCTCGTGTTCGTAAGAGCTTAGAGCCACGCTCAGGCTGGGAGGCCAGAGGCGTTCAGATGGAAAACTCCTCATTCTCAACACCCAGACTCATCATTCCCAAAGACAGAATGAAATCTGCGTCCCTCACTGGGGTTCGTGGGGCTGCTGTGGACTCACATCACCCCACAAGTTCATATGTTGAAGCCCTAATCCCCAATGTGACAGCATCAGGAGGTGGGGCCGTTGGGAGGTGATTAGGGTTAGATGAGGTTTGGGGCGGGGGGGTCATGATGGAATGAGTGTCTTTGTAAGAAGGACCCCAGAGAGCTCTCTCCCCGACACGTAAGGACACAGTGAGCTGGCTGCAGGCCAGGAAGAGAGCTCTCACCAGAACCTGACAGTGCTGGCACCTTGATCTTGGACTTCTAGCCTCCAGAAGCGTGAGAAATAAATGTCTGTGGTTCAAGCCACACAGCCTGGACTATTTTGCTATGGCAGCCCGAGCCAAGAGAGGGGCCCTGCGTGCTGCCCCTCCCCTGACCTCATCTCCCCCCTCGCCTGCCCCATCGCTTCCTTGGTCCTGGTCTTAATTGCCTCTGGCTCTCCCTGAAGCACCCAGCCCGTTCCCACCTCGGGGCCTTTTCGCTTGCTGTTCCTCCTGCCTGGACTGCGCTGTTTCTCCAGCTTGTCACAGGCAGCTCCTCCCCATCCGCGGGTCCTCAGCTGACAAACCACCTCCTCCAGGAAGCCCTCGCTGTCCACCCCATCTAAAGCAGCCCCCCCCACACACTGCAATGTTTCTCTCTCTTAGCACCCTCCCTACTTTCTTTATGGTGCTTACCACAACTCTTAATTTCTTTATTCATTCATTTGCTTGAGTTTTGGTCTTTTTGCCTGTTTTGCCTGGCACACACTGGCCTACTGTCTTCCATTTCACAGAAGAAAAAAACTGAGGCTTAGGGAGGTGCTGTCAGCTGCCCAAGGCCTCCCAGTCAGATGCAGAGTCCAGCTGCCCTGCTCAAACCCCTGCAGTGACTGACTGAACAAACGGACACTTCAGTGATGAATTGGACATGCATGTAACTGTTTCTCCCACTAAAATGTGAGCTTTATCAATGCAGACACTGTGTCTGCACCTCAACACTGCCTGGCACACAGTAGGTGCTTAATAAGGTACCGATGAAGGAATGAAGGAATGAATGAAGGTCCCTTTGGGGTTCCAAGCTTCAGGAATCTGTGATTCCAGAGATGTCCTTGTCTCTGATGAACAAGTGGGATCCTCCTCCCCCACATGTGGTCCCAGATGCCCCACCCATGGGCTCAGCCACGCAGCTCACCAACCCCCAAGACTCCTACACCCAGGGCCCCTCAGATGCTCCCTGCTCACCTGCTGGCTCTGCCTGCCACCCCTGCTCTCAGCAAGGCCACTGGCCTCAGCCCGCCACCAGGAGAGGCTGAAGGGGTGAGCCAGGGCCAGGTGGGCGGCCAGCTCGTCCTTTCCCAGACGAAGAGAGGAGGACAGCACCACCTGGGGAGGGGACAGGCTGAGGGCGAGGGCTCCCCCAGAGAGGCCAACCCCCTCCCCACCACCCAGTGCAGGCAACCTTCTTCATCAAGGTCATGGGAGTGAGGGCTGCTGGCCCAGCACTGTGGGAGGCCCTCCAAGAGCTTCAGCCCATTTTGCAGAGGAGTAAGTTGAGGCACGGAGAGAAGCAGATGGGGACAAGCATATGACAAAGATGGGACTGGGAGTGACACCTTGTGGTGGCTGGAGGCATTTCATGGGTTCAAATCCCAGCCCTGCCTTCCAGTAGCTCCATGACTCTGGGCAAGACCTCATGCCTCTCTGAGCTTCAATTTCATCTTCTAGAAATGGGGCTGATGTACCTGGCACACAAGAGGCCTGCAGTATGCGTCAGCCACTGGTCTTCCTGTCCCAGGTGGTGCTGGGACCCAGGTTTCCTCCTCCCACCCAGTGCCCTTCCGATGGTCCCTTGGGGACTGGGGCCCAGCCCTGTTGGCCCTGTAAGGCTCCTCGGGCAGGGCAGGGCCCCAAGTGCCCCACTCAGGCCACAGGGTGGGCTTCCCAGGTATCCTTCCAGCCCTGACGCCTACCTGGTTTTTGCCATCCCAGCCCACGACCAGGTCATCCTGGTGGCTGCGTCGCGAATGCTCAGAGGCAAGGCGGAGGCTGCAGTGCCGAGGCAGGGGGAGCGGCAGCGGGTGGGTGAGCTCCACTGCAGGCAGGGACACGGGGAGGGGCGGGAACATGAGCTGAGGACATTGGCTCGAGGCCGAGAGGGTATAGGGGGCCACTTTGGGGCCACACGCTCAGGTAATCTGCACAAAATTCAGAAGCTACACCCTCACTTGGTCCCCATACCACTCAGTATAGTCCCTCAGTGTCCCCGTGAGAACCCCAAATCTCTACTCCTGCAACGAGGCTTTGTACCTCCTCCATCAAGAGGTGGAATTTGTTTCCCTGGCCCTTGAACCTGGGTTGGCCTTGTGATTTGCTTGTAGAATTTGAAGTTGACACTGGCAAACCCAGCCTAGGCCTAAAGCGTCCTCAGCTCCCACTGGCTCTCTGGGATCCCTGACCAGCCACTGTGAGAACAAACCCAGGCTGGCCTGCTGGACGGTGACACCACACAGAGGAGAACCTGAATGTTTCGGTCGAGGCTGTCCCAGACCAGCTGACAGGCAGCCAGGCCCCCGAACACATTAGAAAGCCCAGCCAAGATCAGCAGCACCACCTACCCAACTTGGGGCTGACTTTGATGCGTGAGTAAGACCAGAAGAGCTGCCCAGCTGACCCACAGGCCCATGAGCAGTGATAAATGCTTATTACTATAAGTCACTGAGTTTGGGGTCATTTGTTACACAGCAATAGCTGACTGATACAGTCTCCTTCTTGTATCACTCTCAGGTCCCTTACACTCATGGTTGCCCAGGCCTCTTTGAATGACCCACACCTACCTGGCCACACCCACCTGCCCCATGATCTCATTCCACCTTGGGGTGTGACTCAGGTGGTACCTTCATAGCTGAGGCCTCACAGCAGACAGTCTCCTTGCCCTAGATTTTCTTCCTTCATCCGTTAAGGCTGAGTCCAGCTGCCCTGACCTCCTGCACCACTTGATCCCATCCTGTGAGGCCACCAACTGGTCCTGCCTTCCTAGACCCCCAGAGCAGGAGTCCACCAAGACCCCATTGCAGACAACAGCCACCATGCTGCCCTCTGAGCCCTCTGGAAGGGGTGCTGCCTGTCCCCACACAGACTCTGGGGAGCTGTGCCCAGAGACGGTGGCACCAGCTGGTTCTCAAGGCATCATCTGGTCACCAGTCCAGGGAGCACTGACCACATTTGCATGCCACATGCAGAGCCGCACCCCTCATTCCCTCCACCCCTGACCTGCTGGCTCCTATGCTCTGTAAGTACCTGGCAGGGCCCACGGACTGCTCAGCCCACCCACGGGCCCCCGAGCACGCACACGCTCACACATGCACACGAGGGCATCACACATGCACACGAGGGCATCACACACACCGCCCTGGCATGCTGAGGGTCTTCTCATTTCCTCTGCCTTGCAGGGCACATGTGTGGCAACCGTGATCATGGGGAACTCCACTGGGCCACTCAGCAAGCCGTCCCCCGGGGCCAGGGTCTGCACCGTGTCTCCCGCCTGGCAGGCCAGCAGGTCGGGCTCTGCTCTAAGGGGGCTCCTCAAACACTAACTGACAGTCTGTGTGCACAGACCCTTGGGGACAGGGTTGTTTCCTGGAGGGCCGCAGGGGTCACGGGTGCCACCATTGGGGCTGCACTCACCTCCCCTGCCAACCTTCAGTCTGTCAGCCTCAGCTCTGAAACCTCTCGGGGATGCTCAGAGTTGGCACACCTTCCACGCCCTGGCCCTACCCTCCTGTCTTAACACACTCAGGTAAAACCCCAACTCCTTGTCCGGGCCTGGGATCCTGTGTGACCTGGCTCCCCTGACCTCTCCCACCTCATCTCCCCCCTGCTCCTCCCTTCAGTCCACTCCAGTCACACTGGCCTTGCTGCTGTTGCTCCAGCCACAAAGCTTGTTCCCACCCCAGGGCCTTTGCACCTGCTGTTCCTTCTGCCTGCAATGATCTCCCCAAAGCTTCACCTTCTTGTCACTCAGGGCTCAGCTTAAACATCACCTCCTGAGACAGCCCTTCCCCGACCACCCCACCTGGAGGAGCTCCAGGCCCCCAAACCAAGCCCTGCTTGTTTTCTCAGTCCTTCTCTCTAGGAGACACCCTGACGTTATCTTGTTCAGTATGTGTCCCTGCTCACAGCCTGCCTCCCCGGAGGCGGGGACCTGGGCCATCTTATTTCCCAGTGGATCCCCAGCACCTGGAACAGCACCTGGGATAAGCAGGTGCTCAATGATGGTGCTCTGAGTGACTGGGTGAATGGGCCACCCCTGCTGCAGCCGCTGGGAGACTCACCCTGCAGGCTGAGGGTCCCGGTGGGCTTGAGGAAAGGCCCGGAGAGGCTCCCGTTGATGGCCATCTCCTGGCCGTCCCACAGCACCATGTGGTGCAGGACACGGGTGCCACGGGCTCGCTCGTATGAGGTCTGCAGGACCAGCTCCCCAGGAAGGGTGTGGAGCTGGAAGAGAAAGATGGAGCTGGGTCACAGGGGAACCCGGCCCATGTTCCCGCTGAGGGTAGGAAAGGAGAGAAGCTTTCAGAAGAGGAAACACAAGAAACAAAGTTCTAACAGTTTACTGGGCTGGGCAGATAATGTAAGGGAGGGGAGTGACGGGGTGCAAGGGGTGTGACATAGGAGACCGACGCCCCCTGTAAAGAGGACAGCCGCCTCTCAGCTCC
This sequence comes from Stenella coeruleoalba, assembly GCF_951394435.1. NCBI lineage: Eukaryota > Metazoa > Chordata > Mammalia > Artiodactyla > Delphinidae > Stenella > Stenella coeruleoalba. Next base: position 58,437,440 of record NC_137161.1, read on the forward strand.
ACTTCCAAGCTGTGTGGCCTTGGGCCAGTTTCCCAACCTCTCTGGGCCTCATTTCCTTGTGTATAAAATGGGGTAAGAATAACAGTGCCAACTTCAGTGATATAATGGGTGTGATGTGCTCAGCCCAGGGCTGGACCCATGGACAATGCCATGTGGGGCTGCTGCAGTTGGTAGTAGGATTTCTCAAACATTTAGTGAGCACGTATTATGTCCTTGACCCAGTGCTGGGGGTTGGGGTACAAAGATAACCAAGACTGACCCTGGCCCTTCAGGGCCTCCAGGCTGGTGGGGAGACAGTCACAGAAACAGAAAACGGTGGGACAAGGTGACAAGAGTAGCCACGAAAGATATTAGAAGGACAAAGGAACACAAAGAAAATAAGTGGACAAAGCAGGGAAGGGCATTCTAGGCAGAAGGAACAGCCTGTGCAAAGGCTCAGCAAGGAGCACTCTCCCTGCTGGTGGGTGCCACAGGTGGAGGGTGGAGGGGACTTTTGGTGGGACGAGGGGAACTGACTCTTAAATGTCTCCAAAGCCCATCACTACTGCCCCCACCTCGGTCCAAGACATCATCATTCTGGCCCTGCTCACTGGCTTCTTCACTGTTGTCTCTGCTGTCCCCTGTAGGTCCCTCCCCACACAGCAGCCAGAGGAATCTGAAAGCACCCCTTGGATAGTGTCCTCAAAAGGCGTCCAATTTCAGAGAGAATCAAATCCAAACTCCTCCCTGTGGCCTGACATGCCCTGCATGATTGGATTCCCACTACTGCCCACCATTTCCCCCTCACTTACTCTGCTCCAGCCCAGTGGCCATTCCTCAAATATGCCAAATTCATTCCTGCCCAGGCCCTTTGCACGTCTTGTTCCCTCTGCCTGGAATGCTCTTTCACTAGATTTTCTTTTTTCTTTTCTTCTTTTTTTTAACATCTTTATTGGAGTATAATTGCTTTACAATGGTGTGTTAGTTTCTGCTGTATAACAAAGTGAATCAGCTATATGCATTCATATATCCCCATATCCCCTCCCTCTTGCTTCTCCCTCTCACCCTCCCTCTCCCACCCCTCTAGGTGGTCGCAAAGCACCGAGCTGATCTCCCTGTGCTATGTGGCTGCTTCCCACTGGCTATCTATTTTACATTTGGTAGTGTATATATGTCCATGCCACTCTCTCACTTCGTCCCAGCTTCCCCCCCGTCTCACTTCCCCCTCCCGGTGTCCTCAAGTCTATTCTCTACATCTGCGTCTTTATTCCTGTCCTGCCCCTAGGTTCATCAGTACCATTTTTTTTTCTTAGATTCCATATATATGTGTTAGCATATGGTATTTGTTTTTCTCTTTCTGACTTACTTCACTCTGTATGACAGACTCTAGGTCCATCCACCTCACTACAAATAACTCAATTTCGTTTCTTTTTATGGCTGAGTAATATTCCATTGTATATATGTGCCACATCTTCTTTGTCCATTCATCTGTTGATGGACACTTAGGTTGCTTCCATGTCCTGGCTATTGTAAATAGAGCTGCAATGAACACTGTGGTACATGACTCTTTTTGAATTATGGTTTTCTCAGGGTATATGCCAGTAGTGGGATTGCTGGGTCGTATGGTAGTTCTATTTGTAGTTTTTTAAGGAACCTCCATACTGTTCTCCATAGTGGCTGTATCAATTTACATTCCCACCAACAGTGCATGAGGGTTCCCTTTTCTCCACACCCTCTCCAGCATTTACTGTTTGTAGATTTTTTGGTGGTGGCCATTCTGACTGGTGTGAGGTGATACCTCACTGTGGTTTTGATTTGCTTTTCTCTAGTGATCAGTGACGCTGAGCATCCTTTCACGTGTTTGTTGACCGTCTGTGTATCTTCTTTCCACCAGATTTTCAAATGGCTGATATTTGCTTGTCATCTCCGGCCAGCTCAAATGTCATCTCCTTAGTGGGGCCTTTCCTGGCCACCTAAATAGCTCCCCAGTAATTCCCACTCATATCACCCCATTTTGTTTCTTCTATAGTATGTATCATCATCTGGTATATTTTCTTATTTGATTTTTTTGTTGGTCAATCTCCCCACTAGACTGTACACTTGATGAGAGGAAGGACTCATCAATCCTGTTCTAAGCAACATCCCCAGTTTCTGGAATAGTGTCTGGTCTGGCACCTAGTAGATGCTCAATAAATAATGTGGAAGGAAGGAAGGAAGGAAGGAAGGAAGGAAGGGAGAAAGGGAGGAAGGGAGGAAGGGAGGGAGGGAGGGAGGGAGGGAGGGGAGGGAAGGAGGGAGGATGGATGGATACAGAGGCCAGCTGAGAATCCACTCCAGCAAATTTTGCCCATATCACAGCTCTGCCTGCATTGGATCCTCCCAGGAACCAGGACAATTCCTCTTTTCTCAAAGGGCTACCCCAGGAGCCTCCCAGCCTGCCCTAGCCCTGGCTCTGGCCTCCTCCACGCACCTGGGGGAAGGTCTGTTCCAGCGTGATGATGTTGGTGAGACTGTTCTTAGCAGCCACCAGCCTGGAGCCAACGTGGAAACGATGCTCCTCCACCATCAAGGCAAATGTGCTCTCGGCTCCACCCTCAGAGTATCGTAGCTGGGCCAGAAGAAAAGCAAGTCAGATCTCCTCATCCAAGTCTCTGACGGAACACTGAGGAAGATGCTGGCTCCACACTAAGCAAGCTCGGCCTCCCAAAGCCCCGGGCCCGAAAGACGCACAGCTCCCTGGATGGGACAAACTCTGATGACTCGAGGGTCCTGAAGCTCAGTTTAGACCACCAGGTGTGGCCATGACAACAATCTCCCTGTGCCCTTCATGCTGTTAACACTGACTTGTAGATAGCTACCAGCCTGGGGCGGGCAGGCAAGAATTCTAGTTGTATTACCATTGTGAACAGCAGAGGGCAGTCTACTGCAGAGGACAACACACAAGCATTGCATTAAACAGACCAGGGCCCCAATTCGGGCTCTGGCAGGTATGGGATGAATGACCTCTAGCTAGTTCCATAACCACCTTCACTTTCTTATCAGATAAACTGGGATAATGATACCTACTTTATTAATGGGTTGATACGAAAACTATATGAAATAATGTGCTAACTTCCAGGCTGGCTGATAGCAGAATCACTTAGGGCACCTGCCAAAAATATAGATTCTGGGCCCCCACCCAAGACCTACAAAAACAGAGCCTCTGGAAACTGGGTCAAGAACTGGTATTCTTAAGAGCTCTCCAGAAGCATCATTAATTTAGTGATGCCCCTGTCAAAAACGTTCAACCTGAATCATGTCTCACACAAACAATCTGACAAATTCAAATGGGGGATTTTTGCAAAACAACTGCCTGAACACTGCAAAATCATCAATGCAGGAGTTCTTTTGAAAACTTAACTATAGCATATTTACAATATTGTGTTAGTTTCAGGTATACAGCTTCCGATTCTTTTCCATTATAGGTTATTACAAGATACTTAATACAGTTCCCTGTGCTACACAGTAAATCCTTGTTGTGCAATGCAGTTCTTCTTTAATGTGGTTAATGACAATGAAATGCTTGGGGCAAGTATATCAATATCAGCAACTTACTTTGAAATGCATCAAAAATTAAGAAGGATGGAGAACTATGTGATAAAGTAGAACAAAATATGAATGAAAAAAACCTAGGTGATGGGTATGTGGGTGTTCACTATAAAATTGTTTTAATTTTTCAGTGTCTGAAAAGTGTAATAATAAAATGTAGGCAGTGGGAAGAGAACTTCTAGATCAGGGGTCCGTCTTTGGGCCAAATTTGGCCCACTGCCTCATTTTGTAAATAAAGTTTTATTGGAACACGACCATGCCCATTTACTTACATACTGTCTATCGCTGCTCTTTTGTTACAATGGTAGTAGTTGCGACAGAGAGGGTATTGGGTGTAAAGGCTAAAATGTTTATTATCTGGCCCTTTACAGTAAAAGTTTGCAGACCTCTGTTCTAGATTAAGAAACTAAAGAGATTTCGGATTAAGAAACTGAATTTCTAGATTAAGAAACTGAATACCCTGGATGATCCTGATCTGCATTCCGGATTTAAAACAAACAAAACAAAACCGCTCGAAAGAACATTATTGTAAAAGAATGCGACAACTGGGAAATTTTATGATGAACCATATATTCGATAATGGTATTATGTCACATGTTAAATTTCCTGAATTTTGTAATTCTGTTGTGTTATACAAGAAAATACCCTTGTTATAGGAAATACTCGCTGCAGTATTTAGGAGTAAAGAGATGCCTCCAGAAACAACTCAATATTAACTCACAATAATACAGAAAATACGTGTACGAATATACAAATGTATATAACATATGTAAGTATAAATAGAAAGATGTGGTAAGATATTAACACTTGGTGATACAAGATAAATACCAGGGATGTATGTACAACAGGATGACTACAGTTAACCCTGTTGGATGGTATATTTGAAAGTGGTTAAGAGAAGAGAAAGGTACAAATGAACCAATTTACAAAACAGAAACAGATGCAGAAAACAAACTTATGATTACCAAGGAGGAAAGGGGGGGAGGGATAAATTGGGAGATTGGGATTGATATATACACATATATAAAATAGATAACTAATAAGGACCTACTGTAGAGCACAGGGAACTCTACTCAATGCTCCGTAATGACCTACATGGGAACAGAATCTAAAAAAGAGTGGCTATATGTATACGTACAACTGAATCACTTTGCTGTACAGCCGAAAGTAACACAGCATTGTAAATCAACTATATTCCAATAAAAATTAATTTTAAAAAAAAAGAGAGGAGATTCTAAGAGTTCTTATCACAAGGAAATAATTTTTTTTCCTTTTCTTTTTCTGTATCTCTATGAGATGATGGATGTTGACTAAACTTACTGTAGTTATTTCATAATAGATGTAAGTCAGATCAGTATGCTGTACATGTTAAAGTTATACAGTGCTGTATGTCAATTACATCTCAATAAAACTGGGGAGAAAACCGATTGGTAAATGTCCACTGTCCTACAATAACTTTTCTATAGGTTGGAAATTATTCAAAATAAAGATTAGGGGAAAACTAAGACGTTCCCCAAATGATGGTGCAGTGAAATCTGGGGAGCACTGAGATTCTGTGTGATGTGTGGGTACAGGGCCTGGCACACAGTAGGTGCTCTATAAACAAAGGCAGCCTGGCCCAGGGCAGGGAGGGCTTTTAACAAAACTGGGTGGCTGGTGGGATAATGAAGTGACCAGCTAGTGATTTTTAATCACTCACTCATTTACACATCCTGTCATTCCTTCATTCATTCTTTCTTTCTTTCATTCATTCACTACGCGCACCTACTATGTACTGGGCCCTGTGCCAGGTGCTGGGCACACCCTCCAGGATCTCCTGATCTGGGGAAGAGGGGCAGACAGAAATAAACAACGGCAGCAGCACGGAGGGAGGGGGAATCATGGGTCTCATGGGTCCTCCTGTCTTCCCCCAGGACCTCCAGATGCTACACACAGGGCAGATGCATGAGTGCGGGAGATGCTGGGGGTTCCAGGTAAAAATGGGATTTGTGGACACAGGGCACGAAGACACGCAAAGACCCGTGGGAAGGCAGACGGGACACCTGGGAGGTGATGCTGGCTCAGCTCATCTGAGGCCGTGTCATCTGATCCAGCGACCGGGAGCGTGCCAGGCCGGGTGAGGCGGCACCAGGCACCAGGCGGGCAGAGCCTCCCCTGGCTCCTAAGGGTCTCGTGGGCCTGGCTGGGGGCCGCAGGGGCTATAGCCCAGGAATGTAAACCTGGGCCTGTTTGGGAAAGCTGGAGCCAGGGGTTTCCGAGCGTCGCCCACGGGGGCCTGTGCAGCCGGCAGACAGATGTGGATGTGTTAACACTCTCCACACCCGCCTCGGGCAGGGCACCTGGAACCGGTTAGGAGCTCGGGGGAGGCAGGGACACAGTTACCTTGGTTGAGGCTGAGGCTCTGCTGGGGCAGCAGCCTAGGAGGATGGGGAGGTGATGCCGGCCTGAGAGCCGCAGCTCTTTGCTGGAAAGAAAGAGGATGTGAGAGGCCTGGCTTGAGCGCACCCTGTCCAGGGCCTCCAGGGCCGGGTCAGGACCAAGCCAACCTCCCCAGCAGAGGGGTGGAGACTCACACAGCAGCAGAAGAGCCGATAAAGGGCTATTCACACGCCCCGAGGCCCGAGGGCCATGGGTTGTAATGGTCGGGGCTGCAGCCTGCCCCCAGGCGACCTGAGTTTGAATCCCAGCTTGGCCTCTGCCTGGTCCTGGGCAGGGACATTGGGCAAGTCCCTCAGTTTCCCCTTCAGCACAGGGGCTGGGTGGTACCGGGAGGCACGTCTTCTGGAGGCCCACCGACGGGCCCCCTCGGGCTTGGCCAGTGGAGCCTCAGCAGAGAGGACGGTGGGATTTAAACCCGGGCTCCCTCCCAGCACCCCTTCCTTGCCTCTTCAGGCTGGGGTGCTCATGTCTCCCCACTGCTGCCAGCCCTGGGGGCTGTCCTGGCCCGGTGGTGCCTCTACACCAGGGTGTCTCACCCTCAGCGCAGCTGACACCTTGGGCCACACGATTCACTGTCGTGGGCTCACCTGTGCGTTACAGGGGTCTGGCAGCACCTCTGGCCCCCGCCCACTAGGAGCCAGTAGCATCCCATGCCGAGTCGTAACAACCAGACATTTCCCCAGACATTGCCAGACACTCCTGGGTGGGCACACTCGCCCCCAGGTGAGAACCACTGGCCACCTGACTTCATCTGACTGTAAGACCCCCGACCCCGGCACCCAGCAGGTCCCTGGATTGAAGAGCCGTAATAGTTACTAATATGTACTCGAGGCCTGGGATGCATTTAGTTTGTGAGACCAAGAACTCCTCATCCATGTCCTGCCCCCAGAGGTCAAAGATATTTTATCAGCCGTGTGACCTTGGGTAAGTCACTTGGCCTCTCTGAGCCTCCCTTGTCACACCTGTGCAGTGGGGCTGTAGGTCAGGAGTGCTCAGCTGTGGTCTCCCTCACTCATTCCTCTCCTCTCAGGGCCCCCAGAGTGTAGAGAACCCCTCACCTGAGCGCCCGGTTCTGGCCACGGATGTTGAAGACCAGGCAGGCTTGAGAATCACAGGTCAGCTGCAGGGAAGAACTCATCTCCTCCTCTGTCCAGAGCTCCCAGAACATGAGCTGAAGAGGGATGTGGGGGAAGGCTGTGAGGTGTGGGGAGGGTAGGGGCCTGAGGACCCTCACAGGCCAGGCCATGCTCCACAGCCCCAGCATGTCCCTGTCCCCCCGAGCCTGGCGTGGCAGACGCCCATCAGGCCTGGCCCCATCTAACAACCTCTTGGACGGTGAGGACCCTTGGGCAGGGCCTGGACTGGCTCCCTCACTGCAGCCCAGGTTGCCTACTGTGGGTCCCCAGTGCAGACCTGCGCCCCTGACGTCGGCAAAGAATGACCTCCCCACGGGTCTCCCATCACCCGGTCCTGAGGCCAGGAAAAGGGGATTCAGATGAAGTCAGGGGGAGAAGGGAGCTCGGGCTGCTCCGTTGTGGGTTACAGTGACGCAGACCCTCTGCGTAAACAGTGACATCCTGGCCCTCCAGGACTCCTCCCACGGCAGAGTGCAGTGAGGGGCAGGGGGATTGCTGGATAGTCCAAAACAGGAGGTTGGAAAAGAGGCTTTGATGCGTGCGCTCTGTGACTCGTGGGGGAGTGGGAGGGCCCAGCCAAGCAAGGTGAGTTCACACCACACGACAGTGGCTGGAACATGGCCCCATGCAGTGGGGCCACAGCACGTTTCGTTTCTCAGGGGTTGTTAGCGGGGAGCATCTCATGGAAGGGCCCCGTACCAAGCCTGAGTCCCTATTTTGATGTCTACTTGTTTTGTGACCTTGGGCAGGTCACCTAGGCACTCATGTGTGACCCAGAGATGATGATGATGATGATTAGTTACCACCATCATCATCACCACCAGAGCAGCAGAAGCTTCTAAAGCATCTGCTTCAGCCACACGCCGTCCCAGGTGCATTCCTGGTATTCCTCGCTCCATCCTCACAACCCCCACATTATTGATACAATTATTATCCCCATTTCACAGATGAGGAGATGGAGGGCACAGAGAGGTTAAGGAATTTGCCCAAGGCCACACAGCCAGCAAAAGGCAGAGCTGGGACTACCTCCGGAGACGGCATTCCGTAACAACTGTGCCACTCTGCCTCTCGCTGGGGTGTCAGGTGATGAGTCAATGCATATAAAACCCTTAGAATGGTGCCGAGCACGCAGTAGGTGCTCTACAAATGGAAGCTGAGCTTTGATTTTGATTAAAAAGTGGAAGGGCGGAAAGGACACAGCATCAGGAACTGGAACACAGAGATGCAGGGGGCCAGTCCACACCAGCCCCACAGCTGGGAATACAGAGGTCACTCAGTAGACACTGGTTACAATTATTACTATTATTAATAAAGCCTTTACAAACTGTAAAGTGCTGGAGAGACACAAGGCAAGAGCATCCCGGTCAATTGTGCTCCCGGGAACAGGATGGGAGTTGACAGAATTAGGAGGGAGCCTGCCCCTGGCCAGGCTGGCCACCCACTCCTCACCTGGCTGGCGAAGGGCAGGCCCAGCCTCCGGAGAGCGGGCGCCGTGTGGCTGACATTCACCACCAGCTCCAGAGGGCCGTTCACCGGCCAGGCCACCAGGGCTGCCACGTCCACGCTGATCCCACCATCCCCACTTTGGAGGACCACATGGGCCTGGGTCTGGGTCTCTAAAGGCAGAGAATGGCAAAGGCTGCTAGAGACTGGGGTTCACCTCCCTTCCCAGTTTAGGGTCGCAGCCTGAGGATACCAGTGGGATTGACCCTGGGCAAGTGTTTCACCTCTCTGAGTCCCAGTGACATCATCTGTCATGAGGCGTCCCCCAATCTAGGCCTGGCCAGTTCCTTCTCTCATTGGAGTCGCTGCTGACAGGACAACTCCTCCGAGGAGCCCCCCATGACTGCCCATCTAAAGGACCTCCCGGCGCTTCCTGCTCCCTCCCCTGCCAGAAGGTCAGCTCCATGATGGGAGGGCCTTTCGTCTGTTTCATTCCCTGCTATAACCCCAGCACTTAGCACAGCCCCAGCCAGACACATCATAGGTGTCCGGTACTTGTTGAGGGAATGAACAAACCAATGATGCGTCTCTTCAGGGTCAATCAAATATCAAATCAATACCAAATAATACTGACCTGCAGCTTGCCTGGCCCAGGCTGGAGGGTCTCTGTCCCCTCCCACCCCACAGGGGCATCTCTTCCAGTCCCCTGCCTCCCGCTGGGCTGCCCCTCATCTTCGCAGCAGGTAAAAACTCTCCAGAAAAGGAGAGCCCAGGATCTGGCCCAGCCCCGTCACCTGCCACTTGGGGCTAGCAGGGTGGGTGGCCCTCTCTGGCAGACACAGACAAGCCTGGCAGCTCTGAGCCTCAGTCTCCTCACCTAAAAGTGGGCACAGCCCGCCCACCTCGAGGGACATTGCCAAGATCAACTGAGATTCCACATCTGCGAACACCTGTGCATGGGGCACATAGCAGGTCTCAGGAAGGGGTCGTTTCCTTCCTTCATCATGCAATGTTCAACCACGTGCACCTACTATGTGGGGGGGGCATGAGGAACGAGGGGACACACAGTGAAGGGGACCAAGTCCTCTTGCCCGGGGAGGTTCCAGATTGTGGGAAGTCACCAAGAATGCTGATGCCAGGCAGAAAACGCCCCCCGAGGGACTGGGACGGCAGTGGGTTGGGGGTGAGAGGTCACCCTGGCTGGAGGCCAGCACACCAGGCCTCCTGGTTCCGGGGAACTGGAGTGTGGAAATTATCCCTGGGACGACTGTCCTATTACTTTCCTCCCACACCCCCTATAAACCCTTCCTCAGAGCAGTCTGTGAGGTCAGCGCACACCGAGACAGTCGCCTGTCTGACCCAGACCCCCGCTCGCACCACAGGATGCTGAGAGCCGAGGATGGAAGAGTTTGAGACCAGAAGAAGACGACCCAAGGGACTCGGGGACACACAGGGATCCTGATCTCCACAATCTACACAGGGGTCAGAGGGTGGCTCTGGAGTCATACCACCTGGATTCATCATTAACCAGCTGTGTAGCCCGGAACAAGTGACTCAACCTCTCTGTACTTCTGTTCCTCCCTTGCAGAATAGGGATGGTGTTACTAACCCCTCTCTCATATGTTCACACATTCACTCAACAGATGGTTAATTGAACACCTACTATCTGTCACTCTGCAAACAAACATCATCCCCGTCCTTGTGGAGTGTACATTCTAGTGTGGGGTGAGTGGAAGACAGGCAATGAGAAATAAAGATATTTAAAAAGTAAGTTACACAGTATGTTAGAATGACAAAGCCAGGGAGAGGGATGGGGAGAGCTGGAGAGAGGTGGGGGTGCAAATAAATAGGGGGAGCAGGCAAGGCTTCACTGAGGAGACGACATTTGAGAAATACCCAAAGGAGGTGAGAGAGTGACTGTGGGGAAGAGCATTCCGGGCAGAGGGAATAGCCTGTACAAAGGTCCTGAGGCAGAAGCAAGCCTCATGCGTTGGAGGAATATCAAGGAGTGGAATGAGCAGGGGCCAGGAGAGAGGTTAGAGGTTAGGGTGTGGCTCCTGAGGGCCCAAAGGCCCCACTGGGGGCTTCAACTTTCCCTTGGTGTGCATGGGATGGCTGAGCAGATTCCCTCAGCTCCTGTGCATTGAGGACTTGCCTGGTATGTACGCAGTAAGCATTCAATCAATGGTGGCTCTTATCACTGTCATCTTCCCTTCCTCCTCCAATATGGGTTAAACTGTTTCCCCCTAAAAATTATGTTGAAGTCCTAAGTCCCTGACCTGTGAATGCGGCCTTATTGGGAAATAGGGTCTCTGAAGCGGTAACCAAGCCAAGATGAGGCGCTAGATTAGGACGGGCCCTCGTCCAATGACTGGCATCCTCATAAAAAGAAGAGAAGAGGCAGAGACACAGGGGCAGAGATTGCAGTGATGCGGCCACAAGCCCAGGAACCCCTGGGGCCACCAGGAGCTAGAAGAGGCAAGGAAGGATTTTCCCCTGAAGACTTTGGAAGGAGCATGGCCCTGACAACACCTGATTTCTGACTTCCGGCCTCCAGAACTGCGGGAGAATAAACTTCTGTTGTTTTAAGCCACCCAGTTTATGGTACGTTGCTTTGGCGGCCCTGGGAAGTGAATAGACGCTCCCTTAGGAGTGAGGCTCCAAGGCCAAGGGTGTCCTGGTTAGTCCTGGAGCTCAGGGTCAACTGGGCCTTAGGCTGGCGGGCAGTCACCACATGGGAGAAGCCAGCTCTCATCCATGGGCAGTGCCTGGCGGCCTTACCGCGTGTCTGCAGCTCGGCGCTGATGCGGGCCTCTGCTGGGAACCCCGCCTGCCATAGGGCCTGGCTGTCGTGCTCACTCCAGCCAGAAAGCTCCAGGCGCCCATCGCGGTGATGGCAGCTCACAGAGTAGTTCAGAGACGTGGCCCCTGCCGAGACGCGTCCCGAATTCTCAAAGCCAGAGTCACCGTCGTGAACGTCCACGGAGACCTGGAATGACACCCAGGAGATGCTGGACCACCCTGCACAGAGAGCGTCAGCCCAGCCCAGCTGGCACCAGCTCCCACAAACCCTGGGGTTTTGTACCACCCATGCCGCTGGGATGGGAAGAACCGGGACCCCTTCAAGGAAGCAGGTTGGAGGTTACACGTGGCCAACTACACGTGTGCTGTTTTGCTGGTGGTGAGGGGCTCTGCCTGCTGAGGAGTGACTGCTACCAGGTACAGGGTTCCCATCTGGGGCGATGAAAACGTTCTGAATTAGAGAGTAGTCGCACAAATTTATGAATGTACTAAGTGCCCCTAAATTGTACACTTTAAAATAGTTCAAATGGTCAATACATATTTTGCCACAATAAAAAAGTTAACAATAAAATTTTTTCCAATTTTTTCAAAAAGTTAAAAATACACACCTTGGCCCTCAAAGGCCTTTGAGTTCGCAACCTCCCCACCATGTGTACGTAAGTTAATCACTGGAGCCACGACAGCACGGCAGCCATCACTGGCCAAACACGCAGTGCGTGGCAACAGGTGGCGAGGCCCCTCCCTGCTTTATGTCACCCACCCTATAAAGTGGGAAGTGTCACTCCATCATTCAACGATGCTGACTGAGCACCTACTACATGCTGGGCCCTGTTAAACCTAGGGATGCTGTCACGCACACGACAGACAGAAATGTCTGACCCCGTGGAGCTTAAACACCAGCAGTGGGAGACAGACCAGGACAAGGTCAAAGGCGTCACGTGTCAAACAATGGGAAGATGATGGAAAAGAGAAAGCTGGGAAGAGGCTAGGAAGGGTGTGAAATAAGAAGAAAGATGTAGATATAGATGTCTCTGCCCCCGGTTCCTGCTAATGTTTGGTCTTTGACCCCAGTCCTGACACAGAGCCCCTGTACCCTTGTAAATTCTTGAGTGATGGGGGTGACAGGAGCATCTGACGTGGAGCTCCTGAGTCCCTTAGAATTTCCTGGATGATAGGAGAGTCTTTTGTGCTAACGAGGTGACTCTTGGGGGGCTCCTGGGTGGAGGCTGGTCAATCCAGGTTGACTTCAAGGGTTTGACTGCACGACTGGAAGGATGGACGAGGTGCCATTTGCCGAGATGGGGAGACGGGGAGGGGCAGGTCGGGGGTGTTGGCCTGTCTGGTTTGGAACAGTCAGGTCGGAGGTGCCTGCCAGGCACCCGAGTGGAGATCCAGCAGGCAGGTGGGCCTACGGGTCTGGGGTTTAGTGGAGGGAGAAATGGGGGACATGGCAGTGCAGAGACGGCACTGGTGTGAGACTGGATGAGCGCATGAAGGGAGTGTGTGTGGAAAACGGGGAAAAAGAGGGCTGAGGACAAGCGCCAGGTCTGCTGGGAGTGCGAGGAGCTCTGGAGGAGGAGAGTGTGTAACAGCCCCGGGGCACATGGCTGGGCAAGAAAAATGAGTATTAGCACCCCCAATTTCCAGATGAGGAGACTGAGGCTCAGAGGGAGGTCCGAACCTTGTTCTACCATCCCTTTGTCTCTGAGGTATTTCCAGAAAGGTTTGTTGAATGAATGAATGAATGAATGATTTCCACTCTCACTGGTACTTGCTGAGGCTGACCTGCAGGCCCAGCTTGTCCTCCACCCACAGCGTCTGCAGTGTGGGGATGTTGTGCTGGAACGTGCAGTCTAGGGAGATGTGCTCCGGCCACCTAGTGAAGGTCAGCTCCTCAGACACCTGTCAGGGTGGATGACCGTGGGACTGGGGCCGTTGGGCTGGGCCATCCCCACAGCCCCCAGCCCCCCAAGGCCCCGTCAGCAGAGCCCCCACCTGTCTGCCATCCACTCCAACATGCAGGATGTGTCTGTAGCTGGGCCCGAGCCTCTCGGTGGTCAGGTCCAGCAGGACGTGGGCTGGGAGGGCCAAGGGCTGAAGCAGGTTGTGTGTGAGCAGCAAGTTTACCTCCTGCTGGGTCTACAATAGAGCAAGAGAAACCAAGACTCGTGTGAGATACCATGAAGAGATATTTGTACACCCGTGTTCATAGCAGCACTCGTAACAATAGCCAAAGGGTGGAAGCGACCCAAGTGTCCACTGATGAATAAATGGCTCAACAAAATCTGGTCCATCCACCCAATGCAATGCTATTCAGCCTTAAAAAGGAAGGAAATCAACAGAGCTCGGGGGAGGGGAAAATGAGGAGTTATTGTTTAGTGGGTATAGAGTTTCAGTTTTGCTAGATGAAAAGAGTTCTGGAGACGGATGGTGGTGATGTTTGCACAAAAATGTGAACATACTTAATACCGCTGAACTGTGTACTAAAAAGCGGTTAAGATGGTAAATTCTGTTATGCATATTACACCACAATAAAAACAGTTTTAAAATAAAATAAAAACACGTATGTGATTAATTAATACAATAATATACAATAAGAAACCGGACACTGTCCAAGTGCTAATGGATAGGATAGATGGATGAACTGTGATAGAGGCACGCCATGGAATACTATACAGCAGTGAAAAAGGATAATCAACACAGAGTGGGGGAATCTCACAAACATAATGTCGAACAAAACAAGGCAGATGCAAAAGGGAGCACGCTGTGTGCTTCCATGAACGTGACATTAAAGAAGTTGTGTGAACGGTGGCTCCTGGGGAGTTAGGAAGGGGAAAGGACAGCTGAGGGACTTCTCCTTGGAAGCCTCATTCCTCTACTCATGGGCCTTGATGCTCTCATATGCCAGGGTCCTCTTTGGAGCTCAGCGGGTATCCAAATGCTTCTCCTCGGGCCTCAGGGGCACATGGCCTCAGCACCCCTTCCCAGGCCACCCTGGGTACCCCACCCATCCACACCCTCACCTCGGTGGTGTTGAGAATGAGCAGCCCCCGTAGTGTGTTGGCATCCACGGTGACCAGCACCTGGGCGTCCACAGCCATGGAGTTCACCATGATGTAGCCGGAGCCATCCACTCGACCCGGGACCCCCAGGGCCTGGAGGGGTTTAAGGAGATGGAAGCAGGGCTTCTTAACTAGGGTGGGGTCCCAAGTGGGCATCAGGGGTCCTATAATCCCCCTTGAACTGACCACAAAATGGGGCATGTGCCCATGAAAATCTCTACAGGAGAGGGTTTGTGACTTTGATCAGGTTCCCAGAGTGCCCAAGGTCCCCACATCGGTGGCCCTCCACTGTTCAACGAGCTTCCCCCACCCCCTTCCACCTCCCCAAACTACGAGGATCGCATCTTTATACCCAAGAGAACCACATCCTGTGAAACCAACTGGCCAAGAGTCTTCCAACCACTGGCAGCTGAGAACGTGCATCTCCCCACCTCTCCTCCCCGATCCCCTCCGCCTTCCCAGGCGCACAGAACTCAAACACCTGCTCCCAAGAGGCAGACGGGAGCCTGTCCAGGAAGCAGCCTGCAAGGCTGGCCCACGTGGGCATCTCTCTCTGCTGCTCCCGCAAGCACATCCCAGAGCACATGGGTAGTGTGGTTTCCTCTAATCCTGAGAGTGGAGGAGGCCTTTGCACCCCGTTTATGATGATGAAACTGAAGCCCAGGGAGGAACAGTGATTTGCTCAAGGTCACCAGAGACGGCGCAGAATTGCCATTCAGAGTCTGGCGTTCCCTGGCCTCAAAGGCGGCCTTCCCAGCACCCAGGTCGGCTGCCCAACTCTCCACCTGTCTGACACAGCGTTTGACTCTGGTAGCCCTTCCCTCCTCTTGGAGTCCTTTCCTCCCCAGCCTTCTCCCTTGGGGTTTCTCCTCCTCTTGGCCTGTTCTTCTTGGTACCCTTGGCCACTTTGTTCTCATCCCTCCAGCTCTGCAGCCTGAGCACTTAGTCTCCACCCACCCCACAGCCATGTCAGCCAGTCTGTGGCTTTAAATGTGACCCCTTAGAGGTGGAGCCCTCCAGTCCAGACCACAGCCGACCTCCCGCCTCGAGAGCTGCCCCCAACATCTCCACTTGAGCGTTTAAGAGCCCTGTCAAATTTAACACATCCAAAATAGGCCTGGAGTTGGTGACACCACTTCCCCAACCCTCCTCCTCCATCCACCATTCTCCCCACTCGGAGAACAGCAGCCCCAAACCTCTCATCATGTACGACAAAAGCACAGTCGCCATCCACTCCCCTCTTTTTCTCACACCCACATGCAACTTCTATCCAGTCCTCTGAGATGGATCCCGAATCCAAGTGTGCTCCCACCCCATGGGCTTTTTATAAAACAGGAGTCAGCAAACAATGGCCCACAGGCCACATCCAGCCCACTGCCTGTTGTAAATAAAGCTTTATTGGAACACAGACACGCCCACATAGTGCATATTGTCTATGGCGCTTCGTACTACAAGAGCAGCACCGAGCAGTTACAACAGCGGCTGAACGGCCTGCAAAGCCAAAGATATTTACTATATGAACTTCTATAGAGATGGGCTGCTGACCCCAGTCCTAGAGAATACCCTTCCCTCTCCAGCCCTGCCTCAGGGCCTTTGCACTGGCCATACTTAGAATACCCTTTCCCCAGACACAAAACAATGCTACTCCCTCCTCTCCTTCAAGTCTGTGCTCAAACGTCATCCTGTCTTTGGGGCCAATCTTGACCGACTATAAAATTGCAACATGTGCCCTGTTTTTTACGCCCCCCTTTCCCACTTTCTCTCTCCCCTTAGCCCTCACCACTGTGTGATACACTCCACAGTTCAGTGATGTATTCTGGGGGTTGCCAGTCTGCCCCAGGCAGGCATTCATATCTGCTTTGTTTATGGGCGTATGTCCAGGGCACAGAGGAGCTCCTCAGTAAGTATCTGAGGAGTCCATCCCTCCAGGGTTCACCCAATCTCTCTGGTTTGGGCAGTGGTCAAAAAGGAGGCCCCTGTCCTGTCCCCTGGAGACTCTGGTGTCCACCCCTCCTGCTCACCCCTGGCACACCTACCTGCAGGGCCTCACAGGAGCTCTCGGACAGCACCCGCCATTGCAGCCAGGGGTCCAGCTGCAGCTCGCCGCTGCCCCAAAGCTCGCAGGCCCCCGCGTGCAGCTCCAGGCCCAGCTGGTGTCCGGCCTCCCACCCAAGCTGGACGGTCAGCGAGGCCTCTGGGGGAATGGAGTGCAGTGAAAGCAGCGTGTGCCTCATCTTCGCTCGAAGTGTGGCCTCGGATGGGTGCAGGGCCACCGCCAAGGTCAGGGAGGCAGTCTGGCCGGCCGCTGCGAGGACCCCTGAAGCTTCTGCTTCCCTACCTGAGGCCTGCAGGGAGCCACTGAGCTGTACCCCTGCTGGGAGGCCCAAGCCCTGCAGGACCATAGAGAGCGGGGTCGGAAGGTGGTCCCACATCAGGAGTGACCCTGATTCTCCATCTTCTACCCTCTTACCCCTCCAGCCCTGCCTACCAGCTTGTGCCCCTCCCCATTACAGTAAAAACAAACTGCGGCAGCAATCGTCATACACGACAATTGTCCATCGTAGAACACTTGGTACGTGCACAGCCTCATGCTAAGTAACTCACAAGAATGTCCTCTTTTCACCCTATTTGATGGCTCTGAAATGGGTAGGTAATATCCCCATATTACAGATGGGAAAACTGAAGCTCAAAGAGGCGAAGTAATTGTCCAGGGTCATATAGCTAGTAAGTAGCAGAGCCAAGGTTTGAACCTGATCTGTCTTCAGTCTATGCTTCAGACTGGGGCTGGTTCAATTTAAATTAAAATAAAGTAAAAGAAAGAATTCAGGTTCTTCTGTAGCACTAGTGAGCCCATTTTAAGCTACACATGGCTGGCAGCTCCTGTCCTGGATATCAAATAATGAAACATTTCCATCATCATAGAAAGTTCTAGTGGGCAGAACTGCTTTATCCCGTGATGCACTACTCTCTCATGGCCCAATCCTGTGTTGACCTGATTAACACTGACAGAGCATCTGTGGGTGCCCAGCCCTATGCTCAGGGATGCCGAGTGGACCAGACTCTGTCCCGGTGCCCAGGAAGCTCCGTCAGGAGACAGGGGAGTGACCTGTCCCACTCAGACAAGGGCACCAGTCCTCTCTGCTGACCCAGACTCCAGCGTCAGGGATTCCCCTCCCCCAAACATCACAGGACAATTCTCAGACCATCTCTCAGCTCAGATAAAACCCAGCCTGTGGTTTTTAACAGGTTATGAAACCAAGATGTGACTGTTCCCCACTGTCAGCTGAGGACAGCTTCCGTCATTCCCTTCCTGCCCTCAGAATTTTACTAAGAAGACAGACTTTTATAAGAGTTTATATTCAGAATTTATATTCTGAATCTGTGGTCCTTTAGTTTCACAGCACGCCTCTCATCTCTCCCAGCCTCGATTTCCTCATCTGCCGAATGGGAATGTGGGATTAGTGATAAGAGGAACCAAGTATCCGACAGGGTTTTTGGGAAATAGTAGCTGGGGTCTTGGGAAGCCCCTGGAGGGGAGTGTCAGCCAGGCTCAGGCCTCACGCTGACAGGGGCTCTGGAAGCTGCCTCTCCAGTCACTTTGCTGGCCCGCCATACGCACCTCCAGCAGCGGGCAGCCCGGCTCAGTGGTCAGTGTCCATGTGCTGTGGTTCTCAGCTTGCTGCTCCAGCACACCCCGCAGCTGGCACGGCCCCATCCGGAGGGCCAGGGAGCCGCGGCTGGTGCGGGGGCCGGGCCGGGCAGTCAGGCTGATGGCGCTCCTGGGCGGCAGGCCCAGGCGACCCAGAAGGGGCAGGGAGTGGGTCAGGTGCCCCAGGGCAGAAGGCTGGGCCCCGCAGGTACGGGCCAGCTGCAGGTGGGCGTCTCCGTGGTCACTGCGGAGGTCTGCGGCCAGGTCGAATTCACAGGGTCCCCAGCTCAGGCGGCCCTCGGAGTGCAGGGCCTGTGGGATTCCAGTTGCCTGGAATATGGGGAAAGTGGTCAGATTTAGGGGCAGCTCCAGAAGCCAAGGTGGGGGAGCTGGAGACGGGCTTGGGTGCGAAGAGGGCAGCGGTGGACCCACAGCCTGAACTCTACCAGCACCTCCCTCTGCAAGGTGACTGATACCGAGGGTATCCCATGGAGAGGTTCGGGCTCAAGCTCTGGCTGCACCACTAACTCGGTTGTTCCAACCTGCAACCTCAGCTTACCCATCTCTAAAATGGGAGTTGATTCATAGCATCAGAAGTTGCTGGGAGATGTAAGAAAGTTAATACCTGTGAGCCCAGAGCCAGGCACCCAGAAAGCACCGGCTATTGGAAATACATCACTAACATCAATGTTCACTGGCTGGAGGGTAGACACCTTAAGCAACTCGTTCCCCTGGGGCCCAGGACGCACCCCACATGGGGGCAGGGACCCAAGATGGGGATGAAAGGAGGGGTACAAGCAGCCCCTTCCTCCCAGGGCTGAGGACCGAAGGGGCCTCAGAGGGCACTCAGCACACGTGCCTAACGAATACCAGCTACTGCTTCGTACGATTCTCATTCTCACTCCCGGAGCCTCAACCCCAGGAACGGGGCAAGTGAGATGTGAGAACAGAATCAACTTGAGCCCCAGAAAGGAAGCGAACCGGTGTCTCAGGAAGGCCCTTTGCAAAAGGGGAGAAAATTCAGTTCTGGTCCCATCTTTGGCTCAAAGCTTTGTAGTCAACGAGTCCCCCAGTTCAAGTGACAACGGCAAAAAAAGACTAAAGTTTCTCATGCTGAGTGCAGAGCTGGGCCTACAGCAGGCGGTTAATAACTTGTGGAGGGAGGTGGGAACCTACATTGACCGGTGGGGTGGGGGCTTACCTCCAGCAGGGGGCAGTGATTCACCAGGGCCAGGGTCCAGTTGTGCATGGCGTTGGCCTCTGTCCTGACGTCCCCATGAGCAGTCAGGGTGCATGGGCCCAGGGCCACCTCCAGCTGGGCCCTGGGGGGTTCGTCTCTCCCGACGGACACTCGGATGTGGTTGTCGGGGGGCACCCCCAGCGCTTGAAGTGGAGGCCACGTGTGCTGGAGGCTGGTGTCCAGGTAGGCATGGCGGCCGCAGGCTGTGTGGACGTGGGCCCGGGCGAAAGTGTCCCCAGAAGATACCTGAGCCGCCAGGCTGGCCCCAAAGATATGGACCAGGAAGGAGCCATTCAAGGTAAGCACAGCTGGATTCTGCCGCCAAGAAAGGCAAGGTGAGCCCGAGCGGGTGTCCCTACAACACCCCACCAAGTGTGTCCACCGCCTGCCTGTCCACAGGTGGTCAAGGGAGCCCCCATGCCCCAGGGGCACCCACCACCACCCCTTAACAGGTGATGCTCACGTGAAGCACTTCTCTCTGAAGAGCTGAAACCGGCCTCCCAGGGAGTCAAGAAATTCGACAGTTCAGAGCACTTTAGGGCCCCTGACGCCCGCTCCCCCGCTCCCCATGAGGCCTTTGGGTCCTCCCTCCCGTTTCCTCCTCTCTTTTCCATAATGGAACCTCGGGCCTCTCAACCTCTCTGGTCTGGACACGTCCCACTTAACGCCTCGAATGGAAGTCACTGCATCTCTAAGTAGTGTACCTGGGGGTCCTGGAGTGTCTGCACGCCCGTGACAGAACCAGGAGCTGCTCTCAGCCCTTTCCTGTCACCCAGTGCTCATCTGTCCACCTGGGGTGGGGACGGCACCACTGATGACAGGGTGAATGCACGTATCACCCCCACCACAGCTACATGGAGGCCACAGAGGAGCCACGGAGCTCGGGGTGGCCGCCCACGGGGCACAGCCCACGGATTCTCCCGCCTGGACGTTGCTGACCTGCTCTAGGACTAAAGAATGCCCAATTTCCAGCCCTTTCCTGGAATTCCAGACCACGGCTCTCGGAGGGAAGGGCCGTCCATTCATGGCTCTTGTCCTAACCTTCCCGCTCAGTTAGTCTTTTCCGAAGTCACCCTCGCGCCCCAGCCCTGAGTCTTTCTCGCAGGTGCAGCTGCTAACTCCACGTGCCCCCTCGGTCTTAGGTTTCCTCTGGGGGGAGGCAGCCCATCTGTCTAGCTCATTAAGACCCTTTCAATCCTCATCCTCAATTCTCTTGGCTAACCCTCCTGCCATTCAGGCCACTGTGTGACCTTGGGAAGGTGACTTCACCTCCCTGAGCCTCAGTTTCCACATCTGTAAAATGAGATCATGCTTCCCTGGTAGCTGAAACCACGCCAAAAGAGAGGATACCAAATTGAGATGGGACCTGACATGCGCTGGTCCATTTCATGCTCGACAGTGCAAGGTAGGTGTTGCCACCTGCAGTTTACTGATGACGAGGCTGAGGCTCAGAGAGGTTAACGCCTGGCTAAAAGTCACACAGCAGGTGAGTGGCAGGTCTGGGCAGGAAGTTGTGTTGGTCTGATTTTCTGGTCCCTGTACTGGGTGGAGCTGCTACCACTGCCAAGCTGGAGGCATGAAAGTACTGCATCTTTTACGCTCACAGAGGTGAAGCTGGCAGACACAGTCCTCCCAAGGAGGCCATGTTCCCTCTATCCGGACAGCCAGGCGGTGAGCCCATAGCACCAGCTCCCAGGACCCCCAGGCAGGGCCCCAGCCCAGACACCCTGCAGCATCCACTCAGCACCTCCAGGCTCATGTCTGCCTGGCCCCAGAGCAGACCCTAAGGAGCAGAAAAACCTCTGTCCTCCTCCTCCAGGCCGTCCTCAGGGCTGTGCTCACTGGCTGGCCCCCCAGAGCCAACTGGACTGAGAGCTCAGCTGAGCCAGGCCTACCACAAGCTGCCCACCCAGCTGCCCACAGGGCAGCACTGACAAGGTCTGCAGGCAACCCCAGTGGTCACCCCACGTCCAGTTCACCCACAGCTCTTGGCCCAGGAGCCACAGGACCCCGCTGGAGATCAGGGAGTCCAGGCCTTGTGCTCAGGTCTCCCAGCCATGCCTTGCCTTCGAAGGAGAGGACCTACTCTCCACCTGCACCCTGGCCCGGGAGAGCTCGGAGCTACGTAAGCTGTGCTGTGCCCCAGCCTGGGCAGCATGCGTGCCTGTGAGCCCCACGCTCTGTCTCCCTCCAAAGACCCAGCTATGCCTGTCACCAGCCCAGCTCACCGCGGCAGAGGCTGGCTTGAAACACTTGGATTCTGGGTCACTGTCTAAGTGTGCTTACAGAAGGGACCACCCATCTGCTGTCAGGTTGGGCTGGGTCCCCTCAGGGCTGGGAGCCCAGATGCATGTTACTGGGGACGTGAAGGGCTTGGAGGAGGGGACCATGTGGGTCGGCCTGGCAGTGGCCACAGGCCCTAAGCCATCCAGCAGGCAGCCCCTGGTGCTCAGCCTGTGCCCACCCCCCCCCAGGAGGCAGACCACCATCTCCCACCCTGCCCTGCCTGTGACAGAGACCCCTGTACCTCGTGAGGCCACCCAGTGACGTCCCCCCAGCAGAGCCCTGACAGCTGGGCAGGCGAAGCGTCTCCACTGCAGTTGACCTAGGGAGACAAGCAGGGTGGGTAGGGGGCACGTGTAGGCATGAGGTGTCTCTCCCCGATCTTAACCCTGGACAGAGCACTGAGATACAGCTTGACCCCATCTCCCTTTGTGAAGGCCTCCCTGGGAAGATAACCCCCAAAGAGAGGTTTGTGCAGACCTAAGTGCTAACCCACAGAATCGTCAAAAACAGAAGTAACCAGAAAAAAACAGAAGTAACCTGAGTGCCAGGTTCTAACTGGTTCCTCATCTGATCCTCAAGGTAAACGTGGGAGGCGGGGATTATTAACAGTCCCATTTTGCAGATGAGAACACTGAGGCACAGAAAGAGTAGGCAGCTGGACTAAAGTTGCACAATTGGTAAGTGATGAAGCAGGCTGGATTCGGGCCGCATGGCTGGCTCGCTCACCCTGACACTCGGACACATTGGAGGGTTTAGCCACACCTGTGCCAGGCCCAGAGGTGGTTTCCTGCCTTTTGTTCTTGAGAACAATGCAAAAGACAGCTGTGTGTGTGTTTCCTTGTCTAGTGTTCCGGGTTTCTCCAGGGGAGGTAACCAGGAACACGAGCTGAAGGGTGAGAGTCTCAGCAGTTTTCATTTTACTAGATAGACCCAGAGCGCCTCTGAGGGAGCTGCGTCAAATACACTTCCATTTATGAGGGCAGGGGAGGGAGCGTTGACAGAGGGACAGGAGGACAAGTGGACAGAAGACAGAGAAGAAGAGTAGAAGGCAGGGTGGGGAGGAAGGAAGGGAGGGTGGATGGATGGGAGGAGAGGGTGGGAGGAAAGGAGAAAGGATGGATGGGAAATTTGGTGAGAGGCTGGGAGGGAAGGTGGGAGGGGCTGGGACGGTGAGAGGGGCAAGCTGGTGGGAGGGGCTACGGAGGTGGGAGGGGCAAGCTGGTGGGAGCTGGGAAGGTGACTAGAGAAGTTGCATAGGCAGTGGGCCCCGCCCAAATGGGGACTTTGGGTCATTTACCTGCAACCTTGAGAGGCCGTGGTGCAGCCCCAGGGCCAGCCCCCAGCGGCCGCCGGCTCCCTTCCTCTCCAGGGCTACACGAAGCTGATCGCCATCCACGTTCACCACCAGCGCAACCGCCAGACTGGGTCCCACGCTCTGCGAGAAGCAAAGCTGTGGGTGTCTCTCAGGCCCACTGCCCCCACGGGGCCCGGGCCCAGCCCCCTCACCCACCTGCAAGTGCCCGCGGCCGTCCACGGAGAAGGGGAGGCCCCAGCGCCTGAGGCCGGGCACCGTGTGGCCAAGGCTGGCACGGAGCCGGCTGCCCAGGGCGCTGGTGACCAGGCCCTCCAGGCCAAGGGCAGCATGCAGCTGCCGCTCTGCACTACGCAGCATCACATGCACTGAGAGGTTGGAAGCCACGTGGCTGTGCAGTAGGAGCATCTCTGCCTGGGAGGGGAGTCCTGGGGATGAGAGGAACCAGAAGATGGCACACAACACGGGAGCCAGAACAGGGTCACTGACAGCCCTCCTTCTCTCTGGAGGGTCCCCTGAGCCCTGAGGCAGACAAACCCCCCAGCTCCCACCTACTACCTACAATGGCCACACCTAGCAAGTGATAGGCCCCGTGTCCCCTTTGGATTCCTACCTCCCCAAAGACAGGGCATGGCCTCTCAGAAAGCACGAGGGGAACAGAGGTCTGATCCTGTGCTCTCCTCTTGTTGCTGCACCTTTGGGCCCCCCCAGGTCCCATGGAAATGTCCCCAAGAAGCTAGAGCTGGGGGTGTCCAAGCTATTTCTTAACCACAGTGCCGAGAACATCCTGGAGGCCCTGCTAGACCAGGCTTCCAAGCTGGAGAAGCCAGACTGGGGGCAGAGTCCTGGAGGAGGGGCCAGTGGCAGGGGCACCTGCCTCCAGTTTGGAGGTGTGTCTGTACTGGGTAGCAACCAGTGTTCTGGCTGAATAACAGCCCAGGGAAGATGGAGGCACTGGGAGAAGCTGGTAGGGGGAGGAAATAGAGCTGGAAGGTGGGTTTGGGGACTGGGGGCTCCTTTAACTCCCTAGGCTTCAGGCCCTAGGAGTCTTTGGGGGAGGAAGCCATTGGGCCCTATCCACCCCTCCTACCTGCCTCACGCAAGGTGTTGATGTTGTGACTCAGTGTGACCGAGAGCTGGCTGTGCCCAGGGCCCCAGATGCAGACTCCACCCAGAGCTAGGCTGACCGTGTCAGCATGGAGGCTGGCCTGGCCCTCAAGGCTCCCCGTCTGGGCCTGCAGTCGCCCCCTCAGCTGGAGCTCTCCTGGCAAGGCCTGGCTGCCATTCTGGACAAGGATGCAGGTCACACTGTGCACACTGGTGCTGTTCCCTGCCTTCTCGTGCTTGTCCCGCAAGAGGAATCCCAGCACAGCTGAGCCGGCAGTGACCTTGATGGTACCTGCAGAGGATGGGAGAGAACCCATACAAAAAAGGGGGTCAGCCCAGGGTACTGGGCTGCTTTGGGAAGGAAGGCAAAGAATCCTGGGGCAGGAAGTTCCTAGATCCATGATAAAATTCTAATTCATGTCGGAGAGAGCATATCTGGGAAATGGACCAAATTAAACCACCTCTCCTGCAGGATGCCCCAAGGACCAAGCAAGCTAATTCACAAATAAAAGAGATTTGGCCGAAAAGCAGCAAGCCTGATGAGGCGTGTCTGTTAATACCAGTGCTGAATCCTGCTCAGGAGAGTCACGGATCAACGTGAAAGAAAGCCCCCATTTTACAGACAACAAAACTGAGACCCAGAAAGCCTCGAGGGGTCCAACCTGGAATTCTACGGAGAGAAAAATTGCTCAGAGGTCTCTTCCACCCACTTGAGAAAAAGATTCCACACCCTTAAGCTAGTCCCACACACCCTTAAGCTAGTCCCATTCCAATACATAACTCATGCATTTAGAGAAATTCTTGCTTTTATCAGAACCATTTACATCTCCTGACCCCATGGGGCTCCAGTAGGGTCTTGACATGGTTCAAATGCCCTTATACCTCTCCCCTTTCATTCAAGGTTTGACTCGGGGGTCACCACCTCCAAGAAGCCTTGCTTGGCCTTTCTGCACCCCCAGGCTGGGTTAGACACCCTTGTTCTGTGCTACCAGACATAGAGCTCTTGCTAACCTCTATCACAGAGTCCAGAGCACTTTCTATACAGATGGGAATTTCTCGCAGAATCTTGAAATCATCTTTTTCAAATTCCTTACATTTTAGGGCCCTATGTCACCATGCCCTACAAGATGTTAACCAGTGTGAAATAATGCCAATAGAACAGTGTGGAATCGAGGAATAGACCCATACACAAATTGTCAATTGATTTTTGACAAAAGTGCAAAGGTAACTAACCGGGAAAAGGATAGTCTTTTTAATAAATGTGCTGAATTGTTTGGAAATCCACATGTGAAAAAACTATCGTGAACTTTACCCAAACAGATACACAAATTAATTCAAAATTAACCATATAAGAAAAGGGAACCCTCCTACACTGTTGGTGAAAATGTAAACTGGTGCAGCCATTATGGAGAACAGTAAGGAGGGTCTTGAAAAATATAAAAATAGAGTTACCATATGATCCAGCAATTCCACTCCTGAGCATATATCCAGGAAAGATGAAAATTCTAATTCGAAAAGATACAGGCACCCCAATGTTCATTGCAACAGTATTTACAATAGCCAAGACATGGAAGCAACCTAAGTGTCCATCAACAGATGAACGGATAAAGAAGATGTGGTGCATATATACAATGGAATATTAGCCATAAGAAAAGAATGAAATATGCTATCTGCAACAGCATGGATGGACCTGGAGATTATCCACATTATATTAAGTTAATTAAGTCAGACAGAGAAAGACAAATATCATATGATATTGCTTATATGCGGAATCTAAGAAAAAAATGATACAAACGAACTTATTTACAAAACAGACTTAGAGAACGAACTTATGGTTACCAGGGGGGAGGGTGGGGGAGGGAAGGACTGGGAGTTGGGAACTGACATGTACACACTACTATATTTAAAATAGATTACCAACAAGGACCTACTGTATAGCACAAGGAACTCTGCTCAATATTCTGTAATAACCTAAATGGGAAAAGAATTTGAAAAAGAATAGATACATGTATATGCTTAACTGAATCACTCTGCTGTGCACCTGAAACTGACACAACATTGTTAATATGCTCCAATATAAAATTAAAATTTTAAAAAAATAAATAAAAGAAAAGATACATGCACCCCAATGTTCATAGCAGCATTATTTACAATAGCCAAGCCCTGGAGGCAACCTAAGTGTTCATCAGCAGATGAATGGATAAAGAAGTTGTGGTATAACAGATGTCGAGGACAAACGTATGGACACCAAGGGGGGAAAGTGGCAGGGGTGGTGGTGGTGGTGTGATGAATTGGGAGATTGGGATTGACATGTATACACTGATATGTATAAAATAGATAACTAATAGATAACTAATAAGAACCTGCTGTATAAAAAAATAAATAAAATTAAATTAAAAAAAAAAGATGTGGTACAGATATGCAACGGAATATTACTCAACCATAAAAAAGAATAAAATATGCCATTGCAGCAGCATGGATGGACCTGGAGATTATCATACTAAGTGAAGTAAGTCAGAGAAAGACAAATATCAATATCATATGCGAGCACTTATATGTGGAATCTAAAATATGACTCAAATGAACTTATTTACAAAACAGAAGCAGACTCACAGACATAGAAAACAAACTTATGGTTACCAAAGGGGAAAGGGTGAAGGAGGGATAAATTAGGAATTTGGGATTAACAGATACACACTACTGTATATAAAACAGATAAACAACAAGGTCCTGCTCTATAGCACAGGAAACTGTATTCCATATCTTGTAATAACCTATAATGGAAGACAATCTGAAAAAGATATATATATATAGATATATATATATATATATATATATATATATAAAACGAATCACTTTGCTATACACTTGAAACTAACGCAACATTGGAAATCAACTGTACTTCAATAATAAATAAATAAAATTAACCACACACCTAAACTTAAAACCTAATATCATAACACTTCTAGAAAAAAAATATGAGAGAAAAATTTGTGGCCTCAGCCAAATATTTCTACCTCCACTTTTCAAAAGACACCATTAAAAAAATAAAAAGACATAGATCAGGAGAAGATATTTTAAAACCCCTGATAAAGGACTTGTATAAATGGTTCCCTAATTCAATAATAAAAAACAAGCCACTTGATTTTTTAAATGGGCAAAAGGTTTGAATAGACACTTCACCAAAAAAGATTTACAAGTGGCAAATAAGGCAATGAAAAGATGTTTGACAAAATTAGTCATTAGGGAAATGCAAATTAAGACCAAAATGAGATACAACTACAAAAACAACTCGGCTGATCAAAGAAACAAACAAACAAAAAAACCCGAAGCCAAAAACTGCCAGTACAAATTGCTAGCAAGGATGCAGAGCAACTAGAACGCTCACACATCGCTGGTGGGAATGGACAATGGTGCTGCTACTCTGGAAACAGTCTGGCAGGTTCCTATAAACATATACTTGCCACACAACCCGGCAATCCTACTCCTAGGTATTCACCCAAGAGAAATGAAACCATATGTTCCCACAAAAACCTATAGACCAATGATTATTGAAGCTTTATTCATAATTGGAAATTACGGGAAACAACTCAAATATCCTTCAGCTGTGAAAGGATAAACTGCAGTATATCCATAGAATAGAATACTACTCACCAGGAAAAAGGAAAAAGAACTACTGATACAACTTTGATGAACCTCAACCACATTACGTTGGGCAAAAGATCCCATACTCAAAGCTTACGTGTTGTATGATTCCATTTCATGTGACATCCTGGAATAGCCCAAACCATAGGGACAGACAACATCTCAGTGGTTGCCAGGGACAGGGGGTGGGGGAAAGGCTGATGACAGTGAGCAGCAGGAAGGAAATTTTTGGGGTGATGGAACTATTCTGTATCAGGACTGTGTTGATGGGTACACAACTGTATGAGTTTATCAAAACTTGAAGGGGTTTTCCCCATATGTAAATTGTACCCCAAGAAATTATACCTTAATAATTGCCTTCAAAAATGTGGGCCTCCCTGGTGGCGCAGTGATTGAGAGTCCGCCTGCCGATGCAGGGGACACGGGTTCGTGCCCCGGTCCGGGAGGATCCCACATGCCGCGGAGCGGCTGGGCCCGTGAGCCGTGGCCACTGAGCCTGCGCTCCGCAGCGGGAGAGGCCAGAACAGTGAGAGGGCCCCGTACCGAAAAAAAAAAAAAAAAAAAATGAAGCAATGTGGGACTTCCCTGGTGGTCCAGTGGTTAAGACTCCACCCTTCCACTGCAGGGGGCACGGGTTCAATCGCTGGTCAGGGAACTAAGATCCCACATGCTACATGGCATGGCCAAAAACAAAAGAAGCAATGTGTGTTAAGAGATCAGCATGAGGGTCTGTTAGTTATCAGCTGCAAATGATAAACTTCAGAAAGATGAAGGGGAGACCATCGTGTAACTCAAAGTAAACTTGAGAAGAACAGCACGCTGCTTGATTGTATTTAAATTTTTTCAAACCCATGTCATTTGATCTTTAGACAGGTATTTTATTATGCAATTTGGTTTTGCCACAATTTAACCAATTAGGAATTAGGAGGGTCAGTGTTAATATTAAGATTAGAGAATGACACTATTCCCCCAAGGTAGGTGGGAAAGCAGAGTCTTTAGATTCTGAAACACAGGGCCCTGGACAGATGTCCAGCTAGGGTGCTACGGTCAAGGATGCTTGAGCAGAAGATCCCATTTTGTATAATTCTGACTTTTGGAAACTTGTTAATGTTTCACATAATCAAAAAATAAATGCACAAAATCAGTAAAGATAGGGGGAACCTGAAAATGGAATACAAACAGAAACCAGTGAACCAACTGTACTTCGAATGATTTACAACATCACACGGGGTGGGTGGGAGATTAACTCCAACTAACATTTAAACACCGTGTTTGCGGACTTTCCTAGCGCAGTGGATAAGACTCCACACTCCCAATGCAGGGGACCCAGGTTTGACCCCAGGTCAGGGAACTAGATCCCACATGCACGCCGCAACTAAGAGTTCTCATGCCACAACTAAGGAGCCCGCCTGCTGCAACTAAGGAGCCTGTGTGCCGCAACTAAGATCCAGCACAACGAAATAAATAAATATTTAAAAATAAATAAACACCGTGTTTAGATTTATACCCTCAGGCCAAAGACAAGAAGAACTCTAAACAAATATTGAATTCTAGTTAAAAGGGTTTATTTCCTCAAAGGTATAGGTTAGTAATTCTGACTACTTTCTATGTATCCTAGGGCTGAAGAAATAACTAAATATGTTGTGAATAATTGGAGCCAGGTTTCTTACTGTTGAAGAAGGGGATAAGAAATATGAAAAGGGGGAAGAAACAGAATGAGCTTTTTGATGATGGACTGGAATTAAGGACTAATGGTTGTAAACTTATTTACCTGTAGATAGACAGATATAGTTGTGTGTGCATGTATGTACACACATATATTTTCTTGGTCTGTCCATTGAGAAGGCCTAGAAAGACAGATACTTCAGTAGGAGTAAATACACCTAGAACCCAGATCTTAGTTTCTAAATACCGTTTTGCACAAAAAGGAACCAGGAATCCTTGGAGAAATGACTTATTCCATCTCAGGGAAAATACAACATGAGATTGAAACATCTTTTTGGTCATAAAGGAAGGAAGTGGTCAAGGAATGATAGGGACATGTCAAAAGGACACAGGAGGAGTTCTATTTCCATGAATGGTGGAGACACTTAAATGGACCAACCCTTGCAAGGTAACAATTGTACACTCTGGGCAAAATATATGAAACAGTTACCTGAAGTGGCTGGAGACTGACCATAAACAGGCAGACAGTGGAGGGGAGTTAAAACTTGAAGGAAAGGACCAGCAATAGTTGAGTTGTATGTTTTTACTCTTTTTTGGTGCCATGCAGGGTGAAGGAAACTCACACAGAAATCTATGGTCTTACTGATTAAAGAATCAAAGAACAGAGTTCAAGGTGACAATAGCAAATGGAAAGTGAAGTGGGAAATTCCAGAGAGAGCCACATGGGGGAATCCCAAATTCTACCTATAAACTCTCTCCAAAGCTAATCCTTGAACTTCACAAGGGTAGTACAGACTCCAAGCAGACCAGCTAAGATAAAAGAGCTGAAAATTATTTCCACTGCAGCCCACCAGAGGAAAGACAGAGTTTGGATTTTGAGCCCAGCCAAGTTAACTGCATGCTAAAATTTTAAAAAATAACAATACTCTTTAGAGAAATATAAAAGAATCAGAGTCTTAACATCATTCAAAATGTCTAGAATACAATCTCAAATTACTAGACATACATAGAAATAGGAAAATGTAACCTATATTTAAGAGAAAGGGCAATCATCAAGGGAGATCAACCCCAAGATGACCTAGACATTGGAATTAGCAGATAAGGATTTTAAAACAGCTCTTACAAACATGCTCAAAAATATAAGGAAAATATAAATTAATAAAAAGAGCCTAGTGGTGATTTTAGAACTAAATAAAATACATAAAATCTGTGATTGAAAAGAAATTATTGGATGGTCTTAACATTTTTATTGGCTGGTGTTTGGAGAAGAAAGATTAAAGAGCCAGTGAACTGGAAGATAGATTGATAGGTATCTGAAGAAAAGAGAAAAGAGACTGAAAAGGTCAACAGATCCTCAGAGATCTGTGGAACAATATAGAAACTTCTAAAGCACATGCAGTTAGAAATCCCATGAGGAGAGGACAATGAGAATGGGACAGAAAGAAATCTTTGAAGAAGTAAATATGAAAAACTTCTAAATGTGTTAAGAGATCTACATATGCATTTTTAAAATATCCTTCAAGAATCAGGGCAAAATAGAACATTTTCAAATAAATGAAAACTAAGGGAGTTCATTGTTGTAAGCCAGACTTACAAGAAATGCGAAAGGTGATCCTTTTTTTTTTTTTAATTTTTATTGGAGTATAGCTGCTTTACAATGTTGTGTTAGTTTCTATAAAGGTGATTCTTTATACTGAAGAGAAATGATACCAGAAACTGTAAGTAGAATGTGAAAGAACATACAGAAACATAGTTGAAAGAGCAACAGATAAATTAACACTGAGTTCTAAAATTTTTTAAAAATCAGCCAAAAGAAGGCAAAAAAAAGGGTAACAGAGGAACAAAAAAATATATGGGAAAGTAGAAAACAAAACAGCAAAATAGTAGACGCAAATCTAATCATATCAATAATTACATTAAAGATAAATCAAGTAAATACCATAATTAAAAGGCAGAGAGGGCTTCCCTGGTGGCTCAGTAGTTGAGAGTCCGCCTGCCGATGCAGGGGACACGGGTTCGTGCCCCGGTCTGGGAAGATCCCACATGCCGCGGAGCGGCTGGGCCCGTGAGCCATGGCCGCTGAGCCTGCACGTCCGGAGCCTGTGCTCCGCAACGGGAGAGACCACGACGTTGAGAGGCCCGCGTACCGCAAAAAAAAAAAAAAAAAAAAAAAAGGCAGAGATTGTCAGACTGGAAATAAAAGCAAAATCCAACTGCATGTGGGCTACAAGAAATGTACCTCAAATATAGGAAATATATATTTGAAAGAAAAAGCATGGAAAAATATATACAGTACAAATTCCAATAAAAAACAAAAGTGGGAACGTTAATATCAGACAAAACAGACTTCAAGACAAAGAACTGTGTGAGAGAGAAACAGTCCACTTCACAATGATAAACAGGTCAATTCATCAAGAATGCATAATAATCATATTTGCTTATGCACCTAATACTAGTACATCAACATACATGAAGCAAAAATAGACTGAAAGCAAGAAATAGAGAAATTCACATAGCTGGAGAGTTTAACACACTTCTCTCATTAATTGATACAATAACCAGACAAAAAAAATCAGTAAAGATATATATCAGAGCAATACAACCAAGGACCTTGACTTAACATTTATAGAACGTGACACCCAACAACAGCAGAATACCAATTCTTTTTAAGTGCATAAGGTATGTTCACAAGATAGATATAGACTGGCCCATAAAACAAGTCACAACAAATTTTAAAAGACTTATCCTACAGAAGAGATCCTCTGATCACAATGAAATTAAATATTAAAAAACTGTCTAGAAAAATCTCAAATATTTGGATATTAAGCAACATACTTCAAATACATGGGTCAAAGAAGAAATCACAAGTTTGAAAATATTTCAAAATAAATGATAATGAAAACACATGACATAAAAATTTGTGGGATGCAGCTAAAGGAAATTAAGAGGAAAATGTATGGTTTTATATGCTTATATTAGAAAAGAAAAAAGGTCTAAAAATCAATGGCTTGAGGATCTGCCATAAATAAACTGTAAAAAAAGAGCAAAAGGGTCTTCCCTGGTGCCGCAGTGGTTAAGAATCCGCCTGCCAATGCAGGGGACACGGGTTCGAGCCCTGGTCTGGGAAGATCCCACATGCCGCAGAGCAACTAAGCACATGCGCCACAACTACTGAGCCTACGCTCTCTAGGGCCTGCGAGCCACAACTACTGAAGCCCGCGTACTCTACAGCCCATTCTCTGCAACAAGAGAAGCCAGCGCAATGAGAAGCACTCTCACCGCAACAGAGTAGCCCCCACTCGCCGCAACTAGAGAAAGCCCACGTGCAGCAATGAAGACCCAACACAGCCAAAAATAAATAAATTTATTAAAAAAAGAAGAGTAAAGTAAACCCAAATTAAGTGTAAGAAAGGAAATAATAGAGATAATGGCTGAGATCAATGGAACTGAAAAGAGACAAGAGAGAAAATTAACAGATCCAAAATTTGGTTCTTTGAAAGGATTAACAAAATTGATGAAATCCAAGTCAGACTAATAAGGAAGAGAGAGAAGAAACACAAGTAACAACTATTAGTGATGAAAGCAAGGGTATCACTATAGATCCTGCATACATGAAAAGGATTATAATACATATAATGAACAACTATGCCAATAAATTAGACTACTTAGTGGAGATGGACAAATTCCTTGAAAAATATAACTTACGCAAACTGACACATGATGAAATAGAAAATCTGAATAGCTTTATATATCTATTCATTTTCAAAACAAAAATTTCCACAAAGTCCAGATGGCTTCTCTCCTAGAGTCCATCAGACAATTACGGGAGCATTCACACTAATCTTATACAAACTCTTTCAGAAAATAGAAGGGAAGAAAGTACTTCTCAACTTGTTTTATGAAGTTAGCATACAAAGGGGAAAAATGCTTAACAGTGAAGAAACTTTGCAGACATTACCTTAATCAAGTGATCAAAACTGATGTCACCAGTAGCACTGGGACAAACTGACATCAGGTGGTATTCTGCCAACGAGGCTTTTTTGAAAATAGTCATGAGGAAGCATCTAACAAAGCCCAAATGAGGGATATTCTACAAACTTTGAAATATAATCATGAAAGAGAAAGAAATACAGAGGAACTGATCCAGAATAAAAGAGACCAAAGAAACAATACGACTAAATGTAATGCACAATTCAGGATTTTCTTTTACTATAAGGGACATTAATGGGATAACTGGTGGAATCTGAATAAGGTTTGTAGATAACAGCCTTGTATAAATGTTAATTTTCTGATTTTGAGAACTGTACTGTGGAATGTAGGAGAATGTCTATTTTTAGGAAATAAACATTGAACTATTTAGGGGTGAAGAACTATCATGTCTGCAGCTTAGTACAATACAGTTCAAGAATAAAAAATTTTAGGGACTTCCCTGGCGGTCCAGTGGTTAAGACTCTGTGCTTCCATTGCAGGGGGCGCAGGTTCGATCCCTGGTGGGGGAACTAAGATACTGCATGCCGCATGGCTTGGCCAAAAAAAAACTTACATGCAAATAATAATGTCTTATACACACACACATATACACACACACACACACACACACACACACACACAGAGGGAGACAGAAAAACAAAGAGAGAGAATAAAAATGATAAAGCAATTGTGATAAATGTCAATAATTGGTGAACCTAGGTAAAGAGCCTATGGGATTCCTTGTAATATTCTTGCCACTTTTCTGTAAGTCTGAAATCATGTCAAAATAAAAAGTATTAAATGTAGCCACTCTGAAAAACAATATGGAAATTCCTCAAAACGTTAAAACTTGAACTACCATATGATCCAGCAAATCCACTCCTGGGTATTTATCTGAAGAAAAGGAAAACAGTAATTAGAAAAGATATATGCACCCTTACGTTCATTGCAGCATTATTTACGATAGCCAAGATATGGAAGCAACCTAACTGTCCATTGACAGATGAATGGATAAAGAAGATGTAGTGTGTGTGTGTGTGTGTGTGTGTGTGTGTGTCTATATATATATATATATATAAAATGGAATACTACTCAGCCATAAGAAGAATGAAATCTTGCCATTTCCGACAACATGGATGGTCCTAGAGGGTATTATGCTAAGTGAAATAAGTCAGACAGAGAAGGACAAAAACCGTATGATTTCACTTATATGTTGAATCTTAAAAAAAGAAACAAATAAGCCAGCAAACATAAAATGGAAACTGAGTCACAGATTCAGAGAACAAACAGGTGGTTCCCAGAGGGGAGGTGGGGGGGGAGGAAGAGAGAAATAGGTGAGAGAGATTAAGAGGCACAAACTTCCAGCTGCGAGATAAATGAGTCACGGGTCTAAAATGTACAATGTGGGGAACAGAGTCGATAACTGTGCAATATCTCGAGATAAATGAGTCATGGGTCTAAAATGCACAATGTTGGGAACAGAGTCAATAACTGTGCAATATCTTTGTATGGTGACATATCATAATTAGACTTATCGTGATCATTTGAAACACAGAAATATTGAGTCACTATGTTGTGTAACAGGAATTAACACAGTGTTGTACTTCAATTATACTTCAAAATTATACTTCAAAAACAAACTCATAGAAAAAGAGATGACTCTTCAATAAATGGTGCTGGAAAAACTGGGCAGCTACATGTAGAAGAAAGAAATTAGAACATTCTCTAACACCATATACAAAAATAAACTCAAAATGGATTAAAGACCTAAATGTAAGACCAGAAACCATAAAACCCCTAGAGGAAAACATAAGCAGAACACTCTTTGACATAAATCGTATCAATAGCAATATTTCTTTGGATCCGTCTCCTAAAGCAAAGGAAATAAAAGCAAAAATAAACAAATGGGACCTAATTAAACTTAAAAGCTTTTGCACAGCAAATGAAACCATCGACAAAACAAAAAGACAACCTACTGAATGGGAGAAAATGTTTGCAAATGATACGACTGATAAGGGGTTAATATCCAAAACATATAAATAGCTCATATAACTCAATATCAAAAAAAAAAACCCCAAAACCCACAAACAACCCGGGTAAAAAATGGACAGACATTTTTCCAAAGAGGACATGCAGATGGCCAATAGGCACATGAAAAAGATGCTCAACGTCATTAACCATCAGGGAAATGCAAATTAAAACCACAATGGATATCACCTCGCATCTGTCAGAATGGCTATCACCAAAAAGAACAAATAACAAATGTTGATGAGGACAAGGAGAAAAGGGAACCCTCGTACATTGTTGGTGGGAATGTAAATTGGTGCAGCCACTATGGAAAACAGTATGAAGGTTTCTCAAAAAACTAAAAATAGAAGGACAATATGACCCAGCAATTCCACTCCTGGGTATATATCCAAAAAAATGAAAACACTAATTCGAAAAGATACATGCACCTCAATGATCATAGCAACGCTATTTACAATGGCCACAATATGGAAGCAATTCATCCATCAACAGATGAATGAATAAAGAAGATGTGGTATATATATACAGTGGAACACTACCCAGCCATAAAAATGTAGTGAAATTTTGCGATTTCCAGCAACATGGATGGACTTGGAGCGTATTATGCTAAGTGAAGTAAGTCAGACAGAGAAAGACAAATACTGTATGATGCCACCTCTACGTGGAATCTAAAAATTAAACAAACTAGTGAATATAACAAAAAAGAAACAGACTCACAGATATAGAGAACAAACTGGTGGTTACCAGTGGGGAGAAGGGGGGGGGGCGACGGGCAAGAATGGGGTAGGGGATTAAGAGGTATAAACCATTATGCATAAAATTAAAAAGCTACAAGAATATATTGTACAACACAGGGAATACAGCCAATATTTTATAATAACTTTAAATGGAGTATAACCTTTAAAAATTGTGAATCACTGTATTGTACACCTGTAACTTATATAAAATTGTACATCAACTCGAGTTCAATTTTTTTAAAAAAGATCAATTTGTAATTACCAGAGGTGGGGGATGGGCAGGGATTGGATGAAGGCAATCAAAATGTACAAACTTCTTGGTGGGAATGTAAGTCGGTGCAGCCGCTGTGGAATACAGTATGGAGGTTCCTCAAAAAACTAAAAATAGAATTACCATATGATCCAGCAATTCCACTGCCGGGCATATAGCTGGACATAACTCTAATTCAAAAAGATACATGCAGCCCTATGTCCACAGCAGCACTATTCACAATAGCCAAGACATGGAAACAACCTAAACGTCCATCGACAGATGAATGGGTAAAGAAGATGTGGTACATATATACAGTGGAATACTACTCAGCCATAAAAAAGAACAAAATAATGCCATTTTCAGCAACATGGATGCAACTAGAGATTATCATGCTAACTGAAGTAAGTCAGAAAGAGAAAGACAAATACCATATGATATTACTTATATGTGGAATCTAAAAGATGACACAAATGAACCTATCTTTGAAACAGAATCATGGATATAGAGAACAGATTGGTGGTTGCCAAGGGGGAGGGGGTTGAAAGAGGGATGGAGTGGGAGGTTGGGGTTAGCAAATGCTTTTATATACAGAATGGATAAACAACAAGGTCCTACTGTATAGCACAGAGAACTATATTCAATATCCTATGACAAACCATAATGGAAAAGAATATTTAAAAAAAGAATGTGTATATACGTATAACTGAATCACTTTGCGGTACATCAGTAATTATCACAACATTGTAAATCAAGTATACTTCAAAAAAAAATTTTTTTAAAAGGTACAAACTTCCAGTTATAAGATAAATAAGTACTAGGAATACAATGTACAACATGATAAATATAATTAACACTGCTCTGTTATATATGAGAGTTGTTAAGAGAATAAATCCTAAGAGTTCTTACCATAAGAAAAAAGTTTCTTTCTATTTCTTTAATTTTGTGTCTATGTGAGATGATGGATGTTCACTAAACTTATTGTGATAATCATTTCCTGATGTATGTAAGTCAAATCATTATGCGGTACACAAACTTATACAGTGCTCCTTGTCAATTACATCTCAATACAACTGGAAGAGAAAAAAGTGTTAGAAAAAATTTGTTTGGGGAACACTGCACCCAACTCTCCTACCTGGATATTTCCAACGTCCATTAGCATGTTAAGGCTCTGACAAGTCCTGCACAAGGAAGCCTGTTTAGTACTTAGAGAGCAGAAGATTCACTTTGTCTGAACGGGTATTAATTTCTGACAGAGGGGTTTCGCCAGTGTGTCAGACACTGGAACAGAGCATCAGTGGACTTGAAAATGTATAGGATTTCATCTACGCTGTGGACCCACAGAAAGTATTTGCCAGATCCCCACTGTCCCTGCCCCATGGCGTTCCCCAGGCTCTCACCTTCTGTGAGTGTCTCCTTCTGCTTCAGCACACCTGTGAGGGTCAGAAGACGGGGCACGGCTGCCCAGGTGTGCTGGGCTTGGCTCTGCAGGGTCAGGACCTGGCCTCCCCTCTGCTCTTCAGATGCCTTGAGAAAAAGCTGCACTGTGTTCTGGTCTAGCAGTGCCTTGGAAAACAGCCAAATCCTAGGAAGGAAAGCGATGGGGGCATGGAAAACGTTGGCATCTATCCCTGCAGGCAAATGGTATTTTTCCTCTTCAAATAAGCAGGCCAGCCCATAAGAGGTGCATTCCTGAACTCCACTGTCCAGACCCATCAAGGGACTGCCTTACTGGCCCTCAGCCCACAGGGATACAGGGTAATAGGGGGTTAAGATCATGGGCCTTGAGGTCAGTCAAACATGAATTCGAATCCCAGGGCTACTGCTCACTCACTGTGTGGCCTTGCACAAGGACATGACCTCCCTGAACCTCAGTCTCGTCTTCTGTAAAGTGGAGGCAAAAATGGAACAACCGATGTTGATGAGCTGACATTGCTAATGAGTTATCGATGTATGTTGTTAGGGTGAGGGACAAGGGAAAAAACAGCCCCAGGAAGCCTGCTGTTAAACTTCCTGGAGCACTGGAGCAGGGGACATGGTCCCTATCATCCCTGTGGTATGTTATTGACAGGATACCATAAGAGATACTTCCCTCAAGTACCAAGACCAGGAACAAGGTCAGCCATGCTTTCCTTGGTGAACATTCACACAGGTATGTG
The DNA here is from genome assembly GCF_951394435.1 of Stenella coeruleoalba. NCBI lineage: Eukaryota > Metazoa > Chordata > Mammalia > Artiodactyla > Delphinidae > Stenella > Stenella coeruleoalba. The sequence continues at coordinate 58,475,936 of NC_137161.1, forward strand.
AGGGGGCGTGTGTTTTCCCATAAGGAAGGGCACTGTTTGCAAATAATGCCATTGGTTGGTTTCCCTTTTTTGCACTGGCTACTAGGAAGCCCAGAGACAAATCTTCAGCTCCACTCTAGAAAACGGCATTTGTTTACCAATGCCACTTTGAGCACCTTCCCATTTTTCCTTCCCTTCACCCTAATTTCCTTATGTATTTCTTTTAAACCCAGAACAAGAGTTGGCAAGCTATGCGCCTGTGGGCCAAAACCAGCCCACCCCCTGTTTAGTAAATAAAGTTTTATTGGAACTCGGCCACACCCATTCATTTACATGAGTACTTGCAACAGAGACCACATGGCCCACAGGTCCAAAAGTATTTACCATCTGGCCCTTTCCTGAAAGTTTGCTAATTCTTGACCGAGAACAATATATATTTTCATATCTGCCTCAAACCCTTTTTAGATTGGGAATAAGGATGTGCAGATGGATGAATAGGCAGGTGGACAGACAGGCGTAGATGGTAATTCCAGGGACAGGGTTATCTAGGACCATGTCCAAAGCCTTAAAGCAGCTCTATGGAAGCGAACGTTCTCGCTGGCCAGAAGCTGGTTTGGAATTCACACGTGCTGTCCAATTAATTCTAGGACAACACTAAGAAGCAGGTTGAGAAACTGAGGCACAGAAGGGCACAGTGTCTCACCCAAGGTTCCCGAGGCAGCAATGGCAGAGCTGGGATTTGAACCCAGGCTGGCTCCCTATCCCAGGCCATATCATAGTGAACATGTCATTATGTGAAAATATAGTCAGAGATGACAAACTGGAGGGAAATACACCAACATATTCCCCATGACTGCCTCTAGTGATTTTTGGTTTACTCCTTATTCATTATTATAATCTTTCAAGTCATCTAAAATGAATGCTGTTGTAACTAAAAAAGAAAACAGATCAAAGTGGAAAATTGAATGCCTCCTCCCTTCCATTCCCTCAAAGCCTTAAAAATCAAGAATGGCACAAACGGGGGTCATTCAGGCATGGTTCCAGAGGAACCTCTGGATGATGATTTTCCATCTCCCAGGACGCCAGGCCTTTGACCTCGGAGGCCCCCTCACCCCTCACAGGCCACTTGGGGATGGGTACCTCTCTGGGGTGACCTTGCCAGACAGCTGCAGCTGAACAGCTCTGGGGGCTCTGAGGACCTCCTGGCGGAGAAGGACGTTCATGCCCCAGCCCCGGCTGCTCCTCCAGGTATCCTGGCTGGCAGTGGCCTCCAGCAGAACGAGCACCTCACCAGACACGTGCACAGACAGGGAGCCGTTGAGGTTGCGCTCTTTGTAGCGCCCAGCAGCTGCCTGCACCTGCAGGGAGGCAGGAGAGAGCTCAGAAGTGGAGGGGGGACAGGAAGGGTCTGTGGGAGCTGGGAATGCAGAAGGCCCCTTCTTCCAGGAAGTCTTCCTGAGCCACTCCAGCTCTGAGCATCATCAAATGCAGCAGACTGCAAACACTCAGGAAGAGAAATGAGACAGAGAGAAGAATGGGGGACAGCCTTCCCTGACCCCAGCTCCTAGCCCAGGAACAGAGTCTCATCTTGTCCTTTCCACCACATATCAAGTGGGATTACTTTCTTACAAATGGGGGAACTGCAGCTCAGAGAGGGTCACATATTCAACCTGGGCCTGCCTCGCTCTAAAACTCATGCTTGTGCCTGAAAGGGGGCTGCTGGAGAAAGCAGAGGACCCCTGTGCAGCTCAGTTACAGAAAAGGATGCTCCTAACAGTGTGCCCTGGGGCCCAGAGGACCCCTAGAAGCTCTGGAGGTCAAAGGGGAGAGTGCCCAGTGCATAAGGAGAGGGCCACACCTGGGGTCAGGCTTGACCAGGGAAATGGTCGGGGGGCGGGCAGGAGTGGGGGTGGGAGCAGCGAGGCCCACTCCTCCACCAGCTCTGCAGGACCTGAAGCCCCTTTCCTGATCTGGGCCTCAGTTTCCCCATCTACGGGGTAGAAACTGGCCTAGCCCGGTCTGCACATTACAATCACATGGGAAGCTTTTATAAGTAAGCCTGGTCCCTCCATATTTGAATTGATAAACTGTAGATCCATGCAATGCAATATTATTCAGTAATAAAAAGAAATGAGTTATCAAGCCATGAAAAGACATGAAGGAAATGTAACTGCATATTCTAAACGAAAGAAGCCTATCTTTTATTTCAAGGCTACATACTGAATGAGTCCAACTGTATGACGTTCAGGGAAAAGGTAAAACCAAAAAGACAGAAAATGGCTCAGTGGCAGCCAGAGGTTAAGAGAGAGGGAGGGAGGAATCGGTGGATTGAGAAGGACTTTTAGGGCAGTGAAACTACTCTGTATGATACAGTAAACGCTGATATACGACGTTACGCATTTGGCAAAACCCACAGAACGTACGACACAAAGAGCGAACCCTAAACGTGAACTATAGACTTTAGTTAGTAATAAATTAACACTGGTCCATCAATTTTAACAAAGGTACCGCACTAATGCAAGATGTTAATAAGACGGGAAACTGTATTGTGGGGAAAGGAGGTATATGGGAACTCTCCGTACTTTCTGCTCAATTTTTCTGTCAACGTAAAACTGCTCTAAAAAATGAAGTTTATTAATTTTTTTAAAAGTGTGTCTGTGACCCCCTGACTAATCAACTCAGCATCTCCAGGCTGGGGTCCAGGTAGGTATGTTCTAAAAGCTCCCCAGGTGATTCTTTTTTTTTTTTTTTTTTCTTCGGTGCGCGGGCCTCTCACTGTTGTGGCCTCTCCCGCTGCGGAGCACAGGCTCCGGACGCGCAGGCTCAGCGGCCATGGCTCACGGGCCCAGCCGCTCCGCGGCATGTGGGATCTTCCCGGACCGGGGCACGAACCCGTGTCCCCTGCATCGGCAGGCGGACTCTCAACCACTGTGCCACCAGGGAAGCCCTCCCCAGGTGGTTCTAACATGCAGCTTGGGTTGGGAAGGTCCAGGGTACACCGTTCTTTCTCTGATTGGCTTCTGTGGGCCTGAGGGGTCCTACAGAGTGTGCATTCTCAACAGGGGCAATATTGCCCTAAATGCATAATTGGTTCTTAGCAGGTAGGTTAAGAAAAACAACAACGTCTTATATAAGGCATAGGTATACATCAGCACATAACAGAAATACAGGACATCTGTGGACTTAAGTTTTCATAAAAGGGATGGTTAGAGGAAAAAAATATCTAAAAAGTCTCCTTGGGCAGGGAGGCAATAATGAAAATTAGGTTGTGAAACACCAGTGGAAAGATACCCCGGAGGGATTTCAAGAGGGAGGATGGGGTTGAGAAGGCCAGGCTCCTGCCCCCATCCCCAGCCCCCATTCAATCACAGAGATAATGTGAGCAAAGGATTCTGCTGCTTTAAAAAGTAATAATAAAGGACAAACCCGTTAGGTGACCCAGCATCCAAGCTTCCAGCAGGACCCCCCACCCACCACCTGCCTTGAGTGCCAGAGGCTGCATGGGCTCTGCAGCCAGACTGCCTGGGTCCCCACGCAACATCCTGTACTTATGCGCTCCATGACCTTGTACAGGTCACGTCACCTCTCTCTGTCTCAGAGTCTCATCTGCAGAATGCCGAGACAGCAGCACCACAAGGCATCCGTGAGATGATCCACATAAAGGGTTTAGAACAGAGCCTGGCACACAGTAAACACTCAACGGACATCAGCTCCCGTTACAACTGATGACAGCGACGGCACGGTTTCAAATCCTAGATGCCAGCTGCCCTCAGATGTGCCATGATTTTATGTATCTCCTTGAAAGTGAAAAGGCTGCTAATGAAACAATGAACCAGCGTGGATTTGAAGACACATTTGATTTCACAGATGCCGACATGTGAGAAAACGTGCCTCTGAGAATGATCAGTTTCCATAATTCGGAGCCCTTCTCAGGCTCCACTCAAGTTTTCAAAACCCACAGGCACAGCAGGCATTTAAAAATTGCTATCGAGGGCTTCCCTGGTGGCGCAGTGGTTGAGAGTCCGCCTGCCGGTGCAGGGGACACGGGTTCGTGCCCCGGTCCGGGAAGATACCACATGCTGCGGAGAGGCTGGGCCTGTGAGCCATGGCCGCTGAGCCTGCGTGTCCGGAGCCTGTGCTCCGCAACGGGAGAGGCCACAGCAGTGAGAGGCCCACGTACCGCAAAAAAAAAAAAAAAAATTGCTATCGAATTCCAGTCCTCATCCCTGTTGGGATTACCCATCCACACCTCCATCTCCCCAGCCCACGGCCTAATTCCTGCATACACAGCACACACGGCTTCCTTAGGGAAGCAGCCGACGTGGGGGGCTTTCTAAGGAGCCAGCCCTGGAAGAGCAGAGCACAACCTTCCCACCTGGTCTCCTTTCTCTGCCCCTTCCTTTCCTTGTAGAGTGAAACCCTTTAGTGTTTCTACCCCACGCTGGGTAAAATACTCTGGGGTTGAAAAAGCCATTCTGAAGGATCATACAGCTTCTCCCAAATCCAGCTACAGGACAGGGTTTGAGGACAATTCTGCTTCTCTCCATTTTCAAGGGTGAAATGTGATCCTTTCACACACACACACACACACACACACACACACACACACACACACACACACACACACACACACACACACACACACACACACACACACACACACACACACACACACACACACACACACACACACACACACACACACACACACACACACACACACACACACACACACACACACACACACACACACACTGCCAGGGAACTGAAAACCCTTCTTGCCTGGACAATCACTTCCAAATGATGGGTTTGGAAACCTCCCTGCCATCTGTTCTTGATTCTGGAGGGACTGTCTGGCTAAGCTTAACATCGTGATGTGGCCCTCCCTCTGCTCCCTCCCCAGGGTCTCCACCCTCCTTTCCTTCCACCCCATCTCCCAGCAAGCTGGCTGCTTGAAGACAACACTTGGCAGGTAGTTGAGGTCATCCCAAAGGGACCACCATCCATACCTGTAAGTTTGGAGGAAATGTTGGTCTGTGGGGATGTCTGAGCTGGAGGGAAAACACCAAGTGGGAGTCAGACCCGTTCAGCTGGACTGAGACCTGTTGGGAGGGGGAGTTGGAGAAGCACGGTCAGAGGGAGCAGGAGAATGAGATGCAGAATCCCAGAAGGTGGCTTGCTGGCATGGAGGAGGAACAGGTCATCCCAGAGTCTGCCCCAAACCCGGGCCCCACAGCAGATGCCAGAAGCCACCACCCTCCCTGGATGGTTCTCAGCCTAAATCTCACTGAGGCTGCATTACTCGGAAGCTTGAGAAGTGAGGCCCAAGACACGGGGCTGGGAGGACAGCTCTGGGACCCTGCACCCCCCCTTCCCCTGCCATGGTGCCTGCTCATGCCTCCCATGTCCACGGCTGCCATTTATTTGACCCTGGCCATGAACTAGGCACTGGGAAGCTGGCTTTACAATTATCATCTTATTTAATCATCACCCCTGCTCTCATATGCTGGTATTACTATTCCCATTTCACAGCTGGAAAAACTGATGCTCAGAGGGGTTAAGTAATTTACCCAAGGTGACACAGCAAGTCAGCAGTGGAGCTGGGATTTGAACTTGAAAGTTCCTTGGAGATGGGACTAGAAACACAGTCATCTGTGCAGCCCTGGGACATCACACAGAGCCTGGCACACAGCAAAGACAATCTGTATATGGTGAATTAATGAATAGACCTACAGTGGCTGCTATATATTTACCAAAATGTATTTCCTTTCCCTCCAGGACACATGGCTAAAATTACATTTCCCAGCCTCCCTTGCAGCTGGGTGAGGTCATGTGATGAGCTCTGGCCAATGGACCGTGGGCAGGAGTGGCATGGACTACGTATGGGCCTGGCCAATGAAAACCTCCTGCATAATTCTCACCCTCTTTCTCATCATCCACCAGCTGGGCAGAGCCACAAGGTGGAGGGAGCCTGGGTTCCTAGCTGACTGTGGAGCAGAGCCACACTGAACCGTGACGTGACTGGGGAATAAACTTTCACAGTAAAGCAAACTTTTATTACAATAGTGCATCCTGATTCATCACATGCACCCTGCCAAAATAAGGGCTGTGTTGTCAGTTTGCCAGGGCCACCCTGCTACCTCCTGTGCTGTCCCATACAGGACACCTGCTCGCTAACATTAAAGCCCCTCCTCCCTCAGCAAGGAGGCAGAACTCGGTCTTCTGACCTGGGACATGACGTTGTGGTTGATGGCAGCCCGTGCATCCGCACCGCAGTCAAATGCTCCCTGGTGACTCCGCCTGAACACAATGTCCCCAACCAAACTCAGGGCCTGGGGGAACCTCAGCTAGGAAGGAACAGACAGTACCCTTTACTCTCACCAACAGTCAAGTTCTGCCTGGAGGCCACCAACCAGCATTTGCCCGATGCGGGGATGGGTACCTGGGAGGAGTGAGCCACCTCCAGGGCCAGGCTGTGCCAGACTTGCCCACGCCGAGATCGGTCATGGTGCAGACCCTTTAAGTGCAGCAAGACTTTCTGGTTGACTTTCAGAGTGACTTCGACGTCCTTGTTCCTGGCCTGGGTGTACAAGAACCAACGGCCCTGAGAGAGGGGACTTCCCATCGCTGAGTGCCCGCAGAGGCCACCCCTGGAACCCAGTTAAAGTGGTTCCCAAGATTGATGGGTGAAAGCACAGTCTACACTGTCCTGCTCACAGGAGAGAAAGTGCAGGGCAGGTACACATGGAGTCTTTGAACAGGTATGATAAACTCCAGAGCCCACAGGTAGGATGAGTGGGGTGGGCTTGAGGGCCTGTGTCTCATTCACAGGGAGTGTCCTGGTATTAGTCTGTTCTGTTCACTGCTATATTCCTAACACTCAGCACAGGACCTGGCACATAGTAGGTGCTCAATAAATATCTAGAAGAACGCAGAATCACTAGTTGTAGTTGTAGCCTGAAACCCCAAAGCCAAAGCCACGCTAAGTGGAAGAATGTTTAACTCACAGTGTGGCAGGCAGAATAATATTCGCCCTCCCAAAGATATCCATGTCCTCAACCCTGGAACCTGTGAATTTGTAACCTTACAGGGAAAAAGGGACTTTGCGGTTAAGGATCTCGAGATGGGGAGATTATTCTGGATTATCCAGTGGGCTAATCACAAGGTTTTTTTTTTCTTTGTTTGTTTTGGGTGGGTTTTTTTTTGGCCATGCCATGTGGCATGCAGGATCTTAGTTCCCCGACCAGGGATTGCACCCGTGTCCCCTGCAGTGGAAGCATGGAGGCTTAACCACTGGACTACTAGGGAATTCCCATCACAAGGGTTTTTATAAGAGGGAGGCAGGAGGGTCACAGTCAGAGAGAGTGGAAGATGCTACTCTGCTAGCTTTTAGCAAAATGGACCATGAACCAAGAAACATGGGTGGCTTTTAGAAGCTAGAAAAGGAAACAGATTCTCCCCTGGAGCCTCTAGAAAGAATGCAATCCTGGCAACACCTTGATTTTAGCCAAGGGAAACCCATTTTGGATTTCAGATCTCCAGAAATGTAAGATATATTTGTGTTGTTTTAAGCCGCTAAGTTTGTGGTAATTTGTTATAGTAGCAATAGGAAACGCATACACGTAGCTAATCACTTATTCACCCAACAACCATTTAGCTTCTGCGCACGCAACGTACAAGTAGCAGGTTGCCACCTTTTCCCACCTGTGCTGACTGAGAAGTTAAAAATTTCTTGCCACAGAATTTTATCATTGGTGTACGGCTTTATTTTAGAGCCTGGATGGAGGGAGAATAAACAAAGGTCCAAGAGAAGAGAAAAATGTGTGTCATTAAACAAAGACAGGGTTTTTAAAAGAACGGACAGCCAAATTAAACTACATTAAAGGATCCCCATCTACTTGGTTCTAGCCTGTTGTTGGCGGGTGGGTCAGATCTTCCGATTTTTTGAAAATTAGAAGCAGAGATCCAGGTTTTACTCCCAGTCTTCTGATTTTAAATGTTGATAATTTATTATTTTTTAATTTAAATTCTGACCAGGCCAAACAAAACACATCTGCAAGGTTGGATTCGGCCCATGTCACCATTTTGCAGTGTCTGGTTTAGAAAACAGTACACATCACTGGGAAACATTTCTGCAGGTGTTCTGGGTGGCCATCCCGCCCGCTGTTTCCCCTCAGGAGCTCCAAGAACTTCAGCTCCTAAACCTGGGGGCTTGCTTACAGCCCACTTTAACAAGCGGGGAAGTGAGGTCCCAGAAGCACAGGTCTCCATACTCAACAGCTGGCCCGGTTTCACCCTCAGGCCTTTGGATATCCCACAAGGGAGAAACCACCACTACCTTCCTTGTCCAGGGCCCAGCACACAGTAGGTGCCAATAAATACTTGCTGGAGAATGGAGTCACCTCCCAGATGCTACGCCTAGAGGGGTCAGGAAGGAGACTTGGATGAGGGCCTATGGCCATGTCGTAAGTACTCGAGAGAGATCACTGTGCTACACTTTGATCCTCACAACCACTGTGTAAGAGGGTTGCTGTCTCCATTGTACAGACGAGGAAACTGAGGTCCAGAGACAGGAGATAATTTGCTAAGGACACAGAGGCAAAATGAGTTTCACTCCTAGGAAGACTAATGTCAAGTAGGTTGGATCAGGCAGAGAAAGTGGAACAGAAAACTCAGGCAGGGGAATGTTTTGTTCATCCAGCTGAGAGAAGATGACAGCTTGAACTGGGGACCGCTGGGGTGAAAAGGTCTCTGGGATCCTCACTTACGATGTGCCGGTTCCACGTAACCATGCACCCCTCCAAGTTCCTGGGGATGGCCTTGCCGTTGTATGGGTGGGTCAGGCCCGCGCAGACCTGGGAGGGACAACCACACACACACACACACAGATGGGTCAGAGGCAGATGGGGCCCTCCCTCCCGCTCTCAGGCCCCTTCCCACTGCACCCTGGAGCCCACTCACGTATGGGTGCCCAGCCTGGTAGCCCAGGACTACGGTCTGCAGGGTCTCCTCCTGGCCATCCAGAACAACCCTTGTCTCCAGGGAGTAACGCTGGTGCTGCCTGTCCGCCGTGAAGGTCTCCTGCAGGAGGATGCTTTGCGGGATGGGCAGAGTCCACGGGTGCCTGGCGTGGAGAGGGGGAAACAGGCTGAAGTCATTAACAGGCTGGCAGGGTCAGGGGACAACTGTGGCCCAGGGGCTCAGACTGGGCCTGCCACTGTCTTGCAGAGTTAAGACTTTGTCACAGACAGGAGAAGAACATCAGGACACACATCAGCCCTGTGCGTTACATTTGCCAATCAACACCCATTCACCATCCCGCTGTGCCCTCTCGACAACCCAGTGAGCTGGACACAGCTGGGGTCACCACTTGGCAGCAGAGACCCAGGGCCAGGCAGCACATGGGGTCTGGGGTCACACAGACTGGGGCTGGAATCCAGGCTCAGCCTTTCACTAGCTCTGTGACCTTGGGCAGCAAAGGACTTGATTGACTTCTCTGTACCTCAGTCTTCCCATCTGTCAAGTGGGGGCTAAAATAATAATACCCAACTCACACAGCAGTGGAGTTATTAGGGATAATGTATGTGCCACGAATGCAAATGCCCCAGGGGCAAGGACTTCTGTCCTTTTTATTCTCTGCTTTTCTCCACAGGCCCAGAAAAGTGCTTGGCACATACTAGGTGCTCAATAAATATAAATGAAATAAAGAAATGAATGAGACCTTTGCAAATGACAGTGGCTGTTACTTTTGGGTTATTGCTGTTGTTTTGACAGTAGATGGCTAAGGTCCCTCAGCTGGTCAGCGCACAGCCTGGACTTCAGGCTGTTGACTCCAACCCTGTGCTGTTCGCCCCCCACAAAGAACAAGCTTTTTAACCCCTGTGCCTCCAAGAACTGAAATGGCTCCCCAGAGCAGCTTTCAGGCTGGGGTGGCGAGACTGATTTCTGTGCCCACCGTAGCACACTAATGGAAGGGGGTGAGGGACATGGGGGCTTTCGGGCGGGGGGCAACTCGTCTCTGAGCTCTGGGTTCTGTCTGGGCCCCTCTGGCAGCACTGCACACCCTGCTCCCTGGTGACCCTCCATGCTGGAGAAGGGGAGACCCAGGCCGGCACCGCACCTCAGGGGAATCGGCCTGGGGGAAGGGGCCAAACATACCTAAGGAAGAAAGTCCCCTGCTTCTGGTACAACCTCCTGTCTTGCATCAGCTCCTCCAGTTCGCCCTCCAGCTGCAGGCCCTGACGCTGGCCCCCGGCACTGGCCCCCAGAGCCGTCAGCAACAGGTGGCTCTTCCATGGCTGCAACGAGGACCAGGCGGATGCAGAGGGATGCCCGCAGGGTCCAAGCTGCTAAACATCTTGCGCTGGGGGTCACCAGGGGCAGCTCCCACTGCCCGCTCATCACCCTGGGGATGACCACCCGAGAAGGGCTGCTGCCTCCACCTCATCGGACCACAAGGTGGCACAGGGACACTGCCATGGCCAGACCTCCCCAGGTGCCCAGCAGGAACGAAGGACTTGGGCTTCCAGCTCCAGGTGGCTGACCTTTGCTCTGAGGTCTGTGCTAATATGGCTGGGGCCCATTTTACAGATAAAGAAACTGAGGCTCAGGGAGGCCCAAGGTCATAGGCCAAGCTAGTAGCCCTTTCCCATCCCAGGTGATGGATCTGGGGTCTCTGGATGGCAGAGCCTCCAGCACGGGCCGCTGGACCCCTTACCTGCTCTGTATGCCTGTAGGCCACCGTTAAATTCAACTCCTGCTGGGGGCCCTTCAACCAGCCGTGAAGGATCTTACGGTCCTGGCTGTTCTCGGCATGGATCTCACCCTGCACTGCTGCACTCCAGGCTGATTCTACTTTACTCCAGCTGCGAAAGAGGCTCTGTGCCACGGCTGTCACTGTGGAAACCTGCAGTGAGGGTGAAGAGGCTGACCAGTGCCTTTGCACACCCTGTTTCCTCCTCCTGGGATGCCCTTTCTCCCCAGTCCCACTTGGTGAACTCCCACTCATCCTTCAAAACCCCTCCAATGCCATCTCTGCGAGGCCTTTCCCGATGGGTCCAAGCAGAATTGGTTGTTCCGTACAGGGTCATGAGGAAAGAGGAAAAACTGCTCTCTCTCTCTCAACCCCGAACAGAGAGTGAATCTGAGTTATCAGAGAAGACCATCCCTTCCCCTCTCTTCCCTTCAGCTCAAGGAGGGAATAGGATCTACTGAGCCATTGTTATGAGCAGGCAGGGTCTCTGTGTCTTGAAGGCACACGCTTGCAGGTGGCTTTCTGTCCCTGCATCATCGTCATGGTGTTCAGAGCCCTGGCAGGAGTGTTACTTTGGCTTGCGCTGGGGCTGGGGGAGGCGCAGCACTGCAGCCCTGTGCTGGGCCGTGTAGCCCAGCACAGCGCCCTTGGCACAAGCCCTACTAGGAACATCAAGGTGCCTCGTGCCCGGCTGGCCTCTGTCCCTTGTTCACGCAGCTCCCTCGGGGGACTCACGAGGAGAGGTGACAGGGCCAAGATGGGCTTTGGGAATTACTGAACCTCCTGACAAATACTAGAACTCCCCAAGACCTTACCCCCTATGTCACCGACCTCAGGTCACCCCCAGAACCTGCAGACCCTTCACTGCTGGCTTCCCCATTTCAGCAAACGGCACCTGCTTCCACCCAGCTGCTTGAACCAAAAACCTGGGGTTACTTGTCTTTTCTTCACCCCCTCCCCCAACCAATCCATCAGCAAACCTGTCGGCAAATCAGTCAGCTACACCTTCAAACCACCAGGCCACCATCTGCCCCTCCCTGGGCTGGGTCATCTGAAGGAGCGGGCTGGTCATCCCCACCCTGTATCCTGTCCTGGGTCTATCTGTCACACAGCGGCCTCCTCAGGGTCCCTAAGCTTGCCAGGAGTCACCTGCTCCTTCCGACTCCACTGGTGCCACCTGGCCCCTGCCTCAGAGGGGACTGAGCTGTCCCCTAGCACGCCCACCGAGCTGCCTCCTTCTGGGCCCCAGGCCTGGACCACACTGTGTCCGCTCATCATCCCAACACAGGGAGAGGCTTGATGTGCCAGGTTCTCATGTGTGACACCAGGGAAGTCCTTCTCTGGTTGGTTTTCTTCCAACCTCTGTTACGCTTCTATGGCCAAACGATCAAATGTGTGCAAAGAAGCAGACTTACACTGAGCAGGTGGTGGGAAACTGACCTACACCCTTGAAGTTTCCATTCTGGATTTAAGCAAAAGCCTGATGTCTACCTGTTTCCGAGGTACCACTTCAAACTACTTTAATATTTTACTTTATCGGCTGCTAAGCAAGAATATGGGAAATTGAGATTTATTTTGTTTCCCTCTCCCAAACTCACTTGGCAACAAACTCTGAAGAATGTTAATAGCGTGTGAGCCAGATGTCACACATCTGCGACCTGTTACCGACCCCAGACCTCGGTTTTAACCCCCTGCACAGAAGATCTAAACCGCAGGAAATCAGGCTCCCTGTCTGCGGGGGCGGGAGTGAGGGGCAGGTGGTGTGGGCGAGCACGCGCACCCGGAGGTAGGTGGTAGCTGGGGTGTAGACGTGGACCTTGCCCTCCTTGTGGAGGCCCTGGCTCTTGCAGGCCATGTTCATCACCAGATTCTTGAGGGTCCAGGCCTTGCCCAGCGTCAGCTCCACAACAGCCTGGAACGTGGCTCGGTGGGGCCAGTACAGCCTGTGAGCCGCCGAGACCATCAGCCATGGACTGTCCAGGTTCAAGGCTCCTGAGAGAGGCAGAGAGGAAGAAATGGCATCCCCGGCAAGAGGGGAGCTTTTGAAGAAGGGCGCGCAGGCAGCGAGCTAGAGGCTCCCATAGTCTCATCACGGTCACTATGGGTGTATCTCAAAACTTGGAATGGGACGGAGCATGAGGGAACTTTCTGGAATGATGGTAACGTTCTGAATTTTGGCAGGCGCTTGGGTTTCATGGGTCTGTGCACCTGTCGAAACTCGTCAAATGGTACCTGGAGATGTGTGCAATTCGCTCTAGCTAATGATATAATACTGAAATGTGTACGGGTGAAATTGTACTGAAGTTTACAACTTAATTTGACCTGCACCAACAAATAAGATGGATGGATAAGTGGGCAGATGTGTAAGAAGGCAGGTGGAGTAAAATGTTAATGGTAGAATCTAGGTTGAGAGTATGTTGGTGTTCACTGTACAACTCTTTGCACTTTTCTGTATGTTTGAAATTTTCTCATGATGACATATTAGACAAAAGAAATGCTGGGACAGTTGGAGAGGGGGCACTGGGGTGTGGTGATCAAGAACATGGCCTTTACTCTTCCAAGCTGTGTGACCTCTTCGAACCCGTGCTTCCATCATCTGTAAAATGGGTACAACAGTACTGATCACTGGGTCTTGGGATAGAGGAAGCACCCATTCAGAAGAGTAAAGACCAATCGTCACCATCATCAAAAAGTTGACATTTTGCGGGCTTCCCTGGTGGTGCAGTGGTTGAGAGTCCGCCTGCCGATGCAGGGGACACGGGTTCGTGCCCTGGTCCGGGAAGATTCCACATGCCGCGGAGCAGCTGGGCCTGTGAGCCATGGCCACTGAGCCTGCGCGTCCGGAGCCTGTGCTCCGCAACGGGAGAGGCCACAACAGTGAGAGGCCCGCGTACCGCGCAAAAAAAAAAAAAAAAAAAAAAAGGTGACATTTTGCATAAACTTTTGCCCTTCCATGATGAACTAAAACCAGGTTGCTGGACCCCTCTCATATTTTGTAATAAATACTCCCAGTCACTCAAGGACTAATTCAATAAATATTGCTCGAGACACTTGGGACTCGGCAGTGAACAAGGAGGCATAGTCACTGCCCTCATGGAACTTACAGTTTGGGGGTGGTAAGGGGATGGGGGAGGGATCTCGAACAAATTAACATATAATGAGACCTACCTAAGTAGAAAATGCTGAGTGCTAGGAAGGAAAAGAAAGAGGGAGTTAGACTAAGGTCAGGCAGGTCAGTGAAGGCTCCCCTAAACACATAACCATTGAGCTGAGCCCTAAATGAGAGGCAGTGGAGTGTGTCAAAGGGAAGAAACCCTCCCTCACCTCCTGCTGGAGATGGGAGACTCACTGTGTGGGGAAACTGAGGCGGAGAGGCCAGGATGCAGGGAGATCCAACACAGTGAGGGCAGTGGGTGAGCTGCCAAGTTGAGAACAGGGAGATACTGAATAGAGAGCAGCTCAATGCCCTGCCCTGAGGTACCAGTCCCACAGGAGATGGGAAGGTTGCTCCACGGAAGAACAGAATAACTGAAAAAAAAAAAAGGTCCACAGATATGGGCCCCAGGTCCTCAGGGAGAGCCAGGACCCCACCCAACCACGCAACAGGGAAGCCCACCAGTCAACAAGAGCACGTCCACACATACATATATACGACGGAATACTACTCAGCCATAAAAAGAATGAAATAATGCCACTTACAGCAACATGGATGAACCTAGAGATTATCATACTAAGTGAAGTAAGTCAGAAAGAGAAAGACAAATACCATATGATATCACTTATATGTGGAATCTAAAAAAATGATACAACTGAACTTATCTATGAAACAGAAACAGACTCGCAGACACAGAGAACAGACTTGTGGTTGCCAAGGGGGTGGGAGGTGAGGGAGGGATGGATTGGGAGTTTGGGACTAGCAGATGCAAACTATTATATATAGGATGGAGAAACAGCAAGGTCCTACTGTATAGCACAGGGAACTATTCAATATCCTGTGATAAACCATAATGGAAAAGAATACGAAAAAAATGCATATATATGTATAACTGAATCACTTTGCCGTACAGCAGAAATTAACACAACACTGTAAATCAACTACACTTCAATAAAATAAAGTTTTTAAAAGACAGCACCACCCCCACACACATAGAGCATCCTTCCAAACAAGTTCCAAGTGACCAACTCTTAAACAAAAGCACATATCCAAGTCTTGCCTGGCATGTGGGAAAAGCCACTAGCAGGAGCTTCAGAAATAAAAAGAAAAAAGAAACTCAGGGAGAACAGACCAAAGCCCCCCAGTTCTATAATTTATGCTCTCAGAGAAGAGAAGATAATGCATTCATGGAGCAGGACACTCTAAGAAAAGAACTTTCAGGAACAAAAAATGAGCTCTTGGGAATATAAGCCAGCTAAAATTAAAACAACAGTACAGGGGCTGGCAGATGAAGTTGAGGAAATCAGCCCTCACAACAGAACAAAAGGGCAAAGAGACAGGACAAAGGAGAGAAAAGAAAGAAAATTAAAGGCTTAGTTTCTGAGGAAAACATCTGACCAACAGGAATTCCAGAACACAGAAGGAAGGAAATTACCAAAGAAACTGTACAAGAAAATTACCAAGACCCAAATGGTGTGTCTCCAAATGGAAAGGGCCTAAGTGCTCAGTACGGTGAATGAAAAGAGATTCACGCCAAGGCTCATCATAAGATTTAAAGACACTAGGAATAAAGAAAAGCTCCTGGAAGCTTCCAGAGAGTGAGAAAAGGGTCACAGACAAAAGATGATGGATCACAAATAGCACCAGACCTCTCAACTGATTCAAATCAACAGTGTCTTCAAAAATCCCAAGGGAAAATAATTTCCAGCCTAGAATTCTCTATTCAGCCAAATCAAATAAAGACAGTTTAGGGACTTCCCTGGCGGTCCAGTAGTTAAGAGTCTGCCTTCCAATGCAGGGGGTGCGGGTTCCACCCCGATCGGGGAGCTAAGATCCCATATATCTCGCGGCCAAAAAACCAAAACATAAAACAGAAGCAATATCGTAACAAATTCAATGAAGACTTTAAAAACGGTCCACATCAAAAAAAAAAAAAAAAAAAGAGTTTAAACATTCAGGGTTTCAAAATGTTTACATCCTGTTATAGGTTGAATTGTGTCTGTCAAAAAGATATGAAGTCCTAACCCCTGGTACCTCAAAATGTGACCTTATTTGGGAATGGGGTCATTGCAGATAAAATTAGTTAAAGTAAGATCATACTGGAGTAGGGGAGGCCCTAAATCTGATATGAGTGGTGTCCTTATATGAAGAGAGAAGTTTGGACACAGACACACACACACACAGAGCACCATGTGACAACAGAGGCAGAGATTAGAGCAATGTAGCTATAAACCAAGGGACATCAAGCATCAGTGGTCACCACTAGAAGTAGGAAGAGGCAGGAAGGATTCTACCCAGGGTCACAGAGAGAAAGTGGCCCTGCTGACACCTTAATTTCAGAATTCTAGTCTCGAGGACTGTGAGAGAATACATTTCTGTTGTTTAAAGCCACCCAGTTTGTGGTAATTGGTTAAAGCAGCCCTAGCTAATGAATGTATCTCCCATGCACCCTCTCTCAGGAAACTACTGGAAGATGCACTCCATCGGAACAAAAGAGTTAACCAAGAAAGAAGATGACATGAGTGCAAGAAGCAGGGGCTGTGACCCAGAGAAGTGGAAGGCACTCCCGGGATGATAGTGAGGGGATGCCCTAGGACTACGGCTGTGCAACTGGTCTACACTGGAGCAGCAGAACAGAGGCTCCAGGAAGAGGGTCTACAAGGAAAATATGAGAACTGATTGAAGCTGATAAGTGATCCGACGTGTTCAACAACCTGGAGAAGAATTGTGCATTGTTGCTAAAAATTCTGGGAATAATCAGTAGGAGGAAAATAGAAAACTAATCAAACAGGGAAAAAAGGCTCTTATAGCTCCAGGAAAAACAAAATGTTAGAATCCTAGTATGCCATGTGCCTCAGCTGTGAGGACATTTATCACCACAATGATGTAAACATTGAATATTAACAAACTATAACTCTTTTAGGGGGATGGAGGGAAATAGGCATGTGAAAAGGGCTGGTGTAATAGTTAAATTTTCTTCCTCTCTAGTAAGAAATATATTGAGAATGCCTATGAAAGAAAAATCAAGAAATAAGTGTGGGGTTTCCCTGGTGGCACAGTGGTTGAGAGTCCGCCTGCCATTGCAGGGGACACGGGTTCGTGGCCCAGTCCGGGAAGATCCCACATGCCGCAGGGTGGCTGGGCCCGTGAGCCATGGCCGCTGAGCCTGCGCGTCTGGAGCCTGTGCTCCGCAACGGGAGAGGCCAGAACAGTGAGAGGCCCGCGTATCGCAAAAAAAAAAAAAAAAAAGAAAAAAAAGAAATAAGTGTGATTATTTTAAAAGATGGAGGGTCTGACGAGAAACAGCAAAAAGAATTTACAGTGCTTGCCATTTTCAGCAAAATTTGGGATTGGAAGACGTGAAGCAGAAAATTACTGTATTTGCTATAACTTTAACTTTTAAAAACTTAAAATTTTTTCAAGTACATATTACATGAACACAGAGAATATTATGAGCTCCCATATAACACTCAGCCATCTTCAACAATTACCAAGTCATAGTCTAATTCACTTTTTAAACTATGTATTACTTCAGTAAAAATAAAAATTAGTTCAAAAAATTAATTCAAGGATAAAACCACAGTAAATTCATTTTCTAAAGGAGAGAAAGAGTGTTCCAGGGAGAAAGAACAGCAAGTGCAAAGGCCCTGAGGTATGTCTGGGGAACAGAAGAGAGGGGAGTGGGGCTGCAGGATGATGGGCAATGGGAAAAGTAGGGTGAGATAAGGTTGGAGAAGTAGGCAAGGCCCTGTAATGTAGAGCTCTGTGGGTGAGGGTAAGAATGTGAGGGTAAGGATGCGAGGGTAAGGATGTGATTTTAAGTTTCCCGGGCCGCATGTGAGGTCTGAGTCTTGAATTACCCAGGCAAACAAAAGGGAAGGGTGTTCCAGTTAGTGGGCATGGCTTGAGCAAAGGCTCAGAGGGCAGAAATCTTCACCACTAGCCAAGGACACTCCCTAGATGACACTCACCTTCCCACTTCCACAGGGTGGCCCTGGATGTGTCCTTCCACTGCAAGCCTGCCACAAAGGGCAGCCGCCCATTGTACTGCACCTTCAGGTATGTGCTGCTCTCCACGTGGGGCTGGCGGAGGCTCAAGTGGTGCAGCTGCGTATGGAAATCCACCTGCCTCGCGGGCACCTGCAGCACAAACTGGAGGAGACCCACACCCAAGATGCAAATCAGATCATGCTGTTCCTGACCTAGAACATTCCATTGGCTCTCCACCGCAACCTGAGATCCCTGGCTACCAGGAATTGCCCCACCCCACCCCACCCCAAAAAGAAACCCTGCACTCATTAGCAGTCACTCCCCATTGCCTCCTTCCCATAGACCCCGGAAACCTTTAACCTACTTTCTGTCTCTCTGAATTCACCGATTCTGGACCTTGCTTACAAATAGAATCATACAGTCTGTGGCCTTTGGTGTCTGGCTTCTTTCACTTAGCATGATGCTTTCAAGGTTCATCCATGTTGTAGCAGGTGTCAGAAGTTCATTTTTATTACTGAATAACGTTCTATTGTGTGGATAAATCACTTTATCTATTCATCCATTGATGAACATTTGGGTTGTTTCTCCTTTTGGGTTATTATGAATAATGCTGCTATAAATGTTTGTGTGGACATAAGTTTTCAATTCTCTTGAGTACCTAGGAGTAGAATTGTTGGGTCATATGGTAACTCTGTGTTTAACATTTTAAGGAAACACCAAACTCTTTTTCCAGTCATGCTATTTTATGATCCCACCAATATGAGTTCTAATTTCCCTGCATCCTCACCAACACTTGTTATTGTCTTTTTTTTTTTCTTCTGTTTCAGCTATGCTAGTGGATTTGAAGCAGCATCTCACTGTGGTTTTTTTTTTTTTTCACTGTGGTTTTGATTTGAATTTCCCTACTGACTAATTAGGTTAAGCAACTTTTCATGTACTTATTGGCCACTTGTGTACCTTCTTCAGAGAAATATCTATTCAAATCCTTTGTCTTTTTCTTGTTGAGTTGTAAGCGTTCTTCATATATTCCGGATACAAATCCCTTATCAGACATACGATTTGCAGATGTTTTCTTCCCTTCTGTGGGCTGTTATTTCACTTCCTTGATGGTGTCCTTTGAAGCGCAAATGTTTTTAAGTTTGATGAAGACCAAAGTATTTTTGTTATTACTTATACTTTCAGTGTCATATCTCAGAAACCCTTGCCTAATCCAAGGTCATAAAGATTTACTCTTATGTTTTCCTCTAAGAGTTTCATAATTCTTAAATTTAGGTCTACAACCTATTTTGAGTTTGTTTTTATATATGGTATGAGGTAAGGGTCCAACTTCATACTCCTACACGTGAATATCCATTGTCCCAGCACCATTTGTTGAAAAGACTATTCTTTCCCCTCTTCAATTATCTTGGCACCCTTGTTGAAAATCAACTAACTGTAAATACGAGGGTTTATTTCTGGATTCCCAATTCTACTCTGTTGGTCTATACGTCTATCTTTACACCACTACCATAATACTGTCTTAATTACTGTAGATTTGAAGTAAGTTTTGAAATCGATAAAAGCGAATCCTCTAACTTTGTTCTTCTCTTTCAAGACAGTTGTGTCTACTCTGGGTCCCTTGAAATTCCACATGAATTTTAGGATCAGCTTGTCAATTTTAGCAAAAAGATAACTCGGGTTTTGATAGGAATAGATGGGGACCATTGAATCTGTAGATCAATTTAGGAAGTATTGCCAACTTCACATTAAATATTCCAATCCAAGTACATGGGATGTCTTCCCATTTATTTAGCTTTTCTTGAATTTCTTTCAACAATGTTTTGTAGTTTTGAGAGTATTAGTTTTACCTTCGTTTGTTAAATTTATTTCTAAGTATTATTTTTTTGATGGTAATGTAAATGAAATTGCTTTCTTAATTTCATTTTCAGGTTTTTCATTGCTAGTGTAGAGAAATACAACTAATTCTTGTATATTAATCCTGTATCCTGAAACTTTGATGAACTCATTTATTAGCTCTAATAGATTTTTCGGTGAGTTCATTTGGGTCTTCTATATACAAGATCGTATCATTTGTAAATAGAAATAGTTTTACTTCTTCCTTTCCAATCTAGATGCCTTTTCTTCATTTCTTTTTTCTTTTTCTTTTTTTCTTTCTTTTTGGCCTAATCACCTTAGCTAGAACCTCCAGCACAATGTTAAATACAAATGGTGAAAGCAGACATCCTATCTTGTTACTGATCTTAGAGGGAAAGTACTTAGCCTTTTGCCATTAAGTATGATATTAGCTGTGGGTTTTTCATAGATGGCCTTTATCAGGTTGAGGAAGTGCCCTTCCATTGCTAGACTGTTGGGTACTTTTATCATGAAAAGGTATGGCGTCGTGCCAGATACTTTTCTGTGTCTATTGAAATGATCATGCGGTTTTTGTCCTTTATTCTACTAATATGATGTATTACCTTCATGGATTGTTCAAATGTTACCAACCTTGCATTCCTGGGATAAACCCCATTTGCTCCTGCTGTGTAATCCTTTTTATATATTGCTGAATTCAGTTTGGTAGTATTTTCTTGTGGATTTTGCATCTGTATTTGTAAGAGATAATGGTCTTTAGTTTTTCTTTTCTTATGATGTCTTTCTCTGGTTTGGGCATCAGGATAATAATGGCTGTATAGAATGAACTGGGAAGAGTTTTCTCTTGACAGATCATTTAGTCAACTATTTTATAGTAAATTTATTTTATAGTAAATTAAGTCTGGCACTATTCAGTCCAGCCAAGAGCCTGAGGTCTGAAAGGAGGCAGACTGGACTTTCAATCCCAATTCTGCCACACAGTAGCTGTGAGACCTCAGCTAAGTCTGTTTACACCATTTCTCTTCTGTAAAGTGAGAACAGATAATTCTTGCCTCACAAGGATTAAATGAGATAATACAAACAAAGCCTCTGACACATAGTCTGGCAGTAATTAATGGCTCACCATTGATCACTCTGCCTTTCCCTCTTCTACTCACTGTCAGCTTCTTAAAGATAAAGATTATCTTACTCATACCTGTCTCCCCAGAACCTAGCATGGTGTCTGCCACACTTATGAAGGCTTGCAGAAATGCTGCCACAAACCTCTACTCTCTTCACTAAAACCCTTGGAGCCAGATGTCTTCCAGAAATAAGAAACTTCTTCTGCTTCTGTTGACAGAAGCAGGGCATGATCAGAGGTAGGTAAGGTTATCCAAGGACGACTTCAATCAAGAATATGATTCAATAGGGGCTTCCCTGGTGGCGCAGTGGTTAAGAATCTGCCTGCCAATGCAGGAGACATGGGTTTGAGCTCGGGTCCGGGAATATCCCACATGCCGCGGAGCAACTAAGCCCATGTGCCACAACTACTGAGCCTGTGCTCTAGAGCCCGCGAGCCACAACTACTGAAGTCTGTGTGCCTGGAGCGTGCTCCGCAACAAGAGAAGCCACCGCAATGAGAAGCCCGCGCACCACAACGAAGAGTAGACCCTGCTCGCCGCAACTAGAGAACGCCCGTGCACAGCAACGAAGACCCAACGCAGCCAAAAATTAATTAATTAATTAACAACAACAACTCGTGAAGTTCTCCAAGGTCCATTGCTAAAGGACATACAACATGACTCACCAAACAAAACTAAGTGCTTGTGACAGCTCCACAGAGCAAATGTATAGAAAAAGATCTCCTTTCCAGTTCTCCAGATTATAACCATGGTTCTCTCCAGGCAGCTGAGGAGGGGACCAGGAAAAGGGATGGTAACTGTGAAAGGGAATTTTAGCCTTACTTTAAATGTTATATTTTTTCACAAGGAGAATTTATTCATGGAGTATTGGTATGATTTAAAATCAACGTAATACTTAGGAATGAAGTTAAGTAGGGAGGCAAAAGACTTGTGCACTGAAAACTACAAAACATTGCTGAAAGAAATTAGAGAAGACATAAATAAATGGAAAGACATCTTGTGTTCATGAGTTGGAAGACTTAATATTGTTAAGGTTCAATACTACCCAAAGCAATCTACAGATTTAATGCAATCCCTATCAAAATCTCAACGGTATTTTTTTGGAAGAAATAGAAAAGTCCATCTTAAAATTCATATGGAATCTCAAGGGACCCCCAAATAGCCAAAACAATCTTGAAAAAGAAGAACGAAGAGGGAGGTCTCACAAAGCTACAGTAATCAAAACAGTATGTTGCGACATAAAAGACAGACACATAGACCAATGGAATACAATAGATTGCCCAGAAATAAACTCTCACATTTATGGTTGGGGGAAAGGACTGTCTTTTCAACAAATGGTGCTGGAAAAACTGTATATTCAATGCAAAAGAATGAATATACACAGTTTAACTCAAAATGGATCAGAGACCTAAACATGAGAACTAAAACCATAAAACTCTTAGAAGAAAACATGGGATTGAAAAGCTTCGTGACATTGGATTTGGCAATTGATTTATTGAACATGACACCTAAAACACAGGCAACAAAAGTAAAAATAAATAAGCTGAACGACATCAAAATTAAACATTTTTGTGCAACAAAGGATGCTACTCATAGAGTAAAAAGGCAACCCACGGAATGGGAGAAAATATTTGTAAACTATATATCTTATAAGGCGTTAATATCCAGAACATATAAAGAACTACAATTGAACAAGCACAACAACAAAATCAAGCAACCTGATTCAAAATGGGCTAAGGATGTGAATAGACATTTCTCTAAAGATGATAATTAAACAGCCAATAAGCCCATGAAAAGATGCTCAACGTCATCAATCACTAAGGAAATGCAAACCAAAACCACAAGATCCTCATACGCATTAAGATGGCTACTATTAAAAAAACCCAGAAGTTAAGAAGTGTTGGTGAGGATGTAGAGAAACTGGAACCCTTGTGTTGATGTTAAGATGGTGAAATGGTACAGCTCCTATGGAAAAGAGTATGCAAGTTTCTCAAAAAATTAAAAGTCAGATTATTGTATGATCCAGCAATTCCACTTCAGGATATACACCCCAAAGAATGGAAATCAGGGACTCATACAGATATCAGTACACCCATGTTCATAGCAGCACTATTCACACAAGCCACATGTGGAAGCCAAGTGTCCACTGATGAATGAATGGATCAAAAAAACGGGGTCCATCCATACAATGGAGTATTATCCAGACTAGGAAGGAAATTCTGACTCATGTTACAATGTGGATAAACCTTGAGGACATTATGCTAAGTGAAATAGGCCAGTCACAAAAAGGCAGATGCTATACAATTCCACTTATATGAGTTTACCTAGAGTAGTGAAATTCAGAGAGACAGAAAGTAGATTGGTGGTTGCAGGGCCTGGGGGAGGGAAGGATGGAGAGTTTCTGTTTAATGGGTACAGAGTTTCAGTTCTATGAGATGAAAAAGTTCTTGAGATAGACGGTGGTGATGGCCGCGCCATATGAGGGTGCTTAATGCTGCTGATCTGTGTGCCTAAAAATGGTGAAAATGGTCAACGTCATGATACGTATATTTTACCACAATTAAACACTTTTAAAAACAATTAGGAAACTCAGAAAGGTAACGTGTGCCTTATAAGAGCACATACCCGTTCAGGGGCTAAGCACTCAGTGACTCCTGATTTACCAAAAAGAGCTCACCCTCCAGGAAAACCTTCAAGTGAACCGTTTCCAAAATGCATTTTTACGCTGGAAATCTGTATTTCCCAATCCCCTCTTGCAAACTGCCCCTTGGCACACCAGCAAATGTTTAACTGCCCCAGGGGCGACGGGGCTGGAGATGCCACAGGTAAGGTCTCTGAGCCTGAGTTTTAGCTCCTGCGTCCTTGCAACCAAGACCTGCAGGGACAGGCAGCGGGGCTGCCCAGCTGCCATGTGCAAGCTGAGCCCCAGGGACGCGGCTCTGCGGAGGCTGGACTCACCTCCATGAAGTAATTGCTCAGGGCTGGGCCCGAGTCGTTCTGGAAGGTCTGGTTGATGCGGAGGTGCCTCTTGTTGCGGCTGTCATCCCAGTGCCTCCCATAGCTCGCCTCCAGCTCCCAGTGGAGGTGGCCTGAGTCCTCCTCATGCCGCAGCTGGACCTGGGACACCCCACCAGGGAGACCCCCAAGGAAGCCTTGTGTACGCAGACCTGAGCCTCCTCACAGCCACCCGCCCTGAGATGCAGGCTTGCTTATCTGGGGTGACAGCTCTGTAGGAAGCACAGATTTTTTTGCACTGGTTTTGACCTTGTAAAATATTGCGTTAGAATACGATTCACCTTCACAGTTTCTGGTGTCCCCTTAAATTCTGGCCCCGAGGTGAAAAGCTAACCTGCCCCACGCTGGTCCATGCCCTGATAAGGAGTAGAAAGAGCCAGCTGCCATGGGAAGATGACTCCTGATCTGCTTCATATGAACCCCAAATCTCCCCCTCCCCTCACTCTCCCACAGCAGCCTCCGGCTCCCTGGACAGATCCTCTGTGGATCAGGCCTTCCCACCTGTGGGCTCCTGGCGGCCACTGTCTCCTCCTACCTCTGAACCACAGGTCGAGGCAACACAGGCTCATCCATTTACTCACTCACTGAACACGTTTTCCCCCAAGTACCAAGTAGATACTTCGCTGGGCACTAGATAGCCAGGAATGAAGAAGCCAGAAGCCCCCTCCCTTGTGGGGGCAACAGTTCAGGGGGAGAAGCAAACTTGTAACAATTAACAAAGGAACAGTCACTTCTCCCTTTTGCTCACCCCACCAGCCACTCTGATGAACTGCCAGTTCTTTAACCGCTCCAATCACCCTCCAGCCCCAGGACCTTTGCACTTGCTGTTCCCTCTGCCTGTGGCACACTTCCTTGGGAACAGAACTATCTCGTATTTTAATTTTCAGCTTAAAATTCATTTCCCCCAAAGAAGCCTTCCCTGCTGCCCTGTCCAAATTAGACTCCCCTGTGCTACGCTCTCTCGGCCTCTGCCCTGTTTACCACCCATGGCACTTACGTTTCCCTTGATTTGGTCCATGTCTCTTGCTCTCTACCACACACCCTCCCCCAGCAATGGAATGGCAGAGACTAGGTGCTGCCTTAAGCACAGCTCTCCCCCAGTGCTGCGCATAGAGTAAGTATTTAATAAACACCAGCTGAACAGGGGAAAGATGAGACTAAAGTTCCAATTCCTAATCCGTTCCCATTCACGACCTTGAGTAAATACATCTCTCTGAGGATGGGTTCAGGGTGCTCACCCACCACTTCCCTAACCCTGGGGGCTCTCTCCAGACCCCCCGCCCAGCCCCGGCACCCACCTTGTGGCTGAATGCTGGGATCTGCGTGCAGTGGAGCTCGTGGTCCAGCTCCAGCTTGTAGGTGGCCTCTGAGCCGCTCTCCACCCGCAGCTTCTGCCTGGTGCTGCACTCCTGTGCCAGCTGCTTCGCCTGACCTGTGCAGGGCAACCCAAAAACCCCTGCCCTTCCTCTGCCAGGTAGCCCTCCATCCTCATTCCAAGCAGAGGAGCGTCAAGTACAGCCCAGCTTCAGCCAGCCCCCTGGATCTGCCTCACCTAACGTCACTCATTGGAACCTGCCGATGGGGAGGTTTTAAGAGACAGATTTGTGTCCCCCCCCAACACACACACACACACACACACACACACACACACACACGTAGTGTTTTTTGTTGTTTGTTTTTTTTTAACAGGCAGGTGCTCAGCTCCACACAAAGCCAGTGGAATGACTCACTAGCTAAGGAGCCTCACGGTGAGGCCAAAACACCCGAGGTGACAGTGGCACCTTAGCCCTCGGAGCCACAGCCCCAGGAGACGGTGCGGGTCCGGCCACTCCCCACCTCGCCCGCAGCCAGCATGCGGTGCCGTACCCAGGAGGCCGTACTTGATCCTCAGGGAGCTGGTCCAGAGGCGGGCCCGCTGCTGCAGCAGGCCTTGGGTGCGCAGCCCCACAAGCCCTGGCACGAAGAGCTCGCCACCCAGGGCCACCACCTGCTGCCCTTCCTCCGCCTTCCTCTCCAGCAATGCTGCGGGGAGAGCAGGTATGGTGCGGTCATGGCCTGCGCCCCAGAGACTGACACCCTACCCCCAGCACCAGGTGAGGAAAGGAAGTGGGAACCGCCCAGGTGGGTATCGCGATAGAACCAGTGCCTGAGTCTCCGCCAAGGAATGCTGCCATCAGGGCCACTGACAGTGTTTTGCACTGTCCAGGTGGCAACCCCAAAAGTCACTTTTGTGGGTCCAGACCAAAAGTTTTAAACATAAATGACGTGCATCAAGGATCATCGGGTAAATTTCACCTTCTGAAACCTGTTTCTGCTACACTGATATTCAGCCAGATCACACAGGTATAGCCATGCAGGTTAAAATATCAAAAATGCATAGGCTTCCCTGGTGGCGCCGTGGTTGAGAGTCCGCCTGCCGATGCAGGGGACACAGGTTCGTGCCCCGGTCCAGGAGGATCCCACATGCCGCGGAGCGGCTGGGCCCGTGAGCCATGGCCGCTGAGCCTGCGCGTCCGGAGCCTGTGCTCCGCAACGGGAGAGGCCACAGCAGTGAGAGGCCCGCGTACCGCAAAAAAAAAAAAAAAATGCATAGGCCAGCTAGTCAACAGCCCTAGCCACTCACATCACTCCCCTGGAATCTCCGAGAACACCCCACGAGCAGCATCGCCAGGAGGGCTCCAAGCCAGCTCTGGCACCAGGGTGGGCATCTGGTCAGATTGGTCAGTACCCAGGCCAGGCTGTGTGTTCAAGATACAAACAGTGCCCCATGCAATTCGGGTCAAAATGCGAAATGTGTTTTTTACACATTGTGTAACACGTAATATGGGTCAGAATCCAAACACCCCAAAAGGTGCCGGTTGACGGTTCCTGCAGAGCAGTCGAGCGCATGGGAGGGGCATCTGGGGGACTCAGGCAGAAGCTGCGAGCAGATACAGAGCCTGGATTTTCCTTGGATGGAATGTGAATACTGGGAGATCGGGTGATGGGGACTCCAAGTGGGGCACTCCGCCCTCCCCTCCCCAAGCCTGGCCATTGAAGAAAAGTGGCAGAAAGGGGTCCCTCCTCCTACCTGACACGTGGGCCTGGTCACTCAGCAGGTTGCTCAGTGACATGGAGAAGGCCAGCCTGCTGCCTGCCTGCCGGCTGAGGTTCCCCGCGAGGACCACAGGGCTGCCCGATGTCACCAGTTTCACCTCCAGCTGGGCCTCGATCCGCTGAGCCTCACCACCTGCTGCTGGCCACAGGTTGCTCCGGCCCTGGAAAGGCCCCAGCATCCCTTGAGGGGACAGGCTCTGCCAGCAGGCTCCACCCGGACTGCAAGAACCAGGACCGGACAGAGGGCAGGAGACACAGCCTGGCTAATGGGCTTCTAGGCTGATTCTGCTGCTATTTCTTAAGCTCAATATTGTTCAAAATAGGTCATCTCTGTTACAAATTCAGACATAAGTTTGAAGGACCCTTCCTCCCTATCCCCCCAACCTCAACACCCCGTCCAATCTATCAGGGACTCTGGCCAGCTCTCCCTGCAGAATATTCAGGGACCCGACCACTTCAGCCACCTCCACCACTGCCCCGGCTTGAGCCCGCTCATCGCCACTGTGTTCCTGTGACATTCTTCTCCCGGCTCTCCTGGCTCCCACCCTGGTGACCAGGGCAAGCCCTTCCATAGGATCATGGCACACCTCTCTTCCTCAGGGTAAAAGCCAAAGTCCTTGCAAAGGCCAACAAGGCCAAGACTTTCTTTGGAAGTCAGCAGTGCAGCCCTGGCCAGACGCAGGCAAAACTGCCCACAGACACCGGGAGGCAGGACACACAGATGGCCCCAAACATGCTCTGTGTCTCCATCATTGAGGTTTTCCAGAGCAACTACAGCCCATAGCAATGGCAGCTGTCATCTCTGACGGCCACCCCAACTGTAGACCAATCCCAAGGACCTCTCTGCTGCTGCCAGCTGATCTGTTTACCCAAAAGATGTAAAAACGACCTCACTATTTCCAGACTGTCCACTACTTTATACTTTCTTGTAAATCCTGTTTTTGCCTTTGTTCCTTGACAACGGTCACAAATCACTCTCTTCTGATTACTCTTTGGCAAAGCCATACATGATCTGTCCTCCCACCTTTCTGTCCCTTCTCCTATTCCACTCCAAGCACATGGGGGCTCAGGCTGTGCTTCTGTGCACTTTCCTGCCCCAGAACCTTTGTACACGTTGTGCTCTTTACTTGCAATACCCTTCCCCCAGAGAACCACATGGCTCTCTTCTCCACACGCTTTATGTCTTAGCTAAAAGCTATCTTCTCAATCAGGCTTAACCTGTCAGCCTATTTTAAACTGAAGCCGTGGGACTTCCTGGTGGTCCAGTGGCTAAGATTCCACACTCCCAATTCAGGGAACCCGGGTTCGATCTCTGGTCAGGGAACTAGATCCCACATGCCGCAACTAAAGATCCCACATGCCGCTACTAAAGAAAGATCCCGCATGCTGCAACGAAGATCCCGCGTGCTGCAACTAAGACCCGGCGCAGCCAAATAAATTTTTTTTAAATAATAAAAATTTAAAAAAATAAAACTGAAGGCAACCCTCAGACCCTTCTTCTCACATAACTTCAGACCCCTGGATCCAGCTCACTGATTCCCTTTTCCTATAGTGCTTACACAATTTGCTTATTTATTTTACTGATTATCTCTCCTATGAGAACGTAAGCTCCAAAAGGAGAGAATTTTGTGTGTGTATCTCTTTTGTGTGCTGTCTTCCCGGCACATCGTAGGTGCTTGATAAACAGTCGTTGAATAAATTAATAAAGACAATGAAAAATATAGGTTTCGTTCCCCTTCTTGGTCTCCCAGTCTCCCTCAAGGCAACCACTGTGTCCACTTCTTGGACATCTTCCAGAGACAGCATGGGCCTATATGTATGAGTCTGTATGTATGTGTGTATATGTGCGTGTGCACGCACGTGTGTGTACGTGTGCACTCCATCACACACGTGCACGTTCCCTCTTACTCTGCACAAAAACAGATGCAGGCTCTCCACTCTCCTCTGCTTCTCTCACTTAATGGTATGTCTTGGAGATGATTTTCTCTGGTTTGTATCAGAAGCTTCTCGGCAGTAGCTGTAATTGTTCTCAAAGTGCAGCCCATGAACAGGATGACTGTAGAATTTCTCATCCAAACCAGGACACTTAACGGTTAAAGAGACCACTAATCATATTGAGCTGGGTCAACGGTAAACTGGGGCTCTCCAGGTAACCTGGGACTTGGGGATGCTCTATCATTGCACCCAGCGGAGGGGGCACTGAAATCTAACACTTTCCTCCACGCCATCCTTAAACCCCATCAACACTCAGCTGAGTCGAACCCAGCTTTGCTGCTTTGTATTCCTGAGCTCATCTGCCTTAGTTTCCTCATCTCCTATGGGCTTACCAAGAGGACTAAAAGAGGGACCCGGGGTCAAAGTCACCCGTGGCCCCCCACCCCGAGAACAGGCTTTGGAAAGTTCCAGAGCCCCAGCTGTTACCGTTAATCATGATGGCTCTGAGGCAGCTAGAACTGGAGTTTCTCTAAAGGCCAATGTTTCCAGGCTGCAGACAGCCCTCTGGAGAGCGGCAGGCAGGTCTGCAGGGAGGTGCAGGCAATC
Source organism: Stenella coeruleoalba (assembly GCF_951394435.1). Lineage (NCBI taxonomy): Eukaryota > Metazoa > Chordata > Mammalia > Artiodactyla > Delphinidae > Stenella > Stenella coeruleoalba. The sequence continues at coordinate 58,505,436 of NC_137161.1, forward strand.
AGCACTTGTGCGCTTAGTGAACAGGGATGCTTCGAGGGCTCCTGGGAGCTCTGAAAATGATTTGTAGTCTCAGCCGTCAAGCAGCTGGGGCTTTAGGGGGAAGATGCTCTCCCCTGATACTTGGTCTTCCCACCCCGACAGGAAGCAGATCTAGGAGCTGAGAGTGTGTTTATGTAGCAAAACTTCCAGCCCTGGCTCCAGATTTTCAACCCAGACCTCTCTGAGAAATCACTGGAGACCGAGGCAGAACCATCAGACTCACGGCCAAAGGGGCCCAGAGGTCCTGCTTGGCAGGAGCGAGTCTACACCTGCTGTTTTTGTCCTTTTTGGAGTCACTGACCTGCCTGAGCATCAGATGGAAGGTCTAAACCCTCTCCCCAGAAGGGGGACAGACACAAAACTTCTGCACAATTGCAGGGGCTTCAATGGACCCACTGAGTCCCATCCAGGTCCTCCTGGTTGAGAACCTTAAAAAGTACCTATAACGAAGAGAAAAACGCACACACCTTTGCTCCAGGAATTCCACTGCTAAGAATTTACCCTGAAGGTGGAAAGGTGATTTATAAGACCAAGAACCCGGGAAAAACTCCAGAGCCCTCCACTATGGAACCAACTAAATAAATTCCACCCCATTGACTATTATGCGGCCATTCAAAATACATGGTAGACATTCTTGTTTTTAAAATAAAAGATGGGGGGGAAATATATTGATATCTATTTGGGGATTGTAGGCATAGATGATTTCTAAGAGGAGTCCCAGAAAATGAACAATGATTGGCTTTGAGGAGGGGTGTAAGGGAAAGTTTTTAACTCGATACCTGTGCTGACCCATAGAACTTTCTACAATGATGGGAAAGTTCTAAAAAGTGGCCAGTGCAGCTGAGAAACCATATCTTTAACTTTCTGTTACTCTGACTCACTTAAATAGTCATGTGTATAGGGGCCATCGTACTAGACACTCAGCTCTATGCCCTTCTGTACCTTTTGAACTTGGAATCATTTAAATGAATTACCTATTTTTTTAACTAAGTTAAATTGTACCAGTATGTGCTGGTACAAAAAGATATATTTTTGACTGAAAAAAGAAAAAGCAGCATGCAAAGAATAAAACTAAACTCTAAACTGAAAGGTTTTATAAATCTATGAACTGTATTATGGGTTGAACTGTGCTCCCCCTCAAAAGAAGTTGAGGTCCTAACCTCCAGGACCTGTGAATGTGACCTTACTTGGAAAAAGGGACTTTGCAGATGATCCAGTGAGGTCATTAGGATGGACCCTAATCCAGCATGACTGGTAAACTTACAAAAAGAGAAATTTGGACACAGATACCTACAGAAGGCAGACAATGTGGAGATACAGGGAGAAGACAGCTATCTACAAGCCAAGAAATGCCTGAGGCTACTAAAAACTAAGAGAGAAGCATGGACTAGATTCTGCCTCACAGCCCTTAGAAGGAACCAACCCTGCCAACACCTTGATTTTGAACTTCCAGCCTCCAGAACTGCGAGGGAAAATTTTCCATTGTTTAAGCATCTCCAAATTTGGGGCACTTTGTTAAGGCCGCCCTGGGGAACTCATACAGATTTCTTGGTGTGTGCGCTGACATTTCTTCTGGAAATCTGGGGAGTGGCACTCTTTCACTTACCTTTTTATACCTTTCTCTACTCTGAATTTTTTAAAGCATGCTCCTGTGTTACTAATATTATCAATTTATGACATCAATAGTGGTGAGATTTGAGCTCATTTTTTTCTTCTTCCTACTCTTCTGGGTAACAAGAAGTCACAAACGTTATTGGTAGGTGGAAGGAGAAGAACAGCTAAAACACCAAAGGAGGTGGTGATGAGTAAGCAGGGACTGGGGCTTGAAATGCCCAGGGAGGTGGCAGGAGCCAACGCCGGTGGGCTGAGGACGGGGAACAAACCTTGACGTAGTAGACGTCCCTGTCGTCCAGTATCAGTTCCAGGTGACCCATGCAGCCACTTTGCAGAGTGTCAATCTTTCCTGGGAGACAAAGCGAGAGTTTAGAGACCAGGGTTCAACATCCTGGATCCGCCCCTGTGTTCACCAGGGGATGTCCTGCTTGTTTCCTAATCTCCGAGCCTGTGGCTCCTAGCCCATAAAACGGGGCTACATTTAGTGCCGACCTCAGAGGGTGGCTGAGGAATCCACAGTGAGCGGGCTGCATCTGGCACATGGCCGAGGGCACGGTGATGGGTAGGAACACTGTCATTACCGTCCAACTCAATTTTCTTCTTGGGATGGAGAAGCTTGAGCCGGAACTTCCTCTGGGGCCAGCTGTAGCTGACATCCACCCCGACGTCCCTGGGCACTTCCGACCCGGGCGTGCCCATGAAGACGTGGGCTGAGGCTTCTTGAGGGAGCCAGCAGTCCTTCTGGAAACACAGCAGAGTCCTCAAGATCAAGAACCCATCCAGGCCCCCCACCTTCAAAAACTTGAGTTCTTATGCTTATCCTTGTCCTGCTAAGAACAGATAAGAACCCCCAAACCAGGGATTTGGGGATCCATATCCTGGAGGAGAGTCCTACAGGACAACTCAGGACCCCAGGGACAGGATCTCAGTTTGTTCAGCAAACAGCCAGGGAAGGAGACTTATCGTACACCATCGGCACCCTGCCCAGATCCCCTCGGACCCTTGACCAGCTCAGCATGCTCATCTCCCAGCTTCCGTGCACTTTGCTCTTAACCCCTGGCACCTGGGACCTCCAGAGCATTGCCCTCTGGCACAGGAGGGAAAAATATCTCGGCTCCTTAGCCTCAAGGGGACCAAACTCTGAGATTAACTCCTGCTCCAGGGCTGCCCAGGAATCACGCTGAGGCTGCCACTGCACCTGCCATCACTCCTGCTCAGCTTCTTCCCCTTCCCTACCCTATTTTCTCCACCCTCTTCCTGGGTCCTCCTGGAGTCTTTTCTTCATCCACACTTTTACCCAAATCCTTGGCTCCAGTCTGCTTCTGGGAAAACACAGCCTAAGACACGGGCCCCCTTTAAAAACCTGCATCAGGGACTTCCCTGGTGGTGCAGTGGTTAAGAATCCACCTGCCAATGCAGGGGACACAGGTTCGAGGCCTGGTCCGGGAAGATCCCACATGCCGCAGAGCAACTAAGCCCATGCGCCACAACTACTGAGCCTGCACGCTAGAGCCCATGAGCCACGACTACTGAGCCCGTGTGCCACAACTACCAAAGCCCACGTGCCTAGAGCTCGTGCTCCACAACAAGAGAAGCCACAATGAGCAGCCCACGTACTGCAAAGAAGACCCAACGTAGCCAAAAATAAAAATTAATTAATTTTCAAATAAACCAACGCTGCGTCATCGTCATTCATTTAGTACCAATAAATGTTGACTACTGTGTGTGAGGCACAGTTGCAGACACAGGGAATGCAACTGAGTGTTAGACAAAAAGTCCCGCCCTCTTGGCACCTACATTCTAGAGGGGGAGGCACAGGACCTCCAGATACAGAAGTAGGTAAGACAGCAGCTCACCACCACCAGCTGCTGAGCGCTCTGCTGACAAACTCAGAGGATCAGGGGCCCTGACAGGGTCATTGTTCTGGACTGGGTGGTCAGGGAGGGAAGCTGCCTCTGAGGAGGGGGCATTTGATGAGACTTGAAGGAAGCAAGGGAAGGAGTTGAGTGGATGTCTGGGAAAGACTGTTCCAGGCAGAGGAAACAGACAGTGCAAAGGCCCTGGGGCAGCAATGCACTTGGCATTTAATAAAAAGGAGGTCGGTGTGTCTGGAGAGCGGTGAGCCTGGTAAACATTTGCGGAGATGGGGAGGAGAGGCCGGCATGGCAGGATCACTGAAAGCCTATGGGTCAGGGTGAGTGGGTCCTATTCTGAGAGGAATAGGAGCCACTGGAGACTTCTGAGCAGGGGAGGGACACAGTCATTTTGGGATTTTGGAAGGTCTGTCTGGCTGCTGGTGGAGAACATATGGTAAGGAGACAAGAGCGGGAACTGGGAAATCAGATAGGGGGCTGCTGAGTGCCCATTCTGTGCCAGGTGCTGGGGACACAGGGGTGAGAAAAACAGGCACTGTTCCCAGGAACTGAGTGACTAGTGGGGAAGACAGATCTTAACCAATTGGTTTCAGTAATGAACACAAATGTGATCTAAAGGGAAGGAACATGATCGTACTAGAGCACTAACAAGGGAATATGACCACTTCGGGGTAATCAGGGCAGGCTTCACTGAGGAGGTGACCCCCCTAAAGTGAGCTCTGAAGATTGATTCAGAGTTATAAGTCATCAAGCCAGGGACAGAGGATCAGCATGTGCAAGGGTCCTGAGGCAGGAGGGAGACTACAGCAGGACCAGCCCAGCTGGTCCTGCTCCAGGGAGGAGGCCCATGTCTTTATGAGTGATCCCCAAGGCTGAGGCCTGAGTAGAAGACCTAGGGAGACCCAGAACCTGGCTGGGAAAGGAGGGCCTACCGGGGGGTGGAGGGTATAGGCAGCTTCCAGCAGATAGCGTTGGAGCCCCCGGTCCTGCTTCTTCAGCCTCACAGCCGCAAACACAGGCACCGAGAGCAGGTAGGGCTGCCCGGCTGGAGGCCAGCTCACTTCAGTGCACAGCTGCCAGCCCCAAGTGCGGGACACTGTGAGAAAGGGAGGAGGCAGCACGGTCAGTAGAGAGCCAGAGGGCTCGAGGCAGGCCATGGATGCGCCCATCAGCAAAGAAGGAGCATCTCTACATTCTTTTGAGAAACAGTATCGTGTAGACATTAACTGTATGAGGCGGTACTGTGTGGACCAGGGTTTCTCAGCCTTGGCGCTATCGACACACTGGTCTGGATAATTTCTTGTTGTGGGAAGCTGTCCTGGACTCAACCCACTAGATACTGGTAGCACCTCCCGCACCAGGATGACACCTCAAAATGTATCCAGACATCGCCAAATGTCCCGAGGGGCCAAAAATTGTCCCCAGTTGAGGACCCCTGGTGTAGACTATCAGAGTGTCGGGCAGTACTGTGTAGGACACAGGCTCTGGAGCAAGAATGCCTGGATCCACATTCCAGTTCTGCCACTTCCCAGCTGTGTGACCTTGGACAAGTTACTTAACATCTCTGTGCTTTGGTGTTTCTCATCTGTCAGCTGGGAGTGATAACAGTTCCAGCCCCATGGTGTAGCTGTGAGGATTAACAGCTCAGCAAGCATTTAGGACAGAATTTAGCCTAAAGAAATCATTTAAGTAGGCCCCTCCCCCACCTCAGCCCCAACATGACTGCAAGATCTGTGACTGTTTGGTATACCTCCTTCCCCTCTGTTTTCAATTTTGTTGCCTTTCACCTGATGTTATTATCAAAAAAATTTTCTCGTGCTATTAAAACATGTCCTTCATTACAGAGCTTAAAAGTTATGGGATATCTCAGTACTTTACTAAACCAGGAATTGGCAAACGTTTTCTGTAAATGGCCAGATAGTAAATATTTGAGGTTCTGCTGGTCACACAGTCTGTTACTCAACTCTGCTGTTGCTGAAGAAAAGCCACAGGCAACGGGCGTGGCTCTGCACCAATAAAACTTCATTTATGGACACTGAAATATGAATTTCACAAATTTCTCATGTTATGAAATAGTCCTTTTGATTATTTTTCTGCATTTGGAAATGTAAAAGTCTATTCTTAGCTCAAAGGCCCTTACAATAAGCCATTCGCCTACTGTTGGATATTTGAGTTGCTGCCTATTTTTTTGCTCTGTAAATAATGACGCAACGAACATCTCTGGGCACAGGGCATTTTAAAATGATTTTGGTTTATTTTCATAAGGTAGAGTTCTAGAAGCAGCATCATTGAGTTAAGGGGCTTAAGTACTTTTAGGGCAGAAGAGTAACTCTGGAATTTGGACCTGGCATCTTAGCCCTCAGCCCCCAGGACAACCATCTCGGGACAATGACACGGAGGCCCTGCTGGCACCTACCTTCCTTGTCGGTACAGGATTGGGCCTCAGAAGGGACGTGAGCGTGACTGAGGCTCCTCATGCCATCCCCAGTGATGAGAAACAGCTGAGAGCTGGGTGGGAAAGGAGGAAAGTGCCAGGCGAGCTGTTTTCACTCAACCATAAAGCCACCAGGGCAAGGCACTAGGGCAAATCCCACTATCAACAGGACAGGCCTTTGGGGAGTCTGCACACTGGTGGGGGAGACACTCCATGAACACAGAGGGTGACAAGCACTATGAAAAACCTAAAATGGGGCACAGCATGGGCATAGGGTCTGTCCTGGAGACAGAGCAGGACGTTCTTCAGCTCAGGGTTTGGAAAGGACTCTCTGTAGGGGTAACATTTGGTCAGAGGATCAAAGGATGAGAAGGAGCCAGCACTCCAAACAAAGGGAACAGCAGGTGCAAAGGCCCTGGGGTGGGAGAAAAGGGGGCTCTTTGGTAGCACAGATAAAAGGGTGGTGAGAGGGGGCCAGAATGGAAGGGGATAGCGAGGGGCAGGAAGGAATGACAGGAGACAGGTGAGGGGGGTGGGCAGGGCCTCCATCGGGCAGGAGAATCACGTGCAGCTGGGTTATCCTAGAAGCAAGCTAGGGATTTTAAACAGGGGAGGGGGGAGCACGATAGGACTTAACTGACATTTCAAAGGACTCTACTGGCTGCTGCCGGGAGAGGGTCAGGAGAGCAGCAGCGCCTCCAGCAAGGGTGGGACACAGGGAAGGAGGCAGGTGGAGGTGGGAGCAGCCTGGCTTCTCCCGTTCCCTTGGAAATCACTGTTCTCTAAGTGTCACCTCTCCAGGGGGCTGGGGACAAGCAGGCCTCAGGAGGGACCCCTGTAAATTGCTGAGGAGTGTGGGAATCCCCACCTCTAGGCTGCCCTCAGTCCCTGTCACAGACACACCCACCCCACCTTGACACATGTGCACACACACGCACGCCCACGTGTAGCCCACTCACTGACATGCGCACACACTCTCACAAACACGCCCAGAGACACACATTCACATACACAGACTCACAGGCACATCCTTAGGCGCACACACTCACAGATACACGTGGTCAGACACAGGTGCACATGCAAGGTGATCGTGCACACACTCTCACAGACACATGCACCCACACCTGTGCCCAGCCTGGCTCGCACACAGGTGCACTCACGGGCTCCCTCTCCAGGTGCGGGAACCCACCTGAAGCGGAGCAGCTCCACAGCCTCCTCGGGTGTGTTCAGATGCACCCTGAGGTCCTGGCCCTTCTTTATCCGGATCCCTCCATCCAGGCTGGCGGTGCCACGGACGCCGGTCACCCACCTCAGCCCAGCCTGCCCCAGGGTGCCCACTGTGCCCATCTGCGCCGAGATCTGGAGCAGGGCGCTGAGGAAGAGGCACACAACTGCATCCTGCAGCCCCAGGCAACGGCAAAGCCAGCACCAACCCACCCGGCTGCTCTCCGTGGTCCTGAGCCAGAGCAGCCCCTCCACCATGGACACCGCTGACCACGCACTCCATGTGTGCCAAGCACTCTACACATCACCATCGAACCCTCACCATCACTAGTCCCATTTTACAGATGGGGAAACCGAGGCTCAGAGGGGTGACACCAGCTGTGTGGGTCCCACAGTCGGGACATGGAACAGCCAGTTCTGGAGCCCAAACCCAGGGTCTCCATGCCAAAAAGCAGCCGTCACAGGACACCCACATACCCCACATCAGACCCAGAAACCAAGGACAGGTCGGCTTAGTGGCTGGGACAGTCGCCCAGCAGGCCTGGGAAGGTGAGCATTGTCAAATGCTGCTCAAAATCCTTCGTGCCATGTGGCCCTGGGTCAGCTGTGCACTCATCCTGCGTCTCAGTTTCCTCAACCCTTAGTTGGAAGAAGGAAAGCGTCCACCTCGTGAGTGGCCATGTGAGTTCAGTGGGCTCAGAGCCCGTGTGCCTTAAATGCTTTTCCCTCTCTCCCATCTCCCCTCCCCTCGGAGGCAGAGGGGGCAGAGGGAAGAGTAGAGTTGTGGCACGAGACGAATCTCAGCTGCCTCGCACTGCTGTGCCACCTCGGGCATGGAACCTCACCTCGCCAAGCCTCAGTCTTCTCACCTGTAAAGTGGGTGTAGCCGCCCAGGTTCTCCTCAAAGTCTCTTGGCACAAAAAACACTCCATCAACAGTAGCTGATATAACAGGTGGTCAGCAGAGCAGGGCTCCCCTCCAGCCCATGCTGACGCCCCAGCTCTCTGCAGGGGGAGGCCCCCACCCACCCACCTCCCCCAGCTCTGAGGAGCCAGCTACCTGGGCTTGACATAACCATTCACAGAGAAATCCGAGCGCTGCTGGAAGTTGGCTGTCCCTCCGACCTGGATGTTGATGGCAGCCGAGGCGTTTAGGGTCAGCTGGGCTAGGAGTCCAGACATGGTGGGAAAAGTGAGCTCCTCCATGGCCAGGTTCAGCCTTCGGTTCACCTGCACCTCCTGCCCCTGCAGTCAGAGAACCGTAACAGTGCATGTGACGGCCTCACTTAACCCTCACACAGCCCTCAGAGGGGACCTTATCATTGTCTCCAGTTTCCAGATGAGAAAACAGAGCCCACAAACAGATAAAATAACCCGGCTGAGCCCATGTAGCTAGAAACAGGAAGAGCTGGGGTTTGAACCAAGATAATTTACCAAGGGACATGGTCAGAGGTCAAGCATCCAGGGTCAGCCAGGTAAGGAGGGGTGTGGGCCCTGCCTGCGGTACAGAGCACTTAGTACGTGCCAGGCACACTCTAAACGTGTTGTTGCATTTTTACTGCATGAAGTCACTTGATTCAACAGCTCTATGAAGTAGATATTATTACACTATTACTATTCTATCATTCCCATTTCACAGATAAAGAAACTGAGGCCGTGGCAAGTTCAGCAACATGCCCAGGGTGGTAAGCGGTGCAGCCAGTTTTTGAACTTGGGCAGTCTGGCTCCAAATTCCATGCTCTTAAGTCTGAAAGTACTTTAGTATTTCCCCAAAGCATCAAAGGAAACATCTTCGGACCAGACGACAGGGAGGGGCCGAGCCCAGCCTGAGGTACCTTCAGGAGCTTGACAGCAAGCTCGGCCAGGTTCAGGGACTGGCGTGTCACATGACTCCCCATCGCCCCGCAGTCCACAAAGCTCAGCTCATGCCCAAAAACCTTCATGCTCAGCTCACACTGCAGCGCCCGCCGCTCCCGATGCCTCTGGGCCACCTGTGACCAGGAACAGGTCTGGGTTAGCCGGGCAAGGTACCTGGACTTTGGGAGGGGGAAGGGGCACCTGGAGAGAAAAGTGAAGGGCTTGTGGGGTCCAGAGCAGGGCTTGCAAAACTCACGGCCCAGAGGCAGAATCTGCAGATGTGTTTTCTTGGACCTGCACAGTCTACTCAATGCCCAGTGCAGTGTGTGTGTGTGTGTGTGTGTGTGTGTGTGTGTGTGTGTGTGTGTGTGTGTGTGTGTGTGTGTGTGTGTGTGTGTGTGTGACAGAGAGACAGAGACAGAGACAGAGAGACAGAGACAGAGAGAGAGTTTTAGCAAACTTTATTTTGGAATAATTTTCGACATACAGAAAAGTTACTTCCCTAAAGAAGACATACAGATGGCCAAAAAGCACATGAAAAGGTGCTCAACATCACTAATTATTAGAGAAATGCAAATCAAAACTATAGTGAGGTATCACCTCATGTCTGTCAGAATGGCCATCATCAAAAAAATCTACAAATAAATGCTGGAGAGGATGTGGAGAAAAGGGAACCCTCCTGCACTGTTGGTGGGAATGTAAATTGATACAGCCACTATGGAGAACAGTATGGAGGTTCCTTAAAAAACTAAAAATAGAGCTACCATATGATCCAGCAATCCCACTCCTGGGCATATATCCAGAGAAAACCATAATTCGAAAAGATACATGCCGCCCAGTGTTCATTGCAGCACTGTTTACAATAGCCAAGACATGGAAGCAACCTAAATGTCCATTGACAGATGAATGGCTAAAGAAGATGTGGTACATATATACAGTGGAATATTACTCAGCCATAAAAAGAACAAAATAATGCCATTTGCAGCAACATGGATGGACCTAGAGATTGTCATACTGAGTGAAGTAAGTCAGAGAAAGACAAATATCATGATTCGCTTACAGGTGGAATCTAAAAAATGGTACAAATGAACTTATTTACAAAACAAAAATGAGTTACAGATGTAGAAAACAATCTTATAGCTACCAGGGGGGGAAGGGAAGGCAGGGATAAATTGGGAGATTGGGACTGTCATATACACACTACTATATCTAAAATAGATATAACTAATAAGGACCTACTGTGCAGCACAGGGAACTCTCCCCACTATTCTGGAATGACCTATAAGGGAAAAAAAATCTAATAGAGAGTGGATATAGGTATGGGTATAACTGAGTCCCTTTGCTGTACACCTGAAACTAACACAACATTGTAAATCAACTCTACTCCAATAAGAAAATATTTTTTGAAGTTGCAAAGATAGTACCGAGAGCTCCTATGGACCCATCATCCTGTTTCCTCCATTGTTAACATCTTACATGACCAGGAAACATGGTGAAAACTAAGAAATCAACACCGGCATGTTATTAACTAAACTCTGGACTTTATCGGACTTTTCCATCCCATCCTGTTTCTATTCCAGGATCCAATCCAGGTGCCACATGGCATTTAGTGTTGTGTCATGTCTCTTCAGTCTGCCCTGGTCTGTGACAGTTTCTTGGTCTTTATTTTTCATGCAGTGTGTATTTTTAAATTTATTTCTAATATTTAAAAATCGGGAGATTTTCTATAAAATCCACATAGCCAGCATCTCAAAAAAGAGAAATATTGGCCTGTCTCCCCCTCCCTCCCAGCCCGCACTCACAACAAGGGGCAACAAGTGTTCAGAGCTGAGCAGTGGCTGCCACCCTGAGCTGAGACCTGTGCTACATGCCTGACTGCCATACTCCCCACCATTCCCTGCTGTCTCTCCAACACTCAGGCCAAGGACTGTTGCCATTCGTCACTGTGCTTGTGCAAAATATATCTTGGGATGTGAATCTGTCACAAGGGAGAAAACAACAGACCAAAGGGATTGTGGATTCTAAGAAAAAACATTTATATCCAGCCCACCGCCCTTATTCAAGTTACTTGCTGGCCTCAGATCTGGTCCAAGAGGCTTTTGATGGTAGGGACCACGTCCTGATCATCTTTGTGCTCCTGGGCCCTGGGGTCACAGTTGGTGGTTAGTAAACGTGTTAATGTTTGAACAAATGCCCCAGCCACCACCTTGATTACCCCCAGATGTATGTGTAAATGACATTTATAAGAGCAAAAAGATGCTAACGATTTCATTGTCTATTGTTGGGGCAACGGTTATGTAAAGTGAGATCCCCACCCCCAGAAAGGGTGTCAAAATGTATGCGTACAATGAGTTTTCAGTAAGAAAATACTCAAGTAACAATATGAAGTGGGAAACCGGGAAAGCACACACACACCCTAGCAGTTCCACTGCTGGGTACACACTGGACAGAAATGTGCACCTATATTCACCAAAGAGACATGCACAGAATGTTCACTGCACTACCCATAATAAGCCAGGAACTGGAAACTACCCAAAAGCCCACCAAAAGTAAATGGATAAAGAAACTGTGTTATATTCACACCATGGGATGCTACACAGCAAGGAGAATGAACAAGCTGTAAGTACACACAGCAACACAGATGGATCTCATGAACACACTTCAAGCAACAGAAGTCAGACACAAAAAAAGAGGATGTGAGCAGCATTATTCACAGTCGTCACAAGATGGAAACAAACCAAAAGTCCATCGGCAGATGAAGGAACACACAAAACGTGGTCCATCCATACAACGCACTGTCATCCAGCCTTAAGAAGGAATGAAGCACAAAAACAGACATATAGATCAATGGAACAGAATAGAGAGCCCAGAAATAAACCCACACGCCTACAGTCAGGTAATCTATGACAAAGTAGGCAAGAACATACAATGGAGAAAAGACAGTCTCTTCAGTAAGTGCTGATGGGAAAGCTGGACAGCCGCATGTAAATCAATGAAGTTAGAACACGCCCTCTCACCATACACAAAAATAAACTCAAAATGCCTTAAAGACTTAAACATAAGACATGACACCATAAAACTCCTAGAAGAGAATACAGGCAAACATTCTCTGACATAAATTGTAGCAATGTTTTCTTAGGTCAGTCTCCCAAGGCAAAAGATATAAAGGCAAAAATAAACAAACGGGACCTAACCAAACTTATAAGCTTTTGCATAGCAAAAGAAACCATAAACAAAACAAAAAGACAGCCTACGGACTGGGAGAAAATACTTGCAAATGATACAACCGACAAGGGATTAATTTCCGAAATACATGAACAGCTCATATAGCTCAATATCAAAAAAACAAACAACCCAATCAAAAAATGGGCAGAAGACCTAAGTAGACATTTCTCCAAGGAAGACATACAGGTGGCCAAGAAGCACATGAAAAGATGCTCAACATCACTAAGCATTAGAGAAATGCAAATCAAAACTACAATGAGGTATCACCCCACACCAGTTAGAATGGGCATCATCAGAAAATCTACAAACAACAAATGCTGGAGAGGGTGTGGAGAAAAGGGAACCCTCCTACACTGTACGTGGGAGTGTAAATTGGTACAGCCACTATGGAGTACAGTATGAAGCATCCTTTAAAAACTGAAAATAGAACTACCATATGATCCAGCAATCCCACTCCTGGGCATATATCCGGAGAAAACCCTAATTCAAAAATATACATGCACCTCAATGTTTATAGCAGCATGATTTACAATAGCTAAGACATGGAAGCAACGTAAGTGTCCATTGAGAGATGAATGGATAAAGAAGATGTGGTACATATACACAATGGAATACTACTCAGTCATAAAAAAGAATGAAATAATGCCATTTGCAGCAACGTGGAGGGACCTAGAGATGATCATACTAAGTGAAGTCAGAGAGAGAATGACAAATGTCGTATGCTATCACTTATATGTGGAATCTAAAAAAATGATATAAATGAACTTATTTACAAAACAGAAACAGACTCACAGATATAGAAAACAAATTTATGGTTACCAAAGGGGAAAAGGGGTTGGGGAGGGATAAATTAGGAGTTTGGGATTAACATATACACACTACTATATATAAAATAGATAAATAACAAGGACCGACTGTATAGCACAGGGAACTATATTCAGTATCTTGTAATAACCTATAATGGAAAAGAATCTGAAAAAGTATATATGTGTGTGTGTATATATTCAGTTATGTATGTATACATATATGTGTATATATACATACGTGTATGTATGTATACATATACGTATTGTGTATACATAAACGTATGTATACATATAACTGAATCACTTTGCTGTACACCGGAAACTATCACATTATAATCAACTATACTTCAATTAAAAAACTATTTGTGCAATAGAAAAAAGAAAGGAATGATGTACTGATACATGCTACAGGACAAATGAACCTTAAGAACGTGCTCAGTGAAAGAACCAGACACAAAAGGCCACATATTGTATGATTCTGTTTAGATGAAATGTCCAGAATAGGTAAATCTATAGAGACAGAAAGCACATTCATGGTTGCCAGGGGCTGGGAAATGAGGGAATGGGACGTGACTGCTAATGAGCGTGGGGTCTCCTTGGGGTGATGAAAATGTTTGGAACGAGACAGAGGTGGTGGTTGCACAACATTGTGAATATACGACGTGTCACTGAATTGTATACTTTAAAATAGTTAATTTTATGTTTACGTGAGCTTCACCTCATTTTTTTAAAGAGTACACGGTGAATGATTCCATTTATATTAAGTTCACAAAAGAAGCTGGATGTGACCTCTGCTGTCAACCATATTGAAGTTACAAGGACTAGATTTATCTTCCCACGTGGAGCAACAGATGAAACAGAAGAAACAAAAGTTCCCAAGACATTAGACATCAGGTAATGTGAGACAATGAACCCAAGAGATGGGAAATAGCAAGGTGAGCCCCAGCTTACTGCCTGGAGAGAGCTCAGGCTGAGGTGCAGGGAGGGGAACAGCGGGGCATGACAGACTCTCAGGGTTGAGGATCTGGGAGTCCAGGGAAACCAAGGTAGCTGGACTTTGCAGGGCAGAGTACAAGAGAGGAAAGAGCCACACAGAGAAAGAACTCTGGAAATCTCCAGAGGGTCCCAAGGATCTCTGTAACATTGCATTAGGCAAAGATTTCTTAGATGAAACACCCAAAACTTTATGCGTAAAAGAAATGGATAAACTTGAGTTCATTGAAATCAAGAACATCTGCTCTTCAAAAGACACTGTTAAGAGAATGAAAAGACCATGCCATACATTGGGAGAAAATATTTGCAAGTCACATATCTGATACAAGCCTTGTGTTCAGAATAGAGCAGGAATTTTCAAAACTCAGTCATAAGAAGCCAACCGAATTTTTAAAAAAGGATAAAATATTTGAACGTACACTTCACCAAAGAGGTACGGATGACAAGTAAGCACCTAAAAGATGCCCAACATCAGTAGCATTAGGAAAATGTACTTTAAAGCCCCAAGACACTACGACAAACAATTAGAATAGCAAACACTAAAAAGTCTAATCCTACCAAGTGTTGGCGAGGATGTACAAGAATTAAAACTCTCATACACTGCTGGTGGGAATGCAAAATGCTACAACCACTTTGCAAAACAGTTTAGCTAGCTCTTACACAAGTAAACATACAACTACCGTATGATCTAAGCCATCCCATCCTTAGATATTTACCCGAGACATGAAAACATATATTTATATGAAGACTTGTACACGAATGTTCATAGCAGTCCTACTTGTAACAGCCCCAAACTGGACATAACACAAATATGCACCAACAGGTGAATACAGACTGTGGTTCATCCACACCATGAACCACTACATGGCCACAGGAAGAAATAAACTATTAGTATACTCTACCACATGGATGAATCTCAAAATACTTACGCCGAATAAAGGAAGCCAGGCCAAAAAGGAGGACATGCTTTAAAAACAAAAGTATACGCTGCATAATTCCCTTTATGCAACATTCCAGAAAATACAAACATCTATTTTGACAGAAGAAGCCTATCACAACAGGGAGCAGGAGGAAGGGATTAAGAAGCACGAAGAAAACTTTGGGGGTGAGGGATATGTTGATTTAGTTGGTGATGGTTTCATGGTATATACGTATGTCAAAACCTATCAAATTGTACACTTTAAACACATACTATTTATTGTAGTTTGATTATATCTCAACAAAGCTGATTTTAAAGTAGAGTTCATTGATGCTTTTAGGGGTCAGAACAGTGGTTACCCTTGGGTATGGGTGGGTACATCAGAAGAGGGGGACCGAAGAGGGTGTCTGGGGAGCTGATGAGGGTCTGGGCGCTCGTTGTAAAGATGTGTTCCACTGGGGGAAACGCACGGGGTGTGCACTTCTCTATGTACGTGATACAGCTCACTACTGAGATCTGGACCGGAAATTTGCTTCTGTAAGTGGGTGGGAGGGCAGGGTCAGAGTTCATGGACACCTGGGTCCCCCAGTCCCAAAGCCCAAGCTGCCACCTGACAGTGTAGAGGAGTGGGCGTGAGGTGGGCTTGGGCGCTTCCCTTACCTTCCGCTGCAGGTCTCTCATCTTTCTGGACCTTTCTCCTGGACAGGCGGGGTTGGCTGGCTGCGGTGTAGGCCCTGGTCCTGGCTCTGGGGGCTTTTCCGCCTGGGCCTGTCTCTCCTCTTCCTGCCCCCAGAATGACTTTGGGCCAAATAGCCTGCTGGCTATTTCCTCAGCATTTTCCAGCCGGAGCCCCAGCTAGGAAGGAAAGCCAGGGGCTCAGGGAGGAGTAACCCAGTCACAAGGTTGACAAAGAGCTATGGGGTTGGGAGCTTGAACAGGGGGCCCTGGGCTCCCCAGGGTCCAGCCAGGCCCAAGGGCCAAGAGGTACAATCTTAGAAAGTCATCAAGCTCCAGATCTACCTGGCAAGGGCCACAAAGCAAGAATTCCTACTGATTCTTAAGCCCTGGTTCAAAGGTCACCACCTCTGGGAAGCCTTCCCTAAATTCCCATATCACTCCCTTCACACAGTCCCCCTCCCCTCCCCCAGCCAAATTTATCACTCCTTCCTCTGAGTGTCAAGCACACTACTCCAAGGTCACACTCAGACTAATCTGTGTGTCTCTCTTGCAAGATCCTGAGTTCCATGAGGGCAGGGACCTGTGTCTCATTCACTAAGCACACTCAACCCCTGGTGGTATGGTTAATTCTGTGTCTACTTGATTGGGCCATGGGGTGCCCAGATATTTGGTCCAACATTATTACAGGCGTTACTGTTAGAGCATTTCTGGATGGCTTTAACATTTTAGATCAGTAGACTGAGTCAAGCAGATTGCCCTCCATAACGTGGGTGGGCCTCATCCAATCAGTTGAAGGCCTGAATAAAACAAAAGTCTGCCGTTCCTCCAAATAAGAGGGAATTCCTCCTGCCTACCTTCAGACTGGCACACTGGCTTTTTCCTGCCTTCAGACGGGAACTACACCATCAGCTCTCCTGGCTCTCCAGCATGCTGACTGCAGGCCTGGGACTTGTCAGCCTCCATAATCCTATTGAAAGAGTTCTATGTCTCTGGAGAACCCTGACTAACAGATGAGCTGGTTGATTCTCAAAATCTGATGGATGAATGAACAAGTCCCTCCTTCCTTCCATCTGCACATCCATCCACCCATCTGTTCACTCACTCTTGCATCCCTTCTTTCCATCCTCCCATCCAAGTGTCTCTGAGAGCATTTGCAGAGAAATCACCAGAGGGTCAGCCTTGAGCCCCGCGGGCAAAGTTTGGATGATAGGTTCCCTGTTCTCCATAAATTAGAAAGGGTTGGGATACGGCACAGAGCACCCTCCCTCAGACAAGCTACAGGGACCTGGGGGGAAGAGATGGAAGGGTCCCAAGTCAAGCCATTACTTTAAAGTTTGCTGGACAATAAAGAAAAATCAACACTTGCCAGACGCACACACACAAAATAAATAAAAATAAAGTTTGCTGGACATGCGGCCTCAGAGATCTTCCCTCTTCCGCTGCTGCCCCCACAATCCATTTTCCACACAACAGCCAGAACTTTCAAGTTATCACTTGCCAACTCAAAACCCTTCCTCGACACGGCCCTACTCCCTCACTGTGCTCCCACGTTACCATTCTCCTGCACTTACTGTTCTCTACTCTATTTCTGTTCCTTAAACACACCAAGCCCTTTCTCTTCTCAGGAACTCTGCACATACTGGGCCCCCTCCCTGGAAGGCTCTTACCTCAGCTTTTCACATGACTGCTTTTGTTCATCCTTCAGATCTCAGCTGAAACTTCACCTCCCTAAACACACTACTTAAAGTTGCCATCGTTTCATCAATGTGTCTACTCATTTCTTATCTGTCTACCTCTCTGGGCTGTGAGCACCAAGCGGGCAGAGATCATGTCTCTCTTGTTCGTCATCATATTCTCAGAGCCCAGCACAGGGCCTGGTACATGTCAGGTAGAAGATGGATATTGTCCAATGATGACAGGTGGATAGATGGATGCAAGGATGGATAGATAAGTGGGAGAACAGATGAAGAGATGTGTGGGTGAGGAGACTGATAGATAGATGTATGGGTGGGTGGAAGGGTAGATGAATAAATAGGTGAATGAGAGGGTAGATGGAGAGATGGGTAGACAAGTACATAAATGAATAGATGGATGAGGACAGAAGGATGGATAGGTGGATGGATGGACAGAGAAGAGGTATAGACGTATGGAAGAGCAGGTGGATGGATGGGTACGTGGGTAGGTGACTAGGTGGATGGATGGGGGGTGACTGAGAGAATAAATAGTTGATTGAGTGAAAGTGTAGATGGAGAGATGAGTGGGAGGGTAGATGGATGAGAGAGATTAATGAGATGGATAGATGAATAATGGATGGATGACAGATGGGGTGTGAATGGATTGGTGGGTGGGTGGGTGGAAGGATGGATAGGTGAGTGGACGGATGATAACTGGAAGAATAGATGGGTAGGTGAGAAGGCAGATGGAGAGACGATGCAAAGTACATAGACGGACGAGATGGATGAGAAGGAGGGAGGGAAGGAGGGATGGGGTGGGTGGTAGTTGAATGGATTTATCAGTCAGTAGGTGGGTGAATAGATGGGTGGATAGGCAGACAGACGGGTGGGTAGACGTCAAAAGCTGGAAGTATAAGATGTGAGAGTAGATCTATAGATACAAGAGGTGATGGATGGAAAGATAGATGAATGGCCCCAAGCCCAGGAGAGGCCCTGAGGAGAAGCAAGGCCCCCTCTTACCTCTAGGAGGTTGAAGGCACGACCAAGGGCATGGACAGTCAGGTTGGCTGTGGCAGAACGGGGAAGGAAGGAGGCCGGAGAGAAGAGAAGGGTCCCCTCCAGGTTGGCTCCCAGGCTGCCCGATGCTAGAACAGACAGAGGATCAGTATACACCACACCGTTAACCCGGTGGGAGCTGGCCACCAAGGGGCCATCGCCGGAGACAGGGCCAGACACACAGTGCATCCTCTTGGCCAGGATAGGAAGCTCAGACCTAAGCCTTACCAAGGGCAGAGGGAAGGTCAGAACAGAAGGGTCACAAATGTACCCACACCTGCTGATAGGCAGAGAGGGGGCAGCCAGAGCACCCCACCCCCAGACTTGCTGAGCAGTTGAGGGGGCTTGGGTACCTAAGCTAGAACAGGGTCCCTTTTTGATTCTGATTAATTACAAGGAGGCAGCTGTCTCTCTTCGATGCTAATCTCCTTTTTTCACCCAGGAAAAAGCAGTTCTCAAATTCACAGCCCTCGGCAGGCAAGGATCCATGAGAATTGAACAACAGTGTTTCACGGATACTGCATTTCTTTTTTAGGATAACCCTATTTTTACAGAGTTAAACTGATCTTCCACTCATGGTAGGGATAAAAGGTTTCCTTTTAGAATAAGTGTAAGTTTAAAAGAACCAGTTTAGAGAAAAGATGGAAGCGCTATTCAGCTGAATGCTATGAAGCGGCTCACACTTAACTATTTTTTAACTCTTCCAACAAAAATGTCAGGTGCTATTTTGGATACAGCAAAAAGATAAAAATAAAAAATCAAGCAAGTGGCATGTGAATATTTGACATTTGGGAAACGGTATCTTTGATCCACATGTCCTCAGGAGTTAGAACTCCCAGGTCCCCAAGCCTTTGTGGTCCCAGAGCAGGACAATACCTGCCCAGGATGCCCGTACCTGAGCGGAAGGTGACGTCAGAGTAGGACGAGTGTTTCCAGGTCTCTGGATGGAACTCTTGGCTGACAATGTCCTCAGGGATGGCCTCCCGGAGGGCCCGTTTCAGGGGGTCGCCTGTCTCCAGCAGCTGCAGGAGATGACTCCACACAAAGGAGCCCACTGGAGTCCCAGCGCAGCCAGTGGGGAGGGGAGGGGGGAATGGTGAGGGAGGACCCGGAGCTGGCACAACCCAGAGAAAAGACCCCGCAACCCCCCTTCCTGGGTCCTGCTATTTCCACCCACCAGGGGCTTCTCAGGAGCCTAGCTACTGAGAACCACGTCCTCTTTGAAGAAACGGCGGCAAAGAGCAGTGCCTTAATGGAACTTAGAAATCTAGCCTGTGCAGGGCATTCTGACATGCTTTCCAGAAGGAAAAGGGGGCTATTGTGGGCAAAGTCCTAGTTTGAAAGTGAGCCCCGAGTCTGAATCCCAGTTCCACCATTTATGAGCTGTGTGACCTTGGGCTGGTTACTCCACCTCTCTGAGCCTTAGTGTCCTCATCTGTAAAATGAACTATAATGACCTCTCTCTCAGGGCTGTTTGTGCAGATCAGTCAAGGGCAGAGGCTGGACCTAAAGGACTGAGTATCTTTCAGCGCTGGGAAAGGGGTGACATGCAATCCACGATGGGGACCCTCTGAGGCTCTCTAGAGTGGTAAAAATGAAATGAGAGCACCAAGGAGGATATTATTCTAACTGGGAACCCCAGTCCTCTTGCCTGTCCCAGAGGATGTCTCAGAATGCCCAGCAGGGAGCTTCTGGAACAATCCACATGGAACAGAGCTGAGTCTGCCTTTTGTTTCCATCAGGCAACGTGCAAGCCTGATACCCCAGGGCCTCCATCGAGGCTGTCCCTTGGCTGATCCCCTCTGAGGGCTTGGCCCAGTGGCCTATTGATGCAGAACAGGCCCCTCTCCCACTCCCATTCCACCCCTGAACCTGCCAACAGCGGGCTGCAACTTCTAGTAGCACCATTTCTTTTCCTTTTGGCAAGGGGGCGGGGTTTGCTGTTTCTTTAGAAGGTAGTTTAGCAGTATCACTTCAGACTTTTAAATGTGTGCCCCTGGGCTTCCCTGGTGGCGCAGTTGTTGACAGTCCGCCTGCCGATGCAGGGGACATGGGTTTGTGCCCCGGTCTGGGAAGATCTCACATGCCGCGGAGCGGCTGGGCCCGTGAGCCATGGCCGCTGAGTCTGCGCGTCTGGAGCCTGTGCTCCGCAACGGGAGGGGCCACAACAGTGAGAGGCCCGCGTACCGCAAAAAAAAAAAAAAATGTGTACCCCTTTACGTTGGCTACTTTTCCTCTGGCTAGATTAGCACAAGGGCCCAGGACTGGATATATAGAGAGATTCATTTTGGTTGTTGTTCCTCATGGCAGAAGGCCTGAAACAATCTAAGTGCCTATCGGTGGGGCTGGTAACGTCGATGACGGTTAAGCTCCCAGTGGAACACCGAACAGCTGTAGCTCAGAGTCCAAGTGTGCCGATGTGGAAAGAGCTCCCAGACGCACTGAGGAGCAAAATGGCATGTATAACATGATCCTGAGTTGCTACTGCTGTTAAGGAGATACACGCCCATGTTCATACGTACACTACACGTTCTGATGGGACACACAAGAGAACTGGTCCCGGTCAGTACCTTCAGGAAACAGGACTTAGGGATCAGGAGACATGGAAGGCAGACTTTAACTTTCCATTTATATTTTGCCATCTGCTTTGAAATTTTGGCTACATAGTAGTAATAACAATGGTGATAATAACATTAAAAGTAACAGCTATGCACACAGCTCTTACAATGTTCTAAATGTCTTCCTGTACCAACTCATTTTATGCTTCCTCTGCGAGGGAGGTATTGTTATTATGCCCATTTCACAGATGAAGATGGAGGCTCATAAAAGTTTAGTCACTTGTCCAAAGGCACACAGGTAGGAAGTGGCTGACCTGGGATTTGAACCCAGGCTGGCAGGCCCCAGGCTCTCAGCTCACTGAAAATTATGTCAACTCACTGTACATTATGTAAAAACTTTTTGAAAATTAGTTGAACCTATTTTTTGAAGTTCCACCTGTTTAAAGGGAACTCTCTGACCCCACAAGGGATCTGAGATTCGGAGACACCGTCCCTCCTCTGCCTCGAGTCTCTCCTCCAGGTACTGTGCCATGACCTGACCAGGGCTAGAAGGGAACTCAGCGACTTCCACCCCACTTTACAGATGAGGAAACTGAGGACCACAGAGAACCAACTTCTCCAAGGTTGTTCAATTGCCACGTGGGGGAGGGGAGCATGCAAGGCCACTTGTCCAGACAGTGTGCTAAGAGAAGGGGAACGGGAAGGGGACAGAACACCTGACGGATGGAGCGTGAGCGTGCCCCTGAACCCCTGCACCCACCAGGTGGCACCAGGCCAGCCCCAGCCCCCCAACCCCGACCTGCAGCTGCTCACCCTGGGTGGACGGCTCTCCTGCCTGGGTGCGCCGCACCTGGGCAAACACCTCCTCGTCCGGGCACCTCATCAGTGCCAGGTAGGCATTGATGCGGATCTCAGCATCCTCCTCGGGGCTTTGGTACAGGCTGGAGAGCACGGATCGCTGCCTCGGGCAGGGGGAAAGTCATCACTCAGGGACCACCCACCTCCACCCAGGAGCACAATGTCCCCTCATCTGCACTGGCTCCAGCAGGTGGCCCCGATGCCCTGCCCCAGCTCTCCTGACGTCTCCAGAGCTGCTCTAGACACTCTCACCTGTGGCCCGGTTGTGGGAGGTGGTAGGTTCCCCAGTCACTGCTAATCCCCATCCTCCCACAGGCCGGCCAGAGCCTCATCGATTTCCACAGGTAACAAGGGATAGACAAGTGGGCGTGGCTGCATTCCAAGAAAACTTCATTTACAGGAACAGCACAGCACAGCAACGGACACACAGGAGGTATTCCCGACCCCCCTTCCTAAGCAAGCCACCTCCCCTACCCCGTGATTCTCTGCCCCATCACCTGTTGGTTTCCTTCACAGCACAGCCATTTACCCATCCACTCATGCAGCAATATTTACTGAGCACCCATTATGTGCCTGGCAAGGTGCGAGGTGCTGGGTGCCAATTATGAACAAGACAAACCCAGCTTTTATCCACCTGAAGCTTACATTTTAGTGCAGAGACAGACACTAAATAAGGTTAATATGTGAAATATATAATACGTGAGGTGATAATAACTGCTAAAGAGGGAAAAATAAAATGGGGAAGCCGGAGGCGTGGGGGGCTCGAAGAGGTCCATCTCAGGCGAAACAGCCAAGGAAGACTGACAGCAAAGCGATTTCTAAGTAAAGGCCTTCTAGAGGTAAAGGAGTAAAGCCTGGGGGTATACAGGGGAAAGGAATTCCAGGAAGGGAGAAGAGCACGTGCAAATGGCCTGAGACAGAAGGAAGCCCTGCAGGCTTGAAGAACAACAGGGAGACCAGTGTGCCTTATGAGGAGTGTGGGGGTGGTGAGGGAAGTAGGAGGTGAAGCCAAGAGGTGCTAGTGGGTCCGTGGTCAGACCACACGTCCTGATAAGTCATTATAAGGACTCTGGCTTTGACTCTAAGTGAGACAGGACCCGCTAGTACAGGGGTCAGCAAACTTTTCCTGTAAAGGGAAAGAGAGTCAATTTTTTTTGGCCTTTGCAGGCCATGCAGTCTCTCTTGCAAACTACTCAACTCTGCAGTCGTAGCAAAAAAGCAGCCCGGACCGCACATAAATGAACAGGCACAACTGTGTTCCAACAAAACTTTACATACAAGATCAGGCAATAAGCTGGATATAGATAATGGACCATGTCTTGCCAACCCCTGAACCAGAGCGTTTGCAGCACAGGTGGCTTATATATAGTTTGTTTGTAATCATATACTTATTTGTATATTTATTTGATAAATATATGCCTCCCACATAGACACAGGCTCTATGAGAACAGAGACCTGGACACCTGTTCACGCAAGTACCTACCACAGTGCCCAGCATATAACAGGTGCTCGGTACATGTGATGAATGAATGAGCAAATAAAGAAGTGAACAGTGGTTTGAGACCCACTACTGCCCAATGCCAACCACAATGAAATAACATGCAGAAGCTCACGTTTGCAGAGCAGGGAACCCTCCGGAAGGCCTGGATGGCCCCCAGCCGGATCTCAGGGGGGCAGCTCCTCAGGGATGCACAAGTGCTCAGCTTGGGGGTGAGAGCTACGGCCGCCAGACCGGCATTGCCAATGGCCTTCAGCACGAGCTGGAGCTGAAACAAGATGGTGGTGGAGCCTTGAGGCCTGATGGGTACGCCCAGCCCACCCATTCAGGCTACAGCTCGCCCACTTGACAGGGACCCCATCAAGGGGCCGTGCCCAGGATGGGGCTGTCCTCACCTGGTCAGCGTCTGAGGGCTCCTGGAAGGTGCAGTTGGCACCCAAGGCGTCTTCCAGGATCCTCATGAGGGAGCCAACACCAGGCAGCTGCCCGCAGGGCCCGTCCAGAGACACACAGAGGTTATGCACCAGAGCTGAGATGCCCAGGAAGGCGCTGGGGCTGGCCTCCGGCGTCTGAAGCAGTGGCTGGGGACAGAAACCGGCCCCCCGACCCCAGCCGAGAAGCCTGGTAAGGGGTCCTTCACAGGTCTCGCCATGTGCAGATCTAGGGTGCTTCCTAAAAATACAGAGGCCCCGGCCCCCCACCCCTGAGGGTCTGAATAAGTTGTCCATGGAGGGACCTGCATGGGGCATTTCTTAAAACACCCCAGATGACCATTCATGTGCATCGAGGATGGAGAACCACACCTCAGGGTGTGGGACAGGGGACATTTGGCAATGTCTAGAGACGGGATGTTGTCACAGATGGGGGACAGTGCTGCTGGCATCTAGTGGGCAGAGACCCGGGATGCTGCTAAACGTCCTCCCAGACAGCGGACAGCCCCACATGTCAACAGCGCCAGGGCTGAGAGACCCTGGGCTACATCACCAGTCTGGGGGGGCAGGGTGGGGGTGGTGAGCTTCTTCTGGGTGGACTATGGTGAAGAACCTCCGACAAAGTGTCAGGACCCACCCCGGGTGGGTGGCACGGCTCTGCCACCTCCCAAGATGTATGAAACGTGTAAGAAATAAAACCAAAGTTCTCTCTCTGTGATCAATGGGCAAAACAAGTAAGCCAGCTTTTTATGCCCTTCTGTAAAGCCGCACGAGAGACCAACCGTCTCTTCTGGGATCATAGGATCCCCAAGTAGTGGTCGCAGTCCCCTGTCTACAGCAGGGGAGATGGAAAGCAGACAAGCTGTGTCCTGCCGCCCAGCCAGGCTGGTTTTCTCCAAACAGCATCACCCGCCCCCAGTTCTGGGAGTGAGAGGGATGAATGGGCAAGGGCTGAGAGAGCTCCCAGGCCACTGTACCTCCCGCCTGTCAGCTGGGGCGACTGGGACCATGCTGTCCTGGACCTGGTGGGGGCATGAGGGCACCCAGCATTGGCTTTGCTCTTCTCCCAGGGTCTTGATAGGAAGTTGGGCAAAAAGGTGGAAAGAGGAAAGGATGTGCTCTGAGTGGAGACTGTCTTTAACAGAGGTGGCCCTGGGTCCAATCCAAAAGAACCCAAATGGAAAGGCACGGCCAGTAGCATTAGTGTAAATGGTGAGCAACTGCCCAGCCCACATACTGATGAAAGCAGCTCTTTTGCCCCTTTCCTGTTCACCCATTTCTGTCCCCCCTCTAACCCTAAAAGCCCAATTATAGGAATGAGATCACTAAGCAGTTAAAACGGACTCCTCCTGACTTATGCTCTTCTGAATGCACACCATGCCTTGCCTAACCTGCTGATTCTTTTCCTAGATAAAAAGAAGTAAGAAGAAAGTAAGAATAAAGAATGACTAGCTCTCTACCCCCAACAGCCCCCTAAGGAGTCCTGCAAGCAGATCACGCAGGCAAGATAACATCTGAAGAGAGAGTCAGCCAGTCTGCATGCACAGAACAATGCAGAACCCAATCTCCTGCCCCAGTGATTCACTGAGATTCTCCCCCCGTGTTTCCCTTTAAAAACTGTCACGGCTGAGCAGAATCTTCAGAGTTGGTCTCAACACACAAGTCCACCTTCTCCCCAGACTGCCGGCTTTTCTGATTAAAGCAACTTTCCTTTCTACTGACACTTGCCTCTCGAATTATTGGCTTTTTAGTGGTGAGCAGCTGAACCTGAGTTTGGTAACAGACCCAGGAAATAAGAAAGTCCCTTGTGTATAGTGCTTGCCAATTTCCATGGTGTAAATGCTCCCACCCTGGCGATTTGAGCTGAGTCACTACAAGGGATCTGGGAAGAGATGGGGAGTCAGCAGCAGGCACACCTCCCGTGACTGGTCCACACACGACACAAGCAATGCAAATAAGCCTGAGGGTGTGGACACGGGACCGCATAGTAAGAGCATTAGAAATTATCCATCTCTCGGGGCTTCCCTTGTGGCGCAGTGGTTAAGAGCCCACCTACCAATGCAGGGGACACGGGTTCAAGCCCTGGTCTGGGAAGATCCCACATGCTGCGGAGCAGCTAGGCCCGTGTGCCACAGCTGCTGAGCCTGCGCTCTAGAGCCTGCGCGCCACAACTGCTGAGCCCGGGTGCCACAACTACTCAAGCCCGCCCGCCTAGAGCCTGTGCTCCACAAGAGAAGCCACCGCAATCAGAGGCCCGCTCACTGCAACAGAGACCCCATGCAACCAAATATAAATAATAAATTATCCATCTCGTACCTTTATTTTAATATGATTTCTCTAACTGCAAGCTTAGATCATTTAATTTTTAATAATGGCTATGTTTATCAATCAGCTCGAAAACTACCTGAAAATCAAGACTCTCCCACAGCACATGTTGGGGCCCTTTTCGGTCTGGTTCCCTGAAGAGCGGGAGGAGACCCAGCCCTCCTTTGGGGGTCAGACTGCCCAACCCACCCAGCTCAGACAGGCCCCTCTCTTCCGGGGGCCTCACAGTGGCAGGGACTCAGCCCAGGCTGAGTCGGAGGAGGGTCATTCCAGCTGCTCAGCAGAGCTCCCCCAGACGCTCAGCCACCCTTACCCCAGGGCACTGAAGCTTTCAGCTGAGAGGAAGACAGAAATGGGGGGGGGCTCAGAAGAGGGGAACGCTGGTTCTAGGCCTCTCGGAGGAAAACCAAGAAAGACGTATTTTATTTAATAAACACACAGCACTCCCTATGTGCCAGGCTCTGCGGTTAACAGGGCACACATGTCACCTGCTTAGAGCCTGAGACACAGAGAGGTTAAGTAACTTGGCTAAGGTCACTCAGCCAGAAAGTGGTAGAGCCAAACTTGACCCTGTAGGGTCTGGTTCCCAGGCTGGGCGCTCCCCCTGCACTCACTGTTTCTCAAAATACATATTCTGGGCTCATTTGTGAAAACCAGACCCGGGCACTGGGCATCAGACAGTGGCCTCGATTATTCCTACAGCCCAGAGCAGGGACCGCCTGGCAGCCTGGGGGAAATACAGCCTCTGCACCAGCTGTTCTTCCCTTGGGTTCATGGTCCTAACCAGGTCTGTGTGTCCACGCAAGGGTATCTGTGTGTGTGCATCTCAGTGTGTGTGTGTTTTAGAATCGCAGTGTTTGTGGGTGTGTGCATTCCTGGGTAGGTGTGCACGTGTCTCAGTGTACATGCATATCCCAGGGCACATGTCCCAGTGCGTGTGTGTGCACTCATTCGAGTGTGCCCTGATGTGTGTGTGCACGTGTACTGACGTGGGTGTGTCCCCGTACGTACACATGCAAGTCCCAGTGTGAGAATGCACACTTGTCCCAGTTTATCCTGGGGGGGGTGTCCAGGTGTGGGTGGATGTCCCTACGTGTCCCTGTGTGTGAGTGTCCTGGTGTGTGTGTGTACATGTATGGCATGTCTGTGTGAGTACGTCTGCATGTCCAGGTACACGTGTGAGCCCTGGTGTGTACGTCTCAATATGTCTCAATATGTGGGTACGTGGGGATATGTGTCCCCCTGTGGGTGTGTGTCCCCATATGTTCCCACGTAACCATCTTCAGGGTACACGTATGTGAGTCTTGGTACGTGTGTGTGTGTATGTGTGTGTGTGTGTTTCCTTTGTGGAAGGGACGGGGAACGGGGACCTGTGGCTTGGAAAAGCATGTGCAATGTTATTCCAGATTTGGCAAATGAAAACAAACACTCTGTTTTCTTAACACAGAGGAGGGAAAGCAGGGCTCAGCTGGGATGCAGGGGTTATGAAAAGATTGCGAGAAGCCACTCAGACCTGCGGGATGAGGGTTCCTGCCTGCCAGAGGCCTTCACCTCTGCCCGCTCTGCCCCAGGAAGGCTGCCAGCAGGAAGGCAGGGCAGACTTGGGCCCTCCCAGGGCCAAAGATGGAGCCAGAAGCCTGGGAGGGCTCTGTGGGGAGGGCGGGACAGCTGGAGCCACTTGGTTTGCTGGGAGCCAGGCCCCACCTGGGAGCTACAGGGCCAGGACAGCTGGGCCAGTGTCAGGCCTGGGCTCTGAGAGAGTCCAGACAGCAATGACCCTGCTTGTTTGACGGCTGCCCTGGGGGGTCTGTCCAGAACTGCCAGCCTCCCTCAATTTCACAAGAGTCAGAACGCCAGATCTTAATGCCAAAATCTCTGACTTAAAAAGGTTTGGTTCGGGACTTCCTTGACGATCCAGGGGGTAAGACTCCACACTCCCAACGCAGGGGGCCCGGGTTCGATCCCTGGTCGGGGAACTAGATCCCGCATACATGCAGCAACTAAGAGTTCGCATGTCACAACTAAGACCCAGAGCAGTCAACATAAATAAATAAATAATAAATAAAACAGTATTTTTAAAAAAACAATTCAATTAAAAGTCTGCTTCAAATATTCAACTTTCTCTTTTTTTAATCTTTAAAGATGGAAAGATGAAATCATCCCTAAGCCTATGACCACTTTTCCAATGTGACTTTAACACCCATTCATCTTGTCCCAAACCCAGTTCCTCATATCCAAACCAACCCTCCCCAGAACGCCGAGCAATTAAGCTGGTAGGAAAAAAAAAACATAGGAAGCACCATGACCTTGGGGAGGTGAAGCACTAGCTGGAAAAGACTGATCAGCTGGACTTCACCAAAATGAAGAACTTCTGCTCAGCAAAACACACCATTAATACAGCCCAGCAACAGAACAAAGTCCCGACACACACGTGTGCATGCACACGCGTCACGGACAGAATCTCACAGAGAACGTAGGAGAAAGAAGCCAAACTCCAGATGCACACGAGCCCACGGGTGTGAATGTCAAAAGCAAGCAAAACCTAGTGATGGTCAGAAAAGTCAGAATCATCGTGACCTTTGGGGTCACCGACTGGGAGCTGGAAATGTCCTATATCTTGTCCAGGGGTGGTTACACAGGTGAACACGGATGCGAAAACATCAAACTGGATACTTAAGAGCAGGGCAGTCTCCTGAATGTATAGTTTAAAATGTAAGAACACACACCCCCTAACTGCAACGTAGGACCCTGGGCGGGACCCTGGAACAGACAGAGGACATTAGTGGAAAAAGCAGTAGGATCTGAACAGCTGGAGTTGGTTAACAGTAAGGTAGCAAGGTCTGTTTCTTAGCTGCAGTAAACACTTTCTGGTGATTTAAGATGTTAATAATGGGGGCAGTGGGGAGGGGCGTACAGGAACTCTGTACTATCTGCAACTTTTCTGTAAATCTAAAATTATCCTAAAATAAAAAGTGTATTAAAATAATCTCTTGCTGGGCTTCCCTGGTGGCGCAGTGGTTGGGAGTCCGCCTGCCGATGCAGGGGACACGGGTTCGTGCCCTGGTCCGGGAAGATCCCACATGCTGCGGAGCGGCTGGGCCCGTGAGCCATGGCCGCTGAGCCTGTGCATCCGGAGCCTGTGCTCCGCGGCGGGAGAGGCCACAACAGTGAGAGGCCCGTGTACCGCAAAAAATAATAATAATAATAATAATCTCTTGCCTTCCTCCCTCCCCCTCCCTCCTCCTCCCCCTCCCTCTTTTTCTTACCCCCCTCTCCCTTCCATCCTCCCGCTTCAGGCTGCACAAAGCAAGCCTGCATCCCCAGCACATGCCCAGCTCAGCACATGTGCGTCCTTGTGACAGGTTGAGAGAACAAGCAAATACAGTCCAGAGAGGTGCAAGCTCTGGTCTTGCAGGATGAGAACCTACGAGAAGCAGGTGAGAGAAGATCCTGGGCTCCGAGACAGCCGAGACTCCCACCTGCTCTGCTCACGGCGTGTCCCTGGCAAGTGGTCACAGCAGCGACACCAGTGCGTACATAACACTTAGCCCACGTCACAACAACTATTAGTCTGCACCATCACCCTACGAGTTACTCCCACCGCACAGACGGGCACCCGAGGCACAGAAGAGTGGAGCATCTTGCCCAAGGTCGTGCTGGTAGGGACAGGGTTGGATTCTGAAGCAGAGGGACCAGGCACCAGAGTCTGTGCTTTTGGCCACTGCATTCATGCCGAACAAAGAAAGAAGGAATAGGGAGCCCGACCCTGCCCAGCACTGGCTGAGCCTCCGCAGGCCCTGGATGGCGCTGACGTCCCTATGGTCAGAGTGTCACCTGCTAGGCCATGAGCTATGGGTGATGCCCCTTGGGGCCTGGCCCTCGTCTGGCTCCAGGTCAGTGCCCGATTCCCTAATGAATGGAGCCAACCACACAGCCTAGAACAGCCCCACTGCAAACTCTGGAGGTGTGGGTCAGGGGTCAGGCCAGGGGTGAATGCTCCCTACACTCCAACTGGAGAGTGGCCAGAGCCCCTCCAGCATGAAGGACTGAAAGATCCTGCTGGAGACCCCCTCATCAGCCAGCACAGGGGTCCAGGGACCCTGGCTGGCCCATCACCGCTTCCACTCCCCACTGGTGACCTCTGAATCCTGGCCCACTACCAGTCTGGGACAGCAGGGTGAGGACTGACAAGTGACCCCACCACCAGCTGAGTGCGGACACCCCCCATGGTCCAAGGGAAAGGCACAGCAGCTGCATCACCCAGCTACCCAGCCTCCTTGGGCCTCAGTTTCCTCATCTGTAAAATGGGAGTAATAAAAGCATCTACTTCATAGAGGCATCGGGGGGGTTAAATAAGACCTCCTTGTGCTGTCAGAAATTATTGGCCTAGTTTCACATGCTTTCCTAATCTCAAGATTCATTAAATATGCTTGATTACAGGAATAATAGCAGCTCTAATTTAAAGCGCTTGGACTCTGTGCCAGGCATCGGGAGAACTGCTTCACATTCAGCATCTCATTTCTCACCATGAGCCCAAGAGGGAAGTGCTGCTCCATCCCCATCTTACAGATTGGAAAACAAGCTCAGAGAGGTCAAGTCACTTGCCTAGGATCACAGAGCTGGGAGGGACACTGCTGAGACTCAAACCCAGATTTCTCTGACCTGCCTCCACTGGTCCCACGAGGCACTGGCACAAAGCCCGGAGGACAGAAGGTTCCCCCACCCCTCCCCACCGCACCCAATCAGCAGTGGAGCAGGG
Source organism: Stenella coeruleoalba (assembly GCF_951394435.1). NCBI lineage: Eukaryota > Metazoa > Chordata > Mammalia > Artiodactyla > Delphinidae > Stenella > Stenella coeruleoalba. The sequence goes on from NC_137161.1 coordinate 58,536,256, forward strand.
GAGGGATGACACGGGGCGGGGTGGTACGCAGAGGCTCACCAGCAGCGCGTGGACCATAGCATCTGTGGGCTGCGGGACAAACGCCAGTGACCAGAGCCATGCCTCCGTCTCATCTGCCTCCAGCTCCCCGGACACAATGAGCTCCGCCATGAGGCTCACGCAAGGCTTGGTACCACAGGGGGGCAGGGCATCCACCAGCGGTCGCCTGAGATGGAGAGAGGCCCAGGAAACATCATGATGGCGGCCCACACACCCCAGGAGCCTTCCAGGACATCTCTTGTGAAGCCTCAGGTCATCCGGGAGCGATCAGAGGCTCGGAGAGGTACAGCAGGGACCTGTCCACACTCACAGCCCCGGGAAGGGGCCAAGCCGGGCCTGGGAGCCAGGCAGCCTGGCCGGGGGCCTGTGCTCTTAGGGCCACAGAGACACCAGCAGTCCAGTCTAAACCCTTGCAGTGCTGCCCACCCTGGAGACACAGCGGTTTGGGGCGACATGAGTCCCTGCCCACTGCTCTCCAGAAACCAACCATGGTCACCATGTAGGGTGAGAACCCCTTGCATAGAACAGGAATCAACAATTAGCAGGTTGCCTCCCATTAAACCTCTAATGCTCTCAGCCCAACATCAGGATCTTTTCCCTTTTTTTTTTTTTTTTTAAGATTACCGAAAGGCTGAGAAGTTCCAGAAAGGTTTCCAACCTTTGCACAATGATGGGTCTAAACAGGAAAATGATGACTGAACGGGGGTGGGTGCATAGGTCGCAGTAGAAATGGGAGGTTCCCAGAGCTGGGGTCACACGAGGCAGCAGGGCACACGGGGGGGGTAGATTGGGACCCCCCCCACCCCATCAACCCTGATGAGTGGCATCCATGGCCACAAAAGACCAGGCACCCCCACTGCCCCGCTCCACACACACCATCTGCCCATAAATAGTCTCTGGCCTCAATTTGCTCATCTATAAAATGGGAATGCTGATGACAAGACCAGCCCCAAGATGAGCGTGAGCCCTCAGGAACACAGGCCACTTCACCTGAGGAATGTCCTACCTGTCCTTCCCATCTCTTGCCCTTGTGTTTCCTCTCTTTTCCTCATAGATTTGGGCCTTGGAAAACCAGCCTCTGGACAGAAATGGAGGAGGAGGTGAGGGCAAGAAAAATCTCTCAAGAGTGTCAGTCCTCTTGGAAACTTCTAGAGCTGGGGAGGGTCTCCCCTCTCCCTGATTCCCGACATCTAGGTAGACAAGTGAGACACAGGGGCTTGTGGGAAAATCCCGAGTGACAAGTAGGGTGAGTCACGAAGGGAACAGGCAGCTCCACAGGAAGACTCAGGGGCCCCTTCCTACACCAAAGATAATTAAAATGTGCCCAAGTCAAATATCCTTTATCTTTAAGCCCATAAGAATTCGATGGAGCAGCACAGACCACCTGGGTCAAAAATCCCGACTCTGCTGTGTAACCTTGGGCAAGTGTCCTAACTGCTCTGTGCCTTGGTTTCTTTCCACGTTGTAACATAGGAATAATAAAACCACCTACCTCATGGGGTCATTGTGAGCATTAAATGAGTGAATAAGACATAAAACGCTTGGAAGGTATCTGTGCCTTATTAGTTACTAAGTTTGGTGGTCATTCAATTAGACATCCGGTAATGTTGGTTTGGGGATGGGGGTCTTTCATAGTTCCAAGTCGATAAAATTTTTTCAGGTCTCAAAATCTTTTTGAGAGCCTTTGAAAAGCTCACAAGCCTGAAATCCGGATCTCAGGGGTCCAGTGAACGGCTGGACTCGGGGAAGGAGCCGCAAGCTTTCCCCTGCACAGCCCTCAGCCGATGGAGTTAGGTCCTCAGAGGTTCCCCTCCACGCTTGGGGGTCTCTCTACACCCCTTGCTGGCCTCACATCAGGCAGGTCCCAGCCCTGCCCAGCACCCCTCCACCCCCAGGAGAAGGGTACCCAAGGCGCATTGGAATGCTAATTCCAGCTCTCAGCAAGAGGGTCCCTGTGTGGGGAGGGAACAATGCCGGTCTTTATCCGGCCAGGTCCTGCAGCCTCCAGTCTCCCGAAGCCCCCGTGGGAACCCTCCAAGCTCCCCTCTTAATCGCCTTCTTGGCAGGCGTCCCCAGACTGAAGGACGACAAGTCAGTATCACAGGGATGAGCTGAAATGTCGCCATCCATCTCTCAGTGGGGACCTAGGACAGCATCAAGACTACCCAGCCCACCAGGACCCCCAGGCAGCTCCTGGCCCAGCCCCCGACTCGGGGAGAGGCCCTTACCAGTTGTCTCGGCATTTGAAAAAAGAATGTTCCCAGAGTTCCATGAGCTCATCCGCAGAGAGGCCCCGGAGCTCAGACACCAGCGTCAGGAACAGCTCTGCGGCCTAGAAATCAGAGAGGAAAGTGTGAGAGGCCCCAACCGCAAGGGTCACCTCATCCATCTCCTTGCCTCCAGGCATGGCTGGAAACACTAGGATCTCCTGCCTACGGTGTCACAGACCCAAAGAGATGAGGCTGCTCGTCTGGGCTTCCTTCCACTGCATCCCAGCTCCTGGCACACAGGCTGGCCCATTCTTTTTCTTTAATTTAACAAGCATTTATTGGGCACCTACTACATGCCAGGCATGCTTTAGGGGCCAGGGATGTGCGGGTGAAGAAGAGACACGGCATCTGCATTTGTGGGCTTTATGCTCTAATAAAAGCTCGATACATGTTCACTACGATTATAATCTAGTTATTATAATGAGTCAGCGTATTTCACAAAGTTAGTGAGATAGCCATCTTTTCTGATATTTTTAATGAAAAAAATATGTGAACGTTTTTCAGCGTTATGAGCAGTGATGGCTAATCAACAGGGGTTTGCAGTTTTTGCCCCTTGTCTGCAGGTCTGAGCAGCACAGTCACCAAGTCTCCAAAAACCCAAGGAAATAAAGGACTCTATTCAGAGCCCGCACCTCTCGGGTTTCAGGAGATGCTTGGCTTGGGATGCCGGCCCCACATCCTGCCTTCCCTCCCCGGTGCCTCTTCAGTCTCAGATTCGTTGCCTCGGCCCGAGCCCAAAGCCACAGAAAGAGTGACGAGGTCCTGGCTTCCCGCTGCGCTTGGCGAAGGCCAAGAATGAGCCCTCACCCCACCCAGCCAGGGGTCCACTACTGCTGGGACGGGTTTGCCTCACCTCAGGCCTCCTCTGCTCTGAGCAGCTGAGACTGAGTCCCCGTGCAGAGAGCTTGACCTCAGCAAGACGCAAACGCGAAACAGGCCCCTCACAGGCCAGCGTAAACCACCCTCCCCTCCCTTCTCACCAGCACGTCTGCCCCCAGGGTCTGGGCAGCTTCCCCATCGTGTGCCTTCTGCCGGTGGAGCCGATGGGGACCCTTCGTTCTGCCTTTAATTCCTCATGCAGGACACACAAGCAGCCCCCTGTCGGGGCCGACCACCACCTCTAGAGTGGCCCTGGCCAGCATCGGCCTAGTTTGGGGCAGCTACCCCAGGAGCCCCGCCGCCTTCCGGACAGGCTCAGGTGCATTTCCCTCCAGCTGGTGGCTGCCTTGCCCGGGCATCATCTGTGAATCCCTAGACTCGGAACACATCTGCTTCTAAGACCTCCAGCACGTGTGCAGCCGCCGGGCTGGCTGGGCATCCGCTCAGGAGCAGGCCTCCTGCTCTGGGAGGCCTCAGGCTGCAAGTGTTGGCTTCAGGAACAGCTTTCCAGAGCCAGACACAGCAGGAAGGGCTGTAGCAGCTCATCCCGGAAGGCTTGCGGGTGGAGGAAGGAGGCTGTCATTCCTGCCTCCTGGGCGAGAAGCCCGTCCCCACCATCGCCACTAACAACATCTATGCAAACGGTAATAACAACGGTTACTTTCTCTGGAGCCTCAGCTGTGTGCCAGGTGCTGTTCTAGGCACTTTACAGGGACCATTTCATTTGACCTTAACCCTGTGAGGGGCCGTCATTATCCTCACTTAACAGAGAGCATTTAAGTCAGGCGCCAGTGGACACAGAGCTACTAAGTGGCAGAGCGAGACTTGGACCCACACTCTTAACCAGGATCCTACACTCAAGGCCATGGGAAAAAAGAAAAGCCAGCCCTGTTTGCCAGTTTCCGAGGTGTGAATACTCCCACTGCAGCCCGTCACCAGCGGCCCGTGTGCCATCACTGAACGCAGACGTGGGAATCACTGTGCAGAAGCACGACACTGCGTCACAGTTCCACCCTGCGGTAGATGCAAATAACCTCCAGTGCAAAGATTAAAATGTAGTAAGATAACTAGGTAGTGATGATTTTGAGCATTCATTACCTTTGTTTCGAGTATGATTCATTTTCATTGTAAGTCGGTATAACTTAGTCTTTAGTAATGTCCATTTAACAACCAGTCTGCAGGATTTCTGGAATCTAACCATTGGCTCTGGCAAATCGGTACAAGCCAGCCTCGCGCACCACCGTCCACACTTCGCTGTACACAGTCGGTGCTGAATCAATATCTGTGACTTGGGTGTCCTATTACGAGCAACCTGGATGGTGGTCAGGAGCTGTGCCCTCCCCAGGCGTCCTCCCTGGCAGCCCTGGGAGGGGGTGGGGCCCGACCCGCCTTGCTTCTCTCCCCATCCTCTCCTTCACTCCATCAGGCTCTTGGCCATCCCAGCCCGCTGCCCCCCACGTGGAAACTCGGGGGGCCTCTCTGCGGAGGGGTCAGGCTGGGGAATTTGCTCTCCATTGAGTCCTGAGTCCTGGTTTTGTTTCCAGACTGAAAAACCAATCTTGTCTCCTGCCCATCAGCAATGGGGAGGGGCAAAGGCATTCTTAGCTGAAGCCCACGGGGTCGGTCCCCCCGGTAACCGACGGGCCCTCAGTCCTCCCGGGGAGGCCAAGGCACTGCTTGATGTGCACCAAAGCATCCCTGAAAAGCCATTTTCAGGAACAAGGTCCTTGGTAATTCACCCCCAGCCCAGAGGACCTCCCTAGTGGGAACAATTTGTTTCCTTGTTAGCACTATAAATACAGGGCAGCCGCCCTGCACCCTCTGGGGCCGGCACTGCCAGTCTCCAGGAGGGGAGACACAGGCCCACAGCACGCCTGCCCCCGAGCCACCTCTGTCGGGGGAAATGCCCAGTCAGGGGGCCAGACGGGAGGAGGCCGGTTAGGACACAGGATGTAGAGCGGCGGTTCTCAGTGGGGGTGACCGTGCTCCCCAGGGGACGCTGGCAGCCTCTGGAGACACTCTGGGTTATCATGACTGGGCTGCGGGGGATGCTGGCATCTGTGGGTAATGGTCAGGAATGCTGCTGAACATCCGACAGTGCACAAGGCGGCCCAAGGCGTCAGGAGTGCCAGGGTGAGAATCCCTGCTGTGGGCTGGTTTGCCTGGACTAACAGCCCGCTCTGTCAGCCACTAGCTGGTGGGCTTGGACCACACCTCGCAGGGCTGAGGGCCCTCTCCTTGGGGCTGCTCTCTGACTCCCGCGAGGCCCACGAGATCAAGGATTCCAGAGAGCGATGAGCATGGGGCTTGGCTCGCTCCCGGTCCCTGAAACAGTGAACAGCCAGCTGCACACGAGTCTCTGCTATACACACGCAAAATGTATGATGTGTGTGTACATGTGTGAGTGTTCAATATGCATTCGGTATGTGCATATATACTAGTCTATATTTACTGATGACATATTCAACATATTTTATACATATTCAACATATCCTTAGATATGGTTTTTTCCACGTTATATCTGAATCTGATTCTTCTCCCCACCCCACTCCCGCTATCACCCCAGACCAAGCCTCCTTCATCTCCTACCTGTGTTACTGTAACAGCCTCTTAACCTGTCTCCCGACATCCCATTGGCCCTCAGTCTATTCTCTACCGGCAGCCAGAATGTGAGCATTGAAATGTACATCAGATCACAACACCCTCCAAGGTTCCTCATTTACCCTGAGTAAAAGCAATCTGGGGAATTCCCTGGAGGTCCAGTAATTAAGACTCTGTGCTTCCACTGCAGGGGGAGTGGGTTCAGTCCCTGGTCGGGGAACTAAGATACCGCATACCGCACGGTGAGGCAAAAAAAAAAAAAAGCAATCTGTGTGACCCCCTAAGGGGGCGACCCTGTCCCCTCTCACCCTCCCACTCCGCTCCAGTCACAAGGCTTCCTTGCCACTCAAACTGGTGCTGAAACTCGCTCACCGTGCAGCTCCTGCCCTGGCGCACGTGCTGGGGCCGCCCCCTCTGGCAGTCCCCCCCCCAGACCCCTATCCACCCCACTCACTCCTCACCTCCTTCTGGTCCTTACTCAACATCACCTCCCCCGTGAGGCCTTCCCAGGCATCCATCATTTAAAACTGCATCCCATGCCTCCCCCACCTGCCCCCTTCACCCCTCTTCCCCTCTCTACTTGTCTCCCCAGCCCCCTGGGGCCCATGATCCCAGGCGCAGTGGGACCTGGCTCTGCTTCCTGCATCTGAGCAGGACACAAGTGTCTGAGCCATCTCAGCCCAGCCCCCCAGGGACCGAGGGGGGCTAACCCCAGTCTGGATGCCCCCAGCCCTGTTCTCTCCTGAACTAAACGCTTCGCCTCCCGCAGCCAGAGGCATCCATGAGGGCCTCTGGTGCTGAGAATTCCGGATGGAGACATTTCCGGCAGTAAAGGCACTCCTGGATCTGAGGCTGGGGCTGGACGGGCACTGGCCTCCAACATCCTTCTCCACTGACTTCACATGAGCAACACTAAGAAACACAAAGCTTTGCACCCAGATGCCTGGTTCCCAGCCCAGACCTGCCAGGCCAGGACGTCAAAGGTTGGGGTCTGGGCATCCATATATCTGACAGGCCCCCTACCCAAGTGCTGCCCGGAGGGCAGGGGGTGTGCCTGGCACACCTGGCACCACGCCTAGAAGTGGGGCCGCACCCAGCCCTGTCCACACTTGGAACGACCTATTTCTGTCCAGCTGGGCACATGACAGCCCCCAAGTCCTCGGCCCTATGAAAGCAGCCAGTGAAACAGGCATTTATAAATTTGCGGCATCCCAAATCAACAAGCAAGTATATTTTGAACCCTCCCAGGCTGTTGCGGGATCAAAGTAAAAACACCCCATGCTTCTCTCCTCGGCACACAGGCCCTGGGACTTGAATCAGAAAAATCCCAGCATCTTTAATGCCTTCCAGGAAAGGCTAGGGTTCTCACGCTGAAGTCATCAGCAATGCTGAGATGGGCAGAAATAGTGGACACAGTGAAAGTCCCCAAAATGTCACTGGTGACATCCAGCCCTGAGCTGTGGATGGCAAGGATCTTACAACAAAGATTACTATGGGCCTAGAATGTTCTGGAAGGCATCCTGACCACGAGGCCCTGCAGGACCTGACCCCACCGGTCCTCACCGTCGAGCTCCAGCCAGGCTGAGCTGCGTGCTCCCCAAACACGCCCAGCGAGGTTCAGACTCAGGACTCTGGTCCTGGCCAAACCCTCGTTTTGGAGCACTAGTCCCCTGGATTCCCAAGGGACCAGCCCAGGTCTCAACTCCAGTGTACCCTGCTAGACCCCTGGCCTAAGGTGGCCACTGAGCCACGTCCCCGCTCTGTTCTCTCAGTGCCCATCAACAGCTAAAACCCTTGTACATTTGCAGTGGTTACCATCCATCTCCCCCACGCTGGATCTTAGGCTCTGGGAAAGCGGGGACTATTTCTGTCTCATTCGTCATAAGGGCACAGCGTAAGCCCCTCATCTTGCTGAACAAACCGAAGAGTTCACAGGCTAGGCAAGCCAGGGCCCTGCCAATAGGAACATTGCTCCTGTGATGTGGAAGGTCCCATCAGGAGGAGAACGTGGAAGGCAGGCTCCACACGGAGCCCAGATGCATCATTTTCTTTCCCCAGGGAGGGCGTTAAGCCTTCCTCAGGGCTCTCTTACAGGCAGGTGGAGGGCTCTGTCTCAGAACAAAACAGGCAGGGAGAAGGCACATCATCACAGCATGGTCTTGGTACTCTCAGAAACACTGTCATCAGTCACAAAGGAGGGAACCAGACAGATGTCTCAGAGACCTCTGAAACTCTCTGAGCTATGAGACCTCGACATCATGTCCACCCCTTGACTTTAAACAACTGGGAATTCCAAGGAAGGCCTGGGCCATGTGTTTTTGACTTGGTGGAAACTCCTCAATGCTGAGGCTTGGGTATGGCTGGAGATTTCCTGAGAGATCTCTAGGACAGGCCAGGTGCAGAAGGTTAGTCCATGAGCCCAAAAGGACCATTTGCCCAAAGACAGACAGAGGAGAAAAAGGCCTCCTCTAAGCTCATATCCAACCTGCACTAGGCCAAGGCTTGCACACACCAGCTAGATTTCTTCCCCTTCTTTGCTTTCACAACCAGGCATAGTTGTGCAGTGCACAACCTACGCAACAGTACACAGCAGTCCTGATATTGAACATCTGAGCAAGTAGACCGTAAAGGATCTGGTAGGAAGAGGAAGGTGTCCCAGGGAACCAGGCCCCAGGCAGACTCTGGCCTGTGGCTGGAGAAGCCACTTACCTCGAAGCTTGTGGTCTGAGCCAGGCACAGCTTCCTCACTGATGCAGCCGCCATGGCCACCGTAGCCTGGGACGGTGTCTCCTCCCATTCGTACAACAGGCTTCTTGGGGTTAAGTCTCCATCGTCTGGATCTGAGATGGGAAGTGCTGGCCAGGGATGACCGCATGGGGGACAAGCCAGAGTGAGTAGAAGGACCCCTGGGAGCCACCCCCTCACCCTGCCAACGCTTCCTTCAACATGTTTCTGGCAACAGTTGAGGGGAACACGCATAAGGAAAATCATGGCAGTGTTACTGCTAACAGCAAAAGACGGGCAGCAGTCTATGTGGCCATCAGTAAGGGATGGCCAAATAAGCTGACTCCAAAGCCCTCTTGGGACTGACAGAGAAAACATGAAAACTTCATCCATGCAATGGAGGGTTATTCAGCTGTGACACATGCTACAACATGCATGAACCTTGAAAACATTCTGGGAAGTGAAAGAAGCCAGTCATAAAAGGCCCCATACTGGGAACTTCCCTGGCGGTCCGATGGTTAAGACTCGGCGCTTCCACTGCAGGGGCCACAGGTTTGATCCCTGGTCAGGGAACTAAGATCCTGCATACCACACAGTGCAGCCAAAAAAAAGAAAAAAAAAAGTCACATACTATATGATTCTATTTACATGAAATGTCCAGAATGGACTAATGAAGAGAGTAGATTCGTGGTTGCCAGGAGCTGGGGGAACAGGAGGTGACAGCAAATGGGTGCAAGGTTTCTTCTGGGGTGATGAAAACGTAGTAAAGTTGATTGTGATGATAGATGCACAACTCTGACTCTACTAGAAGCCACTGAATTGTTCACTTTACTTTTTTTTTCTTTTTCTGGCCACGCCACACGGCTACGGGGATCTTAGTTCCCCAACCAGGGATCAAACCCAGGACCCCAGCAGTGAAAGCAGCGGGTTGTAACCACTGGACCGCCAGGGAATTCTCTGAATTGTTCACTTTAAATAAATGAGTTGCACAGTATGTGAATTACATCTCAACTACAGCTGTTTAAAAAATGTATGTCTGAAAAGGTCATTCCACTCAACGGGGAACCGCCAGGTCCTGACACTAGATGTCCCAGTCACTGCCAGTGTCTGTGCCTGAGGGAGGGCTCAGGGGGCAGGTCAGCCTGGGATCTCAGCCTGGGCTCCGTGGAGCCAGAGGGAATGCTGGGAAGACCCAGGGCTTCAGTCCCCACCTGCTGGGTTCTCCCCAGGGTGGTGCAGGCAGGGAGTCTGTCCTCCGAGGCAAACATGATTCAACCCACCAGGGCTACAGAAAAGACCCCGGGGGTCCAAGTCCCAGCTCTCATTAGCTCTGTGACTTCAAACAAGTCATTTTATCTCTTGGAAACATTTTCCTTAAATGAAAAATACAACTAATAATAACAGTAACTTCCTAATGGGGTCATGATGAGAATTAAATTAAATAATCCCCATAAAGCCTTCAGCACAGATACTGGCCCACAGTAAATCCTTCCCAACTGTCGGCAGTAAGAACTAACTACCCTTATTTCATTATTCAGGGAAATAGCCATTTTTCCACCATGGAAAACAAGAACAAAAACAAACAACTCTTTTCCTCAGATGCATGCCTTGCTTGTTTCTTTCTGTGCGAAATCATAGAAGGGACCCAAGCTCCAGGGGAGGCTACATGTTGGCAGGAACTTTCCAGAAAATCAGGAAACCTGAGTCAGTTTGCCCCCAAAATGGTCAGGTTGAAAGGTCATCAGATGTAAGGTGGATTTCCCACAAAAGCTGGGAACCAGAAGATTCCATCTCCACTGAGGACCACCCAGGGAGGAGGCCAAGACCAAGCCTGGGCCATGTGAGCCGAGAGAAACTTCTAGAAAGAGAGGCTCCCTCTCCTGACGATGGCCACTTTCAGAAACAGTTCAAGAGTGTCCAGACAGGGACAGAGGGATGGAGCCTAGGTTTGCTTGAGTCCCTCTGGCCAGGGGAGGCTGTGAGGCTCAACTAAGGTTCCTTTTCCCCGCCTCATTCACCTGCGACAGCCGGGTCCTGGGGCATCTCATACAGCAGGGTGAGCGAGGAAAGGGTCCGCATCTGCACAGCACTCGCCTCCCCGGAGAGGGGCCCCACGGTGGCCAGCTCCATGCAGGACGCCTCCCCCAGCACTCCGGCCTGGAAACTCTGGACACAGGTCAGGCGGAAGGCCTCCTGGACCGTGGGGGGAAGAGGCGGAGGCTCAGGCCAGGCCTTGGCAGTGAGGAAACCCCCCCCGGGGCCCCTGAAACCGGCAGCAAGGGCCAAGGCTGGGGGGGAGCCCACTGCGGGGGAGCTTCAGCACCCCCCCTCCCCATAGAGAGAGGAGGAAGGTCAAGAAAAGCAAGAACGTGCAGTAAGCAGTAACCCCAAGGAGAGGAACGATAAAGCCTCAGCTGGAAAATGAATAACACCACCAGAGTCTGCAGTCCTGCATCAGCCTCTAGATGCTGAGGCTTTGTATCATCGTGTTAGCAGTGATCATCCCTTATCCTTATACAGTTGCTTACTTTCACCTGCAGGGAGCTATGGACCCAAGAGGAGGAGAGGAGAAGAGGAGGGGAGAAGAGGGGGTAGGGCGAGGGGTGGAGGGAGAGGAGGATGAGAGAAGAAGTGGGGGGAAGGGAAAGGACAGAAACAGCGGGAGGGGAGCAGGGTGGTGGGCAGAAGGGCTGAGAGATGGAGGGGGGAGGGGAGCAGAGAATAAAGAGAAAAGGGAGGGGGGCTAAGGAGGGAGGAGGGGAAAGAAGGCGGCACTGCAAAAAGGATGGGAGGGTCTCGGGCACAGTACTCACCTCCGCTGCGGGCAGGGCCTGGGAGCGCAGGGAGGCGCGCACCCTGCGCAGGGAGCATCGCGCCAGGTCCTTGGTCTTGTGCAGCCTGGTTCCGCGTTGCTGGTACATGGTGGGACACCTGCCCAGGATATCCTCCTGGGCAAGCGGGCCCCAGTCAGCTCCCTGCTCCCCCCTCACTCGACCACCCACCCCCTCCAGGCTCGAACCTCACCTCCTCGACGGTCTGGGGGCTGCGGGTGCCCGGGCGACCCTGCAGGAGGCTCAGCACAGCGCGCTTCACGTTCAGCGTCCAGCGCGGCTCGGGGTGGCCAGGACACAGGCGTGCCACGCGCCCTGCCTGCAGGACGAAGCGCAGCGGCACGCGGCCCAGAGCGGCACTGCGCGGGGGACCAGGTGTCAGGGGGACCCCTCCAACGTCCCAGGCCACCTCTTCCGCAACAGGGCCAGAACATCCCTGACCCTCCTGCGCACCACCCCATAGGTCAGTCCCATGGGAAGCACCCAGGTACCCCCATATAGCCCCAAATGGTCTCGCTTCCCCTCCTCAGCTCAGCTCTCCAGCTACTTCTCAACAACACAGGAGGCAGCCAACTCTCTGCTCCAAGCTGCTCCCAACCTTGCGGCCACTTGGACGAAATGTACCTGTGTCAACCCAGCTTGAATAAACAAAAAGCTGAGCTTCCAAGGGCATCCTGCATTGCAAAGCTTCTCATTCTCCCAGCTCACCAGGGAGGAAGCAGCCCCCACTCACGCTGTATATGAGGAAGCTTAAGGCGCAGAGTGCTCGGGGCCACAGCTGGGATTCTAACCCGGGCAGGATGGCTCAGTCACAGGTCTCAGGAACCCTGAGCTGGAAGTGTCTGAGACTCCAGTACTGTACAGAGGAGGAAATGGGGTGGAGGGAGCTACTGGAGGCGATCACACAGCCAGTCTGCGAGGAGCTGGGACCAGAGTTCAGCCCAATACTCTCTTCCCGCCACCCCTAGCCTGACAACAAGGAGGTATGCAAGCCGGGCGGCGTCTGGTATGGCCTGGTGAGGGAGGGGATGGGGCAGGGCGGGGGTGAGGGCTGGGGGAGTGCCCACCTTTGTGGACAGTGGATGGAGGTGGAAGAGAGAGGTGCCCACGATAAAGGGGAAACTGCTAAAACCCCAAACCCCACCAGCTAGCCAGCAAGCAGAATCTTGAGGGATAAAAGTGGCCCTATTGAATCTCCCAGGGGAGGCTACCACCCCCTCTGCAGCTCCCAGTGGAGTCTGGGGCCCCCAACCCTACCCCCACTGGAGGCAGCCCCCAGGGCCTCAGGCCTCAGGCTAGAGAAATGCTAATGGCGCCCGCCCCTTCCAGAATAGCTAGTGTCAGTCTGGTCTCTCAGGAGCTGACAGCCCTGCCCACTCGCATTTCTGATGAGGCGTCCAGGGACAATAGCCCAGGCTGTCCCCTCCGAGAAGACCACCCTAAGCTTTTCAGTAGGGCTCCATCTGCCCCCACAGCGGCATCCCCCATGCCTGTATGCCCACACAAAGGCTTTATTTTTTCAACAAATGAATTTGCAATAAAAAAGGAAGAGGAATCTGTGGAGATGGGCTTGTCCTCAGGCTGGTGGCTGGACTGAGCTTTGAGGCCACTGAAGCCGCTGCCGGGAGCCCTGGGAAACACAGCCCAGGGAGAATTCCAGGCTTGGCTGGGTCACAAAGGGGAGCTTGGCTTGGGAAGGGAGAAGCTATGGGTCTCCAGGAAAACCCCCATCTTAGCGGGGGTGGGGAAGGAGAAGGGCAAACCTCAATGGGTGCCCAGTGTCTTCCAGAATGTTCTTAAGGATGAAGGCCAGAGGGTGCTGGGCAGACACAAAATCTGAACACGCTGGGCGTGACAGCCAGGAAAATATGGGGCGAGTTCCTTCCACCAGATGAGGGAAGGCCGCCTGAGGCAATGTGGACTCATTCAAGGCTCCCACATCACGACAGCTCACAATGGTCCTCATCAATGGTCTGGTCTGGGAGTTTACACGGTCAAAACAAAGGTGGAACCCTCTTTGAACTTCAGTCCGAGACAGCCTCTTTCTGCTGCAGCAGGGTCACCTGAATCGGGTTCTTCCAATATAATTTGGTGCACCCAGTGCCCGGCGGCCGTTGAAAGAGGGAGCAGGGCTCACATATCCAGCCCCATCAGGAGCAAGGCCCAGCGTCTTACCTCAAACTCTCTGACTCCTTCAGAACTTCCACCTTGGACCCCAGGATGGATGTCACCTGGAAGTGTTGGAGCTGAAGCAGAAAGCACGGAGAGCTGGTGACCTCTCCTGGGGAATTCCAGGCCCGCACCAGCACCGGCACCACCTAAAGTAGTTCTGGGACCCAGCATGACCCATGTGGAGGGTTAGGCAGAGAGATCCATCCCTTGAGCAGAAGAGTCTAGTGTCGGGCTGGTAGATGCCGAATGTCTCTAGGGATAAATAATTTAAATAGCCAGGCACCTCTGCTCCCCACTCAATGTACAGAAAGTTCTCCTTAGCTTCTCGTTTTGCCCCAAAAGGCCCTGGAACTTTGAGTGAGAGATTCATATGGCTCCATGGTATAAACAAAACTAAGTTAGGATTGCAAAGCAAACCAAAAAAAAAGCGTTGTCATCTTGAATAAAAGACTTGGATGTCCCAGTACCACCATGGTTGCACGTGTGTGTTTGGGAGGGTGAGTGTGCGTGTGTGTACTTATTGCAAAAGATGGGCTCTCTAAAGATGAATAAAATCACCCCTAAAACCTGCACCCCTAACCTGACTGGTTTCATTTTTTTTTTAATTAGAGTATTTTGAGAGCAGTTTTAGGTTCATCGCAACATTGCGGGGAAGGTACGGAGATTTCCCGTATACTCCCTGCCCCCAAATATGCACAGCCTCCCCAGTATCAACATCCCCACCAGCGTGGAACATTTGTTACAACTGATGAACTTACACTGACACGTCATTATCACCCAGAGTCCGTAGTATACATATGGGTTCCTTGGTATCATACATTCTACGGGTTTGGACAAATGTATGATGACACGTATCCACCGTTATAGTATCACATGGTTTCACTGCCCCGTGATTTCACTTTTTCAAAGTAACTAGTCCTCATTCATCTTGTCTAAAACCTAATTCCCCTGTCTCCTCAACACCAGCTCCCCTCCCCCGACAGAGGGTCTGTCACCTCCCCAGTAACCCAGGCTTGAAATCTTAGAGTGAAATACAGTTCCACTTGACATTGAGATGTGGTCCAGGACAATGAATCCCTCGGCCACGTTACCAGTACCAATTATGTCTGACCACTTGCTTGAAAGCTATCCATAATAACTGTATTTTTAAAGCATATGTTTTAAAAGTTTAGTAGAGACAGGAGAGAGATTTTTTTTTTAAAAAAAACTACTTAACTGCACACTTTAAAAGGGTAAACTGGGGCTTCCCTGGTGGCGCAGTGGTTGAGAGTCCGCCTGCCGATGCAGGGGACACGGGTTCGTGAAGACCCCACATGCCGCGGAGCGGCTGGGCCCGTGAGCCATGGCCGCTGAGCCTGCGCGTCCGGAGCCTGTGCTCGGCAGCGGGAGAGGCCCGCGTACCGCAAAAAAAAAAAAAAAAAAGGGTAAATTGGGATTTCCCTGGTGGTGCAGTGGTTAAGACTCCACGCTCCCAATGCAGGGGGCCCGGGTTCTATCCCTGATCCTGGAACTAGATCCCACATGCATGCCGCTACTAAGAGTTCGCATGCCGCAACTAAGGAGCCCGCGTGCCGCAACTAACGAGACAGCAAGCCACAACTAAGGAGCCCTCAAGCCACAACTAAGGAGCTCACCTGCCACAACTAAGGAGCCCATGTACTGCAACTAAGAAGTCAGAGAGCTGCAAATAAGGAGGCTGTGAGCCACAACTAAGGAGCTTGCCTGCCACAACTAAGACCCGATGCAACCAAATAAATACATAAATAAATAAATATGAAAACAAGGTAAACTTTATAGGGTTTTTACAATAAAAAAATAAAAACTAATTTTTTAAAAGGGAATGAAGTCCTGGGGACTTCCCTGGCAGTCCAGCGGTCAAGACTCCATGCTCCCAATGCAGGGGCATGGGTTCGATCCCTGGTCGGGGAACTAAGATCCTACATACCGTGTGGTGTGGCCAAAAAATTTTTAAAAATAAAAATATACACTTTGAATTAAAATACAACACCAACATATTTTAAAAATAAAGGTGGGGGCGACTTCCCTGGTGGTCCAGTGGTTAAGACTCCACACTCCCAATTCAGGGGGCCCAGGTTCTGTCCCTGGTCGGGGAACTAGATCCCACATGCATGCTGCAACTAAGAGTTCACATGCCACAACGAAGAAGGCTGCATGCTGCAACAAAGACCCGGCGTGGCCAAAATAAATAAATAAATATTTAAAAAGAAACAAAGCTGGGAAGTATCATATTAAAAAAAGGGGGGGGTAATGACATTCTGCTACATGCTACAATGTGGATGAACCTTGAAGACCTTATAAAAGGTGGAAGAAGCCAGACACAAACGGTCACAGGTTGATCGTGAGTTGTTTGTGATAAGTGACTGCACTTACATGAGACATCTGGAATCGGCAAATTCATAGGGACAGAAAGTAGAATAGAGGTTACCAGGGGCTGTGAGAAGGAGAAAAGGGGAGTTAGTGTTTAAGGGGTACAGTGCTTCTGTTTAGGATGATGAAATGTTCTGGATACGGAGAGTGGTGATGGTTACACAACATTAGGAATATACTGATTGCTACTGAATTGTACACTTGAAATGGTTAAAATGGTAAAGTTTATGTTATGTACATTTTACCCCAATAAAAAAAATTTTTTTTAATCAAAATAAAAAGCAGCCAGGCACAAAAGAGAACATCCTGTATGATTCCATTAAAGAGAACATCCTGAATGATTCCATTAAAGAGAACATCCTGTATGATTCCATTAAAGAGAAGTTCAGGGACTTGCCGGGTGGTCCAGTGAGTAGGACTCTGAGCTCCCAATGCAGGGGGCCCAGGTTCGATCCCTGGTCGGGGAACTGGACCACACGTGCCATAACTAAGAAGCCTGCATGCTGCAACTAAGAGTCCACATGCCGTAACTAAGAAGCCCACATGCCACAATTAAGACCCGGCCGCAGCCTAAATAAATATTTAAAGAGAAGTTCAAAGGCAGGCAAAACTAATCTATGGTGCTAGAACTCAGGAGAGCCTTTGGCAGAAGTGACTGGAAGAGAGAATGAGGGAGGTTATGGGGGGTTCGTGATCTGGGGGTGGCTACAGAGGAGTGTTTAATCAGTGAAATGCATTGTTCTCAATACTTATTTTCACCCTTTTCCCTCAAAAATATATTTAATTGATTGCATCCTGAGTGGCTGTAAATTTTCCATTTATGCCACAAATAGATTTTTTTGTTTTTTGTTTTGGCTGTGCCACGTGGCTTGTGGGATCTTAATACCTCGACCAGGGATTGGACCCGTGCTCCCTGCAGTGGAAGCGCGGAGTCCTAACCACTGGACTGCCAGTGTAGTCCCTGTGCCACAAATCTTTGAAATGAGCCAATTCTTTCTACCCTTGCCAACATTAGACATTATCAATTTTATTAATGCTAAAAACAAAGCAAACAACCGATTAAAACCTCAGTACACAATTTGCCTTGTGAAAACTGGCCCTGCAGAAAAAACAACTACTAGTGTTTTGATAGACATTAAAGGACAGCAAAGACTAGTAAAGTAGCAGCTCTGACCAGGACTAACATTTTGGATAGTTTAAGAATTCAGAGGCAGCTCAGAGCCACCCCATAAAAGACCCCCTCCGGAGGTCTACATGAAACATAACAAAAGAGTTTGGGGTTTGTTTTTTGTTTGTTTGTTTGTTTGCCATGCGCCGCCTGGCTTGCAGGATCTTAGTTCCCCAACCAGCCCTGGCAATGAAAGCGCCAAGTCCTAACCACTGGACAGCCAGGGAATCCCCCAAAGCAGTTTTGAGAAACTCTTGTCAGCAAGTGCTCCAGCCAGTTCAAAAACGCTTCCCAAGTAGGACATAAGACTTTAATGAAAACTAAGAGACCATTTAGGCAGGGTGGGAGGGTTTGTCCAGGAAACACATGAGAGTCATCAGAAAGGGGACAGAGAAGAATGGGCAGGCATTTCCACTTGCAAGAACATGGAGGAACTTCAGGAAAATCTTGATGAAAAAGAAACCTACAACCACCAAGAGAATCTAGCTCATAATTCCACCTTGACTGAAGCCAGTACTAACACCACCACTGCCCAGTATAGGCATACCTCGTTTTATCGTGCTTCCCAGATATTGCTTTTTTTTTTTTTTTTTTTTTTTGCGGTACACGGGCCTCTCACTGTTGTGGCCTCTCCCGTCGCGGAGCACAGGCTCCAGACGCACAGGCTCAGCGGCCATGGCTCACGGGCTTAGCCGCTCCACGGCATGTGGGATCTTCCCGGACTGGGGCACGAACCCGTGTCCCCTGCATTGGCAGGTGGACTCTCAACCACTGCGCCACCAGGGAAGCCCAATATTGCATTTTTTATTGTACAAACTGAAGGTTGCATCAAGCAAATCTATCAACACAACTTTTTCCAAGAACATTTGCTCATTTTGTCTCTGTGTCACATTTTAGTAATTTTAAAAAGATTTCAAACTTTTTCATTATTATTTTGTTAGCATGAGCTGTGTAAGTGATCTTTAATGTTACTATTAGATAGTACAACTCACTGATGGCTCAGATGATAATTAGCACTTTTTAGCAATAAGATACTTTTTATTTAAGGCATGTACTTTCTTTAGACATCATGCTATTGCATACTTAACAGACTACAGTATAGTGTGAACATAGCTTTGATATGCACTGGGAAACCAAAAAACTTGTGTAACTTGCCTTATTTCAATATTTGCTTCGTTTCAGTGGCCTGGAACCGAACCTGTAGTATCTCCGAGGTGTGCCTATACAAAGGAACCCAGGGGAGGCCTGGAGGCCCCAACCAGGTCTTCGGTGTCCACCCTAGTCTGCTCCTTTGTCTACAAGACCTTAACTTGCTCTGACTTTGCTCACCCCTGGGACTTGCAGCTTCCCCAGTTGTGACTCTCAGTCCTCCCAAGGACACAGCCTGTCCCCATCCTGTGGCTCTACTTGCTCCAAGAAATACCCTTCACTCCTTCTTTAACCCCCGCTCCTCCCCTCACTGGACCTACCATGGTACCTCCTCCAACCAAAATGACACCACGTTCTCATGTTACTCTAGAGCCCCCACTCGCTGAATTTGAGATTCCTCAGAAAGCTCCTCTCCATTTATCAGACAAATGGGAAATTTCAGGGGACTGTGGCTTCCCCTTGGCCGTCCCCCATGTCAATGTGACCTCCTGGTTACCCAAAGATACTCACCCGTAAAGCCATCTGGCAGGGGCCAAGCACATCAAGGGTGACCAAGCCTTGGAGACCAAGGCCACTCCCGTCCTCCTGGGCCCCCTGCAGGCTGGTGCTGGTGTTGGTGGAAAAGTGATAGGTGTATCTGGTGCCCAGGGGGAGGTGGGGATCAGCTGAACCTGGAGGGCAGAGGACGCAGTGTCACCTTGACAATCCAAAACCTTTTGAGACTCAACTCCACCTGGACTACCTAGCCATCCTTACTGCCACCTCCCTCTCTCCTTTGGTCTATGAGCTGCCTGCTCCCAGCTTAGGGGAAGGCTGGGTGGCTGCAGACCCCAAGAGAGTGAAGGAGAAAATAAAGATAATAACAATAAGTGCTTAGTAAATGTTACCCAGTGTTTCATGTTCTAGGCCCTCTTCTGAGAGCTTTACACACATCAGGGTTTTCCAGCCTTGGCAGTATTAATATTTTGGGCCGTATAATTCTGCTGTGCACTGCAGGGTGTTTAGCAGCATCTCCAGCCTCTACCCCCTGGATGCCAGTAGCACACCCCAGTTGTGACAAGCAAAAATGTCTCCAGAATTTGCAAAATGTCCCTGGGAGATACAATCATCCTTGTTGAGAACCACTGATCTATTTTATATTAACTTATGGAAGCCTCATAACAACTCTGAGGTGGGCACTCTTATTTTCTCCATTTTACAGAGTTGGAAACCAAGGCTAAGAGAGGTTAACTAACTTACCCAAGGTTGCACAGCTGAGATCCAAACCTTGGCAGTCTGATTCCTCACCTACTGCCTTGGTGGTTATCAGGGGGGGCAGGAGGTGGGTTGGAGAGATTATCCTGATCTTTACAGAAAACAGAGCTGTAGGGCTGGACAGTCTGGAGGTATTGGGGAGGTGAAGTAGGTGCTCTGGGGAAGATCAGATCTAAGGAGCAGTTGTCTTCCTTCCTTCCTTCCTCCCTCCCTCCCTCCCTTCCCTCCCTCCTTCCCTCCCTCCCTTCTTTATTTTTTTAATGAAATCTAGTTGATTTACAATGTGCCAATCTCTGCTGTACAGCAAAGTGACTTGGTTATACACATACAGACATTTTTACATATTCTTTTCCATTATGGTTTATCAGAGTCTATGATTCTTGAACCTTCTATTTAGACCAGCGGACCAATTGCAAAATACTATTAAATTACTAATTATGACACCTCACCCTTTTCCTGGGCTTGGAATTGAATTAACATATTCATGTTAATTTCTTTGTGCTCAAATATAACCACATCTCACACATTCCCAAAACGCTTCTTTCCAAACAATTTGCCCCAAGTTTCTCTAATCTACTCTACCCCGAGATGCAAACAGAATCACTTGGCTGAAGTCTTTTACTCCACCTGGAGACCACAAGGTATGAGGAAAAAGCCCAGGGGCCTTAGGGCTGGGATGGCTTAAGGCCATTTTAAGCTGAGGGTGCTATTTGCTTCTCTAAATGCTGGTGACTTGGTGGCCTTTGCAGAACGGGTCTTGCTCCTCCCAAATGGCCTCCCTGGGAATGTGGCCAAGGCCCTCTGGGGTTGTCCCTAATCACACCTGGCAGTGGTCAGCTTCGCCTCCCCAACCACCTACTGGCCCTGTCTCAGGTTCAGGGTCACCAGAAGTGTGATAAGGTCTCCGGAGAGACTTGCTCACCTGAGCATGAAGTCATGCAGGAGGCCGCCTGCTCCACCGGCGAGTCTGGAATTTCTGAAATCACAAACCAGATGGAAGCAGGGCAAGGCCAGGAGGAGGCTCGCGACCGCCCCACCCCGTGGGCTGCTGACCTGCTCTTGAAAGAGGACATTTAAGGGTCCGGGGGCCAAGGGGACAAAAAGAGATAATTCCAGCTCTCCTCTCTCTCATGGGGCTGGGAGTGACTCCCTGCCCCGTCCCCACCCTGCTCTTCCCCATCTTGGGCACTGGCATCACCGTCATCCCATTGCTAGAGCTGGTACCTGGGAGTCGTGTGTGCTTCCCCTCTTTTCCCTTATCATCACCCCAAGTCCCATGTGCCAGCAAGTGGTGCCAATTCCATCAGGCCTCCCTCCATCCATCCCCCCTCCCTCCACCTACCCATCCATCCCCCCTCTATTCATCCCTCCCTCCCTCCCTCCATCCATCCCCCCTCCCTCCACCTACCCATCCATCCCCCCTCTATTCATCCCTCCCTCCCTCCCTCCATCCATCCCCCCTCCCTCCACCTACCCATCCATCCCCCCTCTATTCATCCCTCCCTCCCTCCCTCCATCCCCCCTCCCTCCACCTACCCATCCATCCCTCCTCTATTCATCCCTCCCTCCCTCCCTCCATCCATCCCCCTCCCTCCAGCTACCCATCCATCCCCCCTCTATTCATCCCTCCCTCCCTCCATCCCCCCTCTATTCATTCCTCCCTCCCTCCATCCATCTACCCCCCTCCCTCCCTCCATCTACCCATCCATCCCCCCCATTCATTCCTCCCTCCTTCCCTCCACCTACCCATCCATCCCCCCATTCATTCCTCCCTCCCTCCATCCATCTACCCCTCCCTCCCTCCATCCATTCCCCCTCCTTCCCTCCATCCCCCCTCTATTCATCCCTCCCTCCCTCCACCTACCCATCCATCCCCCCCTCTATTCATTCCTCCCTCCCTCCCTCCATCTACCCCTCCCTCCCTCCATCTACCCATCCATCCCCCCCATTCATTTCTCCCTCCCTCCCTCCATCCATCTACCCCTCCCTCCCTCCCTCCCTCCATCTACCCATCCATCCCCCCTCTATTCATTCCTCCCTCCCTTCCTCCATCCATCTACCCCTCCCTCCCTCCATCTACCCATCCATCCCCCCCTATTCATTCCTCCCTCCCTCCCTCCATCCATCTACCCCTCCCTCCCTCCATCTACCCATCCATCCCCCCCTCTATTCATTCCTCCCTCCCTCCCTCCATCCTTCTCTCTCTCCATCTCCATCACCATCACTCTAGGCAAAGCCACATCTTCTCTCACCTAGACAACTGCAGCAGCCTCCTAACTATCCCCCATGTCTACGGTTCATCCCCCACAGTTAGTCATGTTTTAAAAGTCTAAATCCAGTCACATCACTCCCTGCTTAACAGCCCCTAAGTCTCTCACCCCACCCACATGCACTCATAATAAAAGCCTTCCCATGAGAGCTGGCCTCTGTCTGCCCCTCTGGCCACATCTCACCCCCACTCCTGACCTCCAGCCATGCTGGTCCTTCTCCAGCTCAAGGCCTTTGCACATGCTGTTCCTTCTGGCCTCAACACTCTTCCACCTGCTCTCACATCGTAGGCTCCTTCAGGCATAAACATCTCTCCCCAGCGACCTCCCTGGTGGTCCAGTGGCTAAGACCTGCACTCCCAGTGCAGGGGGCCTGGGTTCGATCCCTGGTCAGGGAACTAAATCCCGTATGCCACAACTAAAGATCCCACATGCCTCAACTAAGACACAGCACAGCCAAATCAGTCAATCAATCAATCAATCAATAAAACATCTCTCCCTGACCTCACCTCTCAGTGTCTATCTCTGATACAGACCTGGTAGTCTATCTTAGCATCCTATTCTCTTCATAAGGCTTGTGAAACTTTAATGATTTCATTATTTTGGTCACATTTGTCAAAACTGTATCCCCCAGCTCCTGATCCCCAGGACAGACTGGAATGATTAAATGAATGAATACAACTAACACTTGCACAGCAGTTACCGTGCGCCAAGCACTGTTCCAAGCAATTTATACATTAAACGCCTTCAATCTCCTGAGAGTCCCCTGAGGTAAGGGCAATTATTACTCCCATTTTACAGATAAAGACACTGAGGCATAGAGACTGAGAGCACACAGTTAGGAGGGGAGCCAGCATTTCAACCCAGGCACCCTGAGTCCACAGCCTTAACCACTACATTATCATGAAGGAATGAGTGAGTGAATAAAGGAACAGGTGAACCAACAAAGGCAAGACCCAGAGGCTACAGCAATAAAGGACGCTTATCTAGTTTGGCTCCCCAGCAGATCTCGTAATACCTCATTTAGCCACCATCTAAGCTGCAGAACAACCAGAGTATGAACAGAACGGCCAGGGACCTCCTCAGGCTGCTGAGGACACTCTGCAGGGGATCCTCAGACCTCCTGCCTGGGAAGGGTCAGCATCTCTCCATCTGCCTGTCCCAACGTCACCTGAAAGCCTCCCCATTTCCGCCTGTCAACTCCTCATCTGTCCTTCCTTCCAACCACACGCCTGGGCATTTCCTGGGCATCACCCATACCCTTCCAGAACAGCCTTAGCCAGGGGTCCATCTGCAGGCACTTTCATACAATGACGTTCCAATAATACCATTTCTATCCTCAAAACCACCCCACTGTGCCTCAACTGGTAATCATTACACATACCACCCTGTTTAATCCCTCAAGAAAAATACACTTGCCCAGAATGGGGGGAAAGTGCATTTTATACCATTCCATTTAAACCCTTTGAAATAATAGAACATGTTAGGGTATTTGGCAGGGTTTTTTCCCCCCCTGAATGTTTTGGCTCATCCAACAAAATGCTCTTTGCATTAAAGTAGAATATCAATGGCTAAAATCACATTTCAAAGACATTTCAGTCAATCAGTCTCCTTTCAACTTTCTTTCAACTCTGATCACTTGGACCCTGGGCGTCAGATTGAACATGTGTGTGCATAATCTTTAAACTCCCAGTTGTGCACAGACCCAGCCTTCTGGCTTCTTTGCTCCACCGAACCTCTACATCTGCTTTTCAGCCCTGCTATGCGAGGGCAGTGATGCCTACAAGCCCAGGTCCAACACGAGCTCCCAGGAGTAAAGTGTGTTCTCAGAGCGTTCTGCTCGAACCAAGTCTGTTTCCCCTCCATTTCTCAAGCACTCAAAAAGACATATCTCAAGTTTAAAAAAGGTTTCAGAAAAACAAAGACCATTCGATGATCCTACTAAATAAATCAACCAAGAAGGGAAAAACAGTGAGTGCTGGGAGGTAATAAATCTTTCCATCACCTCTAGGGAGAGATCTGAAATGGATTGAAATTGATGTCATCTCATTGCAGAAATGAAATCAAGTCTCATTTCAGCTTTCTCAGGTGTCAGTTGTGATCCCCGTTCATGTATATATCCAGCCAGCACAAGATTCACTAAACACCAGCTGTGTGAGAGGCAAATAGGTGAAAATACAGTGAGTAAAACAGCTGTGATCAGACCTGCACTGTCTGGGACAGTAGCCACCAGCCACATTTCACATGTGGCTGGTGTTATGAAGAAACCTTTAATTAAATTTAAATTAAAAACTGTGCTCAAGTCAGTTATTGGAAAACTTTTAAGTATGTTTGAAACAACTTAGTATACAAAAGTACTTTTTCAACTTGAAATTTTAAGAAATCTAAAAAGAGATCAAGTATTTGCAATGAAAATTTGGCATCCAAACTGAAATATGTTCTAAGTATAAAGTACACACTGGGTTTCAAGGAACAGGAAATACATCTTGTTAATACTTTTTATATAGATTACATTTTCTAATGATATTTTAGATATATTGGGTTAAGTACAATAATTATTAAATTAATTTCACTTGCCTTTTTTTTTTTACACTTTTTAAGTGTGGCTGCTTGAAAATTTTAAATTACATATTGGCTTGCATTGTATTTTTAATGGATAGCACTGTCCTGTACCTTCCTGCAGTAAATAGACAACAAAGTAAAGTTCATTCCACATTGTTACCCTGCATCGGAGCATTAGTATCCCTGCAGACAGCTAAGCATCCCTGCACCCAGGCTCAGGAGCCTGGAAGTCAGCATTTCCTCACTCAGGATTTCAGATCTGGTCTCAGTTTCCAGAGGATGTTGGTGAAAGTTGGGAGTGAGAGATGAGGGATCCACCTGTAATCTCTCCCTCCTTTTCCCCATGAAAGGCAAAACCAACGGAGGCAGCAGAAGGACAGGTAAACATACATTTGGCTATAAAAACACTGTCCCCAGTGCATCTGGGCTGCCGCCATTCCACCCCGGAAGGAATAGGATTGCAGCAGCTTTACTTACTCCCTGAAGTCGCGGCCGTCAGCACCCAGAGCAGGACCAGACCAAGGAGCCCCATGGACGCTGGCACTGCCGCTGGCCCGAGGGAGACACAGCCAGCCTCTCTCTCCAGAGCGGCTCAGAGCAGCCCAGAAAGGAACCTTCTTTCCCGAAGCGGAGGGCTTAGCTTCAATTCACACTCCCAGCACAGGAGCTGGGGACGGGAAGGGGCGGAGGTGGCTTCCAGGGCGAAGACCCAGCCAGTCAAGAGCCTCCAATAAAGTTCTTAGCACGGGGAGGGAGGGAGGGGCTTCTGACCAGTGAGGGGGGAAAATCCCTTTTCAGCCTGGGGGAAAAAAAAGGGTTTGCCTCTTCAAGCCTTGGAAATGAAGCTCTCAGGGCAGAAGGCAACATAGCATCGTTTACCTTTTTGTGTGTGTGGTCTAATAGATATAAAATTTACCATTTTAACCATTTTAAAGTGGCGATTTGGTGGCGCTGAATACATCCACAGCATTGTGCAACCGTCACCACTATCGAGTTCTGAAGTCTGATTTTGGGCTTGTCTTTCCCAGCACTCATGGTGGACGAAGCAAAGAGAAGGGCCAGCCCAACCTCGGAAACGGCTCTCAGCAGCTGAGGGGTGTTTCGATCCTTCAGGCCCAAGGCCTCCCTCCTGCACACATTAGGACCACCAGCAGAGAAGGGGCGCAAGTCCTCTGGGAGGCGGGGGGGTCCTCTCACACATGATCCCAAGCCCCACATCTACCTGCACCCTTTGGTGTTTAGGCTCCAGGCAGCAGAGTTCCTCAGCCACCACCTCCGTCAGCCCCTGCAGGCCTCGTGGACCAGCCCCTCCTCTCATGTACCTGCTTCCCACAATAAGTGTGCTTTTTTATAAACCACTTTATTGAGATAATATATCACACAATTCTCCCATTTTAAAGTACACAATTCAATGGTTTTTAGTATATTCGCAGACTTGTGCAACCAACACCAGAACCAATTTTAGAACATTTTCATCACCGTAAGAGATAATCCCACCCCCCATAAGCAGTCATTCCTCATTCCTGTCACCCCAGTCCCTGGTCACCACTGCTCTGCTTTCTGTCTCCATGGATTTACCTCTTTGGGTCATTTCATAGAAATGGAATCATTCAATACGTGGCCCGTCATGTCTGGCTTCTTTCAGTGAGACCATGCTTTCTAGGTTCAGCCATGCTGTAGTGTGTGTCAGTATTTCATTCCTTTTTATAGCTGAATATTGTGTCATCAAATGGATAAGCCACATTTGTTTGTTCGTTCATCCCTCAATTAACAGTTAGATGTAATTTTGTTAAAGTTAAATTAAGACCCACTTGACTGGTTGACACATCATGTCTTATGGAAATAATTATGCTTTGTCTTTTTTTTTTTTTTTGGTCATGCCACGTGGCTTGTGGGATCTTAGTTCCCTGACCAGGGATTGAACCCGGGCCCTTGGCATTGAAAGCACTGAGTCCTAACCACTGAACCACTGGGGAATTCCCTAATCAGGCTTTTAGACTTGGGCCATTTTCTTTTATATTTTGAAACCAGTAATTTCACCTTCCCATCCTCCAGCTCAAACATCTTCACTGGCTGAGCGCAGAAACCCCCATAGGGCTGAAGATTCAAACAGCCCTTCAGCTTACAGCTGCCTGGGGGCCCTCGATGTGTTCTGGGGGGCTACTAAATGCTTTGAGGAAAAGCAGAAAACTACATCTGACAGGGCTGGCCTGGAGGAGCTAAAATTCTTGAAGGGAAATGAGATGCACGTGCAAAAAAACAAGAAATGTACCAAGGAGAGCTCTGGTTAGAAAGGAATGGTTATTGTGTGGGGAGTCACTGGGAGCAATTTACAAAGGAGAGATTTCCCCGGGACTTCAAAGAATAGATAGTAATGTTACTAGAAAACTGTATACTTGCAACTAGGAGAGAAATAAGTCCTGGAGACCTAATACACAGTACAGTGATTACAGACAACAAAATGGTATTGTAAACATTGAACTTGCTAAGAAACTAGATTGAATTTTTCCCAACACTAGGTGATAATTATATGATGCAAGAGAGGTGTTAGCTAATGCTACGATGGCAACCGTATTGCAATATAAATGTATCAAACTAATATGTTCGAGGCCTTAAACTCACATAATGTCATATGTCAAATATATCTCAATTAAAAAAAAACTGGGGGCTTCCCTGGTGGCGCAGTGGTTAAGAATCCGCCTGTCAACGCAGGAGACACAGGTTCGAGCCCTGGCCCGGGGAAGATCCCACATGCCGTGGAGCAACTAAGCCTGTCCACCACAACTACCGAGCCTGCGCTCTAGAGCCTTTGAGTCACAGCTACTGAAACCCTCGTACCTAGAGCCTGTGCTCCGCAACAAGAGAAGCCACCGCAACGAGAAGCCCGCGCACCACAACAAAGGGTAGCCCCTGCTCGTGGCAACTAGAGAAAGCCTGCACACAGCAACTAAGACCCAACACAGCCAAAAATAAATAAATAAATAGATTAAAAAAAAAAAACAAAACTGTACGGGTACAGGGCAAAGCACTCACTGAATATCAACTCATTCAGTCAAACCTCCCCGCCTGCCCGCCCGCCCCCACTAACAACAATCTGCAAGGTTGAACTAGCAGCATCCCATTGTACAGACAAAGAAGAGACACAGAGAGGTTAAGTCACTTGCCCAAAGTCACACAGCTTGTGAGGATTTTAAACCCAGTGCTGCTCCAGAGTCCCTGTTCTTTTGACTTAGGCAGCTTCGCTCAACGGTTATCACTTCCTCCATCTCTTCCTCCTGGAGACTCTGGTCTCTGCCCACAAGTCTGGATTCCTTCTCCTTTCACAGTCAGGAATCTGAAAGAAAACCATGCAACCTTCCATGTGGTGTTTCCCAGTTAATACAGCGACATCACAGTCTAGGCCTGGAAAATCAGAACCATGGTGGGGGGCGCCTCCCCCCAGGCCCTTCTCATGACCATCGGGGTCCGCCGATCTACCGGAGTTGACGGGGGTAGGGCTCCGGGCATCTCTGGCCTCCCTTCCCCGTGTCTGTGATTACTGGATAAAAATCTGATGCCCTGATAGGATGGAGCTCCGGGACTCGAGGACTTGATTCACAATCAGATCCTCCTAGACAAGCCTTCCCACCTCTTCATCCTCCGACGAAAACTGGGTCCTGCTTCCTCCTTGAAAGAATTTGCACGATTGGGTTGGCAGACAACTGGAGGCTGAGCTTCCACTTCTGAAATAAGGCAGAGGATAAACTAAGGTCCATCACACCCAAGTCAGAGTTACCAAAAATAACAAGACTTCTTTTTAAACCATCAGAAGACGCTTGATTTTGCAGAGCTGCCGCGAGAGATACCCCATGGCAGAGAAGACCTGACCAGTAGGGGGCGCAGTGAGCTCTTCTTACATGGGTAGAGGATTTCACAGAAGATTTTGTCCTTACAGCCATATTTTGTAAGACCTTATTCTTCAGAGCAGTTTTAGGTTCACGGCAAAATTGACAGGAAGGCATAGAGATTTCCAAAATACCCCGTGCTCTCGTGCACGCACAGCCTCCCCCGTGGTCAGCATCCCCCATCAGAATGGTATTGTACATTTGTTACCACTGATGAACCTACACTGACACATCATCATCACCCTAAGTCCAGAGTTTACCTTAGGGTTCACCCTTGGTGTTGTACATTCTGTGGGTTTGGAGATATGTATGATGACATATATCTACCATTATAGTATCATACAGAGTATTTTCACTGCCCTAAAAATCCTCTGTAATCAGCCTCTGCATCCCTCCCTCCCCAAGTCCCTGGCAACCACTGATCTCTTTACTGCCTCTGTAGTTTTGCCTTTTCCAGAATGCCATATAATTGGAATCACACAGTACATAGCCTTCTCATATTGATGTCTTTCACGTAGCAATATGCATTTAGAGTTCCTCCGTGTCTTTTCATGGCTTGATAGCTCATATCTCTTTAGAGCTGAATAATATTTCCTTGTCTGGATGTACCACAGTTTATTTCACCTACGGAGAGACATCTTGGTTGCTTCTAAATTTTGACAATTGTAGATAAAGATGCTATAAACATCCATGTGGAGATTTTTGTGTGGACATAAGTTTTCAATTCATCTGGGTAAATACTAAGGAGCACTATTGCTGGATCATGTGGTCAGAGTATAAGTAGTTTTGTAAGAAACCACTAAACCCTATTCTAAAGTAACTGTACCAGGAGTTGGCTGGTGGCCTAGTGTTTAGAATTCTGGGTTTTCAGTGCCGTGGCCTGGGTTCAATCCCTGGTCAGGGAACTGAGATCCTGAAAGCTGTGCAACTCGGCCACAAAAGACAAAAAACAAAGTAGTCTTACCATTTTGCATTCCTGTCAACAATGTATGAGAATTCCTGTTGTTCTCCATCCTCACCAGCATTTGATGTTGTCAGCTTCAGAGCCCAGCCACTTAAATAAGTATGCAGTGGTATTCATGGTTGTTTTAGTTTTCATTTCCCTGCTGACATATGATGTGGATCATCTTTTCATATGCTTATTTGCCATCTGTGTATCTTCCTTGGGGAAGTGTCTGTTAAGGTTTTTGGCCCATACTTTTTTTTTTTAACATCTTTATTGGAGTATAATGGCTTTATAATGGTGTGTTAGTTTCTGCTTTATAACAAAGTGAATCAGCCAGACGTATACATATATCCCCATATCTCCTCCCTCTTGCTTTATAACAAAGTGAATCAGCCATACATATACATATATCCCCATATCTCCTCCCTCTTGCGTCTTCCTCCCACCCTCCCTATCCCACCCCTCTAGGTGGTCACAAAGCACCGAGCTGATCTCCCTGTGCTATGTGGCTGCTTCCCACTATCTATTTTACATTTGGTAGTATTTATAAGTCCATGCCACTCTCTCTTTGTCCCAGCTTACCCTTCCCCCTCCCAGTGTCCTCAAGTCCATTCTCTACGTCTGCATCTTTATTCCTCTGCTGCCCCTAGGTTCTTCAAACCAATTTTTTTTTTTTTAGATTCCATATATATGTGTTAGCATATGGTATTTGTTTTTCTCTTTCTGACTTACTTCATTCTGTATGACAGACTCTAGGTCCATCCACCTCACTACAGATAACTCAATTTCATTTCTTTTTATGACTGAGTAATATTCCATTGTATATATGTGCCACATCTTCTTTATCCATTCATCTGTCGATGGACACTTAGGTTGCTTCCATGTCCTGGCTATTGTAAATAGTGCTGCAATGAGCACTGTGGTACATGACTCTTTTTGAATTATGGTTTTCTCAGGGTATATGCCCAGTAGTGCGAATGCTGGGTCATATGGGAGTTCTATTTTTAGTGTTTTAAGGAACCTCCATACTGTTCTCCATAGTGGCTGTATCAATTTACATTCCCACCAACAGTGCAAGAGGGTTCCCTTTTCTCCACACCCTCTCTAGCATTTATTGTTTCTAGATTTTTGATTATGGCCATGCTGACTGGTGTGAGGTGATACCTCATTGTAGGTTTGATTTGCATTTCTCTAATGATTAGTGACGTTGAGCATCCTTTCATGTGTTTGTTGGCAATCTGTATATCTTCTTCGGAGAAATGTCTACTTAGGTCTTCTGCCCATTTTTGGATTGGGTTGTTTTTTTGATATTGAGCTGCTTGTAAATTTTGGAGGTTAATCCTTTGTCAGCTGCTTCATTTACAAATATTTTCTCCCATTCTGAGGGTTGTCTTTTAGTCTTGTGTATGGTTCCTTTGCTGTGCAAAAACTTTTAAGTTTCATTAGGTCCCATTTGTTTATTTTTGTTTTTATTTCCATTTCTCTAGGAGGTGGGTCAAAAAGGATCTTGCTGTGATTTATGTCATAGAGTGTTCTGCCTATGTTTTCCTCTAAGAGTTTTATAGTGTCTGGCCTTACGTTTAGGTCTTTAAACCATTTTGAGTTTATTTTTGTGTATGGTGTTAGGGAGTGTTCTAATTTCATTCTTTTGCGTGTAGCTGTCCAGTTTTCCCAGTACCACTTATTGAAGAGGCTGTCATATCTCCATTGTATATTCTTGCCTCCTTTATCAAAAATAAGGTGACTGTATGTGCATGGGTTTATCTCTGGGCTTTCTATCCTGTTCCATGGATCTATATTTCTGTTTATGTGCCAATACCATACTGTCTTGATTACTGTAGCTTTGTAGTATAGTCTGAAGGCCAGGCGCCTGATTCCTCCAGCTCCATTTTTCTTTCTCAAGATTGCTTTGGCTATTCGGGGTCTTTCGTGTTTCCATATAAATTGTGAAATTTTTTGTTCTAGTTCTGTGAAAAATGCCAGTGGTAGTTTGATAGGGATTGCATTGAATCTGTAGGTTGCTTTGGGTAGTACAGTCATTTTCCCAATATAGATTCTTCCAATCCAAGAACATGGTATATCTCTCCATCTGTTTGTATCATCTTTAATTTCTTTCATCAGTGTCTTATAGTGTTCTGCATACAGGTCTTTTGTCTCCTTAGGTAGGTTTATTCCTAGATATTTTATTCTTTTTGTTGCAATGGTAAATGGGAATGTTTCCTTAATTTCTCTTTCAGATTTTTCATCATTAGGTATAGGAATGCAAGAGATTTGTGTGCATTAATTTTGTATCCTGCTACTTTACCAAATTCATTGATTAGTCCTAGTAGTTCTCTGGTAGCATCTTTAGGATTCCCTATGTATAGTATCATGTCATCTGCAAACAGTGACAGCTTTACTTCTTCTTTTCCAATTTGGATTCCTTTTATTTCTTTTTCTTCTCTGATTGCTGTGGCTAAAACTTCCAAAACTATGTTGAATAATAGTGGTGAGAGTGGACAACCTTGTCTTGTTCCTGATCTTAGTGGAAATGGTTTCAGTTCTTCACCATTGAGAACGATGTTGGCTGTGGGTTTGTCATATATGGCCTTTATTATGTTGAGGTAAGTTCCCTCTATGCCTACTTTCTGGAGGGATTTTATCATAAGTGGGTGTTGAATTTTGTCAAAGGTTTTTCTGCATCTCTTGAGATGATCATATGGTTTTTCTCCTTCAATTTGTTAATATGGTGTATCACATTGATTGATTTGCGTATATTGAAGAATCCTTGCATTCCTGGGATAAACCCCACTTGATCATGGTGTATGATCCTTTTAATGTGCTGTTGGAGTCTGCTTGCTAGTATTTTGTTAAGTATTTTTGCATCTATGTTCATCAGTGATGTTGTTGGCCCATACTTTAATTGGGTTGTGTGTTTTCTTATTGTTGAGTTTTAAGAGTTCTTTGGGTATTTTGGATAATAGTCCTTGATCAGATGTATCTTTCGCAAATGTTTTCTTCCAATCTGTGGCTTATCTTTTCATTCTCTTGACAGTGTCTTTTGCATGGCAGACATTTTAAATTTTCAACGATTCCAGCTTATCAATTTATTCTTTCATGGATTATGCTTTTGGTGTCATATTTAAAAAGTCATCATTAAATCCCAGGTTATCTAGATTTTCTACTGTGTTATCTTCTAGGACGTTTGTTGTTTGTTTGTTTTTGTCTTTTAAAATATTTATTTACTTACTTATTTGGCTGTGTCAGGTCTTAGTTGAGGCACGAGGAATCTTCATTGCAGAGTGCAGGATCTTTGTTGCAGTATGAGTGATCTAGTTTCCTGACCAGGGATCGAACCCTGGCCCCCTGCACTGGGAGAGTGGAATCTTAGATACTGGACCACCAGGGAAGTCCCTTAGGAGTTTTATAATTGTGTTTTACATTTAGGTCTGCAATCCATTTTTTAATTTTTTTTTTGGCCATGCTGCGTGGCTTGCAAGATCTCAATTCCCTGACCAGGGATTGAATCCGCATCCTCAGCAGTGAAAGCACAGAGTCCTAACCACTGGACTGCCAGGGAAGTCCCTGCAATCCATTTTGAGTTAATTTTTGTAAAGGGTGTAAGTCCTGTGTCTAGACTTTTTTTTTTCGCATGTGGATGTCCAGTTGTTTCAGTACCATTTGTTGAAAGGCTATCTTGGCTCCATTGTGTTGCTTTTGCACCTTTGTCAAAGATCAGCTGAGTATATTTATGTAGGTCTATATCTGGGCTCTCTATTCTGTTCCATTGATCTATTTGTCTATATTTTCACCAATACCACACTCTTAAATTCTGTAGCTTTATAGTAAGTCTTGAAGTCAGGTTGTGTCAGCCCTCCAGCTTTGCTTTTCTCCTCCAATATTGTATTGGCTATTCTAGGTCTTTTGCCTCGCCTCAAACTTTAGAATCAGTTTGTTGATATTGACAAAATAACTTCCTGGGATTTTTATTGAGATTGCATTGAAACTTTAGATCAAATTGGGAAGAACTGACATCTATGACAATAATGGGTCATCCTATCTATGAACAAGGAATCTCTCTCCATTTATTTAGTTCTATGATTTCTTTCAGAGTTTTGTAATTTTCTTCATGTAGATCTTTTACATATTTTGTTGGATTTATACCTAGGTATTTCATTTTTGGAGTGCTAATGTAAATGGTATTGTTAATTTCAAGTTCCACAGGTTCATTGCTAGTAGATAGGAAAGCAATTGGCTATTGTATATTAATCTTGCATTCTGCAACCTTGCTATAATAGCTTAATAATTTCAGGATTTTTTGGTTGATACTTTCAGATTTTCTATATAGATGATCATATCATCTGCAAAGAAAGGCAGTTTTATTTCTTCCTTCCCAGTCTATATACTTTATATATCCTTTCCCTATATTTTTGCATTAGCTAGGACTGCCAGTATTATGCTGAAAAGGAGTAGTGAAGAGATGTTCTTGTCTTGTATCTGATCTCAGGGGAAAGCTTCTAGTTTCTCACAATCAAGTATGACATAAACTAGATTTTTGTAGATTATCAGTTTGGGGAAGTTCCCCTCTATTCCTCAGGGTTTACTGAGAGTTTTTGTCATGAATGCATGTAAGGTTTTTGTCAAATGCTTTTTCTGCATCTATTGATATGATCTTGTGATTTTTCTTCTTTAGCCAGTTGATATAATAAATTATATTAATTTTCAAACGTTGAACCAATCTTGCATAGTTGAGATAAACCCGCTTGGTCATGGTGCACAGTTCTTTTTATACATTATTGGATTTGATTTGCTAATATTTTGTGAAGGTTTTTTGCATCTATATTGATAAAAGATACTGGTCTGTAATTTTCATTTCTTGTAGTGTCTTTGTCTGGTTTTCATAGTAGGGTAATTCTGGCCTCCTAGAATTAGTTAGGGGATTATTCCCTCTGCTTCTATCTTCTGAAGGAGAGTGTAGAAAATTGGTATAATGTATTCTTTAAATGTTTTGTAGAATTCATCAGTGAACCCACTGGGCCTAGTAATTTCTGTGTTGGAAGGTTATTAATTATTGACTCAATTTCTTTAACAGATATAGGTCTGTTCAGATTGTCTATTCCTTCATGGGTGAGTTTTGGCAGACTGTGTCTTTCAAGGAACTGGTCCATTTCATCTAGGTTATCAAATTTATGGGCATAGAGTTGTTTATATTCCTTTACTATCCTTTTAAAGTCCATGGGATCTGTAGAGATGTCTCATCCCTCATTTCTGCTATTAGCAATTTGTGTCCTTTCTCTTTCTTTCTTAGTTAGCCTGGCTACAGGCTTGTCAATTTTACTTATCTTTTCGAAGAACTAGCTTTTGGTTTTGTTGATTCTCTCTGGTTTCCTGTTCCAGCTTCATTGGTTTCTGCTCGAGTTTTTATCATTTCTTTTCTTCTGCTTTCTTTGATTTGCTCTTCTTTCTCTAGTTTCCTCAGGCAGAAGCCTATTGATTCTGGATATTTCTTCTTTTCTGATATATGCATTCAGTGCTATAAATTCCCCTGTAAGCACTGCCTTTATTGAACCCCACACATTTTGATAAGCTGCATTTTCATTTAGTTCAAAATACTTAAAATTTTCTCTTGAGATTTCTTTTTTGACTCATGTGTTATTTAGAAGTGTGTTTCAATCTCCAAGTATTTAAGGATTTTTCTAGCTGTCTTTCTGATTTTGATCTAGAGTTTAATTCCATTGTGATCTGAAAGCAGACACTGTATGACTTCTATTTTTTGCCATATCTTTTGTCTTTGAAATAAAGTCTGCTCCATGTTGGCTGTTAGTGAGACTGGAAACGCCAGGGTTTGAGGGGAGTGCTAGCTCATCTCTTTATTTTTTCAATTAGCTGTGTGATCTTAGAAAAGTCACTTGATATCTCTGGACTCATTTATTCATTGGCAAAATGAAGGGGTTGTAAATTACTGCTTAAGTGTCTTCTGCCTCCATATTATGTTCAAGTGGAAAAGAGAGAGGCCAGAAAGGAATCAAGTACACATGGGAATTATCACATGATGAAAATAGCATCACACATAGCTAGAGAGACAGATTACTTAATAACTGGACAAAGTATATGAGCATCCTGTTCACAGAAAACAGTGCATAAATAGATTTTCATCAAACTAAAAGAGGCTCAACCCCAGGCATAAAAGAAATACAAAATAAAGCTACCAAGTGAGTTTCTTCAAAAGTCAAACATACACCTGTCATTTGACCCAGCCACTCCATTCTGAGATATTTAACCAAGAGTAAAGAAAGCACATGTCCATGCAAAGACTTGGACACAAATATTCATAACAGCTTTGTTTGTAAAGCTCAAAACTGGAAACAGGGCTTCCCTGGTGGCACAGTGGTTGAGAGTCCGCCTGCCGATGCAGGGGACACAGGTTCGTGCCCTGGTCCGGGAAGATTCCACATGCCACAGAGCGGCTAGCCCCGTGAGCCATGGCCGTTGAGCGTGCACGTCCGGAGCCTGTGCTCCGCAACGGGAGAGGCCACAACAGTGAGAGGCCCGCGTACTGGGAAAAAAACAAAAACAAAAACTGGAAACAACCCGAATGTCCATCAACAGGTGAATGGATAAACGTATTTAGTACAGCCATACAATGAAACACTATTCAGCCATAAAGAGAAACAAACTTTTTTTTTTGGCCATGCGACATGTGGGATCTTAGCTCCCTGACCAGGGATCAAACCCACGCCTCCTGCAGAGGAAGCATGGTGTCCTAATCACTGGACTACCAGAGAAGTCCTGAGAAACAAACTATTGGTACATAAAATAACATAGATGAACCTCAAAATAATTATTCTGAGGGGCTTCCCTGGTGGTGCAGCGGTTAAGAATCTGCCTGCCAATGCAGGGGACACGCATTTGTTCCTTGGTCCGGGAAGATCCCACATGCCGCAGAGCAACTAAGCCTGTGAGCCACAACTACCGAGCCTGTGCACTAAAGCCTGTGAGCCACAACTAGTGAGCCCACGTGCCACAACTACTGAAGCCCACGAGCCTAGAGCCCGTGCTCCACAAGAAGAGAAGCCACCGCAATGAGAAACCTGCACACCACAACGAAGAGTAGCCCCCCCGCTCATCACAACTAGAGAAAGCCAGCACACAGCTGCGAAGACCCAACACAGCCAAAAATAAATAAATAAATAAATTTATTTTAAAGAAAAAAATTATTATTCTGAAAGAAGCCAGGGCAGGGGCAGGGAGTACATGCTGTATGTCTCCATTTATATAAAATTCTTGTCTTTTGAAGTCTTTTTTTTAATACTTATTTATTTGGCTGTGACGGGTCTTAGCTGCGGCATGTGGGATCTAGTTCCCTGACCAAGGACTGAACCCAGGTCCCCCTGCATTGAGAGCGTGGAGTCTTAGCCATTGGACCATCGGGGAATGGGGGTCCCTATATAAAATTCTAGAAACTGAAAATTTGGAAAGCAGATCACTAGTTGCATGGAATGGGGAATTTACATAACAAAGAATGCGGAAGCTTTTGCGGGTCATGAGTATTTTCCCTACCTTGATTGTGATCATGGTTTTACCAGTATAAACCTGTCAAAATGTATCACATTGTATTCTTTAAATATGTGTGGTTTGCTGTATGTCAATTATATCTCAATAAACTCTTTAAAATCTACCATGTGATATCCTGTTCATCCACCAGATAAAGATAAAGCACTGTGACAAATGGTCTTCTGGCTGCACTGTGGGGAAACAAGCATCCCATGCACTACATCAGGGCAGAAATCAGCGCAAACTTTGAGGAGGAAATTTAGCAGCTGCTAAAATTTAAATGCACTTACTTTGGACCCACTTTTAGAAAACTTTTTTTTTAGGAATTTACCTAGTTTTTTTACTATTGCTATAACACATATTACCACCACTCGAATGGCTTAAAACACCCGTTTATGATCTCAAAGTCCTGGAGGTCAGAAGTCCAGGTGCAGCAATAGCTCAGCTGCTTCAAACCTCACAGGCTGAGATCAAGCCGTTACTTGTCCCTGGTGGATCCTTCCTTCCAGGGAATTTTACACGTTGACAAGCAAACCCTTGTATTTTCTCTCTTCCTTCTGTCTTGTCTTTTAACATATAATGGTGCACTAAAATATGCAACACTGTGCCTGTTTTTTCTTTAATAAAAGATCACAGATCTGACTTGTTCTTTTCTGCAGCTGCGTACTACTCCACCGTGTGCTTCCATGTGCCATTTATGTAATCCGCCAAGGACTGTGTTCCTTTCTGGAGGCTCTAGGGATTGTCGATGAAAAATTAATCAGTTGATCTAAGAAAGAAATGGACAATTTTATTCAAGCCAAATTTGAGGATTATAACCCAGGAAGAGCATCTCAGAAAGTTCTGAAAATTGTTCTGCCTGTTAGAAGTCAAGGCACGGTTATATATTTTTTTTGACAGAGGGCTGTACATCAAATGACATATTATTGACAGATTATAATCCAAATCTAAGCATCATTGTGGGTCATGTGACCCCTTACAAGATCTCGCAGGAATGTTATCTTTTAAGGAGTTGTCTTGGTGATGCTGGGAGCATGTTGCTCTTTATGGTTGAGCAGGTATTCCTGCCGATGGGGGAGGTTTGGTTGAAACACAATGCAGATACACGACGCACTGCAGGGAGAGAGGAAGCCAAAGGACAGAGAAGAATATTTATGCTTGAATTTTCTGGTCTTGCCATAAAATATGAATTTTATTTCACTGGATGAATCTGCTTCCAATCTCATTCAGGTTGTTGACAGAACCCGGTTCCTTGTGATTGTGGGACTAAGGTCTCTGTTTCTAGCTGGGAGCCTGGCTTTGCTCCCAGAGGTTGCCCACATTCCTTCTCAGGCCTTTCTCGTGGCCCCTCACATGCTTTGAATATTTCCTTCCATTACATCCTTCTGCTTCCAGCCAGAGAAAGTTCTCTGCTTTTAAGGGCTCATGTGATAGATTGGGAGTATTCGTTTCCTATGGCTGCTGTGATAATAAATTACAAGAAACCTAGTGACTTACAACCACACACATTTATTCTCTTACTGTACTGGAGGTCAGACGTCTGACAAGGGTCTCACTGGACTAAAAAAGACAAGGTGTTGGCCGGGCTGATACCTTCTGGAGGCTCTGAGTGGAGAGAAGCCACTTCCTTGTCTTTACCAGCTTCTGGAGGCTTCCTACACTCCTTGGCTTATGGCCCTTTCCTCCATCTTCAAGTGCATCACTCCAATCTCTGCTTCAGTTCTGGCACACCTGCTCCTCTGATTCTGACTTCTCCTGCCTCCCTCTTTTAAGGACCACTGTGATGACAGTGGGTCCACCTGGATAAGCCAGGAGACTCCCCCATCTCAAGGTTTTCACCTTAATCACATGTGCAAAGTCCCTTTGCTATATAAGGTAACATTCACAAGTTGGGGAGATCAGAATGTGAATGTATTTGGGGGCCATTATTCAGTTTACCACATTGAAACCACCCAGATAATCCAGGAGAAGTTCCCTGTGTTAAGGTCTATAAACTTAATCCCACCTGCAAAGTCCTTCTGGCCTTGGGCCATGACATATTCGCAGGCTCCAGAGACTCGTGCGTGGATATCTTCAGGGGCCACCTCCCCACCACATTATCCTACAACTGTACTTGCTTGTGGGGAAAACAGGAAACCTGTTACCCGAAAACTGGGTTCGCCTCTTGGTGGGCATCAGGCCAAGAGACACAACCAAGCCAAAGAGCAGGAGAAGGATTTATGACTTTATCAAGTGAGGAGAACACCAGGGATCTTTCTCAAAGCAGTGCCTCCCGAAGAGCAAGATCGGAGAAGTTTTAAACTGAGGGTACCTGCATATTCATGAAGGGGCTTCAGCAGAGGAAAATTCAACATAGAATTCCTCGACAAGAGTCCAAGCTTTAGCTGATTGAAATCAGGAGGGTCAACATCAGTCCATCCACCACCTGGGTGGGGGCCTTAGTTCCTACAGAAATCAAAGACTATCAGAATGTTACCTACCTCCCTTGAGGAAGAACTAGGATTCAGTTTTATTGCTGAACTATCGTTTCTTGACTACTTTTGCTTTGTTCCTGCACTTCTTCACTTCCCTTAAGATGATTAATTACTGAGACCTGTTCAAGGGCAAGTCTTGTGGTCAGGCTTAGATCACAAAATGGCTTAGGCCAAAAATGGCTCCTTTTATGTCAAGACAGCCACGCCTGGTGCTTTCTCCGGGGACCCACTATCCTATCTGCTTACAAATCCACAAGATCTTTCACAGCGTTATTGCCTGTGATAGCCAAAGACTGGAGACCATCGCCATGTCCTTCGTACGAGGTCGGGTGAATTACACAAAGGACATGTATAGCCACACAGTGGAGTTGTATGTACTATAGACAAAAAATGGGCCAGATCTGTAATATTTTGTTAAAGCAAAGAAAAAGCAGGATTCAGGGTGTTGCATGTTATCTGCCACCATTGTATGTTAAAAGATAGAAGAGAGAAA
This sequence comes from Stenella coeruleoalba, assembly GCF_951394435.1. Classification (NCBI taxonomy): domain Eukaryota; kingdom Metazoa; phylum Chordata; class Mammalia; order Artiodactyla; family Delphinidae; genus Stenella; species Stenella coeruleoalba. Next base: position 58,575,890 of record NC_137161.1, read on the forward strand.
ATACCCTTGTTAATGTATAGAACTCTCTGGAAGTGAAACAGGAGGGAAGGGGGCAGGGCACAACCTTTGAAAGAATGACAGCCCGAGGACATGACATAAACTGATTAGAACCAAATGGGTCCAAGATGGCGGACGAGTAGACTTCCACTAGACCTGGAGCCTCAGTGTACGCTCACTGTAACACATCAGCAAGCGAAATGACACACCCACAGATGCCATGACAGTTCCAAGGCCGGCCACAAAGATCAAAAGTGGGCACTGGCCCAATTTCTGGAAATCCTTGCCCCTTCCACTAATACTCCTCCCACACATTAGCCTATAAAATTTCCCACCCCTATAAAAACTGACAACCCCATACCCTGGGGCCAGTCTCACCTTCTGAGATGGACCACACTCTGTCTGTGGAGTGTGTTTCTCTCTAAATAAATCCACTTCTTACCTACCACTTTGTCTCTCACTGAATTCTTTCTGCCATGAGACATCAAGAACCTGAGCTTCATTAAGTCCTGAAACCAGGTGAGTGATCTCAGTTGGAAGACCGTGGGTTTTGGCCGGGTTCGAGTCCCAGCATGTGGGTTCAAGTCCCACTGTGAGTTGCACGGTTTCAGAAGGACCCACCAGGAACTGGTAACAGTGGTTTTGTCTGGGGTAAAAAACAGGATGAGGGGCCAGAGGTGTAAGGGAGTCCATCTTCACTGTACTGATCTCAGAGAGGGAGAAGTGAGCCGTGTTGCTAAGCGAGATCTTAGTTCCCTGCCCAGGAATTGAACCTGCGTAGCCTGGATGAAAACCAGGAATCCTAGCCACCAGGCCAGCAAGGGCTAGAGGCCAGAAGCTATTCTTCCCTGGCTCTTGCCCCCAGTGAAAAATTTCATTTCTCATAGAGGCAAAAACTGTAAAAACAGGTACAAAGTTTATTATTAGAGACATAGCACAACAACTAGTGGGAGAGCACACAGAGAAACAAGTTTAGCTAAGGTAGAAGCAAGGCAGAGACGCACACCTAGAGAGAAAGGGCGTGGGCATCCTCCCTAATGAGGGGGAGCGCAGTAAGGAGGCGGTTAAGTCATTTATATAGGGCAGGAACTGACACAAAGGCATCTGGAAGAAGCAGGACTCATTATGGCCCCCAAGGAGCTTTCCTGCACACGTGTGGTGTCTCCCTTACCCCAAGGTGTTGGGGGGGGGGATATGTGATCGCTTGATCCTTTACTCAAACAGGGTTTTGCCCCTGTTCCTGCCATGACTGTTATATTAGGGCATCCACAAGAGACAAAGCCTGGCTGTTTACCCTGTTTCAGTGGTTACTTCCATTTTGGAGAGCAAACAGGAGGCTGATGGTAAATGCCTTACCGGGAGCCCACCTATCTCCTGTCTCAGGAAATGCAAACAGGAGGCTAGTTGTGAGTGTCCAGCCTGAAGCCCACTTTTCCTGCCCTATGAAATGTAAGGAGGCCAATTATAAATGCCTCGCCTGGAGTCCGTCTATCTCCTGCCTCAGTACCATTTGAATTTTGTTCTGGGGCATATGATGTTTATTCAAAAATAAATTGTTAGGACTTCCTTGGTGGCACAGTGGTTAAGAATCTGCCTGCCAATGCAGGGGACACAGGTTCAAGCCCTGATCCAGGAAAGATCCCACATGTCACGGAGCAACTAAGCCCATGCACCACAACTACTGAGCCTGCGCTCTAGAGGCCGTAAGCCACAACTACTGAGCCCACGTGCCACAACTACTGAAGCCCACACGCCTAGAGTCCATGCTCCACACCAAGAAGCCACCACAATGAGAAGCCCACACACCACAACGAAGAGTGGCCCCCGCTCGCCACAACTAGAGAAAGCCCACATGCAGCAACGAAGACCAAACGCAGCCAAAAAAGAAAGAAAATTTTAAAAATAAAATTTAAAAACTGTTTGTAAGTGAAAGGGCCAAGACGTCTGGATGCAATATTGGCAGCTCCCGAAGGATGAGGACACAGTGCTATCAGGGAAAAGAAATGTGAAAAGGTGTTTGGACGTTCTGCAGGTGAAAGTGGGGAGGCCCATAAAGGCCATGGATATGAAACACTTGAAAACCGACAGTATATCTTGTCAAGGGCGAAGCCCACCCCTCCCTCTAGTATTCCTCATCACAGGGTCAATTGTGATGAGAAAACAGCTGTTTTGAGTTGTTGCCTAATGCCCACTGAAAAAAAAATGCACAAACTAAAAGTTGCCAGTTATGTTTTATTGTGGGGACTTCACTAAGGGCTGTAGCCCAGGGCAGATAGCTCTGAGGAACTGTTTCAAAGAGGTAAGGGAAGAGCCAGGATATATAGGAGTTTTTGCTGAAGAAAACATGTAATCGAATATCAAAAGATTATTGCTAATCACCAAAAGCAGACATCTCAAATTAATGATTTTAGTGCTTTTCTATATATGGGAAGATGCAAGTCTGGGCTCACTGAAATTATTCCTTTGATATGCATCTTATCTAGGGCCAGTGTTGTAACAGGGAAGAAAAAATCTGACCCCATATTGGATCTGTTTCTTTTACTTTAACCTTTGTATTCTATTACTTTTGCTACAAGTTAATCATGAAAGGGATGTTGCCTATAAGCTTAAATTACAATGGCCCATCTCTGGGAACCCTGCTCCCTTGTAATGAGCCTTAAGCTATAACACCTTTGTTTATCTGGCAGTAAACCTCCTGACCAGGCCCACCTGTGAATGGCTGCAGGAAGAAAGAAATTAACAAGTCCCCTCCGGAGCCTGAACAGAACCAGAAATTGACCCTCTCCTTTTTTAGTATAAAAGAAGCCTGAATTCTAACTCAGGGCAGATGGCTTTTGGACACTAGTTCACCATCTTCTTGGTCTGCTGGCTTTCCGAATAAAGTAAAGTCGCTGTTCCTTGCCCCCCAAAACTCATCTGTTGATTTATTGGCCTGTCGTGTGTGGAGCTGATTTTCTCCATCCTGAATTCCCCTCGGGGGCAGCTACAGTGGCTGATAGCTTGGCAGCGGGCAACATTCTCTGTTTAATGGAATAGCAGGCAACATTTTTTTTGTCCACACCAAACTTTTTACAGTATGACAACCCTGCTCACACCAGGAGTCCAGCCTTGTAGGATCTGAGTTTAGGATTCCCCTCCCCTACGCCCACCAACCCTGCCAAGCTCCTGCTTTGTTTCTCCCAGGGTGCTTTGAAAAATAACCACTTAAGAGTTGAGCGTGAGAAAAGTGAGTGGCCTTTGCCCCAACCACAGGCCGTAAGTCATAGGTGCTCACGGTCTATCTCCCAACCCCTCTGACCTGGGATGGAAGACTGCCCTCCCCACAGCTGACTGCAATATCACCTCCCCCACTGTTTCTGTCAATAATACATTTGTGACTTTACTTCCTTGGTGTGAAAGTACTGAAACTGTCCCTTTAATCAAAACGACCCTGGGGTTTTCACTTCCCTAAAGTGGGAGCTACCTGAGGACCCAAGTGGGTGGCTTGTGCCAATTTCAGGCAGTCACAATCTGCATATTCTAAATTCAATACACCAGCTCCACGCCACCCCACCCGCAGACATCATTGCACAATCAAAGATCCAGCAGCCCTTCCAGCTGATGTCGGGAGCGCGCGGCTTCAGCTTGCAGAGACCTGGCGAAGCTGCCTGGCGTCAGAGCAGCCAACAAGCCCAAAATGAAAGGAGCTACACTACAGTGGGGAAAGTGCTGACTCCCTTTGTTCCACTTCCCCCAGGGAACTGGCACCCGTGGAGGATCGGGGGATCAGCCCAGACGTGTGGCTTTTCTCACTTATTGAGGGAGCCTCCCAAAAAGTCTATGGCAGTTTTGTGGACCCTGAGCTGGCGGGGGTGGGAAGAGGAGTGGAAGAGCATCTTCAAGGTTCCCCTCCTCCCCACCTATAGCACAGGGAGGCCTCAGCAGGGACACCTGAGCAGGGACACCTGAAGGAGACCACCGCCTGAGGCCTCAGATAAAAAGACCTAGGAATGCAGGTATGCAGAGCAGCGTTGGGGGGCTGGGCCCTCGTCTGCAACTCCCCTCAGAGGCTGCAATTCATTGGCTGTCACCAAACACGCCAGGGAGGGCAGCTGCCTTCCCCCTCCCCTGGCAGGGGTTGGGGGCTGCCAGGTACGGCCTTTGAAAGCACTTGGCCAGGCCTGAAAAAAATCACACTTAGGTTTCTCGAGGACCCTGAATCCTCAGCCCAGGGCCCGCTGAACAAGGCCATTCATCATTCTCACTTGGCCCAGGAATGAGGGCATCTGTACCTCGGGTTTGCCCAGCACAACCCTGCTTCACGTGTGTTGCCCGGTATAATCATACATAGCAGCCCCTTTCATCCTCCAAAGGTCCAACCTTGCTTTGCTACCATAATAAAAGATTTTCAAAGAACACGGAAGGAAACTAATAATCATTTTACGGACAAAGGGCGCACAGCTAATTCTTTCTTGAACAGCCACTACAATGAGTAGCCATTTTAGAACCATGAATTCCTTAGAAAAAGGTAGCTATCAACAGACAAACGGATAAACAAGATGGGATATACCCATACAACGGAAGACCATCTGACCGTCCAAAGGAACGAAGTACCAGTACATGCTACAACATGGATAAACCTCGGAAACATGCTAAGAGGAAAAAAGCCAGACGCAAAAAAAACACACACTATACGATTCCATTTATATGAAATGTCCAGAGTGGGAAACTCCAGAGGCAAAATAGATTAGCGGTTGCTTAGGACTCGCGGGTGGTGAGGTGGGGTAGATGGGTGGATGATAACTAAAAGGTATGGGGTGTCGTTTGGGGGTTGATGAAAGTGTTGTAAGAGGGGTTGTAGTGATAGTTGTAAAATTCTGTGAATATACTAAAAAACTACCGAATTGTACACTTTAAATGTGTGGATGGCATGGTATGTGAATTATAGCTCAATAAAGCTATTACCAAAACAAAAAACAAAAAAACACATAAGTTCTTACCTAGAAGCCCTTTTTCAGTGGCTGTTTACAGAGGAGATTCTACAGTGGAGTCTGAGCACGTCTCTGTATTTGGAGGCCTGCTTCTCCCAGAACCTTCTCCCCCGACGCCCGCTACTCACAGACCCACCAGCCACTGCGCCGGCGCCTCAGCTTTATATTAACCTGCTTCCAAGCTCCACCTCCTCCAAACAGACACACCTGCCCAATATTCCATTCACATCCGCTGCAAGGTAATAAGTGAGCTCACGTGAGGACTATAAATCATGCCCAAGCATTCATTTGCTCCTGCTTCCAAGGAATGGGCTCCATTAATCATGACCCAGGGAAGAAACCCTTCACCTTGGGTCAGTGAAGGTAAGAGAGTCACTGTAAACGTGGCATTCTCGGGCCAGCCAGGGAGGGAGGCGGCCCCCATGACCCCCCCTGTGAAAGGAATGCGGGGGCTTTCAAATGACTGCAGAGGTGGCTTCATCCCCATGGTAAGCCAGGCGTGCTGACACAAATGCTCACACCTGGCGGCAGACGGCAGGAAGGGGACCCAGGTGCCAGTTCTTGTGGTTTAGTCTCCCTGCTTGGCTCTTCTGATCCTGCTTATCAAAGCTGGACACTGCCCAGTCCTAACTGAGACTCTTGGATGCCAAGCCTGTGTCTTGATGGGTCTCCTGGCTCGCCCAGGAGTTTGCCTCTGATACCCCCAGAAAGCCAGCCCCTGGAACGTTCCAGCATGTTGAGGCATGTTCCAGAGCCTTCTCTCTGATCTGCCCATGTCCCAGCATAGACGTTTAGAGCTGGAAGGATCAGCCTGCCTCTTTTTAGAGAAGAGAGGACCTCAGCCCGGGAAGTTGAAATGATATGCGTTGGCCACACGGCAGGTTGCGCGCCCCAGGCTCAGTCAGGTTCTTAATGGAACTGCCTTCAGTTCTTTTTGCTTCTCAAATTCATCAAGCTCACACTGCATACTAACTCTCACCCAGCCAGCATCGTACCAGTTCCAAAGACAATAGTACTGATGTCCAACCCTCAAAGTCTACTCTTGCTTTTAAAATATTTATTTGTATGTTATGTTCTTATTATACTTGTTAATGGTTATGACCTCATTTAAAGGTCCAATTTACGCTGCATTCACAATTCACTCCACCCCCCATCTTACCAATTGTCACAGTAAATTATACAAACTGGCACTTTTTTTTTTTTTTTTTTTTTTTGCGATATACGGGCCTCTCCGGTTGCGGAGCACAGTCTCGGGACGCGGAGGCTCAGCGGCCATGGCTCACGGGCCCAGCCGCTCCACGGCATGTGGGATCTTCCCGGACCGGGGCACGAACCCGTGTCCCCTGCATCGGCAGGCGGACTCTCAACCACTGCGCCACCAGGGAAGCCCTGGCACTGTTTTTTAATTGAGGTGAAACTCATGTAACATAAAATTAACCGCTGTAAAGTGGACAATTCAGTGGCATTTAGTACATTTCACGACGTGGTGCAACCACCCCCTCTATCTCGTTCTGGAACATTCTCATCACTCCCAAAGGAGAACCCATGCCCATTAGGCAGTCACTGCCCATCTCCGCCCAACCCCGGCAACCACCAATCTGCTTTCTGTCTCTATGGAGTTATCTATTCTGGACATTTCATTTTAATGGAATCATAGACTACACTGCCTTTGTATCTGGCTTCTTTCATCTACACCCTGTTGTCAAGGTTCATCCACGTGGTAGCAGGGATCCGTGCTCCATTCCTGTTTATGGAAATGGGCATATTTTACATGTTAACCACATGCTTGGATAGTGAGGGACACCCCAACTCCCAAACACGGGAAATGTTGGCTTCAACCCATGTAGTTATCCCGGGGGTTCTCAGTGGGGCCATTTTGTCCCCCGGGAACATTGAGCAATGTCTGGAGAATTTCGGGTTGTGCTGAATGAGGCATGTGCTTGTGGTATCTGGTGAGTAGGGGCTAAGGATGCTGCTCGACATCCTACGATGCACAGGACAGCCCCCACCCAGGAAAAGACCTGGACCGAGGCGCCAATAGTGCCGAGGTCGGGGCCCCTCCCCCGGCCTGACTTCAGTTCCTTCTCTCTGGCTGATCTGGCCCCAGGCCATGTGGGACAGCATTTCTCAAACTCACCTGCTTTTAGGAACCACCTAGGTGCTTTTATATAAAAATGCATATTCCTGGGTCCCCTCCCAGGCCTTCTGAACCCAAATCTCCTGGCAAAAGGCCCAGAAATCTATGTTTAACAAGCCCAAGGTGTATTTTAGGACAAGAAGTCCTCACTGTGCTGTGAGTCGCCCGGTAGCCCTGTGTAACTCACACTGATTCTGTGTCTCGTTATTTTTATTTTTATTTTTTGGCCATACCACGCAGCACGTGGGATCTTAGTTCCCAGACCGGTGCCCCCCGCAGTAGAAGCACTGAGTCTTAACCACTGGACCGCCAGGGAAGTCCTTCTTCATTATTTTATCTGTAAAACGGCAAAGATGTTTTTCTTTTCCATCTGGAAGAGTTCTTGGCAGGATTCGTGAAGACAATAGGAGATGAAATTCTTATTTAAATTCCCCAAGAGCAAGGGGGCTGTCTCCTTACACATTACACACCCAATAAACATTTATTGAAAGAAGGGAGGCACGATTGAGTCTATCACGTCAATGGTAGACCAGGGCCTGCAACCTGGAGCCATGTGAGGACTTCCCTGGGCCCCTCCCTCCTTAAAAATATATTCAAAAGTGTATTTTAAGGCTGCGTTGATACAAAGAGGAATATAATCCAGGTTGGATTCATTATTATATATTCATTATTATTTTATTCAGGCTTTTCCCTCCTCATTAAAAAAATTAAAAATCAAGCATTTCCCTGGGTCCCTAAAAATATCAGGGGCCCCAGGTGCCCAGTGGGGAAATCAGCCCCAGGCTTTGTTGCAGCCTGGGAGATTCTGATCCAGTTGGTCTGGGGTGTGGCCAGATCGGCAGTTTTATAAATGCTCCCCCAGCCCAGGCTGAATGCGGGCCAGGCCTGGCCCTGCTGTGGAGGTTTCAATAAGTCTTTCCAAACCGGAGTCACCCCTTACCATGGGGAGTGATGACAAGGTCGGGGAGGCCAGGGTGTCCACACACACACAGTATTCCAAGCAGCTTACATGTAGGGAGTGGAAGAAGAACGATCATTCTCACCCCTTAGTCCCTGAGATCAGCTAGGTGACAGCCAGTCCCCCGCTGGGGTGGTTGGCCTGAGGTCCCTGGAGGCCTCCCAAGCTGAGGGACTGAAGCCGCCTTCAGGGAGTGCTGGAGGGAAACGCAGCTCCAAGTAGCTCTGTCGCTTCTCTTTCTCCTGCAAATACCCAGGGACACACACACACACACACACACACAGTGGCTACAGAGACACACATCACAGACACCTAGAACCATCCCTCAGCAAACATCCACAGACACACCCAGACACACACACAAGTCCAGACCCCCGTGTACCCTCACAGAGGCTGTGCACCAACACACACACACACACACACACGTATGCTCACACACGAGATCTGGTCATTGATGAAGGCCTGAGCTAATCTAAGACTTTGGGACAGGGACTTTCCTGGGGTCCATGGTTAAGACTCTGCACTTGCAGTGCAGGGAGCTCGGTTTCGATCCCTGGTCGGGGAACTAAGATCCCACATGCCGCACGACGGGGCCCCCTCCCCAAAATTAATTAATTAAAAAAATAAGACTTTAGGACAGAGGGCAGGAAGAAGATAAAGTGAGGAGGAAGATACCTAGTTAGAAAAACAACAAGGTAGGGAAAGGTAAACCAATACAACCACAACTTACGTGTGAATTTTAAAAAGTAAACAAAAGAATATAACAAAACAGAAACAGACTCACGGACGTAGAGAACAAACTAGTGGTTACCAGTGGGGAGAGGGAAGTGGGGAGGGACGAGATAGGGGTAGGGGATCAAGGGGTACCAGCTACTAAGCATAAAATAAATAAGCTACAAGGATATACAGGACAGCACAGGGAATGTAGCCAACATTTTATAATAACATTAGATGGAGTATAATCTATTGAATCACTACGTTGTTCACCTGAAACTAACTGTAAATCAACTATATATACTTCAACTAAAAAAAAAAAAAAAAAGACAGGCCCTCAGCGAAACTAGGGAAAGAATCCCTAAATCACATCATCACAGGCAGCAGTGATCAGATTCAGCTGATGAAGCCGATGAACTCAGAGCCTCCACCCGCCACCCCTCCCCCACACCCTCCCCCACAGCTGCTGGGAGCTCCTTGTTGTGCTAAGAGTTTCAAGTTCAAGCATGTGCAGAAAGGGGAGACCTCAACCCACCACCTCCGCATCAGGCTTATGATAAGCTTTTTTTTTTCTACTACTTTAATTTCAGACATGAACAAGAAATGCAAATTATGGCTTAGAAAACAACCCTAAAGAGCTATGAGCATTTTTTTACCATATGCTGCCTTCCCAGTTCTCTCTGCTGGGACAGGCCCCAGCCCTAGAACAAAGCAAAAAAAACAATCTCCACTGAAAGAAAAAGTGATTGTCAAATGTTTCCCTTTCCCTTTCTCCACAGTGTCCTTGCTAGGGATGCTCAGATGAGCTCAGGTTGGAGAGGGGATCACCAGCAGACGCCTGGGAAAACCCTGTGGCCCGCCAGGCAGATGGAACAATTTCTACTGACCACACCCACCTGGAATCCACCCACTTACTTGAAGTCAGCCTTGCCCTTCCTGCTTATCAACAGGAAATCTGGGGACAAGAGCTAGAGTAAAGGATTAGGTTTCACTCTTCCAAAGAAAATGGAAGGCATCCAGGGATTCCCCCCAGAGAGGGAGACAGAACAAATGAAATCACATAAAGACACAGAACAGAAATGAACTTTCCTAACACAGTTTTCAGACTCATCAGGTAGTGAAACCTAAAGGCCGCCCCCTAAGCAGGTGAAAACATCAGAATGACTTGATAATTTGAAAGGATGAGGTGCCCCTCCCCCAAAATACAATCACTACAAAAGTATCTGGCTACCCTGCTTGCACACTCCCCCTGTAGCTGATATACTGAGCTTGCAGCATTCATTTTGCCACAGTCCCCACCACTCCCTATCACACACACTAGTCCTGCTTCACTCACAAATGTCACCTGCTGACCCTTTAGGCAGCTGGTTTTGTCATTTCGCCTTGTTGAGGCTCCTGAAAGATCCTCTGATCCAGCCTAGAAAATTGAGGCCCAGGGGCTGGAGAGGAGAAGGGGTCACACTTCAAGTGGGGTCACACGACTACAGAGGAGGCAGATTTGGGGTGGGGACCAGGTTGCTTGACTCCTGTCCGGTTGACTTCCTATGACCCCAGGCTTCTTCCCGTGTGAATTGTTCAGAATTTATTATCGTGCCTGACACCAAAAGTGACTCTCTGACCTTGCTGTCAGCCTACTCCCAAACAGGTGTGCATTAAAACACGGGGCAAAAACAAAAAATAAAACAATGAGGGGCATAGGGTCTGAGACATAAAGGCTGGAGCCGTTGGGGGCCAGGACGCTTATTAATTTGAACGCTATTGTATTCTCTTTCCCAATTCCGCTTCACTAATTCAGCAAAACCAAGTCCAGGAAAAGTATAGCAAAACCTCAACAGCAATGCTCTAGGAATGCGAACTTCCTGGGGATTTTTCACTTTCTGGTTAACAAGGGTGATCTGGAGGTCCTTTTTTTGTTTTTAAACTTTAGAATCGCAGGATGTTTCTTGAGTGAATGGATGAAGGAATAGGTGGAGCTCGCGAGGGACTCAGAAGGTGATACTTTCAACCCCCCATTTTTTCAGAAGAGAAGGCCCAGAGAGGCACAGTGACTTGCTCACAGTCACACAGCAAGTTAGAGGTGGAGCCGGTACCCTGTTCTCTTCAGAACTTCCAGACCTGTTGCAGGAAACCCTCAGCCCACTTTCTTCCCCTGGTTAAGGAGAGCTGAGGGGTCAGACTGAGCCTGTCTTTGCTCTCGATGACTTTGAAGGGCCGAGAGTTGTACCATCTGGTCTGGGAATGAAGGTGGCTATGGATTAGGACACACAGGCCTGGCACCGAGCACCTGTGCTGGGCACTGTGGCTCCAGCAGGGATTCCGCCTGACCGAGTCCTGCCTTCACAGAACTCACAGCCACAGCTGTCTGTCAAACAACCCAGGGAAAACAGTTCTGTTTCACTGAGGAGTCAAATGAGATTTTTAAAAATGGGCTTCAAATGTACACTCATCTCTTGAAAAGGTGAATTTGCAAGGTCTTCTTTTACTCAACAGCTGGTTCAGAAGGGGCACCAGGGTCTGAATTCCCTGAAGCTGAGCTCCGCCTGCTCCACGGGGACCCCTCCACCCTCCTCTCTGCCTGAGCAGCAACCCCAGGCCCTGCTGCAACCCGGGCTTCTGCCCCAGGTCTATTCGCTGAACCACATCGTGTCCCCTCACCGCTGAAATCCACTAGCGGCTTCCGAAATCTTTCCCAGCTTCACTGACATGTAAGCAACGAATTGCAAACTGCACATATTTAAGAAGTACGGTATGATCAGTTTTAACATATGTGTCCAACCAACAAGCCACAGCCACTAATCAAGATAGTGAATGAATCCATCACCCTCAAAAGTTTCCTCACCCCCTTGGTCATCCCTCCCTCAACCAGGCACACACTGATTAGTTCGTGGTTTCTAGAATTTCATATAAATGGAATCATACACCATGTGCCCCTTTTTTTGTCTTGCTTCTTACACTCAGCATATTTGTTCTGAGACTCGTCCATGTTGTCGCATGCATCAATAGTTGGTTCCTTTTTATTGTTGAGTAGTCCACTGTCTTTCCCATTGTGAGCTGAATAAAAGTCAGGCCTCTGACTGGTGTTCCACAAGCCTGCACCGTCTGCCCTCTGCTCCCCTCCACAGCCTCAGCTCCTCCTCATTTCTCCACTCACTATGTGCTGACCGTCCTCTATTTTTCTCAACACACCAAGTTCTGCCTGCCCCAGGGCCTTTGCACTCACTGTCCCCACTTCCTGGAATACTCTGTGTGTGTGTGGCTCCAGCTTGTCGTTCAGGTCTGAACCCAAATACCACCTCCTCCGTGAAGCCTGCCGTGACTACTCTACCTCACCTCCCATCTCTGTGACTGTCCCGTTACCTTGTTTTACATACTTCACAGAACTTATCACCACCTGAAATCCACAAGAGCAGGATGAATGAATGAATGAAACTATAAACAACCCATTTCTGTCATGATGTTTAGGTGTAGGTTAAAAACTCCAGTATGATCCCAATAAGACAAAGACGAAATTATCCATCAACTACAGAGTTTGAAGAAACCTCAGAACATCTAGTTAGATGTCCAGACTTGAGCCAAGTAGTGCATTTAATTCCCACTTCAGGAAGCAATAACTAAAGAGCAGAACCCTCCTCAGACTCAAACCCAGCTCTAGGGCTTTGTTCACTCCTACTGCCTGCCATCTTATACTCAAAAGGCCTAGCTTCATCCCACTGAGATGATCCCAGAAATTAGACCCTTTTGCCCCCAGGATCTGTTTCCTGGGACACCCCCCCCACCTCCACATTCTCCCTCAGTTGTGGGTTTGATGATGCCCACCTCATGGCCCACACAAGGGTCAGTCAACCTGGAACATGGGTTCTATTTATCATGTCATTTTATGGAAGTGGAAAGTGAGGCCCAGAGGGGTTAAGAATCCCACCCATAGTCACACAGTGAATACATGGCTGAGGCAGGATATAAGACCAGGTGTGTGACCTTAGGGTCTGAACCGCTGACCCCCGCCTCCCAAATAAGAGAAGAGCTATTGTTTAGAGTGGACCTAGAGTTCAAGAGGGATCTTGTAAGGCCATTGGCCAATCACCCCCTGCAGAGTAGTCTAAAGGAACAGACGACCCCATAGCCTTACTCTCCAAGCAGCTGACCTGGGGGGACAGCATTTCTCTGTTCTCTGCTAACAAATAGCAGTAATAATAATAATAATTGGAGATAACATCTTCAATGCTTGCGAGATGCCTTACAAACACGCTCTCGGAACGGAACTCGTTCATGTGTAGGGGACTTACTGTACGCTGTTTTCCTGCACTTTTCCCTCCTGGTTTGTAACAGGTTGGAAATGTTTTCTTATTTGGTGTCTCTCTCTCCCCTTCTACCATCAATTCCATGAGGGAGAGGACAGTGTTTCCCACTTTACTGTTGTATCCCAAGCTGGGCATACAGGTAAACAAAGGACAAACAGTTGAACACCCCTCCACTCAGAGGGGCCGAGATGCACCATCCACCCCTCCTCATTTTTCAGGCTCAGTGGGACCCCCAGAGGATTGAATGGGGTTCAGATCAGCTGAGGAGTGTGGGCAGGACGGCGGGGGGAGCAGGTCTTCCCGCTCCAAATCCAGCTCTGTTGCCACCAGGCTGTTCCAAACAGCTCTCACTGCAGAAGAGGGCAGAATTCTCCAGGGCAGGGCAGTTCCAAATGGTAGCCTGTGCCAGATGTGGCTTTACAATAGGACACATTTCTTTGAGAAGCCATCGGGCAGCTCCTGAAAGAGTTAAACTGAATTACCATGTGACCCAGCGATTCCACTTGTACGTATATACCCAAGAGAACTGTAAACATACTCTCACATAATAACCGGTAAACAAATGTTCACAGCAGCCTTATTCACAATCACCAAAAGGTGGAAATGACTCAAATAGGCCATCCATAGATAAAGGGATAAACAAAATGTGGCATGTCCATACAATGGAATATTATTCAGCCACTAAAAGGAATGAAGCCCTGACACATGCTGCACTGTGGAGGAACTTCAAAAACATGATGCTCAGTGAAACAAGCCCGACACAAAATGTCACATATTATGATTACGTGTATATGAAATGTCCAGAATAGATAAATCCAAAGAAACAGAAGCAAATTGGTGGCTGCCAGGTGCTGGGGGAGGAGGAATGACTAGTGGCTGCTTAATGGGTGTGGAGTTTTATGCTGGACTGATGGAAATGTTTTGGAACTCGATACAAGTGATGGCTGCACAACCCTGTGAATCCACCAGATGTCACTGAATTATACACTTTAATGTTACATGATGGAGGTTGAGATTGACATATACACACTACTGTATATAAAATAGATGATCAACAAGAACCTACTGTATAGCATAGGGAACTCTACTCAATATTCTGTAATAACCTATATAGGAAAAGAATCTGAAAAAAAATAGATGTATGTATATGTATAACTGAATCACTTTCCTATACAAGTGAAACTAACACAACATTGTAAATCAACTATACTCCAATATAAAATAAAAATTAAAAAAAATAACGTTACATGAATTTTAGCTTAAAACAAAGAATAAAGAAGACACCAGAAATGTTGGCAGTGTAGTTCTAGGCCCAGTGCTCACTTTTCCCGGGCAGGGCTGTGTCTGGTATCCAAGCTATACAATGCCTTGAATACAGCAGGAGTCAATCAGTGGTACATGAAAACCACAGATGTGCCAGACCAGAGGTTCCCAGATGTCGCCCTTGGCACTCACTTTGCACTGTGAACCCCCTGTAACAGAGCAATCTTCCCAGGACATACCCTCATGTCCTCTGCCTGCCTCTTGTATATAGAAAAACTTTGGCCAAGGAATACATTTAATCAGAGAAGCGAGAAAATACAGAAGCAAAGGAAAATAATCAAACAAGACAAAATATTGGGTTGGCCAAAAAGTTCGTTTGGGTTTTTCCATGATGTCTTATGGAAAAACCCAAACGAACTTTTTGGCCAACGCAATAATAATAGTTTAGCCATTAAATGAAGTCAAGGACCTTTAGTTTCTCCTCAACGGCTATCAATAATATTCCGAGCCATATCCTTTGAGCTGTTTTGCAGATACTAAATAAAACCCCCACCAGGTGGGTTAACTACATGATGACCAGACTGCAGCCGTCACATAAGCTGCTCCATCTTACACAATCCTGAGAACTGGCCTCATAACAAACCGACCCTGGAATTAAAGATGAACTGTACCTAAAACAACCGTGATGACGCTGATCAGGCCACCGCACGACTAATTTCAAAGGGATTGTCGGAGCTGACTGTGCTGTTCTGCATGTAGCCCCCTCCCCCAACCCAGAAACACCCCCTTAAAAGCTCTTGCCCCCGATTGACAGTGGGGAGTTGGTTCTTTGGGTCATGAGTCCACCTTCTCCCCAGGATTACCAGATTCCTCAATAAAGCTATCTTTACTTTTACCCAACACGTGTCTCTCAGTATTGGATTCTTGAGCAACGAGCAGCCAAAGCTGAGCCCGGTAACACCCCCCCCCCAACACATATACAACTATATAAACACAGGTTTCACAAACAATACTGTGCTCTCTGATGACACTGATGTTGGACACACGAGCTACATTGATTTTGCCCATTTGGGAAACCAGGTACAACATCACTGAGACACTGCAGTACTAAGAACAGTATAGGCACTTACATGTATGGCACATCCAAAGGGATATTATCTGAATAGTAAAGAAATGAACTACCCAGCCATGAGAAGACATAGAGAACCTTAAATGCGTATTGCTAAGTGAAAGGAGCCAATCTGAAAAGGCTATGATTCCTGTATATATGTTTCCAACTCTGCATGATTCCAACTGTATGACATTCTGGGAAAGGCAAAACTATGGAGCCAGTCAGATCAGTGGCTAGGGGCTAGTGGGGAGGGAGGGATGAATAGGCAACACATAGATTTTTAGGGCAGTGAAATTATTCTGTATGATGCTATGATGGTGGATACATGTCATTATACATTTGCCCAAACACACAGAATGAGGCAGTCCAGTGGTTAGGACTCAGGGCTTTCACTGCTGTGGCCCCGGGTTCAATCTCTGATCGTGGAACTAAGATCCCAAAAGCTGAGAGGCATGGCCAAAAAAAAATAAATAAAAATAAAGAAACACACACACAGAGAAATGTACAACTCCAGGAGTGAACGCTAACGCCAACTATGGACTTTCGATGGTGATCAGACGTCAATGCAGGTTAATCAATTGTAACAAATGTAGGGGATGCTGATGATGGGGAGGCCGTGCATGTGTGGGGACAGGGGATGTATGAGAACTCTCTACCTTCTGCTCAATTTTGCTATGAACTTAAAACTGCTCTAAAAAATAATTTAAAAGGGGAAAAAAAAGGTATTTCAACGTGTGAACACTTTCCTAATACTGCAGAGAACAGTCACAAAACAGTTAAACGCACTAGACTGTATACTTGGCCATGAACTTTTTTTTTCCTTCTTTTTTTAAATCTTTCCAAGCCTCAGATTCTTGTTTCTTTAAAATTCTTAAGACCAAAAAAAAAAAAAAAAAAAAAAAAACCTCCGGGTTTCTCTCTTTCATCGCCCTTGCTGGATCTACTTTCAATTCACTGGTGTGCCCATGAAAAACAGACAACTCATTATAAACATCTGAGTCATAAATGCAGGAGATAACTTTAATAGGATCCAAAATGCAAATCAGAATTCTGTTAGTAAAATTCCAACGTCTACACTTACTCCTAAACAGAGATCTTTGAGCTCAAAATTCAGAGAAGGATTTTAATATCCCAAACACGAGAGGTTTGTTACTGGGGAGAAAACTGAGGCCAAATTGTGTGTGAGTATATGAAGCCACATTTATAAATAGTTCAGGGCCCAATAGAAGTGTTCTCGGTAGCAACTGGGAAGCCAGTTGTCCCAGAGAAAACATTTTCATGGGTAATGTTGTGGTCAGCCAGGAATCAGTCATGTGCTCAAAGTTGGCTTAAACAGATGCAAAAACTGAATTCTTTTTGATAACAAGACACAAGCCAACACTTGTATGTGTACAAGGCCTAGATGGACTAACAGTGTGTAAGATGCACAGCCATTTTGGGTTTGAAATTGGTAAATATTCTTCTTTGAGGTCCAAGTAGATATAAAATAAAGCTCTCGCATTAATTGAATGTGATTCAGTGTTTGCAACAAACTCCAAAGTCCCCAACAAACAGGGGAAGAACAAAAGAGCCTTTTAATTTGTAAAAATATATGAATAAGCCCGTATTTCAAAGAATAAAATAGAATATCTGACGAACACTTCATGCTCCAGGCATCTGATGTTATTTTTAAAGTTTCCCAGAATATATATATATATATATGTATGTTACGGTCCTCGAAATAGGGCTCTTGTTTTGAAGACTCTGCATATGTAATTGATAACAGCTTGAGACCATTTATATGCCACCATCTGAGCAAAACTGCTAAATATGCATGGCCTTCAATTTTGTCAAATGCAAGAAAAACACATGCTCAGGATCGGCTGAGGGGCAATTTCTTAAGACCAGAAGTTAGGGTTTAAATGACAAAGTCGCACCAAGGTGGCATGATTTTCCGGCACCTTCCAAAATGAAGCTTTATCACCAGGTAGGAAAAGAGGATGACATTCATATTCCCGGCGAGTTACAATGCCCTCCTTCTAGCATCTCGCATCTACCCGGATCAATTAACAAAGCATGTTTTGTTCGGAGCATGAATGAGGACGGCTTTCTTCTGCGCATTTTATTAAAATTTGAAAGCTATGGCTTGCTGCCACTGATGACGCCTATTGGGTTCCAACAGCCTAATGTTCAAATATGACTCGCTAGCTATCCACCCAACTCAACATCGGTCATCTTGACATCGGGGGATATTCAGCAAGTCTGTAGTTTTTTATCATGAAGGATTTTCTACCGTTATGGAACAAATAAAGGGTTCTTTGTACCAACGGCTGGAAACACAACATGAGACCTTTCTTCACACCGTAAGAATTGATGAATAGTTCACAGAGTGAACAAAAGACTTTATTTTTGAAAAGCAGATAACACCAAAGTACTATGTAGTATCCATAGTCATTGCAAAAATAATTACTGGAACTTCCGAAACATCAAACGAATAAGCTGAATCAATGGGTTATGACTATAATTTTGAACCAATATACAGATTTTCGATCAAGGCCTAGGCTTGATTTCTACATAATATTATTCACATGCATTCCCTGTGTCTATTTAGTATCAAAATGGGGACTCTTGAAAGTCGAGCCCGGCTTTGTCTTGATTTCAAAGATGACACAGCAGCGCACAGAGAACTCTGGCTTGCTGCTTCAGTCCTAGAAATCATGTCTTCAGATGTTATACAACAAATTGATTTCTGAAAAATAAAATCCAGACTTCAGATGCCTTTGAAACAGTCAGGTCCCCACACTTTTCAGCACCATGATACTCAGACGTGCTCAAACACGCTTTCCTTCGTCTTTCCACATATCCACCAGGAACCCAAAAGGGGACCCGCTTTAAGAGTTCCATTATGGAGGTCTTTAGGAACAACACTAAACCCAAGTAAAGGCAGTAGACGAAATTATCCCCGTTACTTTTTCTGTTAAGGAAAAAAAAAAAAAAAAAGTGAGAGTGCATTGGCAAATGGGAAAATGATACCAGTCATACGTATGGTTAGGGAAAACAGTTCTATAAATCCCTCCTTTCAAAATTATGTTCAAAGGTGTTTAAGACCAAAAGGAGGTCACAAAAACTGTTAATACAAACAATTCCTCTACCAAAAAAAAAGCTCTTTGTGGAAAGTGGCTGAGGATCTGGTCCAAAGAAGGCAGATCAGTGAAAAGATCCGGCCTTCTATTCCTAGCCTGCGTTTATGACCTCATGGCTATGCGTCTGATGGGTGTGAATAACCCCTCCCTGTACTTAAAAATGAATTAAGAAATTAAAGTGAATTTGTGTGCTATTTAAAGGCCTGCAGTTACAGAATCTGAGAGCCAAGCCCTTAGACTGTAAGGCAAGATTTTTGTCATCAGAAGTGGAAACAGATGGCTAGGACGGTAGGCACTAAAGGTTGGTTCAGCCGTTCTAGGGCCAGAACAGTTTAAAAACTAAGGCAATCTGGGGCTTCTCAGTTTGAGACCACCAAGAGAAAGGCCCACTGAGGCCAAAAAATCAGTGGCAAATCACCAGAAGATACTCAGGACAATGGTCACAGCTGGATGGGGTGACTTGGGGTCACAGACGGGGAGGCAGGAAACCCTTGAACCAGCACTCAAGGAGAATGTCTTTGCATGTCCTGTGCACGGCACCAAGCAGCAATTTCTGGGGTTTGGAGGTGTGTTATTTTTGCGATATTTTCCCCCCAAGAGAAGACACGAAGGTGGAGACCCTGGAGAGATGAGACCACCAAAATGGAGCCTTCACCAGGGGTGGGGCTGGGTGAGAGTCGGAAAGGCCTTCCTGCAGCACACGGCTCCCTTCAGGTCTGGCTGAGTCCTACAAACGCTTGTAGGTGCCCAGGAGAGCTTTGCAGTTGGGACAGTAGTGGTCCACATCCTGCAGGGCGTCCACACAGAAAGGGATGAAGCAGCAGCCCACGACGCACCTAGAACAAAAAAGACCACACGTGGAGAGCGTTACAGACTGTAGTCGTTTGGATGACAGCCGCCAACAAGATATGTCGGAGTCTTAATCCCCGGAACCTAGAAATGTGACCTTATTTGGAAAAAGGGTCTTTGCAGATGTAATTAAGGATCCCAAGATGGGATCTTCCTGGATTATGAGGGTGGGCTCCTTAAACTCCAAGACAGGGATCCTGATAAGAAGAGAAAAGGACACACAGAAATACAGAGAGGGACAAAGCCCACGTAAAGACAGAGGCAGAGACTGCAGTGATGCAACCACAGCCAAAGAACACCCGGACTACCAGAAGCTAGAAGAGACAAGGAAGGATTCTGCCCTTAGAGCTTTTGGAAGGAGCATGGCATCTTGATTTTGAACTTTCGGCTTCTAGAATGGTGAGAGAATAAATTCCTATTGTTTTAAGCCACCAGGTTTGTGGTAATTTGTTATGGCAGCCCTGGGGAACTAAGACCCCAGCCATTGCCAAGGCTGCTCCCACGGACAGACTGCTCTGCGTGTATTATCAAGTCTTGGGACACGTAGGCATCTTTCAAAGTGTTAGATTGGAATTGGTGAATTTCTTTTGTAAAGGGCCACAGAGTATGTATTTCAGGCTACATGGGTCTTGTTCTGTCACTGGAGCATGAAAGCAGCCACAGATAATCCGTAAATAAAGGGCGTGACCTGTTCCAATAGAACTTAAAATAGGCTGGATTTGGCCCCGGGGCTGTAGTTTGCTGACTCCTGTCTTGGACTGATCACTTTTCCATACAGACAGCCTGCTTCTCACAGCAACAATCATATAAATTTCCACAAATCACGTCTCTTAACCTACATAATCCATCATCAGCGCACGGAGGCAGGACCTCCATACAGCCTGAGGTGTAAGAAGAAATATATTTGGTCTTTGGTTCTCGGCACAGAGCTCCAAAACCCGTGGAACGTCCTGAGTGACAGGAGTGTCTTCTGTTACTCACAAAGAGCCCCTTTCAATCACACCTGAGTTTATGCTACTGAGGTGACTAGGGCGGGTCCCTAGACAGGCTTGGGATGGGCTGGTCACCAGAAAGACCAAGTGACTAGAGGGCTGGAACTTTCAACCTCGACTACAGACCTCTGGGGTGGAATGGGGGGGATGACGATTGGGTTATAAAAACACTTGAACAGCTAATTTGGAGAGATTCTGGGTTGGTGAATCCGGCATTTATGTGCCGGAAGGGTGGTGTACCCCAACTCCAAGGGGACAGAAACTCCTGCACTCAGGACCTATCTGGATCTCGCCCTGTTACCTCCTCACCTAGCTGTCCATCTGTCTGTCTCCTGTATGATAAACCTGTAAATGTACGTAAACTGCCATGCTGAGTTCTGTGAGCCATTCATTCTAGCATATGATCAAACCCGAAGAGGGGATAGCAGGACCCCTGATCGGTCAGAAGTTCAGGGGACCTACGACTTGTGCCTGGCATCTGAAGTGGGGGGCAGTCTGTGGGACTGAGCCCTTAAGCTGTGGGGTCTGCAACTCCAGGTAGTGTCAGAGCTGAACTGAAACACTGACACGCAGCTGGTGCTGGAGGCTTGGCCAGTGTCAGAAAACACCCCACAGCCTTACAACCAAAGTTTGCCAAAAAACATGGTTTAAAAAAAAAAAAAAAAAAAATCAACATTTTACAGGAAGACACTGATTTATATAAAGCAGAATCAGGAAATATCCTGAAGAGAATACTATCTCATGAATGGAATTTCCTATTGCCTAAGCTTACCTGAGTTCAAATAAGGGCAGCCAGTGCATTTAGCGATCATCCTATCCTCCCGCCTGACAAGTGCAGGCATGGCTGCAAGAGGCGATGCACACACAGCCACCTACTTTATCCTCAACGCCCCCGGAGGTGGGCGTTAGTACAACCCAGTTTACAGATGAGGAAACTGGAGCACAGAGAGGTGAAGTCACTTGCCCAGAGCCACACAGCTGTGAGAGGCAGGATCTGAACACACAGTACTGCATTTAAGGAAGAAAAGGAAGAACGGATAGAAAAAGCTGCCTCAATTTGAAAGCGAGAGGCCAATATTCGATAAAAGTTTCCATTTTGTCCTTCCCTGATTTCAAAGACAAAAGTTAGTTTTAACAGGAAAGTCCAAAGGACGATGAGTTTTTATGTATGTTTTCTGTCTCATTTCTTCCCCTCTGAATGCAAGTCCTCAAGAAAGTTAATTAAGCTCTCAAGGGCTTTGAGCCTCTCTTCAAAATTAGGAAGAGAACCACGATTCCCCCTCCACCTAAGTCATGAGCAGATAATGAGGAAAGATCCAGGCAAGGGTCTCTGAAAAGAAACCCACAAACACGGTTGCCTTCGAGGAAGCAAACAGAGCACTTATGGTTTTCTGAGTGACTTGCATGGCCAGGAATAAGGAGGCTGCCTTTATCTGTTTGGAAAAAAAAAGTTAAATGGTGCTTCCTCAACTTTCTCCCAGAACAGAAAGTATTATCTCTTTCAACATAATACCCTTGGTGCAGACATAAATTTATTTACACATTCTCCTTGTGTAGGCAACAGAAAACTACTGGGGGTCCTAAAAGGATAAGAAATTTTAAAGAGATGACTATAAAATATTTTAATGTACAGATTGTTTAAAGCTTCTCTTAGAGTCAAGCAAACATTATTAATTAGGTCATGAAATTCTACAAGAAGAAATCCCCAAGGGTATCGCTGTACACAGATACAAATGGCTGCTATGCTTGTCCCTACACGCAGGGAGTGGTCTGAGAAGAAAGGATGGGACAGCAGCTTCCAGGCGCTGATATGCTCGAGGGCAGTGGTTCTCAACTGGGCACGATTTCTGGTTATGACAACGGGGGCAGGGGAGCTCCTGGCATCTAGTGGGTAGAGACCAGGGATGCTGCTCAACATCCTACAGGGCACAGGACAGGCCCCCACAACACAGAAGTAGGTGCTGAGGCTGAGAAATCCTACAAGAGAGGAATTCGGGAGAGCCCGGGGTCTGAGTGGACCTCAGACTTACCCCAACAGGCACAGGCTCCCGCAGGAGAGCCAGGTGAGGGCGCCGGCATTATAGGACAGCTGAGTCACGATCATCTTGTTGCAGGAAGGACAACACATCTGGACTGGGCGGTCGAAAAAGGAGATGGGCTGCTGCACGTAGACTGTCTGCACAGCAACTGATGGAAGGAACAGAACAAACCGGCCAATCAGTAAATGAGGAAGACATTCATTAGAGGCAGGATCTCGACAGATATTTGCTCACCCACGTTCAGGAGAGCACTGTTCACAAGAGCCCAGAGGTGGAAGCAACCCAGCGTCCATTCATAAATGAATGGATGAACAAAATGTGGTCCATCCATGCAACGTGTTATTAGTCAGCCTTAAAAAGGAAAGAAACTCTGACACATCTTATAACATGGATGGACCTTAAGGGCATCAGGCTAACTGAAACAAGCCAGTCACAAAAAGGCAAATACTGCTGATTCCACAGATAGGAGGCACCTAGAGTAGTTGAATTCATAGAGATAAAAAGTAGAATGGTGGGTGCCAGGGGCTTGGGAGAGAGGAGTGAAGGGGAGTTGCCATTTAATGGGTATAGAGTTTGTTTTGTATAATGTAAGAGATGGAAGGTGGTAATGATTGCCCAAAAATGTGAACGTACTTAATGCCACTGAACTGTACGCTGAGAAATGCTTAAGGTAATCAATCTTACGTTATGTGTTATTTTATCACAATAAAAAAAATTGGGGATGGGTGAGGAGGGAGAAAAATGACAAAAAGGGAAGAAAACAGTGGCAGATTTCCAGAATTACCACTTGAGGGGCTCTGGAAACCTCCACACACGAGATGGGGGAAAGGACTGTGTGTTTCTGGAGCAGATTTGGCCCAGCTCCGCCAGGCTTTCAAACTCAACTGTCTCTGGACTCAAGTGCGGAGCTTATTAAGAATGCAGATTCCCTGGTCCTGCCCTCAAGACCGTCTGATTCAGCAAGTCTGGAGCAGGGTCCCCAAACTGCTTTTTAAGCTCTTGAGTGGTTCTACAAAGGTGGTCTGCAGATGGTAATTTCAGAAACAGTGATGTGATGGGTTTTAGCCTCAATTTTCTTCATCCGTAGATTAGTGGTTGCCAGGGGCTGGGGGGATGGAGGGTGACGGGGGTTTCTTTCTGGGGTGATGGAAACGTTCTGGAATTAGTGCTGATGGTTGCACAGCTCTGTGAAGATGCTAAAACCACTGAATCATATACTTTAAAAGAGTGAACTTTATGGTATGGGAATTCTATCTCAATAAAGCTGTTTTTTAAAAAATGGAATAATAAGGGTTGTCGCTAGGATTAAATGGGACAAAGGCAGTAAAGAACCTCACCCCGTGCCTGGTACAGAGTGAATCCTCCATAAACAAGCCTGCATTTCACACGGTCTCCTTAGCAAACTCCAATGCCCAGTAATAAGGCTGGCGTTTACCAAGCCAGGGGATACTGGCCCAGTTCTTTACAAGTCGGGGGACCATACTGATACACGCAGTGGGTATATGAAATCGTGCTAAAAAGAGAAAACTATGTGAAAAACACACGCGGACATCCACAAGCATTAGAAGAGCACCTAGGGTGATGGAAATCACAAAGCCCTCGGAGCTTAGCACATTCTTTTGGTTTTCGGCAAAGTTGTTTAAGCTCGTAGTTCTGTCAAAGTGACTTTTTTCTGTTTTTATGTTATTGAGATGCCATTTCTGTGATCTGTGTATTAGGGGACATGAACTGTTACCCAGAGCTAACCAGACAATATTCCCAGAAAGACCTAGAAAGCACCCCCACCCCCTGAAGAAGAGCAGCATCAAAGCATAATTCAGCACTTACACGTAAATTTTAATAAGGGTTATGTGGGGTACAAGAATGAGTTATTTATTGATCAGAGTGTGATCTAAAAGAGTCTGAAGTCGTTATCTTGTCCTCTTCCATCTCAAGGAGTCAAAGTCACTTGAGCACAATGACAACAATGGTTCACATTCATCCAATGATTACTCATGGAACCTTACTTAATCTTAACAGCCGCCGGTTGTAGGTACTTGATGGGCCCCATTTTACAGATGGGGAAACCGAGGCACAAGGAGGCTGGTGAACCCAGGCAGTCTGTCTCGCGGGCCCGCTCTCTGAGCTGCCTGTAATACTGAATCAGCTACATACCTGGGTGCAGACGGGCAGCAGGAAGTACCAAAGGGCAAGGACATGAAGAAGTTGCTGGAGGGCAGGGGAGTCACCTGCACTAATGTTGGGCTGGGGGTGGGTTTCAGCTCACCCATTCCTCACTCACGGCTGCATCCTCTCCCTCTCCTACTCCAGCCCTGGCCTCGGGGCAGGGGTTCTCCCGCCAAGCCTCAGCAGGAAGGGCAGGAGCCCCCGAAAGCAAACTCCCATTCCCAAATTTCTCTGGGACGGTTCGTTGTGCCTCTGTGATAAGCAGCAGAGGCTCGGTTTACAGTGGACGTGGGAAAGTTCATACACTGTGCTTCATTATGGAAAAAGCAAAGCCTCACTGACAGGGAACCCAAGACTAGATGTGACATTTCAGGACACGGGGGAAAGTTGGACTGACTGGCACTTTGCTTAGACTGTGGGGCACAGTCACTACGGCCACTCTCTGGAGTCCCAGGGCTGAGGGCCAAGGAGAGGTAAGGGGACCCGGGAGGCCGTACGTACTTGCATTGGCATTGGGGACGGGCACTGGCTGGGTGTAGTACCCAGGCGGATTCATGCCCTTCCCATCTGGGCCCGTCATGAGCCCCGTGGTCGGCCCAGGCATGGGTGCTGGAGGTGTGGGGTAGTAACTGTTAACAGAAACTGTCTCTTCATAGGATGGGGGCGCAGTTGGCACCGAGGAAGGTCCAGCAGCCGCCTGGTAGGATCCTGGAGCAGACATTTTACCTAAAGCAAAACCAGAAGACACCAGATCAGAAATTCAATGGACAGGGGCCTCCCTGGTGGCGCAGTGGTTAAGAATCCACCTGCCAATGCAGGGGACACAGGTTCGAGCCCTGGTCCAGGAAGATCCCACATGCCGCGGAGCAACTAAGCCTGTGTGCCACAACTACTGAGCCTGCGCTCTAGAGCCTGTGCTCCGCAACAAGAGAAGCCACAGCAGTGAGAAGCCTGCGCACCGCAACGAAGAGTAGCCCTGGCTCGCCGCAACTAGAGAAAGCCCGTGTGCAGCAACAAAGACCCAATGCGGCCAAAAATAAATAAATTAATTAATTAAAAAAAATTCAATTGACATCTCTCCATCTCTCTTTTCCACTCTCAATCCTTTTTTTTTAAACATCTTTATTGGAGTACAATTGCTTTAAAATGTTGTGTTAGTTTCTGCTGTACAACAAAGTGAATCAGCTATACTTATATATATATATATCCCCATATACTTCCCCACCTTGAGCCTCCCTCCCACCCTCCCTATCCCACCCCTCTAGGCCGTCACAAAGCATCGAGCTGATCTCTCTGTGCTATGCGGCTGCTTCCCACTAGCCATCCATTTTACATTTGGTAATGTATATATGTCAGTGCTACTCTCTCACTTAGTCCCAGCTTCCCCTCCCCCTCCTGTGACCTCAAGTCCGTTCTCTACGTCTGCATCTTTATTCCTGACCTGCCACAAGTTTCATCAGTACTGTCTTTTTAGATTCCATATATGTGCATTAGCATCTGGTATTTGTTTTTCTCTTTCTGATTTACTTCACTCTGTACGACTGACTCTAGGTCCATCCACCTCATTACAAATAACTCAATTTCGTTCCTTTTTATGGCAGAGTAATATTCCATTGTATATATGTGCCACATCTTCTTTACCCATTTATCTGTCGATGGACATTTAGGTTGCTTCCATGTCCTGGCTATTGTAAACAGTGCTGCAATGAACATTGTGGTACATGTATCTTTTTGAATTTCTTTCATTTTCTAACTGACAAACAGACAATTAGGAAATGACCTGTGTCCAGTCTTGTCCAAAAGCCAGAAAGGGAGTTAACATCATCCCTTCCAGACCCAAGAATGAGAACCTTAACAAGAGATTCCCTACATAAAGGTAAAAGGTAGGGGGACATCCCTGGCGGTTCAGTGGTTAAGACCTCAAGCTTCCACTAGAGGTTCAATCCCTGATTGGAGAACTAAGATCCCACATGCCGAGTGGAGTGGCCAAAAGAAAACAAAGGATTGCCTTGGGTATTGCTCACCCTTTGCATTTCCATTTAAAAAAAAAAGAAAGAAGGTAGATGATGACAAGAGAAAATTACCCACATCCCCTGGGCAAACATCCACCAAATGTGAACATAAATTTTTTCACACTTGAAACCATCACCCAACCAAGACCTATCTTTCATAACTAATGTTTTTTCTTTTCTTTTCTTTTCTTTCCTCCTTTTTTTTTCTTTTTTTTTTCAAATTAACCGCTGCAGTTTTTACTAACAGTGTTTCAAGTGACCAGAAAAGACAAAGGCCTTCAAAAGCCAACCACAAACTATGGCAAATACTAAGCAAAACAAGCCAGAGGCCAAGAAACCCTCCCGGTGAATGCCATGTACCCGAAGTCCAGAAGCAGGAAAAGGAATCTTGGGGGTGTAAGTTAAGAAAACGGTTACTCTTGGGAGGGGAAGGAGAGTCTGGAAGAGGCTGGTGGGTGAGGGTGTCTAGTCATGTTCTCTTCATCTGGGGGTGGTTACACGGGATTGTCCACTTTGTGAAAATTCGAGTTGTACAATTAAGATATGTGCCTTTTTCTGTATATATGTTATAGTTTTTAAAAAGTAAACACACACAGGGACACACAAACCAACCAGTTCTCATTTTGAAAAGTGAGAATCAGAGCAGCCAGGCACATATTTCCTTTTGTGAGGGCAAAGAACCGTTTTTTTTTTTTCCCTGCAGAACTGATGCCCGCCTAGAATTACATGGCCTGGACCCAGGGTGTGTTCCTGTCTGCGGTCCCATGCTCGGCAGCCCCCGGGCAGCTGGAGAAGGACACAGTGCCGTCCTTTGTCTGCTTCTGTTTTTCCAACGGGGCAGGGCTAACGCTGCATTAGAAGATCCATTCAAACCTGTCTCAGGAGAAACGGAGCAGGGAGCTCTGAGGGCAGCGAGCCACAGTCCGGGGGCTTGGCCGGGCCTGTGCTGCTTCCCACGCACCATGCCTCCTCTTCTAGATCCCGTGGGAAGCAGAATCGATTCATTCTGCTGCGAGGAGAAGGGGAGAATCCTTCAAGGACGCTCTGCCTTTCAGCCCAGCCCGAAAGAGGAGATTTCTCTGGGGGAAGAGATGAAAGGGCTTTCAAAGTGGAAAGAGAGGCATGGGAAAACGACCATGCATAAAACAAAATCCATAAATAAAGCCAGATAGGTTGGAGCTGGGTTCTAGAAAATTGTGGAAGCCCTATGGAGATGTTTGGATCTCATTCTATAAGCCTGGGGCTGTCCAAGGGAAACTTTCCAGAAGGATGGAAATGGTCTCTATGTGGGCTGTTCAATATGGTCGCCAGCAACCACACCACACCGCCAAACACTTGAAATGCGTCCGAGGAACTGAATTGTTAAATTATATTTATTTAAATTGAAAATCGAATACAGGGAATTCCCTGACAGTCCAAGTGGTTAGCACTCTGTGCTTTCACCACTGAGGGCCCGGGTTCAATCCCTGGTTGGGGAACTAAGATCCCACAAAGAAAAAAAAAAAAAGAAAGAAAAAAGAAAGAAAGAAAGAAAGAAAATCAAATACACAATTCATTTACTGGAACATTTTTATGTAAGTCTGGGACTCCTTGGGTATGCGAATCTACTTTCTCAACAGCAAATTTAAGGAACTCTGAATTGAGATCAAATGTTTTTGATAAAATTTTAGCATCCAATTTGGGATATGATGTCAACGTAAAATACACCTTGGATTTCAAAACATTTTTAAAATGTTAATGTGAAACACCTCGTTCATAATTTTTTATATCGACTCTAGATTGAAATGATAATACTTTAGATAGCCAGAGTTAATATGCTGTTCCAGTTCATTTCACTTGTTTCTTTTTCCTTTTTAAAATGTGGTTACTAAACAATTTTAAATTGCCTATGTGGCTCGCTTTCTGGTTCTATGGGACAGGAACCATGGGAGGTTACAGAGAAAAGGAGAGGTCCAACCCTAGACAGGGTAGATGAAGCAGAAGGTCTGGAAAGGAAACAAGAAGCAAAGCTCGGAAGGCCCCTGCGTGGGGGTGGAAGGCCCAGGGTTGGGGGGAGTCTACAGTGGGGGGTTGACCCCAGAACATCTTTGTGAAAACAGGCTCAGGGTTTAAAACAGACTGACTGTGAAAAGTGGTTAAGGTATATAACTGTGTCAATTTCCTCTCACCCACAGGAACAGAAATGCAGAAGTAGGAGGGAAGACGGGCCACAAACATCGGCCCCAGGATGCCTCTCTACCAGGCTCACCTCCAACGCTGGCTGCTGTCCCCTCCCGGCTTGCCCCAGACCTCCCCACATCCGCGCACTGCGCTGGAGGAGACTTCAGCTGGGGGAAACACGGCCGCCTCGTGCTCCCGGGTATTTTACAACCGTGCAGAACGTCAAGGACTCACTGTCCCTTCCTGTCTCAGGAAAGGCAGACCCAGAGCTGCCAACACGATTTATTATGAAAACTGAGTCATATAAAAAAACCCACAAGAGCAGAAAGCACTATGCGTCCAGAAAGCCTAAAATAGCACAGTTTGCTGTGGCTGCAAACGGAGCGCTTCGGGAGGGGAAACAGAAGGTCCTGGGGTGCCCCAAATTCTGCAAATAGTTCGGGTCAAACCATTGCCTCTCTCCTCCAAAAGGGAAGAAACTCAGAGATTGTGAATTGTGCTGCTGAGAGCGAACACACAGGTGTTAGGAAGCTGGGGGGAGGTGGGGTTCTTGCCAAGACATCTAAAGGAAGGAAGGGTCTGAGCTTCTGGTTCTGGAAATTAATGTCTACCCACCCCTGCCCCTGTTTTAATTGACCATCATCATCTTTCTTGTGGTCACATCCTATTTGCTGGAACTTCAGGACACTCTCTCTCGGGAACATTGCTTTTGGATCAAACAGACACATAAACACGCTCATAATTCTGAAAAGAACAAGAGCAACAGTCTAGAATGGTTTAAGGAAAAGAAGGAAGGAAGAAGGAAGGAAGGGAGGGAAGGAGGGAGGGAGGGAGGGCAAGAAAACATATAACCAGCTGCTTTGAAATCTTTCTAAATAAATTCCACAGCTTGCCTTCCCCCAGGCCCCAGGCCAGGAAATGCCACTTCAGTCAATCCCATTTCTCTCCCTCTCTTTTTTCTTTTCTCTCCCCACCCCCATTTCTTTTTAATTTGGTTTCCCCCAGGGGCAGGAGGCCCACCTCGCCAGCCACTAAGCCACCCTTCCAGAAAGGATTTGCTCAACTGGCCTCCACACTCCCCTCCTCACCCCCACAATGTGAAATTCTTAAGGGCAGACACACATGTGGACCCAGACACACAGACACACTCCACTGTCAGCAGAGGACCCTGCATCCCTCCAGAGCTGCCCGTGTGCTGAGGCACCAGCATAATTCCATCTAATACTTGGGACCCATTTTTCTGGGACAAACTGGAAACCACAGGAAAGTGTCTTTTAGTTTAACAAAACAGAAAAGCCACAGTTTTGCCACGTAAAACACAGCCTTGAGAATCCTTTGGTGGCCCTGGGTGGCTGGGGTGCAGCCTCTGCAGAACCCAGGTTGCCACAGTTACGGGGAGCTTTGTGGGGGGAAATAAAGGAACAAACAAGGGGGTCTCCCTCCTCCCTCCCCAGTTGTTTAACTTTCTTATTAAGCCCCTGAGAGTGGCTTTTCTCGACTGTCTATTGAAAAGGACACATTGAAGGCGATTCTCCACCCACCTTCCACCTGCCCCCGCAGGAATCGAGGAAATGCTAAGGGCTGGAGATTTCTGTTTCCACCATCTCATAATGACTCTTATTAGCTCCTTCCAAATGCAGAGAGAGGCATTCCAAACCCCTTTTTTTAAATATGGAAAATTTGACCAGGGCTGACCTCACGGGCATGTGACCCGTGTAGGCCCACGGGGCCCTACACGCAGAAGGGCCCCCCAAGCTCCGCTGAATGCTGCCGCCATCTTGAAATTCCAAATACTTCTTGAACCAGAGGCCCTGCCTTTCCACGCTGCACTGGGGCCAGATGTTAGGTAGCCAAATCGTGACCGTTGGTTACAGAAAAGGAAAAGGAGGCATTTCTGATGCAAGAAGAACAAGGCTGGGCTTCCCTGGTGGCGCAGGGGTTAAGAATCCGCCTTCCAATGCAGGGGACACGGGTTCGATCCCTGGTCCAGGAAGATCCCACATGCCGCGGAGCAACTAAGCCCATGCGCCACAACTACTGAGCCAGCGCTCTAGAGCCCACGAGCCACAACTACTGAAGCCCACGTGCCGCAACTACTGAAGCCTGTGCGTCTAGAGCCCGTGCTCCGCAACAAGTGAAGCCACCGCAATGAGAAGCCAGCGCACCGCAACAGAGTAGCCCCCGCTTGCCGCAACTAGAGAAAGCCCACATGCAGCAACGAAGACCCAACACAGCCAATCAATCAATCAATCAATCAGTAAATAACTGAATAAAAAAGAACCAGGCTTGGACTTGGAAGTTGGCCCATGACCAGCTGCGTGATCCTGGGCCCCACTCTCTCATCCGTAAATATGCCAATTGGAAGTCTGGGGTCCCTAGCTGAAAACATCCCTTGTTCTGAGACAACGATTCGCTGGGTGAAAGATGTTCTCTTAAATGGGCAGTGAGGGCTACACGGATATTTATTCCTGGTTAGGCCTACGGGAATGAGTCTGGGAGTAGCTCCTTCACTGAACCCAGTATAAAACAGGATTTCCCAATCTTGTTTTCATTACAGCCGCCTCCCTCCCTCCCCTCCTACCCCTGGCCCCCAAGGAAAAAAATTAAATTATATTTAAATTCAATTAATTAACTTGAATATAATTTAATTTCTACCTAACAAGAAAAATTAAATACTAAGAAATAAGATTTTGTTGGGCAGGGTTGAGTTTTGGAGGGCCACACACCACTGTAATAGTTCAGATTTTTTTCACCTCTCCCCTCCCCCAAGAACCAATTTTCATTCCCTTGGATCCCCAGTGAGAACTCACTGTTTGGAAAGAGGTAGTTGGGCCCAATGAGTTCCGCCAATCACCCACATT
Source organism: Stenella coeruleoalba (assembly GCF_951394435.1). Taxonomy (NCBI): domain Eukaryota; kingdom Metazoa; phylum Chordata; class Mammalia; order Artiodactyla; family Delphinidae; genus Stenella; species Stenella coeruleoalba. Next base: position 58,607,539 of record NC_137161.1, read on the forward strand.
TGTTCATTGAGTATTTCTAAATTATGACTCCTCCTTTCTTGGTGTCATAAACGCAATTGTCCGAACTCAGTTTTTAACCTTTTAGGGACCAAGTCCTAGGATCCCTTACATCTGCATGTTCTTTTCAAGGCATGCCCAGCCCTCTCGCAACGTAATCTCATGAGCCACAAGGGAGGGAGGTGGACAGGGGTCGGGTGAGCAGACAGAGGGACACTTCCTTCTGTTGTACTGGGGCCAAGCAGGGCTGGGCTGGCATCCACTTCCTCCTGCACCCATCACTCCTCTGGGTCTTGAATCTGCTGGGTTCTCACTCCAGGAAGAAAGTAAAGGGTGCTCAGGGGTTCCAAAGACTGTTTACACCTTATTTTGGCATCTCAGAGTCCAGACGTCCTGGCCTGATCAGAATCTACCACTTATCTCACAACTGCTACTCCGCACCCCATCCCAGATTCACAAACTGCATTAAGATGAACCGTAACGGGCTCTTAACTTGACCGCAGCGGGCCCTGTAATTCACGCCCTTACACGCATCATCCCATGTCATTCCCACACCACTGAGTCAGAAATTATTGTTATCATCAACCTGATTCACAGATGAAAAAACTGGGGCCCAGAGAGGTTGAGCGGCTTATCCAAATTTACACAGATGGAGTGGTTTGAACCCATGCCCCTCAGACTCTGGAGCTCTTTAGAACTCATCAAAATACCTCCCAGGCTGGGAGATCCAGACACAATCAGCAACTCGTTTTGCACACTTTGCCCCCCCCCCCCAATGAAACGTGAAAGGAAAAATCAATTCTCAGTGGAAGCAACATATCTGAGCCCAAGGCGACAGGTCACCCCCTTTCTCTCTGCCTTCCTAACACCCGTGAAGATGCATATACACAGACTTTCACACGACACACCCAAGACAAGATTTAAAAAACGACCTGCCCATTATGGACTTCAACTAATTTTGTCATGAGGACTTTGCAGTTCAAAACGATCTACTTCTTTAATGAGAATCAGGGGTCCAGGAGGTCAGCGATCAGCCAGAGTTAGCTATCCACAGAGCAATTCCTGCCCATCTGGGGGACGTAAGCAATGAAGGGGAGATCTCAGAACTTTTGAGATGCCACATCTGCTTCAAGCAGCAGTGGGAGGCTGGGATATCTCTGCCACCTGCTGCAGCTCCCAGGGAAGAAAAGGCAAAGGCCATGCCAACCGAGTCTCAGAGCAGGCTTTTTAATATCGCTGTTGAAAGACTGTCGCAAAAAGCCCTCAAAAATCCTGGAGAGAAGCCACGCCGGTGGGCGCAGTGATCTTCGCGCCTTGAGCTGAGATTAATGAATTGATCCTGGAACCTCGAGACACAGGAAAAAACTCCAAGTCACTTTCAGCAACAGATTTGTTCCTAAAAAAACTCGGCCGAAACAGTCTTAGAATTCCCGGAAACACCCCGGTGGAGCTGCTATTCCGGGCCCTCACACAAGCTCTGGGAGTCGTCGTACTCGGTCGGAGCCTGCACCAGTGTTCACTGGATAACTTGGGGTCCCAGCCTGGCAGCGTTTGCCTGGAATCCTAAATTCAGAGGCAGGGGGCTGACTTCCGGGAAGCCTAGCGATGGCTGGCCGACCAGCTCGATCACTGATACAGCGGTTCCAAAACATCGCTGGGATGAACCTCGAAAACATGATCCTAAGTGAGAGAAGCCAGACGTGAAATCATCGTATGATTCCATCCATGTATACGAAATGTCCAGGATAGGTAAATCCAGAGACGGAAAACCAATTAATGGTGCAGCAGCTGGGGGTGGGGAGGGGAGGGCACTGGGAGGAAACAGGTACGGGGTTTCTTTTTAGGGTGATGAAAATGTTCTGGAACTGGATGGAGGTGATGGTTGCAAAACACTATGAATGTACTACTTGCCACTGAACTGTACACTTTCAAATGATGAATTTTATGTTTGGTGAATGTCACCTTAATAAAAAGGAAAAAAGAAAGAAAGATAAAAGCAATTTGAGTCTCCAAATCCACCACTAGCCTTAGTTCAATGCATTCAGTGGCCCGTTTACCTAAAATTGAGACCACTGGGGTGTTTCTGACACCGGCCAACGTGTCCCCGACGAAGGTGACCTAAGGTCCTGAGTTGCCTGGGATGGAGGGGGTTCCCAGGACACGTTGAACCCCTAACTCCCCACCCTGCCTCTCACTTCACCTCCCACCACAGGTGCAAATTGATGTGTCTGCAGCCTGGCTTGGATGTCCCCAAACATGCCCCAAGCATGCTCTTTCCTCTTTGCCCCCTGTTTCCTTCCTTCCCTATGGGTTTGCAAATTCCTCTCACCCATCATATCCCTGCTTGGCTGCCACCTTCTCCAAGAGGTGATCTCTGGCTTTCCCAGAGGAGAACTAATTCCTCCCGAACCTCTCTCTACACAGTGCGGAAATCAAGGGTGCAGGGTCTGGAGCCAGACAGCCTGTGGTCGCATCAAAGTTCCCCTGGGCATGACTTTGGTGCCTCAGTTTTCCCATCTGTAAAATAAGCACACTGGCAGCTTCTTCCTCATGAGGCTCTTGGGAGGATTAAACGAATCCACTTGCGAAGAGGACCCAGAGCAACGAGAGACACATATGCCCTCAGCACGTGCTAGCTGTCATTAACATACGTTTCTCTGCTGTACTTGTCACAGGGCACCTTTCTCGTCTAAGACGTCTTCCTAACCAGTCTGTGGGCCCTTTAAGGGCAGGGATTGAAATTATTAAAATCTGCACCCCCAGCACCTAGAACTAAGCTCAAAGCATCATGGGTGCTTCATAGGGTAACCCACTGTCCCAGGTCGCCCAGGAAAGAGGGATTTTCCCGGATACAGGATTTTTGGTACCTAAATTGGGAAAGTCCCTGGCAAAGACCAAGACAATTTGGTCACCCCGATATTTCCACAAATGTTTGGAGAAAATGATACCTATGTGTAAAAAGGACACCAAGACCCATCTTGGATGGCATCAAGATTTGGAAGCAGACATAAATGGGAGGGTCTTACCCTAAGAGTCTCAACTTAGAATCTGACAAAAATGAAGTTTTTTTAAAATAGGAAGATGTTCCTAACAACAGGTCTCAATAACAGATGGCCTCGCAGTTCAGCTCAAGGTAACAGGAGGGTTTGGCCAAATGTGCTCCAGAACTGGAATCACTTAACTGGTCTGGAATCCTTTGTCTCCTCCAGAATGCCCTGGGGAGAATGGTATTTCTCAGCAGGGCACCCTGTGATGTCCAGGCAGAAGGTCAAGGTGTGGGTGGAGGGACTTCCCTGGTGGTGCAGTGGTTAAGAATCCATCTGCCAATGCAGGGGATACGGGTTTGAGCCCTGGTCCGGGAAGATCCCACGTGCCATGGAGCAACTAAGCCCATGTGCCACAACTACTGAGCCTGTGCCCTAGAGCCTGCGAGCCACAACTACTGAGCCTGCGAGCCACAACTACTGAAGCCTGCGCGCCACAACTACTGAAGCCTGCGCACCTAGAGCCCGTGCTCCGCAACAAGAGAAGCCACCACAATAAGAAGACCGCGCACTGCAACGAAGAGTAGCCCCCGCTCACCGCAACTAGAGAAAGCCTGTGCGCAGCAATGAAGACCCAACGTAGGCAAAAATAAATAAGTTAATTAATTAATTAAAGAAAAAAAGAAAGAAGGGCTCTCCTCACACCCTTTGGAAAAAAAAAAGATGTGGGTGGAAAGAACTTGAAAAGGGAAGTGTGGAGGCAAGTAAACACAAACAAGACAAAATCAGAGACAAAAAAAGCCACAGTCTCTAAACTTCAAGATCGGTTCATTTTTACTCTTTGATGCAAGTTTCTGAGGCTGCTCGTCCCCGGGCTCTGCAGAAGGCATCCCTGAATTTTGCCGACAACCACTGCTGGTTCTTGTTGGGGTTTCAGAAGAGAGTGAGAAGGAGGTGCTTCCTGCGGCTGCACCATCCGTCCAAGATCTGAACTTATTAGCAGGCTCCTCGCTGCCACCAGCCCAAACTCAGTAACACCTGTCACTCCGTGTTCATCACCTGGTCCTTGGCATGGCTCTGAAGCCACTTGTTCTACATGGATGGTGTGTCAACCATTCTCCAAAAATGACAATCTTTTCTCATGGGTGTCAAGAAAATTCAGAGGCTCTAACGAGCTTCTACCCCAAGATGCCATAAACATCAGCAACTGCTGCTGACACGTGTGGACAGGAAGTGGGGGGGAACGGAGTTCACACCTTTGCAGCATCTCCACCCTCAGTGCTTACCTACAACCAGCACGGATGGAAGGGGGACTCTTAAGGAGTCTCAGGTGACTTTTTTCTCCCCACTCCCAATCCTTTCTGGTGAAATGACCGACAGGCAGGCAGGGTCCAAAAGCAAAGGAGGAGGAGGACAGAGAGGTAATGCCCGATGCTGAGAATTCTCCTTGGGCAATTGTACAAGACACATGGGCTTCACAGGCGACTCTGATCAGGAACTGACCTGGTGGAGAAGCAAGGCCATGGCCACTGAGCTCAGAAATGTTACAGGTGGGATGTCTCTGCCTGGTACCCAAGATACGGTTGCATGTGGGGTTTTCAGAAACACCTGTGTGTGTTGCCTGTCATTTACAAGCATGGGCGGGCACCACCCACCTCTCAGGGGTCAGTAGGAATGACGTGGACCACGACCTGGCCTGCTGAATACCCAACAGTGATTTGGAGAAAAGAGAAGACATGGAAGAATGTGAGCAGATGGGGCACAGAGAGGGGAACAAAAAAGGCCCAAAGAAAATTAAGACGATAGGATTTTAAGGTAGGTTGAATGTTTAACAGCAGTAACTGGGACCAAACTTCCTTGGTTCAAATCCCAACTCTGCCATGTCTAGGCTGTGTGAACTTGGGTGAGTTGCTTCATTTCTCTGTGCCTTGGTTTCCTCATCTGGAAAATGGGCTGACAATCGTACCCACACCTTCACAGTGTTGCAAGTTGGATGTGCCCAGAACACTGGGCACGTGGGTCACTACGAAAGCATTAGTTCTAATTACTTACAGGGAAGCAGAGTAAAATCCGGGGAGGGGGTCACTTGCCCTCAGTGACACAAGAGGTCTCACTGCCAGGAGGCAGGAGGACCCAAGCACAGACCCCATCGCACCACGTGCCCCTGTTGTGAGGCCTCTGCCTTCACGCCTTTACTTGTTTGTCCAAAGCCCCTACAGTCTGACCCTCCCAGCCCCACCTGCAGTACATAGACAGAATAATGCCCCTTAAAGCTGTCCACACCCTAATCCCCAGAACGTGCCTTAAATGGCAAAAGGGACTCTGCAGCTGTCATGAAGTTAAGGCCCTTGAGATGAGGAGATGATCCAGGTGGGCCTGAGGCAACCACAGGGGTCCTTAGAATAGGGAAGCAGGAGGGCCTGAAAGAGAGAAGGGGCCCATTGGCTTTGAAATTGGCCCACGGAGCCATGAACCAAGACATGCAGGCGGATGCTAGCTGGATTCCGGCCTAGAGCCTCGAGGAGGAATGCAGCACCTTGTCACCCAGTGACACCCATTGTGGACTTCTGAGCTCCAGACTGTAGGATAATACACGTGTTATTTCAGCTACTAGGCTTGTAATTTGTTACAGCAGCCAGAGCAAACAAACCTGCCCCCTCCTAGCTAGGTTGCCCAATCCCCCTCTGGCCCTGCAGACTCCCAAGGGGGCTCTCCCCCTCCCATGGTGGGTGCCCCCCACCAGAGACCTGAGCCCCTCAACCTCCCACCCCAGCTCCCAGGCATCTGTCCACCCACCCTCGATACTGAAGGAGCCCTTCTCTGGTTCAAACTCCACTTAAAGTCCACAAGTGTGGCCACCCCGCCACACCCCGCCACGTCCGGGGACTTTGCTCCAACAATGACCCCTCCTGCCAACCCTGCCCTCTCAGCTGGCTTCTCTCCTACTCTCTAGGCTGGTTCAAATCTTTCCTTATTAAAAGGTAAAAACCAGGGCTTCCCTGGTGGAGCAGTGGTTGAGATGCAGGGGACACGGGTTCGTGCCCCGGTCCGGGGAGATCCCACATGCCGCGGAGCGGCTGGGCCCGTGAGCCATGGCCGCTGAGCCTGTGCGTCCGGAGCCTGTGCTCCGCAACGGGAGAGGCCACAACAGTGAGAGGCCCACGTACCACAAAAAAAAAAAGTGGAAAAAAAGGTAAAAACCAAAACCCCTCTCTTCCCTCAGCCTGGGTCCTCAGCCCCTCTGGCTCCCTGCTTCTCTTCCGTGTCCACGGATTCACCCCTGACCACCAGCCTCCTTCCTCCCTTGGCCATGACCCCTCCAAGCCCACTTCCCGTTTCCTGTCCTCTTCTCCCAAGGCTGCTGGCAACTCCTCTGGAAGGACTGCCTCACTGGCCTGGCCCTGCACCTCTACCTTCAGGGGCTGTGCCTCCCCGTCAGCCCGTCCACAGCAGGTCCCCGGGGACTCGGGGGTCTGCACGCAATGCCCATCGTCCCCCGAACTCCTCAACCCCACACCCATCATGCTGACCACGACCCACCCCTGGACAGCTCCCCCCCACCCCGGCCAAGCCAGTCTTCATACAGAAAGATGCTTGTCTCTCTCTAAAGCAGGGAGATGCAGTTAAAGCGACTCAGGGACAGATGGTCAAGCTTAATATCATCAGTGAGGAGTCATGCGGACATCACGCACCTGCTGATCTGACGGAGTGAAAAGGGCACTCTGGCTTGGTGGTCCTGCTCCCCAAAACCCCTGACCCCAGGCTCATCACAAGAAAAGCTCAGACAAACCGAAATTGGGCGACTTTCTACAGGGGACCAGGCCAGAACTCAGAACAGCCAAGGTCATGGAAAAAGGAAAGCCTGAGAAAGTGTCACAGACCAAAGGAGAATGGCAGGTGACAACCGAACAAAAGGTAGGTCCTGGATTGGACCCTGGAATGGAATCCACTGGAAAAACTGGTGACACTCAAAAAGTCTGGAGCTTGGTTAACAGGAAGTCACCAATGTCGGCTTCTTAGCTGTGGCGAATGCACCCCGATGATGTAAGATGCTAACAGAAGGGGAGGCTGGATGGAGCATACGGCACCTCTGCGCCGGCTCTGCAACTTTCCTGTGTATCTAAAACTATTCTAAAATGAAAGGTTTGATAGACAGAGATAACAAACTTACGGTTACCAAAGGGGGAAGGTGGGGAGGGATAAATTAGGAGTTTGGGATTAGCAGGTACACACTAATATACACAAAATAGATAAATAACAAGGACCTACTGTATAGCACAGGGACCTATATTCAATATCCTGTAATAAACCATAATGAAAAAGAATATGTATATATATGTATAACTGAATCACTTTGTCACACGCCAGAAACTAACACATTGTAAATCGATTATACGTCAATTAAATAAATGAATTAATTAAATGAAAGGGCTGTGTTTAAAAAAACCCACAACTGATACCCAGATCTTTTTCACCCATTAGACTTGCCATTTTCACCCTGGCAAAGAGCAGAATGTTTGATTGTACACAGAGCTGGCCTGGACGTGGATGAACAGGCCTCTCTCCCAGAGCCGGTAGGAAGGTAACCTGAGTCTCACACAACAGAAGCATCTACCAAAATTTAACATGCATGAGTCCTTTAACCTAGCAATTCCTCCTCTAGAAATCTGTATCAGAGCTGACCCCATGCCTGGGTGCAGTGACAAAACGATGAGCACACAAGGGTACTCACTGCAATGTTGCCAGAAACCACCTAATTGTCCATCAGCAGAGGCCTGGGTAGACCAGTTATGGCGCATCCACACAAGGGAATAGTATGCAACCATCAAGAAAGAATGAGGGGGCTTCCCTGGTGGCGCAGTGGTTAAGAACCCACCTGCCAATGCAGGGGACACAGGTTCGAGCCCTAGTCCAGGAAGATCCCACATGCCGCGGAGCAGCTAAGCCCGTGTGCCACAACTACTGAGCCCGCGTGCCCAAGAGCCCGTGCTCCGCAACAAGAGAAGCCACCACAATGAGAAGCCCACGCACCACAACGAAGGGTAGCCCCAGCTCACCGCAACTAGAGAGAGCCCCCGCGCGCGCGCGCAGCAGCGAAGACCCAACGCAGCCACAAAAAAGACAGAATGAGGAAGTTTATGTGCAGAAACGCAGTTATCTCCGAGATGTATCAGTGCATGACAAAAGCCCAAATGGTGTTTATTGTCACAAGCCATCATTTGGGTACAACGAAGAAGGATATATGTATTTCTTTGTAAAACATGCATAAAATGCCTCCAAATGGATACACAAGAAACTGATAACTGGGAATTCCCTGGCGGTCCGGTGGTTAGAACTCAGCGCTTTCACTGCTGCATGATGTGGCCAAAAGGAAGGGAAAAAAAAGAAAAGAAGAAAAAAAGAAACAAAGAAACTGGTAACAGTGGTTGCCTGTAAGCAGAGGGGGGAGGAGCACTGGGGGATGCAGCCAGATGAAAGCTTTTCACTCTTATACCCTAAGTTGATCTTTTGTATGTTGAGCCATAGCAAGATTACAAAATCAAAAAATTAAATTAAGAAAAAATTAATAAGTTAAACATATTTATAACTTTAAAAATTTACAGTTCTATAATCCATAATTATAATTTAATTATTTATATTAATTATGATGTATTTATAAAAAATGTTTTAAAATTAATGAAATTTAAAATAAAATACATTAAACCTTTTATTTTAATACATTTATTTTATTTATTTATTTTTGGCGGCATTGGGTCTTCGTTGCTGTGCACAGGCTTTCTCTTGTTGTGGCGAGCGGGGGCTACTCTTCATCGCGGTGCGTGCGCTTCTCATGGCGGTGGCTTCTCTTGCTGTGGAGCACAGGCTCTAGGCGCGCGGGCTTCAGTAGTTGTGGCACGCAGGCTCAGTCGTTGTGGCTCACGGGCTCTAGAACACAGCCTCAGTAGTTGTGGTGCACGGGCTTAGTTGCTCTGCAACTAGCATGTGGGATCTTCCTGGACCAGGGCTCGAACCCATGTCCCCTGCATTGGCAGGTGGATTCTTAACCACTGCGCCACCAAAGAAGTCCCAAAACTTCTTTTTTTTTTTTAATGGGGAAAAAGAGCCTCTTCTGCAAACCCATATTTGCCCTCCCCAGGTTGGTGTCTCTTGTCCTCCCACCTCTGGGTGAAATGACGTTATCATTAAAGTTACTGATTACTTCTCTTTGGTGAAAAGATGTGCACTCCACCGTCTCTGCTATATCAGCCCCAAATCTGTACTAACAACATCCTATTGGCCAAAATAAAATTCTTCTCTTCACATTTTACTCTATGATCCATTTTTCAGGCGGGAGGTTCTGAAGGCTGATGGCGGATGTGGGATTGGGGAGGCATGGACCCTCCCTCACTGAGCTTAAGGAACCCATTTAGGGAGGCAAAGTTAACCAACATGGGGAGATATGGGAGCAAACGCAAAGGGGAAACTGAGCCCAGATTCTAAGGCAAGTGGAGGGTCTAAGACAAGAGAAGGACACAGGCGAGGGCAGAACAGGAGGTGGGTGAACAGTGTGGCAGAAGACACAGAGGCAGGTACACCTGTGTCCTGTGGGGGCGTGAGCAGTGGTTGGCCAGGAGGGTGGGGTCGGGTTACAGGAGCACTTTCTACATCAAGAGCCTGGCCCTGGGACTTCCCTGGCAGTCCAGTGGTTAAGACTCCGCGCTTCTCACTGTAAGGGGAGCAGGTCCTATCCCTGGTCGAGGAACTAAGATCCCGAATGCCGCACAGCACGGCCAAGAAAAAAAGAAACAAAGAGTCTGGCCCAGGTGAGGTGGGGACCAGGCTCCCAGGCTGGACCTTCTGGGGAGGGACCCCCACGCAGGTTCTGTTTCATTAACCAGCAGCCCAAAAGTGACTTGAAAAGCCCCCCAAAGTTTTCAACCCCTGCCAGGGAGAATTCAGATTCTAAAAATAAGCCTCAAAACCTAGAATACCAGGAGAAAGCGACCACAGCAGAAGCCATCCAACAACTCCCCATCAGTATAAACACACATCCAAGGCCCAAAGACCCGTAGCCAAGGGGTCCTCTCCCCAGATCACGTCCCAACACAACAAAAACTCCAGTCTCATAACTTCTGGTGTTGCTTCATTCTGATCGAGGCCCCTTTTTCAATATCTCTCCCCTGAAAATCTCTTAACCATTTTCTAAAATGATCCCCTATTATTTCTCTCTGCCTTCTTGAAGTCAAGAAAGAAAGGAAGAGAGAGAGAAAGAGAGGGAGGGAAGGAGGATAGGAAGGAAGGAAGGAAGGAAGGAAAGGAGGGAGGGAGGGAGGGAGGGAGGGAAATGCTTGTGTCAGCATCTTGTGGTTCTGTGATACCCCAGGCTGCTGGCAGCCCCCATCCTACTCCTCCATTTGCTGCTTCAAAGCTTCCGAGGACTGGAAAACCAGAACCCAGTGTGTAAGAACTCTGTGTAAAGTAAGAATTACTAGTTTCCTTCGGTGCCTCCCATGAGAAAAGTAAACAAGCTTGGGCATTTATCTTGATGATAAATACCTGCGTTACTTGGGAGACTCCTATTTGCTTATTTTCTCAATTCTGGCCATAGTCCAGATGACTGTAGGTTTTATAACTGTCATACCTTTGAAAGTTATACAACAGTCTTGCCTTTAGCAAGACTTAAGGTGAGAACAGGGTGGTAAACATTAGCTACTGCAGTCTTTTAAGGCATGCCCCGCTTCCCCTTGCCTATCCTATACAACCCAGCCCTGGATGACAGAAGCCTTCCCACTGTGTCCTAATTGCTTCCTGTCTGCAAATTAGATTCTGTTTCCCTAACTGGACTGCATTACACCCCTCCAGGGAAGGGCTATCTTCCATGTTTCTCTGGATCCCCCAGAGCTTTAGCGAAAGCGATGCACAGACAACCTCCTGGCAGAGCTGAGATTTCATGCGAACATATGGGGGAATCTATAGTGCACGCTCTTTGAAAGAGTGTATTTTTGGGGGGTAGTTTTCGTTTCCAGTTTGAGATGTAACTGACATACAGCACTGTGTAAGTTTAAGGTGTACAACATGATGATTTGCCTTACATACATCACGAAATGATTACCACAATAGTTCAGTGAACAGCCATCCTCTCATAAAGACTCAACACTAAAGAAATAGGAAAAAAATTCTTTTCCTTGTGATGAGAACTCTTAGGATTTACTTTCTTAATAAGTTTCATTTATAATGTACAGCCATATTAATTACCTTTATTATACATTTACATCCCGAGTACTTACTTATAACTAGAGAAGTATTTCCTAAATAAAGACAAATCTTCCTTACAGAAGAATTCCAAATGATATGTGTAGAAGCCCCCTCCCTCCAGGAGGTGGAGATTAATCTAGCCCCTCCCTCTCCTAGGTGTGGGCTGGATTTAGTATCTTGCTTTTAAAGAATAGTCTAGGAAAAGAGAAGAAGACTATCTACAATGGAGAAAGCTGGCAAACACCACCTTAAGCTAGAGACAAAGGTTAACATCATTAGCAATGTCACATGGGTATCATGTACCCCCTGATGTGATGTGATGCAAAGAGCCCTTCATCTCTGAGGCCTTCTTCCCCCAAACCCGTAACCTCAGTGCAATCATGAGAAAAACATCAGACAAACCCAATGTGAGGGAAATTCTATAAAATCTCTGCCCAGTGCTCTCCAGAGAGGAAAGGAAAGACTGAGAAACCGTAGTAGACCGGAGGAGACTGGGAGATGGGGTGATTCAATGCAGTATGGTACCCTGGGTGGGATCTTAGAACGGAAAAGGGACGTTGGCGGAAACACTGGTGAACTCCAAATAACGTCTGGAATGTGATTAACAGTGAGCTACCAATGTCAGTTTCCTAGTTTGACAAATGTCCTGTGGTGATGATGTAAGATGTTGCGGGGCGGGGGGTAGTCGGGACGACTGGGTGAGGGGTAGATGAGAACTCCCTGCCCGAACTGCCACTTTCCCGCAAATCTAAAATTAAACTATAAGATGAACTGGAGCAGGCAGGCCTCACTCAAAAGCATTCAAGTTCAGTTTTTAAAAACAAAAGCAAAAAAATGTTAAGGTTTACTTTTTTAAGTTTTTTTTTTCTCAAGTGTATTTTGGTTAAATGGGAAAGGTTCAGTGGAGGCGGGGGTGATGATCAGGGTTTCTATTATTTCTCACTGAGGATGAGTGGATGGATACTTACCTAGGTAGATAGATAGATATCACCATATTTAAGCAAATGGGCCTTAGAGTTGAATGAATCTCCAAACCTCCCAGCTGAATGCACACTGATTCTCGGCCACAGATCTGTACCCCCTCCCTTAAGATAGATTTTAAAACTCTCACAAAGGGGTTTTTAACCACAGGTAGGTGATAAACTCTTCTAAAAATATATCCTCCTGTTTTCTAGATTTAGGTATCAGATCAACATACAAAAGGGCAAAGCCTTCAGAGAGAAGATAAAGCAGCTTTTTCACCACCAACTTAATCCTCTAAGATCAGTTCTTTCAGGAAGAAAAAGAGGAAGACTATTCAATTCCACTCTCTGCCCCCACCGTGCGGCCCCAGAAAAGAATCTTGCTCCGGGTATACGTGCATCACAGAAATGACCCCAGGAAAAAAAGGCATTCCTTCAGCAAAAGGAGGACACACACACACATGCAAGTTGTCAGGTCCCCTAAGAAAACAGTCTAGTTTGTACACAAGGAGGAGAACCAGCTGAGGTCAAAGAGAGCTGGTCTTTCACAGTCGCTGGAGAAAAATGTTCTTTACAATAATGTGAGCACAAGTGAAACCTGATTTCAAAAACCCTAACGAATTATCTGACTTCTACATTTAGTCCATCAAATATTGTTCGAAGTTCTTAAACTAAAGGCCACTGGCTAGCAATCTTTAAAATACAAAGATTCTGCGACGCTGTTTGCTGTAATGTAATTTAACCCGTAAACGGCACCAGAAAACGTCCCAGGCAAATGGTGCTTCTTAAGCTCTCAGTCAGTAAGGAGGAAGAATTTAGACAAAAGGGGAAATTGGGATCTCCAACTCTCTTTGGGAAAGGAAGTGAGAAATTACACTAAGGTTCTTAGGCTAATGGACCCCAAAACACATTCAGATTCGGTCTCCCTCAGTTAAAAAATACCAAAGCTCACAGGGAAAGATTTCAGAGACATGTTTTCAAATGACATCTTCTAAATTCAGTCTGTTTCACAAGTCAAAGATAAAGTGACCACAATCTGAGAGCCAGGTTCAAAGATGGCATAACTACAAATTACAGTGATTTGTAGAATGGAAAATCCTTCCACTGGGGAGCTGGGCTGCTCCCCCACAATCAGAGAGGGCAATTTCCCCCTGGATTCCTGGTGAAACCACATCCCCAGTTTCCACATGAATGATAGTTTTTGATGAAACAGCACAATGAGAACATTAATGGGACTCCATCAGAAGACAAAATGACATGTACCCTGATTACAACTTCATAAAAAAACAGGCACCATGACAAAAGATAAAACGGCCAAATAAGGAAAACAGATGCTACTTGTTTCATTCACAGGGTGAGATTATACCTGATAATCTTCTTTATCTTTCACGCTTTCTGTAATATTGTTATTTTTTACATAACTTTAAAAGCTATCAGGGCAGCCTTTATGAATAACCTCCCTGGACTCAAGGTTAGGGCAAGTCAATGCTAAGCTCTTAAACTGACCCCAGGAACACTGTCAATTCTAAAACTCCACGAGCTAAGTAAGCTTCAATTCTCCATCATCATTTTCCCTGAAGTTACCTTCTTCACCCACAAAGAAGAAAGTGCCTCTGGCTTTTCCCATCTTGGTGAATTAACCTCCTACCTACTAGGTGAACAGGGAATCACCACACAGACACCCTTGATATTTCCTTTCTTCTGTCCAGGTCTTAAACCCTATGAAACGACACACAGTTCTCCTACTGAAATAACCTGCGGCTAAGGGACAACTTCATTAGCTACGAAAGTGTTATCCTGACTGCCCGGAGTGCAAACAATAAGATGAAATTGTGAGGACCCGGGAAAGTACCACTTAGAACTCAAATAACAATGTTAAGATAAGTAAACACCAGTCAAGTTCAGAACAGGCCATGGGGGGGCCAAATAGGCACCAAAGACACCATAAACACATCAGTACTAAGTCTGGCAGAGTTAAGGAGGACTTATTTGCATGTTGAGATGGACCACCTCGCCCACTGAGCTATTTTTGTTGCAGTGAAAGCACAAATAAGGACAAGTCACCGTGCCAAGACTTTGGACTTCCTGTCAGATCTTGCTTTTTCCACCATCACTGTAGCTGGGGTTGATTGATCTTCGGTGGGAGAATTTTAAGTCCCTGAGGGCATACTCCCGTTCTCACAGTGGCACCATAGCACCTCTGGTTGTGGGTAATGGCAACAAATCATGCCCTATCTCCTTGAAAATGAACTTAGGCCTTCCGGTTCCTTTGCTCTCAGTGGTTCCCCTTTTACTGTTCTCAGCTATGGGCTAGTCCGTGCCTCCTCCGAAGCTTTGCTGAGCCCCTCCTGCTCATTCGGAATGCTGCCCATCTAAGTCCACATGTACCTTCTGCTACCTGTACTCAGGCCTCTGCTTTGCTATGAAACTTTCCCCGACTAACCTGGCCCCCAGCTCACAGCTCCCTCCTTTCCATTCCTTTCAATCCTTCCAGAGTCACAGGGGCATTGCTGAGCATTGGCTTTTCACCTTTGTGTGTTTCCATTTTCCACCCACAGCATAAACCCCTCAGGACCGGGAGCCATTTCTTCTGTGTCCTTTACAAGGCAAGGGTAGCACTTTATTTCCCCACAGCTATCGCGTAAAAGCGACCACAGGAACAAAGGGAAGTTTACTCTCCAGAGCCAGCGAAATGACTTCTATCTAGTATTTTAAGAGACTTCAGAAATTGATTCTCCATCTCAGATCAATCACCGAGTCACTTAATCCACGAAAACATTACAACAAGGATACTTTTACAAATTTGAATAAAAGCATGTATTATTCATGCCTTAAAGTAACAGGAAAGAGAAGATGGACCTCTCCCATCGCAGAGCTACAATAAATGTTTCTTAGAGAGTCTGGGGCACATTTACATTCCAGAGCAAGGACTGGCTGAGAGGTAAGCCAAGTGCAGCATGGGTGTTATTCTATGCCAGGTAGAGCAAGTCACCTGCTCGCTGGACTCCGAGCCAATTGTGATAAAACCAAACATGCTGGTGGAGTCCCAAATACCAGTTCATCCCACTACACGGCATCCAGCTTAGTCCCATTTTAGAAGAGTCACCCAGAGACGTCTTGGGGTGGGAGTAGGAAGGTAAGGGAGGCAGTCAAGCACACACTAATGCAAACCATGTCTTTCCTTAAAAGGGCCCCAGGGGAACGGCAGGGCCAACCTGCATTCCAGACAGCGCCTGAACCAGGGCCAGCTCACCAGGCCAAGGATTTATTCCTCTTGGGAAGGACGGGTGGGAGAGTCTACCCTGACGGGCTAAGATGGGAAGGTCCTGTGGCTTCCAGAAACTGGATTTCCCAGCCACCAAAGCTCGGTCCAACAGGCAATGACATCAGCCCCACTTATCGGAAGCACAAAAGCCACCAGAAAACTATTCAAAGACCAGCTGGCCTGATCCCTGGAATGCACAGCCCTTCCAGAATACACCCATTTCCCATCACCTCCTCTCCCTGACCCTGACCAAGGGCTTCTGGCACAACAATTACCCCACTGCCCAGATCGACAGGGGCCTGTACAGCAGACGGGAGGGGGCGACCTGCCTATCTTGGTAGGGAGGGGCGAGGTCCACCTCGCCGGCATGTGCCACTGGCATCCATCCAGCACCGGCAGTGGATGGGGTCCCGGCCCAGCCCTGCACTCACAGGGTGCCCACCTTACCCCCCCATGAAGGGGGCGTCTAGCCAGGGCCCAGGCTCCCTTTGCTCTGTGTCCCGGATTTTCATCTGCTGGGGGCTCCCTAGGCCCTCGGGTGTCCACACAGTCAGCGGCTGAGAGCCGTCCTGAATCCTGCGGGGAACCCCCGGGGTCAGGGGAAAAACGCAGATGCCGTGGCCCCTAGAAGTCGAATTTCTGGGACCGGCGTCCGGAAATTCGTCGGGCTTTTTTGTTTGTTATTTGGTTTTGTTTCTGAATCACCGGCTGATGATTCTGGAAATCTCAACTTTGAGATAGCTGCCACCAGAGCGAGTTGAGACTTTCCTGAAAAGCCTCGGGGAGTTCTCTCCGGGGAGGCGGCCCCGCGAGTAGGAAGGGGCGCGCTTTCAGGTTGGGGAGGGACGACCCCACCGCGCGCGATCCGCGGGCGATCTGCCCACTTAGCAGAGCAGGAACGGAACCAGCCTGTCCCGCGGCGGGAACAGGCGCCGAGAGGCTGGAAACCCGGCCTCACCGGCGCCGCACAGAAGATCGAGGCGGGACCTCGACGCCTTCCACCCCACCTCGACCCCGGGGACCCGTCAGGGTTCCCGGCCGCCACGACCCGCGTGGAGCCCGGAGCAGGTGCTCGCGCCGCACGGAGCCCGCTCGCTCCCCACCGCCGGCCCGGGGTACCCCCGATTCGCGCCCCGGCCGCTGCCCGCCCCCATCCGCGCCCCCCACCCGCGCCCCGACCGCCAGCCCTCCAGCGCTGCACTCACCGCCGCCCGCGCAACCAGTCGAGCCGGGAGGTCTGAGCTGGCGGTACAGGCTGGCGGGCTGGCGGGCGGGCGGCGGGGAGGAGCTCCCGGCGGCGGGGGCGGGAGCTGGACCGGCCGGGGCGGGACGCTGCGGCTTCGGCTTCCGGCTTCTCCACGCCTCCGCGCGCGGTCTGGACCCGCGCCCAGCCACCTGCGGGGGCCGCTAACCCGGGCCTGAGAGCCCGCCAGGGACCTGCGACCCTCCGGCTTCTGCCCTTCCCCTCCACCCCTCCGATCTCCCACTACCCTCGAAACACCCCGGGTTACACCCCAGACCCCGTTCACTCCCTGGAACCCCCAGTTTCAGCCCAGACCCCACTCGCCCCATACTGGTGTCTCCCCTTTCGGATTCTGCCCCTGCTCGTCGATCCCCGCCACGTGCCCGGACACCCTTGAATCTCCCCTCCTGATTTCCACCCCCTGCTCTCCCCGGTTCGCATGGGTCCCCCATCTCTGGCATTCCTTCTTCCCCACCCTCAGACTATGCGGACCTCCACCCTCGAGTTCCAGATCCCGCGCCAAGGGATCCAGTGCTCCCTGCCCTCCGGAGGGCGGCCCTTCTCTCCCCATAACAAATTTCTGTACATTCAGACGCATACAGACAGCCCAAGATGCTCTATGTGCCTTTGGCCAAGTGCCCACTTTCTCTGAGCCTCAGTCTCCTCTCTGTAAAATGGGCATAACAGCGCATATCTCATAAGATCTACGGGAGAATTAGGTGAGCTAATGCAGGCAAAGCATTTAACACAGATTGCGTTAAATAAAACTTACCCTATATTATAAAGCAGAAACTAACACCATTGTAAAGCAATTATACTCCAAGAAAGATGTTAAAAAAAGAAACAAAAAAAACTTACCCTATCTGCTAACTATTGTACTTTGTATGCCCCCAGGGTGGCCCCTGGCCCCTAGGTACTTTCTCACTCCATCACTGAAAACTGGAAATCAGTAACTACTGTTTCAGCAAAACCCTTTGCCCCTAAACAGGTGCTGCGTATCTGATAAGAGCCCCCATTATGCTGCTACAGTAATAATAGCAGCCCTGATCCAGCAGGCCCCCCTGGGAAGTCATTACAGGGCACTGATGAGCTAATGTGGCTTTGAGAGTACAGAGTCCTGGAGAATGGGTGGAACCCTAACGTGGCTATCTAGAGAAATGCCGGAAATTCATCGGGCTTTTTTGTTTGTTATTTGGTTTTGTTTCTGAATCACCGGCTGATGATTCTGGAACCTGGGTGGGGAGCTTAAAATCCCCCTTGCGGATTCATAGACCTGGATCCCAGAACTCCTCTGGTGGTGGAACCCTCCCCCCCTTTACACTGAGACCCAGGCAGAGAGTTACTTGCCCAATGTCTTATAGTAAACTGTCCCCTTCTTCCCTGCCCAAAGCTCTTACCACCTTTCACCACGTGGACCCAGCTACCAGCAGCCACGTATTACTACCAGCCCTGGACGTATTACTCAATTAAAGGAGGGGATTTCAAAGTTCTCCCCAGCATGAGAAGTTGCCACGTAGATGTTATTAGTGATGCCAATCTTTTCTTGTTTTAAAACTATAGAGACAGCTGGATTGTGCCCAACACCTGATGTCTTGACATTAACCCAGAGTATCACAGACCATTGATAGCAAGAGGTGAGCCCTACAGAAAATATGTCAGAGCAAAATCTTGAAGAAACAGCCTTCCTCCCTCTCCCCCATCCCCTTCTTTCCTTCTTCCTTTCTACTGAAGGAAAAGCAATCGCACACCTGAATTTCCGTCTCTATTACTCATTGCTAAGCCATCTTCATTCGTTTTTCTCCCCCCAACTGCTGAGCCACAGCAGGAGCTGGTTTTGTTTTCTCATCTGTCCTAAACACTTACTGCATCCGTGAGTCTGCAATTATTTATGGGGAGAGCTATAAAACTGTAACCCTTTTTTGACCCCTGAAAAAACCACAGAGTTGAAATTTCCAACCCAACGCTTCCAAGAAGGGAAGAAAAGTAAACCAGCCACATGATCATCTTTTTCTGTGTCATCAATAGACACAGAAAAAGCATATGACGAATCCGAAACCTTTTTTTCAGTTTTTGGCCATACCACACGGCATGTGGGACCTTAGTTAGTTCCCCAATCAGGGGTCAAACCCGCACCCCCTGCAGTGGAAGTGCGGAGTCTTAACCACTGGATCGCCAGGGAAGTCCCCCAAATCCAACACCTTTTCAAGATATAAAGACACTCAACAAACTTGGAATAGAAAGACACTTCCACAACCTGATAAGGAGCATCTACAAAAATCCCACAGCAAACATCATCTCCATGGTGAAAGACAGGATGCTTTCACCCTTGAGATCAAGTACAAGCAAGGATGTCTGCTTTCACAACTTCTATTCAACACTGTACTAGAAGTTCTAGCCAGAGCAAGTAGGCAAGAAAAAGAAATAAAAAGCATCCAGATTGGAAAGGAAGGGGTAAAACTATCTCTGTTTGTAGATAACATCATCTTGTATATAGAAAATCCTAAGGAATCCACAAAAACTGTTAGTACAAATAAACAAGTTCTGTAAGGTGGCAGGATACCAGATCAACATTTAAAAAATCAGTGGCATTTCTATACACTAGCAAGGAAAAATACAAAAACAAAATGCAGAAAACAGTTTAACTAAGGAAGTTTAAGACTTCTTCACTGAATGTTGCTGAAGGAAATTAAAGAAGACCTAAATAAATGGGAAGATATTCATGTGGTATATCGGAGTTCTATCAGAGAAATGGAACCAGAGATAGATAGATACATAGACACATAGATACACAGATATAGATAGAGAGATAGATACGAAACTCCTGAGCAGGAGCTGAAGCTCTAGTCCATAGGTGGAATTCTTCTGGGAAACCTCAGTTTTGCTCTTAAGGACATTCAACTGGTTGGATAAGGCCCAAATTACCTAAATAATCTCCTTAAAGTCAACTTGTTGTAGAAGTTAACCACATCTACAAAATACCTTCACAGCAACACCTAAATTAGCGTTTACTTGAATTACTGGGTACTACAGCCTAGCCAAGTTGACACACAAAACTAACCATCATGGATGGTAATACTCCCCAAACTTATGTAGAGATCCAATATAATCTCTATCTAAATCCCAACTGCCTCTTTGGCAGAAATAGATAAGCAGACACTAAAATTCATATGGAATTGCAAGGGACTCAATAACCAAAACAATTGTGAAAAAGAACACAAAGTCGGAGGACTCACACTTCTAAATTTCCAAAGTTATTATTCAGTACAAACCTACAGTAATCAAAGCATGTGTTATGGGCATAAGAATAGACATATAAACCAATGAAATAAAATTGAGATTCCATATATAAACCCATACATCTGTGGGCAGTGGGTTTTTGAGAAAGATATCAAGACCATTCCATGGGAGAAGAGTCTTTACAGCAAGTGGTGCTGGAACAACTGGATATTCACATGCAAAACAATGAAGCTGGGGCTTCCCTGGTGGCACAGTGGTTGAGAGTCCGCCTGCCGATGCAGGGGACGCGGGTTCGTGCCCCGGTCCGGGAAGATCCCACATGCCACGGAGCGGCTGGGCCCGTGAGCCATGGCCGCTGAGCCTGCGCGTCCGGAGCCTGTGCTCCGCAACGGGAGGGGCCACAACAGTGAGAGGCCCGCGTACCGCAAAAAAAAAAAACCCAAAAAACAAAAAAAACAATGAAGCTGGATCCCTACCTCACACTATAGAAAAAAATGAATTCAAAATGGAAAAACTATAAAACTCTTAGAAGGAAACAAAAGTGTAAATCCTCATGATCTTGGATTAGGCAATGGTTTATCAAATATGACATCAAAAGCACAAGCAACAAAAGGAAAAAATAGATAAATTGAACTTCATCATGATTAAAAACTTTTGTGCATAAAAGCACACTAACCGCATACTTCGGCTATATTATGGGTTCAGTTCCAGACCACCACAACAAAGTGAATATTGCAATAAAGTGACTCACACAAATTTTTTAGTTTCCCAGTGAATATTGAAGTTATGTTTACACGCTACTATAGTCTATTGTGTGCAATAGCATTATGTCTAAAAAAAAAAGTACATACCTTAATTTAAACATACTTTATTGCTAAAAACTGCTAACCATCATCTGAGTCTTCAGCTAGTCTTAGTAGTAATGTCAAAGATCACGGATCACAGATCTCCATAACAAATATAATAGTAATGGAAAAGTTTGAAATATTTCGGGAATTACCAAAATGTGACAGAGAGACACAAAATAAGCAAATGCTCTTGAGAAAATGGCTTCAATAGACTTGCCTGACGCAGGGTTGCCACAAACCTTCAATTTCTAAAAAAAAAAATGCTATGTCCACAAAGCACAATAAAGCAAAGAGCATAAGATAAAGTATGCCTGTATCAAGAGAGTGAAAAGACAAGCCACAGAACGGGAGAAAATATTTGCAAATCGTACACTTGATCAGGATCTAGTATCCAGATTTTATAAAGCACCCTTACAAGTCAACAACAAAAAGACATCAACCCAATTTTTTTTTTTTTTTTTTTGCGGTACTCTCACTGTTGTGGCCTCTCCCGTTGTGGAGCACAGCCTCCGGATGCGCAGGCCCAGCGGCCATGGCTCATGGGCCCAGCCGCTCTGCGGCATGCGGGATCCTCCCGGACCGGGGCACGAACCCGTGTCCCTTGCATCGGCAGGCGGACTCCCAACCACTGCGCCACCAGGGAAGCCCAACCCAATTTTTTAAATGGGCATTGGGATGGTGAAAAAGTTCTAGAGAAAGGCAAAACCATGGAGCCAGTAAAAAGATCAGCAGTTGCCAGGAATTGGGGTGAGGGTGAGGGTTAGGCTGAAATGAATAGGCAGAGCACAGAGTAATTCTAGAGCAGTGAAAATACTCTGTATGATATTATGATGGATACATGTCATTATATTTGTCCAAACCCATTGAATGTCCAACATCAAGAGTGAACCCTAATATAAACTATGGACTTGGGTGATGATGATGTGTCAGTGTAGGTTCATCAACTGTAACAAACATACTGCTACCGATCAGGTTCTTGGCCTTCCGTAATCGATAGAAATTGATAAGAGGCCAGACAAGAAATTTAGGTAAGGCTTTATTGGGGCTCCTGCTGCAGCAGGAGGGAGTGAAAACAAGTAACAGATGCCCTTGGTCGCTCCTCGAGGTGGGTGGTAGGCTGATTCCTGCTCTGGGGTGAGGGTAGGGGCGGGGCCAGGGGTTGGGCAGAAGGAGTAGCTTAGGTGGTTTGCCCACCCTTTTGGTGGTGTTGTGTGCAGGGTGCATGCACAGTACGCTGTTTTTTCTCAGGACTCTTCAGAAGTGGCAGTTGGGTTTTTGGTCTTTTTGTATCTTGTTGTCCATAATTTGCCCCAAGTGCACATGCACACAGCTAATTTTAGTCCCATATAGTTTCTTTGTATTTTGTTGCTCAAGGAGACGTTTGTCCAGGTGCAAGCACTGCAGCAAAGGGTCCCAGGTCCCAGGTCCCAGCCTGTCTCAGTACCACTCTAGTGGGGGATGTTGATAATGGGGGAGGCTACGCATTTGTGGGGACAGGGGGTATAAGGGAACTTTCCGTGCCTTCCTCTTAAGTTTGCTGTAAACCTAAAACTGCTTTTAAAAAATAATCTTTTTTTTTTTTTTGGCAGTACGCGGGCCTCTCACTGTTGTGGCCTCTCCCGTTGCGGAGCACAGGCTCCGGACGCGCAGGCTCAGCGGCCATGGCTCACGGGCCCAGCCGCTCCGCGGCATGCGGGATCTTCCCGGACTGGGGCACGAACCCGTGTCCCCTGCATCGGCAGGCGGACTCTCAACCACTGCGCCACCAGGGAAGCCCAAAAATAGTCTTTTTTTAAAAAAAAGTTTTAGAGATGGATAGTGGTGATGATTGCACAGTATTGTGAATGTACTTGATGCCACTGAACTGTACACTTAAAATGGTTGAAATGATAAATTTTATGTTATGCCTATTTTATCTCACACACACACACAAATTTAACTTAAACAAAAAATTGGCCAAGAACTTGAATAGACGTTTCTACAAAGAAGATATACAAACACCAACAAGCACATGAAAAGATGCTCAACATCTTTAGTCATCAGGGAAATGCAAATCAAAACCACAATGAGAAACCACTTCATACCCACTATGGTGGTCATAAAAAATTTTTGTTTGTTTTAATGGAAAATAACAAGCGTTGGGGAGGATGTGAAGAAATCGAAACCCTCAAACATTGCTGGTGGGAATATAAAATGGTGCAGCCACTATTCTACGCCTGGTATATACACAAAAGAATTGAAAACAGGTATCCACAATTTGTACAGGAATGTTCACAGCATTATTCACAATAATCAAAAGATGGAAGTAATCCCAATGTCCACTAACTGATGCACAGATAAACAAAATGTGGTATACCCTTATGATGGAATATTATTTGATCATAAAAAGAAGTGAAATACTGATACCTGCAACAGTGTGGATGGACCTTGAAAACATGATACTAAGTGAAAGAAGCCAGACACAAAAGGTCACATATCATATGATTCCATTTATATGAAATTTCAAGAATAGGAAAACTCTATAGATACGGAAAGCTGATTGGTGGTTGCCAGGGGCTGGAAGGAGTGGGGTAATAGGTATGGGGTTTCTTTTGGGGGTTGCTAAAAATATTCTGGAAGCCAATAATGGTGAAGGTTGTGCAATATTTTGAATTGTGAAGTTTACTGAACTGTATAGTTTAAAATAGTTAAAATGTTAAATTTTATATTATGTGAATTTATCTCAATTAAAAAATAGGGCTTCCCTGGTGGCGCAGTGGTTGAGAGTCTGCCTGCCGATGCAGGGGACGCGGGTTTGTGCCCCGGTCTGGGAAGATCCCACATGCCGCGGAGCAGCTGGGCCCGTGAGCCGTGGCCACTGAGCCTGTGCGCCCAGAGCCTGTGCTCCGCAAGGGGAGAGGCCACAACAGTGAGAGGCCCGCGTACCGCAAAAAAAAAAAAAAAAAAAAAAAAGTAAACCAGGCATCTTACGTATGCTCTGTGAGGACATAGCAGAGGTGGGGCAGTTATACATACATCTGTGACTGTTTCTCTTCCCACTGAAGATTTTGCAGCTGTATTCTAACCTGAAAGGGCCCAGAACAAGATCTGGGAAGTGGACACATTATATGCCAACACCCCTGGCATCACATGAACCAAACAGAAAGGGGGAGATGTCCTCTGGGTATATTCCGAAATTTCAGCAGCCAGGGGAGAAACAGTTTGCATGAAAGAATGCAGGCTATAATCCCATTTTTTGTTAAAAAGAAAAAAAATGCACACACATACACCTGGAAAAATGTCTTCACACTTTTTCAAGGATAAAAGAACGTGATAAATAGTTGTCTCTGAGTGAAGAGAATTAAGGATTTTTCTTCTCCTTTTGCTACTTTCCATTTTCTAACTTTTTTTTTTTTGCGGTATGCGGGCCTCTCACTGTTGTGTCCTCTCCCGTTGCGGAGCACAGGCTCCAGACACGCAGGCTCAGCGGCCATGGCTCACGGGCCTAGCTGCTCTGCAGCATGTGGGATCTTCCTGGACCGGGGCACGAACCCGTGTCCCTGCATCGGCAGGCGGATGCTCAACCACTGCGCCACCAGGGAAACCCATTTCCTAACATTTTAAGAACAAACACAAATTGCTGGTTTAGGAAAACTAATTTTCAAAAAAGGAAAACAGTTGCCAGAAACAACCTCCACTGACTGGTCTGTGTTATTCATAACAATGAATTCTGGTAACTAATGTTTCCATAACACCTTTTTCATTTCCAAAATATGTTTCCCACACACATCACGCGATTCATCCTTGCAAAAGCCCTGTGCAGCCAAGATTCTTCCTGCTGAGTTATGCAGATGGGGAAACTGAGGCCAGGGACAGGCGAGGCCCTCCCCGTGCCCACATCCTAGCTCACTGCCCTTGCCTGGGCTCTGGCCCTGGATAAGCCCTTTGCTTCTGCTGCTGCCAAGACAGAGCTGAAATGGGGTGAATTCAGGGGCAGAGGCCTTGGTACAGTTGCCAGATGCAGCAAATAAAAATACAAGACTCCCAGTTAAATTTGAATTTCAGATAAACAGCAAGTAATTGTTTAGTATAAGTATGTCCCGAATGTTGCAGTGTTGCAGACTTGTAATATATTCTCAGCATTGTACAAGACATACTTAAACTAAAAAAAAAAAAAAAAAAAAAAAAATCACGCGTTGGTCTGAAATTCACATTTAACTGGGCGTTCTCTATTCTATCTGGCAATGCTACCTGCCTGGTGCACCAAAGCGATGGCACCTACAGACAGTGGCCCAGGTGGAAGCCCGGGTGAGTTTCCCCAACCCTGCAATTACGTGGGTCAGCCTTTCCCCTGGAGGTGTGGGAGACTGTCCTCAAACTAGCCAGGCCTCTGTCTTCACCAGGCCCAGAAGAAGTAGCAAGTGGGGCCTTTCCTGGCCTGCCTAGAGTGAGAACTTTGTTACCTGCTTGTGGGGGTGGCCCATTAACTGCAGGGAAAAACAGGTCCTCAGGATGAGAGGCCTGATCCCCTCAACAACACCACCTAAAGGACACGCTGTGTGCCTGTGGTTCTATTTAACAAGATATACCCTGACCACAGCAATGGGCCAAGGATGCAGAATAAACCCCCAGTGCAGAAGGAGGAGGACGACGATGATGATAGTGATGGGAAACACTAACACTAGCCCTACCCCTGCTGGATGCTGGACACTTTTATATCCATGATCTCCTTTTCTTTAAAAAAAAACCTCCTGTTTTACAGATGAGGCATCTGAGGCCCAGAGAGGTTAAGTAACAAGCCCCAAGTCACAAAGCAAGAAGGTGCCTGGAGATGGGATTTTAACCAAGTCCAGCTGACTCCTGAGACTGTCACACAGCCTTCTCACTCCCTCAGCTGATGTGTCCTGGGTGCCAGGACTGTTCCAAGGCCAAGAGCTGGGGTAACAAAACAAAGGGCAAAGTCCTAACTCCCCCGGATTTTATGTTCTGGTTGGGAGCAGGAGCTAGATAATGAATCAATAATGAGTACCCTGTGTCTTTGCAATCATCCCTGGCTCTTTCTAATTGCTGTAGCTTCCCAGAAACAAATGTTTTCATGGCACAGAAGAGATTCGTTCTCTGGGATCCATTCCAACAGCCCTGGGTGGGGAGAAGGGGCTTTGTGGGTGGAGCCTGAATCCTAGAATCATATTTATTTAACAAATGGTGCTCCCAACAACCCTGTGAGGGAAGTATTATCATCTCTACTTTACAGATGTAGCCATTGGAGCCCAGAGACATTAAGCAAGTTGCCAAAAGTCACACAGCTAGTAATGGTAGCAGTGGCAATTTGAACCCAGGCTGGCTGGCTCCATGTTTAGTCACCACGCTGTGGAGAGCTTCTTGGTGTAGAGCCTTCTAGATCACCCAGACCTGTATCTTTCAGGCTGTTGAACCTCAGAGTCTTTCCCTCCAATGTAGCCTCCTACAGAGCCGCAACCCACAAAACAAAAATAAGCATTTCGAAGCAACACCTGGCCCTCCCCAGTCTGAAAGGGAACAGCCAACTTCCCACCTCCACCCCCCAGCCAAGGTCTCCATGCAGGTTCCTCTCTTCCCTTGGAGCACCCACAGAGGCCCTTGGCCACTTTTCCTTAATATTTTTGTATGGAGATGTAACTGACATATAACATTATATATTAGTTTCAGGTGTACAACATAATGATTCCATATTTGTACATACTGCAAAACGATTGCCACAATAAATGTAGTTAACATCCATCACCACACGTAATTACACATCTTTTTTCTTCCTTGTGATGAGAACTTTTAAGATCTATTCTCCTAGCAGCTTTCAAATATATGACACAGTATTATTATTAACTATAGTCACCATGCTGTACATTACCTCCCCAGGACCTATTTATTTTATAACTGGAAGTTTGTACACTTTGACCACCTTCACCCACTTCACACACACCCCACCCCTGGCTTCTGGAAACCATCAATCTGTTCCCTTTTTCTATGAGTTTGGTGGGTTTGTTTTTTTTTTTTCAAATTCCACATGTGAGAGACTTCCCTGGCAGTCCAGTGGTTGGGACTTCGCACTTCCAATGCAGGGGCGTGGGGAGGCGGGGCGCGGCCCTGGTTCAATCCCTGGTCGGGGAACTAGGATCTGCATGCCGCACGGCACAGCCAAAAAAAAAAAAAATTCCACATGTGAGTGACATCATATGATAGTTGTCTTTCTTGGTCTGACCTGTTTCACGGAGGCCCTCCATGTCTTGCACCACTGTCTTTCCAGGTGCCCCAAACACCAGAGCCACCTTTCCATTCAACTTTCAAAGGGACTTCCTCATTTGGGGTTTTCTCCCGGGCACATTGCTGGACTGATTCTGCAGTTCCTGGAATTTGAACCTAAATGCCAGTGTTCGTCCATCAGCTGGTCTCTCTTCCGGCCAGAAGGAGAAGTGCAGGCCAGGGGCGGTGACTGTAGGTCTGGGAAGCCTGGAATTGCCCAACCTCCAGAGGGTCAGACCAGGGCTTGGGGGTGGGAGGTGGGCAGTCAGGCGCCCTCTGTTGAGGAAATAGATGGAGCAGTGGTGATGACATCAGGTCTGACACAAGGCCTGGGTCCCAGTCCCCGTCTTGGCTCCTTCCCGGTGGCTGGACCTCAGCCAGCCCCTCCTTCCAGACTCTCTTTTCTCTGCTGCCCCAGCATCTCCAGTGAGGTCGTGACAATGAGACGAACTCGTGAAGGGCAGTGGCCTGGCACATAGGAAGGCTTCAGGTGTTCATAACTGCTATTATTATCGTGTTGCTGTTGCTGCTGCTGTAGTTGTTTTTAACTGAATTGTAGTTGATTGACAATGTTGTGTTAATTTCTGCTGGACAGCAAAGTGATTCAGTTACACACATACATACATTCTTTTTCATATTCTTTTCCATTATGGTTTAGCACAGGATATTGAATATAGTTCCCTGTGCTATATGGTAGGACCTTGTGTTTTTTTTTTTTTTTTTTTTTTTTTTTGCGGTACGCGGGTCTGTCACTGTTGTGGCCTCTCCTGTTGCGGAGCACAGGCTCCAGACGCGCAGGCTCAGCGGCCATGGCTCACGGGCCTAGCCGCTCCGTGGCACGTGGGATCTTCCCGGACCGGGGCACGAACCCGTGTCCCCTGCATCGGCAGGTGGACTCTCAACCACTGTGCCACCAGGGAAGCCCAGGACCTTGTTTTTTATCCTTACTATATGTAATAGTTTGCATCTACTAACCCCAAACTTGTTGCCGTTGTTTTCAAGCACCTCTTCCATCAAAACCAAATACCCACAAGGCCTATGAGCTCTTTGTTTCTGGAATCACACTTTAGATCTGCTAGCAGCAGCCACAGCTCCGTGATAAGAAAATAATCCCACTCAAGCAAATATACTCATGACCCATCCTGAGCTCCTGACTCAGTTTCCCCACAGTCTAGAGAGGTATCAGGCCCTCCCTAAGGCCTCCAGAGCCCCACGTGATCTAAGCCTCACTACTTCTCTGTCCTCGTCTCCAAACACCTTCAATCTCACTCATTCTGCTTCAGCCACACAGGCCTCTCTGCTGTTCCAGCACTGTCCTGCCTCAGGGCCTTTGCACTGGCTGTTTCCCCCTGCCTGAACCACTGGCACCCCAGGTATCAACATGGCTGGCTCCCTCCTTCAAGCCTTTGCTTAAATGTTACCTTCTCAACCAGGCCCACCCCGACCACCCTCTCTGAAATTACAGCCCCTCCCTCACACTCGACCCCATCCCCACTTTTCTGAAACACGTACTACCCTCTCATGAACGACATCATGTTTATTATTCCACATCTGATGGTGTGCTGCTCACGGATGTGTCCCAGATGCCCAGCACAAGCCTGGCACTGGAATAAAGAGAAGGCAGGCTGGAGGGGAAGTGGGGAACACCTTGATGTCCCTGACACCCCCCACTTCCCTTTTCTGCACCCCACCCCCGAGCACATGTAGCCCTGAGGCCCTAACCTGGGAGCATCCCCAGGAAGCCTTATTTCCAGAGCATCTCCGCAAAAAAGACAAAGTACACAGCTTCCGCTTTCACTTCCCCACCCTTCCGGGATGGAAGTTGTCTCCCCCACCCCCATCCTCCCCTCCTCCACCTTCCTGAGCCGCTGAAATGAGACACTGAAATGTGGAAGAAACACTTGCGAAGAACCCCTGAGCAGGTACCTCTACGATTTCTTCTCCCTCCTGAGCTAGTCAGAGCCAGGGCTAAATGTTCATTACCAGGCCTACCGCATTCCGAACCAAAAATACCCTGTCTAAAACTGTCATTTCTTTTAAAAAATTTGATCATTTACTACATGCCAAATCCAATAGGAGCGCATTTAGATCCATTATCTTTTTTTTTTTCTTTGTTGCGCCGGGTCTTAGTTGTGGCATGCAAACTCTTAGTTGCGGCATGCACGTGGGATCTAGTTCCCTGACCAGGGATCAAACCCAGGCCCCCTGCATTGGGAGCTCAGAGTCTTAACCACTGCGCCACCAAGGAAGTCCTTAGATCCATCATCTTGTTTAATCTTCATGACAACCCATCATTCTTAATAAAAACAACAATAATAAATGCGTAGCCAGGCATCAGCCTAACATGTTTATTAACTCACTTAATCCTTGCAAGAACCCTAGGAGGTAGATATTATTATTCTCCCCATTTTACAGATGAGGAAATCAAGACACAGAGAGGTTACGTAGCTTGCCCAAGGTCACACAGTGGGTTAGTGTGAAGCCAAGATCAGAATCCAGAGAGGCTCTTTCTAAAGTCCCTGGTGGTCCAGTGGTTAAGACTCCACACTTCCACTGCAGGGGGCACAGGTTCGATCCCTGGTTGGGGAACTAAGATACCGCAAGGTACAGCCAAAATAAATAAATAAGTCTGTGCGCTTACCCACAGACTTATTCTATCCTGTTTCCCCGAGCAGGGATTCTAAACCCCATTTTATAAATGATGAAGCAACCAAGACCCAAGGCTTTTCCCACTTGTAAGTGTCAGAACCAGGATTTGATCCTAAGACAGGACTGCAAATAAAGCGCCCATTCTAATGCACTGCAGCTGCGGGGTCCCAGTCCAACTCATGTACACACGTGCATGGAACCAGCTTTGACCCCCTGGGAACTTACTGCCCAAGTCACACAATATAAAAGGCCCAAGGACTCCAGACAGAAAAGCCATCGATGTGGAAGAGCTTTGGAATCAGGATTGAGGAGGGTTCCCTCCTCCAAAGCCCTCGAGTGACAAAAGAGGAAGCAAAGGAGGAGAAAGCAGAAGTGAATTGGAACCCAACTCATTTCTAAAACCCACATATGTATTTCCCAGCATCGCAAGCAGGGTGTGACACAAAA
Organism: Stenella coeruleoalba; assembly: GCF_951394435.1. NCBI lineage: Eukaryota > Metazoa > Chordata > Mammalia > Artiodactyla > Delphinidae > Stenella > Stenella coeruleoalba. Next base: position 58,637,664 of record NC_137161.1, read on the forward strand.
CAAAATCCTGTGCGGTCATTGGGTGTAGGGGACCCTGGGGGAGCAAAGTGTCCTCTGTGCCCCTAGACGCACACTTCAATGAACCCCCCCACCCCAGGCCATTCCCAGCAGCAATCGTGATGTCTGAGGGGTTCTTTCTTCCTGACCTGCGGATCCCATGCTGGGAATCACTGTGCAGATGCCCCTGTAGCTGTGCATGGATGGGGCATCCCCTCCCCCAAACCTCGCTGATGACAGCCCAACGTGGAGACAAGGCGAATGGCTGTTAAAAAGGAGCTGGACTGGGGCTTCCCTGGTGACGCAGTGGATGAGAGTCCGCCTGCCGATGCAGGGGACACGGGGTCATGCCCCGGTCCGGGAGGATCCCACATGCCGCGGAGCGGCTGGGCCCGTGAGCCATGGCCGCTGAGCCTGCGCGTCCGGAGCCTGTGCTCCGCAACGGGAGAGGCCACAACAGTGAGAGGCCCACGTACCGCAAAAAAAAAAAAAAAAAAAAAGGAGCTGGACAAACACCTCGTGAAAAACCAATCATGATTTTTCCTCTGCTGCCATTAAGGAGGAAGAAATAGTGCTCTATGTGCATTTACGGAAAGTGGGCTGTAAAATCCTCAAGTGCGAAAAGCAAGTCATAGAACGAGGAGTCGAGAACAATGACGTTATGTGTTAGTAACATCTACAGTAGGGGACTTCCCTGGTGGCGCAGTGGTTAAGACTCTGCCCTCCCAATGTAGGGGCGCGGGTTCGATCCCTGGTTAGGGTACTAGATCCCACATGCATGCCGCAACTAAGAGTTCACATGCTGCAACTAAGGAGCCCGTGTGCCGCAACTAAGGAACCCAAGAGCCTCAACTAAGACCAAGTGCAACCGAATAAATAAGTAGATAAATAGATATTTTAAAATAAAACAAAAACATCTACAGCAGTAGTTTCACTGACGGTCACACCAAGGCATGTGAGACATGAAATTATGTGACTGGGTTAAGACCAGCCACCTTTCTTTTAAAGGAAATGGGATAGAATGGAATAGACTGTCATAGAACAAAACAGAACAGAATAGACAACCCCAGCCAGCATTCCTTATAATAAGCATCATTGCATAAAGCTTCTGTTCTACCTATATTCCACTGTCCGTGTGTACTGGGTTACAATGCAAAATCTATTTTTTCACTGTGGCTCATAGCTAAACAAAAAGTTTGAAAACCCCTGATATGGAACATATCTAAAAGAAAGGACCCAACGAACCAACAGAGTTTCCCTCTGAAGAGAAGAGGGAGGCAGGCAGGGGCTTTATTTTATACAATTCTATACTATTTGGTTTTTTCTTTTTTAAACAATGAGCATGCATTGCTTTTGCAATAAAATAAAGAACTTTTTAAACCTTTTAGTAAAAATAAACATCGCTGCCTCAGTCTCCAGGAAAGAGGCTGTGCTGTTTGAGCTGTCAACAACTTTTTGATGTGAAAAAGACCAAATCCCTACCCCGAGGGGCTGTGCCTCCCAGCAGGCTATAAGGGCCTCCCTGGTTTTTTTCCACCCGTCCTTCTCTTCCCCTCCAGAAAGCCACAGGATCATCCAGAAAAGGAGACCCGCCTTAAGCTGTCGCTCTCCATTTTCGAAAATGGAACAGGCACACCAGTTTGGGGGCTGGATGGCCGGGCAGAGCCCTGGTGATGCGTCTGCTAGCTGGGGAGGCGGCTGGAACGCCCCCTCGCCACACACAGGCCGGTTTTCCTGCCATTTAGAGCAATAGGAGGATATCACAGACTGTTAGGAAAATCAACAGACCCCCCACCAGCCCTGCCTGCCATCCCCACATTGTGTTTTCAGCTCAGTGTTATATCATAAGTATTTTCTATGTTGATAAAGAGCTCTCATAACTCCTTCTTCTAAATGCCTCTTAAGAATCCACGAAGGGGTTACAACAGATGCGTCACGCCCAATGATTCCTATTACAAATCTCACGGCAGTAGATATCACCGGGCACTCAGTCTTTCTTTCCTTGTTTTAGGATTAGTTCCTTTGGGCAAATTCCCAGAAGCGTGATCACTGGAAAGGAAAGTGTAGGCCTTTCCAGCCCCTGAAACACTCTGTCAAACTGCTTTCTGAAAGGGCTGAGACCCACACCTTTTTTGTTTTGTTTTGTTTTTGTTTTTTTGCGGTACGCGGGCCTCTCACCGTTGCGGCCTCTCCCGTTGCAGAGCACAGGCTCCGGACGCGCAGGCTCAGCGGCCATGGCTCACGGGCCCAGCCGCTCCGTGGCACGTGGGATCCTCCCGGACCGGGGCACGAACCCGCGTCCCCTGCATCGGCAGGTGGACTCTCAACCACTGTGCCACCAGGGAAGCCCGACCCACACCTTTTTAAGGAACTGCAGGCTGGCATGATTAAGTCACCACCACCTCTGACTCCTGACGTGAAACATCTGTGACCCAGGCGCCCTGTGTCAGGAAGTGACAGCAATGCAGGAAAGAGAGAGACTTCCTCTCCTACTGTGGGAACTGGCCACGACCTGAGCCACAGCAGAGTGGACCCTCACCCTGGACAGTCCTTGAGGACTCCAGAGGGCAGGGAGGGCATCACTTCCTCTCCTTCCACAGTGGGAACCTGGAACCCAGGCCCTCAGCATCCCAAAGCCAGGGCTGGGAGGATGGACTTCGTCGGTAGGCTGCTACCATGAAGAATGTGGTCCAGAGCATGTTCTGCTGGTGGCTTATATACCAGAATACCACAGACAAGATGGCTTATAAACATCGCACATTTATTTCTCACAGTTCTGGAGGCTGGGAAGTCCAAGATCAAGGGGCTGGTAGATTCTACATCTGGTGAGAGCCCACTTCCCAGTTCTTAGATGACTGTTTTCTCTCTGCGTCCTCACATGGTGGAAGGGTTGAGGGAGTTCTCTGGGGTCTCTTTTATAAGGGCACTAATCCCATTCACAAGGGCTCCACCCTCATTACCTACTCACCTCCCAAAGGCCCCACCTCCTAACACCATCACATTGAAGGTTAGGCTTCAACATATGAATTTGAGGGGGACACAGACATTCAGTCGTGGGAAAATGCTGGGCAAGGAAGACAAGGCCTATGGTTTGTCCAGATGGGGCAGATGGATGGGTGGGGACACAGCTCAGTGTCGGCTCTGGCTTCGGGGACCCCGCAGACCCCCACAAGGCCTGGGTCCTCGTGGCTGAAAAGCTGCAGCTTCCTACTTCCAGGCAAGACCCTTGCACACTTCTCTAAGGGTTGGCAAGGAGGAAAGGAGGTTGCACTTTCCCTGTGTGACACCCCCCCTTCCCAAGGGTATGGAGCCCTCCCCAGCTCAGTGGTGGAGGGGAGAGATTGAGGACAAGAAAGAACAAAAAGAAGGGCTCTGACGAAGCCCCCAGCGGTGTGCTTGTTCTGAGCCCTTCAGCGAGTTACTTAGTATTCTCACAACCGCACCAAGCCAGGCGCCATGGTCCCGGCCGAAACCTATCACCGGCTGCCCAGTTAGGATCAAGACCAAACTCTCACCATGGCCTTTGATCTCCGAAGCCTCCAGTCCCCACCTCCAGCTTCCCATTTTCTCCTTAGGGCATCGCCCACTGAGGGTGTGTAATTACCCATGTGGTTAAGATATGCCTTCTTGTTAAATTCATTATGGACCGTTACAAACAGCTTCCCCATCACCTACTTGTGGTCCATCTGATACCGTCTATGTATCCCCACGCCTTCCTCCACCACTGGATTTTTTAAAAATAAACTTTAAAAAAGAATAATTTTAGGGAATTCCCTGGCGGTCCACGCTTTCACTGCCAAGGGTCCGGGTTCAATCCCTGGTCGGGGAACTAAGATCCTGCAAGCCGAAAGGTACGGCCAAAAAAATTTAAAAAGACTAATTTTAGTTTTACAGACTGGATTGTTTCAAAGCAAATCCTTGACATCATATGTTATCTGTAAACACTTTGGGTTGAGTCTCTAAAAGATGAGAACTCTTGAAAAATATAACCACAAAACTACGATGTGCCCCCATCCCTCACCCCAAAATGAACAACTTCTGAATTTCATCCAATGTCATCCAATCTGGGTTTATATTTCCCTGACAGTCTCATAAATGTTTTTAAAAGAATCTGGTTTGTTCGAAACAGGATCCTGTTCACAGTGTGGTCAGCACCTGGCACTCAGCTCATTTGGCCCATAGTAGGTGCTCAGTAAACACTTGCTGGGTTACCAAATGAGAGGAGAAAATAATCAAAATGACAGCTCACGTTTTCAGAGTACTTCTCAAGCTGGGCCCCATGCATTTTCTCATCTGTCTAACCCAGGCAGCCGTACCAAGAGGTGATGCCTTTTGTTGTCCCATTTTACAAAGGACAAAACCGAACCCACAGAGGTGAAGTGACTTGCCCGAGGCCACACAGCGAGGATAGAATAGACCAGTGAAGAGGGCGTGGGGCGCTATCTCACTGTGCCAAGTGCTACCCTTAACCTGACAACAGCCCTCAATCTGCAGGTGAGGAAACTGCTGGGCAAGGCTGGCCTCAGCCACACCCAACTGTTCCCCAGCAACATGAAGACAGACAGGCACTTGGCACGATTTTCAGGGCCAGGAGTTAATGCCCTCTCCGCCCTAGACCCCATCGTGCCCTGCAGAGGGATTCCTAACCCACTTTCCCTCCTCCAGGAGGACTCCAGGAACATCCTCCTCTGGGCCCCTGAAGGAGAAGCAAAGTCATCTCAGGTTGCCCTAACCCTGTTCGGTCATGCAACAGATATTTATTTCTCATCAATAGCTGCCAGCCATTGTGGCAGGCCCAGGAGAACAAGTAATGGCTGAGACCAAGTTTAAGTCCAGTGGGGAGAAAGACCTTAAAGGAGACCACCAAATGCATTTATAATGGTCAATGGAAAAAGGGTACGAGGGAAGGATGTAGAGGCTCTAGGTGCATCTGGGTGGGGTGGTCAGGGAGGGCTTCCTGGAGGAGGTGAGGCCAAGGCTGATCTTTTTTTTTTTGGCTACGCTGCCACACAGCTTGCGGGATCTTAGTTCCCTGACCAGGGATTGAACCTATGCCCTTGGTAGTGAAAGCACAGAGTCCTAACCACTGGACTGCCAGGGAATTCATGGTATTTTTTTTGAAGTATAGTTGATTTACAATGTTTCAGGTGTACAGCAAAGTGATTCAGTTATATATACATATTCTTTTTCAGTTACATATATATTTTATATTATATATTCAGCTATATATATATATATTTCTTTTTTTTTCTTTTTCAGATTCTTTTCCATTATAGGTTCTTATAAGATACTGACTATAGTTCCCTGGGCTATACAGTAGGTCCTTGTTATCTACTTTCTGTATAGTAGTGTTTATCTGTTAATCCCCAATTCCCAATTTATCCCTCCCGCCCTGGCTGAGTCCTCTTATTATTTATTTTGAACAATTTTAATTAACTAATAAAGTAATGTTAACAATAATAATTCTGAATAACAATAATAATGGCTAACAATTATTGGGTTATATCATTTTGGTGTTTTACATATGGCATTTCCTTTCATCTTTACAATAACCTAATGGGTAGAGACTATTATAAACCCCATTTTATAGGTGAAGGAACTGTGGCTCAGAAAGGTGAAGTAATTTAGCCAAGTCAAAGAACTCAGTAGGTGGTGGAGCTGGGATTTGAACCTAGGCCAGCTTCATCACAGGATACAGCCTCTGATTTTAGTCTTTCCTTTCTGCCACCCTGACAGGCTGCTTGCTGGACCTCAGCCTGGGGCCTCAAGGCATCATTCAAGGTCATGTCCCTTCTCCAATCTCAGACCCTAGGTCCATTACAAGGGGTCAGGGATATGACCAGTCTTCAGAGCCACAGGCCTTGCACAAACCGTGCTTGGCACCCAGCTGCTAGGCTGACAGGCTCTGCAGTTGAAGGAACTGAGTTCAACTGTGGCTCTGGGGCGTACTAGCTGTGTGACCCAACGCAAGCTCGGCAACCTCTCTGAGCTGCTGCCTCTGACCCTGAAAAGTGCAGATGACCGTGGGGCCAACCTTGTGGGGCATTCCAGAAGGAAGGAACAGCAAGAAGAAGGAGATGGAAGCCTGCGGGACATGTCTGGGGGACCAAGTAGCCATGTCCCAAGGACCCAGGGCATGAGGTAGGAAGAGGTAGAAGCTAAAGTCGGAGAACTTTATGTCGGGGTGGTTTATTAAGCACTTACTAGGTGTAAGGGCTGGAGACACGGAGGCCCAAGGAGGGTGATTTTTGTCTGTTTTTTCCACTACTGTATCCCCAGTGCCTAGAAAAGTAGCTGGCAAACAGGAAGCTTTCAGTAGTTGATTTATAAATGAATGAAGGAACAAATCAAAGAATCAATGAGTGAGTGAGGAATTAATGAATGAGTGATTGAATCAATGAATGAGTGAGTGAATTATGAATGAGTAACTGAGTCAATGAGTGAGTGAGGGGACCTCCCTGGTGGTCCATCGGTTAAGAATCTGCCTTTCAATGCAGGGCACGCAGGTTCGATCTCTGGTCAGAGAACTAAGATCCCACATGCCGTGGAGTAAGTAAGCCCGTGCACCGCAACTAGAGAGCCCACATGCTCTGGAGCCCACACATCACAACTAGAGAGCCCGCGCACTGCAACGAAGCAAAGACCCAGTGCAGTCAAAAAAAAAAAAAAAAAAGAGTGAGTGAGTGAATGAATGCATATGTGTTCTGACTGCAGTCTTAGTGGAGTAGCTGGGGAGGGAGGTGGATACAAAGAAGAAATTACTGTTCCCTGGAGGGTAGGAAATCCAACAAAGGCTTTTTAAAAGGGCTGATGCTCAAGTCCAGTCTTAGGCAGACAGGGAGGAAGAGCATTCCAGGCAGAGGGCATCACATGGGCAATGGCCTGGCACGTTAACCATTGCCTGGAGTTCAGAATTACTGGGGCATGGGATGGAGGTGGGTGTAGAAAGAAATGGTGGTGGTAAGTCAGGGACGGGCCCGCAGGGTCTGGGATCAAGCATTTGAATACTGCCCTTATGTGATGAGTCAGAGAAGGTTTTAAGTAGGAAAACAGTGGGGTCAGATATGACCATGTCTGGCTGCAGGACTTCCCCAGCCAAGACCCTTCACCCTTTCACTGCCTTCCACAGCAGGACTGGATCCCAAACACATACCCCCCCACTGCAAAGGCTGAATCTTTCATTACCTGTGAAAAAAAAAAAATGCAGGTGTCCCAAAAGTATTTACCCAGCACCCTCCATGGCACAGAAATAATAGCTGGATTAACTATTTACTTCTGCCAGGTCTGGGGTCAGCCTTGGGTACATGCTATCTCATTTAATTCTCCCAACAGCCTGTAAAGTACGTACTATTTCGGCCCCATTTTATGGATGAGGAAACTGAGCTCAGAGAGGTTTAAACAATGGCTGAAGGTCACACAGCTACTTGGGAGTCATTCTAGGCCTTGACCCTAGGCAGTCTGGCTCCAGAGCCCCAGTTCCTATCATCATTCTGAACTGAATAAAGCATGGGCCCTGCTTTCTGTTTTCAATCTGGGAAAGTAAACCACCACACTCAGGACAGGCACTCGAAAAAAGGCTGCCTTTGCCCAGCTGGCCTCAGCCTCACATCACGGCCTGCTTTGGTGCTATCAGCCCTAGCACGTTGTTGTGGCCCCTTTATAAGGGCCTGTAAGAGAAAAGCCCTGAGTTCTTCAGGCCCAGGAAAGCCAGACTTCTCCTGAACACTTGATTTGTTTTCATCTTTGGAACAGCGTGAATCTTGAAATTGATTGTGTTTCCCCCTTTGCTCTGGCCACTAGGAAGCTCAGACCAAATGTACATCCCAGCTCTGGAAGCAAAAGCATGCTTTAAGATGAGTGTTATTTTCTTTCCCTCCTATTATTTTTCACAGTTTCCTCATTAGAAAAAATTTCATTGCTCTGTTGCTATCTTTGTTAGTTACTTCTCATTCATTGTGGCAAGAGGCAAGCTTACAGATAAATACATACACACATGAAAAATGAATAACAATCATACCATTAAATCAGTGTTTCTCAGCCTTGGCGATATTAATATTTGGAGCTGGATCATTCATTGTTGTGGGCCTGACCTGTGCACTGCAGGATGTTTAGCAGTGTCCCTGGCCTCTACCCGCCAGATACCAGTAGCACCCGTCCCACCCCCGTATTGTGACCACCAAAGATGTCCATTGTCAAATGTCCCCGGGGCAAACTCTTCCCTGGTTAGGAACCTCTGCTATAGCCTGAACTCCTTAAAGGCAGGATGAGAGTGGTTTATGACAGCAACCAGGGCCTAGCTCAGGGCCGGAAGTTGGCAGGATGAGAACGGCTGGCTTAAGCGATGAACAAATGTCCACCCCAATACCTCATCACCCTTCTCCAGGTTTTCTGCCCATAGAGCTCTTGCCGTCTCAATCCTCATAGGAGCCGCATGGAGTCATAATTAGAACCCTGCTTTACAGATAAAGGCACTGGGGTCCAGAAAGGTTGAGTGAGGAGTAAAAGGTCACACAGCAAGTGGGCCACAGGGCCAAGAGGCACAGGGAGCGGTCACTGTGAGATAAAGGATGGAAGCTGGATTCTGAGGAGTAAGTCGGACTTGACTGGGCAGGTGGGATCCCAGGTGGGGGAATCTGAGCATGAGAAAGGCCTGTAGGTGGGCATTTGAACGGCTTCCTTAAGACTGGGAGATTCGAGAGGGAACTGAAAACCTGTATGTGGATGTTCATAAGAGCATTATTCACAATGATCTAAAGGGAAAAACAACCCACATGTCCATTAACAGACAGACGGATAAACAAAATGTGGTCTGTCCATACAATGGAATATTATTCAGCCATAAAAGGAATGAAGTTTGCTTCATGCTGTGACGTGGCTGAGCCTTGAAAACATGATACTCAGTGAAAGAAGCCAGACACGAAAGGTCACATTTTGTATGATTCTATTGACGTGAAGTGTCCAGAATAGGCAAATCCACAGGGACAGAAAGTGGCTGCTTAGGGCTGAGGGGAGGGTGGAGTGGAAGGTAATAGCTAAAGGGGACAGGGTTTCTTTTCCAGATGATGAAAATATTCTAAAACTGTGACGGTTGCACAACTCTGTGGATACTAAAAGCCATTGAACTGTACACTTTAAATGGGTGAATCATATGGTATGTGAATGATGTCTCAATAAAACTGTTAGAAAATAAAGAGGGGGGGCTTCCCTGGTGGCGCAGTGGTTGAGAGTCCGCCTGCCGATGCAGGGGACATGGGTTCGTGCCCCGGGCCAGGAAGATCCCACATGCCGCGGAGCGGCTGGGCCCGTGAGCCATGGCCGCTGAGCCTGCGCGTCCGGAGCCTGTGCTCCGCAACGGGAGAGGCCACAACACTGAGAGTCCCACGTACCGCAAAAAAATAAATAAATAAATAAATAAATAATAAAGTAAAAAGATGGAGTGGGGGGATACTCCCAAGGCAGAGGATGCAGGCTTCAGTGCTGGCTGTGCCACTGCCTGGCTACATGACCATGGACAAGTCACTTCACCTCCCAAAGCCTCAGTTTCCTTATCTGTAAGACGGGTACATCCATGACCCCCCATCTTCTATGGGTGAAGGGAAGCTGAAGGAGATAAAGCATGCGGCCGAGAGCCTGCCATTCGAGTGCTCCACAGATGTTAGTCACTGGACGTTATACTCTGCATGTGTCTTGTCCCGACCCACTTCTCATTCATACTCCAGAAGCCTCTAGAGCACCCATTCCAGGAATGGGGCAAGTCCTTGAAATCTGAAAAGACCACACAGGCTTTCTTGCCCTGGGAAGAAAATAAAAGCCCTCACTGTTGTCCTAGTTCCGGATCCTAAAATCAGGCAGGCCTTCTTTCCCCAGATTCAGAGGGCCCAGACTGTCATTTACAGTTTCAAGACACCAAATGACCCCAGTGATCTGCAAAGAGGTCCTCATGGCCCCCATCACCTGGGGCCCTCGAATCTATGTTCCACCCCCTCCAGTCCCCACTGCTCCTGGTGGCTTTGAGGACCTCAGGAAAGGCAAAGAGAAGCTGGCACTGACCCTGCAAAATAATCCAGCCTGGGTGGGATGGGGTGGGGAACCCCACAAAGAAGCAAGTGTTGGGGGGGGCTCATCCCTGTACAATGGCTCCTCAGAAACCTGTCCCTGGGGGGAAACAGAGGATCTCTATCAACATGGCCTGAGAAAGAAATGTCTGTATTCTTTTCGGACCCGCCCCCACAGGCTCCAGGCCAAGAATGTACAGCACAGCATCTATTAAGTTTCTAAAATTATGCCTAGGTTTGGGGGTTTGGCCAGGGCGAGGAGCGGGAAAGGATGTGGCGGGTGGGCAGGCAGGCAGGAAACCTTTAATCCAGCGCCTTGCACCCCGACCTGCACGCTGGGCAGCGGGAAGGGAGTGCCCTTCCAGCAGATGTCAAATTGGTCCTTAGAATCAAAAGCCCTTCTGTGCACAGCCTGGGCACTCAACCGTTTTTAAACATTGCTGCACTGCCTTCCCGGATTGTTTGAGTTTTCCTTGGATCGACAGAGTTGGGGGGAAGGGGATGATGTATTTGGGCCTCCCAGTTTGAGGAGTAAATGAGAGAAAGAAAACTCCTAGTGGTCAAAATCTAGAAGTGGGAACAGGGTTGCTATAGAGGGTTGTGCAGGCTGTGCACTGCACAACTGCTGAGGGTCCTCTTCTCAAACATGGAGTTACACTGTGTACACCCATTCGAGGTGGCCCATCATGTACCAGAAGGAGGACCAGCTGGCTCATGTGGTCAGGGCCTCATTCTTGGATGGAGCTGGGGGGATGGGAATCAGTGGCCAGTTTGTATATGGGAGTCAGAGCAAGACCTTATCACAAATGTCAATCCTGATGGAAATACTCAGACACCCCCTCATACAGATAACTAAATCTAAGGGGGAGGAAGGAAAAGTCAAGGGGGTAGGAGCCCCCAAATCTGTGGGCTATCCTACCTTCCAGATATGGTTGCCAGAAAAAATAGAGGACACACAGTTAAATCTGAATGTCAGATAAGCAATGAATGGAAAATATCCCCAGGGCTAAGATCAAACAACAAACAAAAAAACAATGATTTTTTAGCATCAGTATGCCCCCAAATATTGCAGGGGGAAAATTACTCTAAAAAAAAATCATCTGTTGAGGGACTTTCCTGGTGGTCCAGCGGTTAAGAATCCACCTGCCAATGCAGGGGAGGTGGGTTTGATCCCTGGTCCAGGAAGATCCCACATGCCGCGGAGCAACTAAGCCGGTACGCCATAGCTACTGAGCCTGCGCTCTAGAGCCTGCGAGCTGCAACTACTGAGCCTGTGCGCCCAGAGCCCGTGCTCCGCAGCAAGAGAGGCCACCGCAATGAAAAGCCTGCGCACCACAACGAAGAGCAGCCCCCGCTCGCCGCAGCTAGAGAAAGCCCCTGCGCAGCAACGAAGACCCAGCACAGCCAACAACAACAATAAAAAATCCTCTGTTTCTCTCACAGTCAAATTTAACTAGGCATCACTATTTTTCTTTGCTAAATCTAGCAACCCTACCCCCAGAGGGCATGCCTATAAAAACTCTTTGCCACCCACCATTGCCTGGAAATAGCTGTTGAAACAGCAGCTAATTAGGAGCAACCTTCGCCCCAAGCCTTTTGGCTGCTGAGCACGAGCCAGGGTAGGAAGCGTGAGAGAACTTCCCCCACCCCCCCACATGTCATCGCAGTGGCCTCTTCCTCTCCTGGGGGCTCTGAAATCACCACCTGGCCTGGCTAAGAGGTTTCTCTGCAGGTGGGTGCCCAGCACGGCGCCTGTCCCTGGGGAGGATGGAAACAGCCTCGAGCCAGAGGATCTCACAGCGCTGCCCACGCGGCTGAAACTGGAGGAGTGAATCTTGTATAAGGCCTGCACAGTAAGTCAGACCCTGTGACCCAGGAGCCAGGGTGGCCTCGGACTCTGGTGTACTCTCATTCATCTGAGATGGGCTTGCCCTGGGGGTCAGGCTTGGGGGGGCCAGTGCTCAGGTCAGGGGGTAGGCCCCTCCCAGGCTGTCCCCCTGGGCTTTCTGGAAGGCAGGTAGAAAATGAGGAAGAGCGCTCTGCAACCCTCGGAGGTTTCTGTGGGAACGGCTGGCTGACCTCTTGTGGGGCCAGAACCAAATGCACGTGACCAATGGGCAGTGGAGCCAGTCCAGCTGGCAGGACACTCACATGCACAGGAAACCTGGACAGAAAGTTACCCGAGGCCCAGGCAGGACGGACCTGGATCTGGAGCGCGGAAGAGCCTTGGCAGACAGCAGGAGGGTCTCCCCGGTCCCCCACTTCCCCCCCAGCTCAGGACTGGCCACCAACTTCCCCACCCCTGCTCCCCACTCCGTCTGAGACCCTGGAAAGGGTGGGGAGGCGATGAGGGGCTGAAATGCCCCAGGGATGAGTCAGCCCTGTTTGGGAGCAATTCCACTCTGCTAGCCCAGAGGTGATTGGACACCATCTGGGAGCCTCCCTGTGGCTCCTGAAGACTTGTGAGTCCCCTCCCCGTCACCCCAGAGTCCTGTTCCCTATAGAGGCACAGAGGCACCCGATCCCTGCAAAAGCTGTCCCGTGTGGACCATAACCGGAGACTTGAGATGCCTTCTTCCCACGAGAGGGCCAGCCAACCAGGTTCTTGACTCTAGTTTTTGTTTGCACTTCTGATCCTTGTTGGGTGGAAAGGGGAAAGATGCTCACAAGGGCAAAGAGGCCAGAGCTCCTCTGTCACCTGGGAGAGCCCCCAAAGGGAGAGGGCAGTCAGGGAAGGCTTCCAGGTGGAAGTGGCACTGGCTGGAGCCAGGGTTCATTGCGGGGAGGAGGAGGAAGGGCACTATCACACAGAAACAGTGAGATGGAAGGTGTGGCACACAGGCAGACTCAGCAGGCAAGTAACCCAGGGCCGCTCAGGCTGGTGGAACTAGGGCATGGGTTGGGGGCTGGGGGTCTAGAGAAACGGCTGAACAGAGAGAGCATCCTGGAAACCAGGATCTGGACCCAGAGAGCCAGCCTTGCCCTGCCATGTGCTGCCAGATGACTTGGCAAAGCCACTTCACTTGCTAAGCCTCAGTTTCCTCATCTCTAAGCTGGTAACAATGGCGGAGATGAACATCGCTGATCTGCGGGGTCCCTTTGCTCCCTGCAAGGCCCTGGGGTCCGCACGTTTACCGGCACATCACTCATTCCCATGACACCACTAGGAAACAGGGGGCACCCTTATCCCCACTGTACAGATGGGGCAGTTGAGGCTCATGCAGGCTCAGAAAGACATCCCAGGTCCTAAGGTTCGGGATTCGAACCCAGATCCAGCGATGTGAGGCCCAGGTCTGAACTGCCCCTTGGATAGAGGGAAGGGGGATGCTCTTTGGGATATGGGCGCAGTTGTCTCTCACTATACTTTTTCCTCCCTGGGGCGGCCATAGGAATTAGCACAAACTTGGGTGGCTTAAGAAAGAAAGAGAGAGAGAGGAAGGAAGGAAGGAAGGAAGAAAGGAAAGGGAGGGAGGGAGGGAGGGAGGGAGGGAGGGAGAAATTTATTCTCTCATAGTCCTGGAGACCAGAAGTCCAAAATCAAGGTGTCTGCAGGGTTGGTCCCTTCTGGAGGCTCTGAGGGAGAATCTGTTCCCTGCTCCTCTCCCGGCTTCTGGGGGCTTCCAGCTGATGACGTTCAGGACATCATACCCCAAAATACTGCACCTAGGCATGCTGAATACCTTAAGCAGAAGCAGGAATATCACCCTGATCTTGCCCTTCTTCCCTCAAACAGGTGAATAAAACTCCCATGGGAGAGGTGCCCTCCCTGTACCAGAAGGAAGGGAGACTTTCTTATCACCGGGACGGGGAACTGGGGATTGAGAAATCTGAACAAAGTTTGTTCATCTCACCTTTTCCTAGTTATTTCTCCACTTACCACCCCAAACCCAAACCCCTTTGTCTTGTCTTGTTCATTCTTCACACATTTACTTGTTTCTTTGTCTCTAAGGTACAAAATCTTCCTGCTTTGGTCACTTCTGGTCCTCATTCTCTTGTAAAGACTCCCATGTCCAAGTGAAAATTCAATCAAATGTGTTTCCTTTTCTCTTGTTAATCTTTGTCAATTTAACTTCCAGACGCAGCCAGGGACCTTAAAGGGGTTGACAAAAATTTTTTCTTCCCCTCACGGCAGTCCTGGAGTTTCCTTGGCTTGTGGCTGCATCCCTTTAATCTCTGCCTCCATCATCCTCTGTATCTGTGTCCTCTCTTCTTCTTATAAGGACACTTTTCATTGGCTGAATTGTTACGGTCTCTCATTGGCTGGGCTGTTGCTGGACAAGGAGAAAAATCTTCCTTCCTCCTGCTGGGGTAGTAAAGTAGTAACTTTCTTCCTGTTGCAGATGCAAGGTACATCTCTTCCTGTTTGGAGTCTACAGACAGCAACGTGTGATGGGGCTTGAGAGCTCCCCCTTCCTGCCTTCCTGCCTCCAACTTAAATGAGGTTTCATTTGGTCCTCAGGGTACTTAGGGTGATGGAAGTGTTCGAGAACTAGGTAGTGGTGCACAACATTGTGAATGTACTGAATGCCAGTAAATCGTTTACTTTAAAATGGTTGATTTTATGTTGTATGAATTTTACTGCAATTTAAAACAATAAAAATATGGGAATTCCCTGGTGGTCCAGTGGTTAGGACTCAGCGCTTTCATTGCCTGGGCCCTGGTCGGGGAACTAAGATTCCACAAGCTGTGCAGCGGGGCCAAAAGGGAAAAAAAAGCAATAAAAATAAATGAGTGAACTCAATTTGAATGATATATTTTTTAACCCAGGCTAACCAAAGTGTTATTATTTCAACATGTAATTGATATAAGAAGTTATGAATGAGATATTTTACATTCTTTTTTCCATGCAAAGTCTTTGGAACCTGGTGTGTGTTGGACACTGCACCACAACTCAACGCAGACCAGCCACATCTCAAGTTTCAGCAGCCATGTGGGGCTGGCGACTCCCTCGTTAGACAGCAAGGCCCCAGAAAGAGGCAAGCCTTCTGGCTTCTTCAGAGGAGCCACCGGAAAGCAAATCTTTCGCTGCAAAGCCCCCCCCACCCCCGCCAATGTAACTTCCACGAGTGATTCGCTCATGGAGTCTCTAGGGTCTTGTCTGCTCTGGCCAGTCCTCCCTCCCAGAGATGGGGAGAGCGTAGGGGTGGAATGGAGACCCTTCCCCCAAAGATATGTCTACCCAGAACCTGTGAATGTGATTCTCTTTGGAAAAAGGATCTTTGCAGATGTAATTAAGACTCTTAAGGGAATTCCATGGTGGTCCAGTGGTTAGGACTTGGCGCTTTCACAGCCGAGGGCACAGGTTCAGTCCTGGTCAGGGAACTGAGATCCCTCAAGCAGTGCAGCACAGCCAAAAAAAGAAAAAAAATCATTAAAAAAAAAAAAACGACTCTAGAGGTGAGATCATCCTGGATTATACAGGTGGGCCCTGTCAATTTGCTGACATTCAGTACATTCACAATGTTGTGCAGGCATCACCACTACCTAGTTCTAGAACATTTCCATCACCCCAAGTACCCTGAGGACCAAATGAAACCTCATTTAAGTTGGAGTCAGGAAGGCAGGAAGGGGGAGCTCTCAAGCCCTAGCACACGTTTCTGTCTGTAGACTCCACAAACAGGAAGAGAGTTACTACTTTACTACCCCAGCAGGAGAAAGGAAGATTTTTCTCCTTGCCCGGCAACAGCCCAGCCAATGAGAGACCGTAAGAATTCAGCCAGTGAAAAGCCACTACACTTCAAACTTCCAGCTTCCTCCAATGGGCTCTTTGTTTATAACAGCCCTGCCCAACTCCCCCTTCTCCTCTATGAAAGAATGTTCCTCTGCTTTGTTTCTCTGGACTTGCCTGTATTTTTTGCTATAACACACTTGTCACGAGTTGCAATCCTCTATTCCCCAATAAGCCAAACCCATTTGCTGGTAAAAATAAATGGCTTTCATTTTTAAAGTCAACAACCAATTAGCAGTCACTCCCCTCTCTCCCCAGTCCCCGGCCACCACTAATCTGCTTTCAGTCCCTATGGATTTGCCTATTCTAGTCACACAGCAGGGACTTAAGTGGCTACTTCATGCCAGTGGGTGCCCGGCTTCCAGGACGTCGTGGAGTGCTACCGGTTGGGGCCAGGCAACCCCCCGCGCCAGAGCCAGGTCTGTTCGCTTCACTCCCAGCATTTTATCCAGCACCCAACTCAGCCCTGTCACAAAGTGCATGCTCAGTAAACATATATGCTGGGAGAAGTAAGGAACGAACAGGGACCCCAGAAAGAGAAGGAACTCTGGGAGCCCCATTCTGCCCTGGGGTCTGAACGGCCTGGGCAGCAACTCAGTGGAAATGGAGAGATGTGCGTGCGTGCGTGTGTGCCTGTGTGTGTATGTGTGTGGGTGTGTATGATATAATTTTTAAAATATATATATATTTGGTCTTTGCCCCATTCCTGGCAGAAAGCCCCTAAAATCCTTGGAATTTCCTCAGAGATAAGAATGTCTTTTGTATGCTAATGAGAACTCCAGGGGTCGAGGCTACAAAGCTTCAGGAGGGGAGCTGGTAGTCAGAAAAACCAGCCAAGTAATTACAGGGTGGGGACTTTCAGCCCCATCTCCTGAGAAAAGAGGCTGGAGATCGAGATCAATCACCAATGGCCAATGAGTTAATCACTTGTGCCTGTGTAATAAAACCTCAATAAAAACCCCTAAATAATGGGGTTCAGGGGGCTTCCGGGTTGGTAAACACATCCATGTGCCGGGAGGGTGGCACACCTCCCAACTCCAAGTGGACAGAGGCCCCTGTGCTTGGGACCCTTCAGACTGTATTTCCCTCTTCATCTGGCCATTCATCTGTCCCCTTATAATGAACTGTAATATGTAATAGTAAGGATAGCTCTTTCCTGAGTTCTGTAAATCCTTCTGGCAAATAATCAAACCTGAATGAGGGATGTTGTGGGAACCCTCACATCTTTAGTCAGCCGGGCAGAAGGGCAGGTAGCCTGGGGATCCCATTTGTGGCTGGCGTCTGAAATGGGGGCCGTCTTGTGGGACTGAGTCCTTAACCTGTGAGGTCTAATTCTAGTTAGTGTCAGAACTGAATTGCTGGACACCCAGCTGGAGTGCGAGAATCAGAAGGTGTGTTTGAGGGATTCCTCTGGGCTTTGTTGCATGGATGGGCTGAGAGCAAGATGACTTTGTTGCTGGTAATGGACACGGGTGATGCCCTTGCTTCCAGATGGATGGAGTATTTCTGGGGGTGCTGCCCAGGGCTGAGAGCCGGTCATCACCCTGGGCTCAGAGGAAGAAGCTCCAAGGGAGCTACCCGGTGAAAGCCAGCACCCCAAGGGTCCTGCACGTCACGTGAATGACAAGTGCTTTGCTCTGTGGTTGAGAGGCTGCCAGCGAAGCCCCCTTCAGGGGCCAGGCCAGCAACAGAAATAGGAGAAGTGAGCGGAGTGTAGTTATAAGCACGGGGCATTCTTAGCTATATTTCACTCTCCCACTTTTGAAGGTGATATGGGCAGAGGGACGTTTTTCTTCTGTAAGAAAATCAGCAGCGGAAGTATGAAGACGTAAGGAACCAACCCTCAGCCTCCTGTCTGGGAGACGGACAACAGGGAGCAGAGGGACTGGGGCAAACGGGAAGGCAGGGCCGTCTAAAGGGTGCAGCAGGCACTGTCAACAGTGCGTATGATGCTTCTGCATCTGTGACTTTCTACCTGAGGTTTTTCTCTTGGGCCAACTGGCAGTGCCAGGGAGCTAATACCCCGGATGCAGGTTTCTACCAAGAACAGACAGGCGCTGGCAGGAGACACCCCAGTTCCCTGGCCCCTCGGGCGGCAGATGTCCCCAGTGGGATTGCACCCCAGCTGCCCACAGCAGTGACTGCTCGCCCACACCCAGCACCCTGCGCTAGCTCCTTCCTTCCCGCCTCTCTCCCCATCTCCCATCAGTTCTTCCTGGGATCCCCTCCCTAATAAACTACTTGCACTAAGATCCTGGCCTCAGAGCCTGCTTCTGGGGCAACTGACATTTAGGTAAGGGACTGAGGAAGGGACCAACTCTTCCTTAGCTGCAGCCAGTGTTTGCTGGATGGGAAGGCAGGCCCTGTAGTGCAAGACCTTCCAATTTTTTTCAAAGAGAAACCAAAATCCAGACTTTCCTATGAAACCTTCCGAGTTCTCATTGCCAACTCAAATTAAACAGTACAGAACAAAATAAAACAGAACAAAACAAAACATGTCCGTGAGCCAGCCCTGGCCCTCGACCTGCCAGGTCAGAGCTGCTGGTGGTGGGTGGAAGAGGCACAGAAAACCGTAAGCAGTGGGGACTTGGTCAGAGGGGCTTTTTGGCAACCCGCTCAGGCGGCCTGGGTGGGGACAGGCGGAGGAGGCCCGCGGTGGGCCGGGCAGTATGGCCTGTTTACGAGACCCCAGCTGGAAGCATCTGGAAAGCCCTGCATGGCCGCCCGTGGGCCGGGAGTAGACCCAGAGTAAACAATCAGTCCGAATGCTTTTCTAAACACGCAGACCCTGAGCTGCCTGCAGCCTCCCGAGGCTCGCCAGGCTGAGGAGAAATCCCAGGACCCCTCCGCCTGCCTGACATCTAAGCTCAGGCCCAGGAAAAACAAACTCAGGGCGGCTGGAGTGCCCCGAGGGGGCAGTCGCGAGAGAGCCACTTCTCGACCCCATGCCTGTGAACTCCTTTTTAATTCTGTGCAGATGGAGGAGGCTGTCTTTACAGATTTCCATCTCCCTACAATGCCCACTTCCTTCCTCTTGCAGAGAAAACAAAATGGGTGTCTCTCGAGATTGCTTTTGCCCCATTTCACACGGTTATTTAAAGCCATCGCTTTTCTGCTGCCTTCTCAGGGTTTAAATTAAGAATACAGGGTGTCGAGTACAGGCGGGCGATGTAAAATTTGGGTCCTGTGTGTTTATTGTTCTACAACCAGCCAAACCCTTCTGTGCCTCTTCTAAATTGTTTAATACGTTCAGGAGATTTTCAGTTGGAACTATATTCCGTCAGGGGGAGGAGAAGAGAAATTCCTGAAAGTGGACCTTTAATGGCTCCCTACGAGCCACATATTTTATGTATCTTTAACTCATGCAATCCTCATCATGACCCAGACAGCTGGACAGCATGGTATGATTAAGATATCTTTTGGTTGCAAGGGACAGAAACCTACATCAAAGGGAATTTACACGTTTGAAAAGTTCATGGTAAGGACCTCAGACATGGCTGGATCCAGGAGCTCAAATGCTGTCATGGGAATCTCTCCATCTCTTCTCTGCTCTCTTCCGTGACTGTTTCATTCTCAGTCAGGCCCTTCTCTTATGGTTGCAAAGATGGTACCCAGCAGTTCCAAGCCTCCAGTCACCAAGCGACACTGGTGGAAAGAGAATACCTTTTTCCCAAGAGTTTTAGCAAATGTCCCATGACTGAATTTCATTGGTCCAGCTTGGGTCATGTGCCCATCCTCTGACCAATCACTATGGCTAGGCTGATTAAGGAAAGTCCCAGAATTTAGGACTTACTCCTCCAAATGGTGTGAGTCAGTTCCATAATATTGAGTTGCCCAAAAGATGTTAAGATGTTATGGAGAAACCCGAATGAACTTTTTGACCAACCCAATACTTGTGAGAAAAATCTCATTACTTTCCTAAGTCTGATGAAATTGGGATCTGATCCCCCTTACCAGGGGCGCAGGCTTTGGCCACGCAGAAGCTTGTTTCCCCAGGTAGTTCCCACAAGCTTCTCCCAGAGAGCCTGGTTCCATCCCCCTATGGCCCCAGGAGTAGACAATATCTCTTACCTTTGCTGCCAAATCTTCCCTTCCTAGCCCCACCCCCGGCTCTTGGAGCTGAGTTGTGCACATGACCAAGGCTGGCCATGGTGACTGCTTCAGTAATGAGCATGTGACTTAAGCTGAGCCAGAGACGAAATGTATTGTATGATTTCCTATTCAACAAGAGGAAATCTCCACTAGGCTGGTGAGATGGAAGCCTGGCCTATGATGCACCATCTTTGCCAGCAGATGGTGAGAGCCCACCTGAGAATTAAGCCCCCACAAAGGAAAGCGGAGTCAAGAGACAGAGACAGACCCCCAACAACCTGCCTGAGCCCCTGGATCCAGCTGTGCCTGAAGCTGTTGCACTCCTGACCTTCCGGTGACACAAAACAATACACTTTGCTTCAATATAAGCTAATTTCAGTGGGATTCTGTTATCTGCAGCTAGATGAATCCTGACTAATGTACTAGACTTCCAAAAAACCAAGGCCCGTGATTCTCCACTGGCCCAAGACAAACACAGCCCTTCAGAATGCAAAGTTGGTCCTTGAGAGGGATGGAGGGAGGGAAAATATCTCTCGTTCTTTTGTGATGACTCAATAGCTAAAAGAAGCCCTGGTTCATTTCTCAAGCAGGTTATCCTGGCTGACAAACATTACTCATTCCAGCCCCAACGAACCCTGAGGTTGGTGTGGCCCCAGAGAACTTGCTATACTCTAAGCCTCCACAGATTTTCCACATTCATGTGAAAGCCTGTCTGTGTCATTGCTCCTTTCTCCTCCAGCTCAGAGTCCTGGGAGCTGGGTTTTCTAGAGCTCCAAGAAAACACCTTACAGAATGTCCAGCCAAATCAACACCCCAAAAATGCTTACAATGCACAAGAGGCCACCGGAGATCTTGCCTCTACAGAGAACGCCCAAAGAAGTTGTTCTTGCCCCTTCCTACCGAGTGATGGGCTAGCACAGGACTTCAGAAGCGAGGAGGCAGGTCAGTAGGGGCCAGACGAGGAAACTCTGGCTGAGCCAAAGAGGCAAGACTCTTTCTGGAAGGACCTAGGGTGTATGGGAAGATTCTCAGTTGGGGAAATCAGACACGACTTCATCTTACGTTAGGTTCCCAAGAGATGGAGCCCGAGACGGGGATTTTGGTGCATGTGGCTTTTTGAGGGGGAGGTTCTCAGGAGGAGGTGGTGTCATTCCCTCTGGGCTGGAGCGGAGCGTGGGTAAGATGGATGTGAGTCACTGGCCACCAACACTCACGGCAGCTGGCACACAGCAGCCTGGTAAAGAGGATTTGGGCAGCCCCTTCCTTCCTCCTCGGGACCACACACCTGCTTTCAGGGAAGGGTTACACCTGGCGGGGATGGGGATTCACCAGTGACGGCACAGCGCAGCGGTTGAGAGCCCAGAGCCTTGGGGGCAGGCAGAGCTGGGTTCAAATCCGGGCTCTGGGATACCTCAGGCACCCATCGGGACCTGCAGAGGTGCGCAGCTCCCAGGACCAGGGCGGATGAAGCATGATCCTGTGTTAGGTGCCCCTCCATCCAGAGTCCAGCGTGTGGTGGGTGCCCCACAAGTCTCGGCTTTGTACACATCTCTGAGTGTCCCGGGCCTGAGGGCCGTGGTGGAAGTTCTGGGGTGTATGGGGGGCGCGGGGGGTCTTCCTGTGCCTTCCCAACACCTACAGACACTGACCTTCTACGTGTGCCAGGCGTTACCAGATCCCTGGCTTTTGGGGTGTCTAAACCTTCTTTGTTGGGGATTCCTGGCTCCCCACTTTCCTTCCCACTCTTACTCCCTCTGGGTAGAAAAGTACCCTGATTGGCATGAGAATCAGGTCTGGAACACAAAACTGGAGGTGGGTGGGGTGATTCTAACAGAGGAGCAACTCAGTAAGAGATGAAGGAAGTCTGGTCTTAGCCTTAACCAGAATTGCTTCAAATTCTCCAATGACCCCTAAGACCTGGAGGACAAGTCCCAGCCCCTCATAGGCCATGCTCAAGGGGGAGGTCTCTTGGGCCTCGGTGCTCACCAGGGCCCCCTCCTGTACCTTGGCTGCTCAAAATACCTCTCCCATTGTTCCACATGCTCCTGTCCCTGGGCCTTTGCACGTGCTGTTCTCTCTGCCTGGAATGCCTTCCCCTCCTTCTCCAGGGCTACTTGTCCTTCTGCTCTGGCCTCAGGCCTCCCCTGACTCCAGGAAGCCTTCCCTGACCCCGGCTCCTGTGGGTGGGCCCCTCCTTCCCGTTCCCTTCCCACCTCCCCACCCTGTGCCATCTCCCTCCTTGTTCACTTGCCTCCCCAACAAGACGGAGCAGCCCAGAGGGCAGCTGTCAGCCTTGACTGACTTGGTGTTGGCTGTGCCAGATACAGTGTAGGTGCTCAGGAAATAGGTGTGGCATGAATGAATGAAGGCCAGTGAGTGGGGTGGGCGGCCCCCCTTGGCCAGTGACATCAGGTGCCGCCACAAATTATATCCACTTATGTTGCACCAAGCAACACGCTAAGCCAGTGACACTGTCCTCTAAGCTGACCTTGACCATGGTTTGTGACAGCCGAACATTCCCAGATATACTTATGTATAATATACACCCTCCCCAGCAAATTAAAATTGGCCATTGCTTTGGATGCATGGATGACAGGTGCCATCCCACGAGTAGAAACAGCCATGATAATAACAATCATTGCTGCTCTGGACGTACCCAGCTCGGCTAAGCATCATCTGAGGTTTTATTATTATTTTCCCTGTTTTACATTTGTGGAAGCTGAGGCCCAACATGGTTAAAGTTACCTGCCCACAGCAGGTGGTGGAATAGGGATTAAACAGAAAACGAATGACCAGGCTACAGTTAACTGTGCACTGCATGGGGCGGTGGTGTATCAGTTTCCCGGGGCTGCTGCAACAAATTACCACCAACCTGGCTTAAAACAACAGAAATGTATTCTCTCACAGTTCTGGAAGCCAAAAGTTTGGAATCAAGGTGTTACTGGGGTTTTGCTCCATCTGGAGGCTTTAGGGGTGAATTCTTCTTGCCTCTTCCAGCTTCCAGGGCTCCAGGCACTCCTCGGCATTCGTCTCTGTCCCTCAAATTCCACCCCCCCGCCACCATCTCCTTTCTCTTATAAAGACACCAGTCACTGGATTTAGGGCCCATCCTAAATCCAGGATGATCTCATCTCAAGATCCCTAATTTGATGACATTTGCAAAGACCCTATTTCCAAATAAGGTCCCATTTACAGGTACCGGCGTTAGGATGCGGACATATCTTTTAGGGGGTACTATCACTGCACTACAGGTGAGCAGGAACAAGCCATCAGCTGCCCCGCCTCCACGGGGCTGAGAAAGATGAGGAGGGGGGCTTGCCCAGGGAGAGGAGGAGACGGGCAGGCACAGAGATCAGCAGGGACAGAGAGGCCACCAGGCTTCATTCCCCACTGGAAACCCCGTTTACAGAGGAGGAAGCGGCCAGGGAGGCTGCGAGGCCACACAGGTCCCACTCAGGACAAATAGCTGTCTCTGACCCTGTGATCCCTGGAGCCTCTCTGGACCCTCTGGGCCAGCATCCTGGCGCATGGGGTCCCTTGGACCGGTCTGGGGGAGGCCTCGCCAAGCCAGACCAGGCTGCTGGCCGGAATCCAGGTCCAAGGCAGACGCCGCCCAGGCCCTGCTTTTGGTTCTGCAAATACCACCGGCCCTGCTCCCTCGAGGACGGAGAGTCCGGCCCCTGTCCGCATGACCATGCTGTGCCCTCAGCCCCCACCAGCGGTCGGAGTTTTCCATGCGCCTCCCCGACCCCCAAAAGGCTGAATGCCTAGAATTCTGCAGGAATTCCCACAGCGGCCCCCACCCTCTCTGGGTCCCCAGTGAAGGAAACAAACACCCTTTGTGGCCTGGGGCCGTGGATGGGGGAGGCCCAGGGCAGTCACTGGGGCTGCCATTCCTGGAGGTTTGCTCTTAGACAGGAAAGGATGGCGTCAAAATGGGCCCTATAGATGTTTGCTATGATTATGATATAAACACACAGGTATGTATGAGGCTACGTACCTACACGTAGAGACACACGTAGAGAGACACATGTAACCCCGAATAAAAACTCACATGCAAATAGATACACAGATACATGGGTACCTACGTGCACATACACACAGAGGCACTCACACACACACAAGTACACAGATACACACAATATAAAACTGGATGCACGGCCGCCACACGCAGGCGTGCAAAGTGATGCTCAACACGTACCCACATGCGTGCACACCACCAACCCACACGGGGGACCATCCCAGCCGACCCTGCATCTGTCCCACTTCCTTTTCAGTACTTCCCCTCCCCCAGCCCCACCACTCCATTGCCCAGCTGTGTATAAGACACAGCTGGCCGTGACCACAGGCACCAGAGTCCTTCCTTGACTCTTGAGAGGCGCCTGTGTCATCTCTCAGGTTATGACATGCTGTCACACACAGGCTGGTTTCTGTCTGTCTGACCAGACACCCCACTGCTGGGCCCAGAGTCTGGTTTCAGGACTCTCAGCTGCACAGCCTGGGACCCTTCTCCCCGCCATCTCCCTGCATCCCCCTCTGCTGGGCCCCATTTCCCAAAGTGGGAAACGAAGCCCAGGTCCCAGCAGCCTCTAACCCCACTCCTCTCCCCACTCCTCTCTCTGTCTCTCTCTGTCACACACACACACACACACACACACACACACACACACACACACACACACACACACGGAAAACAGATCACAAACCCAAACTGCAGTAGCTCCCTCCCACCTCCCTCATCCAGATTAAGGATCAGTGTCACCAGGGTGACACCTTTTGCCATCAGTGCCCAACCCCTGACCCTGTAGATTGAAACCTTTTGTCTGTGGGACCACAAAGGGCATTTCTGACCCAGGACTCCAGGCTTTTTACTCTCCCAAGGCCTGTGCTGTGGGCCGGCCCCCAGCATTGCCACACTGGGAAGAGTGGATTCGGGGCAGCAGCGCAAAGACCCTGGGTGTTTCTGGGAGAGGAAGCAGGAGGGCAGGGAAGAGCTAGACAGTGAGGCCATCCAGGCGGGGTCCCCGTCCTCCCTGAGCCTCAATGTCCTCATCTGTAAAGGGGGTAAGAACAGCACCATCTGCACTGGGCGTTGCTTGGGGCTGCCCAGGCTGTGCCCCTCCCCACGCTTGAAGAAATTTCCACCTTCATGGGTCTCAGTGGGAGAAAGCCCTGCTTCCCACTGGGGACCCTGAGGATGGCAGCCTGGCGTTTTGTCAGCCTCCTGGCAGCTAGGATGCGGGCACGTGCCCCTGGCTGGGGCAATCAGTACACAGGTCCCAGAGTGGCACTAGTCCCACTAAGAAATAGGGATGGGAGCTCCACCACAGGGACAGGGTGGCAGGGACACCCACCCCTGGGGCCAGGCCTGCAGCCGTGGGGCAGAACCCCATCTGAAGTTTCCAGGCATGAGTTTGCTGCCCACTTTCTAGACCGTAGTCAGCACTGGGGCTGAGTTCTCCAGTTTTCTTCCTTTTCCAAGAGATTCCTTTCAGCTTACATCAGCCGGGTCTGTGTCTGTTGCTGGCTGCCGGGTCCAGGGCTCATCACAGCCCCCTAAGACTGCTGTGGGGAGTGAGTAGAACAATCCACTGGAGGACTCAGCTCCGTCACCTGCTAGCCGGGCACCTCAGCACACCACACTCCCTCTCTGGGCCTCAGTCTCCTCAGCTGTAAGATGGGCTGATAATAGTTCTCCACCCCATGTGACATAATAAGAAATAGATATTTCGTCTCTGCCCCCAGCTCCTGACACAGAGCTCCTAAAACCCTTGTAATCTCCTGAGTGATAGGAGAGTGTTTTGTTCTAATGAGGTGGCTCTTGGCGGGCACCCGGGGTGAGGGCTGGTCGCCAAAAAGGCCAAACCATGATTAGAAGCTTGGAGCTTTCAGCCTCACCCCCATCCTCAGAGAAGGGAGAAGGGTTGGAGATCGAGTTAATGATCCATCATGCCTACATGATGAAGCCGCGATAAAAATCCCCAAAGTATGGGGCTCAGAGAGCTTCTAGGCTGAACACATCCATGTGCTGGGAGGGTGGTGAACCGCATCTCCATGGGGACAGAAGGTCCTGTGCTCAGGACCCTTCCAGACCTTACCCTGTGTATCTCTTTATCTGGCTGTTCATCTGTATCCTTTATCATATCCTTTCTGATAAGCTGGTAAATGCAAGTGTTCCTGAGTTTTGGGAGCCACTCCACCAAATTATCAAACGTGGGCGGGGGTTGTGAGAACCTCTGACTTTGTGGGCAAGTCAGACAGAAGTAGGGGCGCTCTGGGGAGCTCCTGTGGCTGGCATCTGAAGTGCGGGCAGTCTGCGGGACCGAGCCCTAACCTGTGGTCTGATACCCAACTCCAGGTAGGTAGTGTCAGAATTGAATTGAATTATATGATACCCGGTTGGTGTCTGGAGAATTGGTTGGTGTGGAGGAAAACCCCACATATTTGGTGTCAGAAGTGCTGTGAGTAGACAGCTTTCTTTTATCCTCATGGGGATGGTGTGAGCATTAAATGAGATAATGCAGGAAGAATTTGCCATGGGTAGCATTTGCCTTAACATGGTAACAGCAATGATTTATTTGGTTTTTATGAAATAAGGACCGAGTAGGGGTCCTCAAATTCAGAGAATCTGTAGATCTGGATAGGAAAAAAATTACATTTTTGTTTTCACTAGCCTGTAACTGAAATTTAGTGTCTAACTTCAATTCCTGAGGTAGCAACATCCAGGGACCTGTGACTTTGTCACCAACAAGAATCGCAAGTATTTTTATATCCTATGACTGTCATATATATGACATAGCTGGCTTCTTTTGTAACCTGTGGGGGGTTTTTTTGCATTGAAAAGACTATTCTGAATATTAAACTTAGTTATTAAAATACATGCCAAAAAATACATGCCAAACTGTTTAAAGGGACGGGTACTCATGTTAGCAACTTATTTTGAAATTTATCAAAAAATAAAATAAAATGGCTAGACAGAGTTATAGATGGATGGAGAGATAGAGAGATGGAGGAATGGAGAGATAGAGGGATGGATGCATGGATGGAGAAAGGGATGGAGAGAGGGGTAGAGGGATGGATGGAGAGCGGGATGGAGAGAGGGGTAGAGGGATGGATGGAGAGAGGGACGGAGGGATGAAGGGATGGATGGATGAACAGATGGGTAGAGGGATGGATGGATGGATGGATGGATGGATGAATAGATGAGTAGAGGGATGGAGGGATGAGGGATGGATGGATGGATGGATATAACAACATGCTATCTGGGCATTCACTGCTCAAGTCTTTCAACTTTTCTGTATGTTTGAACATTTTCACAATAAAATGTTGGGGGAAGATTTCTAAGAGAAAAGGATGAAACCGAGAAAGAAAAAGACATTCAAAGCCTGAAGAAAGAAAGAAGACTCATCTTAAAGATCATCTTTATCATTGAGTCCTTATCAAAGTCAGAGTATACAGAGAAGAAAATGAACAAAAGAAGCACTAAAAGCAGACACATAATGCAGGACTTAAGTAACTGTAACATTAAGGGGGGAAGATTAAGTTTTCCCTATAAAGGAAGTTCAATGTCTAGGCTGTATTGCCCATGTGATGCCCACTGGCCACCTGTGGCCACTGAGCAGTTGAAATACAACTGGCCAGATCTGACATGTGCTGTAAAATATACCCTGGGATTTGAAGACTTAGTACCAAAAAAGGAGAATGGAAGATAGCTCTGGAATATTTTAAAATATTGATTACATGTTGAAATGTTAATATTTTGGATATATCAGATTAAATAAAATATATTGTTAAAATTAATTTCCCCTGCTTCTTTTTTTTTTTAATGCAGCTATAAGAAAATTAAGATGACATATGTGGCTAAATTAGTTATATTTCTACTGGGTAAGACTGGTTTAAAGGAAGTGTCCACTGTGAAAATTCTGAGTTTACCAAGCTGCATGCATTTCTCTCATGCTGCTAGAATTCTTCTTCTTTCAATGGTTGACCAGACATGGATACGCCAAGGGAATAATTGTTGCCCTTTGCTTACCTTTGGGGGAGTACCTGCTTTTTCCATTTTTCTTGTGGTCTGTACCTCTGGGAGATACGATGTCAAACTAGTGTTTAAGATATTTGGAAATAAAATAAAATCCTTACAAAATAAAAATATTTTTTAGGACTTCCCTGCTGGCACAGTGGTTAAGAATCTGCCTGCCAACGCAGGGGACACAGGTTCGAGCCCTGGTCTGGGAAGATCCCACATGTCGCGGAGCAACTAAGCCTGTGTGCCACAACTACTGAGCCTGCACTCTAGAGCCCGCGAGCCACAACTACTGAGCCTGCATGCCACAACTACTGAGCCTGTGTGCCACAACTACTGAAGCCCGTGCACCTAGAGCCCGTGCTCTGCATCAAGAGAAGCTACTGCAATGAGAAGGCCGTGCACTGCAAAGAAGGGTAGTCCCTGCTCGCCGCAACTAGAGAAAGCCTGCGTGCAGCAACAAAGACCCAATGCAGCCAAAAATATAAATAAATAAAAACAAAATTTTAAAAATATATATTTTTTAGAAGAAATATCCAGTCTTAAATCAACAGAAATAAATTCAGGTACATCTTTCAGAACAAAACAAAGCATATTTTTGGAAGGGGTGCCTGGACCCCAGAAGGGTCCTCAGTGAATCAGGATGTCCGAGCTGGGTCCCCTGCCCTCCAGCCCTTTGAGAATCATGTGGTTCCTGACCAGGATCTTCCTGTTTTCAGATGATTCTGCCACAAACAGATGGTCATCACAAAAACATGAGGCACCATGTGACAGTGGCCCCTGCCCTGACTGGGGCAGGCACAAGGTTTAGTCCCTCTGGGCCCTGCTCCAGAGTAAGGAGACCTCGGGAGGAATCTGGCCAAAGTGACAGTGGCTCCATCCTCTGGCCAGAGAGTGGCATGGAGCTAAGTCAGGGTCTGAGCACCCTGGGTATTTACCCCAAAGGCAGCTTGGGAGGGGGGATACCTGGGCTCTGGGAGGTGGGGCCAGGCAGGGCCAGCTGTCACTATCATCAGCAACTTATTGCGAGGCATTTCCTGGACTGGGGCTCCTCTTGTACTGCTCACCTCTCCAGGCCTGAGCCTTTCTCTTCCTTATTAACATATTGTAAGCATGTTCCAGGCGCTGTCACCAGACAAACATCATCTCATTTCATCCCTACTCATCCTTGAAGAAGGAGCTATCATCACATTTCCTAATTCACTGGTAAGAAAACTGAAGCACAGAGAGGTTAAGTGACTGGTTGAAAGTCACACAGCTCAGGACCCACAGTCTTGACAACCACTCTGTGCTGCCTCTTTGCGGAAGGGTCAGAAACCCAGGTGCTCCATTCCAATAAACAAATTCCTACTGCTCACCAGCATCTCTACCCAGGAGAGTTGCTTCTCCCCCAGGTGCCCCACATCCTCAGGGCATCACTACCCACCAGTCACCCAGACAGACATAAGTGTCTCTGGCGTCAGGCCCTTTCTCTCCAACCCTTCCCCTCACTATCAACTGTGTGACCTGGGGCAAGTCACTTGACTTCTCTGTGCCTCAGTTTCCCCATCTGTAAAATGGGGATAAAGCTAGGTCTATTTCATAGAATCATCATGAGGTCAAAGTGATTTTTTTTAATTTGTTATTTGTTTGTTTATTTTGGCTGCATCGCACGGCTTGTGGGATCTCAGTTACCCAACAGGGGATTGAACCCGGGCTACGGGTGAAAGCCCAGAATCCTAATCACTAGGCCACCAGGGAACTCCCACAGTGATTTTTAAATTAAGAAACACACACACGCACATGACACTGTAAATCAACTGTACCCCAATAAAAGTTTAAAAAAACCCCAAACCAAAAAACAAACAAAAAACCCCACATTGTAAAGCCAACTATACCCCAATAAAAATTAACCACACACACAAACACAGACACACACACATATTATCATGACACCCGGCACACAGTAAGAGCTCAACACTATTTAACTATCATAATTAGCATCTGCATCCAGAGCTCGGCACAGTGGATGGACACCAGAGACCCCACAGCAGATGTCTGGGAGGCCAGAGATGGTTTCCTGGGAAATGCGATCATGTCCCCCCCCAGCCAGGGGTCCTGTGGTGCTGTCCCCATGAGCCCGAGCATGAAGCATGAGCTCCTCAGGCTGTCTCATGAGTCCCAGCTGATGTCACCTACCCTCTCCTCCCCACAGAGCTCCCTCCAGTGAGCTGCTGCTCCCCTGCCCTCCCACCCCCCAGGCCCTGCACAGGTGGCTCCTTCTCAAGCTTCAGGGCTCAGCCCACATCCATGCCTCTCTGCCCCAGGTCACAGCACATGGCTCTTCTCCCTCTGGGCCCCACAATTTGTCAGTTTGGACCTGCTTGTCTGTTGACTGTCCCCCCACTGGAACGTTGTGCTGTAAGGGCCCGGACCTCGTCAGGTGCTCACAGCTGGATCCCCCCAGCAGGCACACCTGGCAGGTGTGTCAACAAGTGCTTGTGGAATGACCAAATGCTGGAATCAGTGAAGGAACAAATGGGGTCTGGTCCCAACGCTCATTTTGCAGCCTGGGAAGCCAAAGCGGAGATGAGGTGACATCACAGGTCACATACACGGTGGGTGGCAGAACCAGACTGAGGTTATTATTATGAAATATTTCATAAGGACAAGGGGGCACATGCCATGCAGACAGAGCTCTGGATGACTTCCTCTTTGATTTGCCACCAGCCCTGGTGACACAGGCAGCTGAAGGCTCCATGAATCACTACGCTTCATCCCAATCACAGTCACCCCTGTGCCAGTGGAGGGACTGGCTGCGAGGTCTTTTCATTTGATGCTGGGATGGGGGCTCAGGATGCCCCCTCTGGCAGGTCACAAGAACACCCCGTGGGATGGGAAATCACGTCTTAACATCTGAGTCACAGCCAGGGTGCAGAATGGCATCGCCGGTAGGCGTGACTCCATGACATGCATTCCAAACTCATCCCAGCCTGCTTCTCCCCTCCACACAGCTTGGCTGTATTCAAGTCGGCTCACTGGCAAGATGCTGCCATGGAGGAAGGAAGCAAGAGCAGAGAGGACAGAGCTGGTTTGGGGTGGGCAGCCTGGACCCTTGTCCCTTGTGGAGGGAGAGAACCAGGTCATGATACCCAGAAGAGCCAGGCCCACTAGGTGCCTATAGTGCTGAGTCCTCACCTCCACCCTCATGAAATGGGCAGAACTGTCTTATCTCCACAGATGCAGAAACAGGGCTCAGAGAGGTTGAGGGCTCTGCCCAGGGTCACACAGCTGGCCAGAATTACCTCGGGGCTGGAACTCCAGAGCCTTACACGCAGCGTTCCAGCTGATCGCAATCCACACTCCACCACGTGCCAAGTGTTTAGAACACATCACAGCCTTTAGTTTTTTTTACAACAAACCTATGAGCTACGTGCTATTGTTAGCCCTGTTTTACAGAGGAGGAAACTGAGGCTTGGATAAGGGAGGCCATTTGCCCAGAGTCCACAGTCGGGGGCTGACAGGGGTAGGATTTGAACCCAGTGCATCTCCAGGGCGCATGAGCTTCCCTCTGCACCCGACCTCCTCCTTCATCATCGACTCTTGGCTTCCGCACAGTTGGGCAGGAGCAGGCGGGCTGACCCACACTGTGACCTCTGGGCCAAGGACACGGGTCTGTAACCACCTTCCTGCCCCAGGACTGCTCTCCCAGGCCTCCGGCTCTCCTAGCATTTGTGTAACTGGTCATTTTATTCACTTGTATGGCCTCCTGCCTTGGCCCTGCCTGATCCCCCATCCCCAGGAGCCCCTTTGAAAGAGTAAACGGAGCTGGAATGAGGGACTGACGCTGACGGATGGACAGATAGCCAGACAGCCTGGAGGCAGATGAGGACACAGCCGAGGGACCCAGACGGCTACGGTGAGTGTGAGAAAGCAGGTGATATACACGTGAAATGCTGGCGACAGATGTGAGCAAGGCAGATAAAGGAACCTGGGTCACTGCAGAGCAGAACAGAAATAAAAATGCTGATTTATCACCAGCTGGACACGGCCCCCTGGAGGCTAAGTGTGTGACTTTTATTTATTTATTTATTTTTTTTTTTTTTTTAAGTGTGTGACTTTTAAAGAAATACCCTGAAAAATGGGTCTGGCTCAGCCGAGAGCCTTGGAATCCTTTTTTTTTCCTAATAGCTGAGATATGATTCACATACCATACAGTTCACCCATTGAGTGTACATTTCAGTGATTTTTAGTATATTCAGAGTCGTGCAACCATCACCCAGTCCACTTTAGGACATTTTCATCACCTCAGAAAGAAGCCCCGTACGTTTTATTATCACCTCCCTGTTCCTTGTGCCCGCTCCCCATAGCCTTAAGCACCCACTAATCTTTTTGTCTCTATAGATTTGCCTATTCTGGACATCTCCTATGAGTGGAATCATGTACTTTGGGGCCTTTTGTGTCTTTAGCATAATGTTGTCAAGGTTCACCCATGTTGTAGCACGTAGCAGTACTTCATTTCTTGGGGAGGGATAAATTAGGATTAACAGATACATACTACTATATATAAAATAGATAACCAACAAGGACCTACTGTATAGCACAGGGAATTCTATTCAATATTTTGTAATAACCTAAAATGGAAAAGAATCTGAAGAAGAATATAGATATATATAAGTATAACTGGATATATATAGAATATATATAGGTCACTTTGCTGTATACCTAAAACTAACACAAAATTGTAAATCAACTATACTTCAATAAAAAAATAAAAATAAAATACTTCATTCCTTTTTATTGACCAGTAACATTTCGTGGTACAGATACACCACATTTTGTTTATCTACTCATCCGACTGACTGACAGGGTTGTTCCCTCCTTTTGGTATTACGAATAATGCCGCTACGAACCTCCCTGTACAAATTTCTGTGTGTTTCTACTTCTCTTGGGTCCACACCTAGGAGTGGAAGTGCTGGTCATATGGGAAAGAACCTTGGAATCTTCTTCCAGATTTAGAGATCCTCCATAAACACATAGGCAAGAAATTCTACAAATAATCCCAGCACATCTTATGCAGGCTTCCTGCATGCCAGGTCCTGTTCTATATTCACTTGTAGAATCTTCACAGCAATATACTGATGAGACACTAGCATTATCTCAATGGTACAGACAAAGAAACTGAGGGACAGCTCTGCCTGGCTCCTGAGAACCTGCTCTTAACACTAGACCAGAACAAGGTTTGTGATGGGTGAGAATAAGACCAAGGGCACCCGTGAGTCACACCCCAAGGACCTGAAGCAGTGGCTTCCCCTCCCTTCCTGGTGTGACCCCAAGGGACAAGCATCTCCCCCGGGGAGGAGCCCACTGAGGGCCCCCAGGCCTAGCCACACCCCTCCATCCTGGCTGAGATTTTTCAAAGGAGGGGAGGGGGTGGGCTGGGGGAGATCTTTCCTCTGCCATCAGCGAATCTGACCACTTCCCTCTCCCCTCTCCCCCACGTCAGGACAATGGTCAAAAACTCAGTCCAAAAGCATTTAGTGAGCACTTACTACATGCCAGGCACTGTGCTGTGCACAGAAGATGCTGCCAGGAGCAAAACAGACACAACCCCTGGAGCTGACACTCTAGGCGGGAGAAAGACAATACACTGCATAATAATAAATATATACGGCCCCCATAGCAGCGGGTTCCTCCTGGCAACCGATACACGCACCCCTCCTCTGTCGCACAACAAAGGACCCCATTTCCTCCCCACAGGGGATGGGTACAGCAGTGGGGTTCGCCAGGTGCCACGTGACGCACGCACACACTTAAGCAGGGCAAAGGGGCACACGTTGGGTCTGAAACAGGAAAGACATCCTCACACAAGGCGATGAGGCTGAGGGGCCTCTTTAGTTCCTGGTAAGGAAGTGTTCTAGGCCCAAGGCCATTCTATGAGGCCAAGTCCAGGTTAAAAGACTGCACACTCAAGGCCCCTTCTCAGCACAAGGCAATGCAGATCAAACCCAAACATCTACAGCT
This sequence comes from Stenella coeruleoalba, assembly GCF_951394435.1. Taxonomy (NCBI): domain Eukaryota; kingdom Metazoa; phylum Chordata; class Mammalia; order Artiodactyla; family Delphinidae; genus Stenella; species Stenella coeruleoalba. Next base: position 58,671,562 of record NC_137161.1, read on the forward strand.
GGAGGCAAACGCAGAGATGAGCTTAGTCCAGGGTTTCTCAATATCAGCCATACTGACATCTGGGGCTGGAGAACCCTCTGCTGTGGAGGGCTGTCCCATGCACCGCAGGGTGTCGGCAGCATCTCTGCATTCTACCCACTAGATAACGGCAGCGCTCCCCACCCTGCAGCTGCAATAGCCATCCAAGTCTTCGGGGTTACAATCACCACCCCCACCAGTTGAGAACCACTAATCTAGATAAACCGTGTCCGATTACAGATGGGGAAACGGAGGCCGAGAGAGGTTAAAGAATCAGAACAGCTACCACAGACTGGGCACCTACCTGGTGTTGACCCGACGCCAAGGGCTCTAGACGTTATCATCTTGAATCTTCGGCACCATCCTAGGAGGGAGGCGTTACCACCTCCCTTTCACACATGCAGAATCTGAAGCTCAGAGAGGCCAAGGGACTTTCCCCGGGCCACACAGCAGGTGAGTGGCCATCAGAACAGGGCATCCCTGACTTGGGGTCCAAGCAGCCGCCTCCAAGAGCTGAAGGTGAGGTTCATTGAGGGAGTTTTGGTAAACAGGCAACAGCTGCTGGCAAATTCTTTCATTCCATCTGTTGACATGTCTGTCATCAACTGCAAACATCTGTGGGTTTCCACCGGGGTCCGCTTGACTCCTTCCCGTCCCCGTGGTCTGTCAGGCATGCGCAGAATTACAGGTTTCCGAGCTGATGGTCCACCTTTGGCCTGTATTATCCCGGGTCTCAGTGGGCGGGTGGTCCTGGTGAATATGTAACCATCTGTCATAATAAAATCATAAGCTGTCAGAGCTGGATGCAGCCTCAGAACGTACCTGATTCAGCATCTGTGTTCTCCAGGCAGGAACTGGGGGCCCGGGGGTGAGGGGAATACCATGCTCAAGGTTACATAGGGAGCTGGGGCGGGGCCAGAAAGAGGACCAGCTGAGATAGAATGCACATACCATACAATTCACTCTCTCACACGTACAGTTCAATGGCTTTTAGTATATTCCTAGAACTGTGCAACCATTCTCACAATTGAGAACATTCTCATCACCCTTCCCAAAACCATTGGCAATCACCCCACCCCACCCTCATTTTCCTCCCCCAACTCTCCAAGCCCCTGACAACCACTAATTTCTGTCTTTATGGCTTTGCCTATTCTCAATGTTTCATGTAAATGGAATCATACAGTCTCTGGTCTTTGGTGACTAGCTTCTTTCACTTCGCATAATGTTTTCAAGATTCATCCGTGTCTGTAACAGGGCTGCATTCCTCTTTAAGGCTGAATAATATTCCATTGTATGGATAGACCACATTCTATGTGTCTGTTCATCCATTGATGGACATTTCCATTGTTGCCACTAGACTGTTTTCTTGGTAACTTCCATTGATCGAGAGCTTCCTATGTGCCAGCCTGAGCACCTGACTTGCAGACAGATCAAACAGCCCTGGAGGAGGCAAAATTTTTCCCATTTCACAGTCAGGGAAACCAAGGCTCAGAGGAGCCAAGGGACCAGCTCAAGGCTCCAAATCAGAGGTGTTCTCAGAGGCCCCAAACTGGCAGCCTGGGGGCCAACATGAAATGCACTCTGGTTTGGCCTGAAAAGCATTTCATAGTTGCTTGAATTAGCTGCAAACATTTGAAACTTCAGGGTTTTTTGTGTTAAAAGAAAAAAGGATTTCTAGCTTCTCTTGAAAAAAATAATAAAAATTCACAAGATCTAGCCACACAGGGCCTGTCTTTCCCTTTCCAGGAGTTTAGAGACAGCTGCTGAGAGATGTGCTGTCCCCTCAGGACAGGACTGTGCTCTCTCCCATCCCCCGGCCCACCTGCTGGGTTAGGGTGACCCACCATCCAGCTTGCCCAGGACTGTCCCAGTTTTAAAACTGAAGGTACAGGGCCCAGGAAACCCCTCAGTCCTAGGCAAGCGGGATGGCTGGTCACCCTACTGGCCTGGAAGCCCCATCGCCTGCCAACCCTGCCACCCATCACTCCCCCCAAGACCCTTACACTATAAGTCACACATCAGCTTTGGTCCAGCGTCTGGTGTTCTCAGCTATGGTTTTCTTCTACCATTTCTCCCCCTGCCCACATTCTCCAGGCCCCAACTTCTCATGCGTCCTGGGCAAAATGAGAAATATAAAGAGTCTGAATTCCTCATTAACCTGGACTAACTCCATTTCAACTCTTGTCCATTCTGAGATGGAGGCCTTCCTGCTGTGATGAACCTCCTTTCTTCTATGAAACAATAGGGGAGGGGAGATCGTTGGTGAGGTTTTTAATGTCTTCATTAGGTAAAATAAAAAGTTAGCCATCTCATGTCCAACCTCAATTTTTTAAAATAAACTTTAAATTTGAGAATAGTTTTAGATTTAGAGAAAAATTGTGAAAGGAGCACAGAGAATTCCATCTACTCATATCCAACTTCCCCTGTTATTAACATTGATACATTATTATTTACTAAGGTCTGTGCTTTATTCAGATTTCCTTAGTTTTTTTCCTAAAGTCTTTTTTCTGTTCCAGGATCCCATCCAGGACACCACATTACATGTAGGCTCCTCTGGACTGTGACAGTTTCTCAGACTTTCCTGGCTTTTGATTACCTTGACACTTTTCAGGAATATTTATCAAGTCCCTCAACTGGGATTTGTCTGATGGTTTTCTCATGATTAGAATGGGGTTGTGGGGGCTTCCCTGGTGGCACAGTGGTTAAGAATCCACCTGCCAATGCAGGGGACATGGGTTCGAGCCCTGGTCCGGGAAGATTCCACATGCCGCGGAGCAACTAAGCCCGTGCGCCACAACTACTGAGCCTGTGCTCTAGAGCCCGCGAGCCACAACTACTGAGCCCATGTGCCACAACTATTGAAGCCCGCACGCCTACAGCCCGTGATCCGCAACAAGAGAAACCACCGCAATGAGAAGCCCACACACCACAACGAAGAGTAGCTCCCGCTCGCCACAACCAGAGAAAGCCCGTGTGCAGCAACGAAGAACCAACACAGCCAAAAATAAATAAATAAATAAATTTAAAAAAAAAAAAAAAAGAATGGGGTTGTGGGACTTCCCTGGCCGACGGACTTCCCTGGCCGTCCAGCGGTTAAGACTCCACTTCTACTGCAGGGGACACAGGTTGGATCCCTGGTCAGGGAACTCAGATCCCGCATGCCGTGCGGGTTGTGTATTTTGGGAGGAAGACCCCAGAGGTGAAAGGCCATTTTCATCACCATCATATCAAGGGTACGTGCCCTGAAGATGACCTATCATGATTGGTGGTGACCTTGATCACCTGGCTGATCGAGGTAACTAATTTGGAAATCTTTTGTGTGGGAAATTCGTCTCTCCTCCAAATTAAAAAAACTATCTCATATATATATATATATTTTAACTTTCTATCAGCAAAGCCCTAATCCTGGCTTCACCACTGCAGGCTCCAGCTGGCCATATGGGATTTGCCAGAGAGAGACAGAGCCCCCTCTGTGTGCCAGGCCTATGTGGGGTATTTTTATTTCACATAAAAGGGTGCTTTTTGGCAAAATGGGGCTCAGCCTCCCCAATTTACAGAAGAGGCTCAGAGAGGCGAATGGAGCCCCAGGTCACACGCTGTGAGTGGCAGCTGCTGGGTTTGAACCCCCTTCTCACCTCCCTCCCCAGCCACCCCTGAGCTGGCTTGCTAAAGATAACTGCTAGCAGCAGGAAGACACCCAGGCCACGGAGGCGGGGAAATTATACCAGCCTGGATCCTCCGCTCTCAACCCACGGGGTCCCACCCACCCGCACGGAGACATCCCACGGCGCGGACCTTCAGCTGCTGCTGCTCCGGAAACCTGGAGTTAGAAAATGGAAAAGGTCTGGAGATGAACCGCAGGACGCCCCAGCCAGAAGGGCGCCACCTGGCGTCGCCCCTCCCCCAGCACCCTTTATACGGGGCCTGGTGGGCGCCCACCCATTGGGAGAAGCCTGAACATGTCTTTAAGGGAGTCTTGGCTTACTCCCCGGACCACATCCTGAGGCTCATCTTCATCATCCCCCTGCCTCCAGTAACCCGGGGGGCTACTCCTGAAGGAAAGTCTGGGAGTCCTGGACCCCACTCTTGACCTCTAAGGTTCCCCTGGTGCCCTGGGAAATGCAGCTCAGGTTCCCCGGCAGGAGCACTGGACTGGGGGGTCTCCTGAGAGGCTGATCTACCCCTTGGGAAAGCCCTTCCTGCTCTGTGGGCCTGGGGGTTCTCCTCTGTAAACTGGGGGTAAGAGCTGACTCCCCGGGAACTGCCCAGTCCCCTGCTTCCAACCCCGACGCAGCTGGCCCAGCCGCCTCTGACGGGGTCCTCTCGGCCTCCGTGGCGCGTCCCCTGCTCTCTGCCACCCCCTGCAGGTCATGTATGGAAGGGCAACTTGGCTGAAAGCACCCAGAAGGAGACTGAGAACTAGGTTTCTAGACCGGCATTCCTGGGTTCCCATCCCGGCTCTACCACCTGCTAATGGAACCTCAAGTGTGCCACTGAACCCCTCAAAACTTAACCCAATGCTTTGTCATTTATAAAATGCATATAAACAGGTGAGGAGGACATCTACGCATCTCTGTGGTAACATTTGCCCAGGAAATTATTGCCTGCAGCCTTGTCCACTCTGCATCCTCAATGCTGTTGTGTCCACCCACCCACCTCTGCCCGGGCTGGGCCTTCATCCTCTCTCCCGAATCACTGCCTAGACCTTCAAGTGGCCTCCAGTCTCCACTTTAATCCACCCTCCTAACTCCACCCAGGGTTCTCTTTCTAAAACACAGATCTCATGAGTAACTCTCCTGCATGCAATACTCAGTGGTCCTCTATCGATAAAGTCACACCCTTCACAACATTCAAAACCTTTCCCCTCAAAGCTGTCAGAATGGCTATTATCAAAAAGACAAGAGAAAAAAAAAAAGACAAGAGATAACAAGGGCTGGCGAGGATGTGGAGGAAAGCGAACTCTAGTGCATAGCTGGCGGGAATGCAACTTGGCTCAGCCACTATGGAAAACAGTATGGAGTCTCCTCAAAAAATTAAAAATCTAAATACCATATGGTCCAGCAATTCCAGTCCTGGGTATATATCCTAAGGAAATTAAACCACTATCTCGAAAAGATATCTGCATGTTCACTGCAGCGTTACTTAACAGTAGCCAAGACATGGAAACCACTGAAGTGTCCATCGGATGAATGGATAAAGAAAATGTGGTATACATATACAATGGAATAGTACTCAGCTATAAAAAAGAACGAGATCTTGCCATTTGTTACAACATGGATGGATCTTGAGGGCATTATGCTGAGTGAAATAAGTCAAAGAAAGAAAACTACTGTATGATCTCACTTTATAGGTGCCATCTAAAAAAGCTGAATGATACAGAAAACAGATTGGTGATTGCCAGAGGCCAGGGGGGCAGGTAGGACTGGGAGGCATGAAATGGGTGAAGGGGGTCAAAAGGTACAAACTTCCAGTTATAAGATAAATAAGTTCTGGGAATATAACATACAGCATGGTGATTATAGTTAACAATAATGTATTGTATAGTTGAAAGCTGCTAAGAGAGGAGATCTTAAAAGTTCTCATCACAAGAAAAAAAAATGTAACTATGCGAGGCGATGAATGTTAACTAAACTTATTGTGGTGTCATTTTACAATATATACATATATCAAATCATTATGTTGTATGCCTGGAACTAATACAATATTACATGTCAAATGTATCACAAAAAAACCCCAAAAAACAAAAAACCTGTTAGACTGGGGCCTTGTCTTGTCTCTGATCCAATCATTTACCATTTCTTTTTCCATCCTGGGCTCCTGCATATGAATCCACTGGCACCCTCTGCACCCCCTCACCCTATGGTGATTCCCAAATCTGGGCCTTTGCATGTGCTATTCCTGCTGCTGGAAGACATTGCCTGTATCTCTGTCCACTATTTGTCATTCAGGATACAGCTCAAATGTCCCCACTGCTGAAAAGCCTTCTTTCCTTCCCACTCCCTGCCCTGCCCTGCCCAGAGAAGAGTGGGTCCCTCCTTTGACTTGTCCTTCAGGCATCTGCTCGGGATCCACCTCGTCCAGGAAGCCATCCCTGACCACCCCATACCCCCAAGGTCTTGAGTTGGGATAGTGTGCCTTTGGTCTGTCTGACCTTGGGTACTGAGCGCTGTGAGGTCAGGGGCTGTGTCTGAGTACTCGGGCATCCCTGACCCAACCACGGCTCGGCATGGAGGAAGAAGTCAGTTGGGGTTTGGTGGATGGGTGAATAAATAAATGAATGAATGAACGAAAGAATTTGGACAAGCAAGTTAGAACTGGTGATCACAGGAAGGGTTCTTGAGTGCTACTTGGAGGACCCCTTGGCTTCATGGGAGGTAGAAAAGGCTTTGCTCTGACAGAGATCATGGCTCCTTTGACCCCATCTAAGCCTGTTTCTCCACAGGCAAACTTGGGAAAATATTAAGCCATTGCCCAGGTGGTTATAAGGATTGACTGGGATCACACTGCTATTGGTTTATAGCCTGGAACCCGAAAGCCTTATGTCAAAGCTCACGGGACCTTTAGGTGTTTAGGCTTCATGATGGGATTCTAGGAGGGAGTGTCCAGGACACACAGTGCCCAAAGTCTCCAGTGCCCACCCTCCACCCCTTCCACCCACCACTGGGCCCTCTGTGCCTAATACTGGCCACCAGTCTGCTCTTCCAGCTGAGCCCCAGGCAGGCTTTTCCAGGGTCTGGGCTTTAGCCTCTCTCGGCCCCTCAGTCTCTGCAATCCTCCCTGCATCCCAGCTCCCCCGGGACATCCATCAGCGTCTGGCCAGCTGCTGTCCAGAGCAGCCACTTCCGACCGGCCCCCCCATCCATCACCGCAGCCCAGGGGACTTCAGCCCAGCTGCAGCCATCAGCCCCAGCACCCACCCCGGGGCTGGGGTTCCCGGCAGCCTCTCTGCTTAACCCCAATTCTGGAAATGGACAGCAGCTGGGTGGGGGCGGGTAGGGAAGACCCTCCACTCCAGCTGTTAGGAGGGGACACCCCTACAGCTGACCTGCTGACAGAGGCCTTTTGCAGGCCACCCAGTCAAAGGGAATAGGAGCCTGATTTTCACAGCATCAATGACAGCTGACCTCTATTGAGTGTTTACTGTGTGGTCCGATCCTCCGCCAAGCATATTCCCTGCCTCTGCTAATTCAATTGTCAAAACAAAACAAAACAAAGACAACCCATGAGGGGGAACTTCCCTGGCAGTCCAGTGGTTAAGACATTGCCTTCTAATGCAGGGGGTGCGGGTTCGACCCCTGGTCGGGGAGCTAAGATCCCACATGTCTCGCAGCCAAAAACCCAAAACATAAAACAGAAGCAATACTGTAACAAATTCGATAAAGACTTTAAAAACGGTCCACATCAAACAAACAAACAAACAAAAACAACCCATGAGGTTGGTTCTGTTATCATCCCATTTCATAGGTGGGGAGACAGAGGTTCAGAGAGATGCTGTGACTTGCCCACAGTCACGCGGCGGGGAAGTGCCACAGCTGGGATTCAGACCCAGACTGAACGATTCTGGAATCCACGCTCCTTCTACCCTACACAGATGCCTGAGTGGAAGTACATGGAAGACAGAGGGAAATAAGGACCAGGGTGGAGGGGAAAGAGGGATTCCTGCTCAGAGAGGCATTCCTTGGGAGCTTTGAGAGATGGGCAAGATGTGGGTGGGCAGAGGACTGATGGGGATGTGTGCTTAGCAGGGGAGCACCTTGAGCAAAGGCATGGAGGTGGGAGCCTGAACCACCATCAGTGCAAAAGAGCGAGAGTCAGCGAGATACACAAGACACACACACAGTGTGAGGCTCGTAGGTGATGTGGATGTGTGTGAATGACTGCATTGGTTAGTGATTGTGACTGTGTGTGTGTGTGTGTGTGTGTGTGTGTGTGTGTGGTGTAAAATTTTGAAAGGCTTTGAAATGGGCAAAAAAGATGACTGGTGTCTTGCCTAGTGCACCCTTCTGGGTTATCTTGGCCTTTCATCATCTTCAAGGTATTTCACACGATGTAGAAAAGCGACTGTAATGCAAATTATTCTCCTCCATAGAAATGCAAATTACTCGCATCCGGTAGAGACACAATTGATTTCTGCCCTGGCACACTGACCAGTTTTGCACCTATTTGTAAGTTCATTTCAGCACTCCTAATTGCCTGCGTTTGTGTGTGCGTGCGCTTTTTAATCCTCCTTTGAATTGGCTGTAACATCTTACTAGTTCCCTCATAAATTCATGAGTCAAATAAAATCTTTGACATATGTTCAAAGATTTTATATTTGTATGAGAGTCCTGAGTTTCCTTTCTTAAAAATATGTTCCTTTACCAGGGCCTATGTGCCTGCCTGCTCAGGGGCTGCAAAGCCTGCACACCCCCTGCCCCCTGCCCTGGTGCCCCTCAGCTGGCCTGTCCAGCTGACCACAGACAGTATGCCCCCCTGTGGGATGCCCAGACCAATCATGGTTCTTGTGACATTAGTCAGCACTTACTACATGCCCAGCACTGGACTGAGCAAATTAAATGTCTGAGATCGATTCTTTCTCCCAACACTGCTGTGAGGCAGGTGGTCTCATCACCCCCATTTGACAGATGGGGAAACTGAGGATCAGAGAGGTGAAAAAGTCAGCTAGAGAGAAAATGCCAAGGCCAGGATTTGAACCTCAGCCATCTGACTCCCGTGCCCATGGGTTCCTCCACTATCTACAAGTGAGTGGGTTTCTCTAGCTGCTCCAGCTCAGAGAAGGTAGGAACAAGGGCTCCCAAAGGCCAAGCCCCAGGCCTCCCACAGAGCAGTAGGGGAGGCTGTTCTTCAGTGGGGAGCACCTACTATGTGCCAGGCCCCAGCCAGGCACTTCACATGCACACTCCCACAGTGTCCTCACCAGAGTGAGGCAGGTCCTGCCTCATCCCCATTGGACAGAGGAGGAAACAGGCTCAGAGAGGTTAAGCAACTTGTCCAAGGTCACAAAGCAGAGCTGGGATTTGAACCCAGGTCAGTGTGTCTCCCAAGCCTGGTGCAGGTTCAGTCTGCCTTCCCCTGGTCTGCAGGGGGATCACTTATCCCAGCTGGGGTTCAGAGGGGACTGCAGTCAGCAGTGGTGGACATTGGTCCCCTCCCCGACCTGCTTCCTGCCTGGGAGATACAGACAGTCCCTTCAGAAGGAGCTGGAGTTCGGAGTGCCAGGTGTGCCAGACCCACCCTGCCCCCTTGTCCAAGAACGGTCTGGGGCCTCCCAATCAGATGAGACTGGGGCTTCGCTGCTGTCTGCATGCTCCTCCATGCCTCAGCCTCAGTTCCCACACCCGGAATCCTGCTCCCGCCACCGTGCACAAGGCCTAGCTCACTTGTTAAACCACATAGCACAAGGTTAAAAGGGGCCCGCCGGTGCTTCCTGTCTCAGTAAGTGGCACCTCCACCCACACACGAGCACAGCTGTTATGCATGCCCATAGCACCGTGAACTCCTGGGTAACATGTATCACAGTTATGACTGAAAATCCCACGAGGTCCTCTCAGTTTCGCTGTGAACCTGAAACTGCTTCAAAAAATTAAAGTCTTAAGAGACAGTTTTTTTTTTTTAATCCCATGAGAGTATCTACAAATCTGTCCCCAAAATACAAATCCATGTATGCACAAGGTTTTGTTGTTGCCATTGCAGCACTAATAGTATCAGCAAAGACTGGAAACCATACCAACATGTACCAAGAGGAAACTGGTTGAATAAAATGGACATCCACAGAAGAGAGCGCTACACAGCTGTGAAAAGGAACAAAGATGCTCTTTTTTTTTTTTTTTTTTTTTTTACGGTACGCGGGCCTCTCACTGTTGTGGCCTCTCCCGTTGCGGAGCACAGGCTCCTGATGCGCAGGCTCAGCGGCCATGGTTCACGGGCCCAGCCGCTCCGCGGTATGTGGGATCTTCCCGGACTGGGGCACGAACCCGTGTCCCCTGCATCAGCAGGCGGACTCTCAACCACTGCGCCACCAGGGAAGCCCCCCAAAGATGCTGTCTTAATCCTGCACTGGAGTGATCTCCAGGATGTATGATTAAGTGAAAAAAGCAAAAATAGAATCCAAGGAGCAGAACTGTATATGCAAAGTATTCTATCTTCTGAATATGTGTGGGGTGTGTATACATGTGCTTATATTTTCAAAAAGAAACAATGGAAAGATAAAGCAGAAGCTAACAAAAGTTGTTACCTATGTGGAGAGAGGTAATTAGCCAAAGGGAAAGATGTGGAAGCTGGATTTCACTGAGTGTATCTGGTTTTAGAGTAGTTTGTAAATGCAAACTTACAAAACTGTAAAGCCAAGACAAAAAAAGCAATCCCTTAAAATAAAAATACCCAACAGAAATGAGTAAACCTGACTAAATGTCAACTTGGCAAACACACTAAGAAGGATTATTGGAAGTGACTTTAAAACAGCATTTTGATTGTACATCCCTAATGGGCTTTAACCTAAGGACCACAGAATCACAAAGAAACAGAAGCACAACGAAATCTTCAACAGCGCTCAGTTATCTTACAGGTAGTGATTATATCGGTATTATTAGGTTGAAACTGTCTGCTTTATAATATAGGATAAAGAAGATAAGAAATTGGATTAATATTGTTAGGAACAAAGATTTTCTGTGTAAAAATAAAAAAAGAGATACATAAAATCAAATAAGTTAACTGAAAACCTTGTAACCTTAAATGTGAATGATAATTATCATTGCCTCCAGCTTTAAGCCTAGATGCAGTGATAACCCAGTGGCAATGAACATCCCTAATGTCTAGATTGTGATTCCTAACTCCCATTTATTGCCAAAAGGAACAGGGCTCCTCTGAGAAACAGCTGAGTCCAGGTAGAAAATGCATGAGATGAATCTGGGACATGTCATCCATAAATCAAGAAAACTGTCAAAGACTACAGAGGTCATGTCGAAAAGAAGCAGGGTGCAGGGGGAAGAGACTCCCATTTACTTGTGCTGCGTACAGTTCTAAGCACTTTACAAGTATTAACTCACCCTTAGGAAAATTACTTAACATCATTTAATCCTCACAATAAGCTTGTTATGAGATTTGTATGATTATGCTCGTTTTACAGATGAGCAAACTGAGTCCCAGACGATGAAGGAAATTGCCTAAGATCACGCAGCAGTTAGACGGCTGAGTGAGAATTTGAATCCATGCCCTTAGCCATCTTCTAAGCTGTGTCTTCATTAATGCAGGATGATTAGCATCGAAGTAGAAAAGGAAAATAAAGAAAATGGCCCAAGGCTTGGTACAGGCCAGTCTGGGGATTGTTTAGAACCACAGAGAGTACCCCCAGTCCCTCCTTGTTGGGCCACCTGTGCCAGGGTGCTCAGAGGCTGACCCCAGTGGGGATCAAGGACCAGTTGTGATGTGCTCGGCCCCATACCCTGGTCAGCTGCAGACCACGCTCCCATAATGCTCAGCCTCCCTACAGCCACTCCTCACATCCTCCTGACTCTCTTGGGGCCACGTGGGCTCTCTTCCTCAAGACCACCACTTCAGAGCAGCTCACCATTTACTTCCTCACAATGCCCAGCCAGGTGGGAATGGGCATTCCCATTGCTCAGATGGGGAAACTAAGGCTCGGAGAGGTATTGAGCTTTCCGAGCTCATGGCGCTTGGGAAGAGGCTGATTCTGGCATCCGTGCCCTTGTCCCACCCTCTCTCTTTCCTCTGTTGGTTCGTTCTCTCTGGAAGGCTGAGCATGGGGTGCTGGTGGTCCATGCTGAGGAGTGAGTTACCCTCATTTTGGTGTGTGTCATCTCCCCAGCTTCGGCTGGGAGCTTGGAGGCGGGGTCTGCGTACATGAGCTTGAGGCAAGAAGGCTGCTTTCCCCAAAGAGAAAGGAGCCTGCCATCCAAAGCACCCTGGACATCTCCTGCCCTCCGTGTCCATACAGCCACTGCACCCAACCAGTCCTACCTGCAGAACACGCCTGGAATCTGTTCCCTCTTCACCTAAAGCCACCACCCTGGCCCAGGCCACCATCAGCTCTCACCTGGACTGTGGAAGCCTCCCACCCAGCCCACCCCCCCCCCCCCCCCCCCGCTTCCTCCCTCATATCCTCCAATCCACTGCAAGAGAGAAAGGGCAGATTCCAGACGTGTTTTGAAGGTGGGATTGACAGCATTTGTGACAAATGGGAAAATGAATATATTTCGTTTCTGCCATCATCAATGTGCCTCCCTTTTCTACCTAGGCCTGATTTTATTTCTTTTTAGGTAACCAGTAAGGTGGAAATACCAGGCTCTCCACAAGGCCTGGAGGCTGGGCCAAGCCCCCACCATTCCCTGCCCGCTCTACCCCCCAGCCCAGCCCTCCACTTTCTGCTGAAGGCTGTTTAAGAGGCAGCAAATCAATGCTTAGGAGCAAGGATCTCACACTCTCTGCAGCGACTAAAAGGCAAGGAAGTAAAAGAGAGAATCGTTATAGCTTACAAGGGATTTAAGAGAAATACCAGCCAAATGCAATGTACAGACTTTGTCTCTTGATTTGAACCATTAAACACATTTAGAAAACAAACGGGGTCGGGTGGGAAGATGGGATTTGAGAGGATATTACAGAACCATGAACTTCTTGTAGGTGTGATGTGAAAGTGGTGATTAAAAGAAAATGTAGTTATTTCAGAAAGCTCACATCACAGAGATACATTCTGAAGAATTTATGAATGAAATGCTTAGATGATATGATTTGTGATGGAAGAATCCAGCGGGGAAATGGGTGGGGGCAGAGCTGCAACCAGATGATTTAGAGGAAGGTGCACCTTTCTCAAAAGATATGGAGGCTCCTTAAAAAACTAAAACTAGAGCTACCATATGATCCTGCAATGCCACTCCTGGCCGAAAGTCATAATTTGAAAAGATACATGCACCCCTATGTTCACTGCAGCACTATTCACAATAGCCAAGACATGGAAGCAACCTAAACGTCCACTGACAGATGAATGGATAAAGATGTGGTACATTTATAAGATGGAATACTACTCAGCCATGAAAAAGAATGAAATATGCCATTTGCAGCAACATGGATGGACCTAGAGATTATTATACTAAGTTAAGTAAGTCAGACAGAGAAAGACAAATATATGATATTGCTTATATGTGGAATCTAAATAAATTTGATACAAATGAACTTATATACAAAACAGGAATAAACCCACAGACAAAGAATACAAACTTATGGTTACCAAAGGGGAAAGGGGTCGGGGGGAGAGATAAATTAAAAGTTTGGGATTAACACATACACACTACTACATATAAAATAAATAAACAAGGACCTATTGTGTAGCACAGGGAACTACATTCAGTATTTTGTAATAACCTATAAGGGAAAAGAATCTGAAAAAAATAGATATATATGTAGGTATAACTGAATTACTTTGCTGTACACCTGGAACTAACACAACATTGTAAATCAAATATACTTCAATTAAAAAATAATTAGATATATACAACACTATGTATAAAATAGATAACTAATGAGAACCTACTGTATAGCACAGGGAACTCTACTCAATGATCTGGGAAGGAAATCCAAAAAAGGGGATATGTATACGTATAACTGATTCAATTTACTGTACAGCAGAAACTAACACAACACTGTAAAGCAACTATGTTCCAATAAAAATCTTTCTAAAAATCATTAGAAAAAGATATACTTCACATGATTCCAGTAGAAGCATGGTGTCTAGAACTAGAGCAGCCTGTGGTTTACCGATGCTGAACATGGGGGGAGCACTCTTGGGCTGGGGACACTTATTGATTAAACTCTTATCCTGTTTACTCTTGTCTAAATCAGGGACGGATGTGAGGATATTGGAGCTAGACTGTGGAGTTCAAACCTTGCTCTGACACTTCTTTGCGTGTGACCTTGGCCAGGCACAGTGCCACTGTGTGCCTCAGTTTCCCCATCTGTCAAGGGGGGTGTAATAACGTCTGCCTGACAGAATTGTGGTGAGAGTCACAGGAGTTAACCAGCATGTCACCAGCACTAAAGAAACGTTAGCTCTGATTATTGCTATCAGGTAATACTTGAGTGTTCCCATGATTTTTTTTTCACATTTCATTTGTCTGAGCCGATCTGGACCCCCTGGGGAAGACACAGAACACCTGGCTTTGTTGTTCTTGTTTTAAATAGATATACTGAGCTATAATTCACATACCATGCAATTCCCCCACTTAAAGAGTAAAGTTCAGTGGGTTTTTCTTGTGTCATCCATCACCATAATCGGTTTTAGAACGTTGCCCCCAAAGAGGCCACTGCTTCAAGGAAGGGGTGGGGTAGTGACTCTGAGCCCCCTGTGACTTCTCTTCTAGCAGAAGGGGTGGGCTGTGGGGACCACCACCTCCCCACAGCTCCTCTGGGGTGGGAGCAGCCAGCCCGTCCTGCAGTGTTCTTTAGGGACACCAGGGACCAGCCAGCCGGCCTGGGCTCCAGACCCACTGCATTTACTGCAATCATGCGAAGTACCTCTTTAGAGAAAGGTGACTGCAGACCTCCGTGTGGCTCTCTCTAGGTCGATGATAACCTGCCACAATTTAATTTCCTCCTTTTTTCTCAGGAGGGAGGGAGAGAGAACCGCTAGCCAGATATGCTGGGTGTTAAAGGTGCAACAAGGCCCGTCAAGGGGCATTTAATGACCGGCCCCTGGAAAAGGGGGGCAGCCAAGGGATCAGAATGGCTCTGGGGTGTCTGGCCCAGCAACTGGGGAGCTGGTGGCGACATTTACCGAATGAAGGGAGGCAAGCAGGAAAGGGGGGGAAGAATCTGGATCTCCCACCATCACGAAACTCTCACGAGGCTTGAATAGGATTTGACAAACCTTCCAGATGAGACTGAGCTGGGCTCAAATCTTGGCTCCTGCCTTCGGGCCACATGGCCTGGGGCAAGTCACACTGCATCTGGTCTCCTGGTCTGTAAAATGGGCTGTAAAACCTGAAGGGTTCGTGTGAGGGGCCAGGTCAGAGCACGCCCAGCATGAGGCATGGCTCACGGTAGGAGGTCCATGCACAGTGGCCTTGACAATGATGGGTCTTAGTTCCCCTCCCTAGCTGCACATCTTGGGGAAATTCCAGCCCAGGGAGTACCTGTAATGGGGGTGAAGGAAGCAGAGGGGCTAGAAAGGGCTAAAATAGGGAACTACGGGTAAGGGGGTTTCCAGGCTGAGCAAGAAGGGAGATTCTGGTAGGTCAGGGGCATGGAGCCCATCACCCCTGCCTGAAACCCGCCAGGCCTCCCCAGTGCCATGCTCACAAGTGCCGTCCAGGACTGGTCCACCCCTCGGTCCCCTTCTCCCACCACTTCTTTTCCTCCCAGACGCCCTGGCCTCTTTGGTCCCCCTTCAAGCCTTTGCCTTGACTGTTCTCCCCACTCCCCCGCCAAACAATGCATTGCCATGACTGTCTTCTTTGCATCCTCAGATGAGGCATCACCCTGACCCCCTCTCTCACGTAGCCCCCACCCCAACCTCCCCGAGTCTCTATCACATCACTGGTTAGAGCATTTATCTGTTTCTGAAGTTATATTGCATGATGTATTTATCAATGTGTTTTCATGCTCCTGGCCTCCCCCTCTAGACTGTCAGGCCCCTGCGGGCAGGGATCTTGTCTCCTTTTTCACGTTCTCTCCCCAGAACTTGGCATGTGCATCCTGAGTGGTCTAACGGACATTCCCAGGGGTGGGGCTGCGCTGAGCCTGGGTGGGGGCTTCCTGGGAGGAGACCTCTAGGAGCCCTTGATCCCCAAGGAAGGGAATGAGCCTCTGGCTCTCAGCCAGCAAGGCAGGCAAGGCTCCAGCGCAGAGATGGTCACTCAGCAGCTCCAGGGCAGGGCGGGGCTCAAAGGAGGTAGAAGACTCTTGTCTCCTGGAATGGCAGGGGCAGCGCTCCTTGTGTCCCCAGGCCCATGGCTCTGGCCAGGGGGCTCTTGGCGGGTTGGTGGCCAGTGGGTAGCCAGGGCCCTGGAGGCTCGTCAGACCCTCCTCCTGAGAACAGGCTGCTCCCAGCTGGCCCGGCCCTGCTTAGGGCAGGACACCAGGCCTCACCCTGAATCCCCGCTTTGCTCTCTCTGCAGGCTCCCCACGGCTGGGCCTGCCGGCTGGCTCTTTGCTAAAAATCCTCCACACCTGACCGTCCCTGCCTCAGTCCAAGTCCTTCATGGGCTGCAGGGGCCTCCTCCCTGCTCTCCCGGGCCCTCTGATCTGTTCTCCACGAGGCAGACACAGCCAGCTCTTTAAAATTTAATCTGGGTCCCACCCATCTTCCCAGGGAGGATGAAACCCTTTAAAGTCCTTGCATTGCTTTGCGGATAAAGCTCAGCCACCCTCCCCGCTACCTGACCTTTCCACCCTGACCTCGACCTCCGTGGCCAGCAGCGTCTCACACATTACTCCCCTCTGGGTGTTTCTTGACCGCTGGGCCTTTGCACATGTGGTTCCCCCTGCCTGGAAAGATCTTTCTGCCTCTCTGCTCAGTTAGTTGTCCTCGCTCAGCTTTCAGATCAGGCCTCAAACATCACATCTTCCAGGAAACCTCAGGTCCCTGTCAAGGTCGCATCCCTCTACACAGTCTCACAGCACCGTATTTGCCCTCGGGGATTGTTCAGGGTGACTGTATAGTTACGTTTAATGTCTGCCTCCCCTTAGACTGAAATGTGCTGAGACTGGGAACCTTCTCTTACCTGCCTCTCTCAGCACTGCACCTGGTGCATCAAAGTCTGGATGC
The DNA here is from genome assembly GCF_951394435.1 of Stenella coeruleoalba. NCBI lineage: Eukaryota > Metazoa > Chordata > Mammalia > Artiodactyla > Delphinidae > Stenella > Stenella coeruleoalba. The sequence goes on from NC_137161.1 coordinate 58,688,354, forward strand.
AGCAGAGACATGCACGTTCCTTCGTGCATTTGCTCTCCATAAGCATTTGCTGAGAATCCACTGTCTCTGGGCTACCAAGTTGGCACAGACCTGATCCTGGCCCTCAGGGGGCTCAGCCTGCTGGGGATCACACACTACAGTGAGACCCGGGCTGGGCAGCGGCCACAGAGCAGGACCTCAGGGAGGGCTTCTCAAGACTTGAACAGCGAGTGGAAATCTGAGAAAAGAGGGGGAAGGGAACCCCAGTCGTGGGAACAGCCTGTGCAAAGGTCCTGAGACAGGAGGAGACAGGAGGCATCAGGGAACTGTAGTGGCTGAGCATGGCTGCAGTGCAGGGAGGGAGGAAGGGGTGGAGGATACAAGGGCTGATGGAGATGCTCAGGACCTTGAGCTACCTTCCTGCCTCACTCCCCTGTGGTCTCCCCCCAGGACAGGTCAGAACCTGCCAGAATCACGCTCACCAGCTCCAACTCCCTCCCTCTGGGGCCAGAGCAGCAGGGACAGGGTTTGGTAGGGGCAAGGTTTGGCAGGAGCCGGGTTTGGCAGGGGTCGAGGGCAGTGTGGGAGGATTTTCCTCCATGCATTGGGAACCAGGGAGCCCCAGGAGGCACCAGCTCTGTTCAGAAATGATTCTCATTTTCTTGCACAACCCTCGCTCTCAGCCAGTTCTCACCAAGCGCTCAGCTGCCTGTGTACCATGTCCATGCTACAGATAGAGAAACCGAGGCTCGGAGACTGGGGTCTTGGAGCTGAGATGAGTCAGAGCCGGGCTTGAACCCACAGGCTGTGTGACTCAGAGCCCAGAACGTGTTCCTTGCAGAGCCTGTTCCACGTGGGGCAGTCTGGTTCCAGCACAGCGCCCATCAGGCTCAGGACTATCAAAATAGCATCAGCTCCCTGTCTGAGGGGATTGCTGGCTCTGTTCCGAGGCAGGTCCTATGGCTGCACACCGCATCAGCCCGTTCCAGAGTTACACGCGTTCTCTGTCAGGCAGGCACACTGCCTGGAATCCCAGTCTTTGCAGAGGCCCTGAGGATGCCCTGACAGAGCTGCTGGTGCAGGACCCCCATAAACAGGAGGGAGCACCTTGCCGGGTGCAGAGGGTTCTGGGGCTCAGAGGGTGGGCTGTGGCCTTTGCCCACCTCTCACCTCACATGGGGAGGCTGGCAGGCAGGTTCCATCTTACTTCCTGGTACCACTTTTCCTTCTGGAAGCTTCCCCTCGACTGGAGTGAGATCCAAGGGGGCAGAGTCCTGCCTGCACCCCTGGACCCCAGGGCCCCATCCACAACCTCATCCCCAAGCACAGCCCCAGGGCCAGCCCTGAGCCTGCGGGCTCCAGGCTCAATTTGTGCGTGAGCAACCTCTCAGCTCTTCCTGGCTTTGTTGTTTTCCCAGTATTTTCTCTCAATTATTTCTTTTCCTCTAAATATTACTGTGTAGATTTTGTTATAGATATATTAACTATTTTCAATAAATTGCATATCTATTTTCATTATATATTAATATAATAGGTTAATATATTATGTTAAGATATTCCTATATATTATAATGATAATGCATATTAATGTAACAATAACACTACACATTAGAATTTTATTATTCTGTTAACTTCAACAGGAAGATCTCTCAGACCCTATCATTTGTTAGTACTGTAATCTGGGACTTAAAATTTCTCTGAAGTCAGTAGTTGTTATTATCCACCTGTTTATAAAAGCTGCCCATGAACTGAAATTCTTTTCTGGAAACAGCACCCACCTTACGAGGTTGTGGGGAGGGTCAGATGAGGTGACTGGCGCTAAGGACAGTCAGCGCTCAACAAACACCAGCTTGTCATTCTGGCTCAGCAGAACTGTGTCTTCATATGTTTCAAATTATCCTTTAAAATCAGTAAATCAAAAAGAATAAGGCACGTCTATGTGTGATGATAAGGAGTGAATTTCAAGCTATATTTTCAAGTGAGAAAAGCAAAGAATAGAATACCATGTATAGAATATTACCATCTGTGCTTTTAAAATAGGGATATATCTTTATCCATCCATCCATTCATCCATCCATCCATCCATCTCCTGTGTTCAAACAGGACAGCTCTGGAAGAGAAGAGAAGATGGAGCATGCACACCTGGACCCCCACCTCCTCCCCTTTTCCTCTGGTTTTCTCCAAACGTGTATGGTACGTGATGCATGATACTTCTGTATTTACTGTCCATCCCCTCCAGTAGAATGGAAGCCCCATGAGGGCAGGGATGTCCGCCTGTTGTGTTTGCTGTTGTGACTCCCACACCCAGAACTTTGCTGTCCAACGGGTCAATCACCAGCCACATGTGTTGCCTGAGCCCTTGACACTGGGCTGGTTGGAACTGAGATGTGATATGTGAATCAAATCCACATTGGGTTTTGAAGACTCAGTGTGTCATGGACTGAATTGTGTCCCCCCTTCCAAATTTATATGTTGAAGAACTAAGCCCCATTTCCTCAGAATACGACTGTGTTTGGAGACAGGGCATTTAAAGAGGTAATTAAGGTAAAATGAGGCTATTAGGGTGGGCCCTAATCTAACCTGACTGGTGTCTTTACAAGAAGAGGAGATTAGGACACTGAGAGAAACCAGGGACCACACACACAGAGAAAAGACCATGTGAGGACACAGCAAGAAGGCAGCTGTCTGCAAACCAAGGAGAGAGGCCTTCCTCAGAAGAAACCAACCCTGCCAGCACCTTGATCTTGGACTACCAGCCTCCAGAACTGTGAGAAAATAAATTTCTGTTATTTATGCCACCCCACCTGTGGTATTTTGTTATTGCAGCCTGAGCTAACTAATACACCATGAAAAGATCATTAAAATTTCATTAATAATTTTATATACTAGGTTTGGATATACTGGGTTAAAGAAATATATTATTATTTCAAGAAAATTAATTTCACCTGTTTCTTTTGACTTTTTAAATGTGGCTCTTGGAAAATTTTAAATTTCATGGGCAGCTCTCACTGGTGGCTGACATCATACTTTCTGATACCATAGCCTGGCACAGTGCCTGGCACATAGTATGTGCTCAATAAGTATCTGTTGAATAGATCAATTAAAATAGCTGTCTTTGGAAAGTGACTGGAAGATGGGAGGAAGGGTGACTGGCTTTGCACTGTATTCCCTTTGAGTTTACCATGAGCAAGTATCTTCTTAAAAAAAGAGAGAGTGGGCTTCCCTGGTGGCGCAGTGGTTGAGAGTCCGCCTGACGATGCAGGGGACACAGGTTCGCGCCCTGGTCCGGGAAGATCCCACATGCCGCGAAGCGGCTGGGCCCGTGAGCCACGGTCGCTGAGCCTGCGCGTCCGGAGCCTGTGCTCCGCAAAGGGAGAGGCCACAACAGTGAGAGTCCTGCGTACCGCAAAAAAAAAAAAAAGAGAGAGAGAACGAGAGATCTAAAATAAAATACGATGAAACACTCCCTTTGTGATGACTTAATATATTAAGACAAAATAAGAGTTGCCCTCATACAATTAAAAGTGCCTCTTGGACTTCCCTGGTGGCGCAGTGGTTAAGAATCCGCCTGCCAATGCAGGGGACACGGGGTTCGATCCCTGGTCCGGGAAGATCCCACATGTCGCAGAGTAACTAAGCCCGTGTGCCACAACTACTGAGCCTGTGCTCTAGAGCCCACGAGCCACAACTACTGAGCCTGTGTGCCACAAGTACTGAAGCCCATGCGCCTAGAGCCCGTGCTCCACAAGAGAAGCCACCGCAATGAGAAGCCCGTGCACTGCAACGAAGAGTAGTCCCCGCTCACCGCAACTAGAGAAAGCCTGCGCGCAGCAACAAAGACCCAGCACAGCCAAAAATAAATAAACAAATAAATAAAATAAAAGCTGCCTCTCGCAGGTATGCACATAATAGTCAGCCACCAGGTGCCCTCAGACGGATGAGTGTGTCAGCCACGAACTGCCGGAAAGCTGAGTCTCGGATGATGGGGGAGATTCCTCTCCACACCCCAGGCTCAGGCAGGGAAGCAGGTCCCAGAGTCTCCTGCACAAGCCCCCTCCCCAGGATGAACAAAACACAGGGCTGGGCCCAGGGACAGCCCCCCAGTGTCAACAACCTAAGGTGCCTCCCGAGTCCCTCCAATCCTCCTGCCTGGGGTTTGCTTTGTCCCACTATACAATGGGCACATTGGGCTCACTCCATTTTTCAAACTTTTTTTTTCGGTCACACCGCAGGACATGCAAGATCTTAGTTCCCCAAACAGGGATCGAACCCACACCCCCTGCAGTGGAAGCACAACGTCCTAACCACTGGACAGCCAGGGAATTCCCATTTTTCAAACTTTTTACCATGGAAAATTTCAAACATATACAAAAACACAGAGAATAGTAAAGAGAGCCTCCAAGCACTGTCCCCTCCCCTCCCCAACCGTCAACTCATCATTTCCTTTCACATTTACCCCCTCCCCACCCTGACTATTTTAAAGCAATTCCCCAACAGAGTATCACTTCCTCTGTAACTAGTCCAATATGTTTCTCCAAAAGACAAAGCCTCTTTTTCAAAACATAACCACAGAACCACTATCACACCAAATAAAAGTGAACAATAACAGCTTAATATCATCCAGGATCCCCTTGGTGGTCACATCCCCTAAATATCAACTTAAAACAAAACAGTTAATATGTTCAGTCAGGATCCAAACAAGGTCTGCACATTGAAATCAGTTTATGTTTCTTAAACCCCTTTTATTGTAGACTTTATTTTGTTGTGGTGGTGGTTCTCCTATTTTATTTTTTTATTTTAAAATTTTTACTGGGGTAGAGTTGATTTACGATGTTGTGTTAGTTGCAGGTGTACAGCAAAATGAATCTGTTATCCATATACATTAAAGTAGACTTTAGATTACTCCAGTATATCCTTCTATTCCCTCCCACGGCCCATCTCTCCCCTTCCTGCCAATATCCACCATATTAGTTATCTATCTGCTGCATAATGAATTTCCACAGAACGTAGCACTTAAAACAACAAACATTAATTATCCCATAGTTTTTGTTGGGCAGGAATCTGGGTGTGACTTCCTCCAGTGAGAACCCTTAAGAGTTTCTCCCTGCAATCTAAGTGTCGGTGGGGCTATAGTCTCACCTGCAGGCATGACTGGGCAAGGATCCAGCTTCCAAGCTCCCTCAGTACACGTTGGCAGCATTCAGTTCCTTTCCATGTGGGGCCCTCCAACGTGGCAGCTCACAACGTGGCAACCTGTGTCATCAAAGTGAGCAAAGGAGAGGGAGCAGTGGGTCTCACACTTGTGTATGTGCCAGACTCTCCCAGAGGACCTGTTAAAACACAACTCACTAGGCTCCACCCCCAGAGCTCCTGATCCAGCAGGCTTGGGTGGGGCCCAAGGATGTGCATTTTTTAAAAATTAACATTTATTTATTTATTTTATTTCGGCTGCGCCAGGTCTTAGTTGCGGCACGCAGGATCTTTGTTGGGGCAAAAGCACAAGCTTTTAGGTGCGGTATGCGGGCTTCTTAGTTGCAGCATGCGGACTCTTAGTTGCGGCATTCAAACTCTTCAGTTGCGGCATGCACATGGGCTCTAGTTCCCTGACCAGAGGTCTAGCCCGGGTCCCCTGCCCTGGGAGTACAGAGTCTTACCCACTGGACCATCAGGAAAGTCCCAGGATGTGCATTTCTAACAAGCTCCCAGGTGATGCTGGGGACCACACGTTGAGAGCTACAGAATTATAGGTACCCCCCTCTCTAATTTTTTATTTCTTCATTGCATTTTATCTGTTGAGGGGCCACTCTTAAGAAGTCCAAGGTGAAGACAATGGTTTCAATCCTGGATGCAAATGAGAATTACTTGGTGAAAAACTAAAAATACAGTTGCCATATGATCCAGCAATCCCACTCCTGTGCATCTATCCAAACAAAACTGTAATTCAAAAAGATACATGCACCCCTACATTCACAGCAGCACTAGTCACAATAGCCTTTTGGCTATTGTGAAACAACCTAAATAGCCACTGACAGATGAATGCATAAAGAAGATGTGGTACATATACACACACATACACACCTACATATAATGGAATACTACTCAGCCAGAAAAAAGAAATAATGCCATTTACAGCAACATGGACGGACCCAGAGATTATCACACTAAGCAAAGGAAGTCAGAAAGAGAAAGACAGATACCATACGATATCACTTAAATGTGGAATCTAAAATGCAACACAGGGCTTCCCTGGTGGCGCAGTGGTTGAGAATCTGCCTGCCAATGCAGGGGACACGGGTTCGAGCCCTGGTCTGGGAAGATCCCACATGCTGCGGAGCAACTAGGCCCGTGAGCCACAACTACTGAGCCTGTGCGTCTGGAGCCTGTGCTTCACAACAAGAGAGGCCACAACGGTGAGAAGGCCCGTGCACTGCGATGAAGAATGGCCCCCGCTCACCACAACTAGAGAAAGCCCTCGCACAGAAACGAAGACCCAACAACACACCCAAAAATAAATAAATAAATTTATTAATAAATAAATAAATAAAATGCAACACAAATGAACCTATCTACAAAACAGAAACAGACTCACAGACATAGAGAACAGACTTGTGATTGCCAAGGCAGAGGGGGTGGGGGAGGGAAGGATTGGGAGCTGGGGATTACCAGATGCAAACTATTATATATAGGATGGATAAACAACAAGGTCCTACTGTATAGCACAAGGAACTATATTCAATATCCTGTGATAAACCATAACGGAAAAGAATATGAAAAAGAACATATACATAATTGAATCACTTTGCTATAGAGCAGAAATTAACACAACATTGTAAATCAAGTACACACCAATAAAATTGAAAAAAAATTACTTGGTGAACTTTAAAGGGTCACACCATCTCCACATCCCCAGCAGGGCCTGGGAGACAATCACTGAAAAAGCAAATGTCACAATAGCAACTCTGATGCTCAAGCCCAGCTATGGGCCACTCATGCATCTAGCTGTAGATTATTTCTAAATCTTTTAGCAAAGTGGGGCCAGTTATTCCCATTTTACAGATAAGGAAATTGAGGCCCCAAGAAGGTAACAGGAAAGTGGCAGAGCTGGGCTCAAACACAGCCCCAAGTGCTTTGTCTGTCAGTGGGTCGCAGGCCTGTAACTCATGCTGGAGTCTCCGTCCCCTCTTGATGGAAAGTCCTCTGCCCTCAGATCTAGAGAATAAAGTTGCTTGTGGTCAGGCTCAGCTGTGGATAAAAGCGCCTAAGAGCTGGGCCTTGGGAATAATTCCTGCCTGACCCCAAAGCAACCCCAGGCCCGGGATGGCAGCTGTGAATAATGGATGACACCGGGGAGAACACTGTGGCCTGTGATTCATCTCCACTGTGATGCACAACTACCTCTGGGGATGGGGAAGATAGATGGACTTCCCCAGCAGGAGGCCCCGCCTCTCCCCTCCATCCCCAGCCTCTCTCCAGCCTCAGAGTCAAAGGTAGGGGCCACCGGGGAATCAGGGGTCAACCCCACTGCCTATTACTTCCTCATTTCAGCCTCTAGACCCTTCCTCCTGTAGAAGCAGGGCCCAGAGACTAGATTCTGGAGGGTGAGGGAGGGAGGGAGGGAATGGCTTTGATGTGTGGTGGTGACAGATGAGGGCTCTGTAGCCAGACTGCCAGGGTTCAAGTCCTCTGCCATATGCTAGCATTGTGCTCTTGGGGGACTCACTCATCCTATCTGAGACTCAGTTTCCTCATCTGTAAAGTGTGGAAAATACCATCAACTTCACGGAGTTGTCAGGGGTTAAGTGAGTAAATAACACATGTAAAGCGCTTGGCATCACCTGGCACATGGTAAGTACTCAATAAATGCTAGTTAGTGTTCTTATGCTGTGTACCCGGCAATGTGGGAAGCTTCCTGTGTAATTTGTCTTATGCAATCCTTATGGCAACCAAGGGCAGTATCTGCTATAATTCTCATTTTACAGATGAGAAAACCGAGGTCACGGAGATGAAGTATAAGATCGCAAAGGCAGTCCATGGGAGGAGCAGAATTTGAACTCAACATCCAGTGAACAATTCCCAGTACACTCAAGAGTCCCAGTCAAACATCCTGCCCCACTGTCCCCAAAATACACTTGTCACCTTACAAAAGCTCCTAAGATTATACGACCCATCCCTCCTTAGACAAAAATCAACTCCAGATTAAGGGCTTAAATGCCAAAAACAAACAAACAAATAAAAACCACTTTAAAATTTTTAGTAGGAATTAGAGGTAAATATCCTTTGGAACTTAATGATGGAAAGGTGATAGATTATGGACTTAAAATGTCAAAACCAAAGCTTCAGAACCCTTAGTAGGAAATATAGGTGAATATATTTTAGACCTGTGTTGACAAAGATGTTCAGCATCATTAGTGATCAAGAAATGCAAATCGGGCTTCCCTGGTGGCGCAGTGGTTGAGAGTCCACCTCCCGATGCAGGGAACACGGGTTCGTGCCCCAGTTCGGGAAGATCCCACATGCCGGCGAAGCGGCTGGGCCCGTGAGCCATGGCCGCTGAGCCTGCGCGTCCGGAGCCTGTGCTCCGCAGCGGGAGAGGCCACAACAGTGAGAGGCCCGCGTACCGCAAAAAAAAAAAAAAAAAAGACATGCAAATCAAGATCTCAGCTGGCAACAATTTCACACTCAACTGGGAAACATTTTTAAATCTAATAATACCAAGTGTCGGAGAGGATGTGGATCATACATGCTGCTGGTGGGAGTGTAATTAGTGCAACTGCTACATAAAGTACCTTGTTATCATCTCCTGAAGTGAAACATTCACGTATTCTGAGTCCCAGTGATTCCATTTCTGGGTAAACATCCCAGAGAAACTCTTGCACGCGCACCAAGAGCCACTTATGAGAATGCCCAAACAGCACTGTAAATTAGCAGACACCTGGACACTACCCAGAAGGCCACCCACAGGACAGCAGATGGGTCAGCCATGGTACACAGACCTAGTGGATATATGACACAACAGTCAAAACAAGTGAACCTCAATATGGGCCAATCTTAGCTATACGTAGACTATTAAAGAAATTAAGCCCCATAAGAGTCAGACAGCTTGATACTCTTTTTTAGGTTATCTGGATTCCCTTTGTCATGGGTTGAATTGTGTCCCTGAAGAGAAACACTGAAGTCCTAATCCCTGGTACCTGGAAATGTGACCTTACTTGGAAATAGGGTCTTTGCAGACGTGATTAGTTAAGTTTAGATGAGGTCCCATGGGTTACAATGGGCCCTAAATCCAATGAATGGTGTCCTTATAAGAAGAAGAGGAGGTCCTAGTCGTAACAATCAGGCAAACAAAAGAAATAAAAGGCATCCATATTGGAAAGGAAGAAGTAAAATTATCTGTTCGCAGATGATATGATCTTATGTATAGAAAACCCTAAAGACTCCACCCAAAAGCTATGAGAACTAATAAATGAATTCAGTAAAGTTGCAGGATACAAAATCAACATATGAAAATCATTTGTGTTTCTATATACTAACAATGAACTATCTGAAAGAGAAATTAAGAAAGCAATCCCATTTACAATAGCATCAAAAAACGATAAAATACTTAGGAATAAATTTAACCAAGGAGGTGAAAGACCTGTACACTAAAAACTATAACACAAAACAAACAAACAAACAAAACCCTGATGAAAGAAACTGAAGAAGACACAAATAAATGGAAAGCTCTCTCGTGTTCTCGGACCGGAAGAATTAATACTGTGAAAATGTGCAAACTATCTAATGTGATCTATAGATTCAATGCAATCCCTATCAAAATTCCCATGGCATTTTTCACAGAAATTTACAAAACTACCCTAAAATTTGTATGGAACCACAAAAGTCAAATAGTCAAAGCAATCTTAAGAAAGAAGAACAAAGCTAAGGCATCACACTTCCTGATTTCAAGCTACGTCACAAAGCTATAATAAAACATACTGGCATAAAACTAGGTGCAGAGACCAGTAAAAATGAATACAGAGCCTAGACATAAATCCACATATACTGTATGTCATACAGTTGACATACAGTCAACTGATTTTTGACAAGGTGATAAGAACATACAATGTTTGAGAAAGGACAGTCTCTTCAATAAATGGTGCTGGGAAAACTGGATATCCACATGCCAAACAATGAAACTGGACCCCAGTCTTCCACCACTCACAAAAATTAACTCAAAATGGATCAAAGGCTTAAATGTAAGACTTGAAACCATAAAACTCCTAGAAGAAAATATACGGAAAAAGCTCTTTGACATTGGTCTTGGCAATGATTTCCTGGATAAGACCCAAAAGCACAGGCAATAAAAACTAAAATAAACAAGTGGGATTACATCAAACTAAAGAGCTTCTGCACAGCAAAGGAAACAATCAACAAAATGAAAGGCAACCTACAGAATGGGAGAAAATATTTGCAAACCATATATCTGACAAGGCGTTGATATCCAAAATATACAAAGAACTCACACAGCTCAATAGCAAAAAAAAAAAAAAAAAAAAAGTAAATAATACGATTTTTAAAATGGGCAAAGGACCCGAATAGACATTTTTCCAAAGACATTCAAATGGTCGATAGGTACATGAAAAGGTGCTCAACATCACTAATCATCAGGGAAAAGCAAATCAAAATCTCAATGACATATCACCTCACACCTGTTAGGATGGATATCATCAAAAAGACAAGAGATAACAAATGTTGGGGAGGGTGCGGAGAACAGGGAACCCTCTTGCGCTGTTTGTGGGGATGTAAATTGGTATAGCCACTGTGGAAAACATTACGGAGGCTCCTCAAAAAATTAAAAATAGAACTACCATATGATCCAGCAATCTCACTCCTGGGTATATATCCAAAGGAAATGAAACCAGTATCTTGAAGAGATATCTGAATTCCCATGTTTACTGCAGTATTATTCATGATAGCCAAGATATGGAAACAACCTAAATGTCCTTCAGTGGATGAATGAATAAAGAAAATGTAGCATATATATACATACACATATATATATGTATATATGTGTATGTGTGTATATATATATATATATATATATATATATATATATACACCTACATACACACTGTAATATTATTCCACCAGATGTTACGTGAAATAAGTCAGACAGAGAAAGACAAATACTGTATGGTTATCACTTATATGTGGAGAAGAAAGAGAGAAAGAGGGAAAGAGAGATAGAAGGAAAGAGAAAGAAAGAGAGAAAGCTGATTTCATAGAAACAGAAAATAGAACGGTGGTTGCCAGGGGCTGGGGGAAGGGGGAAATGAGGAGATGTAGGTCAAAGGGTACAAGAATAAGTTACAAGAATAAGTTCTGAGGATCTAAGGTACAGCGTGGTGACTCTAGTTAATAATTCATTATTGTATACTTGAAAGTTGCTGAGAGTAGATCTTAAACATTCTCACCACGTGCACACAGGTGTGCGTGCACACACACACACACACACACACACAAGGAGTTAACTATGTGAAGTGACAAATAGGTTAATTATATTGATCTGGGTAGTCATTCTGCAACGTGTATTATATCAAAGTATCACACTGTATACTTTAAATCATATTTGGCAATTATTCCTCAATAATGTTGGGGGAAAAAAGAAGAGGTGATGACACATAGAGGAGAAGGCATGTGAAGACAGAGGCAGGGGCTGGAGTGATGCACCTACAAGCCAAGCATTGCCACGGATTGCTGGCAACCACCAGAAGCCAGGAGAGAAGCATGGAGCAGATCCTTCCCTAAAGCCTGCAGAGGGAACATGGCTCTGCCAGCACCTTGATTTTGAACTTTTCGCCTCCAGAACTGTGAGAGAATAAATTTCTATTGTTTTAAGCCATCCAGTTTGTGGGAATTGCTTCCAGCAGCCAGGGGAAGCTAATATAGCCTTTTAATAAAGTTAGTAAGAAGAAACTAACATAAAAAAATATACTTTGAGGGACTTCCTTGGTGGTGCAGTGGTTAAGAATCTGCCTGCCAATGCAGGGGACACGGGTTCGAGCCCTGGTCCGGGAAGATCCCACATGCCTCAGAGCAACTAAGCCCATGGGCCACAACTACTGAGTCCTTGCGCCACAACTACTGGAGACCGCGCGCCCAGGGCCCGGGCTCCGCGACAAGAGAAGCCACTGCAATAAGCCCGTGCACCGCAACGAAGAGTAGCCCCTGTTTGCCACTGCTAGAGAAAGGCTGCGCGCAGAAACAAAGACCCAACGCAGCCAAAACTAAATAAATAGATTTTAAAAAAACCCTATATATATACATATATATACACACACACACTGAGGATAAAACCATACAAGAAGGAAAGCAGGGAGTAATGAAGACAGGACCCAAGGTGATGGGGACCACAGGGTGGGGGATGGGATGGGGAACCTCAAGACTGGACTTGGGCCATTGTTAGGGTTCTGGCTTTTGATAAATGGGTGACTTGGTGCGTATCACGTGAGTAAAATAACTGTGGAAATTTTTAAGAAAAGCAGGTCATGTAAGACCAAAGAGAATACGCCATGATCTGGATTATGATCAGTCCATCATTCTCTGCACCTGAAGTTTCATTAGAAAATTACTTAAAATCAAAATAAAAGGGATCCCTGCTCAGCTCGCTGTCTGCCTGCTTCCACGTCTGTGAGATTCTCTGGTGCCAGGACGAGGCTGCATCCTCCCAGTTCAGGGCACACCTTCTCAGAGAGCCCCTGCCACCACACCTCTCACCTTGTTGTCTTTCCGTTTTTCCCTAGCGCATACACTGTCTGATAACCCCTATAGTGTACTCAGTTCTGTGTTTATCATCTGTCTTCCCCCAGGAGACTGTGAACCCCGTGAGAGCTGAGTTTCCCATCTGATTCATGCCTGTCTCCCTGGGAACTAGCACAGTGCTTGGCACAGAGGAGGTCCTCCATAAAGATTGGCTGAATGAATGAAAAAGTGAGTGAATAAATGAATGATTCAGTGAATGGGTGATTAAGGGGCGCCAGTGCCCAGGTGTACGTGTGTGTTTCGGGGGGTGGGTACCGCACGTGGGAATGCAGGGCAGGCTCAGGGCAGGGAGCACCTCAGGACAGCCCTGCCCTCCCCCCTCCCCAAGTCTGCCCCTCATCACGCTGATAACACAGACTCCAGGAATGAAGACCGGAGCCAACCCCGGCCGCCCTCAACCCATGACAACCCAGCTGGACTCTTCCGGTCAACACAGGAGCCCATGGGATATCTCCGTCCCGGTGAGGGGCTCTGTCTGGTCCTGCAGTAAGAGGACTGGGCTGCGAGCGGCTGTGGGGTTCACCTCTGGCAGGTTCCCCACTTCAGCCATCCGTCTTCCACTGTACTCACTGCTTCCATACCCCCGTACCATCTCCAGTTACTTCTATTACATTTTGCTTTAAATTAACTCACTTAGTTTTTTCCCCTGAATAGACTGAATTAAAAAGGAATAGGGGGGAACTCCCTGGCACGCCAGTGGTTAGGACTTGGTGCTGTCACTGCTGTGGTTCTGGGTTCAATCCCTAGTAGGGGAACTAAGATCCCGCAAGCCATGCGGAGTGGCCAAAAAAAAAATTTTTTTTTAATAAATAAATAAAAAGAAATGGGTATGTCACTATCAAAAATGGAAAAGCAGTATCTGCGCCCAAAATAGAAAGTAACATAAACTGCAGAAAAACAACACGTTGTTAAATTCTAGATCAAGACTGTGGATTGCCCAAGACTGTCAGCCCAAGGTCTGCTCCCTCCTGGTTATAAGGGAGCCAAGCCAGTGCTAGAGAGATGCTAGAGAGATCTTAAAGCCACCCACCAGCAAGGGAGGATTTCTCTCCTTGACCAGGATTGCTGTGTGATTCAGAACAAGATGGCGCCCTCTCTGTGTCCCATCTAACCTCGCCCTGCAGAACTCACCAGCGGCTCATTTCTCTCCCTTTGGGGAACTTCCCTCTGGCCAAGCAGTTTTCATTTCATTTTTAGGCCTGGAACCCTAAGAGCTGTGGGCTTGGCAAGGAGGCCCCACTGGAGTCTCCCTGGAGGCTGGCTGAGGCCTCTCTACTCCCCAGCAAACCCCTCCCTTGTCCCAGTCCCTCCAGTGCCCCAAGGGAAGCAGGCACAGGGCCAGCCTGGCACAGAGCAGGCCCGGCTGGGCCCCGGCAAGCCCCAGGGAGCCAGGGTGATCTCAGCCCTTGCCCTTAATTATCTTCCTGGCTAATGAGCATCTGAAAACCTCCATGTCATCTACAGGAGGACCCCTGGGATGCTGGGGGCAGGGAGATTCTACAGGCCAGATGTCACCCATGGAGGGAGGTGGTAGGGGCCCCAAGAGAGGAAATGGGCTTGGGGAGGAGAACTATACTTCCTGCCTCTTTGTAGGGGAGAAAGCTAGGGCTGGGGCAGGCACTTACGGTGGCGGTTAAGTGCAGGACTCGGCAGCCTACTATGCGGGCTCAGATCCAGGCTTGTTGTGCACCACCTGTGACCTTTAGCAAATGCATTAGCCCCTTGCTGCTCAAAGTGTGGTCCCCAAACCATCAGTACCACCTGGGAGCTTGTGAGAAATGCAGAAGCTCGGGCCCCGACCTACTGAGTAAGTATCTACATTTTAACAAGACCCCCAGGTGATTTCTGTGCACATGTGCCACTCTGTGCCTCAGTTTCCCCATCTGTAAAATGGGGATTAAAATGAATTTATGCATACGTAGTGTTTAGAACAGGGTTTGCTGCTATTATTATTCATTCATTGTTATTATTATCGAAGCAACTCACTCTGGGCAAGAGGGATGGCTGGACCCAGGTGGGCTATTCCCAGTCCCCCACCTCTCAGGGGCCCAGAGATGGGTTGTCACTGTGAAGACCAGGAGCCTGAGGCTCACCGAAATGCAGTGATTTGCCCAAGATCCAAATGGGGGAGCCCAGGTTCAACCCCATTACTGTTCAACCCTATTACTAATGTTAAGAGTGAGTGAAATTGTTTCCTCTGCACAAGCACTTGTGGTGCTCACAACCGCCCTGTGAGGTCAACTTACTGTCACCCACATTTTTCAGATGATGAAACTGAGGGACAGAGAGATTAGGGTGCTTTTCTAAAACTACCCAGCAGGAAAGGCTGCACTGCAGCCGGGCAGTCTGACGCTCATCTTCTATGCTATGCTGCATTCCCCCTCTGCTTTTTTCCTCCCAGAACCTGTTCCCCCAAAGTGTCCCTGCTTCCCCTGTCATTTCTTTGACAACCCTAGCTCTGGGGCTCCGAGCCTGCTCCTCCCAAGTGCTCACCACTAATGAGGTCTTTGGCTACTTGAGGCTGGAACCGCAGAGGCCGCTGAAACTGTCTCTGTGGGAAGAACCTGCTTCCTTTCACCCTGGGCTCCCAGGTGTAGCTAATGAGGCAGGAGCCCTTGAGGGCCGCGCTGCCCAGACTCAGGAGCAGGACTTGTTCTGGGCTGTCTGACTCTGGTGTCTGCGGACCTGGCCTGGAGCTGGAAGCTCCTCTGCCTCTCTGTCCCCTCTTACTTTCCTCTCTTACAGCTCCCA
The DNA here is from genome assembly GCF_951394435.1 of Stenella coeruleoalba. Taxonomy (NCBI): domain Eukaryota; kingdom Metazoa; phylum Chordata; class Mammalia; order Artiodactyla; family Delphinidae; genus Stenella; species Stenella coeruleoalba. The sequence continues at coordinate 58,703,882 of NC_137161.1, forward strand.
TCCTGGGCCTGGCCTCTTGGCTAGGGCACAGCAGGGCCAGACCTGGACGTCTGCAGTCTGCCCATTCATTCATTTACTCGACTGGCACGCATCATACTCTTGCAAACGTACAATTTTGAAATGCACAGGCGGGAAAATAACAAAGGGACCGCGCTAGGTGGAGATCAGGGAGGGCCCTCTGAAAGACAGGAGTGGAAGAATGTTTCAGTTGAAGGAAACAGCACAGGCAAAGGCCCAGAGGTGGGAAACAGCTTGGCACATTTGAAGCAGGAAGGAGAGACCAGCGACAGCGTGGCGACTATGGCCTTGAGAGCTGGGCCCTCCATCTTCTCCCAGAGGCCTCTGCTTGAGGCTGGCAAAGACATTTCCAGACAAGACTCCCAGCTTCCAGGATGAGGGGCTCCACCTCCCCCCTCCTGCCTTCCAAGCCAGAGGTGGCGATAAAGGGAACTTGGGCCACAGAGGCCTTGAAGTACCCACCCTTGCCCCTCTTATGGGCCCCGGCTGGCCACAAGGGGGAGTGTCCTCCTGCTGGACCCCCTTCTTGGGTGGACAAGTGGACTAACCGGCAGTAACTCCCAGGCAGACAGGCGTGGCCTCCAATCCTGTCTTCATTATATGCGGGCTGTGGTACTTCAGCACTTTGGAGCGTCTGGAAAATGAGTAGCTCTTCCTTTCCCCGTTGTCTCCATGAAATGTGTTGAGAGCTGAGTACAAGGCATAGCTCTTGGTGAGGGCCTAATCGCGGGGTTATTAAATTAAATAACCATGATTATAAGAGGCCAAGAGGCTGCAAATTCCCCACAGCTTCAGCCCGCAGCAAAATGAGTGCTCTGTGACGGCAGAGTCCTTATTTGTCTTGTTCGTGGCTGTACCCGCGACCACTGGTGTACCCGGCACATGGTCGGTGTTCCATAAATATTGAATGAATGGACAGATGGATGATGAATTAATGAACTAATAAACGAGTGAACAACCAGCTCCCTCCCCACGGAAGGACATTTAACTTAGGGGTCCTGCCTATCTTTTGCTCCTGCCCGGGATGCTGCCGCTCCCTGCTTCCGGGCAGCGTGCCACACTCTTACCTGCTGCGCGCCTCAGTTTTCCCCTCCGTAAGCTAGCGGGAGTAAGGTGAGCCTCTGGGGGGTTGGAGGCAGGGCCCCCAGCCCGGGCCTCGCACCCACCCGCGCCCAATCGGCGCGCTAGGAGGTCGAACCCGCGCCCCGCCCCCAGTTCTGCCAGCTGCGCTCAGCCCCCGCCCCGCGCGCACGTGACCCCGCCCCGGCCCGCCCCGCCCAGCCGTCCCAGCGCGGACTCCCATTGGCTGTTCTAGGAGAGCCCTGCCCCCGTCCGGAGCGGAGCCGGAGATACCCCGCCCGCCGCAGAGAGGGGCTCCTGCGTCCGGACTGTTCGCTGCGGCCGGACCGGGCTGGCTGGCTGGCTGGCGGCTGGCTGGCTGGCGGGCGGGCGGGCGGGCGGAGCCGGGCCCGCGGGGCTGCGGGACGATCGGGGAGATCGGGCCGGGCTGCGGGCGGCGCCATGGTGAGAGGGGTCGGGCGGGCCGGGCGCTCGGGCCCGGCGGGGGCCTGCAGGAGGGGAAGGGGCCGCCCCGGATGGGGTGGGGGCGCGCGGTGGGGGGGGGGGGTCTCTGCGGCGGGGGAGGGGCAGCCCGGGCGGGGGCGCGGCTTCGGGGGGAGGGTCTGTTCCGGGGGGCCGCGCCCGCGGGCGGGGGTTCTTTGTCCGCTGCGCTGCGGCGAGATCGGGACAAAGGAGGCGGCGGGGGGCGGCGGCGGCTTTGCAGGGAGCTGGTGTCCCCCCAACCCAGTGCATGACCCTCACCGCGGCCCGCAGTTCTGCGCCCCAGGCTGGCCGCGGGTCTCCTCCGGACACTTAGGGATTTTTAAAAATAACAGAAGGCGGGGATCCTGGCAACCTCCAGAGTGGTCAGGAGAGCTGCAGAGGTTAGGGGTGGGGGTTCTGGCGACGTCTGGCGCCCATTTCGCAGGTGGGGAAACTGAGGACGGGCCGCGGCGTTTGGTGCCCGGTTCCGTCGGTGGTGACTGTGCGGCGTGGGCATGACTGAGTCTCGTAGTCCCCCGTCCCCTAAGCTTCCCCCGCGCCAAGTCGAGCCGACTGGAGTTGCCTCTCCAGCTGTCGTTTCCCCTCCAGCTGTCGCCCCCTGGGCCGAGCTCCCTCCACCCTCCAGCCTCGCTTAGCTCTTTGGTAGAGTCGGGGAGACAACGGAGTCGCCTGGCAGGGTTAAATGAGAGGGTGCGTGGAGCGCGCCTGGCACTGCGCCTGCACGTCGCCCGCGCTTGGCACGCGGGAGCTGCCAGGGCGCTTATCATCCCTGTGTCCCCAGCATAGAGCCGTCCACCCCAGTCACCCAGACTCTTTGTGTGGGGGCGGACTGGGGTTCACTTGTCCCCCTTGTCCCCTCAGGCAAGGGAGCGGGGAGGCGGGGGTCAAATAATATGACATTTTAGTGTCAGAGTTGAAATCCCGGATTCTGGATCCAGGCTGCCTGGGTTTGAATCCCTGCGCAGTTACTTTCGGGCTGTGTGACCTTGGGCAATTGGTTTAACTTCTCTGAGCCACAGATTCTTTATCTGCAAAGCGGGCATAGTAATAAATCTAGGGTTGTTTTGATGCTGAAAGGAGATTATCTGTGTGAAGTGTTCAGCCCAGTGTCTGGCACATAGTAATTATTGCCAACTTTTGCCAGGCGTCTACTGTTATTACCAAAGTTGTTTGGCAAGTGAGCTGAGCCTAGGGCAGCCTGTGAGAATAGCCAGTGGCTGATTCACAGGGTGGGGGCACAGGAGACTCGGACTGACCTTGGGGCAGTCCCTGGGGTTCTCTGCCTGTGCCAGCTTCCTCTTCTGCACAGGGGAACCTGGGGGGTGCTGGTGCGAGTTTCCTCTCCGGGAGGACCGTGGTGTAATGGGAGGGTGGTGGAGGGTGAGGTGACACTGGCTGCAGAGCTGGGCACAGCCCAGTGATTGTCAGTCTCCCATCCGCATCCCCACTGTTCCTGCCCAGGCTTTTGGAGGGCAGGGGCCTGTGTGATGCTTCCTTGGGTTCCAGTGCCTGCTCAGGCCTGGCACAGAGCAGATATGCCACCTGCCCCCTTGTCATGCCCCGTCCTCCCCACAGTCCTATATTTCTAATCAGAAACTGGGCAGGAAATGTTTCCGGTTTGTGAAGTGGGGTCCCCCGAAGAGACAGAGCCTGGTTTGCTGGCATACCTGATGGCTTTGTTGGGGGAAGGGGCATGGCTTCACCCCTGCGGAGGTGGTGCGTCCCTGTAAGCAGGGCAGCCCCAGAAGGTGGAGGCTGCAGGGGGGGAGGGGTGGCAAGCTGGTGTCCAGCTGGGCTGGGTGACACTCATGATGTGCCCAGTTAAGCGAGAAGAAGGTAGCAGCGGCGTGTCCCTGAGGAAGGCGCTATTTGTGGCACTGGGCCTGGACCAGGCCCTGTACCCTTCTGGGAGCAGGTCCTTTCGGGGGGAGTGAGGGGCGACCCTGTAACACCCAGGAAGGTGTGGTACCTGGTGACACACAAACCCGGTGGCCCCATAGCCCTTCTGTTTTCACATTTCTTATCACTTCTCAGCCTCCGCACAACCTGGCTGCTGAGGTCAAGGCCTCTTTCCCATTTTGCAGGCTGAGAAACTGAGGCCATTAGGAGCAGCTTGCTTGGCTGCGTCACAACAGCTAATTATAGTGAGTGGAGGGATGGTGTGGGTCAAAGGAGGGGACTCTAATCTGCTCTGCTGCTGGCTGGGCTTCACTGGGCCTTGAGTGTGAGAAGGGACCTGTGGAGTGGGGTTAAGGCTTCATTTTGGGGTCCCCTGAAGAGGCAGGGGTAACTAGAACCCAACCCAACATTGGAGAAGACCTAAGCCGTGGGCCTCCGAGGGCAGCAGGACAGTGGGGGACGCCTGCGCTCAGCTTGCTGGTGGCTGATGCAGGGTCTGTCCTTTGAACCCATCGTGGTTGGGGGTGGGGCACGGGGAGAGGTCAGAGGGGTGGTGTCCGCAGACGCTGGGCTTTAGAAAGCTTGTTGAGATCCATCTGAGGGAGGTGGGAGCGGGAGGGTGGAAGGAGGGTGGAGGGTTGGCACTGTGTGTTTGGGGGATCCAGATGGCCTTGGGCTTCCAGTGCCAGCTTTCGTCCTGAGGGAGCTGGCAAGGAGATGCTACAGAGGTTGGGGGGAGCATGGCCCGTCGCCCACCCCTAGAGTGCCCGGAGACTACAGTCCTCGGCTGTGCTCTGGCTCCCAGGCTGGCCTGACCCTCTGCACTTAGAAGACCCCTCCCTTTATTCTGCTGGGCCCCACTTCTGGGTCCCATCCTCCTTTATTCTGTCCAAGTTCACTCTTGGATGATCCATTCAAGCTCTCCACGCCTTAGTTTCCTCACCTGTGAAACTTGGATGGTAGCAGTGAGCAGCGCTAGCCACGGGCTTGTTGGGAGGAGTAGATGATGGTATGGAATAAGTGTTAACTGCTTTGGTGATTGTTCTAAGGGGGTCCAGGTTTCCCATGTGCCATCCTGGGCGTCTACCCAGCCCAAGCTGTGGTCCTCCGCGTCCTGCCCTGTGTGCTTTCCTGGATCAGGGTGAGGGGTCAGCTGACTTGCAGGAGACATCTTAGCTCGGAAGGGTAGGAGGGAGGCCCTGAAGAGATGAAGCAAGGGGTGGGGTCCAGCCCAGGCCAAGAGGGTTCAGAGGGAACTGGCCGGCCGCCCTCATGCTTCAGGTTCCTCTGGGATCTGCATCTCAGTGGCATCTTCCCTCCCCTCCCCTCCCCACAGCTCGTGCAGGGACAGCTGCCCCTCCGTGGGCTTGGGCCAGGCCTGCCTGGGACCCACTTGCACACGTGGCTCCTACCCCCATGCTCAGCCTGCAGTCTGTCCTTCCACGCAGGCTGCCAGCTCCCTTGAGGGGACCCGTGGTGGCTTCAAGATTCGGGGGCATTCGGGGTGGGGGCTGCTGACCGTGATCCCCATGCAAGCAAGGTCTCCTCTGATTACTGCCTCCCCGGGCTTGGAGTGGTCGGTCAGCAGACATTTATTGAGCACCTGCTGTGTGCTGGTAATAGGGCTGGGGATCCAGCAGTGGGCAAGATGGACAGTGTCCTCCTACAGCCTCAGAGTCCACTGCGGGAAGGAGACGGCAGCCAGGGAAACACCTTCCCTCACCCAAGAGAATTTCAGGTGGCAGAGCGCCAGGAAATAAGAGGAAGTAGTACGAGACGATGGCCAGTGGGGGTGGGCTGTGTCTGGCTCCTGGGTGATCTGGGAAGGCAGCCCCCAAGAGGCACCTTCTGAGAAAGTCCCGTCTGATGGGAAGGAACCAGTCACGGGACACTCAGGGAAGAACACTCCAGGCAGAAGGAACAGAACGTGCAGAGGCCTTGAGGTATGAGGCAGAAGGGTGTGAAGAAGCTGGGGAAGTAGAGAATTTGGATTCTCTGCTGGTACCAGGGAGGGTTCTGAGCAGGGGATGACATGATCAGATTTTTTAACAGATAGGTTCTCAGGAAATACTTGCTGAGTGAAGGAACAAACACATTCAAGGGAGGGCCAGGGACTGCAGGCAAGGCATGACTGTGGCCTGGTCACCTGGCTCTACCCGCTCCTCCTGACCTGGGGCAGGGGCAGCAGACAGGGTTTTGAGGTCACCACTCCTCTCAGAGGGTCCTTGGAGCTGGGGCTACCTCTGCCTCAGTTTGCTGGTTGGTGGTTGGTCGTTGGTCCCGGGACCGCTTGTCCCCCACCCCCAGGACTCAGAGGCACTTCCTGGGCTCCTCAGCTGGTTTGGCCCCTGGGGTCCCCCCTCCCCAGGTCTTGCTGCCATTGTTTGATTTCCCACTTCCTGTCCCTGAACCACCCCCCTCCTCCCCAAACACACACACTTCCCCTTCTGAATTGATACTGACTTGCCTTCCTGTCCAGGAACCCAGGGGGAGGGCAGGCACCCCAGCAGGCGCTGGGCACAAGGGCCAGTGGAGAAGGTGAGGCGGGGAGGGACAGGCAGCTAGGTGTGCTCCCGAGCGGGACGAGGGCACAGGGGTTGGGGCAGGTTCACCCAGCTGCAGCCAGCAGGCTCTCTGGGGGTTGGGGGCATCACCTGCTCCATGCGGAGGCCCAAGAGGACAGGCTGAGCAGAGTTGTGGGAGTTGATGGTAGCCCTGATGGTGGCAGGGGAGAGGCCAGCAGGACCTGTGCACTGGGTGGGCACAGAAGTGTGCAGGGCCACTCACGGAGCACACAGCCCAACAGGGGAGGCAGGTGCCAACCCGATGGCCCTGACACAGACGCCAGGGTTGCACGTTGAGGCTGGTGCCCTGGAGGGAGGGAAGGAGTGAGTGCAGCCACAGGACGAAGAGGACTTCCTGGACCATGGGGTCAGGAAGGCTCCCCGCCTGAGCTGGAGTTAACCAGGGCAGCCTCCACATGTTGATGTTTGTCTGGGGTCTTTGGGGAGCTGTCCCATGCCATGTGAGAGGTTTACCAGCATCCCTGGTCTCCATCCACTTGATACCAGTAGCACCTATAACACACCAGCTGTTATAATCAAAAATGTCTCCAGACGTTGCCACATGTCCCCTGGGGGGCACGGTTGCCCCCACTTGAGAACCACTGCACAAGTGTAAGGGGAGCAGAGCATTTGGGCAGAGGGACCTGGCTGGGCAAAGGTCTGCAGGTAGGAAGGAGCATGGGGTCAGCAGGAGAGGAGCAGGGGTGGAGATGCTTCATCAGGTCCCGTAGGTGACTGTAGGGACTTGGGATCTTTCCTCTGAGTGACAGGGGCACTGGCTGCAATGGCCCCCACAGGTGGACCAGGGAGCCTGTTGAGAATGATGGCAGCGGCTTGACCCTGGGGGCAGTAAGAAGGGGGAAGACTCCAGGGATGTCGCCCCCCCCCCGACTAGGACCCCTCTGCACAGGTGGGCGTGGGAGCAGGGCAGTTCTGGGGGTCTTTAGGGTTTTCTCAGGGCCCGGTCCCCGGACAGACTCAGGGGTGTTGACTTAGCTGCCTTTGACCTTCAGGCGAACCTGGCCTTGGGGTGGGGGTGGAGGGCTCCCTGGTGTGGATAAGAATCATTTCTAATTAAGGCTGTCATTGCTCAAGGAGGGCAGGTTCCATCCTGTCTGGAGGGAAAACCTTCCGCTTCCAATGATGTCTACCTGCACTGATGTCTGTCTTCTCCAGAAAAACCAGATTCAGACAGCTGAGCATCGACTCTGCCCACCCTGTGCCCAGGTGTTGCAGGCATCCTCGTAACCACCTGGGTGTTAGTTACTATTATTTGCTCCGTTTACGGTCAGGCAGGAGAAATTTTAAAAGTGCAAGGTCTTGGCACCCAGGGGTGCCACCACCTCCAACCTCAGTGGGTTGTTGCTGTCTGGGCCTTGGGGCATGTACACCCCTCCCCACCGCCACCCAAACCAGCTGATCTCCAGCTGCAGCCACTCCTCGCACTTGCCAGTGGGCCCTCCTGCCTTCAGAGCCTTAGCAGACAGTGTTCCCCTGCCGGGAAGCTCTTCAGGGTCTGGCTTTCCCGCACATCTCGGCATCAGCATCACCTCCCTGAGTTTTGCCTGCCCCGCCCAGTTTAGCATCAAGGCATCTGGTCCCCTATGTTCCCAGCATTACATTCCTGCATTTGTAGCGACAGGTGTTTGGCATATTGATCCGTTTGCGGTCTGGCTCCTGCACCAAGACGCCGGCAGCGGCTGGTCTGTCCCACTCTCCCCTGCCCTCCCCTAAGTTTTTCCAGAGCCAGGTCAGCTACAGCTTCTTTGTGGGCAAAGACTGTTGTCGGCTGCACTCTCTCACAGGTGCTCCTGAAGACTCGTTGAGCTATGTATGTCCCGTTGTCCCGTTCACGAGAGGGGCTGATGTCATTTCCCTGCTTTTGAATCCCTCATCTCTGGCCGTCTTGAAGCACTTTATTATTATTATTTTAATTTATTTATTTTTGGCTGCATTGGGTCTTCGTTGCTGCGCACAGGCTTTCGCTAGTTGTGGCGAGCGGGGGCTACTCTTCGGTGCGGTACGCGGGCTTCTCATCGCGGTGGCTTCTCATGTTGCGGAGCATGGGCTGTAGGCGCACGGGCTTCAGTATTTGTGGCTCGCGGGCTTAGTTGCTCTGCGGCATGTGGGATCTTCCCAGACCAGGGCTCGAACCCGTGTCCCCGCATTGGCAGGTGGATTCTTAACCACTGCGCCACCAGGGAAGTCCTTGAAGCACTTTCAATCTGTGAGCAGTTACTGAACACCTAGTGGTGCTGGACTTCTAGAACATTCACCTTAAACAGGCCCTCTTTCAGCCTCTGCTGCAGTGGTGATGGAGGTCTCGGGTGCCCCCTCTCAGGTTCCTGAGAAGCCTGTCAGGTTCCTGGCTGAGCGAGGATGACTGCCTGTCTGGTAGCAGAGGCACTGAAGGTATTAAATGGAAGTGGCTGGGTTGAGTGAGGAGAACGCTGGTAGCATCGTAAACAAAAACACCCAGCAAATGCCAACCAGTCTGTTTCTCACTAGGATGCGGGCAGGATGGTCAGGCTTAAGAACTGATTAAAAATAGACCCCATGGAAGAGCAAGCCCGAGCGTGTGAGCTGTCAGGGTCCCCAGCGGAGTCCCCAGTGTAGCCTCATCTTGCTCTTTCTTTCAGGGCTCTCGTGTCCAGCCTGGGTTCCAGCCTCACTGAGCCGTCCCCACCAAGACCTTCCTGCAGAGGGCCCCCCCCGCTCAAGCGCTAACCATGTCCATCATGGACCACAGCCCCACCACCGGTGTGGTCACGGTTATCGTCATCCTCATCGCCATCGCTGCCCTGGGGGCCTTGATCCTGGGCTGCTGGTGCTACCTGCGGCTGCAGCGCATCAGCCAGTCAGAGGACGAGGAGAGCATCGTGGGGGATGGCGAGACCAAGGAGCCCTTCCTGCTAGTGCAGTACTCGGCCAAGGGACCGTGCGTGGAGAGGAAGGCCAAGCTGACCCCCAACGGCCCTGAAGTCCACGGCTGAGCCGGGATGCGGAGGCTCCTGGACCTGTCTGCCGCCAGCCAAGAGACGCAGTAGGGGCGAAACCACAGACGTGCTACCATCTGAGAGGAAGGGTTGATGCTTGCTGGCATGGCCTCACCGGACTTCGTCATCGCATGCACCGACTCCTGGGGTCCCGGCGGTCCTGAGCCAGGGCTCAGTGGCACTGGGCAACCCCTCAGCCTCCTGGTAGGACTGCCCATTGCAGGCAGTGGGCAGGCCTGACCTTGCTGGGGCTCATGGCCCCACAGCGCTTTTGTTACTTGAATGTTTAGCTGAGCCTGTTTTTGATGGAGCTACTACTGTAACGCGTGAGCTCACAAGCCTGTGAACTGTAAATAGGCCCCAGAAGCACGTGCTTAAGCCTCTCTTGCTGATTTTTTAAAAAATATAGAGCACATGGGACTGTCCGTACTAACGCTGAGCTGAGTCAAGGCGGGAGGGGGGGTCTTAGACTTGTAAGGCCCACATTGCACTTGGCGGGGGCCTCAGATACACGTGTGTATGTAGAGAACGTGACACGTCGGCTTTAAGTCTCGCAGCTAACCTGTTGGGGTGCTTTGGCGATTTCTGCTTTGTGAGCAATGAATGGGAGCAGCAGCACGTCCCGCCCTCTCCTGCTCTAGGTAGATGAGGTTGTAAATGCCAGTTCCTGTTGCTAGTGGAGTGATTGCAAGGAAGCTACTGCAGCTGCTTGGGAGCCGGTGAAGGACGAGTCAGGGCCCGAGGCCCGAGTCCCAAGGCTGCCAGGCGTCCTAGTGGCCGAGCAGTTTCTGGCCCCCGTGGTCTTGAGCATGCTGAGCACCCTGCCCCCCACCCAGCTTTACTGAGCACAGGCTTCGCTAGAAACACCAGAGCCGCGGTGGCTACCTGAATCCCAAACTCAGTTGGCCCAGGAAGGACAGAACATTGTGGTTTTTGTTTGTTGTTGTATTTAATATCTTCTGCACTGGAAGGGGTGGTGGGGGGTGCTTGGTTTCTTCCCCCTGCCCTTTTCACAAATTCGCTTCCTTTCCTCCCAGATTCCCACCCACCTGCTGGGTCCTGGATTTCATTTTCCACCTCCTAGGTGGGCCACCTAGGAGGGTACCCTGACCTTACTCTGAGAGCGCCAAGTGTCACCCTTGTGTGCCTGTACACACAGGAGCCCCCAGCAGCCTGTGCTTAGTGGGCACCCAGGGGAGGGGGCTGGGGGAAGAGGGAGTTTCAGGTTCAGGATTTGGTTTTCGAAAAGGTGAGGAGTTTGGTGGCTCTTGGTCAGGCCAGTAATTCCCACCCTGCCCCTCCGAGATGTCCCTTGTGTATACTTCAGTGAACTTGCTTAGGTTTTTAATCCCACCACTGTAAGCACACCCTAAACTATCATGATTAAAATGTGATTTGTGTCTGCATTCTCGGGAATAAACTGGAGGCCAGCTCTGGGTGAGCTGGGGAGCGCTGGCCCTCAGCACTTGAGCTGCCTTGCCAGCAGCATGGGCAGGGAGCTCCCAGGTCGCCAGGGGCTGCCCCCTATTCCCAGCTCCCCCTCACAGCTCTGGCCTCCTGGTCGGGCGGAAGGCGGCTCCTCTGGCCTCATCCAAATCTCCTCTAAAAAGCATGTTGAACTAATCAACTTTCTAGAACCCCTAGTAGGGAGCTTAAGGAACACTCCTTTTAGCGGCGTACCCCTAAATTAACGGTCAAACATTAAGGTGTATAGCTTGGGGGGAGGGGAGGAGTAGCTAGTTAGGCCATTTGAGCTGAAGGCAGGATTGAGACAGCACAGGTGGGCTACTAAGGAATCCTTAGGAGGCAGCCGGGCTTTAGTACAGGGGAGGAAATGCCTTTGGCCCCCACCTGGGGATGGCCAAGCATGAGTCAGGCTGGAGACTAGCAGAAGGCCCTGTAAGCAGCACACAGGGTGTGGGCGGGAGGAGGGGTCAGAAGTTCTAAAGGGGTCAACTGGAAGGTCAGGGAGAAGGTGTGTTTCCTAATGAAGGACATAAGAAAAATGGGGCAGGTGTAGGGGTGTTCGATCCATTCCCCTCACATTTCAGAACTTCAGGCTTTCTACCTCTACTTTCTGCAGCCGGCAGCCTGCACCTAAGGCTGTCTGTCCTTTACCCAAGTAACCGAGGAGCTCCCGGGCCTTGCATTTTCAGTCCCTGAGCCTGACCCTGAAAATGACCATTGCTTGACTGTCAAACTCACCCTGAGCTTCTTACCATGGCCGGTGCAGTTTCGGTTTTGAAAAGATGAGGCATCACTTTCTCCTCAGTTTCAGTCCTGGAGGTTCCTTATCCCACGACATCTGTGCCATTTGCATCAGGCCCATCAGCACGGTGTCAGTGCCAGGTGAGGGTCAAGGGCATGGTGGGGCACTAGTGGGGTCTCTGGAGGCAAGTGGAAGTGCCTGCAGAACTGGTGACCAACCACATAACACCTCTCACTGTTCTTGGTCAACAGCTACTTTTTTTTAGCATAGACACCAGAGCCACACACTCAAATGGCTTAGTTAAGTTATGACCTCTCATTGAATTCTTTCTGAATAGCCCAACTGTTGTGTCCAAGTTTTCTGACTAGTCAGTCAGGACATTAGCCTTTCATTCTGCATGTCATTGCAGAAGCAACAGCAGGGGGATGGGGAGGGAACGCCGACGCTGAGCCACTAAAATATGGACTAACTTTTCAGACAGATCTTCAAGTGGACTGTGCTACTGTTTTTGTCTCAAAGCTACCAAGTTTGTGCAATAAGTGGAGGGGATGTCATCCCTGTTCAATAAAAGCTGAATGACATTCAAGCTGATTTTCTAGACCACTGAGAAAATCTTTATTTACAATAAATTTCAATAAAATTTGCATAAATATATTCACAATGTATAGTCTTCACCTCTGATTTCTTCATGTTATTTTCAAAGTTAGTCTGTCCTGTTCTCAGTGCTCCTTTCGGAGGCCAGCGTGGAGCTGACGTTGGAAGGCGGAGGGGTGCTGGCTGGTAGCCGGGGGGTGCCCGAGGGCTTGTGGTAGTCCAATCGCACCTCATCCAGGGGAGCACGGTCTTCGGCCCCGTCCCTGCCCTCCAGTTTCTGCTCCATGGTGGCCACCAGGATCTTGAGCCACGTGTTCTCGGTGAGGAGGTTCTCCGAGGCGTCGGCCAGCTCCTGGAGCTTGCGGGCCACCTCCTCAAGCTCCCGGGTTTTCTGCTCGTACAGGGCCTGCAGCTGCTCGCTGTGCAGCTGGAGCAGGCTGTGCTGCCTCTCCAGCGTGTGCTGCTGCCGCCGCAGCTGCTGCTCATCCCTACGCGCGCTCGAGAGCCGGGCCTCCACCTGCCCCTGCGCCTGCTGCAGGGCGCTGATCTCCGCCCTCAGCTTCTGGATCTCTCTCTCCAGATGGGAGATGTGCCCCTGCTGCAGGACGGCCTCTCTCTGAAGACACTCTTTGGTAGGAGGGTTAACCAAGTTCTGGGGGGCAGAAGCAGGGTCTGAGTGATGCAAAATGAACCTCAGCAGATTTGGAAGGGTGATGGGAAGGTCTTCGGGGTATTTCACACTTAGGTCCTTTCTGGAGAGAAAGGGAAAGGAGTCAAAGATAAGAGAGTCACACCAACATTCTTAGTCCAAAACCAGACTGCCGCCGAAGGTCAAGCTGCTTATTTCCTACCAAAAGTCAGCCAGCATGGAAAATGTCATCTGGCAAAAAAATTTCTACAAAGCTGAGGATGTCCCATATGCTGCTTCTGTAATTAAGGTGGTTTATCTCAAAGGTGTGTCTGTTCCTGAGGACAAAGAGCTCAGTTTCTGTTCACAACCTTCCAAGAAAGATAAGAACTCGGGGCAGAGCGGCCTCCCTGTGCTCTCAGACGCCCAGTGGCGCGTCAGGAAGGGTGTCCGGGGGCAGGACTGCCACCCATGTCACTATTGTGGCCATCGACAATGCTTGACGAGATAGGAAAAACCTCCAACACTCAGCCTGGCTCTTCAGCAAGCATTTATTACACATTATCCGAGGCAAGAGTTCTCAACTGGGGTAACTGTACCCTCCCTTCCCCAGGGGACACTGGGCAACATCTGGAGACACATTTTATTGTCACGATGGTGGAGGTGCTACTGGAGCCCCACCCTTGACAAACAGACCAAGGGGCTCTGAGGAATTAAGGTTGCCGGGCCCTGAGAGCAGAGAATAAGGAAGGAGGGTGACATATGAAGGGGATTTTCCCCAAAGCTTTGCTGCAAGTCCTGATGTACAAATTTCCTTTTTAGAACTTGTCATCCAATTGTCTGATGACCAAAATTTCTACCACAGATACATTTACCTGTGTATACACCACCTGGCTGCAATAAATCCAAACCAGCAGCTTTAGCATGAGGGGGGCAGACACCATCCAGTGTTAAAGGAGTGGAGGTGAAGGGCACGACTCCGGGGCCCACCCGCCTCTGGGGCCTCACAGGACTCCTCTGTGGCCTGCACTGCCTTGTCTGTAAAGGGGGGAATATGAGTCTCATCTACCTCAGAGGACTGCTGTAAGGACTGCATGAGTTACCTGAAGGCTCAGGGAATGTTAGCTTGAAAAAAAAAAAAAACCAACCACATTGTTCCTTAGAGAAACTGACCAGAAATCCCTCATTAAGAGCTTGCACACCCTCTCCACACACAAAGCCAGTGGCCAAACACCTAAGAAAAGACAAAAGGTGTTCTATCAAAGAGTAGCCCTTTCCCCATGAAATAAAAATCACAGGGAAGTTAAAGTCAGGTATGTCCCATTTTATATGTTTATGGAAACTTTCAGGTAAATGGAACAATTTTTAAACTTTGGGGGTAAGTATATAACCACGTTTTCCTTTAAAGCATCGTTTTCTTAACATGTACGCTTTCTCCAAGTGGGGCCTCCCAGTCATTCAACTGACAACCAAGAACATCCTGGCCCCTGTGAAGTGTGGGTGAGGATGGACAAGCAGAGGCTGGATCCACCCCTAAGTTCTGCAACACAACCTGGTCTTCTAGGACAGAGCAAATGTGAATCATCCCCAGCAAAGAGCTTAGTGCGTGTATCTGGAGACATTTATAGGACAGAAAACGATACTGGTAAACATGCTATTTTAGAGTTTCTGGAGCAATCTCCATGAACCTACCTGATGGGTGTGCTAAAATGCTTTCAAACTTCTTGGAAGTAGCAAGGATACAGAGCGTCAACAAACTGCTTCCAAAATGGTAATCATTTTGAAAGTGTAGTGGTAAAAGGTCCCACTGTTTATTTGACTCTGGTCTAAGTTCACCAGGAGTATGTGTACGCACCTCTAGCGTGTAAAAGGCTAAATACAAGTTGACCAATGGGGTATAAGTTATCTGCTCCAAAGAGGGGCTATAATACTGAGGGAGGGTGGGCTGCTCCTCTAAAGAAGTGAGGTTCTTCCCCAGGGGACACATCAGAATGAACCCCCCACCCACTTCTGATCTCCTGGCCCAGGGCCGGGCCAGAGCACCTGCATTTTGGAACGTCACACCGAGTGGGAGAAGAAGAGTGGTTCTAAGGTGCCCCTGCACAAGAAGGCAGCCTTGCTGGGAGCAGGAGGTAGTCCAGGCTGTGCACTGTGGCAGAGGACAAGCTCCTTCCTATGGTTTCTTTCATGATCATAAAATACAAACAACGTGCTCACTGAGTACAATTTGCAAAGGATATAAAAAGCATACAAGAGGCAACCCTGTGACCATTGGTAACCTTCACTCCTCCAAAATTATCGTCAACATCTTGACACCTTCCCTTCTGCACACATTTTAACCCAGTGCATGTGTAAATTTATATTTTACCAAAACGCATATATACTTTTATATTCTTTTCACTAAAAATAAGCATGTGCCCTGTGAAGAAGGTCTTACTGCTCGTTATCAGTTTTTCGTTTCCTCTTTTGTGAGCTGTCAGCTTTTTGCCCTTTACCTTCTGAGTGAACTGAACACTCACTTTAGACCAGTTAATGAAGAGCTTGCTTCACTTCTGATTACCATTTATTTTTAGGAAATAAGAAAAATTCCATTCCAAAGCAGTAAGGCTTTGGTTTACCAAGTTCTCTGCATTAGAATGGAACTGGACAGTCTACTATTCAGTATTTACTTTCTTGACTTTTCAATACAAGGGAACTAGGAAGAGGCTGTAGCAGCGACCTTCCTGCAGGGCATGGAAAATGAGCTCATCTCTATGCTGACTCCATCAGGCAACCTCAGAATGAAAGGCACTCAACCCAAACGCGAAACAATTCCAGCTGCTGAGAACCTCTTTGTGCAAAGGCATGTGCTGGGTGTTACGACGTCAATGTTTTTTCCAACTATGATTGAAATTTGAAAATTATGGTGTGTTAAACTTCATGCCCCACCTCTGTCCCACACACAATGAAATTACTTGTGTTATTGTCCACGGTTCCTGGACCGTGTGGCACCTGCCTGAGACACTTCTTAAAAAGAAAAAGGCTCGTCACAATACAGTCAGCAGTAGAACTGGGTGAGTCACACTCTGTTTTTAGTGTGTGATTTGACAAGACCCTACTACCACAGGAAGTATTCCAGCAAAAATTCTTTGAGATAAGGGGGAAAAACCAAGGAAATGATTCAGTACACATGAAGGAAGCACTCTCCTAGAGAAGCATGAAGAGCATGGCAGTGGCTGCAATAAACGGTAAAAGCGAGCGCCAGAGAATAAAAGACATGTGAGTTAGGGAACGTCACTAAAATCATCCTGCAAATGCTTTTCCCTATAAAGATATTGTCAAAGCCATGTGACTGGGTCCCTGAGGACCCATCCTTTTAAAAACAAACAGGAATCTGTACCAAGAGAACATCTGGTTTATCAGGCTTTAAAAGGCCAAGAGTTAATTTCCCTTCTACCAAAACATCTGGATCCACATTCGCTAACTGCCAGGTCACATCCCCTTGCTAACGGCCCATCCCTGCTCGCTGGGCTTTCAGGGAAGCTGCCCTGATCACTCACCTTGGAGCACCACTTAGACAAATGTGAAGAGATCAAGGTGACAGCCCCGTCAGGTGACATTCACAGAAGTCTGCACACCTGGGGAGAAGGCTTCTTGAGCCCCAGTATGCGGGTGCAGTGGGTAGAAGGGCCTCTGTTTCCTCCTTGTACCAGGGGGCCGAGGTGGCCATCCGCAGGGCTCAATGACAAATGACTCATGTAGAAGCGGGCAGGCCGGGCCTGACTCCCTGTGAGGCCCAACAGTAAGCTGTTGTTTTGCCCCACGTGAACCTGGGGCTCTTTGCTGTCAATCTCAGCACTCACTGTGTGCTCATAAGGCCAAGAAGGTGAACAAGTTCCAGTGGCCACATTCATACTCGTGTAAAACACACTCTGGGAGGGGGCAAACTTAAAAAACTTCCACACCTGACATCATGACACCAAAGTCCTTTTACCCTTGGTTCCCAGTGGCACATTTTTTGAACATTTTATTCTAAATACTTTAGTAATAAGTAATGATGTACACTTCACTTCTGTGAAGTACCTTAAACCCATTTCATGTTCAGCAAAAGAATCTCATCTGCCCAAATATTGAAAAACTTCAGCTTTACCTGTTACAGGGAAAAAATAAGACAGTAGGAAGACGGTCAACCATAAATTCCCAAGGAAGATCATTCTGAGATACATCAATCCTGGCAAAGGGAAAGAACAGAAAAAGCAAAAGATCAGCCCAAGAAACTCCAACTTGAAAGGATCTTCTCAAATAATTGAAGAACCCAGGGCACTGTCTGCGCCCACACAAGACTGGCCCCTGGCGGTGAGTGCACCACTGGGTATAAGGCAGGCACAGCTTGTGGGAGAAGCAGCGAGACTTCCAGGACGTGCAACTGTCCACCTAACTCACTGAGGGAAATGTCATGTCTTGAAAGTAAATGTAGAATCCCCCCTCAAAAAAGCCTCGCTGACACCTCAGGAGTAGTCCACGCACCTGACCAAATCTGGGCAAGTACCTTAACCGTTGGATCAGCTCTGGAAAAAGGAAATCATTGAGCAAAACACATTGAGCCTCTGAAAACGTAAGAAAACAAGATAAGGAAGATTATATTCTATATTCTGTTAAGTCTAGACAGAGGCCAAGAAAGTTGTATTTTCTTAGCAGATTTTAGATGAATTTTCTAATACAGCAAATGACATCTGTGCTAAATGAGCCAACCTGTGCTTAATTACCACTGAACTAGGTGGGGGCCCCTCCTGCAGTCTGCACTAAGCTGGGCCTGCAGGAATGTCTCCCCACCTGCCCCCAGGGACTGCTCAGTTGCAGCAAAAGGAACATCCCAGCAGGAAGCGAAGCAGCAGGGCTGCTAAGCCAGGTGTCAATATTCACAAATAGTGCATAAAAAAGGTGGAAATGTTTTGAATCATTAACTTGACAAGAGTCTTCAGAGAAGTATAATTGGGGGCAGAGTGGGGAGGGGGGGAAATCAGTGCCTTGAGTTTGTCCAAAAGGATGAAATACACTTTAAAAAAAAACTGACATAACCATGGCTTCCCTGGTGGCGCAGTGGTTGAGAGTCCGCCTGCCGATGCAGGGGACACAGGTTCATGCCCCAGTCTGGGAGGATCCCACGTGCCGCGGAGCGGCTAGGCCCATGAGCCATGGCCGCTAAGCCTGTGCGTCCGGAGCCTGTGCTCCGCAACGGGAGAGACCACAACAGTGAGAGGCCCACGTACCGCAAAAAAAAAAAAAAAAAAAAAATGACATAACCAAATCATAATGGTTTTAAATAGCTTCATTAACAGAACAGTACTCCTGCCTCTCTGTCTGTGAAAGCCTACCTAGAACATCAGAGTTTCTATTTTATTTATTTATTTATTTTTTTGCCATATGCGGGCCTCTCACTGTTGTGGCCTCTCCCGTTGAGGAGCACAGGCTCTGGACGCGCAGGCTCAGCGGCCATGGCTCACGGGCCCAGCTGCTCTGCAGCATGTGGGATCTTCCCGGACTGGGCCACGAACCTGTGTCCCCTGCATCGGCAGGCGGACTCTCAACCACTGCACCACCAGGGAAGCCCAGAGTTTCTATTTTTTAAACAAATGGTGTTGAACAGTTTATTCTATAATCAAGTGTTTCTTTCTCCTGATTTTTACTTCAAAGAAAAACCAAACTGTAAAATTAAAAGAAAAACATTTGTAAACATCCACTCAGAATCCCATTGTGCTGATTGGGACCTTCTTTCTGGGATTCTCATTCAGGATTTGGTGTATATGCCTACATACTGATAAGAGCAGAAATCATATTTCATACTCTATTCTTTTCAGTTAATTGTATGAAAAGCATTGTCCTAACGAAGGGGTAAAAATCCCATCAAATGCCCAACCATAATTTACTTAACCATTTTTCTACTGTTGGACATAAATAATGCTGCAATGACCAGCACATGCTTCTCTGCAAGTCCTACTTCCTTAATTCCCCAAAGTGAAATTAGCTGGATCAAAAATGTATAACCATTTTTGCTAAAATGTTGTTAAGACGCTTTCCAAAAAGTTTATGCCAATTTACTTATTCTGTTAGCTACATCTGACTGTGCCAATTTTATTTTATCAACACAAGATTCTACCACTTAAGAGTATTCCTTAATTTAATAAGTATAAATGACACTTTGTTATTGTTTTGATTTACATTTACTAGATTATAATTTCCCCACTTGTTTATTTACTCTCTTCTCTTACATGAAAAGCTGTTCATGACCTTTCTTCACATGGCAGTCCTCAGCTGTTTCTCCCTCCATCCCCCATTTTTTAAAATTGTGGTGAAATATACATAACATTTACCATCTCAGCCATTTCTAAGTGTACAGTGCAGTGGTATTAAGTACATTCATAATGCTGTGCACCCATCACCACCATCCATCTCCAGAGCTCTTTCATCTTGCAAAACTGAAACTGACCCCATTAAACAACTCCTCCCCCTTCTCCCCTCCCCCCATCTCTTGGCAACCACCATTCTGCTGTCTCTATGAATCTGACTCCTCTTGGTGCCTCATATAAGGGAAACCATACAGTGCTTGTCCTTTTGTGACTCATTTCACTCAGCATTAATATCCTCAAGGTTCACTCATGTTGCAGCATGTGTCAGAATTTCCTTCCTAATTTTTAGGGTGGAATAATATTCCATTATATGTACAAACCACATTTTGCTCTCAGCAGTTTTCTTAAACCATTTTAATTTCTCAGGGTCTGGAGCATGAACACCTGATTCTGAATCCTGCTCCCTCATTTACAGGTTGTGTAACTCTGGGCAAGCTGCCTAATCCTTTTGAGCCTCAGTTTCCTCCTCAGTAGAAAGAGAGTGGTAATCATACCTGCTCCACTGAATGCTCTAAGGATTAAGTCAGATAATATGTATATACAAAAATCTCGCAGCATAGTAACTCCTCAAGTGTGGCTCTAATCATTACTTACAGCATACACAAAAGGTAAGACATATACGCTGTAAAATACAGCTATCGTCCTTTTGTCAGTTTTATTTTCGTTGCACATTTTTCTAGTGAAATCTGTTCATCTTTCTTGCATTATTTTTTCAACTGCTTCATTTTGGCAAGTTTTCACCTCTCAAAGGAACTAGCAAATCCAATATTCTAGCTTCTGTTATTTTTTTCTATGATTTGATCTTTTATATTTAAATTCTATCTGAAGGTTTTTTTTTTTTTGGGTGGTGGGGAGAAGATATAGCTTAAATCTAAATAATTTTCATCTCAGACTGCCTACTACCTGATCCAAAAACTCTTTGAGCCTTGTTTTTACAAAACAATGGTTTAACATTTTTTTGTTTGCTACACATACACATACAGTACCAAGGAATCACAAAACTAGAACATGCAGGTATCAGCGAATCTTGCCTCTTACTTTTAGGAATGAGGAGGGAAAGGAGACCTGGTGGGGAGATTTGCTCCAGGTCCCAGGGCTGGTTGGCAGCACACCAGGGACTGGCCCCCTTTTGCTGGGCTAAGGCCCCAGTGCCATGTATTCCAGAAAGCTGGCCACTTGGGGGGCTATCCGAGCAACCAGGTCAGCACTAATCCCTCAGAACTGCACTCACCCTCCTATGAACTCAATCAGGACTAAATACACTCAACATCATGGAAGAAACACTTAGCATTCATCAGGAAAACTTTGGCTCCAATGAGGTTTTGCTCACAGCTTTAAGCTGACAATCAACCAAATCTTACCCAAGGTCAACAGAAAATGGGCAGACCCTTGCAGGCCATAATGGCTAAGCTGTAAGGAGGAGTGAAGGCAGGCACACAGCGCTGCAGCACGGGCTTCCTTACCTTGCCACAGTGAATGTATCTGCAGGCAGGAGCCGAGCTAGCTGGATAAAGATGTGATTGAGGGCTGGACAGAAGCCGCACCACTGTGCATAATAAAGCAGCAACACGTCCTATGGGAAGAGGAAGACGGCTGTTACTGGGCTGCTCAGGTCCTCACTGTGCTTAGAACCGGGCAGGCATTCAATGAATGTTGCTCATGCACAAATTACAGTGAAAATTTAATCTTCAGGTATTTTCAATTATGTGATTTTTAAAAAAATAAATTTATTTATTTATATTTTTGGATGCATTGGGTCTTCGTTGCTGCACTCGGGCTTTCTCTAGTTTCGGCGAGCAGGGGCTACTCTTCGATGCAGTGCGCGAGCTTCTCACTGCGGTGGCGTCTCTTGTTGCGGAGCACAGGCTCTAGGCACCCGGGTTTCAGTAGTTGTGGCGTGCGGGCTCAGTTGCTCTGTGGTATGTGGGATCTTCCCAGACAAGGGCTCGAACCTGTGTCCCCTGCATTGGCAGGCAGATCCTTAACCACTGCGCCACCAGGGAAGCCCTATGTGCTTTCTTAAGGACGTTTTACAATCACAAAACCACCATGTAACTCACATGTTCTGCAGTAAGACTGTCATGTGGTCAATCTTTTGTACATCAAAACCAACCACCCCCTGGTGGTGCAGTGGTTAAGAATCCGCCTGCCAATGCAGGGAACACGGGTTTAAGCCCTGGTCTGGGAAGATCCCACATACCGCGCAGCAGGTAAGCCCGCAAGCCACAGCTACTGAATGAAGCCTGCGTGCCTAAAGCTTGTGCTCTGCAACAAGAGAAGCCACCGCAATGAGAACCCTGCGCACCGCAATGAAGAGTAGCCCCTGCTCTCCGCAACTAAAGAAAGCCCACGCGCAGCAACAAAGACCCAACACAGCCAAAAATAAATAAATTAATTAATTAATTTAAAAAACAAGCAAACCAAAAAAACCCAACTGCTCACCCCGATGACTGCAGCTTTGGAAATTATTATAATAGGGACAGATGGCTTGATTTTTGCCTCGCTCATGATTCTATACCTGTTTTTGAAGGACTACTTCCCAAAAGGTATCCGTTGTCACTTCAGTGATTAAACGCTGAGATGGGAACTGTGAAGAGTCACTTCCAATAAGATGCCTTTTCAAGGGACTGTAGAGAACGCTGAAGTTTTGAATGAAAGACTCTGAAAATAAGGAGAAAATGAGATCAGTTCTTCTCTCAGTACAAGGAGAGTAGTTGGCCTACTTTCAACTCCACATCTAAAAAATTGGGCTGGCTTCGCAGGCCCACATTTTTAACACTTCACCTACAGGCAAAACCCTGAACGAAGCCACCCGGGGGGACAGGGGGTAGCTTTGGCAGTAGTAACTCAGCAGACAGCACTTTAGCTAACAAAGCACCACTCGGTGTCCCGTGTTCTACTATGCAGGGACTAGGAATTCGATGCTCCTTTTAAAAACAACACTGGTCCACAAATGGACACCTGAGCCTGTATAAGTCATCAACACGCCACCATGGAGATTTCAACTGTACCAAGACCTTTAAGCATAACTACCGATGCAGTAATTGCACAAGCTACTGTAATGGGGAAGGTGTTTAAATACTCATTAATTTAAAGATAAGGAGCTATGGTTTTTGTTTCCTTTATTAAAGTCCTTCAAGTTTCTTTCTTAAAAGGTTAAGAAAAATAAACTCAATTATATTTAGTGGAAAAACACATAAATAAAACCCATAAATAATCCCAAACCCTAACCTGAAGCAACAGTTTTACCCTCCCCACCAACTCTACTATCTTCAGATTCCTTTGTATCATCTGAAGCAGCACTAATCTGAGTTTCACTTCTTTTTTTCTTCTTTTTTCTCTCCATTGCGAGGCCCTAGTGAACAATGATATGTTCTGTGGAGGGCGGAGGAAAGGAGGAAGGTCTTGTGAAGAGAATCCGTCATCAACACCTGACTGATACTTAGTTGGCTAGGTTTTTGAAACATAAAACCAAGAATTATTTACTAATCTGAATGAAGCCTAAATTCTGAAACTGACCCAGAGACAGCTGACTTAAGAGTCAACTCTCCAAAACAACAACGATGCACAGTGAATGTTTTTGGATGAGGACCCTGACAAATTTTGTCACCAACCACAGCACAAAGAACAACGGAGCTAGATGTTTCAGAGGAGATAAGAGAAGATGAAAAGAAATCGGAAGAAGGCTTTTTTCAGATTACCATTAAATTCAGGATGCACACATCACAAGCTAGCTCACTGAATGCTTGAGTATTAGAACAGAATGCAGGAAAATCCAATAAACACTTACGTTAAAAATACAGGCTTATTTCATTTTCAGAAAACTCAGTACAGTAAAATGTAACTAGGAAACATGAATTAGGAGCAATTTGTAGTATCAAAAGAGTACACACTTCATAAAGTGACTGGTCACAGGGTTCCTCTAAGCACTCAGGAGGCTTTGTGTTTATAACATAAAGCCTTTTATTAACATAAGCCTTTTAACGTGTCTAACATAAGAAACGAGCTTCACCTGGACTTAAAGGACGGCAGCTAAAATGACTATCATTTAGGGGCTTTGAGTTTACTCTTGCTTTCATACTCTCCAAAACTTGAAAATAAAAGGTTTCCCTCCCCACCAAATTCCTCCTGTCTCCATTTGGCAAATGCTAACTTTCCCCCATGTTTCCAACGAGGCTGAACTAACACGGCTTTTGAATTCTCACTTCCTTGTGTGCACATCAAGGATGGCAGCAAAGCCCTGGGAAAAGGACAGCATCGGTTAGTTCACTGCTGCTGCCAAGCCTAAGGGCAAGCTCTCGGATGCACTCCCATAATGGGGACTTACCCGCCACCCCCCCCCAAAAAAGTGGGTTTTGCTGGTTTGCAACCTGAGACGTATTGCACTTGACACTTGTTTGTTACAATCTAGGCACCCAAGGTCAGAGCAGCATTTCTCAACTTGTTATGAAAGAGCAGCAGAACAAACTAGGTCTGGTGGCCTTGATGCCTAGACAGCTAAACCTGTGAGACAAAAAGGGGGGCCAGGTGGTTCTATCGTTTCACTGCTTTCTGTTTAAGTACCTTTCGAATGAAGCCGCTGTTGGGGCTCACGTTCATCAGACCCTGGGGAGTTACCACCCGACCCACTCTCCACCACCCTGTCCGTCACAGAGGCCAGGTTCCCCCCCGGCCGCAGCTCATGCCACCATGGAAATGCGGCAGGCGCTGCCGATCAGGAACGCTGGACTCTTAGCCCCCAAGGGCTAAGTGAAAAACTTATCCAAAATTTGGAGTTAGGAAGTTTCTGTTCCATTTAATATACAAAATTAGCTTCTTTTAAAATTATGACCAGCTGCAGTCTAAAGATTTCAAATGCGCTAAGAGCCAACCGTAATGAGATCCCTAAATAAAAGTTACCTATGTTAAGTTAAGCAAAGCATTAGGTTTGGGGAAGGAAACTGCCCACAGTACCTAGGGTGAACTTCATAAGAGCTTGTTTTGGATCCAGGACATAATGAGACTCTTCTTTCACGTCAACAATTGCAGCAAATCCTTTCACCCGAGCAGTGCTCGGAGCACCCAGCCTCTCTGCATACAACCAAAATAAATTGGAATCCAAAAGGTAGATGTTCAGGGTCTTGTTGGTTCTGCAGCTCAGGCCTATGAAGCTTGCGTTATCCACGTCCAGTTCAGGAAAGAGATACCTGTTCTCCTCAATGTGAGGAACGGAGCTTGGGGTATCAACCTCACATTTCTTCTCAAGGGAAGAAAATGCAATGGTCGGGGTTTCAAAGACATCTTGTTCAGAATCAATGAAGCCTGTCACGCCCCTGTTTATGGTCCTGCAACATGCAGTGTAGTAGCTGAAAGGGCTATAGAAACTTAGAAAATTCCTGCATTCTATGCTGTCTGATGCCACATGATAAAAGGTCTGCTCCTTGAGGTAGAAAGAATCCAGAGCTGCTGCCATCTCAAAAAAGCTGCACTGGGGCATGCCGACCGAGCTTGGCCTGAGGCCGCCGGCAGTCTGGTTGACACACAGTTCACACACGTTGTGGGTCCTGGAGATGGAGTGCCACTGGGGCAGCACCACGGTGTTGCAGCAGGGGGACTCCGTTATCAGCGGCGGGTCCGGCAGCTGGGCTGGGGGCTCAGGCGCCAGAGACTTGAACACCGGGGCGTCCACTCGCCGCAGGTGCTGAAGGAGCCGCTCCACCACCTGGTCCCCGTGACAGTTGTTGTACTCCAAGGCCACTTCGGTGATCTGAAACACAGGGCAGAGCTCATGAGAGGTGTGGGGGTGACTGAGGGACAGACCCCGTGGCTCTTAGACCTGGAAAGCATCTTGTCTGATTCACAAGAAGGAACCCTGGCTGGAAACACAGCACCAAACAGGAAGCTGTCACACCAAAAGCTATTAATAAAGAGGTTTGGGTTATTTTTCAGATCCTGTCACTCTGTTAACAAATACTGAACCGCCTGTTCAGAGACGGAAGGGGTCTTACAGGGAGATGTCAGTCTACCCCGTGATGGGGTGAAGTGGCTCACGCCACAACACACATCGAAGAACCAGGAACAGAATTTAAATCTCAACGCCCAGTTGAGTGCACTTTCCGTTACATCCTTAAAACTCCTCGAGACGATGTCTTCTTTCTTCATCTTAAGTAAGTCTAAAAATTTCCCAAATATTTGATCCACTTGTTGATCCACCTAACAAGTGGATCAAATATTTCACAGCATATGTTTCCAAATAAATTCATGCCTCACAGGAGGCTACGAATTCAGCCTCTTCCAAACCATACTCAACCATCTCGCCTTCCTCCCCCTGTACCACCCTTTCTAGAAAATGGCATCAACAAACTGGAAAAATCAGCTAACCCTCAATTTCTCCTCTGCATCACCCAAGCCTCCAATCCAGCCAGCTCTGACTTCAGCATCACGAAGCGGCCCCCCTTTGCACCCTCACAGTCACTGCCTCAACTCAGGCTCTCATGTGTCACAGAGTGCCCCCGTTTTCTCTCCCCTGCCTTAACTGAGCCTCCACACTGACAACACTTATTTTTAAAAATACACCCTAAGCAGGAGACTCCTCTGCTAAATGACATTCGACGGCTCCCTATTACCTGGAGGGTAACCCTAACATAATCTGACCTGAGTCTGCCTTTCCGGTGTCACCCCACCACCTTTACACCAGCCAGGCCCTTCCACAATGCCTTGCCTTCAGAGGCCTGGCCGGGGCCTCCTCCATCTGACAAACCTCAACACTCTCCCCAAGACCCTGCACCAGGATGGCTGCTCCAACAAAGCTAACACCCCCACCCTCCCCCATGAAGAGTCTACATCTTCAGGGTTAGTCCCAGAAGCCCTTCCCAGACAGTCTCCCAACTGTCTGTCAAGACATCCCTCTTCCCCACAGGCTTAAGGATCCAAGGGCAGGGACCATGTTTGATTTATCCTGCTATCCCCGCAGCCTAGCTCAGAGCCTGAAACATAACAAATGGTCGATAAACAGCTGGTGAACGAAGGGCATCTCAGGATAAGTACATGCTCCCGCTTCTCGGGGAGATGAACCCCTTTACGCTCAGACCAGTGTTAGCCATTTAGATTCACATTTCATTCCAAGGCTCTTCCATTTCCGAACTGAGTACCTTTCACCACCCAACAGCCACCCCAGGTCAATGAAAAAGATGAGCAAGTCATCATAATCCAAAGGCATTTATACTCCCTAAAATAGAACTGTGTGCTAACTTAAATCCCACCAAGGTTAGTTAAAAGGTGTCAAGTCACTCAGGATTTTGTTTCATTAAAGAGTGTGGGGGAGGGACTTCCCTGGTGGCGCAGTGGTTGGGAGTCTGCCTGCCGATGCAGGGGACACGGGTTCGTGCCCCGGTCCGGGAAGATCCCACATGCCGTGGAGTGGCTGGGCCCGTGAGCCATGGCCGCTGAGCCTGTGCGTCCGGAGCTTGTACTCCGCAACGGGAGAGGCCACAACAGTGAGAGGCCCGTGTACCGCAAAAAAAAAAAAAAAAAGAGAGTGTGTGTGTGTTTGTGTGTGAGAAAACCATTTAATAAGTGCTTTTCCAATTTCAAAGAAAACCCAAATTTTATAACATATGATACTTATAGACAGAGTTAATTTAAGACATATGCGTTTGTACAGAAAAACAGATTGTTTGAATAGTTCTTCAGCATAAAAATGGTTACTTCAGATGATAAACCAGTGTTTTGGTTTTTTGCCCCCACACAAAAACATCTCAGCCCTTTTTAAAGGATAAGGCTCTGACAGCACATTACGCTAAAAAGGTCAAGCCCGTGTGATTCATAAATAGCCCAGCTGCCCTCATGCCCCATCCTGGTACTACTTTATATTCAAAGACATAATAGATTACCACCCCCAGTCCCCCCCACCAAAACCCACAAAAATTCAAGTACAGTCAGCCCTCCATATCCTCAGGTTCTGTATCTGCAATTCAAACAACCATGGATCGAAAATATTCAGGGGGAAAAATGCCAGAAAAGAAAGCTTGAATTTGCTGCACATAGGCAACTATTTACATACCATTTATATTATATCAGGTATCATAAGTAATCTTAGAGACGATTTAAAATATACGGAAGATGTGCATAGGTTATATACAAATACTATGCTATTTTACACATGGAACTTGAGTATGTTGGATTTTGGTACCTGCAGGGGGCCTGGAACCAACCCCACTGTGGATACCAGGGGACGTCTGTATTTGCCATGGATTTTTATGAAAAGTCCAAGTAGGAGTACACTGAGGAGAGCAAAACTCCTTACGGGGTCTTCCTTCCTCATCTCTTTCATTCTTAATGTCTCTCACAAACAAAGCAGCCGTGTAAAGGATATTCTTAAGTGAAGAAAATATTTTATACAGTAATGCCCCTGAAAAGTGAGGAGTTCTTAGTTTTCTCCTATAAACTGAACCAGTTTTTACTGTTATATTCCGTTTTCATAACAGGCAGTTTTGAAAAGGCACTCCAGTTACATCCCGTATATGAATCACTTGATGTCACATTTAATTTCATGTGAATAAGGAAAATTTGGCAAAAAACTTTAAATGTTTGCACTATAAATGCTTCCTTCCATTTTCGTTAATCGGAGAAATCTGTAAGTCTGGACAAGGTGCCTTTGTCCCCTAGACTCGTACGCAGTGGACGCCTCAGAGCAGCGCTGTGAAAGCTAAGAACCCGGGACTTCCCTGGTGGCTCAGTGGTTAAGAATCCACCTGCCAATGCAGGGGACACGGGTTCGAGCCCTGGTCCGGGAAGATCCCACATGCCGCAGAGCAGCTAAGCCTGTGCGCCACAACTACTGAGCCTGCGCTCTAGAGCCTGCGTGCCGCAACTATTGAAGTCCGTGCGCCCAGAGCCTGTGCTCCGCAACAAGAGAAGCCACCGCAGTAAGAAGCCCACTCGCTGCAACTTGAGAAAGCCCCTGTACAGTAACGAAGACCCAATGCAGCCGAAAATAAAATTAATTAATAATAAAAATAATTCAAAAAAACAAGCTAAGAACCCACACAGAGTCTCTTCTGGCTGCGCTAAGAATTTCTTTTGATAAGCACACTGAGATGTCTCATGAGCTCTCCGGGACTCTCTGGAGACGCTGGGGTCAGGGGCCTGACTCCGTGCGCGGTGCAGGCTGTGCTCTCCCGGGGGCAGGGTGGGGCACATGTGTGGAAGAGCAGCTGCCTGGTGCTGGCCTGGGCCTCACAGGGCAGTCCCCACATGGCCGTCCCTTACTGACTGACTCCCCTGCCCCGACTCTACAATGACCACTCTCTTCTCGACAAGGCAGGCCTCCTCCATCGCCTGCCCAAAGTTGGGCCTAAAAGCATAAATGGAAAAATAAGGCTTAAGGCTTAAATTCTTTTGGGGTCAAGGAGCCTTTGAGTTTAGAACTCACCCTCATGTAAGGGAGGTGTTCACCCCTCCCACCCTGCCCAACCCCAAGGATGACTTCCTTACTTCTAGTCACTGTGTCACACTTTCCATGGTCACAGCCCCACTTCCCATCCCCAACACCACTGTCCAAGTTCAGCATCTTCCTACTTCTCACTTTTCTGGAACACGGCTGCTAGGAAAACTTTAATAATGGTAACACAGCTCTGCTGACAGCGCTCCATTATCAGACTTTGACGGCTACGATTAATCCTGGAGTCCTCAAAGAAGCACCCAAAAGCCTCTCCTCCAGCGTTTTTTTTCTGGGTCTTCTTCAATCAGTTCTTTATGGAGACCATACAACCTGTCCTATTTCCTAATATCTAAACCCGTCGCCCCCTGCCCACCCCCGTGCCTTTGCTCAGGCTATTCCTTCCCTTAAGTTGCTCTCAGCCCATCACAATTCTAGCCACCCCTGAAGGCCTGTCTCAAACACTCATCCCTCCCACAGCCCCCTCCTGCCTCCCTCCTGCCCAGCCCCCAGCTTCCCAGGACAGCACCCACTCTCCTCCAGTTCCTCCTGGGGCTGAGCACACTCTGCCTTGAATTACAAGCAGGTTCTTGCTCCCCTACCAGACAGGCCTCTGAGACCATGAGACCAAGGCTCTGCCTTCTCCATCTTTCTCCACCGTGGCTCCCGGGCACAGTGCTCCATAAACGTTTGCTAAAGGGGCCTGAAATGAACAGGGAAATGTACTGCACTTGGCTGAGTAATCCATAACACTAAGATGCCGCCTGGTTTAACCACAGGCTGCGATTAAGGGACTCTCTTCAGCTCACAGGGACACTAAGAGCCTGGAGGAAAGGAGCTGTGGGCAAAACCTTGATAAACAAAGACAGAGGAGTACAGGGAGATGGGGGAGACACTCACCCAGAAACAAAGAGTTGGAAAGCAAGTGTCTCCCACCAGGTGTCTAAATCCAAGCACAACCCCCCAGAGAAACTGGGCTCCAGTCACAAAATACCACACAACCCAGAACCCCGACATGCCCAGACAAGACAGAATTCTCCAGGAGGAAACTTTAAAAGTTAAAGTAAAAATCCACAACCATGGCTAATACCTTGGTTGAAAACCCCACCTTTCCTACAAAGAGCTTTAAGGGCTCTTAATACTAGAGTGTCTTAGTTCATAAAATAACTGTGTAGTGAAGATTTTCTAAAGAAATTAAGTCTTATTACTTCAAGTCCTCCCTAATCAGAGAAAAAACAAAGCTATTTCACCTTCTCTCCTTTCCCCCTCTAAGCCATGGGAGCAGCGCTCACTCAGAAGGCCCCCAGCAGGGATACTAACTGCAACAAAGAGGCTCCAGAGCAGCCAAGTGAGGGTCTGGCCTGGCCTCCCGGCTCCCTCAGGAAAGGAGAATCCTGCCTCCCGGCTCCCTCAGGAAAGCAGGCCATCAGGCTCATGTGGAGGGCTTGGGAGAGGCCGCATCTAGGCAGCCTGGCCAGTGATTCACTGGCTGTCTGAAATTGGTTTGGGCCAATTAAGGGATCCTTGAGGGAAGGAAAAAATAAAACTCCCAGTAAATCCAATTTAGCAATCCCAGGCGTTCTCGGCTGATTGTTATTGCTCTAAGTGCCTCGAACAATCCCATGTATAAAATAAACTCACACCCAGAGACAGTGAATGCACCAGATGAAGCAGAAAAGGCAGCAGGGAGGGGCTGACTCCTGATGGCGGTTGTCTCCGAAAACTGCTCTGTGAGACATGCAAGGTTTAGAAAAACATGGGATCCCAAGGTCACCACCACTGCTGCTGGCTGCTGGGCTGAGAGTGGCCAGGGCCAACAGTCTGATCAAACCCCCGCGACAACAGAATCCCAAAGGCCACACTAAACCCTGCCACACTAAACCCTACCATCCCCTCTGCCCCTCTCCCGGGCATCCATCACCGCAGGAAGAGAGCCATCTGGTCCTTTTCCAGAGAGGCACAGTTTGCCTTCCCTGTCCCCTCCGACTCAGCAGACCTGAGCAGCTGTCAGTAATGTGGCCAGAGAGGCTGTGGTGAGTCCTACCCAAGGCACGGGCTCTCCTGCTCACTTACAGGAGAAAGAAGTAACGCCACAGAAACGCAGCAGCTGCTCCTGGCGGCCGCTCGGCGGCTAGGGGAAACTACTCTGATCGCGGAATGAGAAAAGGCTAAGTTAATGAGTTTCTCCGACTCCTTATGAGACACCTTTTACCATTATGACTCTTACCTCATCTATTAAAGGATGACTTTCGGCTAAGGGATTAAAAGGTATAAATACAAAAAGTGCTGGTCCCTTCTTCAGTTCATTGTTCAGCAGGAGACTCTTGCCGCCGTGGGGCCGCAGCCATCGAAGGAGCATCTCTCGGTTTTCTAAGGCCCACTTATAGATGTTCTCAGCTGTGTAGTTGATGACCTCCCTGGGAAAGACCTGGGAAGGACAAACGCACAGAGGATAAAAGGCAGGGCAGGATCAAAGCACATCCTCAGCCCCGTCCTCAACCCCACACTTCACAGGTGAGGAAAATGAGGCTCAGAGCAGTGACACGACCTGTCCCTGCCTGTGCAGCTAAACCCTGGCTCTACTTCTCCAGACAGAGCGCTTCCTCACAAGCAGCTCGGAAAAGCAAAAGCAGCTGTAAGAGGTGACTTGCATATCATGTGGTTCATCTTTTTCCCTTTAGACAGACTCGTCTATCAACAAATAAGCCTCCTTGCCTGCTGCTGGCAACAATGACCTCTACCACCCTGCGCAAGGGGAGCTCTAAGGGAACAGAAATGATGGAGTCAAGGATAATTTTTACCTTGGTAAAATCATGTTTAACTTGGTCCCTGGGGACCCTCTGTTAGGGCAGAAGTTTGGATCTGCCTTGCTCACATGTACCCCCAGTGACCAGAACACCTGGCACAGAGCGGGAACTCAACAAATATTTGCATGAATCCATGAGTAACCTAGAACTTGTACAAGGCCACGGGTCACATTTTATGTGTACAGAATGAAGGAGAGATACACCTAGATTTTTTGCTTTGTTTTCCTATAATAATCAAGAGTACGTCAACATAAAATTATTTTTGAAATTCCAGTGATATAAATCACTGGGTTTCAAACAAAACTCCCCACAGAATGCTTTGGAGAGTTCCACAAAATGAGGTATTTTACACTCCCCAAAATACAGGTTTAAATTGGCTTACAACAAAGATGTCTACTGCTTTTATTTTTTAAAAATACTGGTATCCCAGTATTATTTCATTTGCTAAAAGGAATTCTGCTGCTACACCAACCAACCAACCTTAAAAAGTATGGAACTGATGCAGTAAACCCAATATCTTTTTCAGTATCATTCTCAGTCCTACCTTCTTTTCTCCGTCTATTTTAAATTTCTTCCTCAGTACCCTTTACTATACATAAACATGATATATGTTGGTTGTATAGCATGCTATAAAGGAAGGATGAAGGAAAAGGATAGCAAAGGCAGATGAAGTCAAAAGAAGCTTAGACAGAGAAACAAGGAGAGTGGGTGGGTGGTCGGAGAAACCATCACAGCAGTGATTCCCAAAGTGGGATGGTAGGAGTCTGAAAAAACATAATCAACATTTCTATCTGGAAAACACAGAAATACATTTGACTTTGGGAATATAAACTGCGAGAAGTAAAGCCATCTGGGATACAGAGATATGCAGAAGCCAGGGTGACTGGCACTGAGGGCGCCCCACAGGAGGGTCTAACAGCATGAGGTCTGCACACTGAGCCGAGGGGAGTGTGGGATTAAAGGGCTGGGCACACTGGGTACGGGAGATCTGGTCTTCACTCGACCTGTAAGTCACTGACACCATCAATGAAGTCAGAGAGAGAAAATACTGAAGAAAAATAAACTCAGAGCTGAGACTGAGGAAGTAGCAATAAACAGAGCAGAAGCACAGCACTAAGCAGGATACAGGTCAAAAGCTCAGAAATAGCTGAGTTGGGGCTGGTCCACCAGAAAGCAAATAAAATCAGGGAACAAAGACAACAATGGAAAACGAGGCTCTCTGGGGCGGAAAGCCAACAACTTCTCACTGTGACTTGACAAGAACTTCAAAATCCATTTCATCAGCTAAAGGAGAAAAGCATGTCACATTACTACTCTTGATAAATGGAACAAATGAAGAAAGAACATTGCCCAAAGGAAGCTTAACCTCTGAGAACATGGGCCCAGAGTAACACTTCTCCAACAGAGTAGCTGCAATTTCATCCAAGAAGGAAAACTAACAAGGCTGTATCAAAATCTAAGAATATAAACAGAATTTCTAGATGTTAAATCCAAGAGCCCTCTAATGCATGAGTTCTAAACCAGGGGCATGGGCTCTACAGAGGGGCTGTAGGGACTCTCAGTTTGCAATATAAAATCATGTGCACTCCCCTAGAGAGAGTATCCATAGATTTTATCCAATTCTTAAAGAAGTCTGTGATCCAAACAAGGTTTAGAACCACTGCGCTAATATAAACGTGATTTCAAAATACTTACAAGTGATGTGTTGAAATGTCTATGTAAATACACACTTCCAGAGTGTACTAAGGATACCAGTTTCGCAAGATGTTTATTTGTGATAACCCCAAATCGTACTGTTCCTAGGTAATCTGAAACAGAAAATTTTCCTTTATTAAAAAGAAAAAGCCTATGCCTTAAAACAACCACAAAACCCAGTGATCAAATCCTGACGCACAAATTCCCCAGAGCAAAGCTCTTTTTGGGCACCTAGCCTAGACAGAAAAGGAGAAGCCGAAGAAACAACCTCCTGAAACAGACCTCATGTCTACTCCTGTGCACCTGTCTCTGACAAGCACTTGCACTGTGTCCGTCCGTGTCCCCCCGACTCATTAGCCCCACCTGGAAGCCCAGGCACATGCTGTTCTGTCTGGACACTTCCACGGCCAATTCCTTCTCATCATTCAGATCTCAGCTCTGACCCCACCTTCTCTGAGAAGCCCTCCCTGACCACCCGCCTCTGGGAAAACACTCAGAGGATGGTCTGGAAGGGGAAACTGGGGCTCCCTCCTGACTCAGGTCCTCTCTCTACCATTACTCTAATTTTTTTTGTTGTTGTTGTGGTACGCGGGCCTCTCACTGTTGTGGCCTCTCCCGCTGCAGAGCACAGGCTCTGGACGCGCAGGCTCAGTGGCCATGGCTCACGGGCCCAGCCACTCCGCAGCATGTGGGATCTTCCCGGACCGGGGCACGAACCCGTGTCCCCTGCATCGGCAGGTGGACTCCCAACCACTGCGCCACCAGGGAAGCCCTACTCTAATTTTTTAATAGCACTTATTAACTGGTACATAATCCTACTGATTTATTTAGATTTTCTTTGGTCTAACTTCCTCTTAAGTTCTGTGAAATTAGAAACCTTGTTTATTGCTGTTACCCCAGCACCTAAAGCAGTGTCTGGGCATCTGCATATTGACCTCTTGATTAATAAATATTAGTTAAATGAATCAATCTAGCATATATAGTAACTCATATAAATTAGTAAGAAAAAGAAAGCAGTTAAAAATGGTCAAATCACAGAAAAAGAAATATAAAAGGCTAAAAATACACTCAACCTCACTATTTCAGAGGAAAGCAAATGAGAACAAAATGCCACTTTTCACCTTCCAAATGCCCAAAATTTGAGACACAGGAAATATCAAATATTGATGACCAGCAGAGAAACGAGTACTCTGATGCAAAGCTGGTGGAAAGGGTAAAATGGCAGCCGCTTGGGAGAGCATCTGCTGTAGTGACCACAGTGGGACAGGGACACAGCCTGCAGCCCCACAGCTCCACTTCTTAGTGTCTACACATGTGCACCAAGAGACAAGCAAGGACAGTCACCAAGAAGTACTCTGCAGCTGTTAAAAACAGTGGGGCAGGGCTATCTATACAACATGAATAGATTTTCTAAGACACATATGAAAAAAAAAGCAAGCTGAAGAAAGATAAAGTACACCTTTTATGTGGAAAAAAGCGTCACACATAAAATGTTTTCCCCTTCAGGCATGTATGTTTAGAAATGTATACAGAATCTGAAAGGATAATAAAAATTGCTTCGTGTTGGGGGATGGAGATCAAAGGGGACTTTATCCTTAGGTGTGAAGCTTTCTTTTTCCCCCCCAAGGAGTATATTTAATGTAATATTTGTGTGATTAAGAACTGACTAAAATATCTAGTGTTAAAGGAGGTGGATAAGACAGTGTAGGAAAAGGTGCATTCTTTCCTATCCCCTTTCTGCTTTATTAGCAAACGTTAAATAAAATATCAGTTAAACTTTAAATGCTACCAACTGATATCTAAGTAGTTAAAATATGTAGGTGCTAAACACACGAAGTTTCTAGCTTAACCACACGGCCCATCTTCCAGCAGTGGCGGCATCTTCCTCTCAGAGGAGGAGTGGCTGTTGAGGATGAGGTGAGAGTGACTGTGTCCCTAACAGCGGCTGGACAATCTAGCACAAACCTGATGAGTTTAAAATGGCACAAAACCAAAGAAACACAAGAAGAGGAAATCAGAAATGGGGCTTCCCTGGTGGCACAGTGGCTAAGACTCCACGCTCCCAATGCAGGGGGCCCGGGTTCAATCCCTGATCGGGGAACTGGATCTCGCGTGCCGCAACAAAGATCCCGTGCATCACAATTGTAAGCCCTGGCACAGCCAAATAAAAATAAGTAAATAAATAAATATTAAAGAAAAAAAAGAATAAACCAGAAATGACGGAAATGGCTTACTTACAGGGTGGGTGGCAAAGGGGGGGGGTGGGTAATGGGAACTGGAGAACAGGGGTGAGGCAGCCTGACCTTCCTCTGAGTATCAGAACCACAGCAAAGCTCACAGCCTTCACACACGCAAAAACTAAAATCATGATACCAACCAGCATGTGTGGGGATCCAGTGGGGAACACAAGCACTAACAAACCAACCTAGCTGTACTGCAAATGCATCACACCTCAGTGAAGGGGTGGTGAGTGGGGAGAAAGAACTGAACCAGAAGAGAACAGCAAACGGTATCTTGACTGAATACTGTAAAACTAAAGACGATGAGAGCCAGGCTTCTCAGGGCAGGAGAAAAGTTACATACGAAGAGGGGAAATCTAAAATAAACTCTGCGGTGTTAAACTGGAATCAGAAAAAATTAGTATAAACTTATGAACTTTTGTATAACCTTACGACTTATGACACAGATAACAGATATAGAACTATGGAGGCATGCATGTGTGTGGGTATAAATACATATATGTCCTAGCTCTTTCTGCTGAAAGGGCCTAGAAGTAATGACACCTAATACTGAAGAGCATATCTTGTACCCAGATCTGGGTTTCTAAATGTCACTCTCCAATAAAAAGAAACCAGGGCTTATTGGAGAAGAGGCTGATCCCAGAGCTGGGGCAAAGGAAGTACAAGATGAGCCTGAAACATCTTGTCAAGTCAGAACGAAAGATGTGCTCATAAAAGGAGGGGGATATGTTCAAAGGACACAGGCGCCAACCTAAGATGCTCCTAATGGCCAAAGCCAGAACAATTTGAGCAACAAAATAAACAACCAGTATTTTTCAAAAGTGTCAATATCATGAGAGACAAGGAAAGAGTGAGGAATTGTTATAGGAGGAGACTAATTAAATGTGATGTAGGATCCCAGATCAGATCCTGGAACAGAAAACAGTCATTAGTGAAAACACTGGCAAAATTCAATAACGTCTGCAGTTTAGTTAATAATCCTGCACCAATGTTAATTTCTTAGTTTTGGCAAAAGCACCCTAACAAATGGTTAAATAATATGTTAACAATGGGGGAAGCTAAGTGAAGGCAGGACGTTAGGAAACTCCCTGTTCTATTCTTCCAACTTTTCTGCAAGCATAAAATTAGTTCAAAATTTAAATTTAAAAAAATGGCATAGGGCTTCCCTGGTGGCACAGTGGTTGAGAGTCCACCTGCCGATGCAGGGGACACGGATTCGTGCCCCGGTCCGGGAAGATCCCACATGCCGCGGAGCAGCTGGGCTCGTGAGCCATGGCCGCTGAGCCTGCGCGTCCAGAGCCTGTGCTCCGCAACGGGAGAGGCCACAACAGTGAGAGGCCTGCATACCGAAAAAAAAAAAAAAAAAAAAAAAAAGGCATAACATATAAGTTCAGATTCCAAAGCTGTCAGAAGAAAAAGCAGGACCCAAGAGAGGATATGAATTGGTAGAAGCAAAGACACCACTCTCCAGGAGAGGGCTGAATTTTGGTAGACTGGCATCAATAAAGAGAGGAGTGAAGGAAAAGCAGCCAGTAGGAAACTCATTTGATAGTCCGCCAAAGTCACCAACATGATTTATTGGAGCAGAGGAATAAGTAGTGACAGCTTGACTCAAAAGTTGAAAGGGTTCATTCAAAAACCTGTTTAACTGCATTAATAAGAATGGACAGGGCTTCCCTGGTGGGCGCAGTGGTTGAGAGTCCACCTGCCGATGTAGAGGACGCAGGTTCGTGCCCCAGTCCGGGAAGATCCCACATGCCGCAGAGCAGCTGGGCCCGTGAGCCATGGCCGCTGAGCCTGCACGTCCGGAGCCCGTGCTGTGCAGCGGGAGAGGCCACAACAGTGAGAGGCCCGTGTACCGCAAAAAAAAAAAAAAAAGAATGGACAGCCGCCTGCACAGAGCAGATTCTAACATGCCCAAACATGTTATAATTTCAAAATTTTATTTTTTACAGAGAAATTTACAAAAATCACACATTTTTAAAGTTCCTGCATACAGTGGAAATCTTGCTGGAAGAAGCAGCTTAAGTTTGCAGTCCCATGTGTACAAGGAGTACATGAATTAGCAGAGAAAGTTTACAGTGTCAAAATGACACAAGAAAGTAAAACTTCTCATCTCCATATCCAGAACATTCTGTTAAGCAGGGCTCCAGGGCTTTCTACAATAGGGGCTTTTGTCATTTATAAAATGAGTAATTTTGTCCTAAAATGAATGAAGCTTTACTACTTTAATTAAGGTCTTTGAATGTGTTAATAATTAAAAATAAATTCAGAATCATACTCTCCCCTCCCCCAACAATGGTCCAACACAATGGCATGATCCTATTCAGTTAATAATAATAATAATATGGGCTTCCCTGGTGGCGCAGTGGTTGAGAGTCTGCCTGGAGATGCAGGGGACATGGGTTCATGCCCCGGTCCAGGAAGATCCCACATGCCGTGGAGCAGGCTAGGCCCATGAGCCATGGCCACTGAGCCTGCGTGTCCGGAGCCTGTTCTCCGCAACAGGAGAGGCCACAACAGTGAGAGGCCCGCGTACCACAAAAAATAATAATAAATCAATAAAATAATAATAAAATTTCCAAACTTGCACAAGTCTCTTAGATAGCCTCATCCACCACAGTACAGACAGCAGAAGAACTACAATCCTGCAGCCTGTGGAACAAAAACCACATTTACAGAAAGATAGACAAGATGAAAAGGCAGAGGGCTATGTACCAGATGAAGGAACAAGATAAAACCCCAGAAAAACAACTTAATGAAGTAGAGATAGGCAACCTTCCAGAAAAATAATTCAGAATAATGATAGTAAAGATGATCCAGGACCTCGGAAAAAGAATGGAGGCAAATATCGAGAAGATGCAAGAAATGTTTAACAAAGATCTAGAAGAATTAAAAAACAAACAAACAGAGATAAACAATACAATAACTGAAATGAAAACTACACTAGAAGAAATCAATAGCAGAATAACAGGCAGAAGAACGGATAAGTGACCTGGAAGACAGAATGGTGGAATTCACTGCTGCAGAACAGAATAAAGAAAAAAGAATGAAAAGAAATGAAGACAGCCTAAGAGACCCCTGGGACAACATTAAACGCAAAAACATTCGCATTATAGGGGTCCCAGAAGGAGAAGAAAGGACCCAAGAAAATATTTGAAGAGATTATAGTCGAAAACTTCCCTAACATGGGAAAGGAAATCCAGGAAGTGTAGAGAGTCCCATACAGGATAAACCCAAGGAGAAACATGCCGAGACACGCAGTAATCAAACTGGCAAAAATTAAAGACAAAGAAACATTACTGAAAGCAGCAAGGGAAAAATGGCAAATAACATACAAGGGAACTCCCATAAGGTTAACAGCTGTTTTCTCAGCAGAAACTCTACAAGCCAGAAGGGAGTGGCATGATATACTTAAAGTGATGAAAGGGAAGAACCTACAACCAAGATTACTCCACCCTGCAAGGATCTCATTCAGATTCGCTGGAGAAATCAAAAGCTTTACAGACAAGCGAAAGCTAAGAGAGTTCAGCACCACCAAAACAGCTCTACAACAAGTGCTAAAGGAACCTCTCTAAGTGGGAAACAGAGAAGAAAAGGACCTACAAAAACAAACCCAAAACATTTAAGAAAATGGTCATAGGAATATACATATCGATAATTACCTTAAACATGTATGGATTAAATCCTCCAACCAAAAGACACAGGCTTGCTGAATGGATACAAAAACAAGACCCATTTATATGCTGTCTACAAGAGACGCACTTCAGACCTAGGGGCACATACAGACTGAAAGTGAGGGGATGGAAAAAGATATTCCATGCAAATGGCAATCAAAAGAAAGCTGGAGTAGCAATACTCATACCCGATAAAATACTTTAAAATAAAGAATGTTACAAGAGACAAGGGAGGACACTACATAATGATCAAGGGATCAATCCAAGAAGAAGATATAACAATTATAAATATATATGCCCCCAACATAGGCGCACTTCAATACATAAGGCAACTGCTAACAGCTATAAAAGAGGAAATCGACAGTAACACAATACTAGTGGGGGACTTTAATAACACCTCAGTTACACCAATGGACAGATCATCCAAACAGAAAATTAACAAGGAAAGACAAGATTTAAATGACACAATAGACCCGATAGATTTAATTGATATTTATAGGACATTCCATCCAAAAACAGTAGATTACACTTTCTTCTCAAGTGCACACGGAACATTCTCCAGGATAGATCACATCTTGGGTCACAAATCAAGCCTCAGTAAATTTAAGAAAACTGAAATCATATCAAGCATCTTTTCTGACCACAATGCTATGAGACTAGAAGTGAATTACAGGGAAAAAAACGTTAAAAACAAACACATGGAGGCTAAACAATACGTTACTAAATAACCAAGAGATCACTGAAGAAATCAAAAAATACCTAGAGACAAATGACAATGGAGACACGACGACCCAAAACCTATGGGATGCAGCAAAAGCAGTTCTAAGAGGGAAGTTTATAGCAATACAAGCCTACCTCAAGAAACAAAAAAATCTCAAATAAACAATCTAACCTTGCACCTAAAGGAACTAGAGAAAGAAGAACAAACAAAACCCAAAGTTAGCAAAAGGAAAGAAATCATAAAGATCAGAGCAGAAATAAATGAAATAGAAACAAAGAAAACAATAGCAAAGATCAATAAAACTAAAAGTTGGTTCTTTGAGAAGATAAACAAAATTGATAAACCATTAGCCAGACTCATCAAGGAGGAGAAGACTCAAATCAATAAAATTAGAAATGAAAAAGGAGAAGTTACAACAGACACCACAGAAAAACAAAGCATCCTAAGAGACTACTACAAGCAACTCTATGCCAATAAAATGGACAACCTGGAAGAAATGGACAAATTCTTAGAAAGGTAGAACCTTCCAAGACTGAACCAGGAAAAAATAGAATATATGAAGAGACCGATCATAAGTAATGAAATTGAAACTGTGATAAAAAATCTTCCAACAAACAAAAGTCCAGGACCAGATGGCTTCACAGGTGAATTCTATCAAACATTTAGAGAAGAGCTAACACCCATCCTTCTCAAACTCTTCCAAAAAACTGCAGAGGAAGGAACACTCCCAAAATCATTCTATGAGGCCACCATCACCCTGATACCAAAGCCAGACAAAGATACTACAAAAAAAGAAAATTACAGACCAATATCACTGATGAATATAGATGCAAAAATCCTGAACAAAATACTAGCAAACAGAATCCAACAACATACTAAAAGATCATACACCATGATCAAGTGGGATTTATCCAGGGATGCAAGGACTCTTCAATATATGCAAATCAATCAATGTGATAAACCATATTAACAAATTGAAGAACAAAAACCATATGATCATCTCAATAGATGCAGAAAAAGCTTTTGACAAAATTCAACACCCATTTATGATAAAAATTCTCCAGAAAGTGGGCAAAGAGGAAACCTACCTCAACATAATAAAGAAAAAAAAAAATCTCAATAAACTGTTAGCCAGGTAATTGGCCAGTTATAGTCTCTATTAACCATCCAGTGCAAGGTGTCAGAAAGACACCTGCAAGATGTAACAACATCTTGAAAGAACACCTGGGTGAAGGCAGTAGTTACTGAGCAGTTTCTGTAGCAGGTCACATAGACACTAAGTAGGTCAAGGTGACCACAGCATGAAGACTGCTGCCTGCTACAAAAGGTGCTGAGTCCTTGGCCCTGTGTCCCTCAGCTACAAGGCAACCCACTGCACACACAGCCACCACTAGGCTCCCCATGAGACGTGGGGTGAGCAGAATGAATACTATCATGCTGATTCGCTGTCTGTGTGCTTTGAGTAACAAACAGCCTTTCTTTGATCCATTAAACATTGTCTACTTTTAGCATGTATTGTAGGTTTACCCTTTGCTATCTTTTATGAGACTAGGGTTCTTTTCTGCCACTAACAGAATGCTCTACCCCTGCTTCCCACGCCCCCATAGGTGGAGCTTCCGCTGACCTTCTTGTACCTTCGACACGCCACTGTCACCATTTACCTCATGGCAACCACCAAGGATGCATCGAGAATGGAAAGATCTGAAATTCCATCTGGTTTCCATTCAGATTCATCTGGCTCACTTGTGACCTTTCTGGTGTGCATTCAGGTTTTTTGTTTTTGGCCACTGCCTAATGTTTTAATATCAGACTACTTCATTTTGCTGAAAACCACTGCTTTAAATTCAATTTTTAATATTAAAACTTCAGTTCAGTATTAAGGTAAAGCAAACACATTCTGAGGCAAGACCTCAGTGAGGCAAAATATTAAAATTCTCAAACATTCCAGAAAGAACAAGAATTCGTTTCTTCTGTTAGCAAAAGAGAATAGTTTTTTCTTTTTATTGAAGTACAGTTGATTTACAATATTGTATGTTTCAAGTGTATAGCAAAGTGATTCAGATATGTACATATGTATATATATATTTATTTCAGATTATTTTCTACTAATCTATTTTTAACTGTGCTTTAAAGTTAATAATAAAGCGTCCTGCCAGAAGCAAAGCTACACAATTCGCACTCAGCAACTACCAGATTACCAAGACTACCAGGAGGACACTCTGAAGCATTAACTCAAGGATGTGCCTGCAGGAAGGAGACTCAGTATCTTAGGAAATAACTGTTTTCCCCAGGATACTTGGATAATGAGGCCTAGGCCCTGAGTGCACTGTCCTATGTCATAGCCACTAACCATATGTGGCTAATGAGCACTTGAAATATGAGCAACCGAGGGACTAAATTTTAACTTTGATTTTAATTAATTTAATTTAAAAGTGATACTCAATTCAGTTATCAGAAAATGTTTAAGTATGTTTAAGACAACATGGGTATGTAACCTGAAGCTAATATAATATTGTAAATCAACTATATTTCAATAAAATAAGTAAAATGAAACAATATAAATATTTGGTATATAAATCACTTTTTCAACTGTAAATTTTATGAACTCTAAATACAGATCAAGTATGTCCAATGAACATTTAGCAGCTGAATTGAGATGGGGCTGTTAAGTATAAAAGACTTGGTTCAAAAAAAAAAAAGTTAAATATCTCAATAGTTTTTATGCTGATTACATGTTGAAATGCTAATAATTTGGGTACACTGGGTTAAATAAAATATAAATTATTAAATTAATTTTACCTATTTCTTCTTAAATTTTAACACAGCCACCAGGAAATTTTTAAATACCTCCATCGTTCATCTTATAGTTCTACTGGACTGTGCCAAGGTGGCAATGATGAAAAAGCAAGATTCATGTAACTCAGGAAGAAGATTAGGCTAAGATAATAAGCCCATTAGCCAGTAAATCTTAATAATGGACAATTATCTGGGAAGGAAACATAAGACAAAGATTTTTTCGTGAATGATTATTTTTAAGAGCAGAGAATGATTATTTTAAAGAATGTGTCCCACTCTCTCCTTCGGAAAGGAAAAGGTGGGACTCTAAACCTTGTGACTCTGGGTATAAACTGCCGAGCTTCTGAAATTAATTCTCTCTCAGAGGGCTAGAGTAAACAGCACTTGGTGTCCTACAAAGTAAGGTACCCAAGGATACAATGAAATAATGAGCAGAAATGCTGGAACTGAACAACATGGAAATTTTTACATCAGGAATGGCCATCTGCTCTCCAGGAGGCTTTCATGTGAGCTAATCTCTCAGGGATCATAGGACAAAATGGAATATCAGGTCAAGAAAAATACTGATAAAGGAAACTGCTAACAAATAAACCATGAAATACTTCAAAACTGAATACCACTGGGTTAAGTCACATGGCTTTTAATCTACATGGCTAAGTTATTTACTCCCTGGGAAAAATTCTCTCACTTCTTTTTTTTTTTTTTTTTTTTGCGGTACGCGGGCCTCTCACTGTTGTGGCCTCTCCTGTTGCGGAGCACAGGCTCCGGACGCGCAGGCTCAGTGGCCATGGCTCACGGGCCCAGCCGCTCTGTGGCATGTGGGATCCTCCCGGACCGGGGCACAAACCCGTGTCCCCTGCATCGGCAGGCGGACTCTCAACCACTGCGCCACCAGGGAAGCCCTCTCTCACTTCTTTACTCTGGGAAGTAGTGACACCCCCAAAGGCAAACCTGTATTGTGGTACCTTCCACCCTGGCAACGATTCTCATTTTACTCTATACTCTGCCATTTTTATTAACTTCTGCTTTCCCACTCTTCTTTACAAGGTTTTGGACAAGGAAGAAAAAGGAAAACGACAGGATTATATAAGAAGGAATAACAACAGCCCCTCCAAGATTACTCAGCATTTACATGGTGATTCATCATCATTCGCTAGATGATTTCACACACTTTAAATACATTCATTA
The DNA here is from genome assembly GCF_951394435.1 of Stenella coeruleoalba. Lineage (NCBI taxonomy): Eukaryota > Metazoa > Chordata > Mammalia > Artiodactyla > Delphinidae > Stenella > Stenella coeruleoalba. The sequence goes on from NC_137161.1 coordinate 58,747,281, forward strand.
AAATGAAAAAATCTTCAAAGAAATGCAGTAGTTTATAGAAATGTTTGTTTTCAATGTATGAACTATAGCTATTGCTTGCATTTTTTTCCACAGAAATCTGACTGAGATTTGTATACTGTCAAAATTCTCTTTTCTTTTTTCTATTTTTGGCTGCGCCACATGCCTTGTAGGATCTCAGTTCCTCAACCAGGGATTGAACCCGGGCCACAGCAGTGAAAGCACTGAATCCTGACCACCAGACCACCAGGGAACTCCCTCAAAATTCTTAATATAAAGCACAAAGCAATTTTCTAGAAAAAAACTCTGGCATATGGGCACCAGAGATACAATATGCACATTCTGGTACATGCCAAAATACTGCTAAACTCTAAGTAAACATTTAACTCCTTAGCTGTGATTTTTCTTTCTTGTGAGTTAGAGAGGAGGGCAAGAAAAATATAGTTCCAAATACATCATTTTAGGGGAACATAAACTATAGAAATATGCACTGTTCTATATACTGACATGACAGTAAACTTAACACCCTCACACCATTGTTCTCATTTAACCAGAGCATAATATTAAAATGATCAATTCAAATATGTCCCTTGTGTGTATTTCAATTAAATTCCTTTAAAAAAAACAAAAACAAAAAACCCTCAGGGAGGCAAAGACTTCACAAAAGAAACACATCTGCTTAGAAATCCCTCCTCCATCCCCTCTTATGCTGCTCTTAGGGTCTAGCATAGGTGTCACATATTCTTCTTTTTTAAATAACTCTTTACAAATATAAAAACAATTCTTAGCTCCCAGGTCTAAAAAAAAACAGGCCAAGGGCCAATGCATTTTCAAGCTGAAGTTTCCTTTAGAGGCAACTGGGGCAAAGTTCCCTTATCCTGCAGATGGGGAACCTGAAGACCAGTGAGAAGGGGTGACTGGTGAGCTGTGGTCACACAGGACAGCTGCCACTAACATGACTGATCAGGACAGTCAGTTTCTGCCTACTTGTTAGGAAGATACTACTAAAGTCTAAGGGAAAATCAGAAAACAACGTTGGTTGCTAAGTGGGAGACACAGCCAACGAGTGCAACAGGAGTTCCAAGAAGGGAGCCAGTGGATGGAAATCTCCACTTGATGTCCACAGTGTGCCAGACATCATGCTGGCTGGGCAATATTTACAAATCCCAGAGGACTTCAGTTAGGCCTTGAAAAATTAGGAAGGCAGATAATAACTAGGGCAAGGCATTGCATTTTAAGCAGTATCATGGGCAAAGACCAGGAGGTAGGAATCACCATATTGTGCCACCTGTCCCACCTCCGGAGATTACAGAGGCAGATGGAGTGATGTGGTCCTGGATTCCTATCTCACTCCTCATTTACTGGTACGTGACTATATCAAGTTGCTATTTCTGCTGTAACAAATTACCACTAACTTAGTAGTTTAAAAAAACATAAATTTATCTTACAGTTCTGGAGGTCGAAGTCCAAAATGGGCCTCATTGGGCTAAAATCAAGGTACAGCAGGTAATGTTCCTTCTGGAGGCTCTAGGGGAGAATGCATCTCCTTGCCTTTCCTACCATTTAGAGGCTACCTGCATTCCTTGGCTTGAGGCTACCTGCATTGGCTTATGGCCCTTTCCGTTTCAAAACCAGTAATGGCCGGACAAGTCCTTCTCATACTGCATCACTCTGACAATATTCTTTGCCTCTCAATGCCACTTTTAAGAATCGTTCTGATTACACTGGGCCTATTCAGATAATCCAGGATAATCTCCCTTTCTCAATGTCAGCTGATTAGCAACCCAAATCCATAGGCAACCTCAATTTTCTCTTGCCATGTAATGTAACATATTCACAGGTCCTGGGGATTAGAATGTGGACATCTCTGGGGAGCCACTGTTCTGCCTCACAGCGTCCTGGATTCTGTTAACAACCTCCTCCAAGCCTCAGCTTCCTCACCTGAGACAGTAACACTGAGATAATAACAGTTTCTACTTCAAAGAGTGGCACTGAAGACTGGATCATCCAGGTAAAGCCCTCCGTCCAGTATCAGCTTATCACGCTCAGTGTTACATAACAAGTGGTCAAGTGGAGACCAGAACGGGGTTTGTCTGCACCGAGTCGAGTCGTTTCACTATAAGTTTGTGACTTTATTATAGAAGGTGATCCCTGAGAGGTTTCTAAGATTTTAGTGTTTTTGGTTCTTTGTCTAGGAGTCTCATTTCAGCTTAAACAAAACAAAAAAACCAAAACCCCCCAAAAACCTTGAAGAAATAGGATCAAAAATCAAAACACACACATACACACTACTAAAACAGGACACCTTTAAAAAGGTAGAAAATACCACAAGACAATCAGAAAGTAAAGATGGTGTAATTTTTCAAATACACGGGTTCAAGGAATCAAAGTTTCTACAAATGGGCACTAAATTTAGTTCTGAGCTCTCCGCACTCCTTTTGCTCTTCTCAACACCGCCTATCTTCCACTCTCCCGTTTCTTACACACTTACCTGAAGGCTGACCCCTCATTCTCCTGGGAAATCCTCCCCACCTCCAGTCTTCCCTGAACTGATCCGGACGCCCTACCTCCGTGCTCCGACGAAGCCTGTCACAGACGTGTCACTGCACTCACATTGTGGGTAAGCCCACCTGTTGGCCACACTAGCTAGTGGCACCCCGATGGTGAGGAACAAGTTTTACTCCTCTTTACAGCTGTAGCACAAAGTGGATCCTCAAGTGTTTGTTGAATTAATAAGTCATGCTTCTGAAGCTAATTCAAAGTGCGGGGATGTCTGGTTTTGGCCTTAGTGCTTATCTAGCAGCACTTACAAGGCTTAAGAGATGTCATAATAGGAATAAAGGCATTTCCTATGAAATATGATCACATCCTTGCTAAAATAATAGCAACATAATTAAAAAGTCAATTTTAGGTATGGGAACAGAAGGTATGGAATTTCTAATGTGTATTAATCAGCACCCAGAGGGCCTCAGAACACAGGCAGCTAGTTAGAAAAAGATTTCCCTCTTTAAGCGAGTACAGTGACAACAAATGAGATTATGTGGGAAAACCAGTGACCTAGAACCTGTTTCATTCACGGAGAATTGTTAAACCCAATGCTTGGTCCAAACTCCCAAGAGTGAGACCCAGGAACCTGAGAAAATAAAGCAATTTCAGAGTCAACCTTGCCTAAGAAGTCAATCCCTTGTCTTTCCAATGACTTTAAGAATGTCACTTTCAGGATAAGAAAATCCTACTTTTCAGACCTCTTGATGTTGTACAAAGTTTCACAATCTAACAGAAAAGTGCTCCAAAAAAGCTTTATTTGTGAAAAAGGATATGGAGGAGGGAGCGTCTTGTGCCCTGACTCAATTCTACCAGCAAATCACAGCACCATCAGACGCCACCTAGTGGAGTAGAGGGACCCTACACTGGAATTACTTCTTCCTCTAAAAAATTCATTACAACAGTATTTTCCAAAGGTGTTCCTTAGAAAACTAATGCCACAAGGTTCCCTGTCAACTATGTTTAGGAATTCCTAAAGGTGAATGAAGGGAGTGGAAACGATGTCTTTAGTTAACAGTTTAGTGTATTTTGAAGATGACATTTAAGTATCATGTGAATTTCAATTCAATCCATGAGAACTCTAGTGTCGGGATGGCGAGAAGCCAAGAAAAAAGAGTAAGGAGAATGAGCCAGGCAGGGACTCCATCTAGTCCAGTGGGAGTGATTCCTGCACACTGGTCTATGGAACCTGAAAGGCCAGGCATGAGGAGAGGTGGTGGTGGGAGGGGATCCAAAATGACTCAACATCCCTCTGCCAAAATCACTCCAACCTGAGCAATTTCAAGGTAAAGTATCATTTAACTAGTCATTCATTCAAACTTTTAGCTAAATTGTTAAGAGTTGTAGGAGAAAGACAATAAAACCTTGGCCTCAAGGCGCTCAATAAATACTGTCTGAACAAACCAGCTCAAATTTTGGTGGGACAGATGTGCAGTCAGTTCCACAGCAAGAACACCATGCAGTACTGTCATCCCTTGGTGTCCACAGGGAATTGGTTCCAGCCCCCCATTCCCCTTGGATACCAAAATCCATGGATGTTCAAGTCCCTTATATAAAATGGCATAGTGGGCTTCCCTGGTGGCGCAGTGTTTGAGAGTCTGCCTGCTGATGCAGGGGACATGGGTTCGTGCCCCGGTCCGGGAAGATCCCACATGCCGCGGAGCGGCTGGGCCCATGAGCCATGGCTGCTGAGCCTGTGCTCCGCAACGGGAGAGGCCACAACAGTGAGAGGCCCGCGTACAGCAAAAAAAAAAAAAAAAAAAAAAAAAAAAAATGGCATAGTATTTGCATGTAACCTATACACGTCCTCTGGTATACTTTAAATCACCTCTAGATTACTTATAACAACTAACAGACTGTAAATGCTAAGCAAACAGTTGTAATTACAACATAATGCTATGGAAGTAGTTGCCAGGTACATGATATATTCAATTTTTGCTTTTTGGAGCTTTCTGGAATTTTCTTTTCCCTAATATTTTCGATCCAGGATTGGCTGGATCCAAAAGTAAAGAACCTGTGGATACGGAGGGCCAACTACACAAAAAACAGCAGATATAGAGTGCTCCAAGAAAAGGGAAGAGGAAGACCTGTGTCTGCTAGTCGGTCAAGGTACATACTATCTGGTGTAGATGCTTTTAAGAAAACAGACACAGTACTTACTTCAGGTGCTTTCAGCCAAAGGCTTTCTCATTAAACTGCTACAGATTTTCAGACTATTACTTTATTCACACACAACATACTTCACACATGATGTGGCCTTGTAAAACAAGCATTTACCCTTACCTCCACCCTCTCCAATTTTACAGACAGAGAAACTCAAACACAGAAAAGTTAAATGTTTTGTTCAAGTTTATAACCCTGCCAGGGGTAGACGAAGGCTAAGGACCAGATACTGCCAGATCCCAGGCCACTGCTTGTCCCCCAGGCGGCACTGCATTCCTTTTGAACAAAATTTGTTGCAAATTTTCTCTTTTAAAAGGTCACTGGGGCTTCCCTGGTGGCGCAGTGGTTGAGAGTCCACCTGCCGATGCAGGGGACACGGGTTCGCGCCCCGGCCCGGGAGGATCCCACATGCCGCAGAGCGGCTGGGCCCGTGAGCCATGGCCGCTGAGCCTGTGCATCCGGAGCCTGTGCTCCGCAACGGGAGAGGCCACAACAGTGAGAGGCCCGCGTACCGCAAAAAAAAAAAAAAAAAAAAGTCACTGAATCATAACAGAATATAATATTTTACCAGAACACATTTTTACAGTAAATAATGAAATAATCATAAGATGGAAGAAAATCAAGTAAGCAACTTAAAAATATCAACCCCTCTACCAAATTTTCTTTAGGCCTGTCTGCCAAGATCAAAGGTGGAAAGGCTCCAAGAAGAACAGGCTCTGCAGTCTGGGAAGAGTGAAGAAGTACAGAGATGGGCTTCCCCAGGATCCTGAAACACACAGACTGCCAGCCCACAGTTAATCATTCAGCACTTTAAAAGGATTAACCATTAATGAGGGATGTGTAAGACCTTTTACAAAAAATTGAAAGGAAGGTTTGAATAAATTAATATCATGCTGTGATCCTAGAAAGGGAAGCTAAGTTTTATGAACATGTCAATTACCTCTAAGTCAACTTAAACATTTAATAAAATTCCAACCCAAATTCAGCCAAATGCATAGATGGATATAAAAGAATATTCCATAAAACACCAGAACTAGAGGACACTGAGTCCAGAGTTCACCAGGTAATTACTTAAACAACGTAAAAAATGAAATTATATTTACTCATATAAAAAGAGGGATCTAGACCAAGAGAAAACACAGAAATAGACCCAATTACATATTAGAAAATATTTTGTGATAAAACAGGCATCATCAAGATGAAGGATAAAGAAAGCATTATTTTGTGAATGGTGCTAATTGATTAGCCAATAAGAAGGGAGGAAAATCAACTGTGTTCTGTATTTTAAGCCAAAGTAAATCCAGGCAGCATAAAGTGCCAAATAACTTTAAAATTCAAAACGAAGTGAACTAATTAGTGACCAGATTTTTCTTAAAAAAATAAATCAAGAAAAAGAACCACAGATTTAACTACATGAAAATATAGAACTGCTAAATAAAAAATGATAAAGGTAAAATGGCTAGGAAAATAATGGACAGAAATATAACAAAAGGGTTACTGCCCACACCACCTAAGAGGAGGGCCGACATCAACTGACATATCAGCACCAAGTTGGAGAGCAATAGGTAAAGGACACAGGTAACTGAGATGTCCCCTCTCAGCAACCCCACAGCACCCAGGCAGGATGCTTCATATATGGTACCTTCTCCAAATATCTGTAGACTGATGGCCAGCTAGCTTCAAGAAACGAATGTTAGAGAGTATCCTGGCTATTTCTAAGGCAATTAAAAAAAAAAATTTAGGCAATCGAAAGATGTGTATTTTATATATGCTTGTGGCTTGGTGAACCAGGATATCTGCTTTCTACCACAACAGACTAAACACTTCGTCAGTTAAGCTCTCTATAACCAAATGTTAAGTTGTGTCAAATGTTCCTCAGGCCTCAATTTGTGTAAACAATAGAAACACAACAATGACCTAGAACTTACATTCCAAACTGTCCCATTAAAAAAAAAATCTGCACATGTTTCTCTTACTTAACACTGGTTATTAATAATAAGTAAAATACCATTTGACTCCAGGGTGGGAGAAAGAAAAGGGGAAAAAAACCCAGATGCTCAAGGCAAGATTTATTTTAGGTAATCCTTCCAAATTTGTCTTTTTCTTCTAAAAATGGTTCATTAAGCTCAAGTGGGAGTTTACCCAAAAAAATGGGGTATAAATTATTAATTAGAATGAACTCAGTTCTTGCAAAGTTCATATGCAGCAGGATTTTATAAGACCCAACCAGAATCACAAGAGAGTGAAGAAATGTAGTACAGGTAAATTGAGCTAGATTTATTCTGAGAAGAAATTTCATGTAATCATTTGTCAAAATTAGTGATTTGACCAAAAGGTTCATTTTGTACCTTCAAGTAGTTTTTATCCATTTATTACCTTCCTTGCTTAAAAAAAAAGAAAAAAACAAGGGTAAGTCAACTATACTTTAAAAAAAAAAAAGGGAGGAAAAAAGGCTACTATCTTATACTTAGAAAGGTTTTTCCAAAAAGAAGCAAAATTTTGGAAACCTCTGAATGAAAAAGATGAATCATAAACACACAATATAAGCCAACTGGATAACAAAACATCCTTCCAAATCTTGAAATAGCTTCTCTAACTCAAGTACTTGAATGCTGTCATCATTTTAGTGACTGACTCTAGGCTACCCTTTTATACATAATCTTCGAAGGACTTCATTTAGTTTTCTAAGAAGATTTTTGAACATCTATCTGCTTAAGCTTATTTAAGTTGATAGTACTTTGTTTTCAAAATTCAAACTCTGACTCACTGAGCCTTCTTAGTCACCTGAAGCTGTGCAGCTCAAAGTCTTTCAGGTGGACAGAAGACACACCTAATGTGACAGCTTCAGTTCCTCTCCCAGAGTCCCCTGCATGAAAAGCATGAATACAGTAGATTCTCTATGTATAAAACCTTAAGACAATGGACATATTAAAATAGCCAGTAGTATAATTATTTGATGTATTAATAGTATACTATTATAATACCCCCCCAAAATATTGAAGCAATGTAATATCCAGTAATAGGAGGATGACTACATATTTTTGGCTGACCTACTGAGGGAAAGATGACATGGCCATCAATCTGATCACTCATTTGGCAAATAGTGATTGAGCCCCTGCTATGTGCCAGATGCTGGAGAAAGAACACTAAACTGAAGACAGACAATCCCCACCCTCAGAAATCTCCCAGCCCAGGGAAGACAGACAGTAAACAAATCATCTCATAACTATACACATATTGGGTGGGCCAAAAAGTTCATTCAGGCTTTTCCGTAAGATGTTATGGAAAAACCCGAACGAACATTTTGGCTAACACAATAAATACAAACTATGTTGAATGCTATGAAAGAAAACAACAAATCTCTCTCCAGGGGGGTAGACTGTGGATGTGATATTTGAGCTGGAATCTGAAGGATGAATAGGGGTTTGACAAGTGGACAGCTGGGCCCTGGGGAATGGGGAGGGAGCGGGCACATTTCAGGAAGAAGGACTAGCACAAAGGCCCTAGTGTGAGGAAGGAGGGGCGAGACTGGATACCAGTTAAGTGCCCACTGGCCTAGGGTAGGGGTGGGAAAGGGGCTTGGACCAGAGTGGTAACAAGGAGATGAGGAGCAGATCAAAGTATCTAGAAGAGAACTGACATAAGGTCATGGCTGATACAGAGAAACAACATGGAGCAACACGAAAAAATGGGCAACATGAAAAATGTTTAATTTAAAAAGTAGGACACTCAAATAATACATGATTTAGCTAAGTAAAAAAATATATATGGATTTGAGAATAGTGAACCTGGCAGTAGGCTTATCCTGTAATGTGACATGACTTTCATCCTTATAGAAATACTTCTTGAAGAAAATGTATTCCTAAATTATGATACATCCAACTGACAATACAACCACTGAAAACTTTGACCAAAATTTGTAACGCCACACAAAAAAAGAGATTATGATATAATAAAATTTGAAGTGCAAAATATATCATTGCAGATGCTGTGTGATCAAGCTACATTTAAAAAAATAATAGTCTCTAAACATTTAAGAGGCTATACTTGAAATAGCACAAAATTTTGTTTGCCAGTGAACCATAAAATAATGTAATTATTTAACACAAATACAGAGAAAAAGAATCAAGAAAACTAAAATATATAATCATAAAGATAACATATTTAACAGAAAATATCAATATACAAACATTTCTGTTCAAGTACTAATGTCTTAATATGAATCATGTTTACCTTTCTTTAATGAATGTAACGCTGAAGTGAAGAAGGTCAAATAACCAGGAGGCTGGGGTGAGCCACTGAACTCAAAGTACCCGAGTACTCCAGGCTGCAGAACAAGAGCAGAATTAGTTGCCTGGGGTATCATTGGTCACTGCGTAAAGGGAAATATTTCAAAACAAGAAAGACATGCCATTATAATTTAACAAATTCAATTTGTTGCATTTCATTTTTTAATAAGGCTTTGAAAAAAGTTGCCGGTTAGGGCTGACCTTTCCCTTCATTTAGACAACAAACAGGGCAGCTTTTACAGAGGCAATTCAGAGCTGAAACTTCCTAAGCAGGTCTTTCCACCCTCTGTGGACAGTTCTCCTACATCCCTGGTTTGAAACCTCACTGTCAAGTTCAAGCACTCACTTGCTTTTGTTTAGCAACTCCAGGCAAACTAGGTCAATGATCTGTAACCTTTCTTACATTTCTTCCTCAACCTCTTCCCCGCCTCACTCCAAACACACCTTCACACTTACTGGAAATCAGGCTACCTCTGACTGGCTCCACTGGTGCTCAAGGTCATCCTTTAAGGGGCTCCTTCTTTCCCACCACACGCAGAACCCAGCATTCCACAATGGCACCCCTCCTCTCTTGTCAGGTCAGTCTGCTGAGAGCCCTCTCGCTCCTCCACCCCAATTTCCACCTGCTCATTCCATTTCTCTAAGCTTAGCACAGAATACCCCACCATTCTGCCAAACCAATTAACTGTCCTCACCAGACACATTCTGCTTTCTTGTGCAGAATAATTTCTTCCTTATTAGAAGGCCTTGTGGGCACTCGTTCTGTCTGGTTTTGTTCTATATGTTTTAAAAGCCCAACTGTGAGATTCTTGAGGAAAGAGTGCTGGGCTTGGAGTCAGAAGACCTAAGCTCAAGTCTGACAGTTAAATGATCTGGAGTGAATGCTTCAATGTGAAGCTCAGTTTCCTCATCTGGCAAATGGGGACCATTCATCATGGGGTTACTGAGAAGAATGAGCTTGATGAACTATAAAGCACTTGGCAAATGTAAAGGGTTCTTTCTAGCCCTAAAACACACAGCACTATGTTTTTAATAAATAATTTTGGAGCTGATTTGATCATTGGGACGTCAGATCCAAAAAGTACAACAGAAATTTAACCTGTTGGTAAAGTTTAAAATTGGTATGTTGTATAAAAGGGGAAATTTCTGATTGTAGTGGAATATACTATACTATCTTTCAAATCTAAATCACCTGTTAATTCTAGTAAGATTCCATTTTAAATAGATCAATTGGTTTTCACTCTGGTAGAAACTGAGATAGTCAGAATGTTTAATCTTAACATCTAAAAAAATCTAGCAAATAACTAATTTCTCAAACAACTGAGGAAATCAGAAAGTAGTCATTGAAACAGGATTTTCTTTTTTTCTTTTTTTTTTTTTTTTTTTGCGGTACGCAGGCCTCTCACTGTTGTGTCCTCTCCCGTGGCGGAGCACAGGCTCCGGATGCGCAGGCTCAGCAGCCATGGCTCATGGGCCCAGCCGCTCCACGGCATGTGGGATCTTCCTGGACCGGGGCACGAACCTGTGTCCCCTGCATCGGCAGGTGGACTCTCAACCACTGCGCCACCAGGGAAGCCCCGAAACAGGATTTTCTTTTGCTAAACTCCTTAAAATGTTTTCAACAAGCTGATCCAGAATTGGCTCAATGTAGAATTACACAGTGTTTGGGTTCTTAAGGTTTCAAACCCAGGCTATGATGGTGTATAAGCCTTTCTACCATGAACAAAGGAAGATAAGATCTTCAGAAATTTTAGTCACTTAGTTAATACTGGATACAAGATAGAAATGAAAAGTAACAGAAAGAAAATAGACTCATTAGTTTCTTTCAATTCTGACCAATCTCCTAAACGAAATGGAATAAATTGGTTCTAAATATTAAGAAATGTTTCATGGCTAATAATTAAATGAGGTGAGTTTCAACCTCTTCTCCCATCATGTTATCTCAGGCGGCTTCACAGGAGGAGACATATGGCCCATAAACATGTATCTCTCTACATGCATGTATGCAACTACATATGTGTTTATGTAAATACACATCAATGGAAGTAAAAACGATGTGAATTCCAAGTCTTCATGAGAAACCCAGATTAAACATTTAAAAATGAATAAAGGTTAGACCATTTGCAGGGGTCCTTTACGGACCTTTCTACAGTGTAAGGGTTTATTCTTGTTGATGGCACCACTGCTACAGTTTTCCAAGGGGCTACATAGCTTCTATGAAAGAGCCTGTATCCTCAGAAGACCTCGTACTAAAATTTCCAAGTAGTTTGACCAAAGAAATTCCACAAACAATACAAACAACCCCATAAGTAAAATTATTTTTACTTTTCATTGCCAAAGAAATGAAATGAAGATCATAAGATTAAACAACTATATGAGAGGATTAAAGGTTGTATAAATTATAAAATACTAGCTCTTTGAAAAACAAGACGGGTTTCCCGGGTGGCACAGTGGTTAAGAATCCGCCTGCCAATGCAGGGAACACGGGTTCGAATCCTGGCCCCGGAAGATCCCACATGCCGTGGAGCAACTAAGCCCATGTGCCACAACTACTGAGCCCGTGCTCTACAGCCTGCAAGCCGCAGCTACTGAAGCCTGCACGCCTAGAGCTCGTGCTCCGCAACAAGATAAACCACTGCAATGAGAAGCCCGCGCACCACAATGAAGAGTAGCCCTTACTCTCCGCAACTAGACAAAGCCCAAGCCCACGTGCAACAACGAAGACCCAATGCAGCCAAAAATAAATAAATTAATTAAAAAAATATATATATATATAAAATAAAACACAAGAAACAGGCAAAGTATATTTTAGGTACTATTTTTCAAATATTCACAATACTGTGAGTCTGTATTAAATTTTGAAAAGTGGCATGTTTAAGGATATAACTTAAAATTAACATTTCAAAATAATAAAAAGAGGAAATAACGTGAAGTGATAGTTATCTGTTTATTTCTATTGCAAATTATCATTTAAAAGTTATTAAACTGGCTCTGGTTACACTTTAGGTAAAATAAATTTTGCAATCATTTCCCCAAAGTTTCAGTGTCTCTCCAGGCGAAGCTGTATTTGAGAAATGATTACACATTTCAGAGTTCCCTCCATAGTTCTTTCTTAAATCTGGAAAAAGGGAAGTTTGGGGAACAAAACACATGTATATTCACATAGGTCTACACCCCTTGTTTGCTGGGTTGCAAATAAACCCAGGGGCTGGTTCAAAGCAGACACCTTGGCCCCTGCCTCTTACTTTTGAGGTTCTCTTTCAGATGAGCAGGCCAAGCACGTGAGCCAGCCTGACCCTGGGCTGAGGTTGGAGTGGAAGGCTGCTGGCACGCAGGCTGTCCCTCTTCACTCTGATGCTCACCAACATGTAAAGATGGTCCAACCGCAGGTTCCAGCTGCAGTGTTTCCATCAGTCCCTCCCAAATGCCTGGATGGCTGCCAGGTGAATAGAACAGCCACAGGAACCTAACTGCCAGCATTCCTCTTTCCTTCATTTGCCCAACAAATCAAAGGTGTAATCAGGACACACCACAGTCACAAGACACCTCCGTGCCCTCATCTCCTACCGCTCTCCTCTCTGCTCCGCACCCCCCATCCTGTTCCTCCCTCAGGACCTTTGCACTTACTGCTCCTGCTTCCTGGAGGGCTTTCCCCAAATTTCCTCAGGGATGGATCATAGCACACAGGCTTCACTCTAAGTATCTGTTCAAATGTCATTTCCTCAGAGAGGTCTTCTCTGTCTTCTAAAATAGTTATGCCCACCCTCCCTGCTCTCATATCTATCTTATCACCCGTCTTTATTTCTCTTTGTAGCACTTATTACCTAATATTACCTTGTATGTTGTTTCCTAGGGCTGCCATAACAAATTATCACAAACTCGGTGGCTTAAAACAACAGAAATTTATTCTCACAGTTCTGGAGGCTAGCAGCCCCAAATCAAGGTTGCAGCAGGACTGTGCTCTCTCTGGAGGCTCTAGGGAAGAATCCTTCCTTGCCTCTTTCCTAGCTTTTGGTGGCTCCAGGCATTCCTTGGTTTAAGGCTGCATCACTCTGGTCCCTGACTTCATGTTCACAGGGCCTTCTTCCCTGTGGATTTAGGACCCATTCTAAATCCAGGATGATTTCATCTTGAGATCCTTAATTAATGACATCTGTACAGACACTATTTCCAAATAAGGCCACATTCTGAGCTTCTGGGTGGACACAAATTTTGGGGGGATACTACTCATCCCCCTACATCTTGTTTATTTATTTTCCTGTTTGTTGTCTATCTCCACATTTTTTTTCTTTTTTTTGGTGCACTGCGCAGCACGTGGGATCTTAGTTCCCCGACTGGGATCAAGCCTGCGCCCCCTGCATTGGAAGTGCAGAGTCTTAACCGCTGGATTGCCAGGGAAGTCCCCTATCTCCATATTTTAACTCCATGAAACACAAGCTCTCACTTGTTCATCACTACATTTGCAGCTCAGACAGTGCCTGGCACAAAGCAGGCACAAAATAAACATTTGTTAAAGACTGAATGGGGATAAAAAGATAAATAAGACAAAGCTCCTCCTCACCGAGTTTACAATTTAGTGAAGAACAAAACATGAGTACCAGATTATAACTTGACCCAGTCTGTGTGTTTCAACTCCATTTAATGATGTACAGTATATTCAGTACCTCCTATAATGAGGAGGCTGGAAATAGGCTATTTATAGGAGGCCAGCACATCCTCACCAGTATAAAATATTTATTTTCCTAAGTGAGCACCATTTGCAGTATGGCATAAATTTCAGCAGATGGTGTACATGCCCTCTAGTGGCCAAGAGAATAGTTACCTCAGTGTGTTTTTTCCCTCAGTGGCAACTGAAATATTTCTGCATTAATGTTAACTCACACTTAGAAAATTTAAAGCTACTTAATTCACAGTCGTATAGAACTATGAGTTAACAGAAACAGTATCAAGTTATGTGTGCAACATTCAGGGAACAAACAACCCTCTTACTAACAAACAACAGGATAACAGCAGGTACCAGGCAGTCTACTAGGTTTTTCTCCGAAGTGCTCAGGTTTCTGTCACCTGGCAATTTACCCAATGCCCTGCTTCTCCCTCCAAACAATCCCCAAGCCTTCTCCTATCTCACTTAAAACAACTTGGTTTACCAAAACTGCTAAGAACAAATGAATGGATGTGTGCTAAATCACTGCTCTTAAATAAATTATAGAAATTCATGAAAAGATTTCAAAAATATTTTGGCTACAGATATAAGAGTTCTAAATAATACTGTTGGCATTTGGTGGGTAGATTATAAGGTACAAATCAGATAATTCTGTCACATTCTTTAAAATATAAAAAAGAAAGCATTATTGATGTAGAAGCTACCGACATTTAAGACAAGTATGTCTAAAAAATACTGACAAATGAGCCCTAAAACTGTGACCATGAAAGTGACATTACCATATTTGGTTCTATCCCCTTTCCAATCAACTTAATGTCTATCCAAAATAAAAATGACACTGGGTTATGTTTGCCTATGTTGTCCACAAGTAATAAATTAAATTGTCCTGTCTGTATCTTAAATATGCAGAAGAACTTTCAAGGAAGAGGAATTCTACAACTGGAGTAAATGAAAGAAGCAGAATTTCTTAACATGGTTTGCAACAAGATGACTTAAAGTTCCTGATCTCCCTCTGCGGTGTCCACCAGAAAGTCCATTTAGTTTTTAGCTACATTCATTATTTATAAGGCAGGTATGATTTTAGTGCATATCTGGGAAGAAAATTCTGGACTCTACCCAGCCTCAATACTGTGATTATCATACATAGAACACTCCCAGTTCTGCAGAATAAATGCTAATGACCCAATTAATAACAGGAAATGGTAAAACTCTACTGCTTTAACAGTAAGTCAATAGCCACGGCCCATCCTTTATCACTAATTATTCTTAGAACCATTCCTAAAGATGAAGGAAAAAAGTTACAGTCAAATTAAGAAGCTGACTTTCAAAAGTTTTCTTTCATGAAAAAGGAAGATTCAAAAATGACATTAAATAATTAAATATTCAAAGTTTTAACCTCTAGATACATAGTGAAGTTTCAAGTCAGAGACCTTAAACATTCCTTTGTGTACAAGGAAGAATTTTGGGAGCCAGAAGACCTAGGCTACAGTCCAGTCTCCACTTAGGGTACATCACACCCAGTCTGTACCTTATCTTCTTAATCTGTTGAAAGGATCTACAATTTCCATCTATCTCACATGGCTGTTGGGAAGATTAGAAGTAAAAGCACTTGAAAACTGAAGGGCACTTACCAATGAATAGTCTATTCATTTTTTATTTGCTAATAATGTCTAAAGTATTTTGGAATCTACAGAATAAAGTATTTGAACCATCACTCTTTTTTTTTTTTTTTTTTTGCGGTACACGGGCCTCTCACTGTTGTGGCCTCTCCCGTTGCGGAGCACAGGCTCCGGACGCGCAGGCCCAGCAGCCATAGCTCACAGGCCCAGCCGCTCTGCAGCATGTGGGATCCTCCCGTACCAGGGCACAAACCCGTGTCTCCTGCATCGGCAAGCAGACTCTCAACCACTGCGCCACCAGGGAAGCCCATAATCATCACTCTTTTAATGTCTTTCTACAATGTTCAGTAAATTAAAGGCAAAATTGTTTTCCTAAAAATTACATCTCGGGGAACTAAGATCCCACCTGCTGTGGGGCAACTAAGCCTGTGTGCCACAACTAGAGAGCCTGTGCACCAGAACTACTGAGCCCGCTCACTCTAGAGCCCCCGCGCCACAACTAGAGAGAAACCCGTGCACCACAACAAAGAGCCCGTGTGCTGCAATGAAAGATCCCGCATGCTGCAACGAAGATCCCACGTGCCGCAACTAAGACCCGATGCAGCCAAATAAATTAAAAAAAAAAAATTGCACCTGGTTTCAGTGTCATATTTTATAAACATAAAAGTATGGAGAATGATGCACAATCTGATTTGGGTAGGTTTGAGATATCTAAGTCAAATAAAATATTTTCCATTGGTTAAAAACTTCTACTCTTCTAGGTAATTCATTATCAAATCATCTGAAACAGGCTTTTAAAAGGATTCATCTGTAGGACTTATAAAAATTCAAACCAAGCTAGAATTAGAGCATTCCTGTTTATAATAGCAATAGAAGCGTATGTGAATAGAGTTCAGTATACGTATAATAAAAGTTTATGTCAATATGGGAAGTTGTTAATTTCAGGGTATCATCACTTCCCAAGTAATAAACCCTAACTACACAATCTTATGATGATCCAAACTGTTCGCAAATATCTGGATTAGAGACAAACTTATGAGTAATCAATGTGTGTTTTTAAAATGAGGGGAAATTTATCAAATGCACTCCTATAAGACGTCACAAACACATCTAGAGATAGAAGCAAAAAACAAAGCCATCCTAACAAACCTTAGAAGTGCCACAGAAACATTAAATAATTATTTCAGCCCAATTTTGGTATACCTAAATTTAAACACATTTGATATTGAAATCTATATAAAAATATAAATTAGGAGACAAGGCTCTTGATCAAAACAAGTATCTTTCATACTAAGACTTCTTTAAATCATCAAGACCCTTAACACATTTAGGATGCATACTTTTTAGGGGGGTGATTGTGGTACAGACAAACAATTTGAGTAGAAAGTTGAATATCAGGGACATCTATTGATGACAACATAACTCACTACTGGCTCTAGCTCCCCACAGGTAACACTCCAGAATTTTCTAGTTAAGGCACTGCTTAATTTTCATCTTCTTTCTACTGATACTGTTATAAGCAGATAAACTTGCAACAATTAGATTGTGGTATTCTGTGTGCTACATGAAAAAACGTGTTTATACTAGGACCTGTGGGGCATCCTTAAGGCCTTATTGGGGGAAACAATAATTGAGAGCAGTGGCTCTCAACTGAGGTGATTTTGCCCCCCTAAGGGGCATTTGACAATGCCTGGATATTTTTGGTTGTCACAAGTAAGAGGGGGGTGCTACTGGTAACTAGTAGGTGGAGGCCAAGGATGCTGCTAAACATCCTGCAAAGCACAGGACAGCCCCCAACAACACAGAATTATCTGATTCCAAATGTCAATAATGCTGAGGTTGAGAAACCTTAACTTAGAGGAATGTCTGAAAGTATATTATGCTCCAGAGTGGGGCCTCCCAAAATTCCTTTATCTTTCCTATTTATTTAACTATCAAAAACCATGACAGTGGTTTCATTTCTGGATCTGGAATTTTGTCTTTATGTTATCTTACAGAGAGTAAATGAAATTGATTATCACTTCTTCCTAGGCAGTATTTGGTATGTTTCACAAGATAAATGGCTTCACATTTGAAACCACGCTGGGCATGACTCCCGAGTTCTTTCACAATTAATCAAATACTGCCTCTTGCCAACCCAACAATTTCATCTCCGTGAAAAGAAGCCCAGCAAAGATGATTCTAACGTGATAAAAGCCATCTACAGCTTTCGGGAGGCACTTGAAAGGCTGACAGAAGCTATACAGCGTCCCAGCTTGGCAGCACTCTCTTGGGTCTCATCTTAAAGGCAGTCTCATCATTGCTGTGCATCTTCTAATTAAGTGGGCTGCCAAAAAACAACCTTGAGTAATGTTGTATGGACTCAATGTCAGACTTGGAGCATAATCTCTGAAAGTGCTGCTGGAAAGCAGGTACAAAGAATGCAACTGCTCAAGGTCAGGAATCATCCTGGCTGCTCAGTCATAACCATGCACTTGTCTCCCCTGCAGATCCAACTACAAAGACACTACAAACATCTTAGAGGCAATAAATAAAAAAGGAGTAGAAAGATCTCTGATACAGATGCTCAAAGGCATTGTGTCAAAAATACTTTCCCAACCACAAATGATGAAACTTCTTCTGTCTGCCTCTTTCCAGCCTCTAAACTTCACCAAAGCCAGCAGTCAGGAGGGATTATGAGCCAACTCCCTTATTTCAGAGATGAGAAATCTGCATAAAATGCAGAAATCACAGATTTCTGTCAGGGCCAAAACCCAAGCATCCAGAGTGCTAGCTGAGTCCGTCTTATCACATGACCTCTGCTAAGAACTGTCTCAGAACTCTCTGGATACAAATCTCTGATAGAGCTGGATATAATAATAAAGCCACCTCTCTGTGCTCTTTTAAGGCTAAGCAATCTCAATTTTTTCCACACTCTTTTGGTGTAGGGTAAGTACATGCTGTATGCTATTTGATGTTCCACAGCTCTTCTCCCATTTCTTTATTTTTTAGAAGATACTGACTGAAAATTTAAAGAAAAAACCAGAGGGTACCAATCTGGGCATGGTGTTCTATAAAAGTCCCAACAGAAGCTAAGCTGGAGGAAGAACTCTTGGCCCTTAAAGGTCATTTTTTATCACCTTAATTACAAAACAAACAAAAGGTGTTTATATCAATATAAGTTGGGAATTCCGGCAGGTGCTGTGCACATTTTGAGCTCTCTCAGTAGTGCTAAATATCCAGGATTTTTCCACAATGTCATTTTCACTGATAAAATTTCATTTATTAGGACTACATCCTAGCAGGCATTTCCTTTTTTTTTTTAATTTCATCCCTGTTTTACAGATGAGGAAATGGAGGCATAAAGAGGTTAAGTATAATACCAGCCGGAGGCCACACAGCTAATAAGGTGGAGATGAGTTTGGATTCAAGTCTGTCCAAGTCCTGATTCTTCACCATTTTGCTGGACCACCTCCAGTGACTGCTTGTCATCTGGTGCAAATCTATGTGAAAACCCACATCATGCAATCATTGCACCTAAAAGTTAAAAGGAATCTCAAGAAAACCCTGTTCCCGGGCCCTGACGCCTGACAGATGAGTGACCTGCCCCAAGTCACAGACCCAGTTAGTGCTGCCAAAGGGACTAGGCCCAGGCGCCCTGCCTCCTACTATAGCTCCTGCCCAAGTGCCTCCCAGGCAAAACGGGAGCAAGCCCATGAGGGGCACAGAAACCCACCCTTTATAAGAGTCAGGAAGCATTCACCCTAATGCACATCTGACAACTACAAGCAGAATAACTAGATAGTAACACTGCTGCTTAGAGAATCTGCTAATAGTTAACATAAAGTGTTCCTAACATAATTGAAAAAAGCTGTAAATGATGTTCTAGGGAAAGAAATTCACATCCTACCTACATAAAATATACATAGTGTAAAAGGTAAACTTCAACCAAGTGGTAATTGTTAAATTCTGAATAACTGAGGTGTGGATTCATATGGTTTTTATCTCTGTCAGGTACTTATGGTCTTGATTTTGTTGTAGCTAAGTATCATTTTTACTTGTGCCCCAGTATGATTTTATACTTGATCCAATGAATTTTTTTGTGGAACTATTTTTATAATTTACTGAGATTGTTTTAAGCTTTATACTGGCCTCTCAATAAGCTGTCCTGAACACACACTGAGGATCCTACCAAAATAATCCATCAGGGGTTGACTGGCAATGGGAAAGCAGTAGAGAAGCCATGTTAGGAAACTTTCTGTTAATGAACCTTGAAATTGTTATGCACTTAATAAAACAGAAAGGAACATATTCCTAGTTTTGTTTTGCTTTTTTAAAGCTAAACTACAACTGACAAGAAAAACCACGGATCTGAGTAAAATGCTGTAAGCAACAAATAAAATTTTTGGAAATCTGTAGCTGCATAAAAATTATAAGTTAATTTTTACATACTCTAACTTAATTGTGAGACAAACTGAAAGTTTGTTAAAAATTCCTGAATAAAAAATAGATAAGGTTTTGCAAGTATTTTACTCTCTAAAAACTCACTTGGCCAAACTAGCCCTATAATCAAGTATCTCAAAAAGCATTTAATTGGGGCTTATCTCTAATGTGATCTTTTAATTGCTACAAATCAGGAGGTATAAAGACTCTTCTAATATAAACAATCCAATGCAACCCAGTGAAGCCTGGGGGAATGGGAGAAGATAGGAAAGATAGGTACCTCATAGTTTGAGAGAAAATCTAGTAATTCTGATTGAGATGGGATGTAGAGAAGTGGTTTCATCACACGGCGGACAAACTTCTCAATGTAAACAGCACTCATGGGGCCTTTGTATTCGATTGGTCCAAAACTAGTACCAAAAAAATAAAAATTAAAAATAATACACCACGCATTAAACCTGTAATATATACCTGAAATCATCAACATCACAAAATGAAAAAGTCTTGCTTCAGGATCCCAACTGTTTCATATGTAAGTAGCCTTCCTTGTCTCAGGAGGTAACTGGAGGGCCAATTAAGAACAAGCATTTTATGTAAAGGGGGGTACAAGGGGCCGTTACATTTTATATGAGCATAATTCTGCAAACTGAATTTCAGATCAAAGAACATTCATTCTAGTCTCTGAAAAAAATTAATTCTCACTATATTTCTTTAAAAAACAAAACAAAACAAAACAGACAGACGACCCTGGAAACTGACCAAATGCCAAAGGACTCCAGGATCTTAACTACACAATTCAATTGGGGGTGGGGGGGACGTAGGGGCAGACTTTCCAAGTCACTCCAAAATAAGGAACAAATTGAATAGTTGGTCCTTGGCCTACTAAAAAGTAGTTATTAAATATTCTTAGATGCACTTACACAAAGGATCACTAAATGAAACTTAAACCTATTTAAAGCTTTATTACAACAACAAAAAATTATATGAAGGTATGAAATCAAGGACCTATACAAATGATCTTCCTTATTTTCCCCTCCAGTTGTGCTTGGGAATGCACAGGAATTTGATTTAGTATTGCTAAGCAATGCTTCCAACATTCAGTTATCCTAAGCTAATCAGAATCCTCACATGGCTTTCTTCAATCTTGCACAAAAGAGACATTGCTCAAATATAATTGGATGGTATGTGGTGGGGGTGAGGGAGTATGGTGAAATTCACCAATTCCATAACCATTCTTCTCTCTAAATAGAAATTGACATTAAGCTTACCTTTAATAGCAACAATAGAGCACAGTAAAGAAATGTATAAATGGTGATCACATAACTATAATATATGGTTACAGAAATTAACACACACATATAATGTGATGAGATAAACACAATTCTTCGGTGTGCACTGCAGAATATGATACCAGACAGAGGAATAGTAGCATGAAAAAAGTAAAAATAGCATTCTACATGCACAGCTGAGAGACTGGGTGAACAATTCTGTCAATTCAAGACTTACTACAACTCATTTGTTAACTAATTCAAGTTTTAAAATTACTACCACCACCAACCCCATCAACCACCACCACTTTTTAATTTAAAGGAAGAAATCAAAAAAATCATCTGATAACCTATTTTGTTGAGCAAAAAGGAGGCAAGTGATCTGGAAACCTCGTTACTCAAGCAAACAGGCTCTGCTGAGGTTCCCTGGTACCGTGTTACAAGGGTCCCAGTGACTCGTAATGAGACGATCCCAGGATGCAGGATGTAGGACACGTTTTGCCAACACACTATAGCCATTGCCTTAGGACAAGCTGATCTAGGGCAGCTGAACTCTGCACAGAGTGTTTTGAGAAAACTACTTCCTGCTTCAGAGCCTTTTATAAACTGCCTTTGTAACTGGCATCAATACAAGCCAAAAAATGGAATCTACTTTCACAAAACAGAAAAGCCTGTTAATTTCTGTAAGCAGCTACTACTAGTTAAGCCATTACACAAACAGTAGCAGCAAGAACACACACAAACAGCAGTGGTCTGTCCAGTGATGAGACTCAAGGGCCATATTTGCAACCACCATTAGCCAAAAGAACCTCAAGACTACCAAATGCTCACAAGAGAGTTTAGTTGAAGGAACACATTCATTCATATGTGTATGTATAAAACAGAGGACTTGAAGATTCTTAAATAGAATATGAAAAGGCTACCTTTTGGGTACCTCTGCGCCTTAGCACTTTCTTCTATTTTTGGAACATCGGGAATGGTAGATGTTGAAACAGGTATTAATGGGTCTGAACTGACTTAAACAAGTAAAAGTTTAACAGGCAAAGATGAGGGGCAAGCACTTCAAGGCAAGTACCAGCCTCAAATTCCTCATGTGTAAAATGAGACGGTTGGACTAAGTATTTCTAAAGTTCCTTTCGTGTCCTTCCAATCTTTCTATAAAACTAAGAAAACAAATAGTGCAAGACAATGTTACACACCCACATATCCCAAAATGACATCTGTATTCAATTCAAGGGAACTCTTGTTATTTTAATGTCACATCAAGTTAAGTCTACCTCTGGGCAGCTGGCTTGGTTACATACAGTTGCACGACCTATACTCCCTGCTAGCCATCTGTGCCATATTTCCTATTTCGAAAAAAAGAAGCGCAGGGATCTCTCCAGGGGAAGCTTATCGCCCATTACACAGCACTGACTTTGAGATCCTTCAAGTATAACACCTTATACTTACCTTCCGGAAAACAAAAAAAGGTAACCATCAGAAAGTCACTCTGAGAAACTGTTCTTATACCCAGAGGAAAATTTGAGGGTGGAGATAGGGTAGGAAAGCATGTTTTTGCCCAAATACTATTTAATAGCTCCTGAGAAACAATACTCTGTTCCACACACAGTTTATGTTAGAGACATGGGAATGAGCTGAAAGATGACAGATAATCCACAAATGATAGTCTGTTGATGTTTGTAATAAATCCCCATTGATTAAGGCCCAGGAATTTTAGAGGGAGGAAATAAAGCCTAAAAAAGTAAAGCTCTTACTGGTGAACTCTTCTTCTTAAACCATTTTACAGTAACAAACTTTAAGCCAATTATACTACACAGAGTCCAGAATCCCATCTCCTGTCTCCAAAATCCTTCAAGTCAGATTTTAGACATAACTTAACACCCACAGCAAGGTCTGGGCAGTTCTCCAAAATGAAACACCAGTATTTCTGCAGCAAAATGAGTACAGTGGCACCTGATGTGGTATAAAGACTATAGGTGGCCCCTTGCTACTTCAGGCCAGATGAATGCATTTGGGGACAAAGTTCATGGAAGTCTTTCAGGTTTTAAAAGCTCTCTGGATTTCAGAATGATAGATTATAGGATTGCGGACTTGTAGTCTTTTTCTTCCCAATTTGAAAAGATGTTAGATACCCTCTTGACTATGCTATGCTGCCAGGTAATGGGATAAGGACTTCTGTATATTTTTATACCATAAAATACTTTTCAAACATTTGAAATGTTCAGCCACACAATGGAGTAACTGGTATAATAAAAACAATGCTATCGAATATGTAATGACAAGAAAAAGTGTTCACAAAATAAAGAAAAGGCAGTTGAAGAGATAGTATTACTACATGATCCCATTTTTTAATTTAAAAAAGGGGGGGGTGGATATGTATATTCACAGGAGGATATAAATCAAAACACACAGTGATTATGAATGGCTAATAAAATCACAGATCCTTTTATTTATTTTTGCTTATCTGTATTTTCTCAATTTTCTACAGTGAATATAACAAAAATCACTTTGAAACTGATAAACTTAATTGGAATTAGAATCGCTTCTTACCTCCGATGATACAGATATATTACAGGAAAATAAAAGAAGTGTTTCTGTTTTCTGCATTTCCCCTGATTCCACCAACAGTTAACTGCAACAAACAACACCTGCAAGCCAAAGAAGGTTTCAAATAACTATAAACAGCAACTGAAAAATTGCCAAGATTTAAAAGATAAAATTATAGAAATGGAACAATTCCTCTCTGAAACAGAAAGTATTAAAAAAATTGTTTTTTGAGTGTTCAAAGAAGGTCATCATTTACCACGACAAGGACAAACAAAGACACCTGTCCATAGTGTCCAGCTAGGACTCTGAATATTTTGGAGTCTGGCCCAAGAGGAGAATGATTTCCTTCAAATTCTGAAGTGAATGACACCAGCAAACTTTTTCTAAGCATGGTTACACTAAAACTCAGTAGTAGGATGTGTCTTTTGTTAGTCAAACTGAGCATCTGAGAAGGAAAAAAATCTTACCTACAGATGAAATATCACAGATTTCAAAGGACCATTTTCAATTTTTTAATAACTATATTAAAAATGAATAAATAGATGACTAGAGCTATGCTCTAAAATGTACCATTAGATAGCAAAATATGGATTAAGTATGTGTTTATAGGTAAATGCTAAAGTATTTAAGGAGGACTATCCCAATGTCCACAATTTACTTTGAAATGTACCCAAAATAAGATGGATTAACAGTTAGATTGTAGCAGAGTGTCTCACCTTTGCTACTACTGACATTTTGGGCTTGAATTGTTACAGGGTTTTTTGTTGATGTTATGTTTGTTTTTGTTGGGGGTGGGGTGAGGGGAGGCTCTTCCACACGCTGGATGCAGCATGGTGTAGGATCCCTGGCTTTTACTCCTTAGATGCCAGTAGCATCCCCCTCAAGTAGTGACAACCAAAGACCTCTCCACAGTCCCAAAGGTCCCCTGAGAGACAAAACTGCCTCTAGTTGAGAACCACTGATTAGAGGGATGGTAAGATGAACAAACACATGATAAAACAAGTGTAATAAAATGGTGATAGAATTTAAGTGGCAGGTATATGACCTTTGCTATATATTTTAAATTTTTTATAATAAAATATTGAAAACATATGAAGACTACAAATGAAAAGTCACTTTCAGATGCCTTATATTTAGATAGCAATATTGCTCAAAACTTAGTGGAAACTCACAAGAGCTCCTTTTATAGTCTATCTATTAGAAAGAAGAGCAACAATATCTTTACTAAGGTTGACATCTCAAAAATAGGGCACAATCTACCGTGTATGCTAATTTTATTAAGTAATGTGGCACAAAAAATTTTTGCCTGTTTCCAAAAATAAACCCAGTCCTTTTCCCTACTGAGAACATAGAACAATAAGCTCTCAATTTAGAAGAAGCTGAAAAAATTTTTTGAAAAAAGCAGAGCCCATCAGCTGTGGACGGCACTGTAACCTCTACCATTTGTCCCGTGACCTTTAACAAACCACTCTGCCCTCTAAACCTGAGGTCCTGCTTCAGAGGAACCAGGCTACCAGCATCAGCTTGCAGGGCTGTCCTGAGGAACAGCACGGGCCTGCACACCAGCACACCATCCCTATAGTCACTCTGAAGGATATATTCCCTAAGCTGACAGTAAAATAACAAGTAATTGACACTTACCCTAAAATGAAACAGATTCTCCCCTTTTCCCCCACAAGTTCTCTAAATTTAGAAAACTTGGGGAGTGACTTACAAAGTGGTGATTTCCTTTAAGCTTACCTCCTAGTGCTCCCTTAGAGTCCTTTCCTCCCTGCAAGTGCTGGCTTGGTTACTATCAGCCATTTTTAAGGGGGGTGAGAGAGAGGGGTAAAGGGAAGACAAGGAATAGATCAATTCCATGGGTCCAAAGCTGGAACACAAAATCACAGCCCCCTCAGAATCAATGTTATACGGAATGAAGAGTTCTATTTAAATACTACTTGGTACTACACATTCAGGGATATAAAACAGTTAAAAAGGCTTTGGCAGGCTGGGCAGGAAGCCTAGTCACCATTTATAACATTGTTTCTAAGAAAAACCAACTGAGAGTTCCAAATGAACTTCTGGAACTCAGCTGCACCACAAGTTACCCCAGATCAGTG
Source organism: Stenella coeruleoalba (assembly GCF_951394435.1). Lineage (NCBI taxonomy): Eukaryota > Metazoa > Chordata > Mammalia > Artiodactyla > Delphinidae > Stenella > Stenella coeruleoalba. Next base: position 58,772,898 of record NC_137161.1, read on the forward strand.
GGTGTCAGTAGCAGCCTCTTAGAAATCTACGGGATGCTTTTCTGCTGGTTGCAATGACTGGAGGAACTATAGGGCATGTAGTGGGCAGAGGCTGTGGTACATATCCTGCAATGTTCAAAACTGCTCTGCACAGGGAATAGTCATCCGCATCACCCAGAGCAGTTTTAAATGTCCTGCCAAATACTAATGTTGAGGGAAACCTGTTTGTTATTATTCAAGCTCAGAACCTAACTCCATTTTATATGTGAATCCAAAGCATGGCTTTTGTGTTCACTGAATTTCTTGGAAGACAACTTCTGTTTAATTGAAGGCAGAAAGTACTTTGTTTGGTTCAGAACTTACCAAGAGCTGTTCACCATTTAGAAAAATCAAATCACTGAGAGCAATGCCCTCATGGCACCTAAGTTGTCAACACATCCTACTTTTATGGGCCTGCATTTGTAACTGTCCCATTCACAGTGGTTCTACATAAAGGTACAGCACTTACATACTGAAACAACATGTGATTTAATTATACACCACTTTTCTTTTTCCCCCATCTTTGTGTTACAATTAGCACATTAGATTGGCTATTTTGAAATTATATGTATAGGGAAGTTTTATCATCTATGAATTCCTTTTGAGGACAGAAAAAGGGACATCATAAAATACATACATAAGGACAATGGGGATCCACTGGATTAAAAACCACTGCCAGACCAAAGGCATATATATCAATTGCCTATATATCCCTCTTATCTAACACAAAGGTGGCATTCATTAAATATTTGTTGAACATAGTTCTGGTCCCGGGATTTAAAAGGTCTGCCTAGTTACACTGTACTCATGACACATAAATTTCTCTTACATAAAATAACTAATCAGCAAATATCAAATGTATATTCAATGAGGATTTTCAGTCCTCCCACCGAAGCCAAACAGCATGGCACCCTGAGATAAGCACTGGCCTGCATCACAAGGAATTGCAGAATCTCCTCCCTCTCCTGCCTCTGACCAACTATGACCGTCACAGTGAGAAATTCTATTTCTTTATAGAAGGCTTTACAATTTACGAAGAAAGGCTCCTGGCCTTCACCCTGGCAAAATCAGCCATCTGGGTAAGGTGTCTCTATGGGGATAACCAGCCCTGCACAGGAACTGACGGTCATTTGATTCTCAGGCTGAATGTCAGCATTACCTGGTCTGAAAGCTGACTCGCTACTTGTTCAATTTCTGCCCTGGCGGCGATGGACTGTCCACACCACGGAGCGTAGAAGAACAGGAGCACCACCTCCGAATCCTGGCGAATGTGCTCTGCGTAGTCCAGCTGCCCCTGGAAGAGGTCAAGAACCGGAGACCTCGAGGAGAAAAAGCTGACCGGTGGCTTTGCTGGAATTATCACATCTTTTGCTCGACTAAAAAAAAGAGCAAACACAAACAAGATTGTTTAGTTTATCTTCTTCTAACAACAGCTCTGTGTGGAAGAAGAATGAAGCTTAAAAGAAAAGTCTTCTTTTGAAAAAGAAAATGGAGTTCCCAAAACACTGACCTGGAGTACAAAAGTAATATTTTGTGCTAAGTTAAGGCAACATTTGGCTGAGAGAATGCAAGATATGAATAACACGCTAAAACAATTCTTGGACTTCCCCAGTGGCGCAGTGGTTAAGAATCCGCCTGCCAATGCAGGGGACACGCATTTGATCCCTGGACCGGGAAGATACCATGCCTCGGAGCGACTAAGCCCGTGCACCACAACTATTGAGCCTGCACTCTAGAGCCTGCGAGCCACAACTACTGAGCCTGCGTGCCTAAAGCCTGTGCTCCGCAACAAGAAAAGCCACAGCAATGAGAAGCCTGCGCACCACAACGAAGAGAAGCCCCCACTTGCCGCCACCAGAGAAAGCCCGCACACGGCAACGGAAACCCAGTGCAGCCAAAAATTAAAAAACAAATATATAAATAACAAAAATGATTTTTTAAAAATTTATTTTATTTATTTATTTTTGGCTGTGTTGGGTCTTTGTTGCTGTGCGCGGGCTTTCTCTAGTGGTGGTGAGCGGAGCTACTCTTCTTTGTGATGCGCGGGCTTCTCACTGCGGTGGCTTCTCTTGTTGCGGAGCACGGGCTCTAGGCTCACGGGTTTCAGTAGCTGTGGCACGCGGGCTCAGTAGTTGTGGCACATGGGCTTAGTTGCTCCGCGGCACGTGGGATCTTCCTGGATCAGGGCTTGAACCTGTGTCCCCTGCATTGGCAGGCGGATTCTTAACCACTGCACCACCAGGGAAGTCCACAAAAACGATTCTTAACAATGTCTGCCCAGGTATGGGGTGGGAGGGCAGTGGAGAGCAGAAGAGAAGGGTGTCTTTGAGAGAGCGCCAAATCCTAACCACCAGACCACCAGGAAGAGTTGAGAAGGGTGTCTCTGAATAATCCAGATCCTTTCCTCCCCCACCCAAAAGACTCCATCCTCATCTCTCTGCAGCCTTGCTCTCCACAAAAGCCACTGATCTCCAGGGTTTCAGAGCCACCAGTGAGTCACTCAGAATTAAGGGGAGGGAGCACACGTGGCACCACTAACAGGCATCGGAAATGCTTACTATCAACTCACGTTAAGTTTATTGGCTGGAGCTGGCCTGTAGTTACCCAGGGCACTGAGGCAAAAGTAATAATTATATAATAATGTATATTTCTCCAGATATATGTTATGATCCGAAGGTTAATAACGATGAATAACAAAGCAACAGCCCATTTTACTGGAAAACAGGTTTCCTAAGTACATATTTGAGATTCCCAGAAGGTCAGGAGGAGAAAGAAAATAAAACTAAACAAGTAGTCAGAAGTCACAGAGCTGCCACTATTTCCCCATCAAGACAAAAAGGTCTCGGCTCAAGCTGCATCCCACCAAGTTAAATAGTCCTAGTAAATGCCTTGAGCTGTCCACATTATCTGCATTAAAATAGTATAAAACCATTATAGCAGCTTAGCTAAGAAACCAATAGAGGAAATAAAAATGGAACCCTAAAAAATATTCAACTAACCCAAAAGAGATAATTCCCTGGCAGTCCAGTGGTTGGGACTCTGTGCTTTCACTGCCGAGGGCCTGGGTTCAGTCCCTGGTTGGGGGACTAAGATCCCGCACGCCCCAAGGTGCAGGGGGGAAAAAAATGCAGAAAAGGACCAAGAAAGGAACAAAAACCAGAAGGTACGAATGGAAAACAAATAGCCAGATGGTAGACATAAACCCAACCATATCAATAATTACATTAAATATGAAAGGACTAAACCACCCAATTAAGAGGAAGAGATTGCCAGGTTGGATAATGAAGCAAAACCCAACCATATGCCATCTAAAAGCATTTTGAACATAAAGACATAAGGATGGGAAAAGATAAACCACATGAATAGTAAGCATAAAAAAGCTGTAGTAACTCACTAGGTGAAAGGATAAATAAACTGGGGTGTATTCTTACAATTAAATGTTACTCGGCAATATAAAAAAAGAACTGATACACACTATAACTGGATGAGTTTCAAAATAACTATACTGAATGAAAGAAGTCAGACACTAAAGAATACATATGAGTGCATTTATATGAAATTCCAAAACAGGCAAAACCAATCTATAATGAAATAAATCACATCAGTGGTTGTCTAGAGCTGGGAGTGGGGCAGTAAGGCTAACCGCAGAGGGGTACTGAGGAAATTTTCTGGGGACAAGGAAATGTTCTATATCTTGACTAAGAGAATGGAGGTGGTTACATTTGCCAAAAGTCATGGACCTATACATGTAAAATGTGTGAATTTTACTGAATGTAAATTATACTACAATGAAGTTGAGTAGCAAAAAGCTTTGCTGGTGTGTCACCTCCTTGGTGAGGATTGCTCTGATGAGTCTACCAGAAGCAGGCGGCTCTCAAATTTTTTTATCTCAGCTTCCCGTTGAGAAGTTGCTTTCATAGCCCTCACCATAATCTGTAACTTACTTATTTTACCTGTTTATTAACTCCATGAGGGCAGGGATCCTGGCTCCCTTTTTCACTGTTATATCCTCACTGTTTGGCAGTCCCCAGTACTCTGAAGTTCAGTAATTTGTGAAATGAACAAACCTACCCTACACCTTACTTGAACCTTTGTGAAAGCAAATTAAACATAAATCCATACAGACGTATATTATATTATTAAGGACAATCTGAAAGAATCAAAATGTCAAGGACTTCCCTGGTGGTCCAGTGGTTAAGAATCTGCCTGCCAATGCAGGGGACATGGGTTTGAGCCCTGGTCCGGGAAGATCCCACATGCCACAGAGCAACTAAGCCCGTGAGCCACAACTACTGAGCCTGCGCTCTGGAGCCCGCGAGCCACAACTACTGAGCCCACATGCCACAGCTACTGAAGCCCACGCACCTAGAGCCCGTGCTCCGCAACAAGAGAAGCCACCGCACTGCAAAGAGTAGCCCCCGCTCGCCACAACTAGAGAAAGCCCACACGTAGCAACACAGACCCAACACAGCCAAAAATAAGTAAATAAATAAATACAAATGTCAGAAGGTCCATTTGCCTTACTAGGGGGGTGATTCTAAGGAACACCTAATTGTGTTCTAATTTTACACGTGTGCAAATGAACTTGCTAATCTGGTTTCTCAGAATATAGCAAAGTAGAAAGGAGGAGGAACAGGAAGGAATGTGCTGCTAGCTCTGAGATACGCAGCAGACAGCCAGATATTTAGAATCAAAAGAGAAATCACACAAATACCCAAGACCTAAGCTACTCTAAGAGCCTTGGGTCACTTAGTTTGAGGAAGAGAGTCCACCCCCTTCTCTACATCTAGAAGGTGTCAGCTTCCTGAGTTAAGCCGGTTTTAAATATATTGCTTCCCCATTTTAACCAAAAATTATTAACATCATAAAGTAATGCTGTTAAAGGTTGCTATTAAATGCAAATCTCCTATTTATGCACTCACACTAACATTTTAACTCTGCAATCAGGGAGGTCTGTCTATGTAAAATATCTTCACAACCTGAAAACCAGTCACTTACACAATAATTCAAAAAAAAAAAGTTCAGTAAGCAAATGCTACTGTGCTTCAGGCACTGCTCTACAGGAACCAAGGCTATAGGAGGGAACACATGTTCTCAAGGGGCTTCCTTTCTCAGGAAGGGAGACAGGCAAACAACCAAACGTGTAAACAAACATAAAACCACACAAAATGATCATGTTCTGTGGAGAATTTAACACAGTGATGAGACAGGAAACCTAGAAGCTCCTCAATGGGGTGGTGGGCAGGGTGGCATCTGTTTTTATAAATTTATTTATTTGGCTGTGTTGGGTCTTCATTTCTGTGTGCGGGCTTTCTCTAGTTGCGGCGAGCAGGGGCCAGTCTTCATCGCGGTGCGCGGGCCTCTCACTGTCGTGGCCTCTCTTGTTGTGGAGCACAGGCTCCAGACGCGCAGGCTCAGTAGCTGTGGCTCCCTGGCCCAGTTGCTCCGCGGCATGTGGGATCTTGCCGGACCAGGGCTCGAACCCGTGTCCCCTGCACTGGCAGGCAGATTCTCAACCACTGTGCCACCAGGGAAGCCCAGGGCGGTATCTTTTAAGCTAAGACCTGAGTGACAAGAAGACAGTCATGCAGAAGGGAAGGAGGTCTTGCAGTGAATAAGTGACACATTTCTCAGCAAGTCCAAAATGCTCCTGTTTGGAGGTTATTATTTTTGTACTATTCAAATTTCGTCTTAAAAGTCAGATACCCAATCTGAGGGAAAATGTAGGTCTGTGACAATCAAACAGAGGATAATCATCAACTTAGTACCGTTGCTCTGCATGTTCAGAGCAGCTCCTCAAGTAAATGAGCCAGATAAACCCATGGCCCGTCAAAAACCAAACATTAACCAGGGCAGAGAAAACATATGCCTCTGCCCCAACAGGAACATTCATGCGTTTCCATTTAACTCCTAAATTTGCTCTCGTTTTTGAGAAACTACACCTAGATCAAAGATTTCCTGCAGCTTTGAAGTGTAAATCTCAGGCACCAAAAACTCAAGAGATGGTTGCAAACAAGGAAGGCCTGTTGCAACTCCCAATTTTTGTATGAGACTCATACTCTACACTTCCTCCCAAAGGATCTAAAGCGGCTTTGAGCTTACAAAACGAAATAAAGCAAAATGAATATATAAAGCAAAATACATATAGAGGTAATAGAGACAAACACACAAACACTCACAATTTTTTTCCCCACAAAAAAACACACCCACAAATCAGGGTAAAAGGAAAGTGAGGATGAAGTCATGGAGATTCAATGCACAGAAAAGCAGGTAGCACAGAGATTTAAGTTCCCAGAAATGCACAATTATTCATAGTGTTTCAACCCCAAATCAACCTTTTCTTAATGTTATCTGATTTGAACTCAGCTAAGCAGCAAGACAGTGAAGAGGGCTGTCACCTATTTCAGGCCTGGAGCTATTAATAAAAATTAATTTAAAAAATTCTACTCTCCTTTAAGCCTCTGTCCTCATTAACACAAAGATCTTAAAAGTAAAATAGGAAAAGAGTGGCAGAAATGTTAGAGTCAGTTGTAGAGCGATAAAGTAGTATCATGACACCATTCCATCAAAGAAGACTCTAAAAAAATCAATCTGAGTCTATTAAAAGACTGAAATTCGCCAGTGGCACACAAAGAAGCTGGACAGGCAAGCAGCCTGTTCACTGGTTCACTCTCCTTGCCTGAAGTAGGTGGGGACCCTGCTCAGTCTGCTCTAGTAATTGGGTTTACACTCTTCCATCTTCCTGAAATCTCAAAGCACTTTCATATCTATCAAGCCCTGTTCTCTCAGAGCGAACACCGCACGTTATTACTATAGATGGACAAAGTGATGCAAGTAAGCCCCCCAACCCTTACAGGAGAGAAAACCTCTCCTCCTAATTTGAATCCAAATACTACCTTGCAATACTCTACCTTGTAAAATACTTTAATTTCCTTGTGCAGGACGTGATAAAGAACAAGGTAAAGAGACTAATTCCTGACAATAAAGGATTCAAATTCCAGTTCAGCCACTTATTAGGTGGATGTGATTTGGGGCAAGTTTTGCATCACGACCAAAGCTCCACTCCTTCGTGTGTAAATTGGAAGGGGAAGAGTATGTATATCCAGACTTCACTGGATTGAGACTTAAGTGATCCATATTAGGCTCTCAGATCATGTGTTAAGTGAATAAATGCATTCATGTAATCGGTAGTTCTCAAATAGGCGATTCTGTTCCCCAGATGGCATTTGGTACTGTCTGGAGACACTTCTGGTTGTCACACTGGGGTGGAGGGGTAGGAGCAGGTAGTAGGTACTGGCATGTAGTAGACAGAGGCCAGGGATGCCGCTAAACATCCCATAATGTACAGGACAGCCCGCCACAACAAGGATTATCTGACCCAAGATATCAACAGTACCAAGGCTGAGAAACCCCGCTGGTAGAATAGCACCTGGCACATAGCAAATGCTCAATGATAGTTATTATAATTTTCTTTCCACTACAATCCCCAATCCTTTGCCATCTCTTTGACAACAGGGGCCACATATTGTCTTCAACAGACTCAATAAAAATGTTCCAAGTTGAAATCTTCCTCGTGGCCAATATGCCAGTCAGTGGCACCACAGATTTATAAATTGGAGTCCCAGGAGATACACTGTGGATTTGGGAGCCCAAAAGTACTCTTGAAATTTAAAGTAAATTTTCTATTTGTGTCCTTTCCCAAAGAGAGACATTAACTTTCACTCTTCCTGCTCACTACACTCCAGCCTACTCAGGCCTTCCTTCTAGTTCCAGGAAAACACCAGCCTTGTCCAGCCTCAGGTCAAAGGACCTTTGCACTTGCTCTTTCCCCTCCCCTGGACGCTTCCCCCAGATCTCCCCAATGCTGGCCCCTTCCCCTTCGTGGGTGCCTTTCCTACCTAGCTCCCTTAGGAAGGCCTTTCTGCCCCACGCTCTTCGCTTCTATTCCCTGCACAGCACTTACTGAAGCTCTTTAAAATTATATTAAGTTTTCTTATTTACTGTCTGTACCACCCCCTGGAATGGAGAACAGGGATTTTTATCTTCATCGCTCACCTGGATGAGCGCTCCGCACACAAGAGGTGCGGATAAATAATCGCTATATCGATGAGTGCACGAATTGTCAACATGTGGGACGCTAAAGGTTGTCTACGCCTAGCCTAGGCATAAGGGAAACAAAATGGGTGATAAATGAGGGTCCTGCAGCCTGGGCAGAAGTGACAGGGGCACCCCCAAGAAACCCCAACAGCTGACAAGCAGCTCGGAACCTGGCCCGCCTTCCTCGGTATTAAAATGGGAGGAAGGGGCGCCGGGCAGCACCCCAAAACCTTGCCTTAGTGCTCGCTGGCCGGAGAGAAGGAACGCGGCGGGCATGGCCGCATGCTGGAGGAGGGTCAAGTCCATCGCTCCAGGCAAAGTCAGGCCCGACTTCCCCGGAGGCCGCTACGACCCTCGACCCCGAGGCCCAAGACGGCTACGCGCCGCCCACCGGGCCGAGGGGGCGCCGGGCCCGGGGGTGCGGGCCGCCTCACCTGCAGGTGAATTTGAGTGCGAGGAGCAGCGCGCAGCCGAGCGCCACGGCCCCGCAGAGCAGCTCGGGCCGCCGGCGCGCCATGAGAGAGGCGCCGCGCAGCCCGCGGCGGAGCCGGCCCTCTGAGGAAGCAGCCGGGGCCGGGCTGAGGGAGCCGGAGCCCGCGGGGCCGCCGCCACCGCCACCCTCGTCTTCGGCGTCGTCGCTGCTTCTGCCGCCGCCGCGGCCTCCGCATTCCGACATTACATGCTCCCCGTCGCCGGCTTTATACCGCCGCCGCCGCCAAGGGCCCGAAGGCCCGGCCCGGCCCGTCGCTCCCCAATCCCGCAACTCGCCGAGCCAGCTAACCCGTACGGTCCACGTCAGCCTCGCCGCAGCCGCGGCGCCCGCCCCCGCGCAGACGGCTCCGCCCCCACCCGAAAGGCTGCGTGGACACCACCCATCAGCCCCGCCCCCATAGAGCCACGCCCCCTCGCTTACGGAGTCTGCGCGGATCCGTTCTCCGCTGGCGGCGGGGCAGCCGCGGCGTAATCCAACAGGCCCCGCCCCCGTCCCTGACGTACGCGCCGAAGCCGCCGTAGCCACTTGCTCGCTCCGGTACCCAGTCCACTGAGTCTGCGTAGGCGCCGGCGCCTAGCGTCCGGCCACTCCTATCCCTGCATACAGCCAGCGCAGACCTCGGCAGACCCGGGCTACGGGGAGTCTCCGCTTGGCTCCTTGAGTTTAAAGAGCCGTGATGGTGACAGCAGTCGTGTCTGCAAATATCACTACAGGCTCCAGAGGATGTAGGTGCCATTTATTGTCCCCGCTTAATGAAAGGAAAACACGTACAGAGGCGAGAAGTGCCCGGGGATCCAGGAGTGAGGCGGGAGAGGTTACGGCCTCCGTTTACACATCTGTAAAATGGGGGTGATATCAGTACCACCCTCACAGAACTGCTTTGAGGATTTTTTTTTATATATTTATTTTATTTATTTGTGGCTGTGTTGGGTCTTCGTTACTGTGCACAGGTTTTCTCTAGTTGCGGCAAGCGGAGGCTACTCTTTGTTGCAGTGCGTGGGCTTCTCATTGCAGTGGCTTCTCGTTGCAGAGTACGGGCTCTATCTAGGTGAGCGGGCTTCAGTACTTGTGGCACACGGGCTCAGTAGTTGTGGCTCGTGGGCCCTAGAGTGCAGACTCAGTAGTTGTGGCACATGGGCTCAGTTGCTCCACGGCATGAGGGAACTTCCCGCACCAGGGCTCAAACCCGTGTCCCCTGAATTGGCAGGCGAATTCATAACGACTGCGCCACCAGGGAAGCCTTGCTTTGAGAATTAAATGAGGTCATTGATGGAAACTGCCGGGCCCATAGTGGGTACTCAAATTTTAGTGACTGTTGTCTCCCAGTGTCCATTTCCTGCACCAGTGAAGTGCTGTGCGCCTGAGCACCAAGTCTCTACATCACACCCCTGGGAGGAGGGTCTGTACAGCCTGTGCTCACTTCACAGATGGGAAAACCGAGGTTTGGAAAAGCCACGTGACTGCGGCCACAAAGCTAGTAGGTGAGGAATTCAGGCTCAAAGGCAAGGTTAACAAGTCGCTCCAGCGACCCACTGTCGACTCTAAATCCTCTGTGACTCTAAATGTTAGGTCCTTTCTAAGTAAGTGTTTTTTTTTTTTTAATTTATTTTTGGCCGCGTTGAGTCTTTGTTGCTGCGCGGGCTTTCTCTAGTTCTGGCAAGTGGGGGCTACTCTTCGTTGTCGTGCGCGGGCTTCTCATTGTGGTGGTTTCTCTTGTTGCGGAGCATGGGCTTTGGGCATGCGGCTTCAGTAGTTGTGGCACACGGGCTCAGTAGTTGTGGCACACGGGCTCAGTAGTTGTGGTGCACGGGCTTAGCTGCTCTGTGGCATGTGGGATCTTCCTGGATCAGGACTCGAACCCATGTCCCCTGCAGTGGCAGGCAGAGTCTTAACCACTGCGCCACCAGGGAAGTCCCTCTAAATAAGTTTTTGTGATTAAAAACAAGTCGGAGAAGGATGAAATATGAGTTGAGAGTGACAGGAAGGGATTGTTTCCCTGGGACAAGTGTACCTGGAGCTAAGACAATGTCCGTAATTACCAAATTGCTGGGGCCACAGATCTAGACTCGACTTCTGTTGTCAATAACTACAAACCAGGCAGATAAAACTCGGAGGGAACTAAGGCAGTTCCCTTAGTTCCACGCAAAAAAACAGGAGATGAGACCCTACCTGTGCCGCAAGCCAGCTGCATGACCCCGGTGCAGATTTTCCAGGGATGTAAAATGTGCTATGAATGGTCACCTTCGTAGGTGACCCAGAGCGTTAAGTGTGTTAACCGCAGAGGTCCAACATGGTAGCTCATATTCACCTGCCATTTTGCTCTTTGGTTTCTACATCTCTTTGTTCTTTACTTCCTTCTTTTGTATTAAGTGGATCTTTTCTAAAACATTATTAATTCCTTTAATGATTTAAAACTTTTTTTTTTAGTTACTTCAGATTTATACTAACTTAATTTCAGTAAGATAGGGAAACTGCTCCAGTACAGCTTCGTTTCCTCCTCCCTTTTTTATGCTATTATTACTCTTTTTTTAATCTACTACAAACTGAATAATATAGTGTTACATTATTGTTTTATATAATCTTATTGGAAGAAGCTAGAAGAGAAAAAATGTATTTCTAGTTTTTAAAATAATATTAACCTTATTTACCGTTTCTAGTTCTCTTGATTTCTTTGTGTAGATTTGAGTTACATAGTATATTACTAACAAAAACAAATATGGTCTGAAGTCACCAGCACCCATTCACTGTAGGTTGCTAGAACAGAATCCACACTACTCTTCCGTAAGACACCTGTCGTTTGCACAGGCCTTTATAAGGTTCAAAGTACTTTTGCTGCCTGTGGGTTATCTCATGAGACCCACAATATCTTATGGCAATGCAGGGCGGCGTCTTACAGGCCAGGAAACCACCCTGGATCAATAAAAGGATGTTTCCTTTACTATTCTCTTTCTAGACATCCGGCTGCTGCTCTGGCCCTAGGTGTTCTCCTGAAACAATGATAAATTCATTTCGGATTACACCAGGCCATCTGGGTCAGGCTGCACTGCTCTTCAAGGCTATGTCAGCCCTAACAAGTCCACATCAACCAATATCTGAGCTTTCATAGCCACCACTTTTTATACCATGATCAAGGTGGTGGCATTTGAGTAGGGGGCAGGGGGAAGATTACATATATTTCTCCCAGGTATTAATCCTTTTCTTAGAATCGGAGAGAAATAATGCTTGTTAATTTTTTTTTAATCAGAGTTTTTTTCCTTTCGTGTGCTAATAATCATTTTTCCCCTGCCCCAAATTTTGTAATTCTGTCTTGTTAACTGTCTCATTGTGTCCAAGCCAAATTTGGTTATTTTTAAAGTGAGTTACTATGGTAACTCAGTATCACTTGCTTCAAATATTTTATTCTACTTTGTCCTTTCAGCAGTTTCCTTTTTTTAGATATATAAATTTATTTATTTATTATTTTTGGCTGCGTTGGATCTTTGTTGCCGCGTGTGGGCTTTCTCTAGTTGCGGCGAGCGGGGACTACCCTTCATTGTGGTGCGCAGGTTTCTCATTGCGGTGGCTTCTCTTCTTGTGGATCACCGGCTCTAGAGCGCAGGCTCAGTAGTTGTGGTACACGGGCTTAGTTGCTCTGTGGCATGTGGGATCTTCGCGGACCAGGGGTCGAACCCATGTCCTCTGCATTGGCAGGTGGATTCTTAACCGCTGCGCCACCAGGGAAGTCACTCACCAGTTTCCTTAAATCTGAGTCTCTGGTTTGGTATTGTCAGTGTTTCTTACACAAGAAAACCCGCATTTTACATTCTGTAGTTTCAACTAAATTTTTTAAAAGTTGAAGTACAGTTGATTTACAGTATTGTGTTAGTTTCAGGTGTACAGCATAGTGTTTTTTTGCAGATTATGTTCCATTATAGGTTATTACAAGATATTGGGTAATTCCCTGTGCTATATACAAGGTATAGTAAATCCTTGTTGCTTATCTATTTTATGTATAGTAGTTTGTATCTGTTGATCCCATACTCCTAATTGTTCCTTCCCTCCCTCCCTCTCTCCTTTGGTAACCATAAGTTTGTTTTCTGTGTCTGTCTGTTTCTGTTTTGTATATAGATTCATTTGTATTATATTTTTAGGTTCCACATATAATGGATATTATATAGTATCTATCTTTCTCTGACTTAGTTCTCTAAGCATAATATCCTGTGGCCCATCCATGTTGCTGCAAATGGCAATATTTCATTTTTTTATGGCTAATATTCCATTGTACGTATATATACATATATATAGCATATATATGTATAAAACATCTAATGCTTTTTTTTTTTTTTAGTTTTATTTTTTGGTTGCGTTGGGTCTTTGTTGCTGCGTATGGGCTTTCTCTAGTTGTGGCGAGCGGGGGCTACTCTTCGTTGTGGTGTGCGGGCTTCTTATTGCAGTGGCTTCTCTTGTGGAGCAGTGCTCTAGGCGCACGGGCTTCAGTAGTTGTGGCACGTGGGCTCATTAGTTGTGCCTCAGTGCAGTTGAGCAGTTGCCCACAGCTTGAAAAGCAAGGGGAGTGGGTAGACTAGGGTGTGGGTTTGGTTTGGTTTGGTTTCAGGTAATGAAATACTCTAAAATTCATAGTGGTGATTATAGCACATTTGGAATCTACTAAAACCATGGATTTGTACTTCAAAATGGTAAAACTTTTGTTATAAAAATTGTATCTCAATTTGTTAAATGTTGAAAAAAGTCCACCCTGGAGGAGATAAGGAGATAAACATGTCCAAGTAGACATGCCAGTTATTAGTTTCGTCTGCTGTTAATATTTGGGTTTTGCTCTTTCATACTTTTTTTTCTTGCCCTTTTCCCCCCCCCACACCTCATTCTCCTCTTCGCTTCGCTTCTAGGGTGGAGGTGTGACTTCACCGTGGAATAATGAGCATTGACTTCCTGATGCTGAGACTAAGGCTGTGGCCAGGGGGGTTCTTAGCCGAAATGAGGCAAAAAACTGGATGATTTAGGCAGAAATGGAATTTACTGAAAGGATAGTTCAGAGCACAGAGAACTACAAGAAAGCCCAGGCACAGAGAATTTGAGGTGGGGATGTGGGTGTGGAAAACAAACGATTCTCGTCTTGACCGGTCAAACTTTAAGTTTCTAGCCTAGATTCCAAAGGTTAAGACAACCAACTTGTTAAACTGCAAGCTAAAACAGAGCACCAGAGACAGCTTTTTAACATCTATGCTCCCTGGAAAAAAAGGATAAAAGGAGTTCGGAAGGATGGAGAAGAAAAACATCATAAAGGCCATCAGACTAGGGAGACCCAGCAGAATGATAACACTGCCAGTCTGCTCTATAGAAACAGATTACTTATTTGGCAAATAAGATACACTGCTAACGCACCTGCCAAATAAAACTGGTCCCAACTGCCTTCCATTCATGGAGGGAAACCAGTCTCCTGCGGTCTTCAAGGAGTCCCCTGGGCTTGCCTTTCACTCTGCAGCCTCTGGTTCTGCTGAAGGCACTGCTTCTCTCTCATCTCTCTACTTGCAGCCATGCTCCCCCCACCCAGGCTGGACTTGCACTGAACAAAGACCCTTTTCTGTTTGCCCCAAACCCCACTGACTCAAGGTTGTCATGAAGAAGTGACTTTCGAGTCCATCAGCCCTTCCTTCTGACTCCCACCCCCAACAGGGACTCTGCACTGGCAGTGTCCTCATGAGGTGGCGGCCCCCAAACCCTGACAGTGACTCTTCTCCCTAGCTCGCCAGGTCAGGAGTAGATCTGGGTCTCAGGACAGCTCAGCCCTTTCCTTGTCTCTGCCAGCCCGTCCTGACCACACCTTCAGCGGTCTTTCAACAACCAAAATGGCCCTATAGAAGGCGCTGTGCTAAACAGTCGTGTCTGTGGAATCCCACAGCCCACGTCTTAGCTGACCGTGTGTCCCCTTGCTGGGCATTCATCTGAATGAGACACAGAAGAGCCCCCAGAGGGGTTAGCATGTCAGTCAATAAGAGAAGCCTCTTAGCAACCTGAATCGGAGGAGAGCGGGACAGAGTGAAAGTTGCTGCCATGTCTCTCTAATTTGCCTTCTGTCATTAATTGCTTAAATGAAAGTGTTTTTTAAAAAAATCTAGGGAATTCCCTGGCAGTCCAGTGCGTAGGAGTCCACGCTTTCGCTGCTGAGGGCCCAGGTTCGATCCCTGGTCGTCGGGGAACTGGCATCCCGCAAGCCGAGCGGTGCGGCCAAAAAAAACAAACAAAAAACTAACCTTGTGTTTTTAGTACCCAGTTTTAACAATTCTTTAAGGAACTGGCAAGGACCACACCAAAAAAATGAAAGACATCTATATATAAAATCTTTATTACGGGCAGTATTGGTCCATACACTACACAATACCAACAGTACAAGTTTAATCTTTCAAAATCATCATTTAAACAGCAAAAGACCAAGAAATAAAATTTGAGTCAACGGATTATTTTTCAAAATATTCTCAATGCACATTATCCTCAATTCCCTTATTATAGTGAAACATACAAATACAGAAAAATACCCCATTTAACATATACTAGTGTTAAATGGTTATTTGGCTTAAAATCTGAGTTAAGAAAATCCTTTTTAGCAACCTACATACAGATAAGTAGCAAACTTTATTATATTAGACAAATTTATTCCTCTTAAAACATGTGAAGAACTTCATCCATCATGTGTTCTGATCCTAGTACAGTGTTTCTCTCTCACCATCGTGATTCTTATCTGAAGGACCAACTCAAGAAGTCATCCTCAACATAACCTTATCCTCTTCCCCAACACAAGTCATCCAAAAGTCTGTTCAACAGATGGCAACCAGTAGCGGTCACTTTGCCATTTGATGCCGTGAGAGCCTGGCCAGACCTGTCAAACAGCCCGTTTTCCTACCTACTGTGGGTTGCTGCTCAGGAGGGACGAGAGACGCCAATACAAGCAGAAAATCTGCAGCTCCTCTGCTACGTGCCTTACAACACTTTCAATTTTTCTGGTCAATGCTCTGATTAGGTAACATACATAAAAGCCAGCATATTAGTTTAAATCTTTAAACAAAAAACTATATTTTCCAAAGTCATTATCATTGGGGGCAATTAAGTGATCTTTTCGTGCTTTGTTGAGCTTCATCTTTAGGGCATCTCTTCTCTCTTCCCATTCATGAAGTTCAGCATTGCCATGTGCAAATTTACAGCTGCTTCCTTCCGTGCAGGTACCATTCATATACCTGTTAGGACAAGTCAGCTTGGTAAGCGTCCACCAGCTTGGTAAGCGTCCACCAGTTGTTTATAAAAATCTTTAAAATGTGCTCTTCACTACCTTTATGGTTTGCATTAAACTTTTAGCTCGAAATCTTAATCCTAGAAAAATGAATATTTTATTGCCTTGACATCTACAATAATTAGTACTTTAAACTATTTAAATGCACTATTTAATGAAAAATACAGATTGCTGGGGAAAAAAAGACTATGCTCCTTCTTGATGCAGTGGAAAGAAATCAGAAGGGGCAGGAAGTAAAAAATATCTTCAATAATTCTCTGTATCACATGGCTCTAAGTCTGGAAGTCAAATAGAAACAGCAACAACAAAATGAGGAGCAATTCAAAATGATCTAGCTTTTCACTGAAAAATTTTCTAAGTAAACTTAAAATACTAATGTTTTCCTTTGACCTGAGAAAGTTCCAGATTTATACTTGGAATATAATTCAAAGGCAGTTTCAAAACTGATGAACATCTACTACGAGAAAGATTACTGTGAAGGGTCAGAGAATCTCCACTGCCATCTCAGAGATCGTTTGGGCAAGACTGAATGAACTTATTTCCCTATTTGGTTGTCTTTAAGACTTTCACACCAGTACCGGCAGACTAGTGAATCTTTTCATGTAACGCAGAAGAGTGAAGAAATGTTCAAGGAGCAACTAAACTTTAAGTTCAAATCCTAGCATCCAGGATTAGAAGATTTTATCACCCAGATACTCTGTCTACTCACAAGGTCAGCAGTTTTCATGTGGGAAACTGAAGAGACCCACGTACCTATCGCAAATACTAAAATATCCTGTTGGAAAGCGGTGCTGCCAGCAGTACTGGTCATCTTCAGTGTGGAAAACCTTCTCCTTGTGCTTCTCTGAGGAGATGTGGCCCTGCCACTGCTTCTCACTGTTACAGTTCTTCCCACACATCCAGCAGTGGAAGTCCACCTAGAGTGCACGGAAGACACGCATCCCATCAGTGGCTGCTGTCTGTGTGGCCCCTGACGGGTCACATGTGTTCAGGCACCAGAACAACTAGAAACGACTCCACCTAAGACCCAGACTCTACTCTTGGGGAGCCCGTCCAGTGGGGGAAGCTGGGTGAGAACATAAAACTCAAAGTCAAAAGCAGGACCAAGGAGAGGGTGGCCAGCACACAGGAAACAGAGAGCAGGGGCGATGGACTGGGCCAGGGGTCCAGGCAGTCTCTGGCAAGGAGCTGGTGTGCAAACAAGGGAGTCTGTGGGCAGGACAAGGGGCCAGGTTCAAAAAAATTCCGGGGAGGATTAATACCACGAGGGAAAGCAGAGAGGATGTGAAAACCCGGGACTCGCCCACTGCAGAAGGATGAGCAACTCGATCCTTGCACATGAACTGAGCCCCTACTATGGGCCAGGACTTGTGCCAGGGGCCAGGGAAGTACACGTGCTGGGAAGACACCACCCTGGGGGCAGAGACTCACACATTAGGAACCCTGTGCTCCCACATATGCAAGCATGCAGTAGTATTTGAGTAGTATTGACTATTTCCCAAATGCCCTGTAACACTGGGTAAGGACAGGTTCGCAGAGACAGGTCAACCTCATGACCCAGCAAGTTGGGGTGACCCTGGCTCTGGAAACCCTGGTAGTACTTAAGAAAAGGTGGTGAGGGGATCAGTGCTGAGCCTTGGCAGAGAAAGCAGAGTTCACAGGGCGTATCATGCACAAAGACGTGTCCATGACCCGCATCTGAATGACTCAATATGGAGAGGGGACAAAAAACAAAACAAGAAACAAGGAGCAGAGTAACGCATACGCCTGTTAGTTTAAAAACAACATGGCAGGCAGAGCAATAGGTTAGGAATAAACAGTCCAAGATATGTAAACATGGCCTGGAAAAATATACACTGGATCTGGTCCCTCTGGGAAAGGGGGACAACCGGGGTTCCAACTTTATCTGTGACATTTTATTTACTTTACAGAAGCAAACACAACAAACTAACATCGGTTCACCTGGGATGGTGGGTTCAAGACAGTCATTATACTACCCCCTTCACTGTTTTGAAACATTTAAAAGACACACAAAACAGTAAAAGACCACAGGTGACTAAATGTCTCTGTAGAACCCAGAGGCAGAGGCCAGACTGCAGGACGGTGATAAGAGGACAAGAGGACTTGGGGGAGGGGGGATCCCACATTTCCTGAGCACTTTCCGTGGCCCAGCACTGGGATAAACCCGCAGGCTCATCACACTTCGTGGCTCCATCACAAGCAGCCCCCTCAGAGACGTTCAGTAACCTGCCCAGTGTCACAGGCTAGTAAGGAGAGGGAAGCAGGACTCAGACTCACAATTTCCTGGCTCCAGAGTTGGAAAGACGATCCAGGAAAGCCATTTTTAGGATGAAGAGACTTAAAGTAACAGTGGAGAGCCAGCACGGAGAGAAGATGGAGATAAGGGGGAGGGCAGAGCGGGGGCGAGGGAGCCAGATTTTGGAGAAGGTGGGAAAGAAAAGAAAGGCCTGGAAGCAAAGGTGAGGGGCACCAACCTGGGGTACTTACAGTGACTTCCGCGTAATCGGTCGGCATGTGAATTTGCTTTCCATTTTCTTTGTTCGACTGACTGGCTACATCATCGCTTTTCTCATTTTTTTGGCTCTTTAGCCAGAGTTCATAAAACTGCTCCATATCTTGTACTAAAGAAAAATGAACTCCTTTCAGCAGCAAATATTTAAATACGCCATTTAAATACACACAAGAACACGCGCTCTTTCTGTATCAGTCGGTGCAATTTTCAAAAGAAACCTGAGAGGGCTCAACGGAAACTGATCGTATTTAGACACGGAGAGACAGTCCATTTCCAGACTCTCAGGGGTAAGAACCAAGTTCAGTACTGTCAGACCACAAAAGTTAGTTTTCTTTTTTTTTTTAATAGTTAGTTTTCAAGATTAACTCCCCCCTGCATTTGCAAGACACTATGGGGGTGTTTAAAATTCAGAAACCATTTCAAGGGCATTGCTGAAAAGAAAGGCCTCGGCACGGCTTCACGATGCCCCATGTTAAACACTTGCTACCGCTGCTGTAACCACACTGGCTACTTACACAGCTCCTCACTGTCTACTGAGAAACCTACTGTAAGGACCGAGATTCTGACCCTGATGGGAGCCTGTCAGTTGAGCCACAGTCCCAGAAGACCGACATGCTGGGGTGCAACTTACAACAACACAGCCATGACCAGGTGCTGGGCAGTGGCTGCAAGCTACTGGAACAAGTGTAGCTGGCATTACCGTCAAGCGATAAAACCACGGTTTCTCAACCTCAGCACTGCCAACGTTCTGAGCCAGAAAACTCTTCGCTGTCGGTGGCAACCTTGTGCGTGTAGGATGTTTAACAACACCCCTAGCCTCTACCCACTAGCTGCCAGTAGCACAGCCCTACAAGTCATGACAATGTCCAGACGTTGCCAAGTGTCCCCAAGGGGAGAGAGGTGAGTGTGTGGCAAAATTCATCCCCAGTCGAGAGCCACTGAGTTTAAAACAAAATCTGGTAATGAGGATCTGGTCAAAACTCGGCTTTACTGCCTGCCTAAGTGTTTCTAAGATTAGAGGTAAACTAGGAAATTCTTCTTCCTTCAGACCAGTGGTAGCAGGAATCACTGCAAGAGCCCTGATTTGCAAGGACACCTTCAGTAAGGCCCAACTCTATGTCCCCACTCCAAGCAAGAAGGAGTCCTGTCCACACAAGTCACTGCATTTTTACATGGTTGAAATACGGTAGGTGACATGCTTAAATCAGATGGCTTCTTGTAATCCAGAGATCACAGATCTTAAGCAGTCGGTAAATTTCCATCAGTTTACTTAAGACTGAAGAAAAATAATCCTGGTAGCAAAACCTTTCCTGGTTGGAAGTGAAAGTTTGTCTGAGGCTCCTCTCAAAGGCTCTCACAATAAACCTGACGTTTGACCAAGACAAACATTCTCTCCTCGGGCCTTCGAATCTGGGCCTGTTCTACCAGGAAGGGCTCCTTGAAGAGACCTCCAGTTATAACCTGATTAATTCAGGGGTGACTGTTCACAAAAGGAGCTCACGGAAGGACGGAACTTCCCCAGACCATGAATCACGCCTATGACATCAGAGGATGCTGACCTATGTATTTGTATCTGAATCTGACCTAAGCAAACATGATCGGAGGTCAGACTCTGCTTCACTGATAAAATGGTATAATGGTTTAGAACGCAGACTGCTTTCTGTGTGCACAGTAAGTTGGCCTATTTACAGAGAGGAAAGAGACTTTCAGGCAAGCTAGATTTCATGGGTGTCAAGGCCACGGTTAATCATCAACTTACTCCCGTTCTCTTTCATGTAGGTCCACACTTCTCGTTCCTCAGGACTGTGAGCAAAGGAACAGTTTCCAACATACTGACATTTTTTCCCAGAAGCAATATGATTGCACAGCTGTATTAGAAAAATAAGAACATGCTTTAAGACAGAGTACCCTTAGTAAAACTGCCTAATTTTTACATTTAAGCAAAATAAATATTATTATCCATGCTGATGCCGAGAACATAATTTTAAAAGATTAATTTGCTTCTATTCAAATTGACTATAAGCCCCCAATACATGAGATGATATTAAGCTTTCTGTCTCAAAACTTTTCAAAAGAAAATTTCCAAAAGAAAGTTAAGTATGAAACTGGAATATGGAGCATTTTCTTACAAGGAAGTGTCAACAAACTCATTGATTCAGAGTATCTGCTTTTAACACAGCAGAACATTTTATCTCTGCAATGCAAGTCTCTGGCCCCCTCAGTCTGAAGGATCCTACTCTCCCCTACCTGACACCCAGGATGCCTCCCTGTCAGCGCTTGGGAAGCGATAAAGAAACTGCAGACTCCTCCAAAGGTACTAAACAGTGTCAGAAAAAATCTCTCGGACATTTACTTATCACCAATACTGGCAGCTAATCTTGGCCATCATTCACTAGCTATGCGTTGTTCAAAGACAATTATTCCACTAACCAGGCCATCCAGTTATACAGCGTTCAAATAATACCTCTTCTGGTTATTTGCATTTTTATTTTACAGAGTAAATACAGTGTACTGGTAGGAAAATAAAGTGAGAGCAATCAGCAGAACACAGACTCCCCTAAGACCCATGACTATTAAGAACTAGGAAAACCACTGTCACCAAGAGCTCAGTCTTAGGTATCATCAATGTACTTGTCTTTATAGAGCATAAACCCTAGTATAATTAATTGTTAGCCTATTTTAATTTATCCGTGTTTCAACAGGAGCTGGCCCTATATATTAGTTTACATAATAGTAGATGCTTAGCATTGACTTTCACTAAAAATCAAGAAGTAGTCAACACTTAACACTGCTCCTTTCCTCCCTCGGACCAACGTCAGGGACCCCCACCCCTGCAACCCTTACAATTTTCTGCATGAAGTCAATAGTCAACAAAACATTCTTGTGATAGACTGTATTATATTCTTTTCCCAGTCAATCCCCATTAAGTACTTAGGTATTACTAGGTAGACATTTACCATCGTCTTTCAAAACTCAACGATAAGGAGCAGGGAGAAGAGAAAATAAAGGAGAAGGCCGCTCTGTGCTGGGTTTTTACACAACACCATCTCCTGTATCTTCCCTAGGATGCAATTATTCTCATTTACAGATGAGCAAACTGAGGCTGAGTAACTTGCCCTTCGGGCAGACTCTGAAGCACATGCTCTCTCCACCTCACCACACTGTCTACGCACATACAAACAGAGTACTATTTCTTCTTTTAGAAAAAAGATCCCTTAGCAATACCTAGTATGGTAGGAAAAAGAGGAAATAAGCTCCTGTAACATTGCAAGGTAGAACACCACGTCCAAGATGAGAGAATAATCAGTGGTCCTAGGCAGCTGCCTCATGAGCTAGAATTGTTCCCAGTCGTCTTAGCAAAGTTTTGAGGAATACGCCCATAATCTCCACTATCTTTTGAAGCACAAGATATCAATGGTTCCAATAAACCTTCCTCCCCTCCTACATAACCCACGGATTAAATCACCCAAATCTGGGGCTGAAACCACTGTGGATAAACACAAACACACCACCTCCTTCAAAGACTGTCCTTATAACTTGTATAAGTTTTACAAAAAGCAAGGTACCCTGGGTGATGGGAAATTAACCCTCCTCTTCCTCAACTCTCTGGCAATTGGGAGAGGGAGCCTCATTACATGGGGATTCTGCAATCCACCTGCACTGCTTCTCTGGGCAAAAGGCTCTCTCCATACTTCCTCCTCTGCGGCAGAAAATTTCCGCCCTATCAGCTCCAAGTGTCCCTTGCACAGTGAAATCCCTCCAGACCCTCTCTCTTGTGAAGAGGCAAGTTGGGCCAGCTCCAGGGCTTTGCCCAGACAATCATCTTTAAGACCGCGTAAGGCACCAGGGGGACCAAGTTGAAACGTGCTACCTAGTGAGTGAAATGCTACCCACATATTAACACCACACATTGGTGTTTTCATTCTAAGGGCTTTTGAGGAACATATTGCTCTAACATGGAGCATTTTTCCTTTGGGTTACTTCAAGAAAATCCTATAATGTTGGGCATCCTTTAGCGAGCATCCATTGCTTCAGTGAAAGAAACAGGCGTGATAAAAATAACTCATCAACAGCATCCATAATAATACGGAAGGCCCTGGGTTTGACGGCAAAGTTGAGGAATCAAATTTAAATGAAATTCTCTCCCGTTTGCTCCCAAAGTAATTCATCTGGAAAATAAGCTGAGCCTTTTCTCTAGTTCATTGTCTACTTACTTTTCCTCAGTAACTCATACGATTCCAATCAATCTAAAGACTGTCCCAGAACCACATATTCAAAAGGGGAAGGAAAACGAAAGGACCACTTCGATTTCATTAACATGATGAGCATTATTTAAAGGGTACCAGTTTCCATCTGAATTACTACTACTTTCTAATGATTTGAAATGCCTAATAAAAAAAAAGTGGCTTAAAAATTACGTATGTACATCAAACTGTAAAGGCATTTGTTTCTTTGTGGGGAGAGGACGGATGTTCATCCACTTCTTACGTTCAATAGACATCACTCTCATCGCACGACGATCTTTGGTCCACCTAAAAAAAATGGAGTTCAGAAAAAACAAAAACACACTGGCAAAGGCATAATATAAAGGGGCAGGTACAAAGTTTGTACCTAAAGGACCAGAGATTTTTTTCATCAACCCTTCTAAAAGAAATGCCTTATGATTCTGTCATTTCATTTCCTGTCGATAATTATAAACAAACATTCCCTACGAATCCTACACACAGAAATGATGAAATACAGGCAAAACACTTGAACTGTGTGCAGAATTCTTAGCTACTAAATTCTAAAAATCTCTTCCCTTTTGCTTTGCAATTATTCCTAAATTGTCTACTTTCCTTTGCTCTCTTCAAAGTCTTAATCTTTTTTCTTATATGCATGATTTTACACCCATGAAACAGATCATGATGATCAGGCACTATTTCCACACACACACTACTTACGAATGCCTTGCTTTTGCACTACAATATTTTCTGTTTTTGTCTGGTTCAATGACTTGACCATTTCTCAGACACTGAGCACATACAAATTTTATCTTCATGTTAAGGGATCCAGGCATTATTTGATTGCCAAGTACCTTAAATAATTAAAAGATTAGTTTTAATTTAACAGAAAACCAGTTTTCTGAGAACACAATCACCATGCATTTTTTTCCATAAAAGCATACAATTTCCGTTTTTGTCTGGTTTGATGATTTGACCACTATATATATATGATCTGATACCTAAAATCTCCAGTTCTCCACCCAAATGCAAGAGAATATGATAAAAGCAGATTACAGATGCCAAACCTCAATTTATGAAAGTCAGCTTTGGAGTTAATGACTAGGATTTTTGGCAGGGAGGGGAAGGAGGGTAGTTGGGTAAAGCAGTTTGGCTGGGCGGTAAGCAAAACTACAAACACAATCCACCTTCCTTATTCCAAGGATCCCCATAGCGCGAGACCCCAACTGTTTTGCCAATTAAGCTGAATAAGAAAACTGTATCCTACAGTCTTTTTTTGGCCATGGCGCTCGGCTTGCAGGATCTTAGTTCCCCAACCAGGGATCGAAACCATGCCCCCTGCAGTGGAAGCACAGAGTCCTAACCGCTGGACCTCCGGGGAATTCCCTATCCTACATGCTTGGTGGGTATTATGGGATGCCTTTTTTTCTTTTATATGATCAACTAAAATTCAGAATTTCTTTTTCACATTAAGAATTACTCAACTGGGGCTTCCCTGATGGCACAGTGGTTAAGAATCCGACTGCCAATGCAGGGGACACAGGTTCGAGCCCTGGTCCGGGAAGATCCCACATGCCACAGAGCAACTAAGCCCGTGCGCCACAACTACTGAGCCTGTGCTCTAGAGCCCGCGAATCACAACTACTGAGCCCACATGCCACAACTACTGAGCCTGTGCGCCTACAGCCCGTGCTCTGCAACAAGAGAAGCCACTGCGATGAGAAGCCCGTGTACTGCAACGAAGAGTAGCCCCCCGCTCGCCGCAACTTGAGAAAGCCCGCGCGCAGCAACGAAGACCCAATGCAGCCAAAAATAAATTAATTAATTAATTAATTTTTAAAAAATTAATCAACTCAATAAACTTTAAGAAAGTAACTGGACTGTATGTAAGTTTTAACTGCATCTGCCGACAACTAACATCAATTAGGCCGTTCCAGAAAGGATCCCAAATGCAGAAAGTGCACAGGAAAAAATACCTGAGCTCCGGGTACGTTTGCTTCCAAATTTTGCCAATATCGTTTAGATTCCTGGGCAATAGCATCATGTGAGATACCTGGGAAACACAGAAGCCTTTTTTTAGGTCCTCTACACAATAACAGGCCACCAATCTAGGCACAGTCAGACTCAATTCTTTAATTAACCCCACTTGGCATAATCTGTTGCCAAGAATGAACATCACATTATTCCTTCAAAATGGAATATTTACAAATATAGCTCTTGGTGTCTTCCGAGGAATATTTCTTCCTCACAATTCCATACTTCATACATGAACTTGTATCAGCAATTACTTATACAAGACCACACTCAAAATAGGCCACTCTAAAGATGAAGTGACTACATGGTTTAAAGCTCAACAGTGTTGCCACACCAAGTTGTTGGAGAAGGGTCTCCAATACCACTTCATAAACCCTGACGCTCTTGGGGAGACATTTCTCAATCACACACAAACCTACTTGTTTCATTTTGCAATATCCAGACTTTCAATTCTACAAGACTGTGTGCATAAAAGCACTCGTCTTCCCTTAAACAGCCATATCGAACCTCATGTCGGCATAAATCAAGCTGACATTGACCATGGAAAGAACGTATTTTGGAGTATTTTACTGTTGTCTCTCGCAAAATGTGGACAAGGCACCTAAGAGGAAAAGGGAGTGACACTTTACTATTGTTCTGCCATAGCTTTAAAAGAAACGTACATACACATATAAAATGTAAAGCTCTAGACTGAAAACACATGTTAAATCTTTATCAGAAAAAATAAATCACTGTATGCAATTGTTTTACTGGGGAGGGGAGGGGATAATTATATGTTAAGCTATAAAATACCTAAATCCATGTCATGAGAAGCTATAAATCAGTATTGCTTTTCTATATTAAATTTCAATTAAATAATTCATTTTAAAATTCTCAGCAAAACCTATCAGCCATTTAAAAATAGTCACCATCTTTCAAAACAACAACAAAAGGAGAGGGGGAATGCCTGAGCGGATACTACTCTGGTTTTATTTGGATCTAAAAAGAGACTCTGTGTTGTCACTATAAAAATTAGAAACTACCAACATACTTATTGTCTTCAAACTCATGCTTTGTAACCGGATGAGAACAAGAAGTAGAATTATCTTTGTTTCTTTTACTTATCATTCTAGGCTTATGATCAAAACATTTCTGAAACAGAGAAGAAGAATTATCATGAAAACATAATATGAGATAGAACTTCCGTGCCATGCTTATGATGTACATACCTATACATTACAATGCTTACACCAAATAACACTCAGTAAGTACGAAGTCTTAACAGTATTCTTTTGGATAACAGCAGTAGCTACCATTGCTGAGCAGATGCTTTATCATATGGCAGGACAAGAGCTAAGTACTTGATACTTCTGGGCTTGCGGGTAGGAAGCTACCACCAGTTTCACGGCAGAAAGTAAGGTATGGAGAAAGTACCTCACAAAGGAATATAAATTCTCCAAGATGCTCTTGGAGCAGTTTGAACACGCTAAGGTTGATCTTTCCGTTGCCACCAAAGAAAGCCTCCCTGCTGAATGCTCCCTTTCGCTCTAGCGTCCAGACATCTATCTCTTCCTGGCAATAAGCGAATGTGCAGTGGCCCAAATATCTACATTCCTCCTCGGCAGCAACATCTAGAAAGACAGGGAATTAAAAGACATTTAAAACACAGACCGTTGTTTTTTCAAAGCCAATGAATATTAAACACGCTTAGGGAGACTTCCCTGGTGGAGCAGTGGTTAAGAATCCGCCTGCCAGGGCTTCCCTGGTGGCGCGGTGGTTGAGAGTCCGCCTGCCGATGCAGGGGACGCGGGTTCGTGCCCCGGTCCGGGAAGATCCCACATGCCACAGAGTGGCTGGGCCCGTGTGCCATGGCCGTTGAGCCTGCGCGTCCGGAGCCTGTGCTCCCCAACGGGAGAGGCCACAAGAGTGAGAGGCCCGTGTACCGCAAAAAAAAAACAAAAAACAAAAAGCAAGAATCCGCCTGCCAATGCAGGGGACACAGGTTCGAAACCTGGTCCGGGAAGATCCCACATGCCGCGGAGCAACTAAGCCCGTGTGCCACAACTACTAAGCCTGCGCTCTAGAGCCCACGAGCCACAACTACTGAAGCCCACGTGCCACAACTACTGAAGCCCACGCACCTAGAGCCCGTGTACTGCAACGAGGAGCTATCGCAATGAGAAGCCCGCGCACCTCAACAAAGAGTAGCCCCTGCTCGCCGCAACTAGAGAAGGCCCGCACGCAGCAACAAAGACCCAACGCAGCCAAAAATAAATAAATAAATAAATAAATTTATGACAACAACAACAAAATATCAGAAAAGTTTTTTTTTAAAAAAAAACAACACGCTTAGGGCATCACTTGAATTTTTATAACAATTCATGGATAGCTTCAAACCATGATACGCGTATTACAATGTAGGGATGGTATTAACTCTTAAAAAAGAAACCAAAAAGCCAGCACCACAATTCTAAATTATTTTTATTTCAGACGGAAAAAAAGCCTTGATACCCGGATGTACGCCACCTAAGTTTGAAAAGTCATTTAGGTACATTCAAAGCTCGTTCAGGTGAAGTGGTCTGATAAAAATGAAAATACTAAGTTCTCTCAAAAACAACTTAAAAGAGCAACATTTTCAAAGCCTTAGTTCAGTGTTCTGATTCTGTTTAGACCATGTCAGAGAACCCAAAGTTTGAGACAGTTTTCTGTTTAAAACCTGGGGAAATCCCCATTTCCATAAATAACTATAAAACACCCACAAGACAGCAAGTTAAAAACAAAGGTAAAAATGATATAAAAAATACTAATGTCTCAATCCAAGGAACTTTCTGTTAACTCTATCTAAAACACTTCTAGTTACAGTAATACTGGAACCATTATAACAAATGTAGCAAATCATTTCCCGCTTAGGCGATGTACACCAATTAAGTAATTATAGCATATACCTTTACATATGTAATAAGGTCCTTCGTAATTTGTTTTTGTTGGTCTTGGACGTATTTTTTTCCATGATTTATCTTCAACATTCTTTATCCTACCAATTAAAATATCTTTCTTACATTTATGATCTATATTAGCATGGTAAGTGAAATCCATTAACTTAGGGCCTGAAAAAGATGTAAAAAGGATTGCTCATATGCACAAAAAGTATCATTTCATTTTACAGGCACATTTATAAGCAGATGTGAGCAGATGGATTATGATTATTAAATTCCCATTAAAAAATCCCATCTTCATAACCCCCAAATGTAAACAAGCTATGGCAGTAACTTTTGCCTTTCGTGCTGTTTGTCAGACAAAACAAAGATCAGGACAAAACACCAGTCTTCCCAAAACATAACCCTTATTTAACTATTAGCATAGGAGTTTTGACGGCTTTTAAAGGTAAAGAACGCATTTAAATAAGCAACTAAGAAAGAAAATTAACTTGGGTCGAGTTTAGAATAAATTGTGTTCGTATCACTTGACTTAGGGGTAAAGATATGAAATAATCCAACAGAAAGTACTTTAATTTTCACAAACATTATGGTCAGGTAAATATTCTATTCCATATGATTCTATACATAAAATTTTATCAAAGGAGAGCAGCGGCCTATCCTATTAGACTCCAAAGGTCCCTAATCAATAACTGCTGCTTCTTTAGAAAGAACTCAGAGATTGAAGAATCACAAGGGCTGGTGTTTCCACAGGTATCTACAAATTCCTAAGAACTCTCAGGTTACTGACTGCTTTAATCCTGTCTGCTCCTTTGTTTGGTCCTGACCTGATTTTACGAAACAGATCTGGCAAGCTTGTCTCAGTTCATGGGTTCCTTCAAGGGGATGTCTTGGGGTCACTGAAGAAGGTGGTTTAGTTACTGCACTTCCAAAAAAGTTTCCGAAGTCATTCCTAGGGTGACTTGACATTCCCAGGAAACTCTCAGAAGCAAACAAACTGCCTGGTCCATTCATCTGCAAGAAGAATTAAGAAAACAAAAAACAAAAAACAAAAAAAACAAAAACAGCCAACAAATATTGCACTATCACTAAAGAAGGAAACAGATGCATCTGAAAAATAAGACATTCTGCACAGACTGAAGTTGGGACTATTCTGTCCTTACTGCGTTTCTATTTAAAAACCATTTCCTTCTACATTTTCCTCTTTTGGGTCTCTAGGCCCCTCCCCCACTTTTTTGGATGCTCTATGAGTTGTTATAAGTGACGGGTAGTTGTTCTGCTTCATCAGCCAACACGTTTTTCACGCCCTGATTTTGTATTTCCTTGTCGTTCAAGCTGTGCTAAAGCCTCTTACACTGCCTGCGACTGTGATTAATTTGCTATGACAGATCCAGCCTTAAACACAAAGCATTTATTACTGGATGTTCCAGAAGAGTCTTATTTTAGCACTCTTTCCCACAGCACACACAAAACTTCAGGGAGATTGGTCACGTTCATTCAAATAACTCAGTTACTTAAGTAAAAGACCTATTTGCAATTTAAGCGACGTATTTACAAAAGAGGAAGTGGCACTTACAAGTAAAAGGGAAGAATTACTGTTGTTAAGCGGTGTTCCCTCTCTAGAAGTTGAGGTGGACAGATCTAAAATAATAAAAAAACTTCAACAGACCTTTTCATTCTAATCATGTAATAAGAACATCAGGGCTTAGTAGCTAACTGTGGCTTCCCACGTTATTTTCCCATCCCAATTCCAAGAAGCTTTCTTGCTCATGATTGACACCAAAGAGGGCTATGGAGTCTTTCCTTTCCTCTAGAAACCAAGGGCATAAATAACCCTTAGACAAACAAATTTAGATAAAAAGTGATTTTCAGAGACATAAGCTAAGGCAGGGCCTACCAAGTGGGACTGTTAAAAAGACTAAGAAAATAATTCGTATTCAAAATGGGAAAGGAGCCTCTCCTTTTGAAAATATGAAGCAGGAATTCATCATAACATTAAGAAAATCAATAAAGTTCAATTACTTTCTTTTTCTTAGTCTACCACTCAGTTACCTTCTCTCTGCCCTTCTGTCTCCCACAAATTTTAGTTTCTTCAGTTGTCAATCTTTAAATCAATTATTTTGATTTTTATCCCTTTAACCATAACAAAGCCTCACCCAAATATGAAGATTTTTATTGTTATTGTTTAAAGTATATATTAAGCCTAGGATTACAGAAACAGGAGTCAGGCCAAAACCTCAGCAATCCCTTGCAAAACCAAGGCACCAGGCATACTTTGCTGAGCTCAATGGATGAAGCCTAAAATAGATGGACCTATTATCATTTTAAACACTGATTTTAAATTAGTCTTAACTAAGTATTTGCCTAGTTCAGAATTTAAAAGGATAACCTGTCTTTAAGACCCTTTAGATGGGGTATCCCTTTTTTAGAGAACACATTAAAAGTCATTTCACCCCCCAAAACAATAGACACCCAGCTTAACAAACTATCCTACAAAAAAAACCAGTGCCACATACATTCCTACTCTCAGGGCTTTGATTCTTGATCTCCACAATGGCACAGTTAAGTCCAGGTGAATTTAAAACAGGAGGGTTTAGATTTTAGACCTACAATGTATTTTCAGCTACAATAAAAATAATTCAAGTACCAACTATCTGGAGTTAGTTAAACAACAGTCAAACCAAACTGTCTTTTTTAGAAAATGAACTGTAACTGTTTATATAAGTGGCTCGAGTCTTACCTCGTTTGGATTCGCTCATTGAAAATGAATTTAGAGAAGAACAGAAATCTTCTAAGGATGAAGTCAAAGGCGGATACAGCTCCGAGAAGGAGGGTGCAGGCGCGTACCTCGCACCGATGGGCAAGGCGCCCAAAAGAGACGCTGAGAAGGGGATGCTCGGAGCGACGCTGGCTGTTGGGAGGGGGCCTCTGACTAAGGCTGATGGCTGGAGAGGAAACAAGACCGGATTAAAGTCCATGAAACTCAGTTCCAAGCGGGCCAAACTGCTTTTAATATCAGCGTATAAAAACAAATTACTTCACTAGGTGATTTTGTTATATAACAAAGTTGAAATCAGTATCAAGACTCAGTGGCAGAATCCAAGCTACAGAGCTGATTTCTTCTCAAGCCTACTTTTTAAAAAGGATGGAGATGTGATGTCTAATATTGCTGTCATCCAAGTAAGACGTTCATGGTTCATTTTCAAAACTTCCTTAGGATTCCCTACGTGAGAGCTGGCTTCATCAAAGAGGAACTGTGAGGATGTGTGTGGGGCTGGAGTGGAAGGAAGGGTCCTGAAGAGAAGGGAGCTGGAGCAGCCTGGAAAAGTGGGGACCATCTTTCTGGAGATGTGAATGTACAACCTCACAAGAACAAATGGAACACTACCTTGCCCCTCCCCCACACAGCGAGGATTTTTGGAGAGCTTCCATGTGCCTTATACTATGATAAATCATATACCATCTATTTAATCCTCCTAACCCTCTGAGATGTATCCTACTAGGGCTGCCACGGTACAGATGAGAAAACAGAGGGACTGAAAGGTGAAATAACCTGCCCAAGATCAAAGTGGTAGAAACCAACCCCCCATCTGTCTGCCTTTTACATCTTCTCTCTGTCAGCTCCACAGGGACATCGCTGGTTTCACCCACCCTGGAAACCAGCTCTGAGCTTCCCCCCCATCATCATCCTACTGCTGCCACTATTTTAATATACTTCATGGCAGGAGTCAGTGAACTTTTCTATAAAGGGCTGGATATTAATATTGTAGGCTTTGTGGACTACACGGTCTCTGTTACAACTAGTCAACTCTGTTACTACAGTGTCATGAAATATTTTCATGTGTCTTCAAATATTATTATTATTTTTTTTTTCTTTCAACCATGTAAAAATCTAAAAGCCATTCTTAGTCCGTGGGCCATACAAAACAGGCAGCGGGCCAGATCAGGCCTGTGGACCAAAGTCTGCTGACACTTGCTTTATGATACATGGTTACAGGAGAATTATCCTTAAGGAATGAGAAGTCCTTAATCCATGAATTCATTTTGCCTTACATGTCAAATGCCTATTCTTTGTCAGAAAGTTAAATTTACCGTTTCCATAATATGTGATTCCTAGCATGCTTCCCTTTTTTATTTAAAGAAATGACCAAATTAACCAGTTACCACTGGAAAATGACAAAAGTAATTTTCAAGAAACCCAAAGCTTACTCTATAGTCAATACTAAAAATATCTAGCAGGTTATACTACAATTAAAAAAAAAAAAAAAAGCCTGCCTTCAGAAGAAAGGAGTCACACTGAAATTTACCATAACAGTTTCATTAGTTTCAGGTGCAGAATCAAGGAGGTCATCTATTTCATCTCCAAGGACCATATCTCCATCATCTAAAAATGCTTCCGGCATACTGTAGGGGATCTTTCCTCCATTTGCCAACACTGTCGATGGCAGAGACTCTTCTACTTGCAGTGGCAAAATAGAAGTTAAGGGCATAATGGGAACTGAGGCCAGCTCATTTCCAACTTGGTGAGAAAAACTGGATGCAGGTATAGAAACAACAGGAACAGCTTCTTGCCTCGGAGTTAATAAATCTGTAACGTGGATGGACATGTACTCACTTATTTTCAGTGTATCTATGTAATACTAGTGTTAATAGACAACAGAAAAAATGAAGAGCTAGGTGAAAATATGAAAGCAATTATAAAAATAAATAGATACAACAGTGAAAGCAATTCAAATAAAAGAGTACAAGTAATCCTAAAAATAATTTGTTTTGCACAGGAATAGATATATTGACTTGTGAAAACTTCTCCTTCTTTCTCAAAACTCCTAGGCCCCTTTTGGATGGAGCTACTAGAGGGTGGTGAAGCCACAGCGGGTATCGAACGACTGCTCACTGACATCCAGTACTGTCACTCACTCACTGGCACATCCAGAGGCACAGAGGTGGTTTCTGAAGTTACTCTTGTTTTAATACTAATAACCACACAGCAATCTTATTTGACAACACTATAATGTACATAACGTCTAAGGCTGGCACTTTTCAGATTAAGAGGATGTGTGTGAAAACGTACCTGGCTCAATATCTTCCACAGAACAGTTCAAAGCCTAGAAATTAAACCAAATAATAGATCATAGTATTTTCAGGACTCTAAACCATAAAGCAAGCTATAAAACTCACTCTAAGAGAGCAATGCAGGTTCTCACATTTGACTTCCTTCCAATTAAGACAGAAATAAACAAAACATGTAAACCTTTGTAATACATGGCGTTAAACGGTGCTGGCCTACTGGCACTTGCTTCTTGTGGCCCAGTATTTCTCAAAGGATAGTCAGGAGCCTTCTAGTTCCAGAGGGACTAGTCTAGCCACCACTCTCTCCCCAACTCACAGTGGCATAGTCGCAGCTCTAAGAACACTTACCTTTAAAAAACAACTTGTTAATTATGTTTAACCCAATGACTCCTAAAATTAGTATGTGGCCCTGACCCACTTTTTCTAATAAAACCTAACATCTATTAAAATCCTGTAAAATGCTCCATTGGCCTTCAGGAAATGCTGATGGAGAGTAACAGATATTACTTGAGTTGTTTGTTTTCTTTTTCTAGGGCAGGAAGCTCTGGCCACTTTTGTGTTTGAGGAATAAAAAGGTCTCAAAATAGACACGAACCAAAAATATTAGAAACAAAACTACTAATGCTTCTATCTTTTCTTCTTTTTTTTTTTTTATTACGATTCTTACAAGAGTAATAACCTTACCTTTGTAGCCCCATCCCCAGGAACTGTTTTTAGTGAGAGCTGAAAGAAAATTAAGAAGCTAATTTAAAACCAGAACTGACTCCAAGCTACAAAACAAAACAAAAAAATACCTTATGGAGAGAACTCCACCTTACCTCAGTTCTAACATATGCTTTTCTTATTTTAAATCCCAATTTCTGAGCTAGTTCTTGAGTTAGTTTTATTACATGTTCATCCTGAAAAAAGTGAGAATATATGATTAGTGGAGGGCTATATTTACTAACTGTAAGGACGAAGAGGCAAAACAGTTCTAACTTATACTCTGTCAAGACACTTGTTTTATGGGCAATTATTCCCAACTGCAGCAGGTGGGTGGCTGGCTGGAAGATGTAACTTGTTAAGGCCATTTCTCTACACAGAATCAATAAAATGGTTATGATGTAAATGAATGAACTAAAACATAAATTCCATACCTGAGGCACTGCCAAGGAGCACTTTGCCACAGCGTCATAAGCCTCTTTGTACCTTCCTAAATCACTTAGAGCCTTAGATTTCCGATAGAGAGCTTTGCAGTTACTGGCATTTAAACTGAGGACTGTATCACAGTCTTCTAATACTTTATCATGGAAACCCTGGTGAGGAAGACCAAATAAAGTTAGCAATCAAACAGTTCACGTCTTGTGATGATGTCTCCTTGCAAATGGAAACAAATTCAGACTCTTCCTTTAAATTGAAAGTTAGTGGTATTACTTGTCTTTTGAAAAATTATTTTCATTATGAAATTTCAAATACACAAAAGTAGAAGGAATATCGTGGCTACCCATGTAACCACCACCCAGACATCTGGCCATAAAATACCCCAGATCTTCGAGAAATAAAACTTTCCAGGTATGGCTGAGGCCCCCATGTGTCACTCGCCTGTCCTATTTTCCTCCCAGTTGTAGCTACCCCCTTTTTGGAGCTCATTAAAATGTTAAATGGAAATGTAACTCCCAAGCAGCTAGTTGAGGAGGAATATACTATAGAAAACAAATCATCAATGAATGCTTGTTAGCAAAGGACTAGGTGACAACATGGATACTTTTCTTAAATTCATGGTTAAATTTTACTGAATGTCTATAGTGAAAATTATAAGCACATCAAAATATTGCTTTCTAAGTTCAGACATGTGAAGAGCTTGTGTTAATTCTTTTGAAGGCTAACTACTGTTTTGTGCTATAAAAAAAAAAGCTCCTAAGAGAATCTTGACTAAGAAGCAAACTGTCAGCAGAGATACCTGATGGGTACCCTGTACCCATCTGTGAACACCTGTATCTTCCTAGGCTGATTTTTTTATGAGCAGACACCCGCCCCACCAAAAGCCATACTCAAAAGGGAATCTCCAAGGACCAGTATCTAAGAAACAAATTATTTTTAAATCCCTAAGCATTTGGCCAAAGCTGGTTTTTCAAAGCTTGAGGCCACTCTAAAAGCAGTTAATACATCTTTCTTATAAACTGAAACTAGGAAACTGACTTTCACCAGTATACTATGTTATTGAAAACCTTTTTTCTCTCTAGAAACATTGCTTTAAAAATCACACCTCGGGCTTCCCTGGTGGCACAGTGGGTGAGAGTCCACCTGTCGATGCAGGGGACACGGGTTCATGCCCTGGTCCAGGAAGATCCCACATACCACGGAGTGGCTGGGCCCGTGAGCCATGGCTGCTGAGCCTGCGCGTCCGGAGCCTGTGCTCCGCAACGGGAGAGGCCACAACAGTGAGACGCCCGCGTACCGCCAAAAAAAAAAAAACAACAACAAAAAACCCACAACTCACCATATTAGAATAGCAAGCAATACGATTTATATATAGTTTTTCAATGATTTCTTTAGGGATTAAAATTTCTTCAGACTTTGCATAATCAGCTATACTCAAAGCTTCTGAATATTGGCTCATAGAGTTGTTCCAATCACGTTCCCGATAAACATCATTTCCTTCGTTAAAAAGATTTCTCACAAGAGCACGTAAATATACCTAAGAAAAAGAAAGTTACCACTTGAAACCCTTAAAGGAACAAGTCAGAGTGTAAGCAAATTTTAATTTTCGTATCTAAAACTTCAGAGGAAATAATTTGACAGAGCAAGAAGCACTGTTGTAAGAAATGATCAAATCCAGGCCAAGTCATTGCTATTTCAGCTAGTGTTTCATCTTGCTTGCTTTTTCCAAGAAAAAATTCAATGTCTCATTATTAAGAGAAGTGCTGCAAAAGCACCTTGTCAATATTTGCTGACATTGCCAACTCTGTGCCTGGGTTAAATTCCTACAAGTGGAACGAGGATTTTAAGGCTTCTGACTAGTATTTCTAAATTGTCTTCCAAAAAGGCAACAACAATGAATACTTATAGCGGCTTGCTTCAGAGCACCTCCACCAACACGTGTGCACACGTGCGTGAGCATGCACACATAAAATCTACACATTTCTAGGTGAGAAACGGTATCCTTTTTTATTTGCGTATCTGATTACCAGCGAGGTTGAACTTCTCCACATTTTTATGGACCATTTGTGTTTCTTCTTTTGTAAATGTTCCGGTCATTTACTGATTTATGGGGAGGGGATGGCAAACCTTTTTCTTACTGTGTAAGCATACACACTCTTCTGGTGGGGGCAGATGTTCTTAAGTCTCCTTCAGGACTTCTATCATTGCTTTAAGATTTTAAAAGTCCTTTCCTATCAAAGTCCTATTCAGCTCTTCTTTGTCTCATTTTACGAATTCACGTCTAAGCTGATAAAAGTAATAAAGAAAACTGTCCAGATCAACCTTTAACAGCTGAGGTGACTTGAGAGACAGGCCGTTTCACCTCCCTGGACCCCAACTGCACGTTTGTAAAGTGAAAGGATTGCTCCATGTGATTGCTAGTCCTCATACTTTACAGTTCTACGTCTGTTTGGAGAAAAGGAAGGAAGGAAGGGAGAGACTGAAATGAACGGAGAGGGAGGGAGGGAGGCAGAGAGAAAGGAGTGACATTCAGTAGCACCAAAACCCACAGAGATGCAAAGCCACAGGGGAACTAACAGTCTGCAGAACTGAGGGCCTTTGGTCCAAGACCCAGTCAGCTGGGCTTTCTCTCTAACTAACTAGATTCCTCTCTAGCTCTTTCCCCTAAATATCCAGTTACCTCTTTACTTCTGTTACAACTTCTCTTCTAAGGAAGAACAGAAGATACTCTGCACTCTCCCTCTCAGCATATTCTGTCCCCCTCATTTTCGATGAAATGAAAGCCTAAATGTAATTGTCAAGGGGCTCAAAAGAAATTAATTCAAAACTACACTAATAGAGAAAAGAAAAAATAGGACAACTGTCCAAGTACGCCGGAAAAAAACAACGTTGTCTTATATACACACGGGTCAGCAAACTTTTTCTGTAAAGGCCCAGATAGTAGGGATTTGAGGCTTTGTGAGCCATAAGGTCTCTGTCTCAACCACCATGTCGTGAAAGCAGCCACAGATAACACATTGACAAATGGGTGTGGCTGTGTTCCAATAAAACTTTATTTATGAAACAGACAGGGGTCCACATCTGAGTTTGCCAACCCAGGCTACATGTGGCAGTTCACAGGCTACTTGTGGAGTTCTCAAGCAGACCTTCCCTGAGTCCTTACCGCATACTGTTCCTGTGTTCCTGGATACGACAGCGGTGACCTAAGAAGAAGAAACAAATCAATTCTGATGATCAGGTTCTTATCAGGATTTGTTCACCCAGGAGTCATCTTAAAACTGAGGTTCTCGGGCTTCCCTGGTGGCGCAGTGGTTGAGAGTCCGCCTGCCGATGCAGGGGACACGGGTTCGTGCCCCGGTCCGGGAAGATCCCACATGCCGCGGAGTGGCTGGGCCCGTGAGCCGTGGCCGCTGAGCCTGCGCGTCCAGAGCCTGTGCTCCGCAACGGGAGAGGCCACAACAGTGAGAGGCCCGCATACCACAAAATAAACAAACAAACAAACAAAAAAACTGAGGTTCTCATGAGCTCACCACTGGTTCAAAGCACATTTTAAAGACCTACTTCTCCTTTATGACCATTATTCACATATAACCGTAGTCATGAAAAAAAAATCTAAAACTATTCCTTTGTATTTTCTTAAGTATAACATTTTCCCTGCAAATCTACTCCTAATTAAAGACAGCCTAATTCTTCAAATGCCAAAAAAGTTTTAAAATAGCATAGAACCACTAGTACTATTTGATTCAATTTACTATAGAACAGAGGGGAAGAATGTCCCCTTCCCAGGAGGGACAAAGAGGCCTTTCTGCCTGGACATGGCCACCCGGGCTGTGGTCCTGTCACTGACGTGCTTCATGAAGGCCAGTTAGAGACCGAGCTTCTTAACAGAAAGAGTGTGATCACAAAAGCCCTGTGTGCTGACAGATGTTGATTTTCACTCATCAGAACTGTTCTTATGAGATTAGGTTCAAATTCCTCAGTCTAACATTTTAGAGGATACTTAAGGATTTCAGCCCTATAAATCAGCGACAGCAAGATCCAGTTCCGAACACAAAGAAATCAATGTCCAAGAGCAGAAAATACTGCTGGAACAAAAATATCTAATTTCTAACCCAAAAGAACAGGACTTCTGAAACATAACTAAAGGTTTCCTAATCCCTGCTACGTGCAGAGCCACACCAAAAGGTGACGAGAACATGAGGCACGCAATGAGCCCTTACTGTATAAACTGTAGTCCTTCCTTAATGTTCTGCTGCCTTTTTCTTCTCTCCTCGGACACACTGGACATGTTATCCCACACATCCACTTTCTAAAGGAGAAATCTGGAAAGAAACAGGCAAGAAATTACACAAGGCACGGGGCTCCTGGACCCCAGTTAAAACACCCATAATCTAGGTCTTGTCGCACGATTAGCTGTGGACACGTCCATCTCCACCGCCTTGACTAGGGTCCTGGACGCCGAGGACACCACCTGAGTTGTGTCTGTGGTCCCCACCGTCTCGTGCGCCACGAGCAGAGGGCTTCCACACTCTGCTCTCTCCACTTAACAGCCGCGCAGACGCTGTAGGCCCCTCCTGAACAATCCCCACGCTAAAGTCATCTCTCTCTCCCCATTTCACCTTCCTTCCTTCGACGACAGGTTTTGTTCCCAGTCTGTCTCTACGCACACGGAAGCAGCCACGAGAACAGTCCTGGCCTTGTTTTGCTTCTGGAAGCTTTCCAGAAGCAAAATGGTTTCACGTCCGCTTGCCTCTGAGGGGTTTTGACTTCCTTGTGAGCACAGTCTAAACATTATCTGTGTTTTTTGAAACAATCCTTCTTCGTACAACTGATAGAATAAGGATCTAAGTGAAGTTACTTTAATTGGAATTTTCTGGAAGGTAAGGGTTTACCTTCGATGTAACACTGGCAAATGTCCACACTGTGAGTATTTAACCTGACTAGTCGACGTTCATTAAGCAGTTCTCAGAAAGCAACGGGAGAACCACAGAGAAGAGATCTCGGATAAAACATTGTCTCCCAATGTCCTAAACTAGGGTTTCTCAACCTCAGCCATTCAGGCCAAATAGTTCTCTGGTACGGAGGGCTGTCCTGTGCCCTGCAGGATGCTGACAGCATCCTGGCCTCTACCCACTGGATGCCAGTGGAGGAGGTAGAGCACCTCCTCCCCTCAGTTGTGACAAACTAGTGTCTCCAGATATTGTTAAATGTCCCTTGGCGGGCGTGGGGAGGGGCTGGGGGGTCCACACAGTCACTCCTGGATGAGGACTACTGAGAGCTAATGCTGAGAGGACATCGTGTCACATAAACCATGTACTTGGACCCACGTGACAGGGAAATGGCACCCATGTTTCAAGTACGGAGCTGAAATGTTTTCGTTTCATTATTGCTTACCATTTGTAAGCAAGTTTTATTTTTAAGTCTACCTTTTTTCAAAGTGTAGAGTGGGGAGGGAGGCTGGAATACCCTGGAGGCTCATAACTGGTGCTAATACTTTTTGTCCTTTATTTTTTCTCCTTCCAGTTTTATTGAGATTATCATTGAAATACAGCACTGTATAAGCTTAAGGTGTAAAACATAATGATTTGACTTACATACATCATGAAATGATGACCATAATAGGTTTAGTGAACATCCATCTTCTCATATAAATACAAAATTAAAGAAATAGAAAAAAAAATTTTTTCCCTTGTGATGAGAACTCATCTACTCTCTCAACAACTTTCATATATATCACACAGTACATTAAATCCCTAGCACTTGTTTATCTGATAACTAGAAGTTTGTAGCTTTTGCTTTTTGTCTTTTAAATATTTGTCAGTTCTAAATATTTTGATCTTGTATCTAAAAGTTGGTTACTTTACTGAAGTATTACTGTTTACATGTGTACCTGGTATTTGCCTTAAAATACTATGTTTGAAATTATCCAGAATTAAAAGTTTAAAAAGCCCATTATACTGAAGTAAAACAGCATTGTTTCTGGAATTTGTTTTTAAGATAGTCTAGCTTAAAGGGGGGTAAATGGGTGAGCATGAAACAAGAGTAGCAGAAACATGGGACACTGCTCCAGCTGGATGAGGGGAGGGTATGTGGGGTTCATTCTTCTACTTGAACATGTCTGGCCATTTCCATAATAAAAAATTGTTTAATTCATACGTATGAATATTTACAAGGTTCTTTAAAGAGGCACTATTTCTAAGAGAAAAAAGATGGGAAATTAACTCAATGCCTGTCAAAAAGGAAATGGTTGAATAAACTGTGCTGGAGGGAAAAAAAGGCAAAGTGCAAGTGTCCACAGTAAGACCCTGTTCTGTTATTTTAAAAGGGGGAATGGGTATATGTTCATATTTGTTTGTGTATACACAAAATAGCTCCAGATGGGATCACAGAAAGCTACAGCAGTGAGAGAAACCCAGGGGTTCAGGGAAAGGGGTGGGACAGTGTCTTTTCACTGCAAACCTTTAAAACTTTTTTTTTTTTTTTAACCTTGTAAACAAATGATCTCTGGGAAAAGAAATAAAGTATTAAAAGAAGTCTACAGGCCCTCCCTGGTGGTGCAGTGATTGAGAATTTGCCTGCTAATGCAGGGGACACAGGTTTGAGCCCTGGTCTGGGAAGATCCCACATGCCGCGGAGCAACTGGGCCCATGAGACACAACTACTGAGCCTGTGCGTCTGGAGCCTGTGCTCCGCAACAAGAGAGGATGCGATAGTGAGAGGCCCGCGCACCGCGATGAAGAGTGGTCCCTGCTTGCCACAACTAGAGAAAGCCCTCGCACAGAAACGAAGACCCAACGCAGCCAAAAATAAATAAATAAACAAATGTGGGGTTTAAAAAAAAAAAAGAATATTAAAAAAAAAAAAAAGAACTCTACGTAGCTTCTGAGCCCTTCCTTAGAAAGATGACTTACCGGGTCACCCAGCCTTTTTCTTCCATTTTACTTAAAACAGAGTCAGAACCTTAGAACTCAAAGGCACCCAGAGCTGCACTTGGGGGTCCAGGGCGGTCAGGCCAGAGGGACTGGGAGAAAAGAAGTGAAGCCAAAGACAAGAAGCATCCCCTCTCCTTCCGTGAGGGACACATGTCTCCCAACCCCTGTCTGGTGGGGTGGGGAATCAGTTTGAGGTTCACTCAAAAAGTAAATCTGTTGGCTCAGAAGGAACTCCGGGGTAACGATAATCCGCCAAGTTAAGAGCCTTAGAGCTATTCCCCCAGAAAGTGCTCGAAAAGCCTTGAACCTTGCCCTCTTAAGGACAAAGGGCAGGTGGAAGAGAGCTGACAACTCAAGCAAGTGATTAAGAGAAAATAAGACGCAGATTCTTAGCAGCATGAAATACCATGCCTCCTTTAAATGTTTAAAGATTTGAGGACATAACATCAGGTGATGTCTAAACATAATATGGCAGGGCATTTCATGTTCTGTAGATTTCCCCCCTAAATTATATTATGAAGAATTTTACACACAAATTTTTTTTACAATGAACGACATATATCTCTATACTACCTATATCCTACAATCAATATTTTGCTATATTTATTACATCTGCCCACACTTCCGTCCATCTACCAACCCAATTTTGGTAAACTGCAAACTGAGTAGCAGACATCAATTATAATTTACCACTAAACACTTCAGCATACATATCATTACCTGGGGTTCC
This sequence comes from Stenella coeruleoalba, assembly GCF_951394435.1. Taxonomy (NCBI): domain Eukaryota; kingdom Metazoa; phylum Chordata; class Mammalia; order Artiodactyla; family Delphinidae; genus Stenella; species Stenella coeruleoalba. The sequence goes on from NC_137161.1 coordinate 58,814,365, forward strand.
ACATTTATTTACAGTTTTTTAAGGTAAAATGCACACAATTTAAGGCAACTCTTAACAAACGATACACTCATGTAACCCAGACCCCGGTGGTGAGACACACCATCACTGTCACTCCAGAAAGTTCCCCCAGGCCCCTTCTCTAGCCAATCCTTGCCCCACCCCCAGCCCAGGAATCATTGTTCTGATTTTTTCCCACCATACATTAGTTTTACCTGTGAAATAAAGCCTCCCCACCCCCCATCTCATTTTAAAAGAAAACAATAAAGGCTTTATATACCATCTTATTTTCAGATCCAGTCAACAAAATCTGGCCTCAGTTTTCAAGTGAGAAAGTATTTGATAAAGTTAATCCAACAATCACTTTCCTTCTTCAAACTCAGCAGCACATGACAGGTGTCCACTGTCTCCTCAAAACAGGGGCTTCATCTCCAGCTGACCTCTAAACGTGAGGGCCCTGGGGTGTCATCAGACCCCCCTCCCCCAGGCACCCTCTCCCCTCAGGGACCTCCTGCTCTGCCCAGATGTTAAATACACTCATCTAGGGTCCGACAACTCCCGACGTCTGTCCCCTGGCAGAGCTTGCTAGATACCCTCTACCTGGTAGTTCTACTTGGGTGTCCAGACATCATACACTGTTCGGAGAGCAGGAGTTTAAATATTATGACAGTGAAAAGGAATGTCGCCTTCCCAACCCTGTCATTCAACCACCCATTTGCCCTGTGAAGGCAATCAGTCAATACCATTGTCACCAATCTGTTTTGTGTCCTGACAAAGACACTGTGTGAACCAAGCTGTATCTTGATTGTAATGGTAGTTACATGAATCTATACATGGGATAAAACTGCATAGATACACACACACACACACACACACACACAGGCGCGCGCGCGCACATACACACACGAGTCAATGTAAAACTGAGTCAGGTCTGTAGTCTGGTTAACAGTATTATGTGAATGTCACTTTCCTGACGTTGCTATTGCACTACGGTTAGGTAAGATGGCACCACTGGGGGAAGCAGATGAAGGGTTCATGGGATTCTATATACGACTTTTGCAATTTCCTGTGGGTCTATAATTATTTCAAAATAAAAAGTTAAAAATATCCTGTGCATACGTTATTTTTTATACAAACTGGGGCTCCTAACGCGTTCTGCACCTTGCTTTTCTCGATTGGTACCTCGTATCTTAAAGGTCAGTCCATATCAGCACGTATCAAGCTGCATTACCTTTAACAGCCGTGCAATGTGCTCCGTGATATGGCTGCCCCATAACATCACCAGCCCCCTAGTCACAGACATTCCGGTTGTTTCCAATCTTTAAAAGTTCACCAGGTACACAGAACATTTCATACATGCATATCCTCAAAGAATTTCCGTAGGAGGAAGGGTATGTACATTTCTTTATTTTGCCAGCTACTGCCAAGCTTTACCAGATGACCCTACCCACCACCAGTGCACGAGGGTTCCTATTTTACCCCTTCACCAAGAAATTATCAGATGTTTCCATCACTGTCAGGGAGACGAGAAACAGTGTGACAACTGTGGTTGGGGTCCTGCTTGTTCTAGTCTATCATTAGTGAGGCCGAACACCTCCTCAGATTTAAGAGCTGTTTGCACTTCCTTTTCCATGAACTGTTTCATTTCCTTCACCCATTTTTCTTCCAGGTTGGGCTTTTCTTACTTATGGAAGTTCTTTATGTGTTGAGGAAAGCAGTCCTTTGTGATGTTATTATTATTTTCTCCAATGTGATGTCAATCTTTTGACATTGGTTATGGTAATATATATATATTTTTTTGGCTGCATTGGGTCTTTGCTGCTGCACACAGGCTTTCTCTAGTTGCAGCAAGCAGGGGCTACTCTTCATTGTGGTGCGCGGGCTTCTCACTGCGGTGGCTTCTCTTGCTGCGGAGCACGGGCTCTAGGTGCGCGGGCTTCAGTAGTTGTGTCACGTGGGCTCAGCAGTTGTGGCTCACGGGCTCTAGAGCGCAGGCTCAGTAGTTGTGGTGCACGGGCTTAGCTGCTCCGCAGCATGTGGGATCTTCCCCGATCAGGGATGGAACCCGTATCCCCTGCATTGGCAGGAGGATTCTTAACCACTGCGCCACCAGGGAAGTCCCGGTTTTGGTACTTTTTGATAGCAAAAGTTTTATTTTTAAGTAGCTGAGTTTATCAATACTTATTTTTATGGCTTCTGGATTTTGACATACTCAGAAATGCCTGCACCACTCTGAGATCATAAAATAATTCTCCACGTTTTCTTCTACTATTCTCACTGTTCCATTAAAAAAACTTTTTTTCATAAACTGGATATGTGTGTGTGTGTGTGTGTGTGTGTGTGTGTGTGTGTATGTATTTCCCTCCCAGATAGCTACCAGTTGCCCAAACACCATTTACAGAAAGGCCTTCTATCCTACACTGATATGCATAAGGCGCATACAACATTCTGGGTCAGTTTGTGACCTTTACTCACCGTTTTTAACTAGAATGCCCCCTAATCCTATGCCCTCCTCCCAAGACTAACCTTTTGCCCAAACTTACCTTCTTAGCACTAAAACCACCTTCTGGCCAATCGCTCAAACCGGAAACCATTCTCTCACCACATCCAGTCAATCCACCGACAAAGGCTCCATCAGTGATACCGTCAAAATACATGCGGGACACGCCAAATCTGTCAGTTCTCAAGCCTCCTCTGCCACCTCCGCCTGAGCCGCAGGTGGATGTGGAAATACTCTCCTCTCCCACCTCTGCTCTCAGCTCCCTATCCTCTCCACTGTCCCCTCCCCCATGCAGTTCCCACACAAAACTGAAAGGAATGCTCTTTAAAAGCACAAATTGGTTATTGCAGCCCTGCTTAAAATCCTCTGCTGGCGTCCCCTGGGCACCCAGAATCAAATCTAGACTCCTGCCTGTGACGCCGCCCTCACCCAGCCCGTCGCACTGGCCTTCTTCCTGTGGGTTCCTGGGATGAGTCAAGGGCTCTGTGCTTCTGGGACCTCGTGCCTGCTGTTCCCTCTGGCCACGACACTCTCCCCAGATCTGCAAGGGCCTTTCACCCCAGAGTCTTGGCTTCAGTGTCAGCTTTAAAGGCCGTCCCTCCCCCCCAACTCTGTCGCCACACCCCACTCTCACCCCATCATTCCCTTCCAGGGGCCCCCTATCTTTCTTAGTCCTGATCACCTTACACTCTCTGGGTCCAAGTCAATGAAAACTTGAATGAAGAATGAATGAAGTGGCCAAGCGTAAAGACGACGCTCCGTATAAAGTACCTGGTACAGCTGTTCACTCAAGGCAAGCGTGACAAACCAAAGGACGGGGCCAAGAGGATGTGACCAGAGGCCAGCAGGGCCAGCTGAGGTGGACCCCACCTCCTTAGGGAGCAAAGCAGGGAGTAAATCAATAGGGTGGGAATCAACCAGAGACAGTGACAGAGAAAAACCTGAAACCGTAAGCAGCTCAAGGAGTGCGGCGAAGGGTTTCATTCATTGCCAACAGGGGAAAAGCAAGTCAGCCACACCTTCTTCTCCTTAAACAAAAAGGAAAAGAGATGGGGGTGGGAGCTTTGAACAGTAAAAATAAATAAATAAAATATGCCAGAAACTCAGATAGGAATTTCATTCAATTAACTAAACTCTTGCAAGCTGGAACATGTATCACCTTTCTGGAACCAGCTGATTTTAAGTTCCTTACTCACTCTGAAGCTTTACAGGAGCAAAGGTCCCCTGGTTCTCCAGTATAATTCCTTACATATTTATTCCGTACTTGTTAGGTGGAACCCATTATAGTGAAGTCCAGTACAAAGCTATCACTAAACCATGAAATGCTAAACTGTGAAATTTTGGCCTTACATGGTAACTTCATAAACTAGCTCCCCTTATCAGAAAACACCAAGGAAACAAAATGTGACTACAATATCCGGTAGAGATGGAAATAATAGCTAACACTGAAGCCTCTTAGTGGACACCGGGTATTGTTCGAAGTTCTTTACACATATTAAATCATCTAATCCTCCTAAGAACCCTGCGAGGTAGGTACTTAAGAGGAAACGGAAGCACAGAGAAGTGGCGCACAGTCCAGGATCACACAGCCTGGAAGTGGCCGAGCCGGCCACGCTGGCTCCGAGCCTGAATTCCTATCCACAGAGCAATTCCGCACCGCGCATGCCAGGAGGTTGAGCACAGCTACGCTGGCCCTGGGCTGGGCTCTGAAAAACACATGCAGCTGCGACAGACAGGTGGGCACGTCAAAGCCACTCGAGAGGAACAGGACAAACACACGCCTCTGCACACGCAGGCACACACGATGACGTGTGCAAGGGACATGATTTAAAGCAACTCAGACAAGCAGAGGGTGTCCACGGTGTGGACACAGAGAGTTAGGATAGCACTCCGGGGCCAGAGCTTTGAATGGAAATATGCTCCGCCCACAACATCACGTGTGTAGATGCAAGGAATAAATATTAAACAGCCTTACTTCCGAGATATCTTCACACAGAACCAGAGAAGGTGACCCAGGGAATGCGGCACAGTGCCTGTATTTTTGCCTAAAAAGGTATTCCTAAGTTTCAAGTGAAAAATTATAATTTCCAGTCTGTATTCAATGCTACCCCCAGACTCAAGCCTGTCATGGTAATGGCATAAACAAACACGCACGCAAAGTAGTTAAAGTTCCTGTCACCCCAGCTTGCAGCAGTGTTCGTGCACTCTGGTAATACTTACAAAAGCGCATGGATATATTACATCCCTCAGTGACCGCAAACCCAGGGAGGGAAACATTATTACAGATGTTCTATCACTTTCTTGGAACACTCAAACTCCTACTGGATACTTTATGAGACAGTTTTCCCCTTTCACTGAAAACAAAACTCCCATGAGGAAGGCTGTGCTAAACGACATCAAGACGGAAATTTCATATTTTTGCCACACTCCCACCCCTGCCCCCGAGCTATCCATTTTGAACTTGCTGTCAGATATAGTAACATGTGCCAGGTGCCCATTATAGGGCCCAGCCCTCCTAAGGCCCAGGGAACATCTCACCTCATACAGGAACCCTGTATGGGAGGAATGAACAAGAAAGATGTGAAATCTTCCAAACAGCTTGCCCAGGGGCGCCCAGTGACACGTCCAGGACTGCAGAGGAGGTATTCTGAAGTGCCAGATTACTCTCCTGCTCCAGACTCAGGTATTCTAATAAAATACAAAGGTTCCACTTCCTTATTTGTGAAACAGAAAAATTTCTGCCTCTCTCTTACTGCATCCATTACCTGGTTCCCAAAGCTTTGAAAGATATGTGAAATTAATAGTAATCGATTAACTAAAAACACATCGTTAAACTCATAATAAAATTAAAAAGCAAATTTCTTGTTGGGGCAAAACCTGGTAAGGACAGGTGGCCTTGTTTCTTTATATCAAAGAAAATTTTCACCTCCACTTAATATGCTTCATGTGTGTATGAATTAAAACAAACGTATTGGGACTTCCCTGGTGGCAGAGTCGTTAAGAATCCACCTGCCAATGCAGGGGACATGGGTTCAAGCCCTGGTCCGGGAAGATCCCACATGCCGCGGAGCAACTAAGCTCGTGCGCCACAACTACTGAGCCTGCGCTCCAGAGCCCACGAGCCACAACTACTGAGACCGCATGCCTAGAGTCCCGTGCTCCGCAACGAGAGAAGCCATCGCAAGGAGAAGCCCGCACCCTGCAAGGAAGAGTAGCCCCCGCTCCATGCAACTAGAGGAAGCCCGTGTGCAGCAACGAAGACCCAATACAGCCAAAAATAAATTAAAAAAATAAAATTTAAAATAAAAATAAAACAGATGTATTGTCACAAGCATAAACTTTTAAACTTCTGGATTAATGTTTTACTATTTCTTCCCCCTAAAAATACTATCTAAAGTTTTCCTCTTGATTTGTAAACACATCACACTTTGGAGAAAACAAATTTCACTTCCAACCCTAAGATTCCGGAGAAAAAGTATTTTCATTTAAAAACAAACCAAAAAAAACCACCTCAAGATATTATCTGGAAGTCGTCTCCACACATCATACTTTCTCTCGAAAGCCCTTCTAGAGTAACCAAGGCAACAGAATACAGACATATTGTTTCTACCTTGTCCTTTATTGGAATGCTCACAACTTTCCAAAAGTCACTCTCACCATTCCTAAAGTTGAGGATTTATAGGAATTGATTCTCTCCCACTTAACATTGATTTAACCCTCCCAAACTGGCAAGTTTTACAGTTAATCAAAATTAAGAATTAGGGGACAATATGGTTGACAACCACCATATTTATTGGCAAAAACTGACAGCATCTGAGGGCTGGGAAGGGAAAAGAGTGTAGGTCAGGGTATGACAAGCGCCCAAGAAAAAGCCACAGTAACTTGGAGGAAGGCATTTAGGTGGCAGAGGCCCTGAAAATTAACATGCTCTTTGCATCACACACTCAAATATTGAAAATATTCAGCTTTGATAGCTCATGATCTGATTCTGAGACGTATCTTACACAACTATTTCCAGACTACAATACACAGTATACAGACATTTTTTTCAACAAAGAAAGTTCTGTCCACTAATTTAAATTATTCTGCAAATTAGAACAAGATCCTCATTAAGCAATCAGCTCGACAGTTCAGTTGAGGGTGACAAGGAAGAAGCAGGGGGTTCCTTGACAGGCTAAGAGAGAGGAGGCCATGTGCCATCAGAAAAGCAGTTAAAAATAAGCAGATGCCATAGGCTCCCAGCTACCCCTGCCCCCATTCCGATGCTCTGGCTGAACACTGTCCAATAGAAATATAATGCGAGTCATATATCTAATTTTAAATTTTCAAGTAGCCATGTTAAAAAAAAAAGAGTAAACTGAAACCAGTGACATTAATTTTAATAATATATTTGCATTAACCCAATATGTTGAAAACATTATCATATCAACCTGTACGATTTAAGTAGAAAAAAAATTACGAATGAGGTATTTTACTTTTTTTTCCATACTGTGTTTAAAATCAGGTGTGTCTTTTTCACTGGGAGCGCATCTCCATTGGGTCTAGCCACATTCCAAGAGCTCAAGAGTCCCTTGCTATCAGTGGCCACCTTCCTGGGCAGCTCACATCGCCTTTAGGCAGACCCTTGGTTCTTAAATACCTAACTACATATGCGGGGACGGGGAAAGTACCCGACTCCAGAAAAATTCACCCAATCAGGGTGCAGACACAACCTCTCGGGACCAGCCGGAGCTTTCCAGCTGACCACACCCCTGCAATGACCGTCCCCAACAGGAAATTCACCCTAATGAGACCTGACAGGTCTTCATTCTTTAAGGGTGGGGAAAAGAAACCTAAAGCCCGGCCGTCTCCGTATCCACAATATAAGACAGGAAACCATTCGCCGCGCGTCCTAGACGTGCGCCCCGGGCAAAAAAAAAAAGGGGGGGTGGTGGTGGGGAGTAACCCGAAATAAACGAGCCAAGAGCCCCGCGAGCATCCTTCCCGCCCCCAAACCCAAGGTACTGAATTAGGGGTCCTAGATCACCGAATCAGATACAAAAAATAGGAAAAAAGAATCTTTTTTTTTTTTTTTTTTTAGTTAACCAGAGAGGAGGTATTCTGCCAACGGAAACACATGCTGGGACGGAGGGAGCGGCAGCCCTCTGCACCCCACTTGGCGGAGACGCGCCCCCAGGGTGAGCCCCGCACCGCCCCCAGGGAGGGAGGGGACCGGGACCCGCCCGCCTCCGTCGACTCGCCCGCCGGGCCCGGGCGGCGGCGCGCGCTCGGACCGCCCCTCCGCCGGGGCCGCGCGCCCTTTGTGGCCGAGCCCTCCGCCCCTAGGGCCGCCGCTTCGCCGCGGGGGGCCAAGCGCGCTGCCCCTCCCCCGCCCGGCGTCCGTTACCGACCGCGCGCGAGCACGAGGCGGCGGCGGGCGCGCGCCGGGCGGGGGCGCTGGACGGGGAATCAGGGCGGCGCGCGGGCCAGGCGGGCGGCGGGGCCCAGTGGCGCCCACCTACCTGCGGAGACGGCCGCGCCGACGGGCAGGCAGTGGCGCGCGGTGAGCGGGCAACGGCGGCGGCGGCGGCCTGGGCGCTTGCTTGCAGCTTCCCTTTGCGACCGGTGGTGGCGGTGGCTCCGCTGCCCCCGCGCGGCGCCCTCTGGCGGCCGGAGGCCGCGCCCGCCGCTCGGGAGAGGCCGCCATTGGCTACGCCCGCGAGCGTCGGCACCGGGGGCGGTGGCGGCGCCACGTCGGGCCGGGCGGCGGCGACCCTCGGCTCTGGGCTCCGGGGCCGCCCTTGAAGCGGGCGCGCGGTCCCCGCCGGGCTGGGGCCGCGGGGTGGAGCCAATAAAGGGCCAAGCGGTTCCGGGACGCACCCATCCTGAGAACTGATTGGGGCGGAGATGCAATTCAAATTAATGGGCGCCTTGGGTGTTTTTTCTGGGCAGCGGCCCCGGGGCAGAAGAGCAGGGAGTTAGAACAGCGTCTAACATGGAACTGACCTAGTTTCGGGTGTCGGGAGGCCTCCCCTGAGATACTGTTTATTTAGCAAATCCTTATCCGGTACTTCCTACTTTCCTAGTTGTAACTCTGTGGAGCCTCTGGGCAACCATTGTTGTCCCCTTTCCCGCAGATGAGGAAGGGGAGCACGGAGCTCCGCGGCAGCTCTGTGATGGACCCTAGAGGGCCTGGCCCCCTGTCCTTCAGACCCGCCGCCCCCCAAATGCCACCTCATACACCTGTATTTTCAACAGCCAGCTGTGCTCGGGGCTCAACAGCGGGCAAGGCAGAGTCCCTGCCCCATAAGGGGATGGGGGGTGGCAGTGGGAACCCACAAGGATGCAAAAAAAAAAAACAGTTTCGGGCAGTGAAAACCAAGGAGACTAGATCAGGGTAATGAGACCATGATGGGAGGGCTCCACTTAAGGTGGGATGAGTGAGGGCGGGGTGGAGATCTGAGAAGATGACAGCCGTGCAGAGACGGGGAATGTGCTCCAGGAAGAGGGAAGGTCAAGTGCAAAGACCCTGAGGCTGGAGCTTGGTGCCTGGGGAACAGGAGGGGCCTCTTTGGTGGGTGTTTTTGAGGGTAGAAAGGTCTGAGTGACCGAGGGGCCACAATTTGGAATTTGGAGTTTCTTCTGTGTGGTGCTAATGAGTCTGAATTGGGAGTGACACAATGTGATCTACATTTCAGGAAGTTCTCTCTGACTACTGTGCAGAGACTGGGCGGTAGGAGGGACAAGAGGTGAAGCCGAGGCTGGGAGACTAGCTGGTGGCTCTGACAGTCGTCTGGCTGACGTAGGTTTACAAACCAGATGTACTAGCTCAGGCCGCTATAACAAAATACCACAGACCTGGAGGCTTAAACAAGAATTCATTTTCACACCGTTCTGGAGGCTGGAAGTCCAAGATCAGGGTGTTGTGTTGGCAGGGTTGGTTTCTGATAAGAACTCTTTCCTTGGCCTGCAGGTGGCCACCTTCTCACTGTGTCCTCACGTGGCCTTTCCTCTGTGCACAAGCATTTCTCTTCCTATAAGGACACCTGTCATTTTGGATTGGGGCTGCACTCGTATGACTCCATGTAACCTTAGTTACCTCCACAAAGGCCCCATCTCCAGATACAGTCACTTTAGTGCTTCGGGTTTCAACATATGAATTTGGAGAGGACACAGTTCAGTCCATAAGACCAGGTAAGCACTGTGACAGAAACATTCAAGGAGAGCTGATAGGAAGTGGCTTTAGGGGAGGCCCTCTGAGGAAGGAGTTCTGCTCATCACTCAGGTCTCAGCTCAGACATCTTCTCTTGGAGAGGCCTTCCCGGACAGCCACCTAAAATTGCCCGTTAACTCAGCACCCTGTTTGGTCATCACTCTCTGGAATGACCTTGTTTAATCATTTGGGTGCTTATTTGTGGTCTTCCTCCACCCCTCCTAGGACAGCAGAGACCCTTCCTGCTTTGTTCTCTATTCCCAGCCCCTAGAATAGTGCCTAGAACTCTATAAACATTTCTCAAATGGATGTCCCTGTGAAACTTGGAGCTAAGATCTGCAGGATGAACAAGAGATGATGAGCTGCAGGGGTGCGTGGAGAGAGAGGAAACATTTTAAGTCAGAAGATGCTGAAAGGCCAGATTGGCTGGATCACAGAGAGCTGGGTAGGGTCCCAGGGAGGTGAGACAGGAGATGAGCAAGGGCCAGGCCCTGAAGGCTACTGTAAAGCTACATGAAGCTGGACATCATTCTGCCAGTACAAGGAAAAACTCTATGGGACTGTATAAGTTTCCTATGGCTGCTGTTACAAATCACCACATACTTAGTGGCTTAAGACAACACATATTTATTATCTTACCTTTCTGGAGGTCTGACGTCTGAAATGGTTCTCACTGGGCTAAAGTCAAGGTACGGGCAGGGCTGGTTCCTTCTGGAAGCTCTAGGAAAGACTCTATTCTCTTGTCTTTCCCAGCTTCTAGGGGCTGCCTGCCTTCCTTGGCTCATGGTCCTTCCATCATCTTCAAAGCCAGAAACGATTGGTCAAGCCTGTCTCAGGCTGCATCTCTCTGATTCAGCTTCTGATGTCACATCTCCTCTGACGCTCCCTCTTTCTTCTTTCCCTTATAAGTACCCTTGTGATTATACTGAGCCCATCCAAATAATCCAGGATGATCTCCATATGTATATATGGAAGAGTTCTTATGAACAGAACATATGTATTCTAAAGAAGAGAAGGCAAACAAGGCCTGTTCTTTTTAGATAGGTTTTGTTTTTGCTAAGGTACGTTGAATTAGTTTGTGATCCCATTCTTCCTACTCACCTTGGATTCTCTACTCCTCTGTAGGTTGTTCTGTCAATTCTTAACTGTTTAAGGAGTCAACATATAAGTCTATCTTTTGTTGCCTTGGTTTTCCTTTCAGCTGGGCACCAAATTAGGAATCTTAGTTTAAGAACCTCATCTCCTAGCACTCATCTGGAAATATGGGAGTGAGTTCTTGGGCCGTGGACATCTCTGGACAGCAGCTCTTGTTACTATCCAGGCAGTAACAGCAGTGGTAGTTCTGTGTCATGTATAAAGTTCCCCAAGATTCTCAGCTGAAGCTGGCATGCACACTTGACAAAAGTGGTTTTTGTTTTATACATTCACATCCTAAGTCCCTGCCAAAGGAAAAACGAAGTGTTTATATCATTATAAACACCATTCTCTCTCATCCAAGCTCCTCCAAATAAACATAAAGTGAATGTTCTAGAATGAATGTTTGTGTCCCCTCTCCCAAATCCATATATTAGAAATCCTAACCCCCCAATGTGATGATATTAGGAGATGGGCCTTTGGGAGGTGATTAGGTCTTGAGGGTGGAGCCCTTATAAATGAGATTAGTGCCCTTATAAAAGAGGCACAAAGGAGATGATTTCTCTCCCCATCATGTGAGGACACAAAGAGAAGACAGCCTCCTGCAAGCCAGGAAGAGGGTCTCACCAGACATCAGATCAGCTGGCACCTTGATCTTAGACTTCCCAGCTGTCATATCTGTGAGAAATAAATGTCTCTTGTTTAAGCCACCCAGTCTATGGTATTTTGTGAGAGCAGCAGTTACGAACTAAGACAGTGAACATCTAAGATACAAGCATCTGGTCAGTATGGGGTAGCACAGTGGTGGAAGGAGAGGGACTTTGGAGTTTGGGAAACAAGGGCTAAATCCCAACTTGCTCCTTACCCATCTGGACGGCCCTGGGCCAGTTTCTTACATCTGTCTTGAGCTCATCATCTTTTTTTTCTTTTCTTTCTTTTTTTTTTTGGCTGTGTTAGGTCTTTGTTGCTGCGCGTGGGCTTTCTCTACTTGCGGCGAGCGGGGGCTACTCTTCCTTGTGGTGCACGGGCTTCTCATTGCCGTGGCTTCTCTCGTTGTGGAGCACGGGCTCTAGGGCGTGTGGGCTTCAGCAGTTGTGGCACACAGGCTTAGTTGCTCCGCAGCATGTGGGATCTTCCCAGACCAGGGATTGAGCCCGTGTCCCATCCCCTGCATTGGCAGGCGTATTCTTAACCACTGCTCCACCAGGGAAGTCCCCACATCATCTGGGCAGGGTGCACTTGCACCCCACCCCACGCCCAGACACTGTGAGGCATGCTCCCCAGTACCCCTGGGAGCTACTGCATTTGGAGAAACTATTCTTGAGGGGCGTGACGGAAGGGTGAGAGATCTCTTAGGTATCCTGCGGTGGCAAAATGCTTGAGAGTCACTGGCTTAAAAATGGAACCTCAGAGATATACCCACAACTTGAGGCCACTATCATGGTATTATCTACGGAAATGGATTGACCACAGGGCCAACCTCAAATAAGAATGAAAATAAAAACGATCCATTTTCAAATATTACACACCTGCACCAGAAAAGGAAAACCTTCAATTTTATAGCAACTCAGAACACGAAAGGCATGTGTTAAAATATTTGCCAAATGACCCCATGATACTGTGACAAGCCACATGTACTGAATTTTGTCAGCACTCATATGGAAATCTGTTCTGGAACCTACATGTGCAGCATAAAAAAATGTTTATATTATTACATTCCTTCTTGAATAAGCAAGTAAATTGATTAATCACTGCGAATCACCTGGGCTACATTTCTTCCACATTCTGCTTTGATGAAATGCTGAAGTATAAGAAAGATACAAAAATTATTGACTGGATTCTTTTATTTGGGTTTTTAGGGTGTATATGGATTAGGCGTTTGCTTCCTCTCCACTTTCTCTTGGTATTTACCTTGCGTTATTCAGCCTTGAAGATGGCTTGCTAAAACCCCTGCCCATGGGCTGGTTGCATGGACATCAACTTACATGTGTAACTAACTGCAAGCAGGCTCCTAAACATTGTATAAGGCAGGAGAGCCCTAATTATCCAAGGGAAAAAAAAAAGGAGCATATACATAAATAAGCGGGGGAATAATGAGATAGACTTTATGTTTTACTTGTCAGCACTTTTTCCAGGAATCCTTTGGAGCTCCCCTCCCCCCCATACTAAGTTTAGTGCCACAATGTACAGCACAGTTGCTTGCTTTTATTTGAGGAGACATATTTGACATTCAGAAAAAGAGTTGATCCAACTCCTAGTCGCTTCTGGGGATAGAGGAGCATGAGAAATCAGGAGTGCTGCCTTCCCAGTAGGAATTCTTTCCAATTTTTTCCCCAACTTCTTTCTGCCCCAAGTTGGGAATACAGGAGTCCCTTTTCCATGCATTCTATCTTCCACTCCATACCTGTTCCCAGCTGGCTTTTCCTCCCCCATCCTCTGATTAATCTTGCCCATAATTTCTACTGCCTCCGGCCTCTGGGACTCAAGCCACCTGGAACTGGTCCTTTTGGAATGGTGGATGGGATCCAGGGAGCTCCGTTCATCTGTTCAACAAATATAAGTGCCAGCTACATTCAGGGCACTTTGCTGAATTCCAAAACCTACAAGTCACGGTTCCTACACTCAAGATACTTAAAATTAAACTTGCTGTTTGATCCCCCAAGAGGTGGGCTTGGGAAATAGAAAATTAGAACAGGAAAGCACAGGGACCCCTATGATGAACCAGAAACACAGGTTAAGGGAACCTGATCTGTAGGATGTAGGGTCCAAGATCTTTGTCCTTTAACATGTGAGATTCTCAGGACATGTGTAAATGAGGAGAATTAACATGAAATCAGAAGAAAACTTACCACGGACACTGCAGTTTAAAAGGTACTTCCTGCCTCAATTAAAGGAAACTGCTGTCAGGCTCCTTTAATCCAACTAATCTACAATAGAGTGTTTTTTTTTTTTAAACATGTTGAAGGATCAAATTTTACTCAGTCTTTTATAGCCTTTGGCAGGGTGCCAAGACTTATTAGGAAATTGCAGAAAACATAAATATAAAAAATGTACAAGTTCTCCCTTGAATAACCACACGAATGTTTCCAAAAACATGTCCAAAGCCATTTTTCCCTTCTGTGAAGTTGTTATAAAATGTACTTAGCACAGACCTACATCTGCTGCTCTAGACTGATTTATAGCAAAATTTAAATGAATGTATTTTAAAGACATTTGCAAAAAGGAATAAATGTGAATAAATTCTAAATCTGAATCATGGTCATCTGGTTGTGCTGTAAATTTTAAATATCAAAACAAAACAAGGGCTTCCCTGGTGGCGCAGTGGTTGAGAGTCCGCCTGCCGATGCAGGGGACACGGGTTCGTGCCCCGGTCCGGGAAGATCCCACATGCCGCGGAGCAGCTGGGCCCGTGAGCCATGGTCGCTGAGCCTGCGCGTCCGGAGCCTGTGCTCCGCAACGGGAGAGGCCACAACAGTGAGAGGCCTGCGTACCACAAAAAAAAAAAAAAACCTGAGCCAGCTCTTCTCCCTAACATTCAGCATCCATCCTTCAGGCATGATATTTAAGGCATGTGTCTTCATTAGGAGAGATGTTTCTAGGAGCATGCGTGTGTGTGTATGTCGCAACCAAAAAAATTCATATAGGGACTTTCCTGGCGGTCCAGTGGCTAAGGCTCCACGCTCCCAATGCAGGGGGCACGAGTGTGATCCCTGGTCGGGAAACTAAGATCCCGCATGCTGCACCATGTGGCCTAATTAATTAATTATATTCCTACGGAAATACAAAAAAAACTTTCATGTATTTCACACAAATTTATTATAGGATGGACTTAAATCTCTTGTTTCTTTTCTAGAATAAACATATCTAACGAGGTTGGTTTTTTTTTTTGGCTGCATTGGGTCTTCGTTGCTGCCCACAGGCTTCTTATTGTGGTGGCTTCTCTTGTTGTGGAGCATGGGCTCTAGGTGCACAGGCTTCAGTAGTTGTGGCACACAGGCTTAGCTGCTCCACAGCACATGGGATCTTCCTGGACCAGGGCTTGAACCCGTGCTCCCTAAATTGGCAGGCAGATTCTTAACCACTGCACCACCAGGGAAGTGCAACATATCTAACTAGGTTTTAAATATTATTGGGTTCAACTGTAACTTTGTAAGAGCTTTCTTTGATTCTCAATTCAAATGTTAATTTTCTTCACCTCATCTACAGTATGCAAAAAGTCTGTCTTGCTTTTCTTCAGCTTTGATCAGGGGAATTGGTTTCAAGTCTGCTAGTTTATCTCTAGGGAACATTAGAGTAGTGTGGCACCTTTCTTTTTGGGAGGACATCAAATTCTAGCAAAGAAGTCCCTCTAATCAAGGGGACCCAAAATCTTAGTGATTCAGTTACCTTTTGGGGGGCGAGTTCCTTCTCCAGCAAAATATTTTACTGGTATTTTCTTTCTTTCTTTCTTTCTTTTTTTTTTTTCTGGCCGAGCCATGCGGCTTGCAGGATGTTAGTTCCCAGACCAGGGATTGAACCCGGGCCCCCGGCAGTGGAAGCTTGGAGTTCTAACCACTGGACCGCCGGGAAATTCCTTACTGGTGTTTTCTTTAAAGAAGTTCATGAATGGGTATGTCAAGAATTTTTTAGTAGCAATGATCTTTAACTAGTGAATCCTGCTTACCCTAGATTAAGGCAGAAAACAAATTTATAAGCACATGTAACTTAATCATCCAGGTAAAGCCAGCTTCGATGTCAAGAAAACCTAGTCTTTCTCCATCTGTCAACTCTGCTTTTCATTCTCAGGCAGGTCCTCCGCTTGTGGGGGCGTTCCAGGCTTATGGGGCATATTCTCAGCAACCGCCACAAGTCCCGCAAATATCCAAGGCCTGACTCTCATTGGCCAGAACGGGGTCATACGACCATCTGGAATCAATCACTGAGACCAGGGGGATGTTATACAATTGTGTTGTTATACACTTACATTGTATACAATTGTGTTAGACAGCGATGACTTGGGCTTCAACCATATACTCACCCCTGGAACTGGGGATGGTGTCAACCCCACCAAGAAACGGAGAAGGATAGTTCCTCCAAGGAAGAGTGCTGGTACCTAAAGAAGGTTATGAGTGGATAGTACCTATGTCCAAAACAGGGACTCTATTTCTAGTAAGATAATAAACTGATATAGGTCTTGTCTGTTCCAATTCTCTACTCTCCTAGGCAATCTCATTCACGGCTCTGGCTTCCACTGTCATTTATGTGCTGATGGCTTCTCCAACTACATCTCTAGCCCAGATCAGTCCTCTGAACCCATACCCAAAATATAGTCCAACTGCCTACTTAGGATCTCTTCTTGGATATCTCAGAAGCATTTCCAACACAGCATCTCAGAAGCTGAACTCATGGCCTCCTCCACCCCATGTGACACTTTCTCAGGGATACCTTCCCTAACTTTCCCAGATAGATCAAATCTGCCCAGCAGAGGCATTCAGCGTACCATGTACCTCCCTCCGCTTGTAACTGGATACAAGTGCAAGGTTACATTTGTTTGTATATTATTTGATTCATGTTTGTCTCCCTCACTAGACTGTAAGCCCCATAGGGTAGGGACTGTATCTTTTTTCCTCAACATCATATCCCATAGAGACCGGAACACAGATATTCAGTAAATATTTAATTGACTACATTAGTATTTATTGATGTATAGCTATTTACTGAGAAACCTGTCCCACTGCTACATAAATACTCTCTAAAAAAGACAGTTTGCTAGTAAGAAATTAATCCAAAGTACAGCAGATCAGATGGGTGGTGGTAGATAGAAAGACATTGGTTATGAATACATGCTCCTAGACACCCACTGCTCTGAAACACAGAGATCCTAAGGGGAATTTAAAAGGCCACCTTGAGGGACTTTCCTGGTGGTCTGGTGGTTAAGACGCTGCAGTTCCACTGCAGGAGGTGCAGGTTCGATCCCTGGTCAGGGAAATAAGATCCCTCATGCCACGCGGCCAAAAA